>NC_072387.2:67283204-68533204 GCF_028885625.2 Pongo pygmaeus
AAGTAAAGTACTTTGATCCTCCCTCTCTAGTTTCATCATTTTCTATTCCTTTCTTTGACTTGCTTGTTTTCCCCCTAGATCTCTATCACGAAATGATCTGAAGCAAGATAAGTAAATGGTGCTTGGATCCCCAAAGACACATGTTCTCAATGTTTCTGACCAAGCTTACTACCTAGAATGTGTATATAGAATTTTGCCATTCAAAAAGAAAGATTCAGCCAAAGAAAGTTTAAATTTGGCACTTCATTTATAGTGCATGTATCCTTTATCTAATATGATCATGTGCACTCATTTCTTTTGACCTTGATCTAAGAGAATAAGTTATGGATTCAGTTTTTTAATTGGGTTGGATTTATTTTAATAAGACTATTTTTGTTTTAATACATTATTTTTACTACAGATGGTTTATTTTATAATTTATTTTAAAATACCTGAAAGCAAAGTGAAATATTTTAGTACATCATAATTATTTACAATTTCAATTTCATGTCCTCTGGGAATTTATTTATTTTATTTTATTTATTTATTTTGTTGTTGTTGTTGTTGTTGTTTTTTGTTTTTTGAGACAGAGTCTCGCACTGTCGCCCAGGCTTGAGTGCAGTGGGCATGATCTCGGCTCACTGCAAGCTCCGCCTCCCGGGTTCATGCCATTCTCCTGCCTCAGCCTCCTGAGTAGCTGGGACTACAGGCACCCACCACCACCACCACGCCCAGCTAATTTTTTTTGTATTTTTGGTAGAGACGCAGTTTCACCGTGTTAGCCAGGATGGTCTCGATCTCCTGACCTCATGATCCACCTGCCTCGGCCTCCCAAAGTGCTGGGATTACAGGCCTGAGCCACCGCACCCATCCGTCCTCTGGGAATTTAGAACCCAGTGTGTTAGCATGATTGATTTCTTAACCTTCTTTTTTAGTGTTCTTGGGCAAATCAGGTAACTATTTCATAAATCTACATTTCATAGGTAAAGATTAATTATGTTTATATCCCTCAGCTCCAAATAAATTACACTAACTAAATTTTTGGTTTATCTCTTTTTAATAGCTTTATTAAAGTATAATTTCCCTACCATAAAATTTGCTCATTTTAGGTGTACGATGTAATGATTTTTATATATCTACAGAGTTGTGCAGTCTCCAATATAATACAATTTTAGAACATTTCCATGACCTTAAAAAAGTCCTTCATGCCCATTTGCAGTTATCCAGAGCTCTCACCTCTAGCACTAGGTAACCACAGGTCTACTTTTGTGTTTATATGTTTGCCTTTTGTGGACATTTAAAATAAATGGAAACATATAATATATTGTTTCTTACACCTAGCTTCTTTCACGTGGCAAAATATTTTTATCAATGTTATGTGTGTATCAATATTTCATACTTTTTATTGCTGAATAATATACTACTTTATGCATATACTTCATCTTTTTATCTGTTGATGAAAATATGGGTTGTTTACACTTTTGTCTATGTGTTGTAAATAATGCTGCGATAAATATTTATATATTCTTTGTGTGTGGACAAATGTATTCATTTCTGCTAGGTAGATACCTAGAAATGGAATTTTTGGATTTCCTAACTGTATTTAACTTAAAAAAAGGTTGTCAGCATGATGCATCCAGCTTTACAGCATGGTACTGGTACCAAAACAGATATATACACCAATGGAACAGAACAGCGGCCTCAGAAATAATGCCAAACATCTACAACCATCTGATCTTTGACAAACCTGACAAAAGCAATGGGGAAAGGATCCCCTACTTAATAAATGGTGTTGGGAAAACTGGCTAGCCATATGCAGAAAACTGAAACTGGACCCCTTCCTTACACCTTATACAAAAATTAACTCAAGATGGATTAAAGACTTAAATGTAAGACCTAAAACGACAAAAACAATAGAAGAAAACCTAGGCAATACCATTCAGGACATAGGCATGGGCAAAGACTTAATGACTAAAACACCAAAAGCAATAGCAACAAAAGCAAAAACTGACAAATGGGATCTAATTAAACTAAAGACCTTCTGCACAGCAAAAGAAGCTACCATCAGAGTGAACAGGCAACCTACAGAATGGGAGACGATTTTTGCAATCTGTTCCTCTAACAAAGGGCTAATATCCAGAATCCACAAAGAACTTAAATTTACAAGAAAAAAACAACCCCATCAAAAAGTGGGTGAAGGATATGAACAGACACTTCTCAAAAGAAGACATTTATGCGGCCAACGAACATATGAAAAAAAGCTCATCATCACTAATCATTAGAGAAATGCAAATCAAAACCACAATGAGATACCACCTCATGCCACTTAGAATGGCGATCATTAAAAATCAGGAAACAACAGATGCTGAAGAGGATGTGGAGAAGTAGAAACGCTTTTACACTGTTGGTGGGAGTGTAAATTAGTTCAATCATTGTGGAAGACAGTGTGCTGATTCCTCAAGGATCTAGAACCAGAAATACCATTTGACCCAGCAATCCCATTACTGGTTATATACCCAAAGGATTATAAATCATTCTACTATAAAGACAAATACACACGTATGTTTATTGAAGCACTATTCACAATAGCAAAGACTTGGAACCAACCCAAATGCCCGTTAATGATAGACTGAATAAAGAAAATGTGGCACATATACAGAATGGAATACTATGCAGCCATGAAAAAGGATGAGTTTATGTCCTTTGCAGGGACATTGATGAAGCTGGAAACCTTCATTCTCAGCAAACTAACACAGAAACAGAAAACCAAACAGTGCATGTTCTCACTCATAAGTGGGATTTGAACAATGAGAACACGTGGACACAGGGAGGGGAACATCACACACTGGGGCCTGTCTGGGGGTGGGTCTAGGGGAGGGACAGCATTAGGAGAAATACCTAATGTAGATGACGGGTTGATGGGTGCAGCAAACCACAATGGCATGTGTATACCTATGTAACAAACCTGCACGTTCTGCACATGTATCCCAGAACTTAAAGTATAATTTTAAAAAATGTTGTCATATTTTTTCTAGTGATTGCATCATTTTGAGTTTCCAACTTATCTACATTATCACCAACACTTGTTATTGCCTATTTTTTTTATTATAGTTATTCTTGGAGGTGTGAAGTGGTAGCTCATTGTGCTTTAAATTTGAATTTCTCTCAAGTCTAATAGTGTCAACAATCATACCATGAGTTTATTGGCAATTCATATATCTTCTTTGTTGAATTTTTTTGGTGAAATGAGTTGTCTTTTTATTATCAAGTAATAAGATATATTTTTATATTCTAGATATAAAATTTATATTTATTTTTATTTCCTTTTATCACATATTATTTATATAAATTCTCTCCTAATCTGTGACTTGTGTTTTCATTTTAATGGTGTCCTTTGAAGTACAAAAGGTTCTAATATCTGTCATTTTGTTATTTGTTTTGATATATTTAACATAATAAAGAAATTTATATAACAAAGTGAGGAATATTTAGCATATATTCATCAAATATAAAAAGTTGATGAAATTAAATAAGTTTTCACATAGTTAAATTAAAAAGAAAATAAATAGGCCAATCAAACAATGACTACAATGCATGCACTAACATTTAGAATAAATCACATTGCAAATGGTGAGTCGACATAAAAATATATATTAAAAAATTAATATTCAAATAAATTTAAATTTTAAAGTAATATTTTACTTTGCTTCTTAAATCAGCAAAATTGAAAAAAATAATAAGAATGACCCTTGAAGTAGTGAAGAAAGGGTCTGTTGATAGGACCTGTTTTCTCTGTTCTGGAACAGCTTGACACAATTTGTAAGGCCACATATAGAGAACATTTATTAATGATTAAAAATTGGCTGGTTTACATACCTTATTGTGAGAACCAAAATGAGTTTTCTCATTCCATATTCAACCACATTCCTAGGATAGCCCATGGGAGGCTAGATTTGAGTTTGTAGTGCCCCAACATATCAGCTCTCATTGGCCCAGGTAGAGAGGAGGAAATATAAACCAGGCAGCATTTAATCAGGTAAGAGAACCACATGAGAACCAGGTAAGACATTATTTATTTTTATTTTTTTACATTACACAACCATGAGAATTGCTGAGGAAATTAGTATTTAAAAGAGAGATTTGGAAAATCAATGATGTCACCAACCTGTCAATCTGGTATTTAGCCAACAATGTGGGACCATTAAGGGATGCTGGTGAAAAACATTTATGGGGAGCTGTTTCTTCTGTGGTTCTGCAGCTAAGTGTGTATTGAAGGAGTGGTGACTCTTGATCAGCAGGGCCAACAGTTTGGACAATGAGTTGGACACAAAGTGAAGGAAAATAAGAGCTGGCTGGACCTGGCCTGCAACTCTGTGATTTCTTTCATTGCCTCTAATTGCGTGATTTTCAAAAAGTAATGATTTCTGATTCAACTTTTCATATCTCACACAATTCTAACTTGGAATCACATAGTCAACAAGATTTGAGGGAATATAATTCTAGTCTAACCAATTGACAGTGTAAGTTTTCAAATGAGAATAAATTTCCCAAATTAGTCTTTCCCTCTCCACAAAAATGGATCAATGACTGTTAGCACCAAACTATTAACTTGCTTTTCTGTGGAATGAAGTAAGGTATTGGGCTAGAAGACCAGAATATTTATAGAAAAAAAAATAGACGTCAGGAATAGGCAAAAGAGGCTTCCCCAAGAGATGCTTGGCTATTTCTAATGTTGATGATATTTCATAGAGGGCATTCACATATAACATTGGGGAAAACAAATATTAATACATTTTTGGAAGGGAGGTCAAAAATATGTAATAAAGTTTAGAAATATGAATCCTCTTTAATACACTATTACCATTTGTAACGATGTATCATACAGAAGTAACTAGGAAAGCGTGAAAGATATTATCTGTGGCCTTGTTTATAATAGGAAAACCTTAAAAGCAACCTCAAGGTCCTTCAATATGGGATTGCTTTAAAAAATTATGGTACAAATGTGTTTGTTATTAAAAGTTATTAAGTCTAAAGTATGTAATTATGTCTATACTAGAAGAATATAGTGTTGTGATTGTTACTGAAACACCCACGGTTCTGTCTAGGTCCTGTTGGTTGTCCCACGGAAAGCCAATCATTGAGAGAATGAGTATTGCCAGAGAAGGCTTTATTCAGGTGCTCCAGTTGAGAAGATGGGAGATAAGTCTCAAATCAGATCCCAACTGACTAAAATTAGGGGTTTATATATCTGGGAAGAAATGTAACTACATGTGGGAAAGCAGGAATTAGGGAGGGGTAAGGAAGAGAAATTGGTCAAAGGTGGTCAGTTAGGCAATCATGATGAGTGAGGGGCATGGTGTCTCATTGTCCAGGGGTGATGATCTGGAAAGTCTGAGCTCCTTGAAGCAACCTGGGAGGACTGAAGACAAATGTAACATTTCTCAAGTTTTAAGACTGAGAGGGTCAATTTCCATGTGTATTAAAAAAAAAAAACTGTAAACATTAGTTCTATGAAATAACTGGGCCAGTTTCATTATGACAATGTATAGTATATGAACATGTTAGGGTTGTGTATGGGTGAAAGAAATTCAGCTAATATTTATTTTTCTATACTTTAAATGCTATCTGAATTTTTATCATGTATATTCATTACACTTAAAAATAGAGCGTTTTTTAATATTTTGGGGGTAAACAATTATGTGAAAATTGACTATGCAAGTAAACATTCTGAACAAGTACAAACCCTATGAATAAAAAGTTCTGAATATAAAGTTGAAAAATATATAAACACATTTAAACCTACTGAAGTTTTAATAGAATAGTATCATACCTTTAATGGTTTTAATATAATCCTCCTAAGACAGTTTACTGTGCTTAATGGGAGCATCAGAAGAATTTTCACATTCTTTTCATGCAAGATGATAAAAAGATGAGCTTATTGTTGCTATTCTATTTTTCATTCTTTCTTTGGCTTTGATTCTTAGGACAGAGCACCCTTTTCATCTTGCTACAAATATGACTCTGCATAAATCTCTTAGGTTAGGTCTCTATGCAGGAAATAATATGGTGAAAAAAATTCTCCCTCTTTTCTACATAATTTTCCTTCTGTGAGCCTATGGTCAGACTCAGGGTTTTATTATGAATCCCAGTTGCCAACCAACTTTCTTTTGTAAGTTATAATCCTTGGCTTCTTGTTTTGTTAGATGCATAGATATTTAAACTATAAGGGCTTACACATATAAGTATCCCTGCAATACACCCTTGTCTTCTTTTTCAGCTCTTTTTAGGTGCATAAAAGTACTTTTACAATGAAGCTAAAAGTCAGAATTGTGGACAAACATTTCCTTTGAATTGACTGAAAGTAAGACTATCTTATTTACATTATTTAAAAACCATAAAAATACAAGGACATTACCTAGTAAGAGAGAAGGATGCAAGTATGGAATTAAAATTTCTATAAACCTTCACATAAGTGAGTGAACACAGCACATTCTGTAGTGATCCACAAAGTGATGCCCATTCTAACAACAGCAGTATCGCTTAACGTTACAAGCAGATTCTGAAGTCAGGTTTCCTTAGCAGCAACACTCATGTCTGTTGTAAATCCTTAGGTAAGCTTGAGAACCTCTCTGTCCCTTGATTTCTCATTTATAAAACAGGAATAGTAATAATGGCTACCACACAGAATAGCTATGAGAATTCAGTGAGTTATTATACGTGAAATACTTGGAAAAGTACTTGTTACTGCTACTAAATGGTACGTACTATTTGTTAATTTTAATATCTTTTTATCACTATTTTCTTACTGACATAATAATTGCACAACTTTAATACCTTTATAAACGAAAAATAAGAATCATTAGAGAAGGTCAATGCCATTCTTCTAATGTTAAAGGGCTTAATGGTTTGATGTTCTGTGTATATAAAACTCAATTTCATAATAACATAATAATACCTCAAAGCAAGCATAAGGGCTTACTAGGAGATAGGTTTTGTACTCAAACATTTTATGTGCATTATCTCATTTTCTCACATAAAATTTTTGAGGCAGATTAAATTTATATATGAGGAAACTGAGGCTGAGAAAGACTGCCCGAGATCACTTAATGAATGGCAAAGCCGGTCTGCTTGATGCGAAAAGTCTTTGCTGTCAAACAATATACTGTGACCTTCCAGAACTAAAGTTGAAGGCAAGAGACAACATTCCCTTTTATGTGATTTCTCTAAACCTTTGCTTCTATATTGCTCTTAAACTTTTTTTTAAAAATCCAACTATCAATATCTCCTCTTATCAAATACATTATATATGAGCTATTTATAACCCATTGGTTTATTTTATAAATACATTTCCTGTATTTACTCCAGGTAGCCATTATATTTCAGTGAGTTAAAATAGATAAAAGATTTTTAAGTTGTGTATAGGGTTCATTTTGTATAAACTTTGGTGATAACAGGTAAGAAGTAAGAACTAAAATATCCAGACTTTGCATGGCAAGGAGATGAGCAAAGTTTTATTCCCCAACATTATTATGAGGTCATATGTTATCACTTTCCCAAAAGGCTCTAGACATTATTTTCTCTCTTAACGATTTGCAATTTTAAATAAGTACATGTTTCTTTATTTTGTTAGCCCAGAGTTAATGATGTTGTCTTAAATCTTTATATATTTTTCTTATTGAATCTCTGTGAATTAGAGCAATCCACATTTTATGTTATACATACATATTTATGAAATAAATTTTGTTATACATTTTATTTTAAAAAACAATATAAATAGGATTTGGTATCAACTGGGGATCTTAGAACATATCCCCTGCTAATAAGGAGGAACTAACATTAAGGGCACATTCTAAGATATTGGGAGTTAGAAATTCAACATATCTTTTTGAGGAACACAGTTCAATTCATGAGAGTAGGAAAAAGCCACTGTGATATAGGGCCTAACCTAGAGCTGGCATTTGTAGCAGTATAACATTGGATAAAGCACATACCCTTTCTGGGTGTCCATTCTCTTCTCCATAAAATGACCATTTGGCTGGAATTTAAGGTTATTTCTCTCTCTGACCTATTTGCTGCTTGTTCATTATATAATGCTTCAGTTCATTATACGTCTCTCCATCCCACCCTGCCTCAATTTAAAAGGCTTTCTAGGTTTGAAATATAGTTTGACAATTATGTTTGAACTTTCTTTGCTTTTCATTTGTTTTGTCCTTTTGAGATACTATAATGGAACACTGTAGAAGAAGTGGTTTATAAACAACAAATATTTATTTCTCACAGTGCTGAGGGCTGGAAAGTCTGAGATCAAAGACCTGGCAGATTTGATGTCTGCTGAGGTCCCCTTTCTGGTTTATAGTGTTACCAAAACACCAGGGATTCTGTCTAGGTCCTCCCCACATTGAAAGCCAATGACTGAGATGATGAGTATTACTAAAGAAGGCTGTAATCGGATGCTGCAGCCGAGGAGACAGAAGCTCAGTCTCAAATCCATCTCTCTGACCAACTAAAACTAAGGGTTTATATAGCAGGGAAGAAATGTAACTGTGTAAGAAAACAGGAACTAGGGAGGGGCAAGGAAGCAATCATGGTAAATGAGGGGCCCGGCATCTCATTTTCTGGATGTGGTGATCTGATGCGTTTCAGTTCTTTGATACTTTTTTTAAAAAAAACCTGAGGTTGTTTCCTGATGAAGGAACTCAGATAAAACAAATATAAATTTCAAGCTTTAATACCAGAATTTCTATGTTTATCAAAAAAAAAAATGTCTACGGAACAATTGGGTTGGTTTCAATAGATGCCCTTCTTCTAGTTGTGCGCTCACATGGTAGAAGGAGGAAGGGAGTTCCCTAAGGTGCTTTTTATAAGAACATAAGAGCTTCATCTTCATGACTTAATAAGCTCCCAAAGATCTCACATCCAAATCCCCTTAAATTTGGGATTAGGTTTCAAAATATGAACTCTGAGAGACACACACATTAAGTCTACAGCATTATTATTTTCTATATTGTTGCTTTTAATGTCAAAATTATGCCAAATTAAAAGCACATAAATTAAAACAATTTTATTGATATTATAAATTCAGATCTGGGCCACATTTCAACAAATTAACTGATTATTTTGGCCAGCCTCTGTCTTTATATATATGTTATCCTTATTCTCATTTTAGATTAGGTTACTGAACAATTAATTCAATTAATTTTATTCAGTTACATAGCTGTGAATGTGTTATGGCCTGAATATTTGTGTCTTCCTCAAATTTATATATTGAAATTCAAATCCCCAAGGCAATAGTACCAGGAGGTAAAACCTTTGGGTGGTGAAGTTATGAGGGTGGAACCCTAGTTAATGAAATTAGTTCCCTTATAAAGACCCCACCCTCTCCAGAAGACTCCTATGATCCTCCTACCATGTGAGAACAAAGTAAGAAGGTGCCATCTATGAACAGAAAATATGTCCTCACCAGACACCAAATCTCTCCACCACTTATCTTAGACTTCTCAGCCTCTAGAACTGCGAGAGATAAATTTCAGTGGTTTTTAAGTCACTCAGTCTATGGTATCTTGTTATAGCACCTCAAACAGACTAGTATTGTATTAAAGATTCTGTGCCAATTTAATAAAAGTCACCAACAACATTTTATTGGCTTTAATATCTTTAGATAAATTTTATGATCAATTTCTTATATATTTGAAATTAACAAAAAAGTCAATAGGACAATGAAATTTTATTCCAGATAAACACCTAAAGATGCACAGTGAAAACGAAGATTTCTCTTTGGAGTCTGGGGATCGTGTTAGTCTGTCATTTTTTTAATACACCTACTTATTAGTAATACTTGGTGCTCTCTCTATGCTCAATCACATTTTGTGTCTGAAATTTAAGCTAACATTCTGGGTTTTAGTTTCAGTTATATTCACTGTTTCAGGAAGTTCCTTGCTAGATATTTCTTACTTGTTTGATGTAGCTTGATCCTTCTGTCTGACCTTGTTTTAGAAGTAGTTGCTTAAAAGCAGTGAGTTCTTACTCCATTTATCACTAAAAAGTTTTTCTTTGACAAAACTGAGCTAAATTCTCCCCTCTGGGAATGCGTTCTTTGTGTTAAGTAAGGCAAGCCCCCAAGCAAAGTTGTGTTCGTTCTCCAGCGTGGACTACTGGGGAAACACACTTTCTTTTTTACAGAGTGGCGGAGAGCCACTTCTAGGCCCTGGCCAGCTCCCTGCACACTCCTTGCAGCCTTGCCCCAGGCCACAGGGTTGCATCTGCCTTGCCCCAGGCCACAGGGTTGCATCTGCCTTCTCTCCTTTTTTAAAGCCCCTCTATAAAGCTCTCCTCTATAAGCCTACTGTGCCTGAGAGCATGGAGCTCAACATCTGGTTAAAGCCTAGGATACTGTCTCGCTACATTAACATTTCTTTCTGGCTCCCAATACAGATATTTGTATCATTTTTAGTGTAATTGTTTTTCTTGTTAACCTAATGTGGCACTGGCAAAGTTTTAAAAAATTACACACACACACACACGCACGCGCGTACAGAAAAGTTAAAAGACAAATTGCTACCATATTCATTGGTTGGAAACATTTGATCTACTTACTGCTAAATTCTGCAATGTGGGGTAGAATTTTCCTTTTATGTGATTCTTCCCCTATATTACAACATGCTGGGAAAAAAAAACATTTCAATTAAGGTAGAAGTGATGGATAAGTTTTAATGGACTCTCATACTGACATAGTTACTTACGAGAAAACCAATTCAAACACATTCAAGATATAGAGATAAACAAGCAGAGAGTGGGATTATTTTTCACATAAAGGGCTATCATTTCTGCATTAAAAAAATGATCGAACTATTAAGTATTTTAGTACTTGCTGTTTGAAACAGCATCCCCACATCCTAACGTTCCCCTTCTCTCGAGAATTCAACATTTTTGTTGAGGGAATGAAAATACATTGAGACATACTTTTCATATTCAAATAACCACTAAGCTATACAGCATGCGTCGTCAAGTTGATACATCAAGTATGAAAGGCAAAGTAAATCAGTGTTGTCTTTCCTTCCTTCCTCCCTCCCTCCTTCCCTCCGTTCCTTCCTTCCTTTCTTCCTTCCTTCCTCCTTCCTTCTTTATGCTTTTATTATATATGTTTCAAGTTGTGTAATATCAATTCCAAACTATTTACATAGTTTAACACAAGTTATCTGGGGAATCTTGGAAAGATCATTTAAAATTTTTAGTCAGTTTCCTTATTTATAAAAATAAAGCTAAAGAAAAGTAGAATGGATAATATCAAATGAATCTTACAGCTATTAAATAGTATTTGTTATATTTAGAATACTTGAGAATGAAGCGTTTTAGTTATTAGTTTTTACTTGCAGAAAACTTCCTTCCTTGTAAAATTGAGCCAAGCAGAAGCCAAGCTACAGATGTTTCATGTTTTAGAGTAACTATCCCAAGACTTTTGTCTTTCTCACCCAGGATCAGCTACTGCACTTAATCCTTGTACCTAAATTACTCACTCAGAATTTTGTCTATTTCCAAACCCTACCCACAATGCCAGATCTTCTTGATTTTGAAAACAGGTCTTGTTCTACCACTCATTGACTGTGGAACTTTGTACAAGCTACTAAGCCTTTTTGAACCCCAACTTCCATGACAAGGTGGAAATTATAGATGGGATATAGAGGGATACAGGAACGGAAAAAAGAAGAGATATAAATAAAAATTTAAAATAATATGAATTAAGAAATGTACAAAAATGTATAATGTGGTATACTAATAGTTCTCTTTTTTGTGGCTAAAAATTCAAATTAAAAAATTAGTTATGATTTTGGTGAAATAAATTACCCTTTCAAAGAAATAGTCTGCCATTCTTAAGTAACAGTAAAGTAGCAATAGCTTTAAACTTGCAATAATGTGAAAGATGTGCTTTTTAAGTAATAATAACTAAATTAAAAATAATATATTGTGTAATCCCACTAATATATATGTATAGATATAGACAGATATATAGACATGGATACATATATTTGTGTATAAAAATACTCTAAATGAATATACTACAAAAACTTAATGCCAATTATATATGGTGCTATATCCACTTAATTTAATTCCTTTAACATTTTATGTATTTCTAAACTATACTGATCTCAAAAAGAAATTCACATGTAGAACACAAAACAATGCCTGAGAAACCAAATGTAACAAAATATACTCTTCAAAATGACTATCAAAGAACAGTTCTAAGGAATTAATCCAATAAAAAATAAAGCCAATCTAGAACACCAAAATATTTTAAAGAGAATTTTTAAATTATTATTTACATATTTGATAATCACTCCCTTTCCTTTTAGCTTTACAGCTGAGGAAAGGGAAAAATGATTCAGTTACAGGTGATTCATATTTCATAGAAATTCATTTTTAAGGAATCGAGCCTTAGCAGTTATTAATTATTAGAAGATTTATAGTACATTTAAGAATGATGCATAGCCATGGCTGCTGGAAAAGAATGGAGCCTATCCAAATAGCATGGAAATAAGTGTTGCATTTATACATAAGGAAAGAGGATTTAATTTCATCAGTATTATTGCCATTTTAACAGCAATACAGCGCTGCAGCAGCCATCATAATTATTGTCATAGGCTGGGAGGTTGTGGGAGGGCAAGAACATTTTTATAGATTAATAATCTCTTGAGGTCGTGGAGTACCAAATGTGTTTCTTCTCTGTTGGGGAGAGCAGGAGGAGAGGGAGCTGCCTCTGATTAAATCTGAGGAGCCTGGGTTTCTGTATGAAGATCTTAACAAGGAAATGAGATTGAGCCGCTTTAAACTCATCCAGTTCAACTACAGTAAATATTGCTTGGCAGCGGTGAAATCTTAATTAGTATTTCCCTCCTGTTAAACAATTCTAGTGGTTAAGAGACACTGAAATCGTGATATTTGCTTCCCCTGATATGTTCTGTTTTAACTCTTTTTTATCTCATATTTTCAGAGAAAGAAGTCTATCTACTGCCTATTTTAAAAATATGTTATTTGCCATTACCTTATATTCAGCTGCTTATTTTTTCACTTCCTATTTAAAGTCTCTATTGTTAGATACAGTACAAAAAGGTATTTCTCTCAAGTCAGGTCAATCACTTCAATTTTTATTACAATAAAGATGTTTCCACAAAAACGCTAAGCTGAAAAGTGAATTATGTCAGCACTGAGTCTATTTTTAGAGGCATAAATAATTTCAGATGTGACTTTTGAAGATGTATCTAGAATAATGTCATGACCTTTATACTTAATTACGATGCAACGTAATTTAAAATCGTGGACATATAAGTACCAGGTCTTCTGAAACTGAGACTTATTCTTTCTAGGTTTATTCCTAAATTTCTAACAGAATTTGGATTCATTCTAAAGTCATCTTCATGCATATTTTTAATATTTATTTAGAAAATAATAATATGTTGAGAGATGTACTAAAGACATTTTGATGTGAATTTTATTCTCAGGGGACATACAAACTATTTGAAGGAGATACATTATGTATAGGAAGAACACATAAATATCTGCGGCCGGGCGCGGTGGCTCAGTCTGTAATCCCAGCACTTTGGGAGGCCGAGGTGGGCGGATCATGAGGTCAGGAGATCGAGACCATCCTGGATAACATGATGAAACCCCGTCTCTACTAAAACTACAAAAAAAAAAAAAAATTAGCTGGGCTTGGTGGCGGACGCCTGTAGTCCCAGCTACTCAGGAGGCTGAGGCAGGAGAATGGCGTGAACCTGGGAGGCGGAGCTTGCCGTGAACCGAGATCGCGCCACCGCACTCCAGCCTGGGCAACAGAGCGAGACTCCGTCTCAATCAATCAATCAATCAATCAATATCTGCCTTTCAAAAGATCAACTGATATAGATTGTGAAATAAAAGAGCCCCGACAAGACAAAGTTCAAAAAACTCATTAAACTAATTTTGGATCCATAAATTTTTGTAAGTGGCTTAATGTTTTATTTTGTTTTTCTCTTTTATGTTAATAGATCAGGGCCACATTCTCTTTGAGCACCTTGATCCCAATCAGTATCTTTTCGTGGATGAAAAGGGGCGGTAAGGAATATGAAGAAAACTGCTCTAAACCAAGGCTGTCTCCAATACGACAGGATGTATAGTTACCTTACTTATGCTGGAATATCAGAACGCGGTAGTCATTATCACTTTTTTAGTTTATTTTTCAGTAGATAATAACTCTCTTCTCTTTTCTGCCTACCATTATTTTTACAGACATTGACATTCTTCATTCCTTAAAAATAATCTTGGCAGGCAAGAGAACTGAGCCAGGGGTGTGTGGTTAAGATAGTTGGACAGTCTTTGCACTATAAATCATGAAATGATTGGAGTATAGACCCCAATGGTAAGTTTAGATCAGAGTGGTTTCTTCTCCTGCTAGCCTAACGTCTCAGCTCTCTTGTCATTCTTCCAGGAAGCTCAATGGAAGTTGTGGAAATAGCTAAGCAAATACAACCAAAACAGTTGTTTTCATCTTTTGTTAACGTCAGCTCCATCTTCTTCAGTTGGGAGCCTGAAGACAGTAATCCCAAAATTTGTGGTTTGATACAGTTTCAGTCACTGTTCATGTGTTCTTTCTCCTGTAATACCAGTTTTGTCCTGTGGAACTGCTTGGCCACAGATGAGTCTTACTCTTCATTGAGAAAGAGGGTCTCTAAATTCCCACCCAGAGTGTACTCCTATTTTGTAAATCATATGGCTACAGGAAATATATATTCTTAGCTTATGAATCATTTAACGGCAAAAATTAATAGTTGCAAAACAACAAAATTCACAGAGTATGTAATACTTTTGAAGTTTCTCCTAATATATTATCAGTTTTGATTCTAAATAACTCAAAAAGTAAACCAGGCAGTCTTTTTGTGTATGAGGAATATCATTAAAAGAAGATCATTGACTTTACCAGAGACATAGATTCATAGACTCTTAGATTGAGGCAGTCTCTTTTAGGTACAGTGACCACATTTTCATTGTATCTTATAGAAACTTTTGAAAATAAAAGAGGCCTATTAATAATTTTTCTAAAGCAACAGGCAAAACTAGAAATTTCTTTGAAAATCAAAATATATAGTCACATTTTAAAAATCATCTAGTCAATGATATTTTTCCAGACTTACCCACGATAATTATTTAGTTTTGGTTTAGATAATTCTAATGATGGGAGAAAACATATTTTGCACAAGTTATTCCTTTAATGGACTTTTTTACTTCTTAAATATTTTTATTTATATTTATCCAGAATTTTCGCCCTTTTATCTTTCACCCCCGATCTTAATTTTAGCCTCTGAAACAAACCCCCGCATGAGAACCCTTTAAATATATAAATAGAATACTCACACCTCTCCCAACCTTATTATTTGTAGTTCTCATTTCCATCACCTCCACATTTTTCCCGTTGTCCTTTGTGAAGCATAAATTTCAGACACCTGAACAGTATTGAGACCCTCAAATGTACTTCAGTGTTGTTGGTTTTCTTCCCCTCATGGATCTTTTAAAAATGTATCATTTAGGAAGACTACAGTAAAACCAACCAGTGGAACCATAACCAATTATATTTGAGTATTGGTAGTTTTAGGACTGATTACAGTTTAATCTTAGCTGATAATGACTGGCATCCTACTCTCATGACAAAGGCTGGTTATTTTGTGGGAGTCATTGTGGATTGCAGAGATCCGCCCTTGGTGATAACCACACTGTCTGTTTCTTTGACAGGAATAGTGCTCTCCTCCTGCCTCTTGCCTTCCACCCTCCTCTTGATCCTGTGACAAAGACTCTTAATTCTACAATCGTCTCTCCTGTTTAGTCAAAAGCAAAGTCTCCTTAGAATGAGCTACTCAGCTTCTGTAGTCTCACTAGAGCTCAGGCATCTTTGCCTTGGCAACTGGGGAAATTTCTAGGATCTCCCTTAGAGGATTCCTTTTTTGGTTGCTCCAGCCAGAAGCCTCCCTTCAGACTTCTGGCAGGGGAAAGAAAGCAGGCATCAGTCTGTATGTTCATATGTGCATCAACCTCTATTAAGCCCACATCATTCTGTTCTAAGGTTGTCTAGTGCAAAACCTCACAGCTGCTGCAATGCCACAGCTTAGTAAATATCCTGATAAACAGAGAAATGTTAGGCTCACCCTCTTGCAGGAAATCACCATTTCTACTCCAGAAATTCACTTGAAAGACTCTCTTCTTTTACTTTTCTAGTCTTATACAACCTGTAAAGTAGGGTGCTTGACCAGTGTTGCTACCTTTTAGCATATGCTGCATGGCTTTATTCTAACACCATTCTTCGGAATAGATAGGTATTTAATACCTACACTCTGCAGCTTTTGACTTTCACTGCAAATTAAAAAAAATACATTTACATTTTTATATACTACCTTCTACTTAATAGCACATGGAAAAAGACTAAAAACCATTAACCTTAATCTGTGTACAAATCATGGGAAAAATAGAGTTGTAGTAAGAGATGCTGAAACAGTCCTTTGTACCTCAGTTCCCCGCTGTTATGGAAAATATTTAACAGCATGAAAACAACTTAATAGTCATAGACTCACTGGTCCCATCATTTCAACTCCTGAGTGCATCCATCCTAAATGTGTTTATATAATCCTTATTTCTATAGGATTTTCAGTATGAAAGAAAAATCAAAATGCATGACTAGCACAATGCTGTCAATATTTATGACACCATGTAAATCTAATCCACGTTGTTGGGAAAAAAAATCAACTTCTTATAGTCGAATAGCTCTTAAATAATAAAGTTTACTTTGGATAATTAATCATAAGAATCCTGCTTGCACATCTCAACCCTAATCTTATAAATCATATCACATCTTCTTTTCATTTAGTAAGAATCTAGATGATTTGTATAACTTTTGTTGATTTATGGTTTTAAAGTAGAGCTCTCGAAGGGCTCAGTTAACATGGAAATCAATAATTGCTGAAGCTAAAAGGGCACTGTATAGGTGAATTTCCTTCTCTCCCTACAATTCTCTGCAGTACACAATTTCCTATGTTTCTCCAGATATGTTGCTTGAGCATTACCATGGAATTAGCAACCAAGAGTTCCTCATCTTAAAATCTAATTGGGCTTTAATTCTTATGATTAGTACTGTTAATCTGATTATTAACAAATATTTTATTTCCCAAAACCTAGCCTTAAGAAATTACAGTGAGAACACATGGATACAGGAAGGGGAACATCACACTTCGGGGACTGTTGAGGGGTGGGGGGAGGGGGGAGGGATAGCATTGGGAGATATACCTAATGCTAGATGACGAGTTAGTGGGTGCAGCGCACCAGCATGGCACATGTATACATATGTAACTTACCTGCACATTGCGCACGTGTACCATAAAACCTAAAGTATAATAATAATAATAATAATAAAAAGAGTAAAAAAAAAAATTACAAAAAAAAGCTTTAGAATTGTCGGGGGAAATTAAAATTTATGGATTCTCTTGATCTATATATTAATACTACTCAGTTCCCAAGTGCCCTAGATGAGTTACTATACTTCAGATGATGTTCATTTAAACAAAATGTTTACAGTGTGTTAACTCATGTTCTCCACTGTTCCATTAAATATTTGAGATGGTTTACAAAACATGTGTAACTCAGCAACATAGCATTCATTGTTCAGTAAGTAAAAGACAAACAATGAGTAAATTTAGCTGAGGTAATTAATTAATGGAGAGAGGATTAAGATTATAAAGTATCTTTTTACAAAGAATCTACAGTGTTACAGTAGGTCTAAACCTACCTTTTTTGGAAGAATTTTATCCATACCAGAAGGAGAAAATGTATTTATGTCACAAATATTCTTCAATAGGAAAATGTTATTATTATACTTTTCAAAATAAGTCACTTAAGTTTCCAAATAAGTCACTAAGTGTTTAAAACATTTAACACGTTTTAAAATTTTTACTGTAAGCAAATTTTTTAAAAGGCATAATATGAGGTAATTGCAATACACAACATATCTGTGCTTTCCTTTTTATTTTCCTTGATAAAAATAGACAATAACTGTGATTATAGTCCATAAGATAACCCTTATAAACTTTCAAAGTTTGTAATCACCTCTTCCTTGACACTTCAAAAGATATCTTTGTTTCTTTGAATTTTGTATATATTCCATTTTAATGTAATTGGAGATTTTGAGCTTCTTCACAATTCCTTCTAAGTTTTCAGTAAGCATACTAAATTGTGGATCCAAGATCTGACTCCTGGAATACTTCTTAGGAGCTGATAGCTGATAGGCTTATTACTGAATTTTTCCCAGGAGTATTGAATCATTCCTGATTGTTGATCTTTCCCTAGAGAATCTTTTTCTGGGGTGAATAAACAGCCAATCTGTGCTTAATTCCACTATTTAGAGACTCATAGTCAAGATTTTTCTTAAATTGCCCATACCTGCCTTCATGTGTAAAGATGCCTTTCTAATGTGAAAGAAGTGTGAAAAGAGGGACAAAAGACATGTGGATCCCTCTATTTTGCACAGACATTGAGAGATTTCTTTGAAAGAAGCCACTCATTTAAGATCTGGCATGTCACACAATTCTGTTTCCTTGCCCTAAAGAGCTACTCAGCATCTGGCATCTGGGTTACCTTATTTTTAATATTGCTGAACAAAAATTTTATTTGCCGTAGGTGATAGCTATAAGGTTTGCATTCATATGTAACAATAATTATGAACACCTATAAGCTTCACCCACTGCCTTGGAAACACTATAAGGCCATGGACTGTACATGATCTTTTCACTATTACATGCCAGCACATAGCATTCATTCATTCACTTAACACAAATTTATTAAATACCTACTATGTGCCAGGCTCTGTTATAGGGTTAGCAGAGAACAAAATAATGAGTGCTCTCAAAGAACTTACATTCCATTGGCTGGCTCATGGAACTACTCAATGAGCTTTAGATTGCTTTATTAAATGAGTGAATAAATAAAAGAATTGGTGTCTGTAGAAATAATCTGTATGTTTATAAAATGATTCAAAAATAGGCCGGGCACGGTGGCTCATGTTTGTAATCCCAGCACTTTGTGAGGCCAAGGCGGGCAGATCACCTGAGGTCAGGAGTTTGAGACCAGCCTGGCCAACATGGTGAAACCCAATCTCTATTAAAAATACAAAAAAACTAGCCAGGTGAGGTGGCGGGTGCCTGTAATTCCAGCTACTCATGAGGCTGAGGCAGAAGAATCCTTTGAACCCGGGAGGCAGAGGTTGCAATGAGCCAAGATCGTGCCTTTGCACTCCAGCCTGGGCGACAGAGCTAGACTCTTACAAAAATAATAAAATAAAATAAAATAAAATTAAATTAAATTAAATTAAAAAATAATTCAAAAAATAGCTATGTAGTTTTTATCCTCTGGAGACAAATCACTAATTAGTGGTATAAGTGAGCATTTTATGTAATGTATTTTTTTATCTTTTTTTATTCAGTGTTTTCTTTCTTTACTCAGTTTTCTCTCTTTATGCACCCATTAGGAGATGTCATTATTTATCATGATTTCTTATTTTTGCTGGAGGATGGCTATACTGAAAGGTAATCATTATCATCCCCAAATATAAAAAGTGACACAATAAAAATATAAAGACTTCATGCTCATATTACTGCTATAGAAAATACACTGATAATATCAATAGTGTTTTGATTACATGTATTTTAAATAGAGAGATTAAAGGCTTATAAAGGGAAATAATTTGTCAATATATAGATAAATTTAATGTACACCATTTCATATTTTGATCTGATTTAAAGAAACAAATGGAACTGCTAATCCCTCCCTCCAAAAAACAACTACAGATTAAAATTTCCCAACTTTTATTTGCTCCATAAATTCCAATCACATGCAACAAAGTGCTCATGTAATTATATTTCACTAAACTGACATTGATTTGGGTTTGGTTTTATTTATATTTACTTTCATCCATTCATTTGTTCTTCTGTTTTTCACCACATACTTATCTGCTTCCAACTGCTCTATTTCACACTAATCTCTATCCTCACGTTGTTTACAAACATAAATGAGAAGTCCTTGTAGATCATGATTTCTATTTATATATCCATTAAAATAATAATTATTGCTATAATTGGATCAGATGCAATTTTCACTGTAATGAACATTTTAAACTCAATATAAATTATTCACTTTTAGGATTTATTTAGTATTTGCTTATATTTTAGTATTTAGTATTCAATTTTAGTGTTAAGATTTATGTTTATATTATTTTAATGAAAAAAGCCACTATTACTTTTACACCAAGCTAATATTACAAATTATTTACTATTCATGTAAAATATTTATATTTAACATATAGTATTATCAGTAGGATTGTGAATGAAGGAATAATTTAGAGCTGGGAGGATTAATAAAGGCCATCACTGAGCCTAGGTCTTTTTTTCTTTCAGATGATATCCCCATTTTTTTTTTCTTTTTTTTTTTTTTTCTTTTTTCTTTTAGAGACAAGACCTCACTCTGTCACCCAGACTGTAGTGCAGTTACAGGATCATAGCTCAGTGTATCCTAGAACTCCTGAGCTCAAGTGATCCTCCCACCTCAGATTCTCAAGTGCTAGGACTACAGGTGTGCATCACCATACCTAGCTATTTGTTTTTTTAAATTTTCTTGTAGAGATGCGCTCTTGCTTTGTTGCTCAGGCAGGTCTTAAATTCCTGGCCTAAAGTTATCCTTCTGACTTAGCCTTTCAAAGCACTGGGATTATGGATGTGGCTCATTGCACCTGGCCTATCCCTCTTATTAATATAACTATGTATCCTCTTGCTTTTGTGTTACACAAGATTTGGTAACCTAATGGGTATATTTTGGTGTCATTTCTATACAGCTATTTACTAGTGTGCAAATTAGGATTTTTCAAATATTATTAATATTGCTAATTTTCTTATCATTTTCCCTTAACGATTTAAATTCCAGATTATGCATGTGCTCTATAGGGTTTCAGTGATCCCATGCCACAAATCTAATCACTTGAGTTATATTTCAATATATCTAATGTGTTGGTCAGAATTATTTATAGCCTATGCTATGTACAGCATGACAGGTAATTTAAGATAGAGTTACAGGCCTTTATTGAAGAACAGACTTTTGGAATAATAGAAAAGTTAGCATGTCATCATCCAGTGTATATGTTCTCATGAGTGCTCTCATATTCAACATATGAACTGTCAGAGAAATCATTTACCATGGATGTCTCTGATGGATGAGTTACTCATTCTGCCTAATGAACCTCTCAGCATTTCAACTCAACAGTAACTAAGCATATTCTTTACAGTTTTCAATGTTCAAATACCTAGTATATTGCTAAGTCCTTAGGGTAACTCAACAGTTGTTTGATTACTATTTGCTTATGATCCAAATAGATTAGGGAAGCAAAAAATAGACAGAAACATTATCAGCGATAAAATTTGACATATTTAGGCACACCAGTATTAACTTTAAAGGGGGCTGGCACATTTATCTATTAAACCCGTGACTACAATAAAAAACTATTGTTCAAAACTGATCAATTAATTAATATACTTATATAGTACATATGCTACATGGATAGATCTCTCTCATAAAAGCCTTCTTCAAGGTGTTTATATGTACTCCAAGATATATTTTACATCTATATATTTATATATCTATTTACATTGATACATATATCTGTATAAGTATAGAGAAACATATAGATATCTATAGCCATATAACTTTATAGACATATCTGATACATTGTATATATTAATCTCAATACTATTATTATAATTACAGCAGTATATTGAGTCTTTACAATGTTTAATATATATAATATATTGGAATATTTTTCATTAAAGATACTCCTTACTTTCAAATTAAAAAAAAAGATTAAACTTAGCAAAATAGATGATATAAAATCGTCTTGTTTCTATGAAAATTGTTAAACCATGTTTTATTTGACATTTGGAATGATTTTGCAATCCATGTGTTTATTTAGCATCAATTATCATAACTTCCTAAGAAATTCAACAATTCTTTTATGCCAAATATAAATCATAAAGGGAAAAGGGCAAATATCTCTTCATTTCTTTCTTTGCAACTGATATTTGATGATAGATTAGTAGCCACACCTACTCACAACCTATTTTTAAGTGGTGTAGAACTGATTATGCTGTAGAATATATGAATAATATGTCATTTTTATTATTAAATGTCATATTTAAGTAGGAAAAAATATGAAATTTTAAAGATGTGAAGATTTCTTTACATTCTCCATATTTGCTGAGCCTTTTTTTCCCCTATGTATTCACAGTAACACACAGAACTCTAGCTCATTCGACTCTATGGATTAGCTTTATACATTTTGCACACGTGAATCTGGACTTAATTTTTCTGGAATCAGAACTCATCTATGGTGAAATATGGAGTATTGAAATGCAAACAAAATCAACACTGCCAAGAAGCCTCCCCAACAATCTGCTATTTACATAAGTTAACCCATATTGTGGACTATTGAGTCCTGGCAGTAGACAAGTTGGCTACCTAATCTGTGCAGTCACTGAATTTTTTAATATCTGGAAAGTTTCTATTCCTTAAAATATTATGTAGTTTTAAATATAATTTTTTCTGGGTAGTGACTAAGTGTATATGCTGGAATGAGACAAATGTATATTTTACATACAAATAACTAAAGTGTGTATATTTGAAGCAAATTATAAGTGATGGAAGAAAATAAGAGTTTGATATTAATTTCTAGTTTTTCTATACCAGTCTAAGAAATTTATGAAAGCCCTTAGTTGGTGCAGGAAAGTGTTTCCACTCTGGATTATGTTTTTTCCTACATATTCCCATGTTCTTTTCCATCTACACTCTGAGCAAAGAGTCTTTGTTTCTTATGAAGTCCTATTGCTACATGCAAATTTTTCCTCGTTTTAACTGATGAAGTAATTGAAGTGTGCTTCATGTACTATACCAGTATAGCTTACCCCCTGCATGACGCCTTCCTGTGCCAACATCCTGGGTTACTTGGTATGTTGTTTTCCTGTGATTTCCCTAACCAAAGATCACAAACTGGGAGGCTTGGAAACAGAAATTTATTATCTCACAGTTCTGCAGGACAGAAGCCAACCATTAAGGTGTCAGCAGGCATATGCTTACTCTGCCTATGGATAGAATCCTTACTTGTTTCCTTGTAGCTTCTGGTGATGGTCATCAGTTTTTGGTGTTCCTTGGCTATATCACTGTTATTTCTACCTCTGTTATCACATTGGCTATCTTCTCTCTATATGTCTGTGTCTCTTCTCTTTTTCTTTTATTTTTTATTTTTTGTAGAGAAGGGAGTCTTGTTATGTTGCCTAGGCTTGTCTTTAACTCCTGGCCTCAGGTGATCCTCCTGCATAGCCCTCCCAAAGCACTGGGATTATAGACATGAGCCACTGTGCCTGGCCTCTTCTCTTTCTCTTAAAGAGATACCCAATCATTGAATTAGGGCCCACCCTAACTGATTATAATCTCATCTTAACTTGATTACATCTGTAAAGACTCTATTTCCAAATAAGCTGATATTTACAGGTCCTGGGGGTTAGGACTTCGACGTATCTTTTAGGGGGACACAGTTCAGTTTCTAACACTCAGTAATCAGGAACGGCTCCTCTTGTGTTAGCTCTTACTGTTCTGACTCTACAGAGTGCTCGGTGTCTTGTTTTGCCTTCCATTTCTTTGAGTTATTTCCTGATTTGAGAACAATCTGAAGATGCTGCCTCCCATCCTTGCTATACTATTATGCTTCCTGGGAGATTAAGAGTCTGCCAAATTTAGGGAGACTGATCCTTGCTGGGTCAGATAATAGTTTGATTTTTCCTTTTTTAAATTTACATTAAAGTAGAAGATCTGCAGACTTGAAGGCAGAATATAGTCAAAGGAATTTGCCTTTTTTTTCTCCCATTAAAGGAAAAATCTAAGCAATAGGCACCATTACCACTTGCTCTGTTTTCAGGTTTTTGTCTTAATGTCAGAAATTTCAGTGACTCAAAAGACCTTGGGGATAGGAGCTGATATTGTAAAGAAACTGGGAATGTTTGGGGAAGGAAAAAAAGTCATCAACCAAGTCCCAATAAGGAATCTCCAGTTACCATTCTAGCAAGAAGGAATTTGTGTTTTGACCCTTTATTATATTCTTAGGGCAGGATTGTCAGCCCTTTTATTTTTTTCCCTGAGGCAGGATGGTAGGTCCCTGGTGAAATTTAATTATAAACCCCACCTTATCTTTATGAAAACCAATCACAACCTTGCCCTTGTTGAAATGAGTTACTCTCTAATGGATTTAGGAAGAAATATATATATTATAAAAAAAAAAACTACATAAGGTGCCTCAAGCAGGGAATGTTCATGTTATTCACTCTCCTTTATGCCGATCTATGCTGATATATAGATCAGCATACTCATATATATAGGTTAACATGCATACATTACTTAGGAAAAGTGATGGTAAATGCTTTTTTTGTTTTTTGGCTGGCATTTCTACATGACTTAGAGTGTGGTTTCTAGCATATTTTCACTGATATTTTTTCCAAACACTATGCAACATATCACTACCTGTAGGAGTAGGGGCTCTTTTCTTTTCTTTTCTTTTCCTTTCTTTCTCTTTCTCTTTCTTCTTTTTTTGAGATGGAGTTTCACTCCTGTCACCCAGGCTGGAGTGCAATGGCGTGATCTTGGCTCACTGCAACCTCTGCCTCCTGGGTTCAAGCAATTCTCCTGCCTCAGCCTCCCGAGTAGCTGGGATTCCAGGCACCCGCCACCATGCCCAGCTAATTTTTGTAATTTTAGTAGAGACGGGGTTTTGCCATGTTGGCCAGGCTGGTCTCAAACTCCTGACCTCAGGTGATCCACCTGCCTCAGCCTCCCAAAGTGCTGGGATTACAGGCGTGAGCCACCACACACAGCCTGAGTAGGGGCTATTTCTATCTATATGTTTTAATACAGACAAATAAGATCTACCACCTATAATAGAATGAGACACACTATTATAACAGCCTATAAATGAAGATTTTCATATTTGGAGTTGACAAGTTCCATAATGAAAATTAAATTGGTTTGGATGTAACACAGAGAGAATTGTATGGCTTCACAGTGGGACAGATTGGGTTACAATTATGGTTTTATTCCTTACTAGCACAGAGATTTGGGGAAGGTCAGTTGAAAAAACATAAAAAAGCATCTATCATATACATGGTACTCATTTAGGTTGTCCAGTTATAAACCTTGAAGCCAACTGCCAACTGCTATCAAATGAATGTGCGACCCTCCACCACCCCCACCAAATTTATAGGTTGAAAGCTAAATCCTATTGTGTTAGTATCTGGAGATGCAGCCTTTGAGAGGTGATTAGATAATGATAGTAGAGACCTTATTAGCTAATCTTTGATGGGATTAGTGCCCTTATACAAGAGACCCCAGAAAACTCCCTTGTCCCTTGTGCCAAGTGAGCATACACCAAAAAGGTGTCCTCTGTGAACCAAGAAACAGGCCCTCACCAAACACCAAATCTGCTAGCGCCTTAATCTTAGACTTCTTAGCTTCCAGATCTATGAGAAATAAGTGTTTTTTAAGAATCACAGTCTATGGTATTTCTGTTATAGCAGTCAAAAGGGACTAAGACACTCATCTTTTGACAGTTGAATTTAACATCCTATATAAACATGTAATTTCTGTTGTGAATTAGTATTCTTAAGAGAAGAATATGCAAAAAAACCGTTTCAGCGAAACTCTAAAGATGGAGTAAAAATAGAGCCTAGAATTTGTATTCTGAAAAGCTGCTTGCCATTCTGACTACTTCTCTGCCTCAAGAAAACAGTGAATAAATCCTTCATCCTCTCCACAACCTATAAGTTGAAGATCAAATTGGTATAAACTAGCTACAAATTAATTTTAAAAATATTTCAAGGGGAGCATTTCATTTTTGAAATATAAAAGTTTTAATATTTTATATTTTATGTGCTAAAACCTTTTAAAGATCAGAGAATTGGAAGTTTCATCTTTCTTTCAATAAAAATGAGGTAAAATAATATGAACTTAACATTTTATTAAACTATTTTTACATAAAATGTAAGATTTTGATATCCCAAATTATACCAACTTTGAATAAACTGTTTTGAAAAATGAAGTGTAATTAACATATATGAAGTACAGAAATTATATGTGCTGTATAAATTTTTGCAAAATAAACACAACAGTACAATCAGACATTAAACAGTAGATTAGAAACATCTTTGTGTACATTACCAGTAACTATTCCTCTTTTAAAAGTTAATCCCTATTCTGACTACTTTCACCATAGATTAAGTTTGCCAATTTATCAAAGGCATATAAATAGAATTATATTATATAATAGGTATCATTTTGCTTCCATCTTCTTTTGATCGACATTATGTTTTTGAGATACAACCATATAATTCTCTATAGTAGCAGCCCATTTTCTTCATTGCTAGTTAGTTTTCCATGATATGACTACACCAGTATTTATCAAATGTATTTTTTAGGGTTATTTAGGTTATTTCCAGTTGGGAACAATTATGAATAAATAATTTGCCAATGACTGTTTTATTTATGTATTTTTTAGCATATTTATTGGCATTTTGTTGAATATATGGAGATACTACTGTTTATGATTTTAGACATTAGCACTATTTTGGAAATTAAAACAATCCCACGATGACCATTTGTGAATGTATATTTATATATGCTTATGTGGAGAATATACCTAGCATTATGAACAATTTCTATGTTTTTATAATTTAATTTAATTTTTTTAAGATGGAATCTCACTCTGTTGCCAAGTCTGGAGTGCAGTGGAGGGATCTCGGCTCACTGCACCCTCCACCACCCGGGTTCAAGCAATTCTCCTGCTTCAGTCACCCAAATAGCTGGGATTACAGGTGCATGCCACCACACTAGGCTAATTTTTTTTTTTTTTTTTTAAGTAGAGATGGGGGTTCACCGTGTTGGCCGGGCTGGTCTCAAACTCCTGACCTCAGGTGATCCGCCTGCCTCCGCCTCCCAAAGTGCTGGAATTACAAGCGTAAGCCACTATGTCCAGCCATCTTTGTTTAACTTTATTAAGCACTGCCAAATAACTTTCCAAAATGGTCTTTCTAATTCACATCTGACAACAGTTTTTGAGAGTTTCAGTTTTTCCACAACCTCACCATTGTACTTAGTATCATCAGTCTTTCATTTTAGTCATGTTGGTGGCTATACAGTGATCGCTAGTTGCAGTTTTAAGTTGCATCTCCCTATGGTTAATGGGGTTGAGAACATTTTCATATGTTTCTTTGCCATTTGGACATCCCCTCTTATTAATAGATGTCTTTAGGTAGATTTTTGAAACTTTTAATATTTGTATTTACTCATATTATTCTGAAAGTAACTATAAATTTTCTGGACCAAGACCACATTATTATTATGTACAGGAATAACTGCATTACTACTCCATGTTGTGTTCTTTCCCCCATGTGGGGCAATGCATGAGAGCCAGATAAGTAGACCTGCTTGGGCAACAAAGAAGTTTTCTAATGTTATAGTGGAAGAACACTGAAATTAAGAACCTAGGAGTTTATATGTATGCTGTCCAGATGCCACCAACCCCGAACACCACTCCGAGAAATGAGAGGAATCTAATCTTTCTAATGTGAACAAAGTCTCTTTCAGAAAAAAAGAGGACTGTAGGAGGGATTTTATCTTTTGGAATGTAAGTAAATGTTTATTTATATGGGGTGGGAGGAGAGATAAGGCAAGTATTGTTTCCATGCCTCCAGGTTTTCTCTTACCTTAAAATGTAAATACATGCCTCCAGGCAGTTAAATCTCTCTAGTGTTCTCACTGTCCATTCTGTCATCTTCTGACTTTCAAGCTCTGCTTATTAGAGTAAGTTGCTGTTTCTTTGCTCAGAAAGTCCTTACTTTCTAAAACATGAAAATAGGTATATTGCTTCTCAGCTGCTTTTTGTCCCATTTTCTGTTAAATTCTCTCTTATTTATGTAGGGTTGTAGAAATTCTTTATATATTTGGGTTGTATGTTTTGTAGCTTTTTGTTCTATGCTGGATTTCTGTATTTTTTACTCATTTTATTTCCATGGTTTAATATCAATATTTTATGCTATCTTCCAGTTTAATAAACCTCTCAACTGCTGCATCTAATCTGTTATTAAACCCATTTACTGTAATCTTTTTTATTTTTTGAAATGAGTTTTTGCTATATTGCCCAGGCTGGTCTTGAACTTCTGGGCTCAAGTAATCCTCCCACCTCAATCTCCCAAGTAGCTGGGACTATAGGCCCATGTCACCATGCCAAGCTTACTGCAATCTTAATTACAATTTTTATATTATTTAGAATTTCTATTCTATTGTATTTCTGTATGCCTGATCAGTGGTAAATTTCTGTATTTTGTCACCTTTTAAAAAAACATACTAATCACAGTAAATTCAGAGACAGTGTCTGATACATCTGATAGATGAATCACCTATGTGCCTGTTTCCTCTTGGTCTTATTTCCTGAAAATTTTTGATTGAATGCTATAAATTCTAAATGGAAACTGTAGATGTTCTATATGATGCTAAATTTTCCATAGAGGATTTAATTTTGCTTTTGATGAAGAATTTGATTAAGGGCAAAATCACCTTACACCCTAATCCACTCTCAGATGAAGGGGACTGGATTTTGGAATTTTGTCTGGTTCTTTTAAATCTTACTCTTAGGGTTTAGTATTTCAGTATTTTCTTCTGAAATCCTGGATATAAGAATCCATCCTTCCTGAAGAGCTCTGATATCCAGTTTTTGTTTTCTTAGAATTTTTGGCTTCAGAAAACTTTGTATGGGTTCTCAATCTGTAGGTATTATGCCATTTATAAATCATCAAATAATTTACAGAGGGAAGTGACACTAAATGTCAGCTTTACCTTAGTGCATTTACTCATTTCTTCAAGATCATGGTGCCTTAAATTCTGGCTGCCTTAGCAGTTCCTGATACTTAAAAAAAATTGTTTTTGTTTTGTTTCTTTTGGCTGTATTTTGCAGATTTTGTTTTGGTATTTTGTTTTTCCAGTTATTATTCACAAAAGGGCTTATTTTCTAAGTTGATACATTACAGCCAGAAATTGAAGTCTTACTAAAGCTACAATAATTCCTAAGTTTCTACATATCAGTTAGCCTTGATCAAAAATTTTACTTTATTCATAGAATATTTTTGATGTATCATATTGTCATGTTTTATTATTTCATGTTCTTAGAACTCCTACACACTCGTACTAGTTTGTAATTAAATTGTTTCCTGATTAATTCAGTTTACATCTCTATCATCACTAGACTGTAAACTCAAAGAAAGGAAGGGCTGTGCCAATTTGCTTACCATGCTATCTCTGATGCCTATCATACAGCCAACACTCAATGAATACTTTAAAATTCTGTCTAAACAAATAAGTACCTGGGAAATATTTAAGAAAAAAACATACAAAATTCAGCTAGCTCTCAATTAAGTGTTATATTGGTCTAAATTGAATAAATTCATATAGGTTGGTCAAACAAATTTTATAGGAAAAGTTTCTCTAGAAATTAAAATTAAAATATAACTGAAATTTTACATGAGCTATTTTCTTTATAACATCATTATTAAAAATTCAAGCACATACTGTAGATGCAGTACTTTTAAAAAGAGTTTTAAATTAAAAAAACAGTGTCAAAAAGCTCTGGTGTGGAAAACAAACTTAAAAGTAGATAATAAATAAGCATGATTTTATGTAAATTCTTATATCAGAGACAAATGGGATAAAGTTTATTAAAATCTTAAAAATACAGTTAAATAAAATTTGTTTTAAAAGGCATTTTTAATAGCAGGAAATTTTATGGATGGTCTATTAATAAATGAACACAATATAAAAGTTGTTATCCTAAATTCTCAGTTCCATAAACAATATAAATTCTCTGGTAAAATTCTCATCTTTGACATATGGCCTAAAAATTTCAACAGATTACTTTACCACATAAACTTTTTGTTGTTGTTGTTTCTAACAAGTGTTCTTTTGAGCGTTAATTTTTGACAATCAGTCCCTGAAACCCGCTATCCCAGCATGTTGTCTACTATTATAAAGCTATGTTATTCAAGGGAGGAAAAATATCTATGAACATACCTACTTAAATTTTCTACTTATGGAAATTTTTGTAAGGAAATTTCAAGTCAGAAGTAGATAAATGACAGATCAGTGCCAGAGTCACATAGTTCCTATTGGTAACAAGATAGAAATCTTAACATTTCTATTTCAAATGACATATTCTAAAATACAGAGATACATTTTGGAGTCAGGATTTAGTAGTTGTTAGAATAACATCCCCATATGGCCAAGAACAAATAAAATTTTATCATCAATAAGATACTAGATAAAGGCAACTAGAAAAAACGCCTGATTACTTACAAAGGTAACCCCATCAGGCTAACAGTGGACTGCTCAGCAGGAACCATAAAAGCCAGAAGAGACTGGGGGCCTAGTTTCAGCATTCTCGAAGAAAAGATATTCTAATCAAGAATTTCACACCCTGCCAAACTAAGCTTCATAACTGAAGGAGAAACAAAGTCTTTCTCAGACAAGCAATCACTAAGGGAATTCATTGCCACTAGACCAGCCTTACAAGTGTTCTTTAAGGGAGTTCTAAACATGGAGATGAGCAATATCTGCTCCCATAAAACCACACCTAAGTACATAGCCCACAGGCACTTTAAAGCAACTACACAATAGAAACTACAAAACACAAGCTGACAACTTTATGATAGAATCAAAACCTCCCATATCAATGTTAATCTTGAACTTAAATGGTTTTAATGACCTACTTCAAGGGGAAGAGGGGCAAGTTGGATTTAAAAAAAAAAAAAAAAAACTCATCTATCTACTATTTCAAAAGACCCACCTCACAGTAAGAACACCATAGACTCAAGGCAAGGGATTGGAGAAACATCTATCACACAAACTAAAAACAAAAAAGAGCAAGGGTCTTTAGTTATATATCAGATACAATAGACTTTAAACCAACAACAGTAAAAAAAAGGACAAAGAAGGGCACTAAAAAAAAATACAGGGTTCAATCCAACATATGACTTAACCATCTTATATACACACCCAGCATTGGAATACACAGATTCATAAACCAGGTACTTTTGTAGGTACTTCTAGACCTACAAAAAGTCTTAAACAGCAACACAATAACAGTAGGGTACTTCCACATGCCACTGACAGTGTTAGAGAGACCAAGGCAGAAAACTAACAGAAATTCTGGGCTTACGTTTGACTTTTGACCAATTGAACCTAACAGACATTTACAGAACACTCCACCCATCAACCATAGAATATCAGTTCTTCTCAACTGCACACAGATCATAATCTAAGACTGACTACATCCTCAGTCATAAAACATGTCTCAATAAATTCAGAAAAGTCAAAATCATACAAACCATACTTTTGGACCATGGTGGAATAAGAATACAAATCAATACCAAGAACATCACCTAAAACCACAACATTACATGAAAATTAAACAACTTGCCCCAGAAAGACATTTGGGTAAACAACAAAATAAAGGCAGGATTTAAAAATTATCTTAAATAAATGAAAACAGAGACACACATACCAAAATTTCTGGGCTACAGCTAAAGCAGTGTTTATAGTGCTAAGAACCTATACCAAAAAGTTAAGCAATCTCAAATTAACAATCTAACATTACACCTATAGGAACTAAAAGCACAAGATCAAACTAACCCCAAAGCTAGCAGGAGAAAAGAAATAAATAAAATCAGAGAAGAATTGAATGAAACTGATATCCAAAAATCCATACGAAGGATCAACAAAATGAAAAGCTGGTTCTTTGAAAAAAATCAACAAGATTGATAGATCACTAGCTAGATTAATAAAAAAAGAGAAAAGATCCAAATAAGTGCAGTCAGAAATGACAAAGGTGACATTAGAACTGATCTCACATAAATACAAAAGATCCTCAGAGACCATTATGAACACCTCTATGCACACAAACTGGAAAATCTAGAGGCAATAGATAAATTCCTGGAAACACACAACCTCCCAAGACTAAGTCAGGAAGAAATCAAAACCCCGAACAGATGAATATTGAACTCTGAAATTGAATCAGTAATAAAAAACTTACTAACCAAAAAGAGCTTTGGAGCAGATGGATTCACAGCCGGATTCTATGGGATGTACAAAGAAAATCTGGTATAAATCCTACTAAACCTATTCCAAAAATAGGGGAGGAGTGACTCCTCCCTACATAATTCTACAAAGCCAGCATCACTCTGATACCAAAACCTGGCAAAGACACAACAACAACAAAACAACTGCCGGTCAATTCCCCGATGAACAAAAATGCAAAAATCCTTAACAAAATGCTAGCAAACCAAATCCAGTAGCATATCAAAAGTTAATTCACCATGATAAAAGAAACTCACCATGATCAAGTAGGCTTTTTTCTTGGGATGCAGGACTGGTTCAACATACAGAAATCAATAAATGTGATTTGTCACATAAACAGAATTAAAAACAAAAACCATATGATCATTTCATTAGATGCAGAAAAAGCTTTTGATAAAATCCAGCATCCTTTTGTGATTAAAAACCCTGAGAAAACTAGACACCAAAGCAACATACCTCAAAATAATAAGAGATATCTATGACAAACCCACAGCCAACATTAGAATATACAGACAAAAGCTGAAAGCATTCCCATTAAGAATGTGAACAAGACAAGGATGTCCACTCTCACCACTCCTATTCAGCATAGTACTGGAAGTCCTAGCCAGAGCAATTAGGCAAGAGAAAGCAATAAAATGTATCCAAATAGTAATAGAAGAAGCCAAATTATCTCCCTTCATTGATGTTATGATTCTATACCTAAAAACCCTGAAGATTCCAACAAAAGACTGCTAGGGTGACAAATGACTTTAGTAAAGTTTCAGGATATAAAATCAATGCACAAAAATCAGTAGTGTTTCTATGCACCAATAACATTCAAACTGAGAGACAAATCAAGGATGTAATCCCATTTACAATAGCCACAAAAATTGTAAAATGCCTTGTAATATAGCTAACAAAGAGGTAAAATATCTCTACAAGGAGAACCACAAAACACTGCTGAAAGAAATCATAGATGATACAAACAAATGAAAAAACATCACATGCTTATTGTCTAGAAGAATCAGTATCATTAAAATGGCCATAATGCCCAAAGCAGTCTACAGTCTACAAAGATTCAATGCAATTGCTACGTAATTATCAACTTCATTTTTCACAGAATTAGAAAAAAACTATTCTAAAATTCATATGTAATCAAAAAAGTGCTCAAATAGTCAAATAAATCTTTAGCAAAAAAGAACAAAGCTGGAGGCATCACACTACCAGACTTCAGAATATACTGTAAGGCTACAGTAACCCAAAAATCATGGTACTGGTACAAAAACAGATACATAGACCAATGCAACAGAATATAGAGAACCCAGAAATAGAGCTGCACATCTACAACCTTCTGATCTTCAACAAAGTCAACAATAACAAGCAATGGGGAAAGGAATTCTTATTCAATAAATAATGTTGGGATAAATGGCTAGCCATATGCAGAAGAATAAAACAGGACCTATATACAAAAATTAACTCAAGATGGTTTAAAGACTTAAAGGTATGACCTAAAATTATCATAATCCTAGAAGAAAACCTAGGAAACACCATTCTGGATATTGGCCTTTGCAAATAATTTATGACTAAGTCCTCAAAAGCAATTGCAACAAAACAAAAATTCACAAGTGAGACCTAATTAAACTAAAGAGCTTTTGCACAGCAAAAGAAAGTATCAACAGAGTAAACAGAAAACCTGCAAAATGGGAGAAGATATTTTCAAACTATGCCTTCAACAAAGGTCTAATATTCAGACTCTATGAGAAACTGAAACAATTGAACAAGCAGAAAAATAATAATAATCTCATTAAAAATGGGCAAAAGCCATGTACAGACACTTCTCAAATGAAGACACATCTATGGCCCACAAATATGTAAAAAATAATATCACCAGTCATTAGAGAAATGCAAATTAAAACCACAATGAGAAACCGTCTCACAGCAGTCAGAATTTCTATTATTAAAAATGACAAAAAATAACAGATGTTGTTGAGGCTATGGAGAAAAGGAAACACTCATACATGGTTGGTGGGAAAGTAATTTAGTTCAGCCACTGTAGAAAGCAGTTCTAAGAACTTAAAATAGGACTACCATTTGACCCAGCAATCCCATTACTGGGTATATACTCAAATAATAATAATAATTGTTCTACAAAAAAGACACAAGCACTCATATAGTCATTGTAGCACTACTCACAATAACAAAGACATGGAATCACCCTAGTTTCAAATTGACAGTTGACTGGATAAGGAAAATATGATACATATATACCATGAAATACTATTCAGCCATAGAAAAGAACAAAATTATGTCCTTTGCAGCAACATGGATTCAACTGGAGGCCATTATCCCAAGCAAATTAATGCAGGAACAGAAAACCAAATACTGCATGTTCTCACTTACAAGAGGTAGCTAAACATTGAATACACATGGACATAAAGATTGGAACAACAGATAATGGGAACTCCTAAATGGGGGTGATGGTGAAGGTGGCAGGGTGAAAAATTACCTGTCAGATACTATGCTCACTACCTTGGTGATGGGATCATTTGTACAACAAAACTCAGCAACACATAATTTACCTGTAACAAACCTGCACATGTCACCTGAATCTAACATAAAAGTTGAAAAAATAAGATATTAGAAGTAATATCAAGCTTTGTTTTATAAAGGGATGTGATTGTTTAATCTGTTTATTGAGTTTAGTGTAAGATATATTATTGCTCATATTTAAACGTTCTTCATAAGTGAATTATATTGATGTAAAGAACAATGTATTTAAAGCAAGACAATTCTAAGTTTGAATTCTAGCTTTACAATTTATCATTTGCTTCACCTTACAGTTTTGTTTCCATATCTGTAATATGGTGCTGAGGTTACTTAGCATTCATTCAGACATAAAATGACTAAGGTAAAACATACACGAAGTGCCTAGCAGAATTCCTGGCTCATATTAAACATCTCCGATATGCCAAGACTTTTTCTTTTCCCCTTGTGTAAATGTTGTTAAATTATTTTATATCTATTGTATAATTTTTATTCATTTAAATATTCATCTTGTAATCACCATATTTTGTTTATAGGTTGAAATGTTTTCTACAGATTTTGGCATAAATTATTTTCCTTTTTCAGAACAACTCTTTAAAAAGATAATTGTATTAAAAGTTGGAATGTAAATAAAATATTTCATTGAGAAAAAAGTTATAATAACCTTTTGACCATGGACTAAATTGTAACCATGTGCTATTACCAGGACTAAGAGGTCTGAACCTCTTGAAGTCACAGGGGAAAATGATGAAGATAGAGCTTAGCCTGATTTTCAGAGTTTCAGGGAGCTCTACAATCAGATAATTTACACTGTCTTAAACACGAAAGAACATAAAATATAATTCATCAAATGCATCTCCAAATTTTATAATGCCAATTCCAGAATCTATTCCTTTGATGACAACCAATTGTTATTAACGTTAGCCTGTCAAGAACTGAATGGAATCTACAAAATGAAGGTTTAAGTTTAATATTTCCAGGTCAAATAACATATTCTAAAGTACAGAGATCCATTTTGGAGTCAAAATTCAGAAGTAGCTATTTTTACTCAACTCACCTTCCCAGGGCACTCAAAATGGTGCAAGAGATTGGTTTTCCACTCTCAGGCTACCCAGGTGAAGATCCTCTTGTTGATGGCAGAAAGCCCCCGACTGACACTCATGTTCCTACATCTCAGATTGGTCATCTCAAGCTTGTTTTCTCAGGTTCTGGGTAGGGACAGGTAGCACTATTATGAGGGCTGAAGTTAGAGAATGGGAGGAATGAGAAAGTGCTGCCCTGGCATTAGATACACACTCAGTAGAAAACATACTTCACGTATTCATATAGCCATTCTGTTTTTTCACTTTCACTACAGTATTTAACAAGTGAGATAGTCAACACTTTATTATAAAATGGGATTTGTGCTGGATAATTTTGCCCAATGGTAGGCTAACGTAAGTGTTCTGAGCATGTTTAACATAGGCTAGGCTGCTATGATGTTCGATAGGATAGAAGTGTTAAATACATTTTCAACATCATATTTTCAAATTACAATGGGTTTATTGAGACATAACCCCATCGTAAATAGAGAGGCATCTGTATATTTTGGAAATTAAGCCCTTATCTGATACATAGTTTGCAAATATTTTTCCCATTCCACAGGCTCCCTTTCCACTCTCTTGTTGTTTTCTATGCTGTGCAGAAAAAAAAAAAAAAAGAAAGAAAGAAAGAAAAGAAAGAGAAGAAATCAAAGACTCTGAATGTGTAACTGATTTGCCCAAGACCACAGAATTAGAAAAAGGCAGAATCAGAACTTGAACTTAATTATTCTAAATCATCCACACTTGTTTGTGCAAAATAAATCCTAAGACATTGTTAAAACTTTTCTAGAAACGCCATATGAAATGTTAACTACTTTAGAGAACTTTGAAATATAGGCAAAAGATACCAGTAGAAAATCCTGGTAATGAAGCCAAGAAGGAAACAGCAATATGTGACAGGCCCTGCGGGCAACATCTGTTTTTGTTTTATGCAGTACATTTTCTATGGGAAATTACTCCGAAAGAGACTACTGCCATCTTTTATTCAAGCCAATGCCACACACAATATATTGTTTATGTCTACCATCTAAGAGGAAAAGGACCACCAAACAATAATATGTTCATTGAACCTGTCTTTTAACTAGCAGGGCCAATTTATGGGTTGATCCAAGAATTTCAGTTGTCATAGTGACCTGCAGACTGATAGATATTTGATGTAATCATTTATCTTAACAGATTGGATTAATAATGTCCAGTGCTTTTTTCATTCCTTACCACCACTGTTAGAATGTTTATGTCTCCTTACAATTCATATGTTGAAACCTAATCCCCAGCCCAATAGTATAAGAGGTATGGCCTTTTTCCTTCCCTCCCTCCCTCCCTCCCTCCCTCCCTTCCTCCCTCCCTTCCTTTCTTCCTTCCTTCCTTCCCTTCTTTCCTTCCTTCCTTCCTTCCCTTCCTTCCCTTCTTTCCTTCCTTCCTTCCTATTTTTTTTTTTTTTTTTGACAGAGTCTTGCTCTGTCGCCCAGGCTGGAGTGCAGTGGCATGATCTCAGCTCACCGCAACCTTTCTGCCTTCTGGTTTCAAGCAGTTCTCTGCCTCAGCCTCCCAAGTAGCTGGGATTACAGGCGTCCGCCACAACGCCTGGCTAATTTTTATATTTTTTAGTGGAGACGGGGTTTCACCATGTTGGCTAGGCTGGTCTCAAACTCCTGACTTCAGGTGATCCACCCACGTCGGCCTCCCAAAGTTTGGGGATTACAGGCATGAGCCACCACGCTCGGCCAAGGTAGGGCCTTTAGGAGGGGATTAGATCATGAGGTGTCTGACCTCGTTACTGCTACAAGTGCCCTTGTAAAGAGTCCAAGGCAGGGCATGGTGGCTCATGCCTGTAATCACAGAAATTTGGGAGGCCAAGGCAAGTGGATCACCTGAGGTCGAGAGTTCGAGACCAGCCTGACCAACATGGAGAAACCCCATCTCTACTAAAAATACAAAATTAGCTGGGCGTGGTGGCGCATGCCTGTAATCCCAGCTACTCCAGAGGCTGAGGCAGGAGAATCACTTGAACCTGGGAGACGGAGGTTGCGGTGAGCCTCCAGCCTGGGCAACAAGAGCGAAACTCTGTCTCAAAAACAAATAAACAAAAAAAAGAGTCCAGAGGGAGTTTCTTTTTCCCTTCTGCCACATGAAGAGATGGTGAGATGGTGCCATCTATGAACCAGGAAACAGACCTCACTAGAACTGAATCCTGCTGACACTCTGATCTTAAACTTCCAGCTTCTGGAACTGTGAGAGCTAAATTTCTGATATTTAAAAGCTAACCAATTTGGTGTATTTTGTTATAGCAGCCCAAATGTACTAAACCACTAACATACAGGATTCAGCTCCATTGTTTGGTAATTGAGTTAAAAAAAATCAAGTTTTTATAGAACAGTTCTGATGACAGCATTGTGTGGTTCATCAGAATGGTGGGGGAAAAAATGAGTTCTATTTTCTTACTTCATTCAAAGTAAGAGATACAAAGCAATAAGAAAATAGAGAAAAGGTTAATTAATATGGTTATTCATCAGATATATTGGAATTTTTACGGTATTAATAAGAATAAACATACTCTCATATTTGAAGTGACCAATGATATATCCTTATTGGTGCAATTATGAGGGTGTATTCCATTCTGCATTCTGATTTTATAACACTAGGAAGCTCTTACTTGAATCAATCCCAATAGCTATTTGGAATGACAACAATCCTTTTAAAAACAACCTGTTATCCTTCTCAAAGATAACATGATTATGTAATTTCGTTGTGCAGAACTAGTTCTTTTCTGTCTTAGAAAACGTGAATGTTCTAATTACCCACTCATCTTGGTTCAAAGACTATGATAATTCTTTAAATTGGATCCTCTGCTGCAGAATACAGAGGTTGGGAAATTATTTTCTGATTGAAAAATGTGAAAAGTCAATTTGCTGACTTTATACTCTTTCTTTGATGTCAAAATATTTACAGTAATGTTGAATGATTCTACAAAAAGTACTTAATATTAACAGTGCTTAATGGTTATACAGAAGTGTAGTCATTATAAATTGTTTAGAAATTGGAGGTATTTTTTACAGCCTCATTCTTAGATAAGTCAGTATTCAGGCCACATTTTTATGCATGCTAGAAAAACAAACCAAATGAAGGAAACCTGTCAGAGTAGCTTACCATGGTCTGTCTTCAAAATAGGTATGAATTGCTGCTGCTATATCAAGAATATGCAATCTATCCAGATCTTTAAAACTGCTGCAGTTAGCAATACTGGCTGATTTTGGAGTATGGTGATTTTTTTCCCTCCATTATGAATATAACATAGATAAGCCTTCCAAGATGATATTCTGGAGGTCAGGAGACACCTAAAATATGTCATCATTCTCTGGTGTCTTGCGCAAAATCTTATCCAAGGTGAAGCCCTAGCAAATGTAAGTTTAATGAATGAATAAATGTTATTAATGCCAGTTTTACATGGAGTAGCCAAATAAAATCAGTTCCAAAAGCTCTAATTTAATGGGACAAGTCCATTCTGTCTATACAAATCTGATCTAAGGGGAATCAGATCTTTTAAGCTTGACTGACATCATTGGCTCCTCTGTAAGTTAGTAAATATTTGTGCTGATATGGCACTTTTACACTGAAAGAACTGAGCAGATTATAGGAGAGGTATCTTTTCTAATTTAATGCCAGTAGCATTTAACAATGTGCAGCAACAGCTAACACCAAGGGGCCAATTGGTCGGGAACTTTCCCAAATACTTTTTGCCTATGATTATAACTACATGGACATAGGCTACAGTAACCAGTTAAAAGGCAAAATTAAAAAAAAAGAAAACTGAATATAATTAGATGAAATAGAAGGGATGAAAGAAAGAAAAAGAAAAATCTATAAAGAAAAGGATAAACTTAATAAGATTATTATATTTTTAGAAGCTTTTTTGTGGCATCCTGTCCACAGGTTAATTAGGATACTTCTCAGATGTGTTCATCAAAGCCCCAGAATTCAGAGAAGAAACATCAGAAGGAAGAGTATCAGATGGGTGGATTTATGCCTCCTTCTCCCACTAACTCTTTCAAATAGGGTAGTTCTCCCTTTATTTATAGTTTCATGATATTTCTACAAAATATTTCATGTGAAGAAGGAGTTCCACTTTTTAGAAGTGTGTTATTGTTACTTGTTTAAATAATCACCTTGTCTAAGAGAAGAAATAATAGGTAGGGTGTAAGAAGGTAAAGGTTTAGGCAATTATCTTCATTCTACATTTGACATGTCTATGTTTCAGTCTGCAATACACCCCCCATTAGCTATAGAAAACAGATCTTCAGACATGGATCTTTTATGGCTCCCATTTATCTGCACAATCCTTTCCTACTATGTCCTATTTAACTTAGACTCTTCCTAAAGTAGAAACTCCATTTTTCTTCTGACACGGCCTATACTTCCTGCCTTCCATTACCTTGCTCATCTGGTCTCTCTCCTACTTAAAATACTCTGACTGAGATTTTTAACTTCTCTTCATATCCTTCTTTGAAATTCTTCCTTGAATGGAAATATATTTCAATGCCCTTCTTCCAACTCCCATATGGATGGGAACTTTTCTTTCTCTGTATTACATGTTACAAACGTGTAACATTTATTATATATTTGCTTTTAGTTTTTGTGTAGATAAATTAGAAAATCAGCAGCACAGTACATTGGTGAAGACAAAATGCTCTGGGATCAGAACGCTTCTGCTCAAATCTCAGTTTTCCCATTTAATATATCCATATGAATCCTAGCTAATTACTCAAGTATTTGATGCCTCAGTTTTCTTATATGCAAAATGAGAAAAATAAATTGTTCCTTGATCATAGGCATTTTGTGAAATTTAAATTATAAAAGCAAAAGGCTTATAATAGTACTTTGTATATAGTAAGTGTTCCATGAAACTACTTATTGATACCAGTATTATTTGACACTTTCAGTATTACTTGGTAGTTATATGAATATGCATTATTATCCCCAAAAGACTGCAAGTCCTTTTCACATGATGCATGTTTTCTTCTATTCTTTATATAATATAGAATATATCAAGGTGATTAGTATGCAATAGGTAAACATTAATTTTTAACTGAATTGAAATAAATTAATGTCTGCTGTACTGTAGAGTTCCTCAATAACATAATCTTGCATATTTTTTCTCTCTCTTTTCTGAGTTTCCTGATATAGTTCCAACTTTGGTGATTACATTTGGTTTATAACATGCCTGGTGTGCTTTAATTGGAAATGCTGTTTTCTTCTCTCCCATAAGGGTAGAAAAAATAAGAGGCATACCATGATTCCATCCGTAAGTGGCTGCATTCCAGTGTGATAGAGAGGAGAGTAGCTCTACCCCTGCCTACCAGAGTTCTGGGGAGGCAATCTACACATCCTGTAAATGAAAACTCTTTGTGAGGTGCCTTCAAATCCTCTCTTGATGAAATAGGCACAATGGTTAATATCCATTGGAAGCTTACTATGCTAATATCTCTGTGATAAATTTCTCTGATATATTTTGTATTTATCCCTTCAGCAGTGCTAAGAGAAGTTTAGTATGATTATTCCTCCCCAGCCCTTTTTTTTGCAGATAAGCCAATGAGCTCAGAGAGTTTATACGATGTGCTCAAAGTTACACAGCTAATAAAATGGCAGCATATGAATTTGAAGGCTATTTTATCTGAGTTAGGAGACAGTACCTCTTTGCTAGACAGATTCTTTATATATCAATATCAAAAGTCTTTCTTTAACCCATTTATGCCTGAGGTTGCAATTTTTTGAATTTTTGCCATCATGCGTTGGCGATGACCTTGAGCAGTAGGATATAAATAACTCCTACATGCTTAGCGTTCAAAAAATGGAATGGTAGGCATAAATACGTAAACCATCAGATCCATCTTTGTTAATAAGATTATTTTCAGTGGCTTATATCTCATACCCTTTACAGAGAACAAATTTTAGCCAGAAGAAGAGCACTAAGGCATTTAAACCCTATCATGAGTGGATGGACAAGTCCATAAAGTATTATGTCTGATAATAATAGACTATCAACTGACAGTTGTGTTCTCTAGGATTTTGTTTCTCTTCTTTGCCCTTCCTCCTACCCACCCTAAGCTTCTATGTTACAGGAATCTGATTTTAATTTCAAAAATGTAAGCCCTGGGCCAGGCACGGTGGCTCACGCCTGTAATCCCAGCACTTTGGGAGGCCCAGACGGGCGGATCACGAGGTCAGGAGATCGAGACCATCCTGGCTAACACGGTGAAACCCCGTCTCTACTAAAAATACAAAAAATTAGCCAGGCGTGGTGGCGGGCGGGAGGCTGAGGCAGGAGAATGGCTTGAACCCGAGAGGTGGAACTTGCAGTGAGCCGACATTGCACCACTGCACTCCAGCGTGGGCGACAGAGCGAGACTCTGTCTTTAAAAAAAAAAAAAAAAGAAAAGAAAAAAATGTAAGACCTGAAAGAGCACGTAAAATTTGTGTTATAAATAAAATATTTTCAAAAACATATGAAATATCACATTACTACAATCGAGGCAAGATAGAGTTCTCTTGACTGGGCGAAGAATAAGGACTAGAATAAGGAAGACAAAAGGGAAGACATGTAAATGGCTGAGTCTCCGTAAAGAGTTCTTGTGCCTTGTTTATGCCTTGTCAAGATAGAGTTTTAATATGGTGGGTACTAGAAAGTTCAGACGGTTTGGCAAACACGTATCAGAGAGAACCCGCATAACCTAGCTTCAGAGGAGCACAGTGGAAGCTGAAAATCCCTCATCGTTTTTACACAGTCAGGACGATAAAATTTGGAAGAAATGTTTGCCTACTATGTCTGGATAAAAGCCTTTAAACAGTTGTCTAAAGGCTTCATGTGCTTCAGAGTGTCATAGGGCACAACAGAGTATGTTGCCTGTTTCTGAAAGAATACACATGTGTTATAGATAACTGTAAGACAAGAGGAGGACTTTTATCCACAGCACAGTTACTTAGCATACACCTCCAGGGAATGAAATCCAAAGTCCAGTGAGGAACAAGAAAGACAGAAAAGTACAAAGACCAACTGCCTTCAATTCCTAGAAATTGACACTGTATAATTTACTAAGGAACCCTGACATAACCCAGCATAGGCGGTAGAAGAAGAGCCTGAACTTTAAGTGTTCTAGTTCTCCCATCCTGAGGAAAGGGGGCTCATAACAGAAATTTAATTTCAGATGCAGAAAATAAAGTTATATTCTGTGCACAATTCTTGTGATCTGAGATCCATAGCCATTTATAATTATTTCACATTTTAACTTTACTATTTCAATTTAAACCAATATTTTTAGATCTTAGATTTTAATTTATTCCATTTGAATAAATTAATTTTAAAAAACACTATAAAATGTGTGCATAATCAGCATTAAATGCTGATTCTAAACTCTGTGTCTATCTTTTTTAAAGTGCTGTTAGCAATGGTATATCACCATGGATATTTCCATTGGGAATAACATACCTCTCTTCATTGCCTACTCTTGGCATGAAATTATTATATGATTAAAATATACACTATTTTATACACACATCAATATAAATGAAAACATTTTAACCATTTTTTGCATCTTCTTTAGAAAATTTTCCAAAGGGTTATGTATCACTAATGTTCAGAAAACTTGTTTTAAAATATTCTTTTCCCTTTTCACTCTTTCAGTTCTCTTACCAGTTTTGTTAATGTTTCAAGGTCTCTTCTTCCAAACCAATCTGCTAAAAAGTGACTCCCCGTGTTGTTCAGGCTAGCTTCTGACTCCTGCTCCCCTACCCACTTCAGCTTCAGAATATACCTTTTGGGCTTTCAGTTCATGATTCTCTTTCTTCGTTTTGCTTATCTATTATTACATAATACCCACTCCAAAATTTAGTATCTTAAAACAACAAACATTTATCTGCACCCAGTTCTCTAATTTGAGCAGCATTTGGAAGAGAGAGTTTTTCTGTGCTCCATATGATGTCATCAATAGAAGCTCAAATGGAGCTGTAAGACCCACTTCTAAAATGACCCCACTCAGGTGTTTGGTGAATTGTGCTGGCTGATGGATAGGAGCTCTGCTAGGGCTGTACTGTCAGAAGCCCTAGTTTTTCTCTACCTAACTTCTCCATGGGGCTAGATTAAATTCACATAATGGTAGTCTCAGGGTAATTAGATTTCTTATATGGAGAATGGCTTCCCAAAAAGGAAAAACGTTGCTAGGCTTTCTTACCTCTTAGGCTCAAAGCTTGAGAGCATTACTTCCAACACAACTTATTGATTATAAATTCGAAGGGAGTGGCTTCACAAGACCATGTACAGCAGATGCTATGGTTCCTTAGGGGACATCAATGAAATAGTTTCTCATGCTGTTTTATCATGTCAGTCTCCAGCTGTCATGTATTTAAAAAATGTATCCATTGTTTTGAATTTTTCACAATGAAGACCAAGAATGGAGAATGATAGACATTAATCAAATAATAAAACAGCAATTGTAAAATTAGGAGAAGAGGGCAAGGAAATAGTGTTCCAAGAAAATAAAATAGCTTAAGTAACATGGTTACATGGAGACATGCTGTATTAGTCCATTCTCCCATTGCTATAAAGAGCTACCTGAGATTGGGTAATTTATAAAGAAAATAGGTTTTCATTGACTTATAGTTCTGCAGGCTGTACAGGAAGCGTGGCAGGAAAGGCTTCAGGAAACGGCAGAAGGTGAAGCGGAAATTTACAATCATGGCTGGAGAAGGAGGAAGAGGGTGAAGGGGGAGGTGCCATACACTTTTAAACAACCAGATCTCATGAGAACTCATTCACTATCATGAGAACAGCCAGAAGGAAATCTGCCCCATGATCCAATCACCTCCAAGCAGACCCCTTCTCCAACACTGGGGATCATATTTCGAATTGAGATTTAAGTGAGGAAACAAATCTAAACCATATCACATGCTAAATATGAAGAAGGCCAGTGTGGCTGAAGTACAGAGAGTGAAGCCATTAGATAGACAATGCTAGAGAGAGAAGTAGGTCTTATAGAGCCTTTGGGCAACATTAAGAGAGTTTTTCTTTTATTTCAAGAGCAATAAAAACTTATTTAAGAGTTCTAAAACAGAAAGATAACACGGTAATTTGCATTAAAAAAATTACATTGGCTGATGTGCAGAGACCAGCTGGAGTGGAGGTGGAGATAGTGTCTATCAGTAGAACAGTTCAGAGTTGGATAGTATAGCTGATAAAAATGATGCTGGGTTATACTAGATGGATATGAGGGATCAAATGAAGAAATACATAGAAGTATAACAGGGAAGAGATGGTGGATTGCATATATTAAGGGTGAGGTGTGAGAATAGTGTGTTGAGAATGACTAGACAAGTGGGTGGTGCCATTTCCTGCAATAGGGAACTCCGGAAGAGATGGTTTGAGTTCCCTTTGAGATTTTTAATAGGAGATATCAAGATAGTAGTTGGATGCATAGGACTGAAGCTGATAGAAAATATGAGCCATCTGTGTGTAGGGATGATAGAAATCATGGCATGAGTACAGTTTCTTGAAGGAAATGCTTAAGCACAATAAGAAGAGTTTCTCCATCTATAAAATTGGGACAATAATATCACTTACTTCATAATGTTTATTTAGCATTTAACCTAGCGCCCCACACATATTAAACAATAAATGTTAGTTCTTCTTATTACTGCTATTGTTCCTATTACTGTGGTTTGTTGTTTCTAAGGGCTTAGACCAACATTTATATTAATAAAACATAATAAAAGTTAAGCCAGAAAGTCAAATGGTGAGGATATTGTTTGCTGGAGATGCAGGAATGGGAGAGAGGGGTTCTGAAGTCAGCCACAACCATTACAAAAAACTCGGCAGAAGAATCAAATGCTTCCTTTTAAATAATATGCTCACTCAAGCACAGGGAATGCTTGAAATATGAGTAAAGTGGAACAATATTATGCTTCAGAGAGCCTGTCAAAGTAGACCTTTGTGGTGAAGCTCTATTTAGACAGGAGACATATAAGAATGTTACAGTGGACTTGGGGGATTCAGGGGAAAGGGTGGAAGATGGGTGAGGGATAAAAGACTACACATTTGGTACAGTGTACACTGCTTGTCTGGTGGATGCACCAAAATATCAGAAGTCACCACTAAAGAACTTATTCATGTAACCAAATACCACCTGTTTTCCCAAACTTATTGAAATAAAAAATGAAATTTAAAAAAAGATGCATAGTGAAAACTAGCTAATGCATGCCCACACAGTACAAATCCAGTCTTTCAGTCACATGGCCTGGTACCGGATGACCTTTCAGCGTCTTCAATGAGTAGTGAGAACACTGTTTCACCTACGACCTCAGCAGCCCATATATGCCTTGCTCTCCCTTTGTAAGGTTTGCTGGTATTTTTGGTCATTTGCCTTAGTCATAATTACCTTGGTTTACCTTTCTGGTCTTCTCCAATGACACTAAGTGACAGCATGAAGGAACAGCAACAGCAGAGGGGTGGATTTTTATCATGTGCTCTATGCCTGACATTTATTTATAAATTCAATATATATTCATTCATCAAACATTTATCAAGAGGCTGCTGTCCTTGACATTTTTCCAGATTCTAGCAATCCAGAAAACTGGCTCTCAGAAGCTTGTGTTCTAATGATAAGAGGCAGAAGTAATGAGGATTTTAAAAGGTAAGAGGATAAATGAGAGGAAAAATTAATTTTCCTTAATTATTAGTGCCAACAGATACTACAATTAGTAGATATAGTGAAAAAAACACTGGGATGATGGAAATGAAAGTTAGATACCTTGTATTGAATGATGTAAAGGAGCCACGCTTGACATCTGAGGCCTAGCATTTCAGGAAGAATGAACATTAAATTCAAAAGCTATAAAGGCATAATTAATAGTGGGGCATCAGAAGAACAGAAGAGTAGTCAGTGTTGTTGATTCATGGGGTATCAGCAGAGAGTGGTAAGGGAGTAAGTGAAAGAGGCAGGCAAGGGTCATGGTGTATAGTCTTGTGCCCATGCTAAGGGCTTTGAATTTTCTTACATGTGTAATGGAAAGTCATGGAATAGTTTTTAGCAGGGGAAATACATGATCTGATTTATGTTTGTAACTATTACTCCAGGTGCGTTGTATTGAGCAGACAAGAGGGACCTAAGGGAGGCAATTTAGGATGCTGCTTGAGGAGAAAAATAAGGTTGTTTAGACCACAGAGGTAAAACTGAAGAGAGAGACAACTGAACATTAGATGCATGACATACCTCTGTTAGAATGAGTAAGGCCACTGAATTTGTGGACAATTTTGGAGTGGAAGTCTTGCAAAAAGTGAAGTTTATGATAACTAGCAATGTCAGTGCACAGGGATTGGCTGGAAACAAGAAGTATGAGATAGCATATGCACCCTTAGCATTTAAAGAATCTTACATAGTTTTAGAATGTTTAAAAATGGTTATGATGGAGTTCCCAAGAATAAAGATTTTTAGGCATTTCTTCTATGTGAGTGTAGAATTTGGTAGTCTAGTTGTAGGCCTGCCTTTACTAAAAGTCAGAGTTGTTTTTTTTTTTATCTTAAATCTGTTTTGATGTAGAAGAGGGATGCATGTAAAAAAAAAAAAAAAAAAAAAAAAAAAAAAAAAAGGCCTACATGTCACTCCTGCTAGAAGTGGTAATATTCATTGGCCAAAAATATAGAAATATTGAAATATTTTTCATCTTCGAATATTTGATACAGTAAAAGGGCCAATATGGATTACCTGAGGGACAATTCCTGCTTTTGTGCTTCTTCTTTTCCTTGATGGAAGTGATTTAATGAAAAGAAATCCAGACTGAAAGTCAATTGACATATTTTAGTTGGGCTGAGAATATGGCACGGGAGAAATTTTTCATTAATGAGCTATGTGATAAGCTGCCCTGAGTATGTCTCATTTCCCGATTTATAGAGTCATGACGTTCCTTTCTCCTCCGTGATTCAAAGATAATCATGCATATCATGTATAAGCCATTTAAGGGAAAAGCACATTTGAAATACAGTCCCTAATATTCTGATCTTTAAATGTGAAATTGAACCACTAAGTGATTTAGAGACTTGCCCTAAGTATCATACGTGCTTAGTAGAATAAACTGATTTTATATATTGAATTCTTAGCTGAAAATCCCTCATTCATGCCAACAGTCAAACTGCTTTTTAAAAATGCATGTTTTAATAACCAAATCTTAACACTCTATCTTTAAATATCAATGAGTGGAGGTTCAGGTACATTTCATATCTAAGAATGAATGTGATCATTCTTAAAGACTGGAACATTTGGGAAATATAAAGTAGTTAATAAAAATTAGACTATAATGTGTATGGTTTTCAAAAGATTCATCTTTTCAGATCCTTTAAGTATGTATAAAATTGACTGTGAATAATTTTTCATTACTAGATTTACAAACTTTTGTTTAATTTCCAAATAGCCTGCCGATAAAATGTCACAAAACAGTAAAATGGTTAAGAATACATAAGAATTGCTTAAGTGCAATGACTGATCTTTCTTATTAGTGCATAAGTCATTAAAATGGCATGCAACCATCATACACATACACACGAGTTCAAACCTCTAGGACTGGTATTTGGTATAATTCGATTCTCATATTATTATGAGGGGTATATTAAATGACCAGTTTTAATACATGGTGCACTTTGAATTGGTTGTCATGCTTCCCCATAGTGATGTATTTGGTTATACTGCGGTGGTTGTTTACATGAATGTTATTGATGTTTAAAGCAACTTGGCTCACAGGCTCTTTTAATAACTCCTGCTGAAGAAGAGGTAATAATACTGGACAATACTGTCATCTGTCATACAGTACTTCAGAATGTTCCCATTAAGAGAGAACCACTCAGAAGTTTTTCCAAGTGTTACCTATCAGCTACAAATACCTCCTTATTTTCAGTTTTTCTCTGTGTCAACATAAATTAACAGTGGTTTTACAAGTTAATTTCTGTTACTATCCAATGCTTTCTCTGAGAGCATGTAATGAATTCATGAACAGGAGTGACACATCTCTCATATCTATAACAGCACTTTTACTTAACATATTTGTTTTGTCAGTTAGCAAGACATAAAATGATCTAACAAAAACCCAAGTAAAATCATATAGGATACCTGCCCCCATGCATCAGTACCATGTAGAATATTGAGTTACAAGGACATGTGAATTGATGTAGTAGATAGAGGGCAATGCTGAGGAGAGAGTCCTTTACCATATAAAGATCCTTGTAAATATCATGTCTAACTCCTGTTAGCAGTAGGACCATGAACACACAATGAAAACTCTTCAATTCTCAATCTTCATCTTTAAACTGGGGATGATAGAAGTAACTATTTCAGAAGATATACTACAGATAATATCCTTAATATATGCCTGGCAAATATTAAGCACCTGATACATTTTAGATACTGTTATTAATGTTACTATTGTAATTTTTAATATTAGAAATAATAGAAAATTAATAACATTTATATTTCTGGTAAGGTTTTTTTGGTGGGGAAGACAGGCTAGAGTGCAGTGGTAGGATCACCGCTCACAGTAGCACTGATGTCTCCGGCTTAGATGATCCTCCCACTTCAGCCTCCTGAGTAGCTAGGACTACAGGCTTGTGCCACCATGCCCTGCTAATTTTTCTATTTTTTTTGTAAATATGGGGTTCCACCATGTTGCTCCCACTTGTCCTGAACTCCTAGCTCCAGTGATGGGCTGATCTTGGTGGATTGCCTGGGATTACAGGCACCTGGCCTATTTGTGGTAGTTTTAAGCATATCAGCTAATTTTTTGACACTTCCCCTATCAAAAGGTAGAATTTAATCCTCCTCTCATTCAATATAGGCTACCTTAATAACTTTCTTTCTAACAAATAAAATGTTGCAGCTGTCAACATTTTAGCTGTTGATGTGTCAATGTGCCTGCATTGCCCATAGAATTTCCTTCTGGCTTTCTATCTAGTGGAACACACACATTTGGCACTCTGCACAGCCATGTAGCTACTTTGTTGTAGAAACTACACAGAGCCAGACAGATGACCAAGAAGTATAGCTGTTCCATCTTCCAGCTGTTTGATGATTGCAGTATATAGCAGTACCCACTGCCAGCTACATGATGATACCAGCCTCAGTAATGTCTGACTGTCACTATATGAGAGCTCCTGAGCACAATGCTATTGTTTCAATCCACTATTTGGGAACAGCTTTTAAGGCAGCAGTTGATTATCAGAACACTATTACTAGTTTATCTCATTCTGTTTTTCTGCCTTTGACATCTCTTCCTCTCAACATCTCAGTAGTTAATTTTTCTTTTCATGAACAGAATAAGAATATTATATTTAAACCATGGTATTGAATTACTTAGAGGTCGGTATTTAAGACGTATGGAGAGTAAAAGATGGAAGACTATTGTCCGGGCCGCAGGTGTCCATAAAGTTAAGTTGTCTTTTATGCAAGAGAACACAGTTTAGTCTCTGTGGGCACATGTAGAGCCATTAGTCAGCCGCACTATGTTTCTTAGACTGCAGAGCCAGTAAAAGGGGATGGATTTAGGAACATTGGCAACACAGTTGCCATCTTCACAGACATCACATAGCAGTTATGAAGCACCACTCTCCTCAAAGTGCTCCACAAATGCGCATGTGGATATCCCAGATGTCACAAAGTTCATGCATAATGGAAAGAACCATCCAACAATTATCCACTCTGAGAGACTGGGTTAAATCATCTACGTCACATAATCTTAGAATATTAGACTTGACATGGACACTTTAGACTCCATTACAAAATTTCCCCAAGAAAAAATTGGGACAAAAATAACCCGAACAAGCAAGCCCAGTCACCCCTCAAACCATTATCAATTAATTCTGAATTTCATTGCTAGTATTTAGTTAATTTATTAATTAAATGATGTAGCACAGTGATGAATTTGTTCTATTTGTTTCACAGAACAATTATTAAACATTTCACTGAGACCACATTAAAAGGTGATACTTATTTTGCAGTTTTGCTTCAGGAAATTTCATGTGAAAGAACTTTTCATAGCTTTTCTCACTTCATAATTTAAATTAAACACTTCTCTGTCTCCAAATAGAGTCCAATTACGGAGTCATTATAGGCTTGCAAAATTGTTAGTTTGTGGCAGAAATTTAAGCTTGCTATAGATCCATTCTCAAGGTCCTGCACTCTTCCCCAATAAGACTGCAATTTTATGTATACAGAAAAGGTGAGACCCTCTCAAACTCAGGAGAAAGGTCAGTCTCCCATAGGAAACTTGGAGTTAATCTGCATTAAAGAGATGTTAGTTTGTAAGTGTAAACCTTTATATTGAACTTTTTTTTTTTAACCTAATTTCTCAGTATCACTACAACTTTCATCAACCAGTCGTCAACATTGAAACCATAAGCATTGCCCTCCATTCCTGTTTCGTCAATCTGTTTCCCTGGTATGACTCTAATGTATGAGACCTCCAAGGTTCAACTGTTTGTGGATGGGAAGAGAAAAAGCAGATTTTTGTCTGCTCCCAGTGTTCTCCGAAATATGTGACAAGCCCTGCAGGAAATAACATTTTGGATGCCAAACTCTCATTACCACATTAATTGCCTCTGTCATGACAGTTTGGGCCTGAGCAAATGGCTGGGAACCTGCTGTGCTCCTCAAGAGAGCAACACAGGCCAAGGGAAAGTGGGTCTGAAGTTCCCCAAGCAGTCAGCTGAAAGGTGCTGTTATCAGAGCATAGTCTGGATTTGTCTTTACGTCTTGAGTCACTGTTAAATTGGTGGGGAGTGGCTCTCAAAAATCTTTGTTCCTAAAACTTATGAAAGATATTCATGTAAACAAAGTAAAAATAGGGTTAAATTCTATTTTATCAGCAGGACATTTTCACCATAAGTGATTGTCCATTTGACTGTCAAAGCAACAAAAGGTGAAGGAGGTGAGTGTCTAGTCTAAAGATAAAAGCTCCAAATGGGCTTTCTGTGTCCCTTCATCTCGAAGCTGAATGAACAGGATGTAATCACAGCAGCGCATGAGAGGGCAATTTGAACAGAGTGGATACTAAGTAACATTTGAAGTCAAAGCAAAATCAAAAGAAAATTCTCTTAATACTCCCTCCTCCCAATATAATTAATCTTAAAGTATTCTTTTTAATTAACATAATTAGAGGCTTAATTATTGAAAGTCAGGTTAAAGATGAAAAGTATCATATAATTAAAATAATCATTTTTCTTTAACCTCCAAAGGAAAACAAAGCACAGTTTTTCTCTCATAGTCATTTCAACTTCAGTAATATTTCTTATATAAAAGTAGTTATAAGATTTAATAGAGACATTGGTAAAGGAGTGGGGTGAATAGAGTTTGTGAAGACTCTTATTGTACACAACGAGAAGATGTTTTTAATCTCTCTTTGGTCACAAAGGAGTTCAATAATTTAGGTTTTAATGGTAGTACTATTGTCATGCACAGAGCATGTCAAAATAAATTGGTACAATCTTTTCATAAAGTGATTTAAAAATAAAGGTTCTAAAAAATTCAAAATACAGAATAAAAACTATGAACATATATGCATCACAGCCTTACTGGTAATATAGAAATTCTGGTAAAAAATATTGCACATTATTGGAATAAAGACTATGCTACTGTAATAACAATGCCCTAAATACAGCTTGGATAAGAGAGAAGTTTATTCATGTCTTGCACAAGAGTCTGGTTAATAACTCAGGCAATTTTGTTCATAAGAACAGAAAGTACTGTTCTTAATAGACAGTTATGCTCTATAAGATTCAGAAACCTAGGTTGTTTTAATTTTCCTCCTCTGCTGCCTCCATGTGTAATTTCTCTCTCTAGATAGTCAAAGCTGGGTCACTACCACCTCTGGCATTCAGCCTGAGAAAAGAGGAAGGAGCATGAGCAAAGACTGCTTTTTAAAGATGTAGGTTTGGGCTGGGCGTGGTGGCTCACGCCTGTAATCCCAGCACTTTGGGAGGCCAAGGTGGGTGGATCACCTGAGGTCAGGAGTTCGATACCAGCCTGGCCAACATGGTGAAACCCCATCTCTACTAAAAATACAAAAATTAGCCGGGCATGGTGGCACATGCCTGTACTTACAGCTACTCGGGAGTCTGAGGCATGAGACTTGCTTGAACCCGGGAGGCGGAGCTTGCAGTGAGCCGAGAACATGCCACTGCACTTCAGCATGAGTGACAGAGCGAGACTCTGTCTAAAAAAAAGAAGAAGAAAAAAAAAGATGCAGATTTGAAGGTGCATACATCATTGTGTCCTTGGCAAAATTTAGTCCCCTAGATATTGGCAGCTATAAGGGTATCTAGGAAATGTAGTCTTTTGAGTGATTAGCCATGTCCTCATGTAAAACCTGGTTGTGCCTTGACTCCTATACTAAAAGCAATAAAGAGAGTAAATATACTGACAATAGGTGTCAATGTCATTGAGTCTCACAATAGGGAGTTATAGAGGCATGTCAATATATTTTGAAGTATCTTTTTTGATGGAATAGTGTAACATCAGTGACATGGTTTGGCTCTGTTTCCTCACCCAAATCTCACCTCAAATTGTAATCCTCACAATCCCTACATGTCGAGGGCATGACCAGGTGGAGGTAATCGGGTCATGGGGGCAGTTTCCCTTATGCAGTTCTCTCATGATAGTGAGTGAGTTCTCATGAAATCTGATGGTTTTCTAAGTGTGTGGTAGTTCCTCCTGCATTCACTCCTCCTTCCTGCTGCCTTGTGAAGAAGGTGCCTTGCTTACCCTTTGCCTTCTACCAAGACTGTAACTTTCCTGAGGCCTCCCCAGCCATGCTTAACTATGAGTCAAACCCCTTTCCTTTATAAATTACCCAGTCTTGGGCAGTTCTTTATAGCAGTATGGACTATACAATCAGTGAGCAATTTTACCAAAAATTTGCAGCACAAAACATGTCATTCTTCTAATACACACACACACACACACACACACACGTATCTATATGACCATGCACATATATCTATATGAACACACACGCATATGCATATCTCTCTGTGATGATTAATCTTATGTGTCAACTTGGCTAGGCCATTGTACCAAGATAGTTTGGCAAATACTACTCTGATGTTGCTGTGAAAGTTTTCTTTTTAGAAATTAAAATTTAAATCATTAGACTGACTAAAGATAATTATCCTCCATAAAATGGGTGGGTCTCATTCAATCTCTTAAGAGAAAACAAACTAATGTCTTCCAACCTAGAGGGAATTCTGCCTCAGAATGTTCTCTGACTCAAGCTACTATACCTGTCTTTTCCTGGTTTTCCAACCTGCCTGCCTACCCTGCAGAATTTGGACTTGCCAGCCTCAAAAACTGTATGAGCCAATTTCTTAAAATAAATTCTACCTCTATCTCTGTCTCTTTCTCAATGTGTGTGTGTGTGTGTGTGTGTGTGTGTGTGTATACACATATTCTACTAGTTCTGTTTCTCTGGAAAACCCTAATACACTATACACACATATAAATTATATATTAAATATTATAATATAACCTAAGAAATTTTAAAGAAAGCACAGTCCTAATTTTAGAATATTGAAGTTGATATATATTAATCAGGTATCTTTGTAGATTATGTTGTTAACATTTTATATATTTGGGCTTAACAGGTCTCAATTTATTCTGAATTTAGAGATTTACTAAAGCCTCATTAAAAATTTTTTTTCCTCTATCTCCTGCATTTTTTGTGTAACCAAATTACAGCCAGGCTATGTGATATGTAGATTTTTTCATAATTATTATCTTCATTGTATATTATAAATTACAGTTATTTGTCTGTTTTATTGTTTTTAGCTGAAAGCATGTACTTGGAATAACTTTACTCAATCTTTTGTTTTTAAAATTTAAATGACATTGTTTTGAATGAATCATTTTAATTCTTTTATAGGTTTAGATTTTGCTTTGTAATAAAATCTGAAAATCAATATAATTCCTCTGCTGTCTGTTTTCTCCCTCTCTGTTTGCCATTTTTTCTAATATTTACAAAATTTCAATTATTGTTCTAGAGATTATATAATGACTTCATGAAATACTTTTAGTTCTGTGTTTGTGTATAGAGTATGAGTTTTCTACTATGAAAAAATAACAAAATTATTTCCTTTTCCTCCCATATCCCATACCTGTCTTCTACTGACAGAATTAGTCTATGGTATACTCTTTCTTACTGTTTAATCTTGTGCAGTGAAATTTACTTATACTTCTATCAATTCATTTGTCAGTTTTATGTTATAATCTTTAATTCCATGGGGCAGTATGTAAGTTCTCAACTTTTCCTCTCATCCCTTTCTAGTATGTTTTAGTTCTTTAATTATGTTTAGACCTTATTTTGCCACTCTGGTCTACATTTTTCTTTAGAACTTAGTTTTATAGTTGATTGTATTTGATGCTTGTTATTGTGGCTTTGGCTAAATTTTCAACCACCAACTCTTGGCAGGCTGTATTCATTTTCTATTAGATTCCTCAAGAGATTCTTGGGAAAAACTATTTGTCTGTAGCTTTTATAACTGAAAGATCTTGGCTGGATATAAAATCTTTTGCTCAACCTTTATCTTCTTAAGAACATTTTAAGCCCAGTGTCTTCTGGAGTTGAATAATGGAGTAGAGTAGCCTGAGGAGATGTTCATTTTATTTTATGTTTTTCCTTACAAGTAACTTGGATTTTTGCTTTGCTGCCAAACTACTTATTTTTTATTTTTAAATTTCAATAACTTTACTAGGTTATATCCCAATATTGACCATTTTATTTCATTTTTCCTGGCACACAACACAACTTTCAACATGTAGATTCAAGGCTGCTTGTTATATTTTAAAATCTTTATTCTGCCCCATTGCTGTGAAACATTCTCCTTTGGATATCTTCTAAATCTGTCATTTTCTTCCTACCACTTTCTCAACTCCTTGATTATCTCATGTGTGTATGGTGGTGGGGTATTTTCATATAATTCTTCATTTATATCCTTCATATTTCTTACTGTTTCCACATGGTATCTTTTATTGTGCTTCACTCAATTTCATCTTAAATTCTAAAACTGTTTTTCTTCATTTTTTTCCTGAATTTTGCTAATTCACGATTGTGCCAGTTCGCATATTCTTCTCTTATTCTCAGCCCTATTCCCTGAATTCTTATTTTTGTCTGTGTTTTTTACATGCAAAGTTTGTTAAAATATTGTTTTAATCTTCAACAACTTTCTGACCCTTCACCACAATGTTGTTAATATTAATAGTATTGTTGTGCCATATCCCTTTTAATGACTTATCATTCAGAGTTGGGCTTTTCAGAACCAGTCGCACTATTGGTCTATTTTTATTTTTATTTTAGGGTGGTGGCATATGATGGCATCCAAGATTGCCCTCCAGGATTCCTAACTCAAAGACTATCTCTTCTCTTGTCTAGATGACCAAATATTTTATTAAAATTTAGTGCCTTTATGGGTTTTACTTTTGTCTTTGTGAAGACAATTAGGTTCAGGATGGCTTCTGTTCCTAATACCTTGTGCCACCATGATTACTAACACCATTGACTACTGTAGCCAATCTTTGTTTGGCTCCAAGGTAAGTAAATTATGTGTGCTTAAGACATGTAATTTTGCTACAACCCCTGAGATTTGCTACCTAGGTCCCACCCTCACCCAACTTCCTTCACTGGGACCCTACCAAAAACACAATTTACATGTCTTCATGCTCAATCGTTCCTGGGTGAGGTCTTTGCCTAATCTACTCTGTTACAATTCAGTTCTCCAGCATGTGCAATTCGGAATGGATGATTGATCTTTGAGAAGACATTCTTGTAGGCTCTTTCTGGGAGCTGCTGCTCATTGGTCCCTCAGTGAGCTACTGTAAAAATGCCTACCATTTCCTGTGTGATGTGCTCTGCACCAAAGCTACCTGTATGACATTGATCATTAACACGTTGTTTGTCTTATGTTGGCCCTGATGAACTTTCTGTGTCTTATTGCTTCAATAAAAGGGTAGTTTGCTTTTTTCTCCCTTTATGCAGAAGGCTTCTCAGGTGGTGAACAGCAGAGATTCATATCTAAGATGCTATCACATTTATATTTGCACCATTTCAATTTCAATAAGAAAATAAAATTCACAGTGAGTAAATTACATGCTAGTATTCCCCTGCCAAGTATGAACAGAGGAGGTACTAGAATTCAGGTTCTTCAATTGCAGTCTAACCCTCCTTTGCCACACACACTTCTTTATCCCCTCTGGTACCTATACACAACTAGGGATCATTTATGTTTTGCTATTTATACTTAATCTGATGGTAATAAAATTTTTATTGACATTACACAAATATTAATTTTTTTACAATTATGGTTGTTTAAAAATTACTTAAATTTAATTGTTTCTTTGTTATGTCTTGTACTGGTGGTCAGAGCTAGTACACATGAGGGAAGCCATACTGTTTATTGTTTGTACATTTTGCTTGCTCTGCTGTAGCAATTATTAACTATTTGAATATCGTGTCTGGTTTACTTTACACCAATGGACAATTAATGCAATTTGAGTGCAGTTAGGGGTTAGCAATACAAATGCTTTGTATCAGGTCTGGATTTTATGTATATTTTTATATATAATTGGTGTATATGCATATGTCTTATCTATTTGAACTGCTTTAAAGGAATACCTGAGACTGGGTAATTTACAAAGAAAAGAGGTTTATTTGGTCTCATGGCTCTGCACTAAGTATAAGAAGCATAGAACCAGCATCTGCTTCTGATCAGAGCTTCAGGGAGTTTCCACTCATGGTTGAAGGCAAGGGGAACAGGCATTACATGGTGAGAGGAAGGAAGGAAGAGAGAGGGGGTAAGGAGTGCCATGTTCTTTTGAACAATCAGCTCTCTTGTGAACTAATAGACTGAGAACTCATTACTACAGAGAAGGCACCAAGCCATTCGTGAGGGATCCACCCACATGACCTGAACACGTTCCATTAGACCTCTCCTCCAACATTGGGTATCAAATTTCAACTTGAGATTTGAAGGGGGATATGTATCCAAACTATAGCAGCATATTTCTATAATTTTATATAACTAATATCATTTAAATTTACTTCTTCAGTTGAGAAAGAAGAAAAGAAAGAGATCAGTGAGATGGAACCACTGAGGTGACCAGCAAATTATGGAAGCCCTTAAGTCACATAAATTATTATTTTTATTTCCTACTTTCAAACCAACTCAGAGTTATGGGAAATAAAGGAAAACAAAAAGTTAGAGCATACAGGCAAATTCCCCATCAGATGATATTATCTGGTACTATCAGGAGCTTTTACAGATGAAGAAAATGCCACAATCATTTTATAATCAGCATTCTAAACACACATTTGCCCTAAATATTGTAGAAGACGTCTCACAGCCATTTTTAACTTCAGAGGTTCGTCTTATCTTGATAATTCAGCAGTCTCAACAAATGAATGTTCAGATAAATAATTTCCAAACCTCTAAGACCATAAAGTGAAAGAGATACAAATGATCATGTGGTTGAATTCACTTACCCTGTGGTTTTTCTGCAACAGTTTAGCCTACTAGATTTTTCATTGTTTAAGCCAGTTCAGTCTGAGACTGCAACAATTCCCATTCACCACCCAATATCTATCAATGACTAGCAATCTACGTGCTCAGCTTCAAAAAAATCTAGTGTTCTAATGACTGTGTGGCAGAAGGTGCATGATAAGATTACTGAGGAGTTCACTCCTTGGTCTGTTTTTCTCCTGGGTTTTTCTTTCCCAATAATGAGGTCTGAACAAGCTGTGTGCCACCTGCGACGGACAATTTGACCTATGTTGTGTGCACTTCTTTAATTGGTTTAATTGGACAGTACATTTTTGTTGTTGTTGTTGTTGTTGCTTTGAGACAGGGTCTCATTCTGTCACCCAGACTGGTGTGCAATAGTGCAATCTCGGCTCACTGCAACCTCCACCTCCCAGGCTGAAGTGATTCTCTTGCCTCAGCCTCCCAAGTAGCTGGGATTACAGGTGCATGCCACTACTACCTGGCTAATTGTTTTTGTATTTTTAGTAGAGATGGGGTTTCACTATGTTGGCCAGGCTGGTCTCGAACTCCTGACCTCAAATGATCCACCTGCCTCGGCCTCCCAAAGTGCTGGGATAACAGGCGTGAGCCACCACACCTGGCCGAGAACGTGGTTTCTAAGTGAGCAAGAGAATATAGAAAACATTCATAGAGGACCACATATAAAGCCTCCATTAGCTATTTCTTATTGCCAGCCCGCTTTATGCAAATATAGCTTACAACCAACAACTTAACATTCAGAGGAATACTAGTCTTTCCTTAATAAAGAATCCCTTTGGGTAATATCCAATTAATAGGACACGCTATTTTGAATGCAAGCAGTTGCTTCTGCCAACTAAAACCTTGAAGGAACCATGCAAACTGTCCTCCAGAGGCTTGCTGAAAGATCACCAAGGTCACACCTGTCATGGCCTGAGTCAAGCCATCCATTCACGTGAGCTGAAGAAGACCATGCTTTGTATCCTCTAGCAGTTTGCTGAGCTGCTATTTCTCTGGAATTCGATATAAAGAAATTAAATCCTCATTTAAAGAATGGCACAGACTTAAACAATTCAAGTTAACCCAGAGAAGAGGCAAGAGACAGACTAATCTTCACAAAATAGAGTCAGAAAATTTGAAACTGTATTTTCTTTTTTTTTTTTTTTTTTATTTTTCCAAGGCTTTAATTGGAATGGTATATGTTCAGATATGACCAGAAAGCTTTTTTTTTTTTCTTTTATTGTAATTATTATTATTATTATTATTATTATACTTTAGGTTTTATGGTACATGTGCCCAATGTGCAGTAAGTTACATATGTATACATGTGCCATGCTGGTGCACTGCACCCACCAACTCGTCATCTAGCATTAGGTATATCTCCCAATGCTATCCCTCCCCCCTCCCCCCACCCCACAACAGTCCCTGAAGTGTGATGTTCCCCTTCCTGTGTCCATGTGTTCTCATTGTTCAATTCCCACCTATGAGTGAGAATATGCGGTGTTTGGTTTTTTGTTCTTGCGATAGTTTACTGAGAATGATGATTTCCAATTTCATCCATGTCCCTACAAAGGACATGAACTCATCATTTCTTATGGCTGCATAGTATTCCATGGTGTAGATGTGCCACATTTTCTTAATCCAGTCTATCATTGTTGGACATTTGGGTTGGTTCCAAGTCTTTGCTATTGTGAATAATGCCGCAGTAAACATACGTGTGCATGTGTCTTTATAGCAGCATGATTTATAGTCCTTTGGGTATATACCCAGTAATGGGATGGCTGGGTCGAATGGAATTTCTAGTTCTAGATCCCTGAGGAATCGCCACACTGACTTCCACAATGGTTGAACTAGTTTACAGTCCCACCAACAGTGTAAAAGTGTTCCTATTTCTCCACATCCTCTCCAGCACCTGTTGTTTCCTGACTTTTTAATGATCGCCATTCTAACTGGTGTGAGATGGTATCTCATTGTGGTTTTGATTTGCATTTCTCTGATGGCCAGTGATGGTGAGCATTTTTTCATGTGTCTTTTGGCTGCATAAATGTCTTCTTTTGAGAAGTGTCTGTTCATGTCCTTCGCCCACTTTTTGATGGGGTTGTTTGTTTTTTTCTTGTAAATTTGTTGGAGTTCATTGTAGATTCTGGATATTAGCCCTTTGTCAGATGAGTAGGTTGCGAAAATTTTCTCCCATTTTGTAGGTTGCCTGTTCACTCTGATGGTAGTTTCCTTTGCTGTGCAGAAGCTCTTTAGTTTAATTAGATCCCATTTGTCAATTTTGGCTTTTGTTGCCATTGCTTTTGGTGTTTTAGACATGAAGTCCTTGCCCATGCCTATGTCCTGAATGGTATTGCCTAGGTTTTCTTCTAGGGTTTTTATGGTTTTAGGTCTAACATTTAAGTCTTTAATCCATCTTGAATTGATTTTTGTATAAGGTGTAAGGAAGGGATCCAGTTTCAGCTTTCTACATATGGCTAGCCAGTTTTCCCAGCACCATTTATTAAATAGGGAATCCTTTCCCCATTTCTTGTTTTTCTCAGGTTTGTCAAAGATCACATGGTTGTAGATATGTGGCATTATTTCTGACGGCTCTGTTCTGTTCCATTGATCTATATCTCTGTTTTGGTACCAGTACCATGCTGTTTTGGTTACTGTAGCCTTGTAGTATAGTTTGAAGTCAGGTAGTGTGATGCCTCCAGCTTTGTTCTTTTGGCTTAGGATTGACTTGGCGATGCGGGCTCTTTTTTGGTTCCATATGAACTTTAAAGTAGTTTTTTCCAATTCTGTGAAGAAAGTCATTGGTAGCTTGATGGGGATGGCATTGAATCTGTAAATTACCTTGGGAAGGATGGCCATTTTCATGATATTGATTCTTCCTACCCATGAGCATGGAATGTTCTTCCATTTGTTTGTATCTTCTTTTATTTCCTTGAGCAGTGGTTTGTAGTTCTCCTTGAAGAGGTCTTTCACATCCCTTGTAAGTTGGATTCCTAGGTATTTTATTCTCTTTGAAGCAATTGTGAATGGGAGTTCACTCATGATTTGGCTCTCTGTTTGTCTGTTATTGATGTATAAGAATGCTTGTGATTTTTGCACATTGATTTTGTATCCTGAGACTTTGCTGAAGTTGCTTATCAGCTTAAGGAGATTTTGGGCTGAGACAATGGGGTTTTCTAGATATACTATCATGTCATCTGCAAACAGGGACAATTTGACTTCCTCTTTTCCTAATTGAATACCCTTGATTTCCTTCTCCTGCCTAATTGCCCTGGCCAGAACTTCCAACACTATGTTGAATAGAAGTGGCGAGAGAGGGCATCCCTGTCTTGTGCCAGTTTTCAAAGGGAATGCTTTCAGTTTTTGCCCATTCAGTACGATATTGGCTGTGGGTTTGTCATAAATAGCTCTTATTATTTTGAGATACGTCCCATCAATTCCTAATTTATTGAGAGTTTTTAGCATGAAGGGTTGTTGAATTTTGTCAAAGGCCTTTTCTGCATCTATTGAGATAATCATGTGGTTTTTGTCTTTGGTTCTGTTTATATGCTGGATTACATTTATTGATTTGCGTATATTGAACCAGCCTTGCATCCCAGGGATGAAGCCCACTTGATCATGGTGGATAAGCTTTTTGATGTGCTGCTGGATTCTGTTTGCCAGTATTTTATTGAGGATTTTTGCATCAATGTTCATCAAGGATATTGGTCTAAAATTCTCTTTTTTTGTTGTGTCTCTGCCAGGCTTTGGTATCAGGATGATGCTGGCCTCATAAAATGAGTTAGGGAGGATTCCCTCTTTTTCTATTGATTGGAATAGTTTCAGAAGGAATGGTACCAGCTCCTCCTTGTACCTCTGGTAGAATTCGGCTGTGAACCCATCTGGTCCTGGACTTTTTTTGGTTGGTAAGCTATTGATTATTGCCATAATTTCAGCTCCTGTTATTGGTCTATTCAGAGATTGAACTTCTTCTTGGTTTAGTCTTGGGAGGGTGTATGTGTCGAGGAATTTATCCATTTCTTCTAGATTTTCTAGTTTATTTGCATAGAGGTGTTTGTAATATTCTCTGATGGTAGTTTGTATTTCTGTGGGATCGGTGGTGATATCCCCTTTATCATTTTTTATTGCATCTATTTGATTCTTCTCTCTTTTTTTCTTTATTAATCTTGCTAGCGGTCTATCAATTTTGTTGATCCTTTCAAAAAACCAGCTCCTGGATTCATTGATTTTTTGAAGGGTTTTTTGTGTCTCTATTTCCTTCAGTTCTGCTCTGATTTTAGTTATTTCTTGCCTTCTGCTAGCTTTTGAATGTGTTTGCTCTTGCTTTTCTAGTTCTTTTCATTGTGATGTTAGGGTGTCAATTTTGGATCTTTCCTGCTTTCTCTTGTGGGCATTTAGTGCTATAAATTTCCCTCTACACACTGCTTTGAATGCATCCCAGAGATTCTGGTATGTTGTGTCTTGGTTCTCGTTGGTTTCAAAGAACATCTTTATTTCTGCCTTCATTTCGTTATGTACCCAGTAGTCATTCAGGAGCAGGTTGTTCAGTTTCCACGTAGTTGAGCGGTTTTGAGTGAGATTCTTAATCCTGAGTTCTAGCTTGATTGCACTGTGATCTGAGAGACAGTTTGTTACAATTTCTGTTCTTTTACATTTATTGAGGAGAGCTTTACTTCCAAGGATATGGTCAATTTTGGAATAGGTGTGGTGTGGTGCTGAAAAAAATGTATATTCTCTTGATTTGGGGTGGAGAGTTCTGTAGATGTCTATTAGGTCCGCTTGGTGCAGAGCTGAGTTCAATTCCTGGGTATCCTTGCTGACTTTCTGTCTCGTTGATCTGTCTAATGTTGACAGTGGGGTGTTAAAGTCTCCCATTATTAATGTGTGGGAGTCTAAGTCTCTTTGTAGGTCACTCAGGACTTGCTTTATGAATCTGGGTGCTCCTGTATTGGGTGCATATATATTTAGGATAGTTAGCTCTTCTTGTTGAATTAATCCCTTTACCATTATGTAATGGCCTTCTTTGTCTCTTTTGATCTTTGTTGGTTTAAAGTCTGTTTTATCAGAGACTAGGATTGCAACCCCTGCCTTTTTTTGTTTTCCATTTGCTTGGTAGATCTTCCTCCATCCTTTTATTTTGAGCCTATGTGTGTCTCTGCATGTGAGATGGGTTTCCTGAATACAGCACACTGATGGGTCTTGAGTCTTTATCCAATTTGCCAGTCTGTGTCTTTTAATTGGACCATTTAGTCCATTTACATTTAAAGTTAATATTGTTATGTGTGAATTTGATCCTGTCAAAATACTGGGACGTATTTTCCCCTCTCAGGAAAAGTCACCCCTCCAGTCATCCAGTCATTCATTAGCAATAACAACAACAACAACAACAACAAAAATGCCTGTTAGTGTAGAACACACAAGGTATGCAAATAAAAAACAAATTATTCCTTTTTCCTCTTTGGCAATTCAAATTGGCAAACATTTGGAGATTGAAGAATAAACACTTCAGGAAAGTACAGATGCTATCTTTCCTTGCTAGAGTCTCAATATATTGGGAGTACTATGTATTCTAATTTTACAAACCTCAGAGGCAGCTGATATATTATTATAAAAAGTATAAAGAAGCTGTCCTTTTTTTCACATAAGTATTCAGAGTTAACTCATGAGACAAACTATTTCCCAGAACAAGGACTTGGTAAAATAATACTTGATTAATCTTAATAAGGCTCAGATGAAAACAGCAATGTATGTTCCTAAACTATTAAATACAGAGATTTTCAGAAATTTCATTTTTTAAGATAAAACAATGTAATTGTCTCATAAAGCTTAAAGTGAATTCTGACTCTACTCATTACTAACCTCTAATCTCAATCAAATTATGTAACATAATAATTCTATTTACTTACCTTCAGAGTTCTATTTATTTATTCAGGAGAATAATCATGACCCCCGTATTGCTTTCCAGAGTTTTGTGTTTTTGTTTTTGTTTTTTTTTTGAGACAGAGTCTCTCTCTGTCACCAAACTGGAGTGCAGTGGCACGATCTTGGATCACTGCAACCTCCACCTCCTGGGTTCAAGCAATTCTCCTGCCTCAGCCTCCTGAGTAGCTGGGATTACAGGCACACACCACCACACCCAGCTAATTTTTGTATTTTTAGTAGAGACGGGGTTTCACAGTGTTGGTAAGGATGGTCTCGATCTCCTGACCTCGTGATCCACCTGCCTTAGCCTCCCAAAGTGCTGGGATTACAGGCGTGAGCCACCGCGCCCAGCCCAGAGTTCTTTTGATTAGCCATAATATCATATGTGAAAACACTTCTCAAGTTATAAACTTTCATACAAAGTTTTTTCATTTTTATTTTGGTTGTTGCATCAACTGCTTTTGACGACTTAATAGGGTAGGAGAAAGGAAAAAAATAAGAATCTTCTGCTACTGATTAGTTTATATATTTTGCCACTGAAGGATATTTTGCCAGCGTGTAGTGTTGTCATTTGCTTTTTAAGCAGATCTGAGGGGGTAGATATTGAAATAAATCAGCAAATTCTTTCCTTCAACTCAAATGTAAAGACATACAAAATCTGGTTCACCAAAATATATTATTTATAAAATATCAATGTAAATTCAATTTTCTTTTCCACCTCGTTTAAGTCAAGTTAATGTATACCATCACTTTTAGTGGCCATAGTATCTATATGTGTCATCAGCTTTGAGAAAGGAACTTGAAACACTCTGTTATCTATTAGAAATGCCTGATATGTGAACTTGATTCATTTGTAATGATCCCCAATTCTATTTCCAGACTTCTCTGGAAGTAAAAGTCTCTGCCATGTATCATATTGATTTTTTGAATTCGGACGTATTTCTTTTCAGGAAACAATGTTAGAAGTGGTATCTCTTGTTCTTAATTCTAAACAGATCAACTTAAAATATGAATACATTTCCCTTGAACCCAGAATTATTTTCATAACACTGTTTAAATAATATGTTCTCCCTAAAACAGGAAGAGGTTTCACACTCCTATGTAATGACAGCAGGGCAAATTTAATTCAGAATTTCTAACAACCTCATGCTCTTTCCAGACAACTTTCTTCTCAAGAGACACAGAATGCATAAGGAAGAAGATATAGAACTTCTCCCAAAAGACAGCTCTCCCTATTGTCTTCTAAACCTTCCTGTAAGGCATCTATATGCTTAAATCATTGGAAGATAATTTTGTATTATTTATATAATTTAAATTGACTTTCAATTTTATATTATTTAAATTGACTCAGGATAAAGGAAACACACTCAGAAAAAAGTAATACCTATAAATAAAAACAATCTTGTATTTCCAAAAGGCAGGACTAGTCCAAGTAAATTTGTAGACTATACACTCCCTGTATATCCACCCAATTAGCAGTAACAGAATATCCTTTGCATATAAAAAGTGCAAAAAATGCTTGTTGCTTAGTTGGTTGGGTGGTGAATTATTCTTCAAAATAGAAAAAAAGCAAACAATAAAAAAATCAAGATGTCAAATACTGTTATATATCTATGAATATAAATCAGTGCAAATCATAAGCAAAAAAAGAGATATATAATGTTTAAAATATTTTTAAAGGTATGCAACTGAAGAGCTTAAAATTTAAGTTGAAGATTATGACAGCAGCAGACTATTTATGTCAAACTTAAGGCAAATGTCTAAAATCCAAAATATTTTAGAAAATTATTGGGCCAGGCACAGTGGCACACACCTGTAATCCCAGCACTTTGGGAGGCCGAGGCGGGCAGATCACGAGGTCAGGAGATCGATACCATCCCGACTAACACGGTGAAACCCTGTCTCTACTAAAAATACAAAAACAAAATTAGCCGGGCGTGGTGGCAGGCGCCTGTAGTCCCAGCTACTTGGGAGGCTAAGGCAGAAGAATGGCATGAACCCGGGAGGCAAAGCTTGCTCTGAGCCGAGATCATGCCACTGCACTCCAGCCTGGGTGACAGCAAGACTCCGTCTCAAAAAAAAAAAAAAAAAAAAAAAGTTAGGTCATATTTCTTCACCTCCCTCTTTTCTAAAGGCATTCTGTTCTGTCTTTCAAATCAGTATCATGATCTTGGTCTCACTAATTAAAAACAAAACAAACATGAATATTAGGTGCATCAACACCACTGAAGAATTTTAGAAATAGGAAGCTACCCCAGAGTTAGTAATGAGGAGACACTGACCTGGAAAGAGGCTAAACAACTTTGTGGCAGAGCAGGGATGTGAAATAAGAACTCCTCACAGCATGTACAGCTCTCTTTCTCATATGCCAGACTGCTTCACGGAAGCCCCACCCAGGCAGGCAGTCCCGGTGGAGCTAGCAACAGAACACAAAGATGTCTCTTTCTGCCCCTGGGCTTTTGCTTGTGCCATTCCTCCTGGAATGACTGTGGTTCTCTGTCTATACCTGGTGTACTTTGAACCATTCTTAAATGCCAATTTGAATTCAACTTCTTTTCACCTGTGATGTTTTTTGCAGCTGATCTCCTCCCAAATACTTGTAATAATGTTTTTGTACCTTTCATGCTGACGTCTATCTCCCTCTTCAAGCTTTTTAATGTAGATTCTTAGTTCTTTACTAAGATAAAATCTTCCCAAACACAAGGACTGTATCATCATTTATGATTCTATATCCCAGCTCAATGCTTTGAATTAGAGTTACTAAATAATGAATAGACACATAGATACAGAAAGACAGACAGACAGACATGATGAATGAAATAAATGGATACTTAGAAATTGGGAAACATTGACATTCACAGGGAAATTAACATTCAGATCAATGTTTCTCAAAATGTGGTTTGAGAGCGATCTGAATCCAGATTAGGAAAGAAACAAACGAACGAAGAACAATATCAAAAACAAAAATGCGATGTCCTGAATGTAAAACTTTGGGTATGTGGTCTAGAAATCTGAATTTGTACCAAGCTCCTCAGTAATATTTGAATCAATTAAAATGTATGAAATACTATGGGTGTGGAGAGAATGAAGATGAGAGATTTCCATCATGTGTACTTGCCTCACTAATCATTTTACTCCTATCCTCACTATTTTCTGTATTTTTCATAAACATTTGGCTAGTTCCTTGATTTCAGATAGTATTACTTAGAAACTCCAGGGATGAGAGAATCTGTGTTACAAGAGATTTGTGTTAGTTTTCTATTACTGCTATAAGTAATTACCGCATGTTTAGCCACTTAAAATCACACATATTGAGTATTTCACAGTATCCCTGGGTCAGAAGTCTGGGCACAGTATGGCTCTTTGGGTTGCTACTTAGGGTCTCACAGGGTTGAAATCAAGGTGTCAGCCATCTACATTCTTCTTTGGAGGCCTAGAAGCTGTATCCTAGGTCATTCACGGTGTTGGTGAGAGTGGCAGGAGGTAGCCAAATGCTTAGGCAGATAGGGACAAGTCCCCGGTGAAACCCCACCTATAAGCCAAAGACAGTTTAAAGCCTGAAAGCCAAGCTACAAATTGTATCCTAGGACCGAATTAAGAACTTGTCTTGCAATTTGGTGCACTTTTCTCTGATTGATCCCCACCCTTCGCCTATTTTACATATACCTACCCTTTCCTAATTGGTTTTCTGCACTGTCGTGCCCACCTTTGAGTGGTGTCTTTGCTTTAACCTTTTTGCATACTCACAAACCAAACAGCACACCCTCCCATTCTAAGTCCATAAAAGGCTCTGGATCCAGCCACATGAGGGACTTGCCCACATTCAGTTAGGGGGACTACCCCCTCTCCACTGAAAACTGATTCATTGCTCAATTAAAATTCTTTCCCTCCCTCCTCACCCTTCAATGTCCAGTGTATCCTCATTCTTCTTGGACATGGTGCAAGAGCTTGGGAACCACCTAACACAGGTAGAAGCTATAACTCAGGTGGGCTAGGGCATGCCAGTGTGGCTGAGGCTGAGTGGGACCCAGGCTAGGCGGGACCCAGGCTGGGCATTGCCAGCCGGAGGTCCCCGGCTTGCAAAGTGACTGAGAAGAAAAACCCTGCATCATTGGTAGAGCCCAGCTCTTTGCAGTTGTAGGATTAAGGTATCTATTTTGTTGCTGTCAGGTAGAGGCTTCACTTAGTCCCTAGAAGCCTCTCTGCTATTTTCACAGAGACCTGTGCATCTTTGAGTCTTTTTAGGCTGCCATCTCTCTAATTTGGCTATCTGTTGTTTCTCTCTTGCCTCTCATTTGAAGCATCTCTCTTTTACTCCAGGCAGAGAAAATTCTCTATTTTTAAGGTGTGATGCTATTAGATTGAACTCACCCAGATAATCCAGTATAATTCCCTCATTTTAAAATTATAGCTGCAAAGTCTTTTCTGTCATGTAACATAACATTCACAAATTTCAGGAATTAGGATGCGGGTGGTTTTGGAGGCCACTGTTTGGCCCACTATAGGATATAAATAAAGGTCTTTAGTGCAAACATCCCTTAGCTTCCTAAGATATTCTCTGAAACATTTTTCTAAATTTACATCCAGTCTGTTTTATACTTTAGGGAATACTCAATACTCAGCATCAATCATGGTTTTAGTTCAGCTCCTAGCATCTCTATGGGTCCTGCTAAAATATCTTCCAATGCTACCTGTAGGGATAGCAGCATTTCACGCATCTATATAAAAATGTACAGTCATATAGAACTTTTTGACATTTAAAATTCCTAAGACCTCTTTGCACATGCAGCTGCTAATCCTCAATCCTACCTGTATAGATGCAACTATTGGTAGTTGGAGTTTTGTTTCAAAAGATAGGCATGGCCCTTTTTTTACTGTCCAATTCTGCCATGCTATGTGTTTGCAACTTTTCCAATGTCATGCCTTTCTGTTAAAATTAAGCTGTATTTCTTGAGTGGTCAGTTTCTAAAATAGTAGAAGAGAAGCATCAATAAGTAATGGGTTAATTTAGGCATTTTTAGCAAAGTAAAATAAAACAAGTTACTGTTTAAAACGATAAATGGCTAAAGAAGAGAGTCTTTTATGAGAAAAAAATATTTTCACTTTTGGTTTTAAAAATTAAGAAGTCATACTCACAAACATTGGCCTACTCAGGCATATTTGTTGGTTGGTTGGTTTTGTTTCCCTCTTCTTCTCTTTCCAATTTCCATGAAAGGAAGCAATTAGGATTACACTAACTGACCAATGATTTAGGGAAACTGAATTCAGTCTTTTTTGGGTTGATTGACCTCAGGAACAAGACTATATTATTTGTGCTATTAACACCACAGTGGAGAAAGTTAAAAAAAGGGGGGTTTTGGGGGGAACTGCAAAGCAAAGAGATTTTAATATGAATCAAAGACTCCTGATACCCAAGAACCATGGAAATTCTTTTAGGATTTCACAGGCTACTAGAACTTTACACAATTCAACTCATTTTATTTCATGTATACATTTTTCTTTACAATTTCAGATAACTAAGGAGGATGCAGTGAGAATGGGAATTTTTTTTCTGAGTTCATATAACTTCTACAAAACTGTTGTTTGTACATTGAGTGTGGTTCTTCAAAGTCTACAATCTCTTTGCTCTAAAATGTTATATTTCCATAGACGAGCAAAAGTTTTAAAACTATTCTTTAAAGTTACAGAGAAAGGTTTAATATTTACAGCTAAAAAGGACAATGAGATTGGTTCATTAAATTGCAATGTGTTTTTCATTCTTTAATTTCTGCTCAAAATTGTTCATTATTCTTCTTTACTTATTACATTTCTTTATTGAAATGGTAATGAAGTACCTGGTAAAATGGTTTAATAAATGATAAGACATATCAAACAGTACAAAATGGAATACTGCGTAAGGTCAATATCCCTCCCACCACCACCCACTAGCACTGTAAGTTTCATTTTTAGAGGCAACCAGTATATTTGATTCATTTGTTATGTATTCTGTTAGACACATGTAATGCTTATACAAGCAATCTAAGTATGCGTGTATGTTAGTCTGTACACAAGCTCTGTGTATATTTTTATAAATATAGCATATATAGAGATATGTTTCTTTTCTCCAGCTGGCTAACTACTGTCTTACCTAAAAATATGTCTTGAAGATCATTTTTCTGTGTATATATCAACCTATTGCCTCTACGGTTTTTTAATTTTTTTAATTTTTTATTTTTTGAGACGGAGTCTCTGTGGCCCAGGCTGGAGGGCAGTGGCGCGATCTCGGCTCACTGCAAGCTCTGCCTCCCGGGTTCAGCCATTCTCCTGCCTCAGCCTCCTGAGTAGCTGGGACTACAAGCACCCGCCACCACGCCCGGCTAATTTTTTGTATTTGGTTAAGTAGAGACGGGGTTTCACCGTGTTAGCCAGGATGGTCTCTATCTCCTGACCTCCTGATACGCCCGCATCGGCCTCCCAAAGCGCTGGGATTACAGGCGTAAGCCACCACTCCCAGCCTGCCTCTACTTTTTAAAATAACTGCATATCATTTTCATATAGGCCCCTCAGTATTAAGCCAATCTTCTTTTAATGAATATTCATTTTTTTCAGTCTTTATCAAAGAAAATGAAGTAGTTTACAGATGCTTACGTGCATTTTATACACACGTGTCTGTAAGTGACATTTTTAGAAATATAATTTCCTGGCCCATAAGTATGTGTGTGTAAATTTTTGTAGTTCTGCATTGCTTTCCAAAAACTTTCACCAATTTTCACTTTCATAAACAGTGTATGAAATGCCTTGTTTCTTCATACCTTTACGTACACCATATTATTACACATCTTTGATCTGTGCCAATGTGGAAAGTGAAAAATGGCACGTCATTATATGTTTAATTTGCATTTAATTATGCACATGATGGAGTATGTTTTAATATGTTTAAAAGCCATTTATCTTTGCTTTGTTTATTACAGTGCACAGCCTCTTCAGGCCCTGCCTGTTTTTCTCTTACAGTTTAGTCACTTTTGTCACTTTCTTCTTAATTTATAAATACACTTTTATAATAAAGAAATTAACTTTTTCCCATCATTTATGCATAGTTTTTTCTGTTTATCTTTACATTTGGCTTATAAATTATTTGTCCTGCAGAAAATTTTAAATGATGAGTCAAATTTACCTGCAATCTTTTACTGTATTGCTCCTAGCTATTATTTTAGAAGTTTTGATTCAATTTCAAGTTTATTTTTAAAACTATGTTAATGGTTACTTTTGATGAAATGTATTTTCTTCCCTATTATAATTTTTGTTTCACATAGAATTTATTTTAGCATAATTAAGAATCCAATTTTATTTTATTTTTATTTACATAGCTAATCAATTATAACAACATGACTTTTATTTGAAACATATAATTATGATATGTTAAATTTTATAGATAGGTAGATGCACAGATTCCTGTGTTTCCATTTGGTACTATTAAAATCTCTTTCTCCTTAATAGCTGGAAGGCAGAGTAGTACCTCCTCAATGCAAAGACATTACTCATCAGTTTTCTTTCAAAATGTTCTTGAATATTCTTGCAAGTTAAATTTTTGTACAGAACATAGATCCAGCTGGTCTATATTTATAAAAAAGAAAGTTCCTTGTAATTTGGGATTATATTAAATTGAAAACGAAGAATATTAAACTATTGAGTTATTCTTTAAAGAACAGTCTATTTTTATCATATATTCAGGTTTATTTTTCTTTCGTAGCTCTTAGGAGAGTTTCATATTTCTTTTATACAAATCCTAAATATGGCTTATTAACTTTATTCTTAGGTATTTTGATATCAGTTTCCATCTCAGTCAGTTCCGGTTGATATAGCAAATTACTATAAACTCAATGACTTAAGGAACAGTCATTTATTTCTTATAATTCTGGAGGGTGGGAAGTCCAAGATCAAGGTGCTGAAAGATCCAGTGTGTGGTGAGGATTTTCTCATGTGTAGACACATATCACCAGAAAATAATTTTACACATTTAAAAAAGTTGTATCTCATTTTTATAATTTTACCAAATTCCATTGACTTATTCTTACAGAGAAATGTTAAGCAATACTAGCAATATTGCTCATCATTTTGTGTTGCTGACTTAATAGACATAGGAATCTATTATCTTTAACTAGTTATACATTGATTTTTTTTGAAATGCCTTTTTAGGCATTTATATCAGCATTACATAAGCTATTTGCTATATATATGATTTTCTCCTTTCAATTATTTAAATAAACTTTATGACAATAAACTATCATGGAATTCCTGGGATAAGTCTTTTATTTGATTTCTTTTGATTTTTGGCTGAGTTCTATTTGCTTTTTTTTTTTTTTTAGAATTTCTTCATAAGTACTTATAAATAAAATTGTTTTGTGAATTTTCTTATTGTATGTTGGAGTATATATTTGGCATGTTTTAGGGCGTGTGCATAGATAGTGCTATACTTGCTTTATCTAAAAGTTTTAAAAGTGTTTCTCATTTTATATGTTCTGAAACTTTAAGTATAATTAGATTTGTCTGTATCTTGAATGTTTTATATAAATTCATTCTGAAGATACCTATTATTGGTAATTTTTTTTTATTTTGTGAGATTAGGAACTTTTGGTGAGAAAGTAGACAAGAAAGGAGTTTTATCAAATTTCTTAGCCTTAGCTGTCAGAATAATTGCACCACAAAAATTCCTGTGCCTTCTAAGTTCAGAAATTTTAAGACGTTTTGTATATAGTCCATTAGGGCATTCTCTCATCCTCTTCCAATTCATTTATTTTCCTTTGTATCTGTAGTCATTTGTCAGTTTAATTTCCAAACTTGTATTTTTATGTGTTTATTTACATTGTCACCCCTGATTAGATGGCTGGTGATACATTTCATTGTTATAATTTTTTCAGAGAGTTCCCGCTTGAATTATCTTAAGTTCTATCTTGACTGTTTTCTAATTTATTAATTTCTGCTATTTGTTCTACCAGTGCTTTCCTTTGTCCTTAAGCTAATATTTATTTTATTTTTCTAACTTCTTGAGTGAATTCTTAAATAATTAATTTTTGTTAATATAAGTGTAAATTTTATTATGTTTTATTCTGGTTGTATTCCATATTATGTTGCAAAATATTTCCATTTTGGCAATATCTAGATATTTATTTTATTTTATTTTCAAGTTTTTAAAATATAATTTTTCATTAATACATAAAAGACATGAGTTTTAACTGCACATATGTGTGCAATTTATTTTTCTGTAAATTAACTATTTTCTGTAAATTATTTTACTTTGAGATTATTTGCTTTCTTTTGACAGTATGAAAAAACTGTGTACAGCAGAAATTAACCCTTGCTCTATCATTTGTATTGCAATTTTCCTCAGTTCTCATTATACACAATTTTATTATGAGGTTTTTTTTTTTTTTTTTTTGAGACGGAGTCTCGCTCCACTCTCTGTCGCCCAGGCTGGAGTGCAGTGGCGCGATCTCGGCTCACTGCAAGCTCCGCCTCCCGGGTTCACGCCATTCTCCTGCCTCAGCCTCCCAAGTAGCTGAGACTACAGTTGCCCACCATCAAGCCCGGCTAATTTTTTTTTTTTTTTTTTTTTTTTTTTTTTTAGTAGAGACGGAGTTTCACTGTGTTAGCCAGGATGGTCTCGATCTGCTGAGCTAGTGATCCGCCCAACTCGGCCTCCCAAAGTGCTGGCATTACAGGCGTGAGCCACCACGCCCTGTTATGAGTTATTTTGCCATACAAAATGATTACATTTTTGTTTAAGTACATGCTTTATCTATATTTTTGTTTGTAACTTCTGAGTTTTCATTATTTTTAAGACAAACCTCTAGAATCTAGCACATACATATAAACTCCTAAATATTATTGCATTTTTTCTTGCTTTAAGTTTTGCATTTAATTTTTTGACCAATTTTATATAATTTGTGGATCTTTGTTCCATATTTCTCTTGTGAGTTATTCTTATAATGTTGATTTTATGAAAGTTGTAACTTTTGCTAGTCAAAGTTAACGAAATACAACAATGTGGTAATTTTAATTAAACTTTCAAAGATTAGTTAACTGCACTTCATTATTGTTTAGTTTTTTAAAAGGTGAACAATGGTATAAAAGTATATACTTCAAATCTAGGACAAGTTGATATTTCTTCATCTGCAATTAATTGAAAACTTTTGATGGCTTAGAAAAGTCGAAACTTATACTTCTGGAATAAAATAGATGATCAAACATACGTCTCATTTTGCACATTAACATATACAATCTGGCAATAGGGAAATTGAAAAGCTGATTAAATTGAAGAGTCCATAAAACACCTAAGACTGTGCAACATTTACAGATTTATGAACTCTTTTACTTGTGGTATCTTTCAGCATTTTGCCAATTATTTAAAATTCGTAATTTTTTGTTGTTGCTATTCTAAATACATATTTTCCTTTATACCTAATTTTACTTTCATTTTCTTGTGTAGAGCTTTGAAACTCTGTAAACATTAGACCCATAAAACATGGATTCTTTTTTTAATACCAAGTATATTTGATACATGGAATAAAGGATAAGCTAAAATAAGGAAAACGGTAATTAAGCGCTTTAGGAATCACAACTTGTATAAAACCTGTTGTCACTCCCCAAAAATAAAAAGTTTGGTACAAATTGTACTAGAATGTTTCACAAAATATGTTTATAAAATGTTCTCCTATACATTTATAGAATATATAAATAGAATATAAATATAATAATTTACAATATTTGAGTACTATTGTGAACTACATAGAGTCAAAGGATGTTATAAAGAAGAACATGACCAGCAGATAATGAGTCATAGCAGGAAAAAAAGAAAAGCTTTAGTAAAAGGCTTCATTTACAGCTTCAGCAATTATTTCGTTAGGTAACAAGTAATTGGACATCTGACCATAGAGGGTTATTGTGAGAATTAAAGAAAAATAAAATGTAAAGGCAACAAACACCTTTTGTCGAATTTAGTAAATGTTTATAAATGTACCTTGTCTTCCTTTATTGTAATTTTTTAAAAATACATAATGATCTAAATACATGCTTTACTATAAAATAATTTTCTAAATTAACACTTATTCTGAGAGAAAATTTTGATTTGTTGATGGTTATGAGTAGAAAGACCATTTCGGCAATTGCCTATGAAAACAGGACTATCAAATATATAATATTTATAATATGAAAAGCCTTGGTGTGAATAAAGTAGAAAAAAGAACGTTATTAAACAAAGCAAGACCTAAAGGAAATAATTTTCTCAAAGTGAATAAAACCTGGCAATAAAAAAATTAAGAACAATTCAAGAAATGACAAAAGCACAAAAGTTAAAATATGAACCATGTCTAATGGAGATGATTAATTTTAGGGAAAATTCACCTCAAGCTTGAGTTAAAATAACTTTTTACTATTTAATGGGAGCTTCAAATGTTCTTTTTTCACTGTAAATCTAGTATTCTATTTCAATTGCTTGACAATACAGAGATGTTTCTTTTAAATTTAGGTCATTTCAAGCCTTGGTATTGCAAAGCCTAATGCATGTGACTTTTTGAGAATGTCTAATATTTGAATTTGTATATAGAGACAGAACAACAGCAAAGAAATACCAGAGCCACTCTCCTGGCCTCAAATTATTTTGCAAATGTCTTTCATATATTGTAATATATATTGATTGAAAATGTTAAATATTAGAAAAAATAAAACTAACATTTTTCATAGAATGCAGTGAATGTTTGCAGATGTGCTTTGCCTTCCTGTGTTAAACTTTTTGAAAGACAATCTGAATACATGCTTCATAGTCAAAGCATTTTCAAAACAAATGAAAATTTTGAGAGAAATTTCGAGTTTGTTGATGGCTATGAATAGAAAAGCCAATTGGATTAAAAATATTAAACATTTTCAATGAATATTAAAAATTCACAGACGTTTTTTCTTGATCTGAACATGAAGGTTGACCAAGAAGTTTCTCTCAACTTGACTAAACTTTACATAGGTTTTTACCTGACACTAGGCCCCGACCTCTCTTTTCTTAGAGCATTTACGTTAGAAAACATGTAATTATAAATTCTTTGCCTGCCTCTTTAAGATTCAACTCTTTAAAAAAGCCTCTTGCCAGTTGTGCAGCTCAGGAACGTCATTCTAAAGGAACTAAGCCATTTCATTGAACCATAAACATCAAGGGAGATAGCATCCCTATCTCCCAGTTTCTGTGGGAGAGTAAGGGCCTAACAAGGTACACTCCCACAGAGGGTACATTGCTCAAAGTTGTAAAACGATTTATTTGCATGAATATATGAGAAAGTTTAATTTTAACCTGGAGAAGGCTAGTTAGCAAACACATATGGTCAATATCTCATCCTGACCCCTGCACTTAATAATTTTCCTGCCCTTTGTTTCAGTGGAGTTGAATTCATACCAGGACTTGGCTTCATCACCCTATTGCAATAGTCTTTTTTTTTTTTTTTTTTTTTAATGGCAGTAGTCTTGAATAACATTTTCCTTGCCTTTTTGACTTTGTCCAGTGTAATTTTTGCTTTGACAAATTGCTCAAAACAAAAAATAAAGCAATATAGGGAGACAGAGAAAAGGTGTACTGCTTATACATGGAGTGGTAAAGTATGTCCTCTCTGAGGAAAAGAGAGCTATGAATGCATGGATTATATAGAAATTTGATGAACATTTCTGACATAATAAAAAGTAAGTAAAATCTTTGATGTAGTAGTTTGCTTCAAAAGTCTCATGAAAATCAAAGAGAATTTTTTTCACCATTTTGCATGAAGTCAATTTCTTTCCTGTTCAGATGAGGAAACTGAGACCCAAAGTGGCTTGATAATTTATGTAGATAAACAAAGTAGAATTTTATATTATGGAAGCAATTCAATAGTTGATGTCATTTTTGCTTTTGCTAAGAAATTATCAATTGAAAACAAACCAATGGGTTTGCATCAGAAAATTTAACTATTTATAAGAAATGGCAACATTTATGAAAATTCTTCAATGGTAAATTATAACCCAAAAAATCCTTCAATAATGAAAAACTAAAAACAAGCAAACTTATGATGTTAATTTTATAAATTTTGAAAATGAAGTTTCAATTATTAACCAAAGCACCTTCACAAAAAATATGGCTCATAAAGCATCTTTTTAAACTTTCATATTAATATTAGTTATAAAATAGAGGTAAAGTAGGGGTGGGATCTAAACAGTAATGAAAGACTACTGACAGTGATTGTTGCAATGGAAGGTTCTGTAGAATTCTGGCTCTGCCACTTGTCATGTAAGAAAATTTGGGCAAATTACTTAACCTCTTTAAGTTCTAATTTCATCATTTGTAAAATAAGGATATTTATACATACTCACAGGGTTGTTATAAAGATTACACGACATAGCATATGCAAACTACTTAGTATAGCACATGCTCAATGTTCAAAAATGTCTTCAGCTGTCATCATTAGTATTTTTATATTTTTACCAAATTGCAAAACTACTGGATTTAACTGACTTTTTTCTTTGTAACTTTTTACTATGAAAACTTTAGGCAACATTTAAAATAGAATAATACAGTGGAATAAATGACCTTGAAGTTCTTTATCAAACCATGTAACTTTTCTCTCTCCAGCGATGGATTATTATAAAACAGTTTTAGTCATCTTATCATTCAATCCATAAACTGTTTAGAATATCTGTCAAAGATCCTTTTAGAAATGATGTATTCTCAATATCATTCTCACAGCTAATATATTAACAATAATTACAATATCACAAATGTCCAGCCAATGCTCAAATTTCCCTGGTTGTCTCATATTTTTTTAAAAAATTGTTTGCTTTGAAATCAAGATCCAAATAATATTTGTACATTGAAATTGGTTAATATAATGTTTTAATCTGTTTTAGTCTACAGTCTACGTTTCTGTCTCTCTTTGTCTTGTTTAAGAATTGGGGTCTTTTTAAAATTTAAATTCAAAACTAAATAATGTTAACAGTCTGTCCTATCATCCATGTTGTAACTATGAAGTAGGTTGTCTCTTGGTAATAGAGGTAAGTAATAGGTTACTAGTTTTTGACTGAGATGGGAGAGGTGGTAAATGACTTCCAGTTCAATAGATGAGAAGCCTTAAGAAAGGGGGCGTCGTCCCTATGAGGCACTTTGGAGCCAGGGTGAAGCAGTCAGTCAGACTTAGCAGGAAAATCAATAAAGGCAAATTGTTTGCAGCTGTTCACAGAGCACTTCTTGATAAACAAGATTTTGCCATTAAAGATTACAGAATAAGAGGTTGCTACAAAATAGTCTATGGCTCTCACCAGATAATCCCAAATGAGGTAATCACTTCACTTGCACCCTCTGATCCTATCGTGTTAAACCTTTAGAAAAAATTTCCTGGTATGCAGCAATGATTGAAGTCAATTTCCAAAACTTCTCACATATATTGTACCATATTCTCTGCCTTTTCTTTTTGAGGTAGTAAAGCAATAGAAATAAAGTGAACATAGAAAGAACAATGATGTTCATGTACAGATGTTAATTGGAAACTATAAAAAGTAAATATTTCAATCTGTGGGAAAGTAATTGTACAAACACATCCTTTCCAGAAAATCATATTGAATGTCCTGGAGAACTTAGCCAATTAAGGGGGATGTGATTAAATTTAGCTAGAATACTAATAGTACAAGGAACAAGGCAGAAACCTGAAGACTCTGTAAATTAAAGAAGAATTTGTTTAGAGTCTTGCTCTGTCACCCAGGCGGGAGTGCAATGGCACTATCTCTGCATCTCTGCTCACTCCAACCTCCGCCTTCTGGGTTCCAGCCATTCTTCTGCCTCCGCCTCCTGAGTAGCTGGGACTACAGCATGCACCACCACACCCAGCTAGTTTTTGTATTTTTAGTAGAGACAGGATTTCACCATATTGGCCAGGCTGGTCTCAAACTCCTGCCCTCGTGATCCACCTGCCTCGGCCTCCCAAGAAGGAGAATTTTTAACAAGTTAACATGTATGAGTAAACTTGAGCTCCTTAACACCAAATGAACTAATGTTCCTAAAGCATAAGCTTGTAAAGGAACTAAAAGCATTTCAAAAATCTGAAGGTTTATCAATAGAAAGAATAATATATAAAAGCCAGAAGGACAAACACTCACCTATGGAGGGCATAACACTATGCCAGGGACTAAATATGCCATAAAAGGTTAGGTACCTGGATCTGGCAATTGCTATTGCATGCCCTTGGGCAACTAATTTGGTTTTTCTGAGCCTCCATTTCTCCTTTGGTGAAATGGAGATAAAAATGTCTAACTAGAAGAGGTATTGCTGTAGACTAAATAATGAAATGTATGTAAATTATCCATTAGAATGTTTGTCACTTAATGGTATTTACAAAATTATAACAAGTTTTCTTCACCAAAGTGAACACATTAAAATTAGACTTCCAAGTTTGTAAGGTTCTTAAAGTTCAACTGCTCTAATTACAACACTTAAAATTTGAAAATGAAAACTTTTATTATTACTAACATTGTTATTATTATTATATCTCTGTTACTTCTTTATAAAGCGTTTATTCAATTGATAATTACATGCTTCCAATGATGGAAGTCCATTTCCTCTTGAGTTTCACCAAAGTGTTTTCAAATACACATAATCACTGCTTGTGAAATGGGAATTTTGCTACTGTTTCAATCTGAGCTAGGGACTGCTTTTTCTTTCCTGCTAGACATCCTAAATTAGGATGCAATTCATTGTGGTTTGCGAGGCTGCACCACACATTTTTGTTGAGCTAGGTGGAGACAAGTGAATTTTAAAACCATAATTAACACAGCATCCAATGTATAATATGTCTTCCTTAAATGTTTATTATTGGTGATAATGATAATAATAAACCTATTTCTGTTCTTTTTGCTTACAGCTATCATTTTGAAACTGTTTCAAAGTTTTATGTAAAATTCTCCTCCTGTTGTGTCTTGAAAATATACAGCTGGCCGCCATTATCTCAGGCATGCCTCTGTGGCAAGTGTGTTTTGTATTATTGCTCATTTGTTTCTTTCTCTGCCTACTCATCTGTTTCCCTGGCTGTGACTTTTAGCCTCTCATTTATCTAAGTAAGTATTGTCCTTGGCTACTTTCCTTCCCTCATTTCTATTGTTTCTTGCTTTCTGGTCACTTTGTTTGATGGCATCTGTTCAACACTTCACATTCATTAATATCCTCCATGAGTTGCTTAATAATAGAGAACCCTGTTGTGTCTCTGCACAGTTAAGAAAAAAAAAAAAAAAAAACCTGTCCAGCTTTTGATAAAAGCCTGTACAACAGATTATTCTTGACTTGGGAAATTGTTAGAAGTTAATGACAGGGAAATAAAGGCAGATGCAACTGCTTAAGAATTTCTTTGAAATGTGTGTGTGTGAGAGACAGAGAGAAAGAGAGAGAGAGATTTAATTTGTTCACTGAAGAAAAAGCATGTGCATTGTTAAAGTATAGTTATGGGAAATGAACGATCTACCTATATCTAATCTTTAAAAGTATTTATTTTAAAAATGCTCAAGATGATTAATATTTGAGAAAACTTTTAAATAAGCTTAATTATGCAAACAAAGCCTAGTCTCTTTGTTGTATACATTCATATATTTCAAGTCAAATATCTCTTCTGTTATTTTACAAGACATGTAAATATTTTGACCATCTAAATTGTAAGAATGTTCTAAAATAGACATTTATTCATTTTGCAATGCTTAATTCTCAGGAGAGTATAAAAATGGTAATTAAATATGCCATTGCTCAAGATGACCAACTTATCTAATCACTCTTTGACCTGTAAGTCCACTTTATCCTCTGATACAGGCTAGGTATTCCCTCTGTATGTCTAAAGCTGCTGTTGGCTTTTAAAAATCTAGACTTTTCTGTGGGAATGGCTATTTAAAATCAAGAGCTCATATTCTATGGAGTTGCTGCATTAGTTATAACCTGTGGAGTAAAAAGCTATAAAAGATCATTTACAGTTCAATCAAGGTTTCTGCTAATGCAGTGGCTGTTAGGTACATGAAGAACATGTCAGCTAATATTAAGAATGACATAAAGACTGTGTTCACCCAAAACTTGAAGTCAGAGCACAAAGGATAATATAAAATTCTTTCATATGGAAATTAAACTTCATATTGGCAATCCTGGTAGGAGGCCGGGAACTTTACTTCACCCACCAGTTCCCTGGGGTTAATGGGAGTTTGAAAAGAGGTTTGAGTTCACTCTGGGTTTCCTTATTCTAAAATGGTAGCTATTTTCTAAGACTTGAAATATCTCTCTTGTTCAGATGCTGTTTCTTAAATTTCCTATTTTGAAAGTGTGCCTGGTTACTTTGAAATTTCTAATTAGTTCTTCCTATTTCTATTTCTCTCCCTTTTTTTTAACTTTGTTTTTTCTCAGTTGTTTTAAGTAATAGTAGAGCAGACTGTTCAGGTACTTCAAAGGATGAGAGTATTTATAAAGCATTTCATTATTGGAAAAATGAAAGTGGTTATGACATATCTTGATTATTCTCAAACACATACACATACACCATAGACGCCAGGGGTACCAATATCTGGACAAGTGTACTTAACCCCAAGAATACATTACGATTGGGACTGGTTGCCTAGAAACCAGCTCTCTATCCTAGACTCTAGGAGTGCTTGTCCCACTAAGAATGATTGAGGCTTATTAGCTCCATTAATTCTCATCTCTAAAGTTTGTAACCAGGAACAGGAGAAAACTGTCTTTCTAATCCTTGGTCTGTCTTTGGCAAAAATCATGTGTAGCATGTGCTGGATGCTTATTCCCTAGATTCTGTTTTAAATCAGCTAATCTGCCCAGTACAATGTTTACTCAGGGGATATTTGTCTTCATTTGCCATGGATTTTGTTATTTTCACCACCCCAGTTGAGTATGGGGAAAAATAGACATTAAAAATACACGCTGTTGGCTGGGCGTGGTGGCTCATACCTGTAATCCCAGCACTTTGGAAGGCCAAGGCAGGCAGATCACGAGGTCAGGAGATCGAGACCAGCCTGACTAATATGGTGAAACCCCGTCTCTACTAAAAATACAAAAAATTAGCCGGCATGGTGGTGGGCTCCTGCAGTCCCAGCTACTCAGGAGGCTGAGGCAAGAGAATGGCGTGAACCTGGGAGGGGGCGCTTGCAGTAAGCTGAGATTACGCCACTCCACTCCAGGCAGGACGATAGTGTGAGACTTCATCTCAAAGAAACAGAAAAAAAAAATACACACTGTTGGCCAGGTGTGGTGGCTCATGTCTGTAATCCCAGTGTGTCCGGAATTGGTGGGTTCTTGGTCTCACTGACTTTAACAATGAAGCCACGGACCCTCCTGGTGAGTGTTACAGTTCTTAAAAGTGGTGTGTCCATAGTTTGTTCCTTCCGATGTTCAGATGTGTTTGGAGTTTCTTCCTTCTGGTGGGTTTGTGGTCTCGCTGGCGTCAGGAGTGCAGCTGGAGACCTTTACGGTGAGTGTTACAGCTTATAAAGGCAGTGCGGACCCAAAGAGTAAAAAGCAGCAAGATTTATTGCAAAGAGCAAAGTAACAAAGCTTCCACAGTGTGGAAGCAGACCCAAGCAGATTGCCACTGCTGCCTCGGGCAGCCTGCTTTTATTCCCTTATCTGGCCCCACCCACATCCTGCTGATTGGTCCATTTTATAGAGAGCTGATTGGTCTGTTTTACAGAGAGCTGATTGGTCCGTTTTGACAGGGTGCTGAGTGGTGCCTTTACAATCTCTGAGCTAGGCACAAAAGTTCTCCAAGTCCCCACTAGATTGGCTAGACACAGAGCACTGATTGGTGCATTTACAAACCTTGAGCTAGACACAGGGTGCTGATTGGTGTGTTTACAAACCTTGAGCTAGACACGGAGTGCTGATTGGTGTGTATACAATTCTCTAGCTAGACATAAAAGTTCTCCAAGACCCCACTAGACTCAGGAGCCCAACTGGGTTCACCTAGTGGATCATGCATAGGGGGCCACAGGCAGAGCTGCCCGCCAGTCCCGCACTGTGCACCTGCACTTCTCAGCCCTTGGGCAGTCAACGGGACCTGGCTCTGCGGAGCAGTGGGTGGTGCTCATGGGGGAGGCTTGGGCTGCGCAGGAACCCACTGGGGGTGGGGTGGGGGGCTTGGGCATTGCGGGCTGCAGGTCCCAGAGCCCTGCTCCACGGGGAGGCAGCTGAGAATTCAAGCGCAGCACGGGCAGGCTGGCAGTGCTGGGGGACCCGGCGCACCCTCCACAGCTGCTGGCCTGGGTGCTTAGCCCCTCACTGCCCAGGACTGGTGGCTCTGGCAGGCTGCTCCGAATGTGGGGCCTGCTGCACCCGCACCCACCCGGAACTCTCGCTGGCCTGCGAGTGCCATGCGCAGTCCCAGTTCCCATCTGTGCCTCTCCCTCCACACCTCCCCGCAAGCAGAGGGAGCCAGCTCCAGCCTCGGCCAGCCCAGAGAGGGGCTCCCACAGTGCAGCGGCAGGCTGAAGGGCTCCTCAAGCGTGGCCAGCATGGGCACCAAGGCTGAGGAGGTGCCAAGAGCAAGCGAGGATTGCCAGCACGCTGTCACCTCTCACCAGCACTTTGAGAGACCAGGGTAGGCAGATCACTTGAGGTCAGGAGTTTTGAGACCAGCCTGGCCAACATGGCAAAACCCCATCTCTACTAAAAAAAAAAAATACAAAAAAATTAGCCTGGCGTGGTGGTGCATACTTGTAATCTCAGCTACTCAGAAGGTTGAGCCATGAGAATCCTTTGAACCTGGGAAGTGGGGGTTGCAGTGAGCCAAGATGGTGCCACTGCACTCCATCCTGGGAGACAGAGTGAGACTCTGTCTCAAAAAATAAATAAATAAATAAGCTACTTATGTACCTTCCAAAGTTAATCAACTCATGTAGGCAAGTTGTCATATGCCAACTTTTAGGAAAAAGACAATGGACTCAAAAGAATGTTTTGCCTGTCGGTAATTTTCTGCAAACATATTCTTTCCCCTCTGCCTTTCACACCTCTGAATTACAACATTAAGTCAAAACAGGTAGGTCAGAGTTTTGGCCAGTGAGTGGTCCTGTTTAGGTTTATCTGACCCTGAATCCTGTACATGAAAAATATCCTTTATTGAGCAAGGAATGGATCCCAGTTTTATAGACAAAACACACCAACACACAACCTTATGGGAGGTTTTCAGCAGCCTAGTAATTGTGAAGCCATACAAGTTACAGTGTTCCCACAAGTTTTCAAAAGTTTCTGGGAGTCAGTATGGAGGCAGTTTCAATCTGCTGTATATTATCATTGCTTTATTTATTTAGCTGCTCCAATGTTGAGTGCATATATATTTACAATCATTACATTCTTTTGATGAACTAATCCCCTTATCATTATAGAATGACCTTCTTTGTCTAATTTTCCAGTTTTTGACATAGTTTATTTTGTATAATGATTACATAAAATATCTTACAGTTGTAACAGTCTATTTTAAGCTGATAAATTAATTTTCATAACATAAAAAGTCTTCTAGACTTTTATTCCACCACCCCCACATTTAAATTCCTTTCCTTTCCTTTCCTTTCTTTTCTCTTTCCTTTACTTCTATAGAGATGGGGTTTTGCCATGATGCCCAGGCTGGTCTTGAAATCCTGAGCTCAAGCGTTCTGCCTGTCTCTGCTTCCCATAGTGCTGGCATTACAGGCATACGCCACCGTGCTGAGTGTGCTGACTGAGGTTCAAGGAAGAGTAACATCAGTAATGTAAAACTGCCCTTTCTATGCACCTTTCTTTTATTATTGTGCTACAACCAATTATGTGATCTTTCACACAGTGTTTTAGTGTGCTGATTGTTGTCTAAATTGATGTTTCTGTAGGGGAAGGATGGGCAATCGAAAGTTCTATTATGCCATCTTGCTGACATCTGTCGCTGCTGTATATCAGATAAATCCCGTAGCTTTGTGAAATCAGACATGTTGGGAATGTTGATTTTTATATAACACTTTGCTTTGATATTGTTTAAGAGGAACTTAGAGGAGAAAAAGAGCTGTTCATGAAGACACTTGTATCAGTAGTTCTCCAAGTGGGGGTCAATGGATTGTATTAAAAATTCATGTACCCTTACCTCCTAAATTATTTGCAGAATTGTATGGCTGTGTGCATTTTTCTTCCAAGATTTATTTTTTCCAAGTATACTTTTACTATTCCCTAAAAATAAATTTTATTTTAAAATGCCACAAACCAGCATTTGCACTGGCTCATATGGAAACTAATGCTTGTGATTGAAAGCTATATGTGTACTATGAGACATGAAAAAATATAATAGATTTTTTGGTACTTATATATTGTATGAGATAGATGTGCATGTTTCCATTTTGTTTAGCATTGTAAATGCTTTGAGATGAGTTTATAATGGTTAAAAAATTTATTTGGCAGTAACGTATAATTAACCATCATAACCTTATCTTTATCATTTCTAAAATGAAATAAATAAAAATTTCTATGGACATAAAGAAATACTGACTTAAAAACGCCTACTGCTGTGAGACAAACACACGGTATATTTACTTAGAAGATTAGTAATATTGACAAAAGAGATTCTTGATATTTCATAAAATGCGAATTTAATAGTGTAGTATAGTTACAGTGCTTTCTTCATCAGAAAGAAAATTTTAAATGTTAGTGTGAACATTAATTTCTAGAGTGTGAGGTTTTTCACTGAACTCTCTGTAGCTAATCTGCATAAATCATATGCATGCATTGTTTTTGACTTCCTGTTGCACATTCCTGAAATGAAATGCAAGAGAAATAGCCTGAGTGATAATGAGCATTGACAGCCAATCATGAGGCAGGATTTTCATCTCTGCCATCAAATATTGAGGCCAGAGAACATGCATTAATCATAAAACGATTTCATGTGCCTTTATTGTATGTTTGTCCTGAAAGGTTATGGAAACAAAAATATTTGCAGAAATAATGTCTTTCCAATAAGCCACCTGAGAGAGCTATGTTTAGAAAGTGAAATGACAAAGAATATTAGGTTTAAATAGAAACTTAGCTTCACAACTGAAGAGTAAAGCTATTGTACCAGTTCTCAATGATCAAGATCTAAAGAGGTAGAAGTAGTTAAAATAAATCTAGAAATATAGCTGTTGTAACCACTTTGAGGAGGTAGGCAAATAGTTAAATAATTTGTGAGTCAATGCTACATAAATATAAGGTGATAGGAATTCATTTGCATAAATCTAGAAAAACATGCTTTTATGTTTTAATACATTTTTAGATAAATTAATTATTAAATATGTGTTGACCAAAGGAGCCAGGAGTCCATGGAGAATGGCTAATTCTTGCTGGGACAGAGAGAAGATAAGATGAGTATGGAGCAACCAAAAAGTTAAAAAAAATTGTTTGAAAATAAAGCAATGATGACATATACAAGACACACAGGAGCTATTCAGAAAGAACTTCCAATTGCCAAACCTGGAATAATTTAATCAATTGCCTAGTATTGCTTTATAACTCAAAGTATAAAATAAATATCCACAACTTCATACCAATGTAAAAAATAAACGAACAGACAAATACAGAAAATCTTCTTTATTACAGAAAAATTCCAAATAATATGTAGACATTCTCCCCTCTAGGAAGTGAATAGAGACACTACCTGCCCCCTCCTTGACCGTTGGCCAGACTTAGATACTCGCTCTCAAACAATAGGATAGGGAAAAGTAGTATCTTCACAATGAAGAAGTTTGGCAGATACTCATTTATCAAGTGGTCAAAGTTGTGTCATTAATGATCTCATGTGGATGTCATGATATTATGTGATGAGAAAGGGAGTTCATCTTTATGGTATTCTTCATAAAAACTGGCAACCTTAGTAGCTTGAAAGAACATTAGACAAACCAAATATGAAAGCTATTCTGCAAAATATTTGATCAGTACTCTTTAAAACTCTAAAGGACATTTAAATAACAAGGAAAGACTGAGAAACTCTCACAGACCAGAGGAGTCTAAAGAGACACGATGATTAAATGCAACATGGTATCCTGGATTGGATGTTGGAAAAGAGAGAGGACATTACTGAAAACACTGATGAGATATGAGCTACCATTCCATTCATCATGCTATTTGTTGCCTGTACACCTTGTTTGTCATTTTTCATTTTTGCTTTTTAAATTGCATTTTTGTTTTATAGGTCTTGTGAAATCTATGCTTTAACAAGGTTCTGTTTTGATGTGTTTTCAGAATTAGTTTCAAGATTTAGAGCTCCTCTCAGCAGTTCTTGTAGTGGTGGCTTGGGAGTGGCAAATTTTCTCAGTATTTGATTGTCTGAAAAAGACTATCTTTCCTTCATATATTATGCTTAGTTTTGCTAGGTACTAAATTCTTAGCTGATAATTGTTTTGTTTGAGGAGGCTGAAAGTAGGGCCCCAATCCCTTCTAGCTTGTAGGGTTTCTGCTGAGAAATCTGCTGTTAATCTGTTAGGCTTTCCTTTACAGGTTACCTTGTGCTTTTGTCTCACAGCTCTTAAGATTATTTCCTTTTTCTTAACTTTAGATAACCTGATGACAGTGTGCCTCGGTAATGATATTTTTGCAATGAGTTTCCCAGGTGTTCTTTGTGCTTCTTGTATTTAGATGTCTAGGTCTCTAGCAAGGCTGGGGAAAGTTTCCTCGATTATTCCCCCATATATGTTTTCCAAACTTTTAGATTCCTCTTCTTCCTCAGGAATGCTGATCATTCTTTGGTTTGGTAGTTTATCACAATCCCAGACTTCTTGGAGGCTTTGTTAATATTTTCTTATTCTTTATTCTTTGTCCTTGTTGGATGGAATTAATTCAAAGACCAATAGTAACACTGAACGTAAATGACCTAAATGCTCCACTTAAAAGATACAGAACCACAGAATGGATAAGAATTCACTAACTGACTATTTGCTGTCTTCAAAACACTCGCCTAACACATAAGGACTCACATAAACTTAAAATAAAGGGGTAGAAACAGGCATTTCATGCAAATGGACACCAAAAGCGAGCTGGAGTAGCTATTCTAATATCAGACAAAACAAATTTTAAAGCAACAGCAGTGAAAAAGACAAAGAAAGACATTATATAATGGTAAAAGTCCTTTTCCAACAGGAAAATATCACAATCCTAAACATATATACACCTAATGCTGGAGCTCCCAAATTTATAAAACATTTACTAATAGACCAAGAAATGAGACAGACAGCAACACAATGATAGTGGAGAACTTCAATACTCTACTGTCAGCACTAGACAGGTCATCGAGACAGACAGTCAACAAAGAAACAACGTACTTAAACTATACCTTGGAAAAAAATGGACTTAACAGATATATATAGAACATTCCATCCAACAACCACAGAATACACATTCTATTCAACAGTGCATGGAACTTTTTCCAAGATAGACCATATAATAGGCCACAAAACAAGACTCAATAAATTTAAGAAAATTGAAATTATATCAAGCAGTCTCTCAGACCACAGTGAAATAAAACTGGAAATCAACTCCAAAAGGAACCTTCAAAACCATGAAAATACACGGAAACTAAATAAACTGCTCCTGAATGGTCACTGAGTCAAAAACAAAATCAAAATGGAAATTAAAAAATTCTTTGAACCGAACAACAATAATGACACAACCTATCAAAACCTCTGGGATACAGCAAAAGCTGTGCTAAGAGGAAAGTTCAAATGCCTGCATCAAAAATACTGAAAGAACACAAACAAACAATCTAAGGTCATACCTCAATGAACTAGAGAAACAAGAACAAACCAAACCTAAACACAGCAGAAGAAAGGAAGTAACCAAGATCAGAGTAGAACTAAATGAAATTGAAACAAAAAAATACAAAAGATAAATGAAACGAAAAGCTGATTCTCTCAAAAGATAAATAAAATTGATAGACCATTAGTGAGACTAATCAAGAAAAGAAGAGAGGAAATCCAAATAATCTCAATAAGAAACAAAATGGGAGACATTACAACCAACACCACAGAAATACAAAAGATCATTCAAGGATACTATGAACACTAGAAAACCTAGAAGTGATGGATACATTCCTGGAAAAATACAACCCTCCTAGCTTAAATCAGAAAGAATTAGATACCCTGAACAAACCAATAACAAGCAGCAAGATTGAAATGGTAATTAAAAAATTGCCAACAACAGAAAGTCCAGGACCAGACGGATTCACAGCAGAATTCTACCAGACATTCGAAGAAGAATTGGTACCAATCCTATTCACACTATTCCACAAGATAGAGAAAGAAGGAACCCTCCCTTCATTCTATGAAGCCGGCATCACCCTAATACCAAAAGCAGGACGGGACATAACCAAAAAAGAAAACTACAGACCAATATCCCTGGTGAACATAGATGCTAAAATCCTTAACAAAATACTAGCTAACCAAATTCCACAACATATCAAAAAGATAATTCACCATGATCAAGTGGGTTACATACCAAGGATGCAGGGGTGGTTTAACATATGCAAGTCAATAAATGCGATACACCATATAAACAGATTTAAAAACAAAAATCACATGATGATCTCAATAGACGCAGAAAAAGCATTCAACAGAATCCAGCATCCTTTATGATTAAAACTCTCAGCAAAATCGGCATACAAGGGACATACCTCAATGTCATAAAAGCCATCTATAACAAACCCACAGCCAACATAATACTGAACGGGGAAAAGTTGAAAGCATTCCCTCTGAGAACTGGAACAAGACAAGGTTGTCCACTGTCACCACTTCTATTCAACTTAGTACTGGAAGTCCTAGCCAGAGCAATCAGACAAGAGAAAGAAAAAAAGGGCATCCAAATCAGTAAGGAGAAAATCAAACTGTCACTGTTTGCTGATGATATGATTTTTTATCTCAAAAACTCTAAAGACTCCTCCAGAAAGCTCCTAGAACTGATCAAAGAATTCAGCAAAGTTTCTGGATCAAGATTAATGTACTCAAATCAGTATCTCTTCTATACACCAACAGTGACCAAGTAGAGAAGCAAATCAAGAACTCAACCTTTTTCTCAATAGCTGCAAAAATAAATTAAATACTTAGGAATATACCTAACCAAGGAGGCAAAAGATCTCTACAAAGAAAAACTACGAAACACTGCTGAAAGAAATCATAGACAACACAAACAAATGGAAACACATCCCATGCTCATGGATGGGTAGAATCAATATTGTGAAAATGACCATACTCCCAAAAGCAATATACAAATTCAAGGCTATCCCCATCAAAATACCACCATCATTCTTCAAAGAATTAGAAAAAACAATTATAAAATTCATATGGAACCAAAAAAGTGTCTGTATAGCCAAAGCAAGATTAAGCAAAAAGAACAAATCTGGAGGCATCACACTACCTGATTTCAAACTATACTGTAAGGAAATAATCATCAAAACAGCATGTTACTGGTATAAAAATAGGCACATAGACCAATGAACAGAATAGAAAGCCCAGAAATAAACCCAAATTATTATAGCCAACTGATCTTCAACAAAGCAAACAAAAATATAAAGTGGGGAAGGTATACCGTTTTCATTTTCTCTTTTTTGAGACAGAGTCTCACTCTGTTGCCCAGGCTGGAGTGCAGTGGTATGATCTCGGCTCACTGCAAGCTCTGCCTCCGGGGTTCACACCATTCTCCTGCCTCAGCCTCCCGAGTAGCTGGGACTACAGGTGCCTGCCACCACGTCCAGCTAATTTTTTTTTTTTTTTTTTGTATTTTTAGTAGAGACAGGGTTTCACGGTGTTAGCCAGGATGGTCTCAATCTCCTGACCTTGTGATCGGCCCACCTTGGCCTCCGAAAGTGCTGGGTTTACAGGTGTGAGTCATCAAGCCCAGCCTGGGACACCCTTTTCAACGCATGGTTCTGGGATAATTGGCTAGCCACATGTAGGAGAAAGAAACTGGATCCTGATCTCTCACCTCATACAAAAATCAACTCAAGATGTATTAAGGACTTAAATCTAAGACCTAAAACTATAAAAATTCTGGAAGATAACATTGTAAAAGCCCTTCTGGACACTGGCATAGGCAAGCATTTCATGACCAGGAGCCCAAAAGCTAATGCAATAAAAACAAAGATAAATAGCTGGGACTTAATTAATTAAACTAAAGAACTTCTGCACAGCAAAAGGAACAGTCAACAGAGTAAACAGACAACCCACAGAACAGGAGAAAATGTTCACAATCTCTACATCTGACAAAGAACTAATATCCAGAATCTATAATGAGCTCAAACAAATCAGAAAGAAAAAAAAACAATCCTATCAAAAAGTGAGCTAAGGACATTAACAGACAATTCACAAAACAAAATATACAAATGGCCTACAAACATATGAAAAAATGCTCAACATCACTAATGATCAGGGAAATGAAAGTCAAAACCACAATGTGATACCACCTTACTCTTGCAAGAATGGCCATAACAAAAAAATCAACAAAACAGTAGATGTTGACATGAATGTGGTTATCAGGGAACACTTCTACACTGCTGGAGGGAATGTAAACTAGTACAACCACTATGGAAAACAGTGTGGAGATTCCTTAAACAACTAAAAGTGGATCTACCATTTGATTCAGCAATCCCACTACTGGGTATCCACCCAGAGGAAGAAAAGTCATTATACAAGAAAGATACTTTTACACGCATGTTTATAGCGGCACAATTCACAATTGCAAAATCGTGGAACCAACCCAAATGCCCATTGATCAATGACTGGATAAAAAAAACTGTGAGAGATACATATATGATGGAATACTACTCAGCCATAAAAAGGAATTAATTAATGGCTTTGCAGTGACCTGGATGAGACTGGAGACTATTATTCTAAGTGAAGTAATTCAGGAATGGAAAACCAAACATCTTAGGTTCTCACTGACAGCTGGGGGCTAAGGTATGAGGACACAAAGGCATAAGAATGATATAATGGACTTTGGGGACTTGGCGGGAAGGGTGGGAGAGGTCACAAGGGATAAAAGGCTACAAACAGGGTGCAGTATATACTGCTTAGGTGATGAGTGCACCAAAATGTCACAAAATACCACTAAAGAACTTACTCATGTAACCAAACACCACCTGTACCCCAATAACCTATGGAAAAAAAAAAAAGAAAGAAAGAAAACACTGTTGAGACCAGGCATGGTGGCTCACGCCTCTAATCCCAGCACTTTGGGAGGCCAGCGTGAGCGAGTCACTTGAGTCCAGGACTTTCAGACCAACCTGGCCAATATGGCGAAATCCCATTTCTACTGAAAATACAAAATTTAGCCAGGTGTGATGGTGCAGGTCTGTAATCCCAGCTACTCCAAAGGCTAAGGTGGGAGGATTGCTTGAACCCAGAGTTTGCAATGAGCCGAGATCACGCCACTGCACTGCAGCTTGGGCAACAGAGGGAGACTCTGCCAAAAAAAAAAAAAAAATTCACTGGTGAAATTTGAATTAATTCTAGAGATTAGTAGATAGTGATGCACAGCACGGGTATACCTCCATTCATTGTGTTTTGCTTTATTGCCCTTCGTGCATACTGCATTTTTTGCAAATTGAAGGTTTGTTGAAACCCTGTGTTGAACAAGTCTGTTTTTCCAACAGCATGTCCTCATTTCATGTTTCTGCGTCACATTTTGGTAATTCTGGCAATATTTTAAATATTTCATTATTATTATATCTGCTATGGTAATCTATGATCAGTGATCTTTGAATTTACTATTGCAATGACACTCTTATAAAACAGCAAACTTAATAAAGGTGTGTTTTCTGACCGGCTATACCCCCTATATTCCCTCTACTCAGACCTCCATATTCCCTGAGAAATGCAATATTGAAATTAGAACAATGAATAACTTTACAATGGTCTCTAAGTGTTCAAATAAAAGGAAGAGTAACATGTTTTTACTTTAAATGAAAACCTAAAAATGACTAAGTTTAGTGAGGAAGGCATGTCAAAAGACCATATAGGCCAAAGGCAAGGCTTCTTGGGCCAAACAGTAACCCAAGTCGTAAATGCAAAGAAACAGGTCTTAAGGAAGTTAAAAGTGAACATGAGAATGCTAAGAAAGTGAAATCAACTTATTATAGCTTATATGGAGGAAATTTAAGTGGTTAAGTGGTCTGGATGGAAGATCAAACAGGCTACAGTATTCCCTTAAGTCCAAAGCCTAATCTAGAATAAGGCCCTAACTCTTTAATTCGATATTGGCTGAGCAAAGTGAGGAAGCTGCAGAAGAAAAGTTTGAAGCTAGCAGAGATTGGTTCATGAGGTTTAAGAAGCCATCTCCATCACATTAAAGTACAAGATGAAGCATCAAGTGCTCATGTAGCAGCTGTAGCAAGTAATCCAGAAGATCTAGTTAAGGTCATTGATGAAGGTGGGTACACTAAACAACAGATTTTCAATGTAGATGAAACAGACGTATATTGGAAGAAGATACCATTTAGGACTTTCGTTGCTGGAGCAAAGAAGACAATGCCTGGCTTCGCAGCTTCGAAAGGCAGCTGACTGTCTTTTGTCAGGGGCTAATGCAGCAATACTCATTTACCCCTTTGAAAATTTAGGGCCCTTAAGAATTGTGCTGAATCTACTCTGCCTGTGCTCTATACATGGAAAAACAAAGCCTGGATGACCACACGTCTGTTTACATCATGGTTTACTGAATATTTTAAGCCCACTGTTAAGACTTATGGCTCAGTTAAAAAAATTCTTTGCAAATTTTGCAAATATTACTGCTCATTGACAATGCACCTAGTCACCCAGGAGCTCTGATGGAGATTAACGTTGTTTTCATGCCTGCTAACAAAACATTCATTCTGCAGCCCATGGATCAAGGATTCATTTTGAATTTTAAGTCTTATTGTTTAAGAAATACACTTCATAAGGCTATAACTGCAAAAGATAGTGATTCCTCGCTGGATCTGAGCAAATTAAATTGAAAACCTTCTGGGAAGAACTCACCATTCTAGATGCCATTAAGAACATTTGTAATTTATGAGGGGAGGTCAAAATATTAACATATACAGGAGTTTGGAAGAAGTTAATTCCAACTCTCATGGATGAATTTGAGGATTTCAAGACTTCAGCAGAGGAAGAAGCTGCACATGTGGTGGTAATAGCAAGATAACTAGAATTAGAAATGAGCCTGTAGATGTAGCTGAATTACCGCAATCTCATGCCAAATCTTTAATGGATGAGGAGTTGCTTCTTAGCGATAAGCCAAGAAAGTGGTTTGCTGAGATGGATTGTAGTACTGGTGAAGATGCTGTGAACATTGTAGAGATGACAACAAATAATTTAAAGTATTACATAACTTTACTTAATAAAGCAGTGGCAGGGTTTGAGTATACTATCAAACAGCATCTCATGCTACAGAGGAATCTTTTAGTGAAAGGAAGAGTCAATTGTGGCAAACTTCACTGTTGTCCTTTTTTTTTTAAATTGCCACAGCCGTCTCAGCCATCAGGAACCATCATCATTCTGATCAGCTAGCAGCCATCAACACTCAGGCAAGACCTTACACCAGCAAAGAGATTATAACTGGCTGACGGTTCAGAGGATTGTTAGCTTTTTTTAGCAATGAATTATTTTTACATTAAGATATACACATTGGTTTTAGACACAATGCTATTGCATACTTAATAGATTACAGTACAGTGTAAACATATTTATATGCAGTGGGAAGACAAACTATTTGTGTGACTTGCTTTATTAGGATATTCCCTTTGTTGGAGTTGTTTGGGACTGAACCCGCAATGTTTTTGAGGTGTACCTGCACTAATATTGTGTTCTTAGTTTTGACAAATGAACTTCAATAGTGGAAGATAACAACATTAAATAAAACTGAAATTGGGTGAAAGTTATACAGAAAATATCTGTACAATCTTTGCAATGTTCCTGTAAATATATTTTTGAACATAAAAAGCTTATTAAAACATATACTTGTCATCAATCCTGCTGAAATTAACATTATGAATGCCAAAAAATAATGTATTTTTCTAATTATTACTTATGAGAAATCCAGCATGCTTTATTGTTTTCCTCCATGGTTTCTCCCAGCTGTAGTATTTTTTTTCTTAATGTTAGATGCTATTCTCAATATTACATAGTCCATGAAATATGGTCAATATGTATTATTATCCCAGTTTTATTTATTCAGTGCTTAGGAAAAATCATATTGCCTACTACTTTAATTGCATGTTAGCAAATATAACACAAGTTGGGCAAAGCCTTATTTTAGTTAGATTTACTTAATGGTGTACCACATAGTAAGTAATAGAGGATAGGATTCAGATAAACATCATAATATTAAAACTTGATATTGTTGATGAAATCAACATATGGCTGAAGCAGTTTTATCTATCAATTCCACCTTGAATTAGCATAGGAGGTGAGAAGAGAAGGCTAAGGGATAACAAGTAAACATAAAAAAAAAAAATCAGTTCCTGAACCTGTTCCACAGGTACACAGTGCTGAATGTTGTTTTCCCTTAAGTATCAAGGAAATTATGTTGTGCATTTGGATCAGCAAGACGATTTTTGTTGTGTAGCCAATGAACTATTTTCTCCAGTTGGGATACTTGTGAAAATTGCCCAGAAGAAATGCTTGAAATGATGAGATTTTCAGATAGCTTGTTTTGGGCCAAACCCTTTTGGTCTAGTTCCATTATATTCCAGAATTCATAGCACTGTTATGAACACACAGTTACAATTCCATCTAAATAGACATGGTAGATGCATAAGAACTGAAGAAGTGCATTCAATACACAATTGCCACACTCTTGCTCTGAAAAAATAGGAAAATGACATGAAAATGGATGCCAAGTGTTCGTGTAAGGGAAGAAGAATTTCCCATTCCATTTTCCCAAATCATAGTCAAAATTCTCTTCCTAGACTCTCTGATTTCTTTTTAGAGATGGGGGAGGGGAAAATGAAGTAATAAACCTCTTTATCAAGATTATCACACTTATTTTCCTTTTTGTCACGTGTCCTGCAAGCTTTTCTCATTTTCCAAATTGGTTCTTAATTAAAGGATAAAAACAGTGAAGAACACGGTGTGCAACCCATTTCGTTTTTGAACCCGTTGTTATAACATAGTTGAGTTTTCTTCTCATATGAAATTTTTAAAGGTATATGGCTCAATGAGGAAGTAGAACATATTTGAAAGAATTTACAATAAATTCTGCTTGTTTTCTATCCAAAATTTTGTGTATTAGAGCTCTTTATACTTCTTTGTGGATAAACAGTCAAGAACATTCTGTAAAAGTGCCTAGTTCTATGATATTATACTCTCTCCTAGTATTCCTTCTATTCTGATAATTCTATCTATGAGCCTTACAGTTTGAAGGTGTAAGCGAATACCAATGAAATCTGACAGAGTACTGAAGTAGAACTCCTTCACAAAAGTTTTTACTTCCATGCTACGTTCCCCTTGCCAGAAAAGAATTTCTCAAATTTTTGCCTTTCAAGCATAGCATTGTTTTCTTTTAAGGCAGAACTATAATATCTCTGTTAAGTTCAAAACAATTTTCTCTCTTCTCACTGTGTATGTATACAGCTATATTTAATGCATATTATATAGCTATAAGCACATGCCTATGTTTTTCTCTCCATTAGAAAGTGAGTTGGTTGACTCCATGAATCCATGTTATTAATCTAATTTTTCTACTGCAGCTTACAAAAATGCTGTAGACATAGTCACTGGACATAAATGACACTTCTAACAAAATACAGACATTCCTTCTTACTGGTTTCTGCATGCAAATAAAAATAAGTCACTTCTGGCACTTATATATGCCAAATTATGTTGTTACTTTCCACCTGAAGCATTCATTAGGGATACTTTGCCTTCCAGAAAGTTTTTAGTTGCACAATTGCCACAGTTAAAATTCTAGGTTCAAGTACCAATACCTTGACATTTGGCTGAGTATGGCAACTACAGACAGAAAATATTTGTGTGACATGATGAATGTGTTTTTACTTGGAATATTTTTTCCACCAACAATGACATATACATATACTTTGTCACTTCCAAGTATAGATGCTTAGTAAATAGTTTCATATCACGGTGACCCCATCCCTTTACTCCACAACATTTAGAATGTCAATGAGTAACTTAGAATTAAAACCTGTAGCTGCTCAAGACAGATGAATTTCAAAAAGACACATTTATGCCTCTGAGTGCACCAGAAGGTGCAAAGTTTATTGTTGTACCACATGCTGCAGACTTTATTATTTCTACAGTGAAATCTACAAACATAATGAAATTGAATTGAATATCCAAAGGTGGATATGTACCTTGAGGGCACTTCACAAATTCTCACACTGAGAGAAGAAAGAGCAAGTACATAAAGAAAAGACAGAAAAAATATATATAACCTAAATTGGAAACTACTGAGAAGAATAAGAAATAATAAGATTGGAGAATTGATAGAATAATGAACTGGAAATTCCTTTTTTTTAATCCAGACTCTGAGCAAAGGATTTGATATGCATATTTGCTGGTTGAACAAAGTAACTGGAGTTTTATTATAACATTGTAAGTATTATACAGTTATCAATGTTATAACTAACGTATATATAGAAAATATATCTTGATCAATGTTGAATTAATTAGTATCAATCTTAAAAATACAATTGAATAATATGTATTTTCATATTATTTAGCTCAGTTATTTATTTAGGTCATTTAGCTCAGTTTTTGATATAAACTAGTTATTACTTGAGGAAGGATTTATCTATCAGGTCTGCTTATAAATAATTTTCAATCTAGATGTTTTCTAGAAATTCCTTTATTACTTTTAATCCCGATAGCCATTTATCACCTATGTGTTCCTATAAAAATTTTGAATGTCCTATGTTTCCCATTGACTTTATATTAACATCCAACAGATGGAAGCACAGCAGAGATGTGTATAATGAGACAGTAGGACAATGTCATGATGGAGTTCTTTATTCCACAGTAAAAAAAAAAAAAAGTCTATTGATATGATAGTCTTAAAAAACCTGAAAAACATGCATGACGATTTTTCTACTGACATTGGAAATGTTGGTTTTTATTAAATGTGATAAAGTTTCTAACAATGACCATCATTTTACCTGTTATTATTCATATAATATATAAAACAACAGTCTCACATTTTCAATGAGTGGTTCACTGCATGACATTTTCTATGCATAGGAGAGTGGCCAGAAAACAAATTAAGAAAGGGAGAGTTGATAAATAATAAAGCTAACTATGTGTTAACTTGGTGTGAGAATTATCCGTGAAGGTGTGTTATGTGTCAAAATGTAAGAAATTAGTAATTAAATATATAAACAGGATAAAGGATGATATAAACTTCCTTTGATGGAAAAGTAAACAATAGTAGCACAATAGAATTGTGGTTTCAAATAATTCCATTTTCTTTCCAGCAAAGTTAAAACATCAACAGTGACAGATTTAACTAAATAGCATCAAAAACAGTAGTCAGATTATAAAAAGTATCTTCTTATTTACACCCAAGTACATAAAATTGACTCCATGTACATTTGTACATTAGAATCTTTTCCTCAACTTTCTATAATTTTACAGTAATTCAAGTACTTTTATCCTTTCATGGTACCTATTGTCAATACTAAAATGTCTGATAAAAACAAATCTCATTAGATAGACATATAATGGATTACCTCATTATTTAGATTATATGTTGTCTAAAGAATCTACCTGAAGAGGGCAATACTAAACCCAAAGTAATGAATCTCTAATGATAGACTGGCAGGTATTATGAAAACTGGGTAAAAAGGCTATTTTACACCAAAAGCAATGGCAACAAAAGCCAAAATTGACAAATGGGATCTAATTAAACTAAAGAGCTTCTGCACAGCAAAAGAAACTACCATCAGAGTGAACAGGCAACCTACAGAATGGGAGAAAATTTTTGCAATCTACTCATCTGACAAAGGGCTAATATCCTGAATCTACAATGAACTCAAACAAATTTACAAGAAAAAAGCAAACAATCCCATCAAAAAGTGGGCAAAGGATATGAACAGACACTTTTCAAAAGAAGACATTTATGCAGCCAAAAGACACATGAAAAAATGCTCACCATCACTGGCCATCAGAGAAATGCAAATCGAAACCACAATGAGATACCATCTCACACCAGTTAGCATGGTGATCATTAAAAAGTCAGGAAACAACAGGTGCTGGAGAGGATGTGGAGAAATAGGAACACTTTTACACTGTTGGTGGGACTGTAAACTAGTTCAACCATTGTGAAAGTCAGTGTGGCGATTCCTCAGGGATCTAGAACTAGAAATACCATTTGACCCAGCCATCCCATTACTGGGTATATACCCAAAGGATTATAAATCATGCTGCTATACAGACACATACACATGTATGTTTATTGCGGCACTATTCACAATAGCAAAGACTTGGAACCAGCCCAAATGTCCAACAATGATAGACTAGATTAAGAAAATGTGGCACATATACACCATAGAATACTATGCAGCCATAAAAAATGATGAGTTCATGTCCTTTGTAGGGGCACGGATGAAGCTGGAAACCATCATTCTCAGCAAACTATCACAAGGACAAAAAACCAAACACCACATGTTCTCACTCATAGGTGGGAATTGAACAATGAGAACACATGGACAGAGGAAGGGGAACATCACACACCGGGGCCTGTTGTGGGGTCGGGGGAGTGGGGAGGGATAGCATTAGGAGATATACCTAATGTTAAATGATGAGTTAATGGGTGCAGCACACCAACATGGCACATGTGGCACATGTATACATATGTAACTAACCTGCACATGGTGCACATGTACCCTAAAAAAGTATAATTAAAAAAAAAGAGATAAGAAATTTTTGAGTAAAACTACAGAAAAAGAGAGGGTTCTCTCCCTCCTAGTTGGCCTCATGCTGTCTTTATTAGGGCTTATTGTTTGGGAAGCTGAGTCTCCTCACTATCAAAGGGTAAGCTGTTTTGTATTATCATTTTTGCTAAATGAATGGCTATTTTATAGTGACCTGTAATCCTATTTTGTGATGTCAAGTGTCTTAAAACTTTGATCTCTAACAAACTTTCCAATGGCAAAATTTCAACTTCTAAATTCAGTCTTTTTGACCTCAAACTAACTTTTTTGGGTATAAGGTTCCCTGAAGTCCAAGAGAGACATATTAGGTTTATTCGGCTTATTTGTTATGTTAGAATTATGCAGGAAGCATTGTCAGTCTCAAGTGGTGTTCAGCTTCCTTTGGGTTTTATTTATTTATTTGTTTTTTAGATGGGTCTTGCTCTGTTGCCCAGGCTGGAGTGCAGTGGCACAGTCTTAGCTCACTGCAGCCTCTGCCTCCCAGGTTCAAGAGATTTTTGTGCCTCAGGCTTCCAAGTAGCTGGGAATACAGGCATGCATCACCACGCCCAGCTAATTTTTTGTATTTTTAGTGGAGATAAGGTTTCGCCATGTTGGCCGGGTTGGTCTTGAACTCCTGACCTCAGGTGATCCACCCGCCTTGGCCTCCTGAAGTTCCAGGATGATATGAGAGTTCTAAAATGAATACATGTCTTAATATATGTTGTCACAGTAATTATTATTATTATGTTAACTTGTATGCCACAGGAATAACAAAATACCCTTGTTAACTGTGCCTTTAACTATGGCTGTCTTAAAACTTTTGTCATCCACAATTGTAGTTTTGCTTTGATCCTTCTCAAAAAGTGACTTATAATCAGCTACAGTCCAGGGCTTTCTTCTTTGGTGAAGTTTATGAAAAATTCAACCCCTCGAATGCAGTTTTCTGATAACTTTGTAGACTGTGCCATTGGATTAGAGAGAAAACTTCCAGGGCTCTAATTGAAATGCTGATATGTTCGTAACGATTGCTAACCCAATATGAAGCATACCAGAAGCTGATTGCATGGACTGAATTAATGGAGACTGAAATAATTTGTTTTTGTTTTTTCGTTTGAAATATTGCTGATTCTTTTTGTTTTGTTTTTCAGAGTCTGGAGAATTTTTTTCTTTGGAGCTTTTTATTGACTCTGAGTATACTTTAAGTATATTGAATACAGTATGCTTTCCTCAAACAGAATTTGAGGCATAGTTCTCTCTATGCCTAACTTATCCAGAATTTGTAAATTATTTGTGAATATTCTTAATTCATGGCAATGTGTTTGTTTGCATAAGTTCAATAAGAATCTATTTTATTTTATACTGTGACACAGGTGGGTGAACTGGCTATTTTCCCAGGTCTGTGACTGAAATGGCCTTGTGAGAGGTTCCAGCAAGGCCAATTTAGGAGAGCCTATGTGGACAGTAATCCTCGCCACACTTTGTGAGGTAATCAGGCCACGTTTATGGGACTCCAGCTTATTTTGCAGGTAGATTTGTCTTGCTGAGATTTGTCTTTGGTGGAGGTAGGGGACTGGAAAAAGAAAGATTGTTTCAGAAGAAAAGGATAGTACTAGATTAACCTTTGATTCCTGGTATCATGGGCACCCATGGTATGAGGCTGCCCAGGATGCCCCTCCTCAATATGAAGCAGCCAGAATGATCAACAAGATTCCCCATGAATGAGGAATTGATATTTATGTATGTAGTATATGATTCTTTTTTTAAGATGGGGTCTCTCTCTATCACCCAGGCTGGAATGCAGTGGTGCTATCTTGGCTCACTGCAACCTCTGCCTCCTGGTCCAAGTGATTCTCCTGCCTCAGCCTCCTGAGTAGCTGGGATTACAGGTGTGTGCCACCATGCCTGACTAATTTTGTGTTTTTAATAGAGACGTGGTTTCAGTATATTGGCCAGGCTGGTCTTGAAATCGTGACCTCAAGTGATCTGGCTGCCTCAGCCTCCCAAAGTGCTGGGATTACAATCGTGAGTCACTGCACCCAGCCTATTTAAAAAAAAAAAAAAAACCCAAAAAACTGTAAACCATTTAAATTTAGCAGTGGAGGGTTTTATACCAACTTTAGTGACACTAAATTTTAATAAGTTCTGATAACCCACTATCATTGGACCAACCTGTACTATAATTTTTGTCATTATTTTAGAGCGTATGGTTAGAAGTTAACCGTAAAACAGCCTCAGGCAGGTCCTTCAGGAGGTATCCAAAAGTGGGCATTGTTATCACAGGAGGCGACAGCTCCATGCCTGTTATCGCCCCTGAAGACCTTCCAGTGGGACAAATGTGGAGATGGAAGACAGTGATATTGATGATCCTGACCCTGTGTAGGCTGAGGCTAATGTGTGTGTCTATGTCTTGGTTTTTTTTAACAAAAAACTATTAAAAAGTAAAAAAAAGAAAAATTTAATAAAAAAGCTTATAAAATAAGGATATAAAGAAGACATTTTTGTATAGCTGTACAATGTTTGTGTTGTAAGTGAAGTGTTATTACAAAAAAGTAAAAAAGTTAAAAAAAGTTTAAACACTTATAAAGTTTAAAAGTTACAGTAAGCTAAGGTTAATTTATTATTGAAGAAAACAATTTTAATTAATTAGCGTAGCTTAAGTGTGCAGCGCTTGTGAAGTCTGCAGTAGTGTATAGTAGCGCCCTAGGCCTTCACATTCACTCACCACTTACTAAGTCACCCAAAGCAATTTCCAATCTTGCAAGCTCCATTTATTTTTGGTAAGTACTCTATACAAGCATATCTTTAAAAAATATTTTATACTATATTTTTACTGTACCTTTTCTATGGGCCGGTGAGGTCTGTAGGTTCCCGCGTCCCCCAGCTCCCCCCGCAGCCGGCTCCTCAGTGGTCTGCTCCGGTTGCCAGGTGCAGATTCTGTTTCTAACTGAAGGCTGAGTGTTCGCAGCTTATTGTGGTCCCGACAAGCCTGGGTTACTGCGGCCACCGCCAGAGCAGCCTTGGCGCTATGGAGGAGCCCAGGGCTACCCCTCAGCCTTACTGGGGGCTGGTCCTGGAGGAGCCACGCAGGGTTATGGCAGCACTGACTGAAGGCAGGAGACCAGATTCGAATCCTTATGGATTTCCATGGGAATTGGTGGTATGTGCAGCTGTCATTGGATTTTTTGCTGTTCCCTTTTTCTTGTGGAGAAGTTTTAGATCGGTTAGGAGTCGGCTTTATGTGGGAAGAGAGAAAAAGCTTGCTGTAGCACTTTCTGGACTAATTGAAGAAAAATGTAGACTACTTGAAAAATTTAGCCTTGTTCAAAAAGAGTATGAAGGCTATGAAGTGGAGTCATCTTTAGAGGATGCCAGCTTTGAGAAGGAGACAACAGAAGCACAAAGTTTGGAGGCAACCTGTGAAAAGCTGAACAGGTCCAATTCTGAACTGGAGCATGAAATACTCTGTCTAGAAAAGGAGTTAAAAGAAAGGAAATCTAAACATTCTGAACAAGATGAGGTGATGGCGGATATTTCCAAAAGGATACAGTCTCTAGAAGATGAGTCAAAATCCCTCAAATCCCAAGTAGCTGAAGCCAAAATGACCTTCAAGAGATTTCAAATGAATGAAGAACAAATGAAGATAGGAATACAAGATGCTTTGAATGAAAATTCTCAACTTCAGGAAAGCCAGAAACAGCTTTTGCAAGAAGCTGAAGTATGGAAAGAACAAGTGAGTGAACTTAATAAACAGAAAATAGCATTTGAAGACTCCAAAGTACATGCAGAACAAGTTCTAAATGATAAAGAAAATCACATCAAGACTCTGACTGAACACTTGCTAAAGATCAAAGATCAGGCTGCTATGCTGGAAGAAGACATAACAGATGATAGTAACTTGGAATTAGAAATGAACAGTGAATCAGAAGATGGTGCTTACTTAGATAATCCTCCAAAAGGAGCTTTGAAGAAACTGCTTCATGCTGCTAAGTTAAATGCTTCTTTAACAACCTTAGAAGGAGAAAGAAACCAAATTTATATTCAGTTATCTGAAGTTGATAAAACCAAGGAAGAGCTTAGAGAGCATATTAAAAATCTTCAGACGGAACAAGCATCTTTGCAGTTGGAAAACACACATTTTGAAAGTGAGAATCAGAAGCTTCAACAGAAACTTAAGGTAATGACAGAATTATATCAAGAAAATGAAATGAAACTCTGCAGGAAATTAATAGTAGAAGAAAATAACCGGCTAGAGAAAGAGAAACTTTCTAAAGTAGATGAAATGATCAGCCATGCTGCTGAAGAGCTGGAGACCTGCAGAAATCGAGTCAGAGATCTTGAAGAAGAATTTGAGAGATCTATTCATTTTTATCAAGGGAAGATTATATACCATGAGAAAAAAACACACAATAATTGTTTGGCCGCATGGACTGCTGAAAGAAACCTCAATGATTTAAGGAAAGAAAATGCTCACAATAGACAAAAATTAGCTGAAACAGAGTTTAAAATTAAACTTTTAGGAAAAGATCCTTATGCACTTGATATTCCAAATACAGCATTTGGCAGAGAGCTTTCCTCATATGGTCCCTCACCACTGGGTCGGCCTTCATCTGAAACGAGAGCTTTTCTCTATCCTCCAACTTTGTTGGAGGGTCCACTCGGACTCTCACCTTTGCTTCCAGGGGGAGGAGGAAGAGGCCCAAGAGGCCCAGGGAATCCTCTGGACCATCAGACTACCAAAGAAAGAGGAGAATCAAGCTGTGATAGGTTTACCGATCCTCACAGGGCTCCTTCTGACACTGGGTTCCTCTCACCTCCATGGGAACAGGACCGTAGGATGATGTCTCCTCCACCAGGACAATCATATCCTGATTCATCTCTTCCTCCACAAAGGCAAGACAGATTTCATTCTAATTGTGCTAGACGCTCTGGACCAGCAGAACTCAGAAGTTTTAATATGCCTTCTTTGGATAAAATGGATGGGTCAATGCCTTCAGAAATGGAATCCAGTAGAAATGATACCAAAGATAATCTTGGTAATTTAAATGTGCCTGATTCATCTCTCCCCGCTGGAAATGAAGCGACTGGCCCTGGCTTTGTCCCTCCACCTCTTGCTCCAATCACAGGTCCATTGTTTCCGGTGGATATGAGGGGCCCGTTCATGAGAAGAGGACCTCCTTTCCCTCCACCTCCTCCAGGAACCATGTTTGGAGCTTCTCCAGATTATTTTCCACCAAGGGATGTCCCAGGTCCACCACGTGCTTCATTTGCAATGAGAAACGTCTATCCACCAAGGGGTTTTCCTCCTTACCTTCCCCCAAGACTTGGATTTCCCCCCTCACCCCCACATTCTGAAGATAGAGTGAGTTTCCTTCAGGGTTGAGTCTGCCTTCAAATGAGCCTGCTACTGAAGATCCAGAACCACAGCAAGAAACCTGACAATATTTTTGCTCTCTTCAAAAGTCATTTTGACTGTTCTTATTTTCAGTGATTACATTTTTGCTCAAATTGAAACTTAATAGAATTATAATTCTCAGGATAGTATTTTGTAAATAAGGATGATTTAAATATGAATCTTATGTGTAAATTATTTCCATTTTATTTTATTCTAGATAGTATAACTATTTTAATTTGGTTAACTAATCCACTATCATATAAACAATAGTGGGAGTTTTATATATGTAATCTTGCAGGTGGGGAGGCTTTACATTTTAAAGGCCATGGCATTATGCCAAAAACTGTATTTACTGTGATTGTAGACAAACGTGAAAGTAACTTTATGCTTAATTAAATAAATTTTAGTTGATTTAAAAAAATATATAGGTTGCATTATTCTTCAGGTATGGAGAGACCAACAGAACAAGAGTCGATTGCAACTGAAAAGATAGTTTGTTACTCACAGATGCCAAGAGAAAGGAAAGTACTATGCCATGCAGCACTGAATAGGGAGGCAGTATGGTCAGCGAGAAAGCAGGAGTGATGGAATATGATGGGCAAGAGCCTTTACGGTGGTTTCTATGGGAAGGAATAAGTGAGGCAAGATGAGCAGGGTTAAGGTTAGCTATTTTAGTTTGAGTAATTTCAGCAGGCTCTGGTTATAGGGGCTTTCCCTAGTTGTCTGGTACCTGGCCCTGGGGTGCTTAGGGCAGAGGAATAGTGGCCTAGAGTGAGTCGCGTGGAAGCCTGATGGAGTAGGTAACTGGGGGCATGAGCTCCAGACTGGTTAGCTTGTGTGTGAAAAGCACACTCATGGGCAAGTTGTTTACTGTCTCTAGGAATTGGCTAACCCTGGGAGGGACAGGCCTGCCAAGGTCAGCAAGGCCCTAGATGTTGAAGCGTCAGAATACATAAAAACATATGATTGATATGGTATCAGAGCCTCTGTCTTCACGTGGCTTCTCATGAAGGGCTCTAGAATGAGCTCCCTTAGGGGATGTCAAAAGTCGTTCAAGACAGCAGAAGCCACAAGGCGATGTAAAGCCTCAGTAATATCTAAAAGAAGATATTCCTTCTGATATCACGGTGGTGTACACCCTGTGGTATTATTTGTAATATCTAAAAGAAGATATTAGGATTAATATCTCCCTTAGATATTATAAATCATATTTTCAAAGGATGTACACCCCTGTGATATTGGAGAAATACCTCCCTTAGAAATTACAAATAATATCATCACAGCGTGTACCCCCACTGTGATATTAGGAGTAATGTGTCCGGAATTGGTGGGTTCTTGGTCTCACTGACTTCAAGAATGAAGCCGTGGACCCTCGCGGTGAGTGTTACAGTTCTTAAAGGCGGCGTGTCTGGAGTTTGTTCCTTCTGATGTTCGGATGTGTTTGGAGTTTCTTCCTTCTGGTGGGTTCATGGTCTCGCTGGCTTCAGGAGTGAAGCTGCAGACCTTCACGGTGAGTGTTACGGCTCATAAAGGCAGTGTGGACCCAAAGAGTGAGCAGCAGCAAGATTTATTGCAAAGAGTGAAAGAACAAAGCTTCTTTGTATACATATGTAACTAACCTGCACATTGTGCACATGTACCCTAAAACTTAAAGTGTATATAAAAAAAGGCTATTTTAGGGAAATAACTTTTGGATAAATTTCAAGTTCTAAACATTTATTTCACTTGAGCGTCTTTGAATTCTTAGGTACTGTTAGGTAATAAGTATAGAAACAAATAAAAAAGTGCTCTTTGGATAATGATTTTTTCTGCATATTTGAATTACCAACAGACACATACATGTACAAACAAACACACACACACACACTCTGTCTCTCTCATGTATACAGCAACAAATGATCCTCAGTCAAGAGCTGTAGTTTAATCATGAACCACTTTGAGAGATGATTTTAATGCATAACCTTCTAGTAAGATGCAAAAACATTGCCTAATACAAGATTTTGATTAGTAGTTTGATTTTTTAATGTAATCATTTAATGTTTTTTTATCTTCTCTGTTACCTTTTGTCATTGCTTGAATAATATGTGGCTTCTAATGCCAAGCTAAGATTCTAGTTTCCAAGATAATTGAATTAGAACCTTAGTTTCTTCAACATTGCTGAAATAGAAGAATTTGGTTGTTCAGTCATATTCAGAGTACAAGGCATAAAACACCAACATTAAAAAAAAAAAAGGGTCGGGCACGGTGGCTCACGCCTCTAATCTCAGCACTTTGGGAGGCGGAGGCGGAGGCAAGCGGATCACGAGGTCAGGAGATCGAGACCATCCTGGCTAACACGGTGAAACCCCATCTCTACTAAAAATACAAAAAAATTAGCTAGGCGTGGTGGCAGGTGCCTGTAGTCCCAGCTACTCGGGAGGCTGAGGCAGGAGAATGGCGTGAACCCGGCAGGCGGAGCTTGCAGTGAGCTGAGATCGCGCCACTGCACTTCAGCCTGGGCGACAGAGCGAGACTCCATCTCAAAAAGAAAAAAAAAAAATTAGCCGGGCGTGGTGGTGGACACCTGTAGTCCCAGCTATTCGGGAGGCTGAGGCAGGAGAATCACTTGAACCTGGGAGGCAGAGGATTCAGTGAGCTGAGATCACGCCATTGCACTCCAGCCTAGGTGACAGAGTGAGATTATGTCTTGGAAAAAAAAAAAAAATTAAATAAATAAAGGTAAAGCCATAGGGTAGAGATAGGCTTATGCAATTTAATATTAATCTATAAAATGTATTTAAGAAAATAAATATTATTACACATTCAGCTTATCCTTTCTTTAAAATTTGTATATATGCATGTGTAGAAGAAAATATGTGTACATTTTAACGCATAGGAGAATTGAAAAAAAGTATGCTTGTATATGTAAATATGCATATATATTATATTTATGCATGATTTATATAATTATATAGACTTTTCCAAATCAGAGATAACCTTGAATAATATATTCATAACTATATACACATACATACACACATGCACATATTCATTCACCACCACACATTATGGTCTACATAATGACCTCTATATGTCAAGAAAAAGAGATTGAATATGTTATTAAGATAGTTCATGTTTTTTTTCTGGATGATTTTCAGCTGTATATGTTTCATTGCCTTGAGTTTCTATTTTGAAAAGGCCAGCCACTAGGGAGGGATTGAGACCCCATTTCATAAGGGAAAATTTTTATCATTATTTACCTGCTCATGGAGAAAGAGCAACCAGAGGGGAAACACACACACACACACACACACACACAATGTGTTGCATGACACACTTTTACCTTGACTACGGGAACTTCTTTCTCAGTGATCAATTTTTTTGTATCTTGTAGAATTATGATTTGCATGTTGCCTCTTCAATATGTGTCAAGCAATCAATGTAGCACTGCTATTTCTTCCACACCCTTCAGTTGTTTAGTGTCACCATGACCATGCACTCTTTAATTTTCAAATTGAATCTGGATTTCTTCCAGAGACCCCTTAAAGAAACTGATTTCTGAATGTAAGTGACTTACACTGTGCATGGTTTTTGCAACTGATGCTGTGGCAACCTCGTATGGTTGGAGTAAAAACCTGATGGTATCTTTGCTAGATGCTAAGTTTCAGGCTAGACATGTTTTCATTAACTCTTTAATGAATATTACAATTTCTCATTTGAATGTTCTAATTTTCACCCCACTAATTTTAATAAATTAAGAGTTGATTGTGGATTTTGGTTAGAACAAGTAATCTTCAATTTTCTGCCAATGTTATAATTTATACTTTTAAATATGACTGTTTATTTGTATAATTAGATTTTGGTCATGTATTTCATAAAAACAGGCACTCAGTAGCTAAAGAAACTTTAAAATTATAAACAATTTCTCTTGCAAAAATAAATCATTCACCCAGAATGATAGATTCTTTCTGCTTAAGAAGATGTTTTAGTTAATATACAATTTCTTCCTTTGATATTTTCTAATAATAAAGTAAAACAAAATGTATTTTTTAGTCAGTAACCGAAAATATATATAGCACTTTGGAATAGAATGTGTAGTACCTTGGGTCATCAAAGCATTATTAATCATCTTTTAGCAATTTCTAAATAGGTTTAATGCAATGAATATTGTTTTGAATTTCACCTAAATTGAAGATACTATTTTTTTCTTTTTAAAATAATTTCAACTTTTGCTTTAGATTCAGTGAATGCATGTACAAGTTTGTTACAGGGGTATATAGGATGAGGTTTTGGGTAAAAATGATTCTATCACCTAGTAGTGAGTATAGTACCCAAAAGGTAATTTTTCAGCCTTTGCCCTATTCCTTCTCTCCCTTCTCTAGTAATCTCCAGTGTCTATTGTTGCCATCTTTATATCCATACATACCCAATGTTTAACTCCCACTTATAAATGAGAACATATGGTATTTGGTTTTCTGAGCATGCATTAATTCACTTAGGATGTTGGCCTCCAGCTGTATCCATGTCACTGCAAAGGACAAGATGTTGTTCTTTTTTATGGCTGTGTAGTATTCTATGGTGTATATGTACCACATTTTCTTTATCCAATTCACAATAGATGGGCACCTAGGTTGATTCCATGCCATTGCCACTGTGAATAGTGCTATAATGACTATAAGAGTGCATGTGTCTTTTTTGTATAATGATTTATTTTCCTTTGGGGATATACCCAGTAATGGAATTACCAAGTTGAATGATAATTCTATTTTAAGTTCTTTGAAAAATTGCCAAGCAGCTTTCCACGTTAGCCAAACTAGTTTATGTTGCCACCAACATTGTATAAACATTCTCTTTTCTCCACAGCCTTGCCAGCATCTTACAGCCTTTGATTTTTTTTAATAGTAGCTATTTTGACTGGTATGAGATGGTATCTCATTGTAGTTTTGATTTGCATTTCCTTGCTGATTTATAATGTTGAGAATTTTTTCATGTTTGTTGGCTGCTTGTATGTCTTCTTGTTGAAGTGCCTTTTCATGTCCTTTGCCCATTTTTTAATGGAGTTAATTTTTGCTTGCTGATTGGTTTAAGTTTAGTATAAATTTTGGATATTAGATCTTTATCAGGTGCATAATTTGCAAGTATTTTTCTCCCATTCTGTGGTTTGTCTGTTTACTCTGTTGATAGTTTCTTTTGCTGTGCAAAAGCTCTTTAATTAGGCCCTACTTGTCAACTTTGTTTTGTTGCAATTGCTTTTGAGGACTTAGTCATAAATTCTCTGCCAAGGCCAATGTTCAGAACGGTATTTCCTAGGTTATCTTCTAGAATTTGTATAGTTTGAGATTTTACATTTAGATCTTTAATCTATCTTCAATTAAATTTTGTATATAGTAAAAGGTAGTGGTCCAGTTGTATTTTTCTGCATATGGCTAGCCAGTTATCCCAGCACCATTTATTAAATAAGAACTCCTTTCCTCAGTGCTTAATTTTGTTGACTTTGTTGAAGATCAGATGGTCATAGGTGCATGGCTTTATTCCTGGTTTCTCTATTCTGTTCAGTTGGTCTGTGTGTCAGTTTTGTACCAGGCTGTTTTGGTTACTATAGCCTTATAATATAGTTTGAAGTCAGGTAATGTGATTTCTCTGGCTTTGTGTTTTTGGTTACAGTTGCCTTGGCTATCCAGGCTCTTTTTTGGTTTCATATTAATTTTAGAGTAGTTTTTTCCTAATTCTATGAAAAATGACACTGGTATTTTGATAGAAACAACATTGAATCTATAGATTGCTTTTGGCAGTATGGGAATTTTAACTTTTTTTAAAAAAATAATTTGTTTTCTTTTTCTATTTTTTTCAAAATGCACATTATATATATAAACCAAAAAGTATCTGAGAAGTTTCAATCAATTTGGAAACTTATTTTGCCAAGGTTACGGACAGGCCTAGGACACAGATCTATGACTTTCTCCAAAGAAGAGTTTGAGGACTTCAATATTTAAAGGGGAAAAGTAGGCTGGAGGAGAAAGGGGCGGGGTAGGGTGGGGGTAAGGTCACACTACTGAATTCACATGTTGCAAGATAAAAAGGAGAAGGGAGAGGAATAGCCACTTATGTATTCATCTCACAGGCAGTAAATCAGCATTTTACATAAGATAAATGTAGAGCAGCTACCTGTGGAAATATTTAACCTTTTATCTGTGGCTACCTATCTATTTAGGAACAAAGCTAAAGGCAGTTTCTTGTATGACTCAGCTTTCAGCTTAATTTTTTTACTTTTGGCATAGCAAATTGGTGTCCCAAGTTTTTATTTTCTCTTTAAAATATGTTAAAAATTGTTTTATTTTCTTTTTAAAATCTTTCAGAGAAAGCTTTTTAGAAGAAAATGAGTCTCTGTTCTTGGGTTTTGTCTGGTTTCTCATGGCTAGGACAATTTATTCTTAGATGAATAGGTCCCACATTGTTAGGAAAGCTCATTTTTAGCAGGTTGTGAAGTTCCCGTCCTGCAAAGAAAAAATTGAGGGAGGAAGAGAGAAAGAAAACAGAGGAAAAAAAGGAGTAAATAACCAAAAAAAAAAAAAAAAAGAGAGAGAGAACAGTCCTGGAAAACTGATGTAGGCCATATAACTCTGAGATGAACTACTAGGAACTTAAGCAAATTTACAAGAAAAAAACAACCCCATCAAAAAATGGGCAAAGTATATGAACAGACACTTCTTATAAATAAGACATTTATGCAGCCAACAAATACATGAAAAAAAGCTCAGCATCACTGATCATTAGAGAAATGCAAATCAAAACCACAATGAGATACTATCTCACACCAGTCAGAATGGCAATTATGAAAAAATCAAGAAACAATAGATGCTGGTGAGGCTATGGAGAAATAGGAACCCTTTTACACTGTTGATGGGAACATAAATTATTTCAACCCTTACGGAAGACAGTGTGGCAATTCCTCAAGGATCTAGAACCAGAAATACCATTTGACCCAGCAATCTTGTTACTGGATATATACCCAAAGGAATATAAATCATTCTACTATAAAGACACATGCAGACATATGTTTATTGCAGCACTATTTACAATACCAAAGACATTTGGAACCAACCAAAATGCCCATCAATAATTGACTGGATAAAGAAAATGTGGTACATATACACCATGGAATACTATGCAGCCATAAAAAGGAATGAGATCATGTGCTTTGCAGAGACATGGATGAAGCTCGATGCCATTATCCTCAGCAAACTAACACAGGAATAGAAAACCAAACACCACATGTTCTCACTCATAAGTGGGAGTTGAACAATGAGAACACATGGACACAGGGAAGGAACCAACACACAGAGGGACCTGTCAGTGGGCGGAAGTGAGGGGAGGGAGAGCATTACAACAAATAGCTAATGCATGCAGGGCTTAAAACCTACATGATGGGTTGATAAGTTCAGCAAACCACCATGGCAGACGTATACCTATGTAACAAATCTACACATTCTGCACTTGTATCTCAAAACTTAAAGTTTAAACAACAACAACAACAACAAAAAACTGCAAAGGAAAAAAGAAATGTCCTAATTAATTAAAAAATGCTTCAAAAATATATTTAAACTAAATAAAGTTAAACCATGTTCTCATACATTTCTGTTAAAAATGTAAATTGGCACACACAAATTTTGGGAAAGTGTATTAGCAATATGAAAGTGAAACCGCAAAAATGTTCATTGTCTTGAACATTATTTTTGATTCTGTAAATTACCCTAATAAAAAATCCAACAATTAGTAAAATGCTATATGACATAGGTATTTGTAAAAGTGAGATCAATGAAAAATAAAAATTGAAAGCAATCTAAATGTTTGAACCAAAGGACTAAATTAAGGAAACTTTTAAATAAACTTAGAACATGAGACAGATCATGAGAATAAAGGCTCTGAAGATGTACAGATGTGTATTAATACATTTAGTTTAAAATCAAGACATACCTCTATATATATATATATACACATATATATGTGTATATATATATGTATTATGTTCACAATCATATAAAATTACAGTAGGAGAAATTTTTTTAAATAGTGGAAATATATCTGAATATTTAATGTTGGGTTACATTAGTGGCTTATTGGGTTAATTATCCGGGTATACCTGGGTTTTTTTTGTTAATACAGTTTTTATTTTCTAATTTGGTAAATTTAGTTCAATATTAATATCTCATTACCTTTTTATATAAAAAATATAAATAATAAATGTCAACCTAGCTTTAAATGGACATAAAAATATACAAAATCTGTTATATCAAGGCTTCTATGTGCCAGTCTTTTTCTTTCTTTCTTTCTCTCTCTCTTTCTCTCTCTCTCTCTTTCTTTCCTTTCCTTCTTTTGGATTCTCGCTCTGTCACCCAGGCTGGAGAGCAGTGACGCGATCTCGGCTCACTGCAACCTCGACCTCCTGGGTTCAAGTGATTTCCTGCCTCAGCCTCCCAAGTAGCTGGAATTACAGGCATGCACCACCATGCCCGGCTAATTTTTACATTTTTAGTAGAGACAGGGTTTCACCATGTTGGCCAGGCTGGTCTTGAACTACTGACCTCAGGTGATCCTCCCACGTTGGCCTCCCAAACTGCTGGGATTACAGGCATGAGCCACCATGACCGGACGCTCATTTATCTTTCAATTCATGTTATTTTATATGTTTTGCTATTCATTGATTGACTAACAATTGCAATGAAGAAAAACATATTCCCCCATGTCTAAGCCTCTTATTGATAGCTAATTATACATAAATATGTGTGATATAAGTGAGGGAGAAGGTATGGTAGAGAGAAGAAAAATAGAAAGTCTTTCATCCCCCTGACCCCAAAAGTGCATATACAATTATACAATTCCTTGGAAGTGACTAGGCGATTATAGGTAATGGATACCAATGTGTCCTAGTCCTAGTTTTATCAATGCATCCCTTTTCTTTTATTTTTTTTTTAGATTTTGCAAATTACAGTTGAAGTCTATAATGTTAAAATTCTTATCTTTTGATATTTCTTTTTTACTAATTGGCAAGAAATAGATTTTCTTCAATTTTTATTTATAAGCTTCATGTTTAATTAGTTACTTAACCTATCATGAAAAGGAACAAGTCAATCAGCTAACATTTTGCATTTCTTTACCGACCGAATTTGAAAAGAAAATGGAAATACTAAGCAGAAATTTAATCAGTTTAAAATAGCCTTTGTAATAGTTTATATCTTGAAAAAGTATTATTTCTTAACTTTTAATAAGAGAAATAACAAGGCTAACTCTTCATGATCTTTAGATTATTATAAAGATTATTTTAAAATAATTTCTAGCTTATTTTTTAAAGACCAATTATTCAGCCTTAAAAAATAATTTTACAATTATTTTCAGCTAAAAATCATTATAAGTTGACCTCTTTAGATGCCTAGCCCTCCTCTCAGTCAACTTTCTTCTTATTACTAAGTATCTATATCTGTTAACAAAGTTATGTTATCTAAAGCTTACAGAAGAGAGAAATTAGGAAAAATTTTTAAGAATTTCAATAAGGCAAGGTTTGTGAGAATTGTGTAAATCACAGGGAAACAAGTCTCAGGTTTTGATACATCAGTTAACTCTCTAATGATGTTCAAAGGCCATTAGCTCCTAATACTAATAGTGCCTTTTAATGACCTTTTAATGAACCCCCTTTGATAACATAACAAATAATTTTCCCACTCAGTGCTACCCACTGAGCAGTCATCAACGACCAGAAGGCAATGGGTCTTTATTCCTTGTGTAAATTCTTAAGATATTGGTATTCATTGTTCTCTGTCTCTTCTATAGTTGTAATAAAAGTATACTTTCACTGCAAGGAAATAATAGAAGCAATACAATATGAATTATTCCATATTTAAAATATCCATGTCTTAATTTATATATTTATTAATTCATTCATCAGGTACTTACAGAATGTATACTGTATGCAAGGATTGGCTATGTCTTAGAAATCAAGCTTAAAAAAGACAAAATTCTTGTTCAAGGAAAGCTTTTATTTCTAAGGGAGAAGACAACCAAGAAAACAAATGCAAAAGTAAATAATTACACATAATATAGTCAGGGTAGATATGGTAGAAATATAAACAAAGCCTGCCTACTTCTCCATTAATAGAAATTAATTGAGAGGCCATACTAGGCGAGTATCTTTATAGAATGATCTTGTTTTTTAATATAATCCTATAAGAGGTGGGTAATATTATCTACAGAGATAAATAGAGTCAGAAAAAGTAAATTTACTTAGACAATGCAGCTAGTGAATATTAAATCTCAGAATCAAACCAATGTCAATCTAATTCTAGTGTCTCTATTCTTACATTAAATTCCAATGATGATTAATGTAAGTCTAGAAAGATGAGTAAGCCTTTTACAGGTAAACAGGGTAAGGGCGAAAAGCCGGTTCTAATCCACTGAAATTTGTTCAAATAATATTTTATAACCCCATAAAGCAAAAGTGTCCATTTCTCCTGCAAGGTTGATGATAGTAATACAGCAAATCCATATGTAGCCCTAATATAAGTGCTTTATATACATAGTCATTTATTTATTTTAACAATCTTATGAGGAGCTACTGTTAGCTCTATTTTACCATGGAGGAAGCAGAGTGGTTAAGTACTTTGTCTAGAGAAACATGCCTGGTAAGTGTTGAAGCCAGGATGTGCAACCAGGCAGTAAACCATGAAGTGACAGGCCATCCTGCTTCCCTCTAAATGCTACAGGCTGTGCCAGAGACTTGAGGTTTATGCAATGGGTAAACCATTACTGCGTTCAATTCAATCTAGAAGTTTTTCCCTTCATGAATGGAAACAAGGATCATAGAGAAGGGACATGTTTGGGTAACCATCTCTTGTACTCTGAAAGCATCCTCTGTATTTATCGAAAATGACACATCACAATACTAGATGATTACATGTTTACTTTACTGTGTCTTCTTTACTTTCTCCACCACATTCACCACTTCCCTGGCTGCAGCTCCTTGATGGTGGGGACTCTGCCTTATTCGCTGTTGGATCCACAGACCCTGGTGGATGGAGTGATTGCTACCTCCAGGCATGATCTTTGTCAGCTGCAAGACCAGTTAAGAGTTCAGAAAAAAACAGTACAGGCAGGAGATGATGAGGCTTAAAACACAGTCATAGCAAAGGGGAAGAGAACTAGGGAATATATTGCTGAAATATTTAAAATGTAATGATTGTTTAGATATCGGTTGAAAGAGAGGAAAAAATATAGGATGATTTACAAGTTTCTGGTGGGGGGTGGGGAATATGTGGGTGACAGAATGATTCATTAGGAGAGGGATTTTAGGAGTGAAGTGTGAAATATATTATAAGTCTGATTTGCCTGTTGTTAAATAGAAATGAGATGTTCCGGAGGCAGTTGGACACAAAAGCTGTGAATACAAATTCAGAGTTATCATTTATTACTGCCATTAAAAACATATAAAACTTCGGCAATTCCTATTTTTTAAAAAAGTCCCAAATCAACCATTGGCTACATTGCAAACCATATTTACTTTTAATCAGTGTAGTTTTTAACCTTTTAATTAGAAATTTTAAAACAAATGCTTCTATTCTTCTGGATATTTTTTATTTTGTATATTTTAAATGTATTTTCAATTTTGGCATTTTTCAATGAAAATCTATGTTTTGAGCATTTGCATCTTGTACTTTCTTTCTTAATACTTTAAATTTTAATTTCTACTTGCTATATCTTCTGATGGCATGTTGCTAAAAACCACTTACGTATGACTACAGAGAATAAGGAAGGCATTTCATAATAGAGTTTTTGAAGTTTTGCAAAAGCAGAATGAGAATAAAATATGGCTTGCACACCTTACAGGTTTATTTTAAGTATGAACAGAAGTAACATATGGAAAAATTTTCCCATATGTTCTTTATATTTTATTTTAGAAATATAAAGTGCAATGGAGAGACAATATTTAGTATCTTCTTTCAGAGATTCAGAAATCCGAAATCTCTTCTTCTCCTCCTTCTCCTTCTTCTTCTTGACTTTCTAATTACACCAAAATAATTTGTTACTTAAGAAGAGGAAAAAATAGATTGTAATTCCAAGGTCAAATACTCTTTTCTCGATTTTAGACTATTCAAGTAATCTCTCATTAACTTCCTAAATTTGTTCCTAAGAAATACAATCTAAGTGAGTCTGAGTAACTAAATAAATATGGTGCACAAATAATCTTATATCAAATTCTAAGTGTTGAGAAAGGCAGTCTCATGTACATGGTAATCTTTTAACTCTCATTCTACACCATGAGAATGGGCCTTGGGCCTGGAACCCTTCTTTACCACTGAATAAAGGGCCCACACAGTCTGTAGAGAGCTCATTGCCTTGTGTAATAGTCCCTGTTTCAGACACAATGTGACCTCCTTTGTTCTGCTTCAGTGAGTAACCCTGAGGCCCCCGACTTGCAATGTTTTCAGACTTCTTGTGGGAAGAGAAGGGGCTTTCTACTGCACAAGCGGAGTGCAATTCCCCTGTATTGGCTTAATGGGGGAGAATTAAGGGGAGACCCACTAGCCACGGAGGACTGATGCATAATATTGGAGCTGATCTTCCTCTGTCTCTTCTCCGTGTGATAAAAAGCCTTGTACCAGTGCTTGAACATACCGTGTTTTCCTTGGCGATTCCAATACTGTAGCGGACACAAGCGTTTTGGACTTCTATTTCTAGTGATTGCCATAGTGAGGATTTTTGCTATCCCTCAAGCAGTTAGAGTCCACCCCTGGCATTAGTAACTGGTGCACAGTGTCCTGCTCCACACTAATGTGCTGCTTTGTATTACCATTGCTCCCTTCATTCCTATATTCAAAGAAGAGCTAGGAATAATTAGTCTATGGTCTCATAAGTCTACATCTCTTCCATTTGCTCAACTTATGTAACTACTTATCATATGTGGAAATAAAAATGTAATATTACATCTCATGCACCTCATAAATATATACACCTGCTATGTACACACAAAAATTAAAAATAAAAAATTGAACATGTAATGTTATCTTCACAAGGTGATGATTTTTTCTAATCTATAATCAAATTTGTAATATGTATATTCCCAAGCATATATCTAGTATATATTTGTTTCCATTTAATAAGTAGAATGATTCAATAAACATTTATTGACTATATCCAATGTGCTAGGGACATTGCTAGGCTATGTTTATACTATGATAAATAAGCTAGACAAGACCCCTACTCTTGTGGAAATTTTGTCTCATTTTGCTAGACAGAGTGTGGGCGATTATAGTATGGCAGCATATTTTTTGTATAATATCGTGGGTTATTTCTCTATTGCATCATCCCCTATCTCATCTCCCATGACTTAAACATATAGTTCCTACCTCCACTGTATCCCCATTTTATTTTTCCATGCCTAGAAAAACTACATTTTCAAGTTCTATTAAAACTGTTTTATGTATGTTTTTTTCCATTGAAGAGGAAATAAGTTTCATCAACACTGTGTATGCAGCTACTAGCATTAGATGTCCATTCTATGTTGAACAAAGTAATAAGATGAGTGTGGTTCTAAGGAAGAACAAGATGCTCAATTAATTGCTGTTGAATGCAAATGCCAATGTACACTGAGTGTATTTACAGGCCAAAGAGGTCTCACTCTTCTGAAAAATACAGCAGAAATTTTGAGGATGTCTAGTGATAATTTAATAATCATGTTTATATTTATTTGTATGTTTATCCTTTTGTTGCATTTTTCTTTTTGTCATTTTGAATCCTTTTAATAGAAAGAAACTCAAATTGTGCTGTATCACATGACAAAATGAAAGCCGGTTTCTTTCCTCATGTTAGAACTTCATATAAATTAAGTTTGCTTATCTAATTATAACCAGAATAAACAAATTTACAAAATGGTTGTCAAAGATAAGTTTCTACCTCCAGGATTGTTCTATTATATTTTCCTTCCCAAGCTAAACAAAAGAATTAAGTTCTCTATTATAAAATCAAACAAGGCACCAAGGAATTTTTATCTTTGGTTATAGATATGACTAAAAATAATGTTTACATAGGCCAGGTGCAGTGGCTCATGCCTGTAATCCCAGGACTTTGGGACGCCGAGGCGGGTGGATCACCTGAGGTTGGGAGTTCGAGACCAACCTTACCAACAGGGAGAAACCCTGTCTCTACTAAAAATACAAAGTTAGCCGGGTGTGGTGACGCATGCCTGTAATCCCAGCCACTCAGGAGGCTGAGGCAGGAGAATCGCTTGAATGGTGGTGATGGGGGTGGGTGGAGGTTGCGGTGAACCCATTGCTCTCCAGCCTGGGCAACAAGAGAGAAACTCCATCTCAAAATAAATAAATAAATAAAAATAATAATAATGTTTAAATAAACAGTGTTAAAAAGAAGTTATAGAAGTTCACCAATGTTCCAAGTCATATGTTGCTACTGAAGACTATCTTAAAAGATTTTACAGCTGAGTTCAAGTAGCATCTTTGACAAAAGCTTCTTGATTAATTTTTGTGGCCATAAAGTAGCACCAGAAGAAAAGTATACCGTGTATACCTTATAGCTAAGTCCTTAAGCCATATCCTTGGTTATGTTATATACTTGCCATTTTAAGTACAGATCTTTTTGCCATTGTAGCAGAAATTCTTATCCAAAAATGTTCTTGCCTTCTCCTCACCTAATAAGTTCTAATTACTTTTTAAATTAAGTGTACTTACACTGTAATGGAGTTTGAAATTCTGTAGGCTCCTGAAGCAGGCACAAGTACATTTTTAATATTGATTTAGGGTTTTTTCATTTGTTTGTTTTTCAGGATTTGATGGCACACAAAAGCGGCCACTAACATCTCTCACATGTTTGGAAAGAATGGAATTATTACATTTAAAAAATGGCAAATATTTGTGATAAATGCAATTTGTGGATATCACCAAAAAAATGAACTATTTAGTCAAATCATTTCTGCAAAGTGTTTTCACAAATATGTAAAGTCAGTAGTTCAATTTTCACTCTTTTCTTAGCAAATACGTGTTGCGCTGCTTGATTTTAAAACTTAGCTGATAAGAATCCAGTCTGATTCAACTGGAATTTTTTCCTTTCACTCCTGCTCCTGACTGAAATCCTGAAAAAAAATTCAGTCTGTAGCTGAGAGTCAGCCACTCCATTACCTGTCCTTTTCTTTGAGCTAGTTTAGCCCTTCTTTCACTGTTTTTTTTCAGCTTTCAAGACTACATTTTCAGATGAAAGTGAGTGCCTTCACTTTATGCATCTGTGTGTGTGCAACCCTCAAGGAAACTCACCCATGTCCCAAGATGGCTGTGTCTTCCCCTTACTGACAGAATTCAGCCAAAAACATTCCCTTCTGATACTGTCCTACCATTTCCACTGAGCAAGAGTGACTGACTCTTCCTGTTATCCATCCTCATTCTTGCTTTTTCAACCTAGGAAGTGGAGTTGAACCAGCACTTCTAGGGAAGGTTTTTTGTTTGTAGCAATTACTTCAGCCCCTTAGAATGACTTTCCTGGATGGCAGTCTTGACTTTTCTGGTCACTCGAATTGAAATTTTCAATTCCTCTTCCTGAAACCTCAAATCAGTCATCACTGCTGCATTTTTATTTAGTAGACTTTATCACTTTCTGGCATGCTACAGATTTTATGTATGTATGTACCCCTATTTCCCTCCCTGGAATGAAAGAAAGCCCCACAAAGGGAGGTTTGTTGCTGCTGTGTTGTTTTGTTTCTGTTTTTCTTGCTGTGTCCCTAACATCCAGAATCCTTCTGGGAGCATAGAAAGATTTCGATATGTATATATTATTTCCATGACTGGAGATGCTCTGAGAATTTTTCTGCTTCTGTTAAGGAAAATTATACCAAAAGAGTATAACACATTTCTTCTCCTGGCTATCCTTCTAAAAAGTGGATCAAAGAAAAGCCCCTTCTAGACTCCCTTGCTCTAGACACATTGCCATGGACATTCAACAGCCATTCTCCATGTGCAGATATCACTTTGTCTCTGTTACATTACAGTTACTTAACTTGCAATAACTCTTTGTTGATTGAGATAATTTACCTAATTAAATGCAGTTTTTAGAGGACTGCTCAGACAAGTTAGGGAAAAAATCTACTGTAGCTTATTCAGATAATAAAATATGAATACTTCTCTCTTCCTACCAGTTTAAGCACTCTGGGTGATCTGCTTTCTTCTGTAATTTCAGATTTCCTATAAGGAAAGCACAGAGCTCCCACAGGAAACCTTTTATATCTCTGGAGTTCTGTGACATCTTTGGCTTTTCTTGGTAAAGTAATATTTTAATATTTGAAAACATGGTATCCAATGGTACAGGCATTGTTCAGAATGCCTCTACATTTATCCTGTATTTTTTTAATTGTTGATGGATAAAACTGCTCCTTCTGAGGATTGGAGAAGGAAAGCACCCCACAGTTTTTAAAAGATTTTTTCTGATATTGGCATTTAGCAGTAGCACTAACAGCTTGATCCTTCAGAAAAAATTCAAGAAAACTGCGTCCTTGACGAGGGATATCTATTGCTTGCTGGAGTGAGAGCAGCTACCTCATCTTCTGATCTCATCATTAGCAATGAAACTGGTAACCCACTTCGGCAAATTGGCAGATTGAGCAGGGAGTATGAGGAGCAAAGTGATAGCCTTTCCTTTATCTGTGCTCCAGTGTTAAGAGCACTTTCAGCTTTTCTTTGCAGTATTGCTGCAGTGCAGCAGTGAGAAATCATAATAGGAAGAAAAAGAAACGGATAGGTAATGATGAAAAAGTCTCTCTGAAGTTGCAGCAGAGATGAGTCTATAGCGCAGGACTTATCTGGGGATTGTTGGAGTGGCTCTGAAAACACACACATACAGACACACGTGCACACACACACACGCACACGAATCCTTTTATTCCTTTTGGTCATCATCTACTATCATCTTCCAAGTATGATTCTTCTTAAAAATAACAATCCATGTATTATTATCTGACCCTAATATTTTAAATCCCCTAAGGTTATATATCAATGAAGTTTATTTTTTTGTAAAACATTTTTTCCTCCTTTTAGTGTTTAGTTCAACTGTTATAGCATTTTAAGGGGAAAAATTATATATATTATATATGTGTGTGTGTGTCTGTGTTTGTGTGTGTATGAACATAAGAGACAGCTTTTTTTTAAAGCACAGAAATTCAATCCAGTTAACTTTTCACTTGTTTCTTTTATAATGATGTCTGATTTATAGTGAACTTATGCTGTAATGTTTACTCATATTTTGGTGGCAACGAAAAGTAAAATATATTTTATTGCAAACTTCAGAACACATATAAGAGGACTTGTCAGCCAAGCACATAATTTTCAGCACATAAATGAGGCAGCAGTTTTCCAGCACTTTATATCATATTAGGAGTAGACTTCTCACATCCATGCAGACCACCCTTCTGAGAGCTTTGCTTTAGACCACCATGTTCCTGCTATTATAGTCATCAATTTCCAACACTCAGAACAACCCCCATCCCTGCTTATCGCTAAGAATTTAGGATAAGAATGCCTTTTCCACATATAAGCAACATATGGAACCTAAATAACTGCTCTGATTGGTTTATAGGCCTCAACAAAAGCGCTTTACAGGAGCAAGTGTAGTTGTCCCTTTTAAACTAACAGAAGGTGGAGTTGAGCTGACATCTTGTTAGGAATCACATTTACTTCTACTTGTTCCACGTGCTGTGGCCTCTGTCTCTCCCCACCTTCATCATTCATCCCTCAGCCATTCCTGTGCCCAGCCTCAGAGCTGTTCTCTGTCACTACCTTAAGTGTGGCAAGTCCATCTTTGTCTCAGGTTCATTGCATTTGCTTTTTCCTTGCTTTTAACTCTTCCACCAGATCTTTGCATGGCTGTTCCCACCTTTCAGGTAAAACGTAAAAGTTTACATTTCCTGAGCACACCAGCTAAACTAGCCTCTTGTTGCGGACATTATTCTGTTGTATTTTCCTAAATGGTTCGTATTCTACAATATATATTTATTTGTATTCTTGATTGTTCCTCTTCACTAGAGTGAGAAATGCATTCTAGTTTTAAACCAGTGGCTACAACAGTGTAGGTATATTAATACATAATTTTAAATTAATTCATTAATTTAAATACAGAAGAGCTGAGTAAAAAGCCAAAGTTGGATTTTACTATCAATAATCCTCCAGTGATAAATCATAATTATTTGAATTAAATGATTTTAGATTGAAAATCATAAGTGGCTGCAAAGCATCAATAAAAGTTATAATCTTACAAAAGCAATCTGAAGACCACTTCAGTAGGATTGAGTTTCAGGCTCCAGGGCTGAGTCTCTGGATTTGCTAGTTGAATTTTTTTTAAAAGGCATCATCCTAGTATATATTTGGAGGTACCAGAATCTCTTTATATGTTACTTGGTAAATAAAACATTATTATATATTTCCTCTAGATTTCTTTATCTGGATTGGGAAAATTAATGAACGTAGCTTGGTCCTGTTTTCTTTACATCTTAGAGATAATTTGCATAATATTAGTTAAGTGTTACAATATTTTGGAATCTATAACTGAATATTTTTCTTAATAGAAATATAAACTTTAGAGTGTAGTTTTAAAATATCGTGAATGGTATATTACTGCAACCTACTTGAAAAAAATAGAAGACATGAATCCAGAGACAAAAATATGACTTTCTATATTCACAAAATGAGTCATTCAAGGCTGATGGGTACACACAATCCAAGAATCCCTTTGCCAAGTGTAGTGCACATCCCACCAGACCACACTGCTATGTAATAATGATATTGGAAAAAGCACAAGTGAGAGCAGAAATGATGGCAGTTTCTAATTCAGCTTTGGCCGATGAGCTAAATGAACTGGCTGGCAGTACTTACAGGAGAGGGACTAGGAGGAGTAGCAATAGCCAATTTTTTGTGCAGGCTAATACATTTTCTTTAGCAGAGGAAATTGGTTGAAAGTTTCTCCCTCCATTTTCAAATGCCCTTTTTTCAGTGATTCTTAAGAGCAGTTTCCCATAGTATATTTCTGTTTTTGGAAAAGTTTTAATAGTGGAAGCCCTAGCAAAGTTGTAATAGTTTCCTCTGCACTAAAGTCAGGTTTGATGAGCACTGGCAGGTTTTGATCCCTTGTACCAATGGTTCAAACATATCCAAAGGTTTCTGGGAGAAGGCCTAGCAGGTCAGGCTGTGTACCTAGGCTAATCAATTTTAACTCTGATTCTGCAAGGTACCTGGAGTGCCGGGGGTGGAATTGGAAATGAGAGTAAGGTAGTGAGGACTGAGAATTTGATCCCGTTTAACCTTCCGGTTAATCTACCGTGAATCAGTGCTAGACAAAAGCAAATGCAAGATTCTTTTGAATTTCCTCTCCACCAGCTACAAGTAGACATATATTTGGGCAACTATTTTTAATGGTTTATATTTATTATTGTTTCTTTTCATGAAAAATCATCATCACATTTTATTATTCTTTTAAAAAAGACTTACCACTCTGACAAGTTTCTAACTAATGATATAATTACTTCATTAGGTAGCATAATTAGAAATTACTTGAAGTATAGAGAGTGCCTGATAAAGAAATGCTTAATTCACTAAATAATTTTGACTGAAATGATTATTAAGTTAAAATCAGAAGTTGCGGAAAACCTCAAGTAATGCTTTCTACCAGTGCAACATGATAGAGTAATTGCTCAATTAGCAATTAGTTACAAACAGCAGTGCCCTTTAATTTTACTTAAAATGAGAAAGCCAACATCTACTCCTCAAAAATGAATATTAATTAGATGGGAAGTTTTTTCTTTAAAAAAAAAACTTATGAGTAGAACTTAGTCATACAGAAGCCCTGTATGATGTTAAAAAATTAAGTACAGAAATAAAGAAAATTTTCCCTTAAATCCTTTAGAAGCAAGTAGGAGAAGGAGAAATTCTGACTTAAGCTTAATGTTTCTGACTAACTTTATTAAAGTGAACTGAGTTTTTAAATTATTATTTAGAACAAAGAATGGTACAGTCCATGTCTTTCAGCTTTTAAACTGTTAATCTTTGTAAATAAAGGTGATTATATATTTCTCAAAAACACACCTTACATTTTTATATAATCGTGCTTACCCTTTTAAATTGAGGCATTAATAATAATTCAACTTCTCTTTCTCCTTTCTCTTAGCATTAGTTTACATCACGAGTGGGATGGTTAGGACATAGTCCACACTGCGGCTCGAAAATGTTATTTTTCTTTTTGAAACTCACCTATCATGTGTTTTAATTAGCATATATACAGCTGCCTTATACATTTTGTGTCTGTTTGTGATTTTTGAAAGGTAGTAAATGTTGTGAAAGGAACAAAGATTTGCAGGCAGGTAGATACATACTTCATTGGTTCATATCGTGACTCGGCCCCTTATTAGCTGTGAGACATGGAGCAATTAATGTAAATTACCTCAGACTGTTTCCTCATCCCAGAAATAAGGCTCAATGTGGCTCTTTCCTAGGGAAATGTGAGGATTAAATGAACTAATGTAAGACCTGCTGTCACATGTAGAACACTCAATAGCTCTGTTCCAAACATAGCTCAATAGCTCATTCCAATCTTTCCAAACTGGAAAGATTCAGGCAGACATGGGATAATTGTAAAACTGGAATGTCGAAGAAGGATTTTTTGTAATGGGGAGAGACTTGCTTTAATATTATATAACATCTTCTCTATTTCTATGCTTCAGTGTTTTGAAAACAAATTATTGCTAAATATAATATTTGCAGGTTGATACCAAGGCAAGTAAATATATTTGCCTAGTAGGAGAAAATATAAGATAAAGCAAATGTATAAACTAAACACATTTCCATCTTAGTTCATTTGGGTTGTTATTACAAAATGCCTTACACTGAATAATTTATGAACAACAGAAATTTATTGTTCACAGTTGAATAATTTGTAAACAACAGAAATTTAGCATTCACAGTTCTGAAGGCTGAGAAGTCCAAGATAAAGGTGCCAGGGGATTCAGTGTCTAGTGACAGCCGATTCCTCATAGATGGTATCTTCTATGCGTCCTCACATGGTGGAAGAGCAAAAAGGGGCTAAGAAGCTCCCTCAAGCCTCTTGTATAAAGGCACAATACTTTTCATGAGGGATCTGCCCTCATGACGTAATCATCTGTCAAAGATAGAATCTTTTACATTTGAAGCGTACATTTAAGTTGAGAAACGGTTTTGATACATCATCTTCTAAAGAGGCCAACACAGTAAATGTTGCTCTACCATCTCCAAGCCTATGTGAAACTTTGAATTATTATTACAAAAGAAATATAGTATTGTTGTTTATATTTAATTAATGTCTCAAATTTTCCATTAAAATTAAATGCATTTTTTACGGGAATTCACTTCTAAAATGAAACAAGTATCATTACGGATTACATATATGTAAAAATATTTTTACATTGGGATTGCTATAGGGATTCCCACCTCAGTTTGTATTACTTTCTGCTACTACCAACTGGTTTAACTGCTCAGAACCGTAAGAATAAAGTTTATTGACATCTGTTAGTTACATATTTATATAAATTTTTTCAGCCTTGAAACTTGGTTTGTTTTTAAAAAGAAACAATATGATGTCTACTCTTCCTGTTTGAAGCTAAAATGTATCTACCTGATTTTCTAGACTTCTACAAATGGTAGATAAATATACACATGCACACACACATGCACATGCACGTGTGTATATATACGTATAAGTGTGTGTATATATACACACAGGTGTATACACATTATAAATATGCACACACATTATAGATATATGCACATACATTATAAATAGTGAAATGTATATACACATACAGATGTGTATATATGATATACACACAGATGAATACACAGATATATATACATGATATATATCATATATACACACAGATGTGTGTGTATGTATATATATATTTTACTATCTATAATGTCTTCCATATGCTTAATTAACTATTCAGATAAAATGAAAAAGAGTAGCAAATATTTTTATAAACATTCAGCTTGATTTCCACTACAAAAAAAACATTAGTTTTTGATTTATTCTAACTTATTTTAATTACTTTTGACATTCTCAGATAAGTTAGTTTTCACTTTTATTTCAGAGGATTTGGGGTGTCAACGGGTAGAACAGAGGCACAAGTTAGACACACATAGTATGGAGGGTGACCCAAAAATTTCTCATGGAGTTCATCTCAGCAAATGAAGTATGCAGGTAAGTTACATTAGATATTACAGAGTAAATTTGATCTTCAGGGCAACAATGGAGATTGAGACTGTAATTTATAGTGAGAAAGAGACCCCAACACAGAAACAAATGGAACAAATGGAAAAGATTATTAACAACATACCTAAAAGACAAGATCGAGTGAGTCTGGTAAGTATTTCGTGGGTTTCCTTGAATTTTGTTTAATCGGTATATAAACAGTCTTAAGATTAGCCCTTCGTATTCTCAAATATATCACATGCTGATTACAAAATTGATCACACCATTTTAATAATATAGAGTTTTTCTCTTATTTATTTAGTTAGACTTAATCCATTGCCCTCTAGTTTCACTGTATTCTACATTTCCATTATTTAAAAATAATAGCAACAATAACTGAAGATAGTGCTTGGTCTTTTACAAGCTTCATAAAAATCCTCATTTAAACCCTGCAAAGAAGTTAAATAGTTTTCTGTTTATAAACAAAGACACTGGCATTTTGTAGGTTCTTGAAGTGGGTAAGATTTGTTTTTTTTTTTTTTTTTTTTTTTTTTTTTTTTTTTTTTTTGAGACGAGTCTTGCTCTGTCGCTCAGGCTGCAATGCAATGGCACCGTCTCTGCTCACTTCAACCTCCGCCTCCCAGGTTCAAGCGATTCACCTGCCTCAGCCTCCCAAGTAGCTGGGATTACAGATGCCTGCCACCATGGCCGGCTAATTTTTGTATATTTAGCAGAGACAGGGTTTCACTATATTGGCAAAGCTGGTCTCGAACATGACCTCAGATGATCTGCCTGCCTCGGCCTCCCAAAGTGCTGGGATTATAGGCGTGAGCCACTGTGCCCAGCAGAAGTGGGTAAGATTTTTAATTGCCAGTTAATTATGCTCCACTTGGTTGGTGATTCGAGTAATCTAAATTCAGTTCTATAAAGTTCACGATGAACATCTATTATTGTGCAAAGATTGGACTGGGCATGTGCAGGGGAATAAATGATTACAGAATTGCACATCTTTTTCAAGTGCAGGTTATAGCAGAATTATTAGTTGCCTAAAATGTACCTGAGAATGCTAAATTACTTTAGTATGAGGCATTTTAATGGAAATTATAACCCTGAATATCAACACTTTCAAATGTCTCAACTATTCCTCTTTCATTAACTTTTCACCATCTTATGCCTTCATCATCCTTATTTTACATCCATTTTTCCAGGGATACTGTCATAGATAATTTGCTTTTCACATGTTTGTGTAAATTAAGTCTCTTTAAATACATGAAAGAGCAGGGCAGTAACTATAAAGGGCATATTTAAATAGGCTATGAAACACCAATGTGATTTTTAAAAGCAGGCAACCCCTACAGATAAACACATACACTCCTTAAGTACATAATTTATTTATAATTTTAAATATATTTTCTGAAAAGTGAAAGAGATGTGTACTAGAAATAGTAAAGTGTAAGAATAGACTAGTCTTTCAAGAAAATTCTTCATTCCTTTGTGTTCAGCATGAATGCTTTTTTTTTTTTTTTTACTACATGCATACACACTCTCTAGTTTATACTGAAGAAAGGGAAAATACATCTAATATTTACTAAATGCCTACTATGTAGCAGGAACTGTCACATGTGGCTTCTAATTCTAAGAATCCTTCAGATTATTATTATCCTCATTTTCTATATTAAAAAAATTGAGACATTGAGAGGTTAAGTGACTTGCCCAAAATGACACAGCTGATTATCATGGAGGAAATGACTCCATGCTATCTTCCCACAGTGTGCTGGAGTTGGCTTTAAAAAGAGGACAGCACAAAGGTAATTGTGATAACCTTTTTTAGACACATAGATTCAGTTATGAATTTCTAAAACCTGCGTGTTACTTTTTTAAACGTCCCTTTTACATGTTAGTATGTTACATTGTTATATTTATGTATTAATTTTTTATTATCTAGGCAGTGTTTTCTAGCAAATATCTAGTGTTTTCTTATTTATATACCAGGTCATAATTTGCTTTTGTTTTGGTAATTGAATTAAACCTGATATTTTTCATTTTTATTTTTGCAATCCGTGCCTCAGAGAAGAATTAAATGAATTAAGCAATATCCGTGGTGTCATAGCCCCATGTATAGGCATCTCTCAGAATCATTGTTCGACACTCACGGATCCCCCTTCTCTGGGGGATGGTCTGCAAGAGTCATGTTGGGGTGGCCTTCCAGCAACCATATTGCTACTAAATGGCCTTTCTTTCTTAACCATGAGTGACGGATCCAGAGGAGGTCATGGCCCAACCTAGGTCAATCAGAAGTTTTACCATTTTGATAAGAGAGACATAGAGACTGAGAGTAATTAGAGCCGAGATGTTCACTTGAATACTTGTGTTAATTCATAAATCTTTTGGGCAGAGCTCTCCAGAGCAATCTTGACCACGTTTTTTCAGTTGTTTGATTTTAAAGCTTGTTTTTGACTTCCATGAGATTTGCATGATTTTTTTTCTAATTCATTTAATTTTAGATCTAATGAACTAGAGTTTCCTATTGCCTGCCACTAAAAGTATGATCACTCATATATGGCCATAATCTTACAAAAAGGAAAAGAGAAACCTCTCCAAATGAAGGGCTTTCATAATGAGAAGGATGGCCCATGGAAGGATGGCCCACTGGTAGATTCAGTATTCACAATCCATGAAAATGCCTCATTGCACACTATGTGTACACTTTCAACTGCTGCTATAATAAGTTACCAGAAATTTAGTGGCTTACAATAACATAAATTTATTTTTCTACATTTCTGAAGTCAGAAAATCAAAGGATCAGCAGGGCTATTTTTTCTTCTGGAGGCTATAGGGAAGAAATCTAGTTTCTTCTGTCTGCATTCTTTGGGATTGGCCACTTTATCACCAAAGTGCATCATTCCAAACCACCGGTTTCATCTTTACATCTATTTTTTGTGACTTTGATCTTTATGCCTGTCTCTTATAAAGACTTTTGTGATTACATTGCTCTCAGTGGTGAATTTGGGATTATCTCCACATTTGCTTAATCACATATGCAATGCCCTTTTGACCCTGTGAGGTAAGGTTCACAGTTTCTGGGGATTAGGATGTGCATATCATTTGAGACCACATAGATTATTTAGGGGTCATTATTCAGTTTGCCACACTCTAGTACACAGATTATTATGATGTTGATAAAAGGACTGCTAGGGGTTTCCTGATATCTTGAAAGTTGGCAATGCAAAATTGCCGGCTTTGAAGATATCAGCAAATCTCATTAGATCAGTAAGGCTTCCTAAGATTCCACAAACCAGAGAAAGTTCTAACTTCTGTGCATTATGGTGAAATCTAATAGGGAGCCAACAAACAATAATAAAAGATCCATTTTCTTTCTGTTACTGCACACATAACAAAACACCTTTTTTGACCTCTTTTGCAGAAAGGTTTGTTTTTAATTTTTTATTTTCAGTTATCACAGATGCATAGCAGTTGTACATATTTATTTGGTACATGTTGTACTTTGATACAGCATACAATGTGTAATGAACAAATCAGGGTAATTGGGATATATATCACCTCAAGCACTGATCATTTCTTTATGTTAGAAACATTTCAATTCCACTCTTTCAGTTACTTTGAAATACCCAATAAATTATTGTTAACTCTTGTCATCCTGTTGTGCTACCAACACTAGGTACTCCTTTTATTTAACTTTATTTTTGTACCCATTAACTACACCTATTTATCCCCCTCTACCCAGTATTCTTCCCAGCCTATATTAATCTTCATTTTACTCTCTGTATCTATGAGTTCAATTTGTTTTTTACTCCCATATGTGAGTGAGAACATGCAGTATCTGTCTTTCTGTGCCTGGCTTATTTTACTTAACATAATGTCCTCCATTATGTTAAGTAAATATTACTTAACATCCATATTGCTGGAATGACAGTTCCATCCATATTGCTGGAATGACACGAGTTCATTCTTTTTAATAGCTGAATAGTGTTCCATTGTGTACATGTGCCATATTTTCTTCACCCATTCATCCATTGATGGACACTTAGGTTTATTGCATATCTCAGTTATTGTGAATAGTACTGCAGTAACAATGGGAGTTCAGGTATTTCTCCAAAATAATGATTTCCTTTCTTTTGGATATATATCCAGAAAACTATGGAAAGACTAAGGAGAGTGAGAACTCTAGCGACGAGTATACTTAAGTTAATTAACCCATCCAAGATTACTTATAAGTTAGTGTTTATTTGTTATTGCTGTTCACAATACAGTAAAAACTAGTATTTTAAAAGAAAGGATGAATTTGGAGGTAGTAAATTAAGAAATGTCCTAAGGGTATAAATCAGTCCAGGAAGTCTTACATACTGGTTGAACAAAAAATTTGACCTCATTTAAATAATATTTTTAGTATCTTCCAAATAATAGATTTATCCAAGACAAATCCAATATCACTTATATCATAAAAAGGTTCTATAATGAAGAAACAGTATTAACTCTGTTAATTGAAATAAGAGATAAAATATAATATGCCTTGATTTTAATAAACATAGATTGTAATTAAAAGTTGATTTCTAAAGCAAGGCATATTTTGCATCTTTGTTTGAATGAAAATGAGTATCAATGTCACTTGAAGTTTAGTGAACCCAAGTAATTAAGGCCCAGATGCTCTGATTGACCCTTTGTCTGCACACTGTCAAATGGCCCAGATTGTCAACACTTGTTTACAGAAACCCTGATCATAGAGGTGCATAACCCCAGGTTCTTAATACCTACAATTGTCAATCACTACAAACAGAGACTCAACAGCAGTGACCCTTGTGAAGCAGTATTAGCTCTGACAGATTTGATAATAGTGAAATGTCTCAGGGTCTACAACAGTGACTATCATGAGCATTTACTTCTTAACCCCCAAGAAACTGCTAAAAGAAGCAGCAGCAACTCTCTCTGGTTTTTCCTTCCCTGGTAGAATAAAAAGGGACTTTGGAGGCCATGCTGTAATTAAGAGACAATACTCACTTTTAACCATTCAAATACTAATCAAATAATAAATTTCCTTCAGTGGATGCCTCACTGTAAGGCAATGAAAAAGAATATCAAATAATAAGATAAAATAAATTCCACTTTTTTCTCATCTTTTTTCAATCAAGTTCCATACAGGTCACTTAGCTTTCTGAGTTTCAGTTGCCACATAATCACTGTAAAAATAATACTTCATTGTTGATATTTCTTGACCACTTCCTCAAAACACATCTAGTTTTAGATTAACTGATTAATCTTCAAAATTATGTTGTGAGGTAGATACTATTATTATCAGCATTTATAAGTGAGGAAACTGAGGCTTAGAGAAGTTAAATAAATTGTCCAGGGTCTTACAATAGAAAGATAATGACACTCACTTTTGAAAATTTAGAGTCATCTGAGATTCAAGATAATAACTTTAAAATGAACTTTTAAAGTCAAAAGTAGGTTTTAAGATTTAAATAAGTATAGCACATGGCAGAGCACACTTAATGTACACATAGATGCCCTGTGTTTTAATCCTTGCTGTGCATATATATATGTTTTACATATAAAATATTATGCATTTTTCTGTGTAAATTAAATGAGTCAATGCATGCCAACACTGAGTAAGGTGCATGACACAGAGAAGGAGAAAATAATTATTATTTCCATTTACTTAGTGTCCTATTTTTTTTCCTGGTAGTAAAGTAATATGGTAGAATGTAAATGCCAAAGATTAGGAAAGAAAATAGACATTATTCCAAATTTTGTCTCCACCCTTTGATAATTTAGTAATGAATTTACCTAAATTCCATAACCCTGTGTTGCCATTGCTATATGGGAAATCATGATATGGTTTGTAGAAAACATTAAATTAAGCAAAATTTATAAGACACTAGCCCAGTGGTTGGGATGGCTTATAAATTTAACAAATTATGTTCTCTCTAATTCAAAGTACCTCCTACATACTGCCATGCAACGAACTGTTTAGTTGAGGGGCTGACAAGGGATCTGCAGATACAAAAGTGAGATTAAAACCAAAACACTCCTTAATCTGACAAACAGGTATTGAGTACCTGTTTTGTGCAATCATACTGCTCTGAAATGACATTCCATGATGAACAAGACAGAGTAAGATCACCAAACTATATCCATAGCAAAGAGAAAAAGCAATGAATATATAAATGAATAGTATATTAAGTGCTAAAACTAAAAAAAAAAAAAATAGAAAATTGGGATGTGATGCCATTTTCGAAAGGGTGTTTGGAAGGAAGAGAGCCAGCCATGCAAAGAAGGCCCTTTGCCTCCCATGATCTCTTCCCCTCACTGTAACCTCTCTTGATAACTGATTATGTTTTCCTCTACATGTTCTTGCTATTCCTTCCATCAAAAATAAATAAGCACAAATGTATTAGTTTGTTTTCATGCTGCTAATAAAGACATACCCAAGCCTGGGCAATTTAGAGATTTAATGGACTTAAAGTTCCACATGGCTGGGGAGGCCTTACAATCATGGCAGAAGGCAAGGAGGAACAAGTCACGTCTTACATGGATGGCAGCAGGCAAAGAGAGAGTTTGTGCAGGGGAATGCCTCTTTACCATCAGATCTCATGAGACTTATTCACTATCACAAGAACAGTGCAGGAAAGACCCACCCCCATAATTCAATCACCTGCCTCCAGGTTCTTCCCACCACATGTGGGAATTGTGGGAGTTAAAATTCAAGATGAGATTTGGGTGGGGACACAGCCAAACCATATTTACAAGTACACATTTTTCAAGGTTTTGCTACCACTAAATTCTGAAATCACACAAGCAAACAGAAGCACACAAGCACACATATATTTTTAAGCTTGCTTAAAGTTACCAGAGAAAGCTTACACTTACTTGATTGTAGAGTCATAAGTTTTCATTATTTTATTAATAGTTATTAGTAAGCTTATCCTAAAACAGCGGCAACAGCTTACATTTCCAGCAATAGCAAATAAACATGCTCTCTCACTTGCACCACTGGTAACAATGGGAATAGGCCCTTTGGACTTTTACATTTTTGTCTGTTTCATAAGTAAATATAATACCTTTAGGTTATTTTGACATTACTTTCTTGATGACCACTAAGTCTGAGCATCTTTTCACATTTGTTAGTTATTTGGATTTGCCCTTCTGTGAAATGCCTATTAATATCTTTGTCTTCATTTTTCTTCCGTGTTGTTTGTTTATTCCTTTTTTATATGTCTTTAAGTGTTTCTTTATATTTTCTATTCCTTCTATTTCCCATATTTTTCCCAGATTTGCTGCTTTATTATTGACATAGTTGGTGTGACCTTCTCTATGCAATTTTAATTTTTATATTATGAATATGGGTTTTGGGGATTCCCCAGCCTAATTTTATACTTAATCAAGTAGATTTTCCTTTTGTGTTATCATTATTATTTTTACACTTATAGTACTACTTTTTTACATTTGTAGTATTATAGTTATGCTTATTTCATGTAAGTATGTAATTCATCTGGAATTTACATTATATTTGTAATATAGGATGAAGCCTAAATTTTGGTTTTCTCCACATTGCCATCAGTTTTTATCAGCATCATTTACTGAATAATAAATAGAGTAACTGGAAACACCATTATATATTAAATCTTCATATATACAAGGATCCATTTCTGGGTTGTTTCTGAAGTACATTTAAGGAGACTGAGTGATCCTATTTGTCAATATCATAGTGAGAAGGAAGATAGTGGCATTAAGGAAGTTGGATAAAAAGATAAAGCCAGATCATACAGTGTTTGCAGACTCTTCTAAAATAAATTAGAAGTAAGGATATTAATTTGGTTTAAAAAATCATGTTGTGTTTGGTACAGATAGAAGATATGGGGTAAGATAGTAGAAGAAAAGGCCAATTCAGGGATCCAAGCAAAAGATAAGATTGTAGCAGAAGAGGTGAAGTAGAACTAATTGAAAATATTTGGAGTCTTTGGCTAGTCTTTATTGTCTAGGTTACTCTAGATAACCCAAATATTAATATTTTGGGGGCTATACTACAGTGAGCTGAACCACAAGGAAGTGTATACAGGAAATTTCACTTTTCTAGGATGCTTAGAGAATAGTTTCCAATAAATCAGAAATGCTAGTTACCTGATATTTAATCAGAAAACTTCTGTATTTGAGCATTGCTTGTTGATGATATTTCTTATTTGTAGTCATCACCTTTCCTAAGATAGTTAAGTTCAGTTTATTGAAGGTAATTGAATCTTTCATGATTCAGAATCCAGCAATGCCTCAGGGACATCATTCCAAACATCAGTCCTCATTTTATGGGCATAGATCAAACTGAAACTCTAGTGAATGTAAGTAAAACTCTGGAAATTGCATTTTTACCAAGCCCTGATATCAACCTAGTTTATTATTTCTTTTTGGGGTCATTTGACTTTTTTCCTTAAAAATCTGACAGTCTAACAATTTTGGTTAACTGAAGGTTCAGGTTTATTGAATTTCTATTACAAATATTTAACTGTAATATTTATAGTGCATCAGATGATTCAATCTTTTTCTTAAGAGAATTTTTTAAATTGGTTCCAATATAACAGATATCACAGTGTGGACACTTTAGTGAAAGTATGGGGAAGGAAAGGAAGGAGAGTATAGAATTTGTGTCAGATATTAACAAAGTAGCACTATGTTGGATTTTTGACCAAATCCAGAATAATCTGAGTCCTGTCTTGTACCAATCAGTAACTCTTCCCTTGTAGTTCACAAAATAAATATATTACTGTTAGGTGGAAGCTCCAAATTCAAATATAGGGTGAAGTTTAATGAGCTTCACTAGGTGAAATGGAAGTATCTTTGTGCTTAATTGCAAAGCGGCCTTGAGTCCAGAACAGCCTTTTATACCCACAGCTCAGACATTTCTCTTCCAGCAACAAGGATAGGCAACCCTGTATCATATCCATTCTCAAAAAGTGGAAGAGAGTTGAGTGAAGAGCTTTCCCTATTGTTTAGAGAAAAGCTATCTAGCCCTCAAACTTAAAGAGTTTTAGGGGTAGGACAATGAGCTTGGCAGTTACCTTCTGGATAATCTATCCTCACTGATTTCTCATGGCAGAGAAAGAGACATACAGGAAAACAAAAAAGATATAGAGACAGATGCTGAGAATAAGATGAAAGAGAGAAGTGTTGGGAAATGAGAGAGAGAATCCCAGGCCACTTTATCACTCTGCATTTATTAAAAATTTCCAGAGAGAAAAAGCCACCTATTTCCCAATATAGACTACCTCTCTAGCTAATGATACACCACAACAAAAAGTGGTCTAATTAGTGTCCTTTGATCAATTCAATTAGCACTTTTCTTTGGTAGTGGTACAGTGTGGTGGTGGTGGTGTTGTGATAATTTAAACATGGGGATAAAGAGCTAGAAACTTTAAACTATTTTTCCTTTAAAACCAACAGTATACGTCTTACTAAAGTATGATTTTTCTCTGTCTCAGAAGGCAATGCCCTTGGTAAAAAATCTCAGTGAACATTCATGGTGCATAAAGGGACACCACTTAGTTAATGTGGTGAACTATAGCAATTCTGAGGTCACTGGAAGATTAGATGCCCCACAAAGATTAACCATGCCCTTTATTAAAAGTAATAAAAGTATAACTTATTAGTTAGAGATCTGAGTTTGCATATCTTAAGACATTTTGCTATGCATTAGTGCTTCTCTAGAATGTCTTTTAGAAAAGAAGAGGGGGGATTTCACCTATTTGTGGATCGAAACAAACTCAGAAGCAGAGAGTAGAATGGTGGATACAGGAAGCTGAAGTGAGGAAGAACTGGGGAAATGCTGATCAAAGGATATATAATTTCAGTTAGATAAGAGGAATACATTTGAGAGAACTATTACACAGCATAGTGACCACAGTTAATAATATACCATATTCTTTGAAATTGCTGAGAGTAGATTTTAAGTGTTATTACAATAAAAAATAATAAGTATGTGACATAATGTGTATGTTAATTAGCTCAATTTAGCCATTCCACAATGCATACATATTTCAAAACATCCCATTGTACACCGTAATATACACATTTTTTTAATTTGTCAGTCAAAAAGAATTTTAAAATAAAGTTAACAAAACCTCAAATACAATAAAGGAAGAGAGAAGAGTGTGGATATGGGGAGGGAGAAAAATGGAAACTTCGAAAAGATCAAGAATATACTAGGAAAGAAGACAAGATGAGAAATATTATAATAGAAGAGATAACACATAGAGAAAAGAAAAAAAGCCAAAAATGATACGGAAATGGAAATGGCCTGAGCATTACTTTTTCCTGACAAGAGATTGTTATCACAGGAGGTCAATTTGTTATAAAAGTGAGTTTGGCTCCCTCTTGCTCTCTCGTCCTTACTCTCATGTGTGATGTCTTCTGCCACATTTTGATGCAGCAAGAAAACCCTCACCAGAAGCCACTCCTTGATCTTGGACTTTCCAGCCTCCAGAACTCTAGGTCAAATTAATTTTTTTTCATTGTCATTATCCAGTCTGTGGGACTTGGTTATAGCAGCATAAAATAGACTAAGACAATATCTTTTACAGATAAGAAACTTTATACCAAAACTTGAGAAATATCTTTATAACTGTGCTTTAATAATCTCAATAATACGAGCTTGTCACTTGATGAAATAGTTCTTACCTTTAGATCTTTATGAATTTTATAATTTTTAAAAATCTACCTCACTTATGTTAACTCAAACTGTATTTCCTATCTAGGCTAAGTATATCATGTAGACAGCAACTTTCTTCTTTCTTCTATTATAGAAAATATAATTCTTTCAGGATATTTCTGATGCTTCCCTTAAATCTTATATTTAAATCTTCATCAACGAATCCAACCCTCTCAATTTCTTCCTATAAGACTCTCATCATACTCTGCACTATCCAAGCTAGTATTGTTTGGACTAATTCTAATCTTAATACCCTTCTTAAAATATATCACTATAATTGGGCAATGATATTTAACTGTATTCTAATCATCTTCCGTGTCTAAAAAGTTAATAAATTTCAATTTGCCTTGAATTGTTCTTAGAATGGTCATGTTATTTTCTAGTGCTCAAGGCTTTAGTTTCTAAGTAGTTATAAAACAGTTAAGAATTATCTCTACATTTTTCCCATGAATATAAAATCTGCGTTCATATGTTCCTATGTGACTTGCTTTGTTCAATCTTACTGAAGAAGGACTACATGTATTTCGCACTCCATTCTTTCGTGGTTTTTTTTGGTTGTTGTTTGTTTGTTTTTTACAATAGTGCAAAAAAAAAAAACACCTGCTTTTGCTGATAATGTTCTATACATTCAGGGAGAGGATAAAACATGCAATAACCGCAAACAGATTGTATAATACAAGAGATTAGGAAAATGGCTTTTATCCAGTATTTTATCCATAACCTTTAGTGTGCTATCAGATGCCATATTTAACCTAAGAGATTAAATGTTCTAATTTGAAAAATTAACATAATATCTCTTTTTGAAGCAAAATCTGTGGTTAAGGTGATGTTCATACAATATAAGATGTGTAAGAAGGTTTTCAAAGATAAAAAATACTGCATAGACATGAAAAACAGTATACTAAATTCTTCCGCCTCTTCCACAAAATGATCTTCACACTCTCACAACAAATCTAGCAGCACACATAAAATATGACTTTAACAAAAGTGATATTTATTTCTTCACTTTTTTGACAGTCATAGAAAGAATTTTCCAAATTAATAGATTATTTTTAAAAATATTGAAAATTGTTTAGAGTAGATTTTAAACGTTTTTACAACAAAAATGATAAGTATATGAGACAATGCATGTTTACTTAGCATGCAATAACCAAAACCACATTGTCTAGTGTAAAATGGCAATGGATCAGGCTTATGTTTAAGTCCTGTGAATGCTACTCAGAGTCAAAAATCCTGACAAAGTTATTGAGTTTTAATTTTCAAACAATTATAGATTCACAGGAAGTTGTTTAAAAATATAGAAAGCAGTCCCATGTGCCTTTCATGCAATTTCCCTCACTGCTAGTAACTTGCATAACTGTAGTACAATATCAAAACCAGGAAATGACACTGACACAATTTACAGAGCTTATTTAGATTTCACCAGTGCCAAGCTATTTCCCATATGTGTCTGTATCTGTGTTTGTTTATAGTACTAAACAATTTTTTCAAATTTCCAGATTCACATAACCTTTATTGCAATAAAGATACAGAACTGTTCCATCACCGTGTAGCACCCTTGTCCTACCCTTCCATAGCCACACCTACCTCATTTCCATGCCTAGCACCTGGATACCACTAATCTGTTCTACATTTCTATAATTTTATTTCAGCAATGTTATATGAATACAATCATTCATTATGCAACATTGGGACTTTGGATTTTTAAATTCAGCATAATATACTTGAGAAACATTCGGGTTATGGCTTGTATCAATAGTCCGTCCCATTTTATTGCCACACGATATTTTATGGTATGAGTAAAACACTGTTTAGCCATTCAACCTTGAAGGACATTTTTGTTAGTCTACAATTTGGGAGTATTTTATGAATAAAGCTGTTACAAACATTTCAGTACAGTTTTTGCCCAAACATAAGTTTTCACTTATCTGAGATAAATGCCCCAAAGTCCAATTGCTGGATCATATGGTAATCATGTATTTAATTTTATAAAAATTTGCAAAGCTATTTTCCAGACTTATTGTACCATTTTACATTACCACCAGCAATGTATGAGTGATTCAATCTCTCTACATCCTCACTAGCGTTTAGTGTTTTCACAATTACTTTTTAATCGTTCTGAGGCGTCAGTAGTACTATCTCGTTGCAAATTTAGTTTGCATTCCCTAAATGGTATTAAAGCATCTTTTCATGTGCTTATTTTCTATCTGTATAACCTTTTCACTGAGATGTCTCTTCAGGTTTTTTTGCCCACTTTCTAGTTGGATGGTTTATTTACTGTTGAGTATTACGACTTCTCTGTATATTTCAAACACAATTCTTTTGATGGATATGTCATTTGCAAATATTTTTTTCCCAGCTTGTAATTTGTTCTTTATCCTCTTAGGCTTTTTCACTGAGCAAAAGTTTTAGTTTTATGAGGTCCATTTTGTCACTTTTTTCTTTAATAAATCATATTTTGATGTCAAGTGAATGAACTTTTTGCCTAGCAATAGGCCCTAACAATTTTTTCGAAAAATTTTGTCAGAAAAATACTCATTTTACATTTAAGCCTATAATCCATGTGGAGTTAAATTGTATATGATGTATGAAGTTTAGGTGGAAGTTTTATTTATTATTTGTGGCCTTTGATTATCTAATTCCTCCTGAACCATTTATTGAAAAAGCTATTCTTCCTCCATAAAAAATGTTTTCACCTTTATTAAAAATCTGTTGAGCATATTTGTGGGGTCTGTTTCTGGGTTGTCTATTCTGTTGCATTGACCTATGTATCTATCCTCCTGGCTGTATCACATTCTCTTTAATATTAGAACTGTATAGTCTTGCCTATTACAGACAAGTTCTAATATACAGTTCTAATAGTGAAGAGAATGTATATGAATGTATATGCATGTATGTGTGTATACGTTCTCTTGAATATTAGAACTGTACAGTTTGTATACATTCACTTGAATATTAGAACTATATATACAGATATATACACATATGTATGTGTGTATATATAAAACTCATACATGAATAATTAATATATGTATTAAATCTGTAATTTATTATTTTATTAACAGAAGTACACACTTTAAAAAAATTATCTTAGTTTTTACTTAATGTTCTGTTTCTGTTCCAAGATCCTATCCAGGATAATTCATTAGACTAGAGATATTCACGTCTCACTAGGCTCCTCTTGGAAGTAATAGTTAATCAGATTCCTTATTTTAATGACTTATGCAGTTTTGAGAAGTACTAGATAGGTGTTTTATAGAATATCACTCAGCTGTGATTTTCCCAGTTTTTCCTCATTATCATACTAGAGATATAGCTTTTGGGAGGGTGACTACAGATTTCAACTGCCATTCTCATCATATCCTATCAAAGGTACGTATTGTCACTTTAACATAAAACTGTTGGATCTTATCTTTGGTTACCTGGCTGAGGTAGTGTTTGTCAAGTGTCTCCCCTATAAAGTTACTCTCACTTCCCACGCCTTTCCACATTGCATTCAGTGGGAGGAAATCACAAATGAGATACAAATGGATAGACTGGAAAGAAAGAAACAAATATTTATTTTCAAATGCCATCGTTTTCTACTTAGAAAATACCCGCCCCATAACAAAAAAAGCAAAAAACAAACAAAAATCTTTGAAGCCTCCTATAAGGTAGGATATGAAGTTAATATAAAAACATCAATTTCTTCTCTATATACCAATAATGAACACTTGGAATTTCAAATTTAAAAAATTACATTTATACTAATAAAAGATGAAGTTCTTTGGTATACATTTAAAAGTGCAGAGAAAATGTAAAATTTTGATGAACTAAATCAAAGATCTAAATAATTGAAGAGAGGTATTTTGTGTTCATGAATTGGAAGACTGAATATTGTTAAAATGTTAATTCTTACCAACTTGCTATATTAGAAATTGAGCACAATCCTAATCAAAATATCAGTTTTCAGATGTTGGCAACAGATTCTAAAATATATGTGAAGAGGCACAAAGACTTAGACTAGAAAAAAATAGATAGTCCTGAAAAAGAAGAAAAAAGTTAGAAGTCTGCCCGATTAAAAGATTATCTATAAAGCTATAGTAACCAATATATTGTGGTACTGGCAAAATAATAGACATGTAGTTCAAAGAACAGACAGAATTCAAAAATAGACCCATACAAATATGGTCAGCTAATATTTGTCAGAGGAACAAAGGCAACGAAATGGAGAGAAAAAACTGGGTTGTAACATCTTTTATAAAAATTAACTCAGAATGAACCATAGCCTTCAAATAAAATGAATGAATATATATCTTCTATAATAAATAACATGGTAAAATGTGGGTGACCTTGGATTTTGTGATGAGTTTTCTATACAAAATCATAAATACAATTAATAAAAGAACAAATTGATAATGTAGTTTTCTGCATACAGATCCTGTCAGATATGTACCTAAGTATGTCATCTTGTGATATTATGGTAAATGTTTTAAATTTCAAATTTCAGTTATTTATTGTTTTTATGTAAGGAAATAATTAACTTTTAAAAACTTCTGTTTTGTAATCTTACTATGCTTACTTGTCCCAGGAATAATGACAGTCATGTCATCTACAAACAAAAAGTTTTTTTCTTCTTCCCAATAAACATTATTGTTCTTTTCTAGTGTTATTACACTAGCTAAGACTTCCTATCTGATGCCAAACAGGTGCATTGAGAAAGGACATTCTTGCCTTGTTCCCAGTCTTATGAATAAAACATCCAGTTTCTCACCATTCAGTGTGATGCTAGCTATAGATTTTTTGGAGATGCTCTTTGTCAAGTTGAGAAAGTTTCCCTCTGTTCATAGTTTGCTGAAATGTTTTATCACAACGAGAGTTGGACTTTATCATTTTCTTTCTCCAATGATTGATGTCATACAATATTTCTTTTCTTTCACCTGTTGATAATGTTGGTTGCACTGACTGACTTTCAATTGTAGAAGCATACTTATATACCTGGAATAAATCTCAATTTCTCATGGTGCATAAAACATGGATTTTATTTGCTTTTTTTGACAAGTTTTGCACGTATGTTCATGAGAGATTTTGATCTTTATTTTATTTTCTTGCAATGCAATGTCTTTATCTGTTATTGGAATTGTTTCTCAGCTTCTTTTTTTTTCTGAAAGTGATTCTACAGAATTGATAGCATTTCTTCCAAAAATATTTGGTAGACTTCACCAGTGAATCCCTCTTGACCTGGTGATGTTCTAAGGACATTAACTATTAATTGAATTGCTTTTATAGATGTAGTTATATTGAGATCATCTGTTTCTCCTTGTGTGAGTTTTAGTAGTTTGTGTCATTCAAGGAATTGGTCCATTTTCTCTGTTATGAAAATTGTGGACATAGAGTTGTTCATGATATTTCTTTATCTTTTTAATATCCATGAAGTCAGTAGTTATGACTCTTACTTCATTTCTGATATTCATAATTTATCTCTTCTCTCATATTTTCTTGGTTAATGTGGCTAGAGGTTAGTCAATTTCATTGATTTTTTTTCAGAGAACCAGCTGTTAATTTTGTTGATTTTCTCTATTCTTTTCCTGTTTTCAGTTTCATTGATTTCTGCTCTAATTTTTATTATTTATTTTCTTCTCCTTCTTTAGACTTAAATTACCCTTTCTCCTCTAGTTTCCTAAAGTGAAAGTTTAGTTTATTGATTTTAGATTTTTCTGCCTTTCTAATGTTTGCATTTAATGCTATAAATTTCCTGCTACGCACCACTTTTGCTGCATAAGTGCCACAATTTCTAAGTTGTGTTTTCATTTTTGTTCAGTTTTAAGTATTTCCAAATTTCTCTTGAGTTTTTTTCTTTTGTACATATGTTTTTAGAAGTGTGTTGCTTGATCTCCAAATACTTGAGGATTTCCAATTACCTTTCTGCTACTGAGTTCTAGTTGAATTCCACTGTGATCTGAGATAATATTTCATATAATTTTCATTCTTTTAAATATTTTAAGTTGCATTTTATGATGGAGAATGTGGTCTGTCTTGGTGATTTCTCCATGTAAACTAAAGAAGAATGTGTTTTCTGATGTTGTTATATGAAGTATTCTATAAATGTCAATTAGATACATGTGACCAATACTGTTATTGATCTCATTTTTATCCTTACTGATTTTTCTGCCTGCTTGATTTATCAAGCACTGGAAGAGGAGTGTTAAAGTTTGAAACTGTAATAGTAGAGTATCTATTTACTCCTTTCTGTTCTATGTGTTTTGCTTTACATACTTTGATGCTCTGTTGTTATGTGCATATACTTTCAGAATTATATCTTCCCTGACAATTGACCCCTTTATCATTAGGTAATGCCTCTCTTTATCCTTCATAATTTGCCTTCTTCTGAAGTCTTATTTGTCTGAAATTAATAAAGCTATTCTAGTTTTCTTTTGATTAGCTGTAGTGTAATATATTTTTCTCTATCTCTTTACTTTTAGCCTACCCATGTCTTTAACATTTTTAACATTGAATTGTTGTAGACAACATATAGTTGAATCTTGTTTTTTTTTTTTTCTTTTTATCCACTCTCACAGGCTCTGTCTTTTAATTGGTGCATATGGTCCATTTACATGTAAAGTGATTATTTACAAAATTGAATAAATATTGATTGTATGTGTAACCCTTTTTATATCAATTTCATTTTTTCTTTTGTCACTTTTTTCTTTTTAATCTGATTTCTAGCATTTTAGTTGGGTGTTTTATGTGGTTCCTTGCTTTCTCCTTCTTTAGATAACAATTCTACTTCTTATTTCTGAAATTTAGTGGTGTCTTAGAGTTTCTTATATACTCTTTCAAAAAATCTCAGTCCATTATTAAATAGGACAATACCCCTTCACATGTATAACAGTATTTCAAATTCCTCCTTCTCATCCTTTATGACATTGTTGAAAGTTTAATGTAATTTCTGCCTAGAAATTGATGACAATAAGATAGCTATTATAGAAATAACTGCAAGAATAAGAAAATTCGCCCATGTCCCAATTCAAATTTCAAAAAAGAAGTCTCCAGATTCTCTCTTTAGAAGCTAGTTTTCATTTTCCAGAAAGTTCAAGACCTTAATAGAAGTAGCTCTAGCCATACTAAGAATTTATTTAATACTCCCTTGCATCTTACATCTCCTTGTTGGAAGCATTCAATCAACTATAGAGGCAATAGTAACTAGGCAAACTACCACTCAGCTATTAGGTATATGAGAAGTCATGAAAACAGGGCCCACATAGTGGTATAAGTGCCCTTATACAGGAAGAAACACCAGACCTCTCTCTCTCTACCATATGAGGACACAGCAAGAAGGCAGGCATCTGCAGCCCAAAGAGAGGGCCCTCACTAGACACTGAACTTTGCTTGCAACTTGATCTTGGACTTCTTATCTCCAGAACTGTGAAAAATACATTCCCATGGTTTAAGTCACTCAGTCTATGGTATTTTGTTATAGCGGCTCAAACTTACATAAGATAGAAGTTTTGGTAATGATAAACTTCCTTGGTTTTTGTTTGTGAGAGAATGTATTTCTCTGTCACTTTTGAAATATAATTTCAATTAGTAAATAATTTTAGGCTGATGGAGTTTTTTGGTTTTTCTTTTCTTCAGACTTTTAATATTTTATTCCATTCTTTCCTTACCTGCATTGTTTTTGAGAATTCTACTATAATTGTTATCTTGTTTCCCTAGGTTATAGGTTTTACTCCCATTTTCTTTTAATATTTCCTTTTTGTATTTTATTTTCTGCAGTTCAAATATTATATAACTAAATGTTGTTGGTATTCTGTTTTTTGTTTTACTTTTGTAATTTGATTTGCGTCTTATGGATGTGTGCTTTGATGTTTGTCATTTTGAAAGGTTTTCTGCCATTATTACTTCAAATATTTCTTCTGTTCTGTTCTTTCTTCTCCTTATAGTATTATAAATACATATATGTTATACCTCTGAAATTATGTCACGGTTTTTGGATGTCTCCTTCTGTTTTTATTTGTTTGCTGTTTTTCTCTTTTTATTTCATTTTGAGAAATTTCTATTAATCTATCGTCAAGCTCATTGATTCTTTTCTTTGTTAGGTCCAGTCTACTGATCCCATCAGAAGCATTCTTTATTTTTGTTAGATTGCTTTTTCTTTCTAGCATATTCTTTTAATTCTTTCGTGATATTTCTGTCCTTCTGTTTACACTATCCATCTGTTCTCACATGTTGTTTACTGTTTCTATTCTCCTTATATATTAATCATAGTTATTGTTCAAAAAATTGTCAGATAACTCCAAAATTAGTGTCAAATCTGAGTCTGTTTCTGTTGTTCACTTTGTCTCTTCAGATTATGTTTTTTCCTGCCTTTTTGCCTTGCTTTGTAATTTTTTGTTGGAAGATTGACATGGTAGGTAGGATATTAGGGACTGAGGTCAATAGGCCTTTAGTTTGAGGATTTACATTAATCTGTCTCAGAATTTGTCTGTGGTTAATGTTTGTTACAGCTTTACATTCCAGAAGCTTCAAATTCTTCCAGCATCCTTTTATTTGTCTCTCTTTTTGACTTTGGGCTTTCCTGAGTACTAAACCTCATAGAGTGCATGTCTTCTTGTAGCTTTATTATCTGTAATCCTGTTACTTTAGTGGAGTCCAGTTGCTGTAGTTGTCATGTGTGAAGGGGGGTATTCTATAATATTAATCTCAGTCTTTTGGTGGCCTGTGTCTCTGGTCTGTGCCCTTCATAAATGTTTCTCCATTGTTACAGCTTTTATTCAGCCACTTTTGGGGTGAGAATGGAACTCTGGTAGGGACTTGTATTAGTCTGTTTTCACACTGCTATAAAGAACTACCTAAGACTGGGTGGTTTATGAAGGAACAGGTTTAGTTGACTCATAGTTTTTCAGGTTTAACAGGAAGCATGACTGGGGGCTCAGGAAACTTACAATCATGGTGGAAGGTGAAGGGGAAGTAAGCCCTGCTTACCATGGTGGCAGGAGAGAGAGAGAAAAAGGGGAAGTACAACACATTTGAAATCATCAGATCTCATGAGAACTCACTCACTACCCAGAGAATAGCAAGGGGAAAATTTTCTCCCATTATCCTATCACCTCCCACCAGGTTCCTCTTCCAATTTGAAATGAGATTTGGGTGGGGACACATATCCAAACCATATCATTCCATTTCTGGCTCCTCCCAAATCTCATGTCCTTCTCACACTGCAAAATGCAATTATCCCTTAACAATAGTCCCTCAAGCTTAACTCATTTCAGCATTAACCCAAAAGTCAACAGTCCAAAGTCTCATCTGAGACAAGATAAGTCCCATCCACCTAGGGAAATATAAAATAAAAAAACAAGTTAGTTATTTCCAAGATACAATGGAGGTATAGGCATTAGGTAAATACTCCTGTTCCAAGTGAGAGAAATTGGCCAAAACAAAAGGGATATGGGCACTGTGCAAATCCAAAACCCAGAAGGGCAGTCATTAAATCTTAAAGCTCCAGAATAATCTTCTTTGACTCCATGTCTCACATCCAGGGCATGCTAATGCAAGAGGTGGGCTCCCAACATCTTGGGCAGGTCTGCCTCTGTGTCTCTGTAGGGTACAGCCCCTTTGATTGCTTTCATGAGCTGGCATTGTGTGCCTGTGTCTTTTCCACCTTCACAGTGCAAACTGTCAATGAACCTACAACTCTGGGGTCTTGGAGGAGGGTGGCCCTCTTTTCACAGCTGCCCTAGACAGCGTCCCAATGGGGACTATGTGTGGGGACTCTAACCCCACATTTCCCCTGTTTAATGCCCTATTAGAGGTTCTCCATAAGGGCTTTGTCTCTGCAACAGATTTCTGCCTGGACATCCAGGCATTACATTCTCTGAAATCTAGGCAAAGATTCCAAAACCTCAACTTTTGCCTTCTGCACACCCACAGGCCCAACACCAAGTGGAAGCTGCCAAGGCTTGGGGCTTGCACCCTCTGTACCTATCAAGGTACAGCAATTCCCTGAGCTGTACCTTGGCCTCTTTTAGCTGGAACTAGAGCAGCTGGGATGCAGGGCACCATGTCCCAAGGCTGCACACAGCAGTGGGGCCCTGGGACTGGCATGCAAAACCAATTTTTCCTCCTAGGCCTCAAGGCCTGTGATGGGAGAGGCTGCTACAGAGGTCTCTGTCATGCCCTAGAGATATTTTCCCCATTGTCTTGGCTATTAACATTTAGCTTCTCTTTACTTACATAAATTTCTGCAGCCAGGTTGAATTTTTCCCCAGAAAATGGGTTCTTCTTTACTACCACATGGTCAGGCTGCAAATTTTCCAAACTTTTATGCTCTGCTTCCCTTTTAAACGTAAGTTCCAATTTCAGACTATCTCTTTGCGAGTGCACATGACTGTGTGCTATTAAGAGCAGCCAGGCCACCTCTTGAATGCTTTGCTGCTTAGAAATTTCTTCTGTCAGATACCCTAAATCATCTCTCTCCAGTTCAAAGTTCCACAAATCTATAGGGTAGGGGCAAAATGCCACCATTCTCTTTGCTAAAGCGCAGCAAGAGTGACCTTTTCTCCAGTTTCCAACATTTCCTCATCCCCATCTGAGACCACGTTAGCCTGGATTTCATTGTCCATATCACTCTTAGCATTTTGGTTACAACCATTCAACAAGTCTCTAGATACTTCCACACTTCTCCGCATCTTCCTGTCTTCTTCTGAGCCCTCCAAACTGTTCCAGCCTCTGCCAGTTACCCAATTCCAAAGTTGCTTCCACATTTTCAGGTATCTTTATAGCAGTGACCCACTTTCCCAGTACCAATTTCCTGTATTAGTCTGTTTTCACACTGCTGTGAAGAACTACCTGAGATTGGGTAATTTATGAAGAACAGAGGTTTAATTGACTCACATTTCACAGGCTTAACAGGAAGCATGAGTAAGAGGCCTAAAAAATCTTATGATTATGGTGGAAGGTGAAGGGGAAACAAGCACTTCTTACCATGGTGGCAAGGGAGACAGAGAAGGGGGGAAGGGCTACGCATTTAAACCATCAGATCTTGTGAGAACTCACTCAGTATCATGAGAACAACCAGCAGAAAATCTGCCCTCATGATCCAATCACCTCTCACCAGACCCCTCCTCCAATTCAACATGAGATTTGGGTGGGGACACAAATGCAAACCATATCAGGACTGGTTTGAAAGGAAGAGCCTTCCTCCAGGTGAGATCAGACTCTTCAAAGATCTTTTCCCCTGAAGAGAGGCTTTTATTTTGGAGAACACTCTGGACATATTTCACAATGCTTACTTTCCTCTTCTCATTTCTGGTACTGACAAAGATCTGGGATTTTTACTCTGGGACCTGGCAAAGTTCCTGGAGGTAATACCTACAAAAGTGTGGGATTTCTCTAAAACTGCTGCCCTCAAGGGATTCTTATTCTCATACAAGTTTACATTCATCCTCTGTCACGTTTTCAAATTATCACTTTAGTGTTCCTGCAATTATGATGCTCTAGCAGCTTCTGCTCCAAGTAAGCAGATCTTGTCTGTGACTCTCCATAGTCAACATTCTCTAATTTTCATATGGAGATGTGCAGTGCAACTTTCTCTGTTGGGTACAAGAAAAGTTGTTGGTTTTCATTTTGTCCAGGTTTTTTTTTTCTTGTTATTAGGATGGGAGTGACAATTTCCAAGATCTTTGCATGTCAGATTTGAAAACCAAACACTTGTGCTGACCAATTTTTAATACTGTTTCTGACTCATACTATTTTCATCTATTAAGAATGTTAGTAAACATCTTTCACTAATATCCTCATCATGAGAATACAAATGCCATGTACACGTATTGATTTGCAGGCAGAAATAACCTCAGGTGAGATTTGCAAACCAACCTCTTAAAATTCATCTTATTATTGTTTGGAAGAGAAAAGTTTGATTTTAAATTTTATTTTATTGAGTTTAGTGATTTTTTGTTTTAAAATCTTATTTTAGACTTGTGATAAGTCTGCATGTTCTTACTTGAAACTGTTTATTATGCACCTATATTGTATTAGTTTTGGGGCCTTAGGCTGTCTAGCTTGGTTGGTTGTGACAAAATGTTAATGAAGCCAGGGTCACAGGGTTAATCCCACATGAGTCAATTATTTTTCTAAGTTCCACTGCCCCAGATTGCCCTCCTTCCACAATCTGCAACCAGGAATTTTGCAAATAGGTATTATTGCTCTTTCAGAGGATAGAATTAAAGAACACTATTGAATTACTTTTAGGGAAAATAATTCAATATGCTTGTTGTCTAGTTAGAAGATCAACAGTTTCTTTTTATAATAGCAAGATTTCTAAAATTTATTTTTATAGACCTGAAATTAGTTTCAGTCTATCTCTTCCAAACACTAGATGACCAGAACATGAAATGACATTACACGTTCCAAGATGTATTTTTACGTATAAACTTAGGTAGGTAAGTGTTCATATTGTGGGGAGACAAAGTGACATCCTACATGCAAAGAAATGAATTTTAGAGGTCTACTCCCAAAAAAGTTCCATTTATAACTTTTGTATTAGAGTTTGTGCAAATGCAGCACAGATATTGTATAGCAATTGGTGCGCTTCAACTAGAATATTTTTTGTATTTTTCATTTTAGAAAAAAAGATTCAAAATCTTAAATTTACTTTCCATCTGGGTGTTTTTCATAAGAAATGGAATTAACAAAGAACAACAAAATATCAACATAATCTATTGCTTTATTGTTAAGTACTCTATTTATAATCTCTAATGCTACTAAGCATTAGTAAATACTAATTTACTTGACCTTTCCCTCTCGACAAACTTCTTGTATTACTCTGTAAACATTTGGAAGTTGTCAGTTATTTTACACCATCACAACATACTACCTCTGTTTTTATATCCTTCTCTAATTACATTATTCAATTTTCACTAAAACACTCCACTACAATATGCTACAGATAGTGTGTCTATTGTCCTTTGTGGCCATCTATTACTATAAGATGACCATAACTTTATTCTGTATTCCTTTATTACATTGATTCTACTCTTTTTTTTTTTTTTTTTTTTTGAGACAGGGTCTCACTCTGTCACCCAGGCTGGAGAGGAATGCTGTGATCATGGCTCACTGCAGCCTCAACCTCCTGGGCTCAAGCAACCTTCTCATCTCAGCCTCCCAAATAGCTGAGACTCCAGGTCTTTGCTGACTCCAATTTCTTTGCCTTTTCCTTACATATTTATTATTCTCTCCAGGATTTTTATCGTCAGCCTTATTCTTTCTCTAGTCCATGAACTCTCTAAGTAACCTCAACCATTTTCATGTCTTCCATTCTTGCATTTACATTAGATGTTTGGTTTCCAATTTTGCATGTTAAATCCAATCCCATGTTAAAGCTCATAAACTAGAGAGTAAGAAAGTGGTTAACTTTTCAGTTGTGTCTACCATTCCAGCCACCATAACACAAACAAATCAGTTTTCAGTTTCGCTCAATTGTACCTCCTTCACATTTCTTGTATCTGGTCTCTCCTCTCGAATTGCCACTCCTATTACTCCAGTGAAAACCCTAGCCACAGTCTGATTTTTAATAATAAGCTCCTAAATAGTTTTTTTCCCCTCCAGTTTTGCACAATCCATCTGGCTTTTCCTGCCAGATTGATTTTTCTAAAATGCAAATCTAATCACGTTTGCTCCTGATTAAAACCCTTTAATGGTTCCCTGTTTACCACAGGATAGATAAAGACTCCTTAGCATGATACATGAGGCTCTCCTTGACCTGGTCTCTTCCCTTTAACTCCACATTCCTCTTTCCTCATTGTATTTTCTTTGCCCATTCCAGATCCCTTACAGATCCCCTATTGTGAAAAGATGGTTCACATATGTGAAAAAAAAACTCTGTGCCTTTGTTTTGTCTTCTTAGCTACTTTCTCAGTTCTTCACACCTAGCCCCAACATTCACAAATACACACACAAATATCTCCAAATTGCCTAGGGAATGGTCACTAAACATTTAAAACTTACCTTAAATGTTACCTTTTCTCTCCAACTTTTCTGACATTTCTTTGATTATAAATGTATTTTTGCCCTCACCAAGCACATATTTTAAATTGATATTTCTATGCTCAACTTTCTTAGGGGATTTTAAATTCCTCAATAGATTTCTTATCCATCGTAGTATTCCCCAAATATAGCGCCATTCTTGGATAATAAGTAGATCTGTAAAATAGTTAAGTGAAGTTTTATTACTTGGCAACATGAAGCACTACAAAGCAAATACTTGCCTCTAACTGCAAGTTAGAAAGGACCCCTGTATTCAAATAACTATACGAAAATTGAGGAACATTAGAACTATTACCAAGCAAAATTAGATACTTTGTGAGCCTCAAGGAAACTGAAATGAAGCTGGGTAGAATGAGGAAGAGGCCTTCAAACACCCAGAGTATGTCCTGCTTCTCAGAACATGCTGTAACTGAATTCTCTTGAATTCAGATATTATATTCATAAATCAGAACATGGGAAAGTAAGGGGGAAAAGTATTATATTTTAATTGCAACTTGTAGCAAAGTACTTCCATGTCTTTCATTCTATTCAACGTGTGCTAAATATCTTAGAATCATGACACTGAAAAAATGCAAGAGAAAGAATAGCTAAGTCCACTTATTTTGAACACTTTTCTTCAGTTCAATATAAATGTATAAGTTAAACTTCACCTAAATGAGAATAAGCCAAAAAAAAAAAAAAAACCCTTGTATATGCTCAAACATCTGTGGCACTCCTGAATTGTCATGGCTATTCTTACTTACTACAGGTGAAATTATGTAAGACTCAGGCTAGATTTTAATTCTGAAAAATAAAATGAATGAATGAAGTAAAATAAATATAACATAAATAAAATAAATGTAACAAATAAATAAAATATAACATGAACACACACACGTGTGTGTGTATATATGTATATATGTGTATATATACAATGTTAGTGCAAACTTGAGATTACAAGATATGTGTGTGTTATATACAGACACATATATACATATAGACGTGTTATATACAGACATATATATGTGTATAGATGTGTTATATACAGACACATATGTGTATATATGTGTTATATACAGAGTATATATGTGTATATATGTGTTATATACACACAGATATATTTGTGTGTGTGTTATGACCTAGATAATTATCAACTGTTAATTCTTATTTGTTTTTACCAAGTCTCCTAACTTTGGTCTGGATGTGCATCTTCAGATCTAGACAGATACTCAGACTGATCCTAGAATGGAAAATTAACTATCATTTACTCTGATAAATTAAACACTTTGCCATGTATTGTCAATAGGTAGGAATGCCTTCAGAAAGCAGTCTGCTTTGTCAGCAAGTAGTGGTTTATTGCTATTCCCTTCTAATTTCCCTGTGGGCAAGTGCAAACTTGAGATTACAAGACAAACCGTCAGGTGTCAGATTGTCCATCTTCCTCTTCAGCTATCTCCTTTGTCCTCATTAACTTGCTCACCTGTCTATGGGAGAAACTGCCTTGTCTCCTCGAAGTGCAGCATGTGAGTAATTTTTTAAAGATATATTACCCATGGACATACTTAGAGAAAGTCCTCTTTATTACTTTATATTATATTTTATCAACATTACCCATTAGAAAAAAACGCAAAAAGGATGGCTGCCTTTTAGGAAGTAGTATAGCTAAAGAGGTGCATTTCACTTTCCCTTGATATTTTTTATTTCCATTTGATGAAAGTAAATAACTTGGAGTGAAAAGAAAAAGGATGTAGATTTGTATGAGGTCAGAGATGAAGAGGGTCCTCCTGTGGCATATATGAAGATGGGCCAGGAAATATTTGCAGACAAGGAGTGTAGACATCATAATTAGAGAATGCAATGTTTATTCTTATCAGTTCAAAAAATTGGCTCAGGTCTCCATCTGACAACTACCCAAAGCTTGTGACACAAGAATCATATTTGTTTTATATGCCCAGGTAACATAGATATTCCATTCTGTATTGCATTCAGTTTTCTGAATCATAACGCTTTCTAATATTACATCAATCAGTCAATTCAATGAATGTATTGAAGACTTAATTGGATGGGACACATGATAAAAACAGCACATATACCTTTCTTACAGAGCAGAATTCAGAATTCTGATAATAGGGCAAGGAAGACCCAAAGGGATAATTCAGATGCAAAATAATTCAATGGCAATGCAAGAAGTCGTATTGTAATTTCTATCTATATTTAATTTTATCTAAAACTAATTTTTAAATATTAAGCCAACTTAAATTTAAGTTTTTAACAACTTCCCTAAAGATCTATTGGAAATAAATGACAGCAGATATTTTAAATAGAAAATCGCTTCAATGTTCAAGAACACACATGAATTTTAAATATTTTCTATATATATTACATAAATGTGTTTTACATATTTACATACACAAACATAATAGAATTGTTTGACATAGTGGTTTAGCTGGCATAAAACGATAATACATTACTCAGGAGCATAGTCTTTGGAGTCAGGACGATTTGAGTTTGAATCCTGGCTGTTATTTACAAACTATCACCTTGGGCAAGTAATTTAATCTCGTTTTGTTTTAGTTCCTTTCTTCCATTATTTTTTAAAATAGTAGTAGTAATATCTATATCACAGGCATGTTTTGAGAATTAACTTAGAAAACCCATAAAGAAATAGCTACCATAATGCCTAGCACACAAAAAATAGTTATATTGATCCTGCCATGCAAAACATTATGAAAACTGATCAAATTAATCGAGAATTGGAATGCAGGAAAATTACTCTGCTGCTTCTAAGATGCTGACCATTGAAAATCACGGCAGTGAATTCCTATACACTTCTACGACAGAGGCCACATATTTGTTCCTCAACTCCTTGGCAGCCACAGTTACCCAAGGAAAACTAGAATAATCTTTCTCTAACCCCAATTAGACCCCTGGTTAAAAAAAAAAATTATATCACAGCCTCAAAGGACATATGTGAGCATGGTAATACTGGATTTTGATGGTGAGATAACATATGCCAAATAGATATCTAGAAAATTCAGATCATATGGTTACTTTGTTAGACAAAGGCTGCTTTATTTGGCTTCAGAAGCCGGTTGAATAAATGATTAAAAATAATGGTTAAATATTTGAGAAACAGACACAGTTTCTTTCCTTAAAATTTATGTTTCTCTTTTATGAAAGATATTATAAAATGACTATAAAGTAACTATACTTACCTATTTTAGAGAGAAATTTCCTTCCTTCCTTCCTTCATTCCTTCCTTCCTCCCTCCCTCCCTCTCTCTCTCTCCCTCCCTCTCTCTGTCTCTCCTACCTAATCCTCTTTTTATATAGAAAAGTGAGGGGACACTCTTCACATAGTACTGTCTATTATCATTGCCTAGACTAACAAAGTAAATGCTTAATTGTTTCTTTTTTTTTTTCACTCTTATCACTGGGAGTTCTTTATGAGAGAGACAGGCAACATAATATTTTAGAAATATGCATTACATTATAACACTCTGGTTACCATGGAACTAGAATAAAACCCAAACTCTTCATCATAGCTTACATGGTTCTACACAACTGAACTTTGCCCATCACTGACACTCCCGGGTACCTGTCTCCCATTTTCTTTTTTGATTTTTTTTTCTTTTTATTATCATCATTATTATTATTATTATTATTATTATACTTTAGGCTCTATGGTACATGTGCGCAATGTGCAGGTAAGTTACATATGTATACATGCGCCATGCTGGTGCGCTGCACCCACCAACTCGTCATCTAGCATTAGGTATATCTCCGAATGCTATCCCTCCCCCCTCCCCCCACCCCACAACAGTCCCCGAAGTGTGATGTTCCCCTTCCTGTGACCATGTGTTCTCATTGTTCAATTCCCACCTATGAGTGAGAATATGCGGTGTTTGTTTTTTTGTCCTTGCGATAGTTTACTGAGAATGATGATTTCCAATTTCATCCATGTCCCTACAAAGGACATGAACTCATCATTTTTTATGGCTGCATAGTATTCCATGGTGTATATGTGCCACATTTTCTTAATCCAGTCTATCATTGTTGGACATTTGGGTTGGTTCCAAGTCTTTGCTATTGTGAATAATGCTGCAATAAACATACGTGTGCATGTGTCCCATTTTCTTACTACTGTCCCATAGACAGTTAGGTCCTCTAAATCTCAAAGTGTATTTTTAACTCTGGGCCTTTGTCCTTGCTATGTTCTCTTCCTGCAGTTTTCCTCTAAGGGTCTCTGTGTGACTGGTTCTATCTCCCCTTGCAGATATGCTCACATTCAGTTCCTCAGAGAAAGTTCCCTACCTAGAAACATAATCTAAAGGAGTTCCCCATGTACACACAACCTTGTGTTATTTCCTTCACAACATTTATGATAATCTCATTAACTTTTAAATATATAGTTTAGTTAATCCAAAACTCAAAATCTTCTGTCTTGTATATTGATGCTCTGAGAGAAAGTTATTAGATGTATTTCTTCTTAAATATTCTGAAATTATACATGTGGAAACACTTGGTATTGTTACCTGTTATTAATCTCAAATGTTACTAATACAAATACATGCACACAGCACATACACCACACACTGACACACGCACCCACCCCCACACACACACACCCCACGTATAGCCAATCTATAAGATCTTTTTCTTCCTAAGAGTCACTTAAATTTAAATTACATCATATTTTTAAAATAAATAAATGTAAGTATTTATTGTATTCCTGATCATGGACTCAACATTAAGTGCATTTCAGTAGTTACTAAGAGTATAACATGGAAACAAAATTAAACTATAAATTCTGGCATTGCATAAATCACTGGATACATAGTTATTTTGGCTCTGAAGTCTATACCCTCATGCACACAAACAAAAGTCATTAGATGATACCTGTTGTTAATAGGCTATTTTATTTTATTAGATTATGCTTCTTGAATCCCTAGTAATTCAACTAACTGTGTGTTACAATAAGGTTTGCCCTAGAATGGGATGCATATTCCACACCTACCTTTTTCCTATGACTTCTATGTTTCACTCCTCTGATTTTGGACCAACCTTATGCCAAAGTCTTATTCCAAGACTTAATGCCAAACTTATGCCAAAGACAAAGTTTTCTTAACCATCCTTCTCTTCTTATCCTGTTGAATCAACATTTGGACTATGTCTGCATCTTTTTGAATATCACCTACACAGTTCCCTCTTGTGCTAAATAAAGAAACTCTGGATCTTATAGTGAAATCAATTCAGCGTCAGTATAAGGAAAGGAGGTATGTTTAATTACATACCAGGGCTTATCCACAATATTACAGAAGCCTGATGAAACGTACAAACTTTCAAGTTTGTCTTGGCTGAGTCACCAGCCCCAAAGAGGTATTTTCCTTGTTTTTCTATGAAACTTCACAATTGACTGATTAATATTTTGAGGACAGGTAAACACAGCCTTATTCATTTGTTAAAATTCCAAACAATTTCTCCATCACGGCACAGCACTAGGCACTCACTAATGTTCAACCAATGATTTATAATTAATATACAATGAGATACCACACTATTGTATAATTTTTATATATAAATGTGGTGTCAGTACATTTATGACAAACCTGGACATTTCTTTCTCCATAACACAGAAACAAACAGAATGTCTGTGCTAACCCATGCAATACCTGCAGTGTAGGTCATATTATAATGAAATGAGTTTTTATCACTTCCCAACTGAGCTCGTTACTCCATTTAGGTAGATCAAATTGCTTATCTTGACAGAGATTGATTACCAATTAACTGTAGAATAAGCCAACAAAAATGGAGGGATGGAAAATGCCTTGAAGTTTACTGAGACATCTTTATTAAATACAGAGTTCTGTAGCATAAATACTCCAAAGAAAATTGTTTTTCAAAAATGTTATAGATGCCACATGAGGTGGTAATGGTATTTTTGACAAAATAGGAAATCTTTGTAGCTCTGTAGTGAAATTTAAGGTGACCTTGTAAATAGCTGACATAAGCCATTTAATAAAACTCAGGTTTTCTGACATTCTTCACTTTTGCCACAATTTGACACTGAGTTGCATCAAGTCAAATGAAACTTTGTGAACAGCCATCCTTCAAACATTAAATTCCATCTTTTTTCCCTGCCTCCTAGGGCGTGGAATAGCTGCTTACCCGCTCCTGTTTGTAGGTTTCTTTGTAGGGTTGCAAACTGGGATGGATAACGTCTGACTTTTACAGCTCTCCAAACTTTATTATATCAGTGGTAGCCCTCAGATAACAAATATTTCCCTATTAGGTCTAATAAAGTTAGCAAAGAGTGTTAGGATTAAATGTTCCCAAGACTTAATTTGTTTTAAGTTTTCCCACATGTGGCTTAGGAGACAGCTTCTGAAATGGCAGCTCCAGGGCTGATTCTCCAAATCCCAGGAGGAAGTTAGTGCAGCATCTGCTGTCTAAATTATTTTGGCTCCACCAGCTCCATGCCCTTTACGAAGTGATTGTCTGATGTGTGGCTACTTGGTTTTATCAAACAAGTACTGCTTTCTGGAAACTTTCAAAATGGCAATGAGTCTCCAGGACCTAAAACAACTTAATAAATTGAAATTCTACATTTGTTCCAGCTTCTAAAAAGCCCATGATTTTATGTTTTTAAGTCTTGTAAATATTAGAGCAAAAGTACAAAATATCTACATCCCAGGTAACTCTGAAGAGCTGAATGTGTATGAACTGAATATTGGAAAGTATTCCACTAAGAAGAGTTACTGATAAAGCTTCAGAAAAGACTTTTCTTCTTCTACTTGCCTGATGGATGCAAATCAAATTCCTCGACCTTAGGAGAGTGATCATAAAATGTAATCAAAGTTTCCAGATCGAAAGGTGCTCTAAATGGTTCAGTAAGCAGCTGCATCAATGCTGTAAAGCATCATGACTGCTAACATAGGTCATGTTTCAGGAAAACAAGATGAAAACCTTTTGCTTTTAAAAGAAATTTGGTCGAGTCCCAGGAAAAGAATGACAGCTATATTTATATGGCCTCCAACCTCAAGGAACTTCCAGCAATTTGCAGGTTTTTAATGTCATTAACCTCCAGGGTATTTGTGTTTCATGTGTTTAAAAGCTGGTTGCAAGCACTATCATAACACTTTTCAAAATAAGAAGTCTGCAGTGTTAGATATCTACCAACTTATCTCAAAGTTAGAAATCAAATACTGGTATAGGTTTTTAAGTACGATCTTATTTTTTCCTTGCAGGAAATTCAGCATATTTTGAACATTGGGAAGAAAGACTCCTTAAACTTACTGTTGAACAAAAAGAGCAATCCGTAACATGAAAACCAGTCAGTAGCACACTTGAGTACATAAGCTTAAAATTACCAATTCTTTAAAAGATTACAAGAATGTAACTGTCTACTCTTTTGGTGCTTCAAATCTGTATTCATTTGAATCTAATATCTTTAATTTTAAATTCCTGTCTGAATGTGTCTGAGTCTATCCAGGTTGAACTGTGTGTGTGTGTGTATGTGCGTGTGTGTGTGTGTGTGTACGTGTGTGTGTGTGTGTCTGTGTGTGTGTGTGTGTTAAAGAGAGAGAGATCTAAAGAGAGGGGTTTTATTAAACAAATTTCCTATATAGAGTTTGCAACTACATTCCCTCTACCTTCCCACAAAATGTGAGGGATTATGCCAGAAAGAGGCTAAATTACAGGTTGTATTTTAGAATATTTTTCAAACTCTAGTAGAAGACAGTGTGTGACTTATTATAGGGGGAAATATTATAATTCATCAAGTTTATTGGATGAAGTATTGAAGGAACCCCATAACAGGGCAGAGTGGTCAAAGGTGGCAGTGAGGATAATACTGGTTCTTTCTCAAGGAGACAAAAGTAAAATAACTCATTTTGCTAGCCTCTTACATGTTATCAATTAAAATTGAAAAACCATTATTTTCTTACTGAACACCAAAACAAACCAAGAAATATACTGTAAATTAAAGATATAGGCCGAGCACGGTGGCTCACACCTGTAATCCCAGTACTTTGGGAGGCCAAGGCAGGCGGATCATGAGGTCAGGAGATTGAGTCCATCCTGGCCAACATGGTGAAACCCCATCTCTACTAAAAATACAAAAATTAGCCGGGCATGGTGGCGCATGCCTGTAATCCCAGCTACTCGGGAGGCTTAGGCAGGAGAATCATTTTAACCAGGGAGTTTCAGGGATTTGAGATCACGCCACTGCACTCCAGCCTGGCCACAGAGGGAGACTCTGTCTCAAAAAAAAAAAAAAAAAAAAAAGATATAAAGAGAATTAAATAAGGGGAGTACCCTCAAGGAACACAAAGAGAAAATCATGTAATCAATTACGATGTAATTTTAAGTACTATCATAAGAAAAGAAATAGAGAATTGTGGTATGGGCTGAATTGTGTCCCCCATTCTCAAAAGAAAAAAAAGTATGATGAACTCCTAACCCCACTGTGACTTTGAGATAGAGCCTTAAAGAAAGTAGTTAAGGTTAAATGAGGTCTCAAGGATGAAGCCCTAATACAATAGGACTAATGTCCTTATGAGAAGAGGAAGTGATACTGAGTATGTACACACAGAAAAAAAAAAAAAAAAAAAAAAAGGCCACTTGACAACACAGAAAGATGGTGGCTGTTTGCAAGCCAAGAAGGAAGGGCTCACCAGAAACCAATGCTATTGGTGCCTTGATCCTACACTTTTAGCCTCCAAAACTGAGAGAGTAAATTTCTGTCTTTTAAGACACCCTCACCCTATCTGCGGTATTCTGTATGACAACTCAAGCTGACTAAGATAGATGATAGATAGATAGATAGGTAGACAGATAGATAGATAGATAAATAGATACACAGATAATTGATTAATATATATTTATAAAAACAGAGTAAATAATAAGAAATTCTTTCTATAGATATGACGAAAGTTGCAGAGAAGAGCAAACACTTGAATTATGTCTTAAAAGATAAATTAGAAAGTGTGACAAGTATAGTACTTTCACAATTTTGTGTTTATGTTTTCCTGAAAATAAATAATTACTGCAATTTTAAAGGAAGGACCTTGCTTTTCCATTCTTATAAATTTTACTCTGTTTTTACTGCACACCTTGCTCCATACTCCATATATTGTGTCAATTTCTTTCAAACAAAAACTCTTCATTTGCATCCAGATCTCCCTGTTTGTTATCGTTGAGTTTTCAAATACTGCTCTTCCGCTTACCTATACTTGCAGTGGAAACCTGCAACTTGGGTCTTCTTCCTATTCCAGAAAAATAATTATTTCAGTCCTGTTGGCACTACCAGTACAGCAACTACTACTAAATTTATATGTCTATCAGTACAGTATTTCCATGTATGTAATTGTGTTAATTACCTAAAACAATGCAATCATGCAAATGTATTTACTCAGATTTCAAATTGAAAAAAATTAAAGTTCAGAGAGGTTGAATCATTTGCCAAAGTTCCTCAGTCACTATTAGGTTTGGTAACTAAGACACAAAATAATAGCTTCTGATTTTAAAGCCAGATTTCTCCTGATGCGTACTTACCATTTGGGAGCTAATGGCCAGCATGCATTTACTCTATTTTTTCTTTAGAGCCCATGATCTCAGTTTAGCAACACCTGTCTCCAGTTCTCAGTTTGTGTCTTTGAATGGAAGCCAATCTAGGCTTAGGTCATTTTGTGTGTTCTTTTTATCTAGTTTCAGAGATTCGTTTAAAAATGGCCACATGAGGCTCATTTATTGTTAAACGTGGGGACTTTATTGGAATATCTTGAAGTGATGTTTGTTCTCTTCCTCTAAACTAGAGCCAAGAGAGAATAAAATGGGAACTGCAGCATCTATCTCATCACTGTGTGTAGCATGAAAAGGAGACCAACACAGGGAGGAAAGTCAAGCCTAACAAAGTGGCAGTGAAATCGAGCCCTGAAGGCATCATTTGATCAATTAATCTGTTTGGATCTGATGCCACTAAATCACATGAATTCATATGAATCGAAAACTCCCTTTTTTGGTTAAGCCAGTTTGAGTTGGCATTTATACTAATCACAACCTAGAATGCTAACTGAAAAAGTTTTACTCTAAATCAACTCTCTAGAGGCAGCTTGTAGACTGACATCTATACAGTCATACTTCATTTTATTGCGCTTTGTAGATACTGCATCTTTTTCCAAATTGACCATGTGGCAACCCTGCATAGAGCAAGTCTATTGGTACCATTCTTCCAACATCTTGTATTCACTTTGTGTCTCTGTGTCACACTTTGGTAATTCTCGTATTTAATAATTTTTCTTTACTAATATATCTGTTGTGGTGACCTATGGTCACTGTTGATGTCACTATTGTAATTGTTTTGGGGGCTCCATGAACCACACCCATTTAAAATGGCAAACTTAATTTATTTATGTGTTCTGACTGCTCCACCCACCAGCAGTTTGCTCATCTGTCTTTCTTCCTTGGGCCATCCTATTTCCTGAGACACAAAAGTATTTAAATGAGGACAATTAATAACTCTACAATGACCTATAAGTGTTCAATTGAAAGAAAGAGTCAAATGTCTTTCACTTTAAATCAAAAGCTAGAAATGATTAATCTTAGTGAAGAAGGTGTGTAGAAAGGCAAGATAAACAGAAAGCTAGGCCTTTTGTGTCAAACAACTAAGTTGTGAATTAAAGGAAAAGTTATTGAAGGCAATTAAAAGTGCTACTCCAGTGAACACAAGGATGATAAGAAAGGGGAAGAGACTTACTGCTGACATGAAGAAAATTTGAGTGGTTTGGATAGAAGATCAAAGCAGCCATGACACTCCCTAAGCTAAAGCCTAATGAAGACTGAAAGAGGAGAGGAAACAGCAAAAGAAAAGTTGGAAGCTAGTAGAGGCTGGATCACTAGGTTTAAGGAAAGTAGCCATCTCCATAACATAAAAGTGACAGGTGAAGAAGCAAGTGTAGAAGCTGCTCATGTAGAAGCTACAGCAAGTTAGCCAAAAGATCTAGCTAAGATCATTGAAGGTAGCTGCACTAAACAGCAGATTTTCAGTGTAGATGAAACCGACTTGCATTGGAAGAAGATGCTGTCTAGGACTTTCATAGCTAGGGAAGAAAAGTCAATGCCTAGATTCATATCTTCAAAAGACAGGCTGACTCTCTTGTTAGGGGCTAATGCAGCCAGTAACTTTAAGTTGAAGCTAATATTTATTTACCATTTGGAAAATCCTAGGGCCCTTGAAAGTTATGCTTAAACTACTTTGCCTGTGTTCTATAAATGAAACAACAAAGCCTGGATGACAACACATTAGTTTACAACATAGTTTACTGCATTTCTTTTTTCTTTTTGAGACGAAGTCTCACTCTGTTGCCCAAGCTGGAGTGCAGTGGTGCGATCTTGGCACACTGCAACCTCCACCTCCTAGGTTCAAGCGATTCTCCTGCCTCAGCCTCCTGAGTAGCTGAGACTACAGGCACATGCCACCATGCCCGACTAACTTTTGTATTTTTAGTAGAGCCGGGTTTCACTATGTTGGCCAGGCTGGTGTCAAACTCCTGACCTTGTGATCCACCCACCTCTGCCTCCCAAAGTGCTGGGATTACAGGCATGAGCCACCGTGCCTGGCCTGTTTACTGCATGTTTTAAGCTCACTGTTGAGATATATGGCTCAGGAAAAAAGAACAAAAACAAAAACAAAACAAAACAAAAAAGCCTCTTTGCAAATTTGCAAATATTACTGTTCATTGTCAATGTACTTGGTCACCGAAGACCTCTGATGGAGATGTACCGAAAGATTAACATTGTTTTCATGCCTGTTAACACAACATGCATTCTGCAGCCCATGGATCAAATTTTTTATTTTGGATTTTAAGTCTTGTTCTTTAAGAAATACATTTTATAAGGCTATAGCTGCCATAGACGTTGATTCCTCTGATGAGTATGGGCAAAGTAAATTGAAAACCTTTTGGGAATAATTCACCTTCCTAGATGCCATTAACATTTGTGGTTTATAAGAGGTCAAAATATCAACACCAACAGGAGTTTGGAAGAAGCTGATACCAACCCTCAGGGATGACTTTGAGGATTTCAAGACTTCAGTGGAGGAAGGAACTGCACATGTGGTGGAAATAGCAAGATAACTGCAATTAGAATTGGAGGCTTGGAGATGTGACTGAATTACCACAATCTCACGATACAACTTGAATGGATGAGGAGGTGCTTGTTAGAGATGAGCAAAGAAAGTGGTTTCTTGAGAGAAGAAATCTAGTCCTAGTGAAAATGCTGTGAACATTGTGGAGGTGACAACAAAAAAATTGGAATATTAAATAACCTTACTTGATAAAGCAGTGGCAGGGTTTGAGAGGATTAACTCCAATGTTGAAAGAAGTTCTACTGTGGGTAACGTGCTATCAAACAGCATCTCATGTTACAGAGAAAGGAAAGGAAGAGTCAACCAACATGGCAAACTTCACTATTGCCTTATTTTAAGAAATTGTCCCAGCCACCCCAACCTTCACCTGATCAGTCAGCAGCCATCAATGTTCAGACAAGACTCTCCACGAGCAATAAGATTACAACTGGCTGAAGGTTCAGATGATTGTTAGCATTCTTTAGAAATAAAGTATTTTTAATTAAGGTATGTACATTGTTTCTTACACATAACACTGTTGTACACTTAATAAACTACAGAATAGTATAATTTTAATATGTACTGGGAAACCCTAACAATTAATGTGACTCACTTTATTGCCTTATTTGCTTTATTGCAGTTGCCTGCAACGGAACCCATACTATCCTAAGGTATGCCTGTATTACTCCATGAATGTGTATTTGAGTTATGAGCTTCCTTATGAAGAATAGTAACTGATAACCATGATTACAGGGTTAGCATCTCCAAGTTGTGTCGGAAAACCTGCTTATTTGGGAGATAGACATTAAGTAAAATGTTGCCACATAAAAGAGAAATGTACAATTAAAAGCAAGACAGTATGGTCTAGGGTGAAATGAGAAATTACATTAGGAATAGACTTCCTTACAAAGACAAAAGAGAAGAAAACTAGCTAAAAACTCAAAATGAATAAACTGAGAGAAGGATGCTCAAGAAAAGAAAAAAATCTGATTGTCAAAAATTTACAGTGTGAAAGTCCAAAAGAAACTGTCCTATTTGCTGTCATAAGTAGCTACTGGAAGGGCAGTTGCAACCTCACAGTAGAACTGGTGAAACTGTTGTCCACTTTTGATGGGAAACAGGGAGCAAATTATATATACTATGGCAGGGACTATGGAGCACACTGCTGAGAACTATCCGTGTCCCACGCTCCAGATTAAAGCAGCAACAGAGGAGTCTTGAAGGCTAACAATGATACAACCCAAGTCTCCAAGGAAAGACCTCACTGGGAATAAGTTGGCCATTCATCTTTGTTTCTCAGTGCCTAGGATAATGCCAGACACAATACTGACTCAGCAATTTTATTCAACCAAATAAAAAATGTGGAATGAATGGAGGGTTCCATTTATTTAAAGCTTTTAAAGGGCTTAAAAGAAAAAAAATCAAGCATTTAATCAGGGCCAAAAGAAGGAAACTTGTTACCTAGACTTATTACCTAAAAACTGAATGCTCATAGAAAGAAATTAATAAATGGTAAGAGGCGTGGCAAGAATGGCCGCCTTTAAGGATTCATGTAGTGTCTTAAACATACACTCAGCTAAGTTTTTAAGATAATACCCTACATGCATGCAAATTTTATTATGAACTGCCTCACACTATAGAATGAATTAGTTCTTAATTTAAAATGATTATTAACTATCCCAGTCTATTTTGAACTATGTGGAGGAATTCAAGGTACCAATGAGGCAAGAAAGGCCAACATCTCAGAGAAATGCTGGGATTCTGAGGCCATGGTTTCTAACCATTACTTCAAGTGATAGAAAGTTAAAGTGCAGAAGTAGATAAAAGAATCCCGTTGAAAAAGCACAATGACCATAAACTGCCTGGTTTTGTTTATTTGTTTGGGTTTTCTTCATATAATAAATTAAAAAGAATATCTAACCTGCCTAAGAAAACAAACTGTTTTCAAGAATTTTATTTGGGCTATTTCCATACACATATAATAATATGCTAATTTTAAATGAGTCTCAGCTTTTCACTTAAACATGCCAGCAGGAAGTCTACTTGGCAATACTTTCTTGGATGTTTTGCCAATTACTGTATGTACTTGAAAACAACAAAACTGCTTTCTATAAAAAGCATCATATAATTCAAACTTTTCAATGATCCAGAAGGGGTTCCACCTCAATTACTGTGAGTGTGTAAAATTTTACTATATTCTTTCTACAACAATTTGGAGCCCTACTGTCGTCTCAGGAAAGAATTCCAGAAACCTTAAATGGAGGATGCTGGATTTTGCAAAAACCTTTTCCCTTGCCTCCAAAGACAATGCTTGGCAAATCCAAATGGTTTCCCCTGCATGTGCTGTTCTGACACATTCCTCTGTTGGGGACCCCTTGACATTTTTGAAATGAGTTAGTGCTGCCATCTTCTAGCCCCAATACTTTCCATTTATTAAACACTAACAACATATTACAAACATAAGGATACTATCTTATTTAAAAGTTCTTTTGCACTTATCCTCAATTATGGAAGAAGACGTTGATAAGCAGATGGGTTGAATAACACACTTAGTCACACAGTTGGTCAATGAGAGAGTGATAATTCAATCCCAGGCCAATGTGGCTCTAAATTTGTTATTTAGAGCAGAGTGCTGTAAATATATTGCCCCACTTGCTTTTGTAAAGTTTTATTGGAATTCATCCATGACTATATGTTTATGTATTGTCTATGGCTGCTTTTGTACTATAAGAGCAGAGTTGAGTAGCTGCAACAGAGACCATAGGATGCACAAAACCAAAAAGATTTAATAACTGGTCCTTTACAGAAAACAACAACAAAAAAAACTTGCCAACTCTGCTCCAGAGCCTATGCCATTAAGCTAGGACTCAATTCATCTCTAGGACTTGATTCTTTTACCAAAATAATTTTTCACCTTGTAGGCAAGTGTCAATGGAATTCCAGCATCGTCAAGCAACCATTTGTAAAATGTCTGTCATTTTTGAAATACAGAAACAGCGCTTTGGGAACATCTACATATGCTTGTTGAAAGTTCATACTTCTGAAGAAATAAGTCTACCTTTGAATAATCCAAATGATTTAATTTGCCCTTCTCTGGTGTGATTTTTCCACTTTTGATTATACTTTACATTGACTGAGGAAATCAGTTTACATTTAACTTGTTTACCATGTGCTAAATGGTAAATCATAACTGTAGAAGACACTGTCTGGTATATTGCCCATGAATGAATAATATACACCAAAATATTGTTGGATTCTCATACGAAAAATTTCAAATAGCAGTTTGACAATAGATAAAATATCCAGTATTCCAAGCATTCTTTTCCAAATGCTAAATGAAAGCAGAATGAGTCGAGGGTAGTAGTAGACAGAATAGGACTCAAGGAAGCAGCAGAAGATTGAGATGGGTGATTTAGAAATCTCTCAAATATATGTAGCAAAAATTGAGGCTTTAAACCTTCAATAAAAAAACAGTCATCCTGCGAAGTTTAAATAAGAACTTCAGTAAAAGATTGTTGTTCCCAAAACACACTTAAGGTGAGAAATGGATCTTCTCATGTCTTATAGAGTAAATGAGTTTTGTGTTTTACCAGTAGTCATTCCATTTGATCTGTTAGTGGCAACTTTGTTCCATTTTCAATAAGTTCTTAATATTTTACGATTTTTTTCTTTTTGAATTTTTTTGGGTTCATTTTATTCATGAATTTATTTAAAAATCTATTAGAGAATTTCAAGCTTCACTATTGATCTGTTAAAGACAAAAAATAAAAAAGCCACTGATGCAATACAAGCAACTGTTTTCTCAAGCCAAAATTGATTGAGAGCGTCCCCTGTATAAAAATGAAATGCGTTTCTGTGGATGCACTGACGCTTCACCATCTGTCCAACATCTTAGATTTACTCTCCCAGATAACTTCATATTTCACCCAGCAGTCCCTAAAGAAACATCACTTTAAACAGGGCCACATGGAAAAATGCACTTCAATAACATTTGAAGGTCTTGCATTTAGCTGCAAGGGCCTCTAACCTAAATGACTGATGTGCCTAGAGAGAAGCTCCATTTGAAGTTATGGAAATGGGGAGGAGCAAATGCAAGGGATAGAATGTATAAAAAACGAAATGATAGCAGTAAAAGACATAGGGATTTACAGATAAAGCCAAAAGATGCTGGCAGCCATCTATCAGTCTGCCTTGATGAAATAGGTATTGGAAATTAACTCAGGAACCCTATGAATTACATTCAATCCATGCTCTGGGCTAAGCACTTGTCAATTTCGGCTGCTATTGCAACCTATTACTTACAGACTACATGGCTGGCAAGTTAATAGCACTGGATAGTGTTAAAGAAAATAGGAGAATAAGCTGAATGTAGCAAGGCTTGTCACTGACAGAGCATGCCTTTCTGAAGTCCAGGGTGAATACTCAGGGCCCTGACCTTCGCTTGCTCCTAGGTGAGCACTTAACCTTACACATCATCATTTTGTCTGTGAAGAAGAGTCTTCCTAAAGGATTAGTCAGCATACAGCCAGATATGTGGGAGCTTTTACTAGTGTTTTCAAGGCCTGTGAAAAATTTTTGTAATTTCAGTATTTTTGAGTTGTCAACTCTTTCAATAGTCACATTCTGTCTAAAGTCAGGGAGATACCAGCACTGACCATTTAGTTGTACTTGCAAATGTGACCAGTCTGGTGCTTTATATTATTTTTATTTTAGTCATAAGTTGACTCCCTATGTTTACCAAGGCAACATGGAATTCTTACTCTTAAGAGATAAAATTAAGGGAGACGATTTGGTTTACGTTATAAAACATGTATCTTTACTTCCCATAGACTCTAAATCTATGAGTGAGTATCTTTAATCTTTTCTCATAAAAACTAAGAAAGATGCATCAGTACAACAAAACATTCCTTTAAGATGAGCTTCACCAGTGCTCCAGAACTGTATTGTATTTTTCAACTTATAAGCTTGTCTAACATTGAAATATTTTAATAAGCAAGCACATTCAGTGTAAATGTCAGCCAGAGTGATCTTCTGACTAACAGATGCTAGTGGGTATAGAGGAGGGAGAGGGACGTAAAAGCACTGAAAAATCAAGCAAGGCCAAATTAGAACAAATGTTTGTCAAGTAAAAAGGGCAACTCTTCATCTGATGGAAGGGATTTAATTAGAAAAGTCACAGAGAGAAGCTGTCTCAAAAGTACTGGTCCCATTCTCTTTAGATAAGCTAATGAACCTCATTGAACTTTGCAGAGAAATGCTGAACCAATAATACAAAGAAGAAAGAATTCACAAAGTGTGCTGCTGTGCCTCTTACATTCAAGAGGGTCAATTGCTTATGCTACTCCAGGTCATAATAGAGAAGTGCTGCGGCAATTTACCTTCTGATTCTGTCTCTGAGTGGCCAAATGGGTAAACGGATCCAAGGGAAATTGAATTTAAATATATCTCCCTTTTATAACAATGAAATGAATTTTATTGTTAAGCAATAAATTATAAAATATGAATCACATGTTCCATGTACAAAATCACCTACAAAATATATAATCTATGCAGATTGTAGCCTAATTCCATCTCAGTTAATATTCTTCCCCCCTACAGTAGCCATAGCAAAAATGAATTAAAGGGCATTTTTTTTTGCATTAGTCAAGGGCATTTTGAATGCATAAAAGAATATTATAAGCAGAATTTTGTAACAGTTACTGTGTAAGGAAGACACAAACCCCCTGGGAAACTGGATATGAAAAAATCTGAAATCATTTACAAAAATCACACTAAAAGAAAGAAGATTCTAAACTCTTCTGATTGTTTAATGCTTCAGTGCGTTTGTTTGTCAGTTTAATTTTCCTTACTGGTTAGCCTTTTGCAGAGAATTCATGTCTGGTATTGAATTCCTTGAGAGAGTAATAAAGCACATATGGAAAAGAGTAGCATGTGGAGTTAAATTGCAAAGTGCTTATCATGTAGTATTTCTGATACAGGGTATTTACAAACTACCCTTAACAAAGTTTATCTTGTTATTGGACAGAAGCAAATGCAGGTGCAATAAGTTAAATATATTAATCAAATCCTATTAAATTAAATGTATTAATCTAATCCACTTGACACCTCATGATAGAAGCCTAGCAGAAACAAATAAAATAACTTAGTGGTAATGTTAAAAATAAAAATCTTGAAATTAACAGGCACCATTCTCATTTTCAAAGGTATATAAAATGCACATAGACACAGATATTCACACTTACATACAAGCAGAAAGCCATGCACATGTCAAAAAATCCTGGTCAGAAAAAAAATTTAATATGTTAACTTTCACATTTTTCCATTGTTAAGGAGAAGAAATCTTTATATTTATTAAATCGTAACAGATTTGCTAACTTAAAATAAGGATGTATATAATATTTAAACACATTCCTATCCTTATTTTGCCTTTGGTGGGGAGGAGGGTGTCAGAAGTAAGACTTATTATCAGATTCTATGGTATCTACTTATCATTTAATCTTTGATTCCATAGGTCTGATACACTTCTGTTATAAAAGGTAATCACCCTTCAGGGAGAGCACCTAGAGCAGCAGTCCCCAACCTTTTCAGCACCTGGGTCTTGCTTCATGGAACATAATTTTTCCATTGACTATGGTAGGGCAGGGACGGTTTGGGGATGAAATTGTTCCACCTCAGATCATCAGGAATTAGTTGGATTCTCATAAGAAGCACGCAACCTAGATCCCTCACATGCTCAGTTCACAACAGGCTTCTTGCTCCTATGAGAATCTAATGTAGTTGCTGATCTGACAGAAGGCAGAGCTCAGGTGGTAATGCTGGGTCTCCCACTGTTCACCTCCTGCTGTGTAGCCCAGTTCTCAACAGGCCACAAAGAGGTACTTGTCCGCTGCCCTGGGTTGGGAACCCCTGTCCTAGAGTGAAAACCTGAGACGCTTTTTGTATCTATCTCCCAGACCCTGCTTAATTAAGCCTCTTATGGCTTTAATATCAGAAAACTACCCTAGTCTCAGGGAATTTCCTCCATCACTCTAACCCAGTAGTTCCCAATTTACTTATTTTGCCCCCTAGGGAATTTTACAGAGAGAGACTTTTTGTTGTCATAACTAGGAGTAAGGTATTACTCACATCTAGTGTGTAGAGGCTGGGCGTGCTGCTAAATATGTTACAGTGCATAGGATAGTACATAAAAATGAATTATCTAGCCCAAATTGTCAATAGTGCTGAGTTTGAGAAACCATGTACAATCTAACCCACGAATATGAGATGTTTTTCTGACCTTGGATTTTCCAGGACACCTCTGTAATCACACATGCAATTGTTTCTGTGGCAGCCAAATAGTTTTCTTCCAACTCATTTGCATGTGCTGCCTCTTTCTATCCTTATAGTTTTCTTCCAACTCATTTGCATGTGCTACCTCTTTCTATCCTTACCAAAAAGGCACATTTGAGCCTAGAGGTATACTAGAACTCAGGAACCCACATGTACATTCCTTTGTGATAGCATGACACCTTTTATTTAGAAATGCCAGTGTTATGAGGCATGGAAGAGGGGTGTGTCTGGGGAGTGGAGACTGGAGGCTGTGGGAACAAAGGCTGCCTATTTATGTTCCTCCTCCTGGGATTCTTACAGAATTGTGGTGTGTCTCAAGGAAGTCCAATCAATAGCTATGCTGAGCCTCTCTTGCAGTATTATCCACTCTCTTGATAAGAGAGAAAATAAACGAAGTAACTGAAAGCTGGAAAGCAAATTGGCTACCCCCTACTTCTGACTTAATGCAACATTTTTAGTAGATTTATCATTTGTGAAATAACTTACTTAGGTAACCACTTACTAAGAAGTCATTCTGTATAAAGAAAAGGCTATTCTAATAATTATTATATCTACAAACCAATCAGGTCAGCAAAGGAAAAAAATTGGACCTTAATTTAAACCCGAGAACAGATTTGCTCTTTGATAGAGGCTATTCTTGCACTTTTATATATAATTTATTTTCAATTCATAATTAAATATAATCATGAAATAGTTCACTGGATCTTCATGTTAGAAGGTGACTTAAAGACCACCTAATCAAACTTTCTAAGTAGTGAATAGTGAATAATTTTTTTAAAAAATGATTTCTGATATATGTACATCAAGTCTTACCGGAAATTTCCAAGGATAGGAGTACACTCAAGATTAAATGAATCTTGGCAAGAGAAAAAACTTGAGTTGGTAATTTGTCTAACCACTATCAAATTTTTAAAACCTCTCTACGGTATCTTCAACATTATCTTTCAGCCATTCCTTAATTCAAAAAATATTATTTGAATGTGATTGTATTAATTTATTTGTGACTCCTTTGATTGTACTTTTAAGACATAGTATGTAAGTATTATCCTGTTTCAAACATTCAAGTGTTAGATTCTGGTAATGCAATGGTAGAACAAAGTTAGAATAATTCTTTCCCTCATGGAATATTACACTTAAATGGCAGAGATACACTTTATAAATATGAAACAATAGCTTGGTTGTTGTATTATGAAGGAAAAGTACAAGTAACTGATATTTTAAGGAAGACTTTCTTGAGGAAGTGATTATTGAGATCCAATAAAAGGAAACTTATACCTGCCTACCCATATTTACCTCTAGCAATTGTCTAATATTAAGCTGGTACCTCTTTTTTGATTGTGACTTTATAGTTCAATAGAAAAAAAGCTTAAACTTGTTAAAAATCGTTTCTACACTTTATTCATCCCTTAAATGTCAGTCACCAAGCTAATAACTTATATACAATTATCTAATTCTATCTTCCCAACAACTTTAGAGATATTTATTGTTTTCCTCTTTAAAAACACAGACGCTTAAATTCAGATAAGCTAAATCCCTCTTCAAGTTCACATTGCTTATAAATCAGTAAGCGAGGAGTGAAACCGCATCCTCTAAGGCCACACACTGGATTACAGTTTTTGAAAGCAGCTATAATATCTACTTGTCATCTTTCTCTGTCCAAACTAAACTCCCCTGGTTCCGTTTTACTATTCTTCATCTCACTGGTTTTTATAACCTTACCATCCTCATGTTTCTTCTCTTTTCCCATTTAAACAATATTTCAAGTTGATTGCAAACTCTAGATACAGTTCAACAATCATAGTATAAATTGAATGACTGTTGCTCTTTTTCTAGATATTATATTCCTTATAAATCATAATTCAGATCATTTTTAGATTATTCAAATTTTGAATTAGATTAACTTTCATGCCCATTGAAATTTTTGTCCTGTTTTGAATACACTATGATACTAAACTGTGTCTCTCCCTTATACATCTGTATTACTTCAGAAGACAGCCATTTGACAATAGAACACTTAAAATTTATATAAGTATTTATATATTTATATATAAGTTTTTTCTTATATTTGGAAAAATATATGTACTCATACCAACCATTGATTCTACTTCTGTTTAGAGTAGAATAAAAAATACCTGTCCATGTGGCCACTTGTCGCTGAGGATAATAGGAGCTAGCATGTTTAAAGTACTGTAATAGGTACTTTCTTTGAATTACCTCATTTTATCTTTCACTAGGTGTTAGGAACTATGGATTATTTCTATGAAATAACTGAAATTCAGGAGATTCTGTAACTATGTAAGGTCCCACAAATAGTAAATATTAGAGTGAGTTGGGATTTAAAATGCCTCCTATAACTCACTAAAAACCCTATAAATAGAACTACCATGCCTATCCTTATTCTCCATACTTTCATCTGTTCATTAAGCATTTAGTGAATATAAGAAGGAAAAATAAGCCAGAATATATACTCTCCATATCTTGTATTGAAGTAAGCAAACTGCAGAGCAGAAATAGAATATGAAATATTATATTTCATATTATATTGTCGTGCGAGGTATTAGTGGTAGTATTCAACACTGGAGTAGAATCAAGATACTTGCCTCCCCGCATAAGGTATCTTCTGAATCGGATTTTGAAAGATGAATGAAAGCTACCTCCGAAATAGAGGGTTGGGATACATGCACAGGCTAGAATAGATGTATCCTTTTTGTAAATGGTCTTTGTTCAATATTGGAAAGTCATTGAATAAAAAGAAGTGCAATCGAAGAAGTAAACAGATGCCAAGGTCATAAAATACCATATATGCCATGCTAAGGAGTTTGACTTTAACATGAAAACTATGGGAGTCATTATAAGACTTCCAGGCTGGGAAAATACATGATTAGATTTGCGTTTTCAAAAGCTCACTCTGGCAGCAGTGTAAATAATGGATTAAAGGAAAGTAAAACTAGAAGGAAGGAATCCAGCCAGGAGGCTGTTACACAAATCCAAACATGAGAAGGTGAGGGTCTAAACTAAGGTAGCAACAGTGAGAATATTAAAACTAGGTGGATTCATAATACAAGTGATAGTTTGTAGACAGAGTCAACATGATTTGTTGGCTAGATAAAGGAAGTAAGTAACTAGGGAAACTCAACCTGTTTTCTGGATTGTGTGCTGTCCAGAATTTTATCAACTGAAAATAGCCAGAGGCAAAAAGAAACAGGTTTAGAGCAGGGAGACGAGGTTGTTTTTGAACAGTTTGCTACATTGCCTGTGAGAGATTGTATTAGTCCGTTCTCACGCTGCTAATAAAGACATACCCGACTGGATAATTTATAAGGGAAAGAGGTTTAATTGACTCACAGTTCTGTAGGGCTGGGGAGGCCTCAGGAAACTTACAATCATGGTGGAAGGGGAAGCAAATAAGTCTTCCTTCACATGGTGTCAGCAAGGAGAAGTGCCAATCAAAAGGGGAAAAGCCCTTTACAAAACCATCAGATCTCATGAGAACTCACTCACTATCATGAGAACAGCAGCATGGGGGTAAACCATCACCATGACTCAATTACCTCCCACTGATTGCCACCCATGACACGGGGGGTTATGAGAACTACAATTCAAGATGAGATGAGATTTGGGTGGGGACACCGCCAAACCATATCAGATATCTAAGTGAATCTGCTGGGAGGCAAAGGATGCTGGCCTATAGCTCAAATTGCCCTTGGGAGTGATCAACTTACAGGTGGTGAATAAAGTCATTACTGTGGATAAGAATGCTTACCCTAAGTATATCAAGTGATAAGAGACTGCTAAGTACACATGTAAGGGGAACACTATATATAAAGGACATGGGATTCCAGAAAAGTAGGAAGAAAAGCTGTAATGTATTCAGTCACCAAAATCAAAAATGCAAAGCAACTCAAGACAAAAAGAAAAAGAAAAAAGAATAGAAAAGAAAACAAACTCAATTGATGCCAAAGACAACGGAGATGTTAAGTTAAAGTCCAAAAAGTCTTCTTGACCAGAATTTTCTAATAGGACTAAAGAGGGTACTTTCAAAGAACCATGGGGTAAATGATAAGTAAATGTAGCAAATAAATTTAGCAAATTATTTCCAAACACTTATCTGTAGAAACATGTTAGCTGGCCAGGGAAAAATTGTACAGGGAAATTGGTTAGCTGTTGCTTCTTTGCTTTTCTTGTTTTGTTTTGCTTTGGAATCATAATAGGTGAGAATGAATTTAGATGGATGAAAGTAAGAAAGCACTTATGGTGTTGGTTGAGGCGTTAAAGAGTTCTACACTTATGTCTATTTTTTTCTGTGAAGACATTGGAGGTCATCTGCCTCTTGAGAGTGAAGGTTTTTGGTTATCGGGGAGAGAAATGGCAAATATTTGAAACAGCCTCTGGAGGAAAAAAGTTCCCTGGGATTGTTGCAAAGACTTTCTGGTTGAGATTAGAGACCAGGAGTTGATACTGACCCAAAATCACACTTTTAGGAAGTATTTCAAAAAATCCTCAGCAATATCCATCAGAGAAAAGTTACCATGGAGGCAGAAGGTTAGATTGATTGAAAAATGGGCTCCTGGAAGTGGAGGTGGGGTGGAATAGGAGTTGATGGGGAGGATGAAAGATGGGGGAAGCTAAGAAGAAAAATGGCTAAAGGGACTAATTCATTCAACAAATATGGATTGAAAACTACATGTATGCTTGATATATATATGAAAGGCTAGGCATTGCAGATATAATTCTGAACAAGCTAGATACAGTCTCTGCTCTTATAGGAGATTTTAGTTACTGGACCTTGAAGTCTAGTATACAGACAGAAGATCATATACTTAATCCTCTAATTCTAGGCCGCATTTATCACCCAACCAGTATGAACAATATCACATATTTAAACTTCAATGTATCTTCATTATTGGACTTCTCAGTTTTGAAAAATATATTTTAATTCATAACCACAAAAATCAAGATTATCAACTTATAATATTTTTCATCTCAACTCCATTCTTTAATATTAGTAATTTATATTATAATTTCTGCATTTTCCCTGATTATCATGTTTATATTATCTTCAGAATCATCATTTCTATAAATCTGGGAGGCTTTCTCAGGTTTCTAACATATTCACGAGAGGTTATTGTCCCTCCATAGAGTAATCTACTTCCTTTGGGTGGCTCTGTGACATGAGAATTCTGCATAAGATCAGTGGCTACAAGACAGAAAAAGAAAGTGAGGGAAGTTCTTCACTGCAAGATAAGAGTGTCCCTCACATTTTCTGTTTTGATTTTTAGATAGCCCAAGAAAGGAAACAAGGCAAATGTTTCTTTAATTTTCTATCTTTAAAATTCAAGATTCCTTAATCTGAATGCCATTTAAAACCCTTTGAGAAAAAAAAAGCTGGGATCTAAGTTAATAAATCAAAGTAGTAGATAGAAGGTGTTCCACAGTGAGCAGGTCTATGCAAACCTACCTGCAAAAGGCTGAGGGAGCTGAGAGGCCAAAGAAGGAGGCTAACAAATCCCGTTTCTCAGAAGGAAACATATAATAGGGGCTTTAAAATAGAAGCTATGTCTCAGGTAGCCACCAGATGGTGAAACCTGGCACCTGCCCTCCAGAAAGTATTCTTTATATAGCAAGCTTTTAAGGTAAAACACGTGCAGCTGGTGAGGTATTCAGGCTTTCATGCCAAGATTTGTGACCATTTGGGAGGTTAAATAAGCATCTTTATGAGGGGTTATCTATGCTACAGGCATTGTTTAAAGATCTTACTGCAGAACACGTTGCTGTGTGGGGGCCAAAACACAGTCATCATGGCAGTTTTGCTTCAAGATGGTGCCACTCTTGCCAGGCAACAGGCTATTTTTCTACAGAAGGTAATATATGAAGCTTCAACCCAATGCTTAAAAATATCAATTCAGAGGCAAACTTTTGTTTGACTGTAACAAGGTTATTAAATTACTGGGTTTTCTCCGGATTTTTCCATTAACAATTTACAGGAAAATTTTCATTTTACAAATACTTGTAAAATCACCAGGCAAGTAAAAATTGTGTTATCTCTAACTGGGGTAGCAATTTTTGACTGAAAATGAAAAAAAATACAGATGTTGTTTTACACAAAGGGAGAAATGATTAATCTAGAAATTCAGAGTATTTCAATAATTTTATTTAGTTTTTTTTTTTTTTAACCTGGTTCACTCAGTATTTTTTATTGAATTTTTGGTCTAGGACCTCAGTTTCCTCAACTGAAAAAGAAAACAATTATCACTGCAACTTGTAACAGCCAACTTTCTTATTTTATAATTTAGTAAGGCATTTACATTAAGAGCACAGTAATAAGGGCATGAAAAAAGTGCTTTGGCAATAGAGGAAGGAAGCAGAAATTCTGATTAGAAGAACATGAACACCGTCTTTAAAAATCTAACCTCAAAGCTCAGTGAGAAAAGATGGTTAGGGATCCCATAGCCTCCAGGAGCCTATAATTGTTAGGGGAAGTATTAGGGTCTACTGAAGAGATTTGTGTTTTGGTTCAGAAAACACTGTCACATAACATATTATCACAACAGACATGATTTGCTGGTATCTCTGCCCTTTTACATACAGAAGCTGGTTTCTGTACACTTTTATTCTTTATCCTTTTCAGTTACTTAATAGTGAAGCTCTGGCCAAAATAAACATGCAAAAATTTTAATTTCTGTCTTATTTTCATGCTGTTTTATGTAATCATATATTTGCACTTTGCACATATATGTATATATTTTTATAAGATTTTGTACATTTGCGCGGACATTTTAGAGACCAAGAAGAGGTTGTCATTCTGCACACTTCTGTCATTATTGTCATTCCTCAGTATGTCCAAATGGTATTAGCTAATTATTCCTGAAGTGTGCATGTAATGCTCATTCTCTCTTCCTCTCTCTTTCTCCCACTCCCCCATACCATGTATTTCATACCACATGTCACAGACCCAAACACATCAACAAACAAGTTGAATAAATTGTTTACATAGGTAGAATTTGTTGTTTATTCTCTTGTTCTTATCACAGGTTTCAACGTTCACATTTCCTATTTATTGGTACTCTCAGAAAAATATTCCATATTTAAGACATTAATAACATGTTGAAAAGACGGAACAGTCTTACTAATAAAGATCTCCAGCCAAGTCAATCACAAATGGAATAAGAATAATTGTACATTCCATCTGCTAGATTACAGTCACTTATCTTCTTGAACATTACATCATTAATTGCTCTTGGAAATCTTTCATTAAAGGTACTACAGAAAGACATCTATTTATTATCTAGGTTTAGGTGGAGAATCCATTTGTAATTCAGCTGTTGATATGTAGCACGTGTTCTGAGGAACTAAAATGGCTATTATACAGAAATAGAGTGTTATTTCATATCAAAGACATCAAAAGAAACATCACTGGAAGTAGTATTCATACATAGGCATGAGAATGGCCAATTATGAGGACTAGAAAAGAAATCTTTCAGCCAGTATGCCAGGAACACCTGGCTGTGCCGTATCTTCAGGGAGAAAGTCAATACCAATGATAATATCTTTTAATTTTTCAATACATTACAATTTATAATAGATCTGTTAGTGTTTTAGTAGATTACTCAGGGCAGTATTTATAAAGTAAGTTAGTTTGAGCCACAAAGATAAAATACTAAATAAAATAGTCAACCATTAATAGGATAAAAAATGTTTCTTATACTATAGTGAAACTAGATAATTGGTATTTAGATAATTTGAAACTTTGCATTAAAATTCACAAAAAAGTTTAACAGTACACATTAAAAACCAGTCTTGTTAAAATCTTGAATTAGGAGACTCCAGGCCTGTTTTAAAGAACTTCATATGTGCTATTAAGGGTTTTGTTTAAAAAAAAATGTGGTCACCGCTAATTTTACAAGACACAACACAATTTAAATTAGTTGAGGTAGGCCAATTATGTTCTATAGTAATATCTCAGTAAATGCTAATGATATTAATTATCGTCTTCATTATCTTCATTTCCTAGCCATAGTGTATGTATCAGTTGTCTATTACATTGTTATTTATTGTTAATCTCTTAATTATACCTCATCACACCTGAACAGAGCTTTTCTTGACTTCATTTATCATGTGAGTTATTGGTAAAGTCATATAAACTATCTTTTTTTCACAGAAAACGAGAGGGAAGAGCATTTTCTCTGCTTTGTCACTAATTGTTTTACATAGAAACTTTACTTACATATATAAAAGTAATAAACACTGGAAAATAAATGTGATGTCACTAAAATAATTATTTTACCTTTAATGGCTAATAACTTGAAAGAGCTAGAAAAAAATTTATGTTTGACCATGTGGATTCATTTGTGTATTAAAAGTCAGTTACTGTTACTAAGCATGCAAACACGCGAACACACACACACACACCAAATATAACCATCACATTATTTTTTTTCAGATTTTGTAAGGTTGCTGTATAAAATTGCACCTTTTTTGAGTAACAGAAAAAGAGCTTTTTTTCTAGTGTTATGAATTTGATTCTCTTTTTCCTCAATGTAAAAAAAAATGAAACTAATGGTGCTTTATTACTTACATTGAAGAAGTACTGAGGATGAATTAGATGTGCAAGAAGTTGTCTGAGCTCTTTGAAAAGACGGCAATAATAAGTAATATTAAAATGAGTAAAACAAAATCATACATAATATGCATATATTAAATATATGCATATAGATTCCGTTTCTGTTTACATGTGTATCTATATTAAATTCATAATTATATAAAGACATATATTAATTTTGCCACATACACATACTTACACATACACACACACACACACACACACACACACATAGTTTTGCCTTTTTTGTTTTTTTGTTTGGTGTTTATTAAAGTGAAAGTACTTCAGGGAAATCCTTTGCGGATTTTATGGCTCTTCAAGGAAATACCCTTTTAAAACATCTGGAATGTGTGTTAAGAAAAAGAAATAATTTCACATTTTCTTGAGAGAAGAAAAGTAATTTCACAGTGCACAAAATGGCTTAGAATAATATGGATGTTTTTTCACTGCATTCTTAATTAAGAAAGATTGACACCTGTGAAGGTTTCAAGCCAAATAAAAATCCCAGATTTTAATTAGCTTTTCTAATGGTTATGTTCTCCTGCTAGAAGACATTTGCAAATCTACCAATTTCTCAGGGAGAGTAGCAGAAGATAAATAATATTAATAATTATGTTTATTACTTTCATATGTGTCATGGTATGGAGTCCTGCAGGGATAGCACTAGATTAAATAATTAAATATGCTACTGTAACTCTCGGTGTGCTCTCTTCCACCTTTTTAACCTACTCTCTAGCTGTCTTCACTGCACACTCAATTGCCACCACCATCCCTGACCCATTGTCCCATTGTACATGCCTCTGGGTACTCTCACCCTCTTACTGTCATGCCCCATCCACATCAATTTTCCACAGATAGTGACCCAGTCCTGTGAGTTTCTAGCCTCTCTCCTGCAAAATACTGGTTTCCATCGCTACTTGCTATAAACTGAGAATATTGATAAATAACCTGAGCTAAATTGAGATATTATACAGAAATACAAGATACTTTTTACTGAATTGTATTAACCGCTGAATAATGCATAACATATTTCTCTTCCACAAGGGGTATTCTTATTTTAATAGGGGAAAAGCATTAACTTGAATAATGAATCATTGATAGTGGAATGTTAAGTAGTGTTTTTCAGCCAGGGACAGGTGAGATGATATTCAAACCTCATCTGATAGGTGACAATCCATTTCATACTACTGCATAACATTTCTGAAAAATAGCTGAGGGACTAAATATCAATCATTTATCATATCATGAGTCACTGAGAGAACATATTACTAATCGTAGAGTGAAATATTGAGATAAATCAATACAGAATCATGTGTATTTTAATACAAGTCTTTATATAATTGTGTCTATGCAGGTTATACACATGTATACACATACATGTGCATGCATACACACATACAGAAACACACGTCTGTATTTATTTTGGCCTTAGCTTGTCTGTTCATTATATTCTACAGCAAGGCGATCAATTGTGTTGACTATAGAGTGATTTAATTAAGTCATTGTGTTAGCTAAAAATAACCAAGGCCAGTTTTCTCACATTGTCTAAAAATAGCTATTATTTTTATGGGATTATTAAACTTCTTGGATATATAAAAGGGTCATCTGTATATAAATTGTACAAATTGCTTGAGATCATTTGACAAATACATTATCATTAGAAAGCTTACAAAGGAATTTCAGACATTCACTTGAAAGAGCAAGATATTAATAAAACCAAAATTAATTAAAGAAAGATGATTAAATTAAATGTGTTACAAACTCAGAACAGTTGACTCTTCAGTGAATGAGTTGTCATTGGAGACATTCTAATAAATAACACGTAAGTGTCTGGTTAATAAGTGCAAGTAATTTCTAATATTCAAGTGTTGAAAGGAGTTTAAAACTATAGAAACAATCTGTAGAACACACTGCATATCTGAGGTGGAGTAATTTTTACATAGTAGAGCTTTTTGTTCCATTTTTTTAGTAGGCTCAGTGGACTTTCAGAGGCATATGCCAGCATCTTTGGGCGTCAGTATAGTCAATAGGAATTGAGCTGATAGATATGTTAAATAATTTGCAATTAAATTTATGAAAATTCAGTTCTACACCTTGATGAGCACAGTGTCAAAGTTAAAATATTATAATTATTTTCCTCCAGTGTGACAGTATGTGTCTTCTAGAGAACAAAAGAGTGAGACGCCTCATCTAACCTTCAGGCCTGGAACTGAAGCTAAACTTACAAAGCAGTGTAGTTTTTGGTGTAACACTAGTCTATTCTTGTTCTTCTCAAACTTGTTTCCTCACTGTCTAAAAGTCACTGTTAAATATCTGCTTTACATACACTAAGCAACAACAAAAATACATACTTATATAAGAAGTGATGTTCATCTCCTCAACAAGGAATGCAGAGGTAAAAAAAAATCTCATTTTCATAAATCTTACTTTATATTATGGGAGGTGAAACTGGCACTAAAAAGACAAAAAAATTGTATTCTATATTAGAAAAGGCGATTTAAAAAGAGAAAACCACAACAGGAACTGGGATAAGAGCTGTCAACTGAGGAACATTTTGACATTTTATACAAGTTTTTTAGGGAAGACCTCACTGAAAGAAGGTGATATTGGAGCAAAAACTTAAAGGAGGTGATCAAGTGAGCCATGTGACTATCCAGGAGAATAAATTTCCAAGTAGGAAAAGCAGCAAGAAAAAGCCCTTGAGGAAGGAGTGGGTCTGACAAGGGGCAGGGGGAGAGTGGAGCCAAATAGGCAGCAGGAAATGCAGTGGCAGAAGGGATCAGAGTGGTAATCAGAGGGCCAGGCTCTTGGAAGCTACAGTAAAGACTGGCTTAAACTCCAGCTGAACTGAGGAACCATTGCAGCCTTTAAAAAACAAAGTGAAATCTAACCTATATTTCAATACAATTACTCCAATTACCATGTTGAAAATACAAAATAAGGAAGACAGGGAAGATAGCATAGGGATCAGGAAAGAGTCTTGGCAATAACCCAGATAAGAAACTGTAGTGCCTGGATTAGCATGGCTGCATTGGAGATTAGAAAAGAGTCAAGAATAACTCCATAGGTTTTGACCAGAGCAAGTGGACCAGAGCAAGTCCCTTTCAACTTAGATGGAGAATGCTAGTGTTACAGCAGGAGGGATATCAGACTTTGGTTTGAGATACGATCATCAGATTTCTTGTTAGCTATTCAAATGGGGGATTTGAGTAGGCAAATTGTTTCAAATTGCAGGGCAAGGTTCAGAGTGGAAATATATGCTTGTGAATTACCAATATATAGACGCTATTTAAGACTAAGACTGAAAGAAATAAAGAAGGGGTGTCAATACAGAAAAAGAAAGACCACAATCAGAGCCTTAGGACATTCCAACATTAAATGGTTTGTTCTGAACAGAAATTTACAAAAGGGATTAGGAGGAGGAGCCAGTGGATCAGACAATTAGAAGGAAAACATGAAAATGATGTGAATAAAAAGTTTCAAAAGGTGGAAATTATCAGCTTTGCTACTGAGAGGTCAAGAAGGACTGGATTTAGTACATGAAGATAATTACTTACCTTGATAAAATCAATATCTATGGAGACATGTTGGGAAAATCCTTCTTTAATTGGGTTTATAAAAGACTGTGAGAATGTGATGAGAAGAATTGGAGATAGCTAAGTTTTGAGATGTTTTACTGTAATGAGTGTAAGGCATTGACTTGCAAAGTAGTGCCATCAATGCAAGGTTCTTATATTATTATTTTTATCATTTAATACAGATGAAAAAGTATTCACAGGGGAGTGCTGGGAAGGGAAGAACATGGTCCCTTTAAATGATACAGAAAGGGGGACAGGAAGTACTGGGTAGAGGAGGGCGTGGTCTCTGGTTAGGATCCACCCCCACAGACCTAGGTGAGGACAGGCACTCCTGCCTTCATGCCCAAGTGCTGCATTACCCAAGACCACCCTGGCCTGCCAGGTCCCCATCCTGTGCCTATATAAAACCCTGAGACCTGCCAGGCCCAGTGGCTCATGCCTGTAATCCCAGCACTTTGGGAGGCCGAGGTCAGGAGATCGAGACCATCCTAGCCAACACGGTGAAACCCTGTCTCTACTAAAAATACAAAAATTAGCCAGGCGTGGTGGCACGCACGTATAGTCCCAGCTACTCAGGAGGCTGAGGCAGAATTGCTTGAACCCCGGAGGCAGAGGTTGCAGTGAACCGAGATCCCGCCACTGCATTCCATCCTGGTGACAGAGCGAAACTCCGTCTAAAAACAAAAACAAAAGCAAAACAAAACAAACAAACAAAACCTGAAACCCTAGCAAGGCACACACGGGCAACTGGATGTCAAGAGGAGCAGATCGACGGAAGAAGACGCAAGCAGCTGGATGTTGAGAGGACATGGGGGGAGCACGCTGGCTGAAGAGGACACAGACAGACACCAGCATGCCTGCAGTCCATAAGGCCATCAGGCCATCGACTGGCGGAACGAGCCGGAGTTTGGCTAGGACAGTCAGAGGAGAGCCCGGGCCGCAAAGCCACTCAACTCCATGGGAAAACCATGTCTTTTCTGGCTCCCCCATCTGCTGAGAGTTACTTCTACTCAATAAAACCTTGCACTCATTCTGCAAGCCCACGTATGATCTGATTCCTCCAGTACACCAAGGCAAGAAACCCCAAGATACAGAAATCCCTCTGTCCTTGTGATAAGGAAGCTGGTCTAATTGAGCTAACACAAGCCGCCTATACATGGCTAAACTAAAAGAGTGCCCTGTAACACAGGCCCACTGGGGCTTCAGGAGCTGTAAATATTCACCCCTAGAGGCTGCGGTGGGGTTGGAACCCCACAGCCTTCCTGTCTGCATGCTGCCCGAGAGGTTTGAGCAGCAAGGCACGGAAAGGTGAGCCACACCCCCATCGCACGCCCTGCAAGAGGGACAATGGAACTTTTCCGGCTTCAGTATCCTGTTTTGTGTTCAGTGGAATTATCTTGGAAACACAGAGTTAACATCGATGTAGGAGAGAAGACTGAAGAAATTATGCTCTTAAGTATGTAACAAGAGATAGGATCTAGTACAATGTACTAATCTATAGAAACTGCAGAGAAGACAGAGTACACAGTGAAAATGGTTGCAGATGATTGTTTTGGGAAGGAGGGAAGTCTGCGAAAGTTTCTAATTTCTGTATTTTCTCAATGAAATAAATGAACTGCTTGGCTGAGCATAAGAAAGGTGGTGGGGAAGTAGAGATTGAAGAAGAGAGGACAAGGTGGGAAGTAGTCTTCTGGGATAGTGAGAGACTATGTAGAGGTGGGGGGTGTACTGTTTTTGTCTGGCAAGGCTAAAGGCTCACTGAACATTAATCATCCAACATTTAAAGTTGAAATAGTAAACATGATTGTGTATTTTTTCTTCAGCCACCTTCAGCTGCATGGTACAAGGTTAGGGTGAAAAGAGTTTTGGATTTAACTCAGGTTGAAGTTTCACATGGCAAAGCAAGAGAATACAAAGATTGCAGAAGGTTGAGGACAAGAGAAAGTGAGCTGGAAAAAAAGGCTGGAAATCTTGGAATAAAATGAATAAAATTAAGATCAAGAAAGAGTTACAGTAATTAGTAATGATTAATGATCCAGTCTAGGTACAGCCATGGAAATGAAAAGAATAACTAGGTGGAGCACAGTCATTGGGAGATAGCTATTCAGCTACTTGAGAATCTCTTACAGAGGAAGAGTGGGATTGAAATTATAAATAATTAAATATGGAGCAGCGAGGAAGAGAGAGAGCCAAAAGCTGAAATACTTGAGAGATGAGCATGACTGAACTTGAGGTTTGTTAGGTTATTGGCAATATAGTGCAAAGACCTGGGATTCAAAGTTTAGGAACTTTAAAGAAGAGAGGGAGAGAGGGCCTGGAAGAAATACTGAGAAGTAATGGAGACATCTACTCCATTGCTAGATCTAGTAGTATGAATTATGGAGAGTGAACTTCCAGTAATTGGGAAGGAAAAGGAGGAAATAGAGTTTTTGGAGAACAACCAGGTATTAATTAGAGCGAGAAGGCAGGGGGAAATTGAAGAGGTTGAGAATATGGGCACAAAGAGGAGATGGAATGAACTCTGCACTCCAGAGTGGTGGAAAAGTTTAGGGTGGTGAAGAAGGATGGCAGACAGGGACAGAACAGGAGAACTGGATGGGAGGGACTGAGAATTTAGGGCTTCTCATGGTGATCAATTTAAAAATCCTGGAAAATAGGCTTAATGAGTTTCATGGCAAATGATGGTGGTGAGGTTAGACAGTGAGAAAGACGGGGTCCAATGACCTCATGTCATACCTTCCAGCGAACAACTGGAGCTGCAAAAGGATGATCTTACTCCAAGCATTCTTTTCTTTTTTTCCTTTGGGACAGAGTCTCGCTCTGTCGCCCAGGCTGGAGTGCAGTGGCACGATCTAGGCTCACTACAAGCTCTGCTTCCCGGGTTCACGCCATTCTTCTGCCTCAGCTTCCCAAGTAGCTGGGACTACATGGCGCCCGCCACCACGCCCTGCTAATTTTTTGTATTTTTAGTAGAGACCGGGTTTCACCGTGTTAGCCAGGATGGTCTCCATCTCCTGACCTCGTGGTGCGCCCGCCTCGGCCTCCCAAAGTGCTGGGATTACAGGCATGAGTCACTGCGCCCAGCCACTCCAAGCATTCTTGGCTCCCTTTTAAGACCTTCTAGATAAAGGATATCCTTATGAAAGGTTAAGATTAAGAACATGCTTATAGCAAAACTGACAAATGGGATCTCAATAAACTTAAGAGCTTCTGAACAGCAAAAGAAACTATCAGGAGAGTAAACGGACAACCTACAGAATGGGAGAAAAGATTTGCAAACTGCATCTGAGAAGCATCTAATATTCAGCATCCATAAGGAACTTAAACAAATTTACAAGAAAAAACAACTCCATCAAAAAGTGGATAAAGAACATGAACAGACACTTTTCAAGAGAAGACATACAAGCATATGAACCAGTATATGAACAAGATTATAGAGGCACCAAGAAGCATGTGAAAAAAAGTTCAATATCACGGATCATTAGAGAAATGCAAAGCAAAACCACAATGAAATATCATCTCACACTAGTCAGAACGGCTATAATTAACAAGTCCAAAAATTACAGATGCTTGTGAGGTTGCAGAGAAAAGGGAATGTTTATACACTGATGGTGGAAATGTAAATTAGTTTCACTATTGTGGAAAGCAGTGTGGCGATTCTTGAAAAAGCTGGGTATATACCCAGAGGAATGTGAATTATTCCACCATAAAGACACATCCATGTGAATGTTCATTGCAGCACTATTCACAATAGCAAAGACATGGAATCAACCTGAATGCCCATCAATGACAGATTGGATAAAGAAAATGTGGTATGTATACATCATGGAATACTATGCAGCCATAAAAAAGCAAGATCATGTCATTTGTGGTGACATAAATGAGGCTGGAGGCCGTTATCCTTAGCAAACTAATGCAGGAACTGAAAACTAAATACTGCATGTTCTCACTTGTAAGTAAGAGCTAAATGATGAGAAGACATGAACACATAGAGGGGAATAAGAGACACTGGGGCCTCCTTGAGGGTGGAGCGTGGGAAGAAGGAGAGGAACAGAAAAAATAACTATCGGGTACTAGGCTTAGTACCTGGGTGACAAAATATCCTTTACAACAAAACACCATGCCAGGAGTTTACCTATATCACAAACCTGCACATGTATGCCTGAACCCAAAATAAAAGTGAAAAAAAAAAAAAGAACTTTCAAAAAAATGGCCTGGCCGTTGTGGAGATAAAGAAGTCTTCAGTGACAAACTTGATAAGTAAATATTGCTGAGTGTATATAGAAAAATGAAGCATTTTGGTTTCTACACATTGCATATTAAAAAGCCAAAAGATCACCTTATCAATCCTTTAAAATTTGGCAGATAAGTGAAATAAGTCACCTATTTGTGAGATCATGCAGTATTTCTCTTTCTGTACCTGAATTATTTCATTTATCAAAATGTCCTTCAGTTCATCCATGTTGCCACACATGACAGAGTTTCTTATCTCATAGATGTACGCAGTTGAATAGTGGTTATCAGAGGCTGGGGAGGGAATAAGAGAGGGAATGATGGAAAGAGATTAGTCAAGGGGTACAAAATTATAGCTAGATAGAAGGAATAAGTTGCAGTGTTCTATAGCACAATAGGGTGACTGTAGTAAGCCACATTATAGTGTATATTTTGATTAACTCAAAGATAATATTCTGGATGTTTTCATAAAAAATGATAAACGTTGGAGGTGATAGATATGTGAAATACCATCATTTGATCATTATAGGACAAAAGTATTGTATAGTATGTATAAAGAAAGGCAGTGAGGATATTTATATCATTATCAAGGAAAATCTTGAAGTAGAATATATTTTCTTGTTTTATTAGCTAGTGTGAATTTTTATTATGAAAATATACACATTAAGGCTAAGAAGTTCAATAACTATAAATTGGCATATTGAGAAAAGTAAGTCATTTATGTAAACCTATTTCTTGTACTCCTTTTTTTTTGTCCCCAGTGTTGTCAACCATGTTGACTGCATCGTGGTTCTCCTCAAAAACATCCAATGTGTGTACAAACACAAGCGCATAAATCAGTGAACTGAAATTACACCCTTACATAAGTTCTGCATTTTGCCTTACTTTTTTTCACTTAATAATATATATTAGAAATCTTGCAATGCTTTCCTAATCTAATTTTATGTTACTTTTATTTTACCTCTAAATTGTTGAACCACATGACTTTTTATAAACCCATGCAAAGTAAGGTTAGAAAACTACTTACTTGCTTTTCTAAATGACTAACCAGTCATCTCCACATCATTGATTGAGTTACCAATGTTTCAATTATCATAGCTTTATAGTACTTTAAAAAATATTAGGTGATGTTATTCTTTCTTCGTTACCCTTATAGGATTTTTCTGCTGATTCCTACAAGCTTATTCTTCTAAATGGTCATTTTTATTACTTCATCAAGAAGAGGTTATTTCAAAGAGGATTTGAATTATTAGAGTTAATAACATATATCAGGTTGTTTTGGAACACAAGAGAATGCCATTTGCAGAGAAAAAGAAACTAATATGAAGATGATGCTAAGTTCATGTTCCCCAAATTAGTGGAAGCATAAAATAGTAAATCAGGAAGAAACAGGACGTTCTGATGAAAATCTTATGAAGTTATTTCAATATGCTAGAATTTATTGAGGTTCTGGCTATAAGATTTAAAATGTCTGACAACTAGAGAAGATAACTTTTCATGGGATTCATCCCCTTATAGGAAGGATCTGCAGAAGTAGATAATATGAATGGAATTAATTAAATATTATAAAGAAAGACTATAATAATATATAATGATGCTATGCCATTTCTATAGTTTTAGTATAAAAATTACACTTTTGCTGGTTACTACTTATTTCAACCCAGCTCCCCTTTTTCTCTGCAATTTTATATGCAGGATCAGTATCAGAGATGGGTTTGCAATAGTTTTTCAAGTTGCCTTGAAAGATATCTACAATTTATTTCTGCTTTTATAAAGAATGGAAGTCAAACTAGAAGAATATATGGTGTGTGATAAATTGATATATTTTTCATTACTTGAGAACATGGACTATTTTCTCTCCTATATATTTAGCTGCTTTGGCTTTGAACCTTTGCACTTCAATCAAAGTGTAATTTTGAAGGAAGACTGTATCTTAAGTTTTATTGAAGACTCAGCTATGTTTTCTGTTTCACTGACTTCACCAGAACTAAATAACTCAGCAGCGAAAACTCACTGCTTGGTACCATTTGAAATACCCACTGCCCATAGGCATAATTGTCCATCAACCCTATAGAAATCTGTAAATTTATTTAGAAAGCCTGCAAATGAGATTGATCCAATAATACATACCTGTAAGAAAGAAGCTAGAGAAAACATTGGAAACAAATATTCTTCTATTATCACCTCAGCTTCCACTGTAGTTAGCTCCGTGATGAAAACAAAATGAAAGAACATTTCATGACAAGTTGCAAAATTCCTGACTGAATGATTGTAGACTTCTTAGCTGTATACTTAAGATGAGATAGATAAATGTGTGTGACATATGTACAATTACTCAATTACCATTGTGTGTGTATGTGTAATCTTGAGTAACTCATATCCTAATACCTTAGGTTTTAAAGCTTTAAATGATGTCAGCAAGCCTCTATGTGATGCACACCTACAGAGCCAGCAATCTCATGTCATAAACATTGCTATGATCTCTAATAACCAGCTATATGTTGGGTAAATGCATTTAGGTTTAGAAATAGCAAATTATTGGGCCATTTGCTATATTTCTAATGTGAAAGTCTCTGGGGTATCTATAAATACTCTAAACTCATACTTGCCATGGAAAAATTTTGCTCGTCGCTGAATTATTACTTGGCCTCTGAAAATCATTATCATCATTTGGCTCCCTTGGAGAGATAATTTACCTCATATGGACAAGCACTTTTCTCCCAAGAGGGAGTGAGTTTTACTAGCCTGTGCCTCATAGGATCAGAAATACTTTTAATTGTTTCTTTAGCGCTGATAGCTTCTTTCAACTGGTGAGAGGACTAATCATCTTATGCAAATACCAAGCCAATGAAATAATATGATGTTTGTATTCAAAGCAATTAGAATGCCACTTCAATTTCTGTTCTGTATTCATAGATTGCAATAAGAAATGCTGACACATCAATTGCGATCTTTTTCACTTGACCTCTAATTAGTAGAACACATTTATAATATGTTTGAAGATTGTAAAGATTATATATATAATCTTTATATATATATATATATCCAACAAGTTATATAGATTAATATTTTAGTGTCTTGCTAGCTTAATTTGGTAAAATGAACTTAAACATTCAGAATTTTAAAATATGATTTAAAAAATTGTTTTCTAAGAACATGATAGATTTTCTAAGAACACAATAGATAATAAAAATAAAATGATCAACCATATTTATCTCTTAAGCATCTTCTTTTTTTCCCTAGACTTGTAGCTAAATAGCTCAGTGAAAGGCTGCTAGATTATTGATTACACACACGGTCCCCATACACAGACCTAAACACACACCCACATGTACATGCACATACACTCACAGATTCTGTGGTATTTTATTCTATTTTTAGTCTTCCCAATGGTCAAGTTATCATTTCTGTATGAAATATACTCTCTAAATCACTCTGGACCTCTACCTTGGGCAGCTTTATGCATCCTAAATAAAGACAGTAGGGCTGTGGCCTCCCCTAAGAGCAAGGTTCTTATTTCAGGAGTCAGATGCCAAGCAACAGGAGTCCCAAAGCAGCATCTGACTCGAGCTTGTCAAGCTTCACAGGCTGTTGTTTTCCTTGCCTCCTCACTGTCCTGGGGACTGCCTGATTGTCCTCTTGAAGCTTTCACCATTGATTCCCATTTTCTTACTGTGATGCTCTTCCTGAAAGATATAGGGGCTTGTACAGATTGTTCTAATGAGAGTAACGCAGAGAGCTCTGACAAAGGAGATGTGTGGGGAGCAGGAAGGAAGCACCAGGGATGCCCAAATGATTCCTTTAATGTGTCTTTTCTATTAATCTACATGTTGTGCACCCCATTCCCTTGAGAGGTTTGCCGTGATATGTTGATGTTTGAGACGGCCAGATTTTGTATTTATATAGCTCTGGATTGGGGAGGAGCACTCTGCCCTTTCATTATCTTTTCCTTGAGACTTCAAGACAGAAGGAATAAAAGAGTCTGTTGTATGTATGATGTTTTCCAGCTAGAAAAGTGATGCTAGTCGACAGAGAACCTGCTAACAATATCCCATTCTGGGTGGCCCAGTCTACATCACATAGACTCTGTAGTATCACTCAGAATCATTTTATTGTTTTTCCTCTGAATTTTGTGAAAAGGGTAATATATTAGAGAGAGAAAGAGAAATTGAGAGGGAGAGACTAAAAATGAAACAGAGAGGGACAGTTTCTTGAACAGTAAAGACTTTTTTAACAGGAGTTACAGTGCAAGTGAAAAAACACTGCAGCAATTGAGATGCAGGTTCAAGTTCTGTTTTATTTACTTTAAAGCATTACAGATGCACTCAAAAGACAAGCCATCAGTCAGCAATGACAGGGAACATGAAAATGTAAAAGAATAAATTGAGCTTTAATTTTTCTTGACTAAGTATAGACATTTATCATAACTAACGCACTTATAATAGCATAGTACACTCTTGTTTTTTTCCTTCCATTTAGTAATCCCATCTATTTTGTTTCGTGTCCTAAACCTAATTAGACAACAACAGTCCAGGATTCTGCAAAACGGCAATATTTCTTTTAACCAACATTGGTGAAATCAGCTGCAATTAAAGTTATGGCAAGAGTTTAAGCAAAAACAGTGTGATGTTTTTGCTAAATAGTGTGTGAAGTCCTCCTACTTGTGACACCTAATTACTGGTGTCATGCTTGCAACAGCAGCATCTGTGCACACTCAACACTCTAATGGGCAGCTCCTACAGGACTAATGTATTTTAATTGATGGTGTTTAGCGTGGCTTTTGGTTTCTCTCTCATATGAGAAGCTGTGCCCTTCTGCTCTCCTGTCCCCAAATGAGCTGGCTCTCTGCTGGGGAACACACAGTACAGATGGTCAACAAAAGGTGAAGATTGCCAGGATTCCAGCTATCAGTCTCCTTTCATTCAAGATAAAATCTGAATTACTAATCAGCTTCCTTCTGCCCCCACACTCAGTCTCACTCTAGCCCAAGCTGTTTACATTTGGACTTAATGCTAATCTCTCTTTGTCAAATGGCTTTATCAAGTCCCATTTGATTTGAAACATACCTTCCTAACTAGCAAATCAGGGCCGGACCATTTTAGTTCCTCATCACTCATAGTTCATTTCAAATACAAATTGTTCTTTCCCTGGGGAAAGAGCTAAAGCCTGGTTAAATTTCATCTCTGGTATCATCTGAAATGGGAAGAAAAAGTACTTGAACACAATAGAACTAAATGACGAATCACGTGTGCTTCACATGAATCTGGATAGTGCATCCTCCATAGAATTGTTATCAATGTTATTATGTTTAGCTCTTCACAAATAGCACATTTACACTTTTGAGTTTTCTGAGCTGTGTGTCCTTAGTTCTTTGATAAGAAGTCAGGTATATAAAAAAGAATAAATAGAATTATGTACACCTTTCACTGCATCGACCTTAGCAATGCTTACATCATTTTGTTTGTTACTAAAGAAACTTTAAAAAAATCATTTGCAATAGCCCAACACATAGGATACAGTTGTAAAGAAAGATTCTACAAAATCGTGTATAATTCTCCAGAATACTGTGCTCGAAACATCTGAGAAGGAGCAGCCTGGAGAATATGACAGAGTCGATCCCTGGTTTAGAAGGAAGCAGGAAATTGGCTACCCCTTGCTGGCCAATTAACAAGAGTCTGCATCCTTAGTTTTAAAGACGGTAAGCAGTGGGCCTGCCTGTGTGGCCACCCAAAGGGAAATGTTGCAAAGTTCTAATGAGATGCTGTTAATTTTGAGTGATATTCAGTCTAGTCCTCTTTTTGCATTAGGAGAAAAAAGGGACATAAAATTGCACTCCTTAAATCATGATCCTGGTACTGGTTTCTAGGCAACCACGAGTGAATGAAACAAAAAAAAAAAAAAAAAAAAAAAGAAAGAAGGAAAAGAGAGACTTTGGAAGATTTTTTTTTTCTGAATAAAATACATGTTTTTGCCAGTCAATCAGGTTTTTTTTTTTTTCATATTCTGTAATGGAATAGTTTCTAAATCTGAGCTTTAAATTAAAGAAGAAATCACTCAAGATAAATGCTATGTGCTTCTGTTTACGCTTTAGAAAGACATCCTTCTTAAAAGCAACTTAATGAGATTAAGATGTTAAATTCTGTATATATTAGGAAGTAGACATTCTTACAGATATATGCAGGCTCGTCCTTTCTTGGTAGCAAAGATTAAAAAACAAAACAACAAAAGCAGTGTTGCAACACTAAACAAAGAAATAAAACCAAAGCAATTAAACAGCTACTCCAACATAAACACTTAGTAATATTGAAGGCTATCATGGAGGTGCACACATAGTCTGCCGGATAATAGTGCTTTATGCTTACATCATTTTCACTTCGCAATTTAATTTATATTAACTGGTTTAGTTCTCACAACAACGTTTTGAGATAGGAATTATTATCTCATATTACAGGTGGGGAAATTATCCCATTTCTACTGTTATTAAGGATAATTTTAAGGTTTTTATTTGGGTCCTCTAATTTCTGAATCAGAGATTAGTTTTGTTAACTTCAGAATGAACAAAATAGCCCTCTGTTTATGTTATCCCTACACACACACACAAAAGAGAGAGAGAGAAAAAATAAAGAATTAAAAAATGAAATCTCCAGTTCTAGCATAACAGGTCATTCAAAGCAAACAGACAGAACTTCAGATGTCATCATGGAAATGAATATTATTTTTACTTTAATGTATAATAGATGTTCAATCTCAAAATTCATAACTTGGCCAACAACATGCTAAGCTTGATTTACCTTTTTATGCATATGTTCTAAAACTTTATATTATGTATAATGTAGAAATATTACCTGCTTTTTGTCATATATACAAATAATGTAGACAAAGTAAAAATCAAAATTACAAATTTTTAGTTTCAAACTTCAATTAATTAGTCTCTGGCATTGATAGTCACTAAATAAAGGATTTTTAATAAATGAATAAAAAAACTATTCTACCACACAATTTTACACTTTATGAGAAAGGGTAATTTATTCCAGACACAATTTAACAGTTTAGATCAACACTAGCGATGCAAAGACAAGTAAGACACTCCTTGGCAAAGTTCATTTAGGGGCAGTAGGCACAAGGACAAATATTATTATAATTTACATACAATATTCTGCAGTTTATGGAAATGCACAGAGTATCATGGGAATGAAAGGAATGCCACCTGGGCCAACCTGAAGAAGATAGAGGTAAATGGGTCAAGCACACTTTCGGTGAAATGCCAGAAGTCAGCCCTAATTGCTGGATCTTTTCCAATCACAAATACAATGTGGTCAAAAAGCAACCTTGAACCATGCAAAATACATTGCACATCAAACATACATACTCTGAATGTAACTGTGTTCCAACAATATTAAAATAAAAATCATTTTCTGCCGGGCGCAGTGGCTGACGCCTGTAATCCCAACACTTTGGGAGGCCAAGGCAGGTGGATCACCTGAAGTCAGGAGATTGAGACCAGCCTGGCCAACATGGTAAAACCCTGTCTCTACTAAAATACAGAATTATCCAGGCGTGATGGCACATGCCTGTAATCCTAGCTACTCAGGAGGCTAAGGCAGGAGAATCGCTTGAACCCGGAAGGCGGAGGTTGCATTGAGCCGAGATCGTGCCACTGCACTCCAGCCTGGGCAAAAAGAGTGAAACTACGTCTAAAAATATATATATATTCTCTCAGATATTTGTAGAATAAGAAATATTCTGAGATAGGCAGAGCAATATCTCTCTATTTCCTTGTGCATATAATAGAGAGAAATACATATATTTACATTATAAAAAAGAAGTGAGAACTTATGAATATTCCAGGAAACTAATGACTTTTCCATCTTTCGCAAGCACATTCTTAATTTTAACACTAAAAGTTCTGAATAGTTATGTTTGCTATTTCTGTTTCTTGAAATGTCTTCTACTTCCCTCATGCCAAATATACTTGTTTTTTTAAATAATCCTAATTATTATATGATCTTTCCTGATGCTCTCTAAGCAGCTGTAACCTGACTATTAATTCCATAATATTTATGTAGAACCATAGGAAACTCAATGAATATATATTTTGATTATTATTATGCATTATCATTTGCCCACATTGGTTCCAGACAGATGAATGTCCCTTTACAACTTACTTGTTAAATATGTTTGAATTTTACAAACATATATAAACTAAGTTTGGTATTTTCATAATTATGGTAAGACCTGCAATTACAGAAGCGATCATACCAAGAGAAGAACCAGAAACTGTATTAGTAACGAGTATTAGTTCATTCTCACACTGCTATGAAGAAATACCCAAGACTGGGTAATTGACTCCCAGTTCCGCGTTGCTAGGGAGACCTCAGGAAATTTACAATCCTAGTCGAAGGCAAAGGAGAAGCAGGCACCTTCTTCAAAAGGCAGCAGGGTGGAGTGAGTGCCAAGCAAAAAGGAAAGCCCCTTATAAAACTATGTGATCTCATGAGAACTCACTCCCTATCATGAGAACAGCATGGGGGAGACTGCCTCCATGATTCAGTTATTTCACCTGTTCTGCCCTCTACACGTGGGGATTATTGGGATTACAATTCCAGATGAGATTTGGATGGGGATACAGAGTCTAACCATATCATGATTAAATGGCTGGTTTATTAGAGATAATATAGATACAATGGGGAGTCTATTGCCGAGACTCACTTTAAAAAGTCATTTTGGCTGAAAATTTCTGACACCAAAATCTTGCCCAGAATAATTCAATACAGAGAGATCTGTGTCCAAAAATAGCAACTGTTTGTTTATTTGTTAGATCCTGATGATGGCAATGTGGAACTGTAAAATAATAAATAATTCAAACTATTTGCCTTTTAATCCAAGGCATTATTTTGAAATTAGCCAGTAAAATCACAAAAATTTTTCAGTATAGAAAATAATAATAATTGAAACGTTAGCAAGTGCACACTGCAAGAGAAGATGCATTTATTAGAAACAGAATGAGAAAAGATTACTTAGGCATTCATCTCTGTCTTCAGAGAAGAGAATAAAATAATTTCATAATAGTGTTTGAAAGGTCTTGTTGTCACTATATAGGTAGCCTACAACAGGGAATCAACTAGAAAGTAGAAACTACTTTCTTTCTTATGTTAACTAACATACTGCAAATTTCTCAGTAATGATTTAAATCACTATTGCTAGCTTGTAATTATAACAAAGTACCATTACCATTACCTTGGTAATGGTACTTTCTGTGCTTGTCCCATTTACCTCTATCTTCTTCAGGTTGGCCCAGGTGGCATTCCTTTCATTCCCATGATACACTATTTAACATTCCAGCAAGAATAATTAAATATAAATATATTAAGGACTATTTTTTCAAAGTTCACATGGAATATTCTAAACTTACATACAGATAAAGAAAACCACAATATAATAATCACCAGTATACTCATCATCTATATTTATCAAACAAACAAATAAACACACAAAATATCATCAACTCTAGCCAATGGGGGGAAAATAAGTAGATAGCTATGTTACAATATATTATTTTAAATATCCAGTTCTTAAGAGAAAATTATCAGATGCAAAGAAACAGGAAAGGGTGATCCATTCTTAGGGAAAAAATGGAGACGTCATCAAGATAGCTGACTAGATGTGCCCGGGACTATCCTCCTCCTCAAATATGGAACAAAATGACAAATAGATAACCACACTTGGTTCAAGTGTGGTTCAATAACAAGTAGGTAACTTGCTAACTCAAGGTAGCAAGTAGATAACCACACTTAGCTGTCAAATACAGTATTTAAGAATGAACATTGGAATTATACAGGGAAGTGACAGGGACCTTCTGTGGTATTGAAAGGAAAGACAGGTGAAGAAGCTGGCCAGGTGGGACTGGCTGAGGAGCCAGGAGGGACTACCCATTACAGGCAAAATGTGAGTGAGAGATACTCACCATTCCACATTCCCACCATGGACACCTGCAACCCTAGCCACAGGAGAGCCTGTTGGCCCTCACGGGCCCTGAGCCTAGCTAGTATAGAGAGCTGTCAGAATTCTACACCATGGCATTGTTTTAGAGATGGAATTCATGCTGGGGCCCACTCATCCCCTGAGCTGCGTCAGCATCACACCATTGTGAGGGCCAAGTCCCCACCAGACTATATTCTGTCATTGATTCCAATATTCCCCGCATATCCACATCCCTACAAACCCATTGGCATTCCCCCACATTCACCCAGAGGACTGCAGTGTCATGACACCACTGGCTGCAATGTTGTGGCTGGGACCCCAGCACTCTAGCCCACACAGTATCCTACACTTTGGGGAACAGGCAGAGCAGCTCACCAGAGGGGCCACACCCAAGACAAAGGGAGCCCAATTTTGCACTGCCCAGAAGCTAGGACCCACCTTCCTAGGGCTGCTACCATTGACAGCAACCCCACCCATGGTGGTGGCAGGGCCACCATGTACTTGCAATGCCTTAATGGGGCCTAAGGAGCAGCTTGTCACATGTACTGTCTGGAAGCCTGAAGACAGATTTACACCACCCACTGGCAACAATGCCAATGCCCAGACATGCCATGCAGGGGCCTAAAAATTGGTTCTCCCAGCTCACCATCGTTTGTACCCACATACTCCAAATGGGATCCTCTCCTGCCTGCCTTCTGCTGCTGCTGCCATGGCCACCTGTGTGCAGTCTGGGGGTCTGAGGATCAGCCCTCCTGCCCTGCTGCTGATAGGGCCCTTGTGCACTCTCCTGGGGCCTGAGGACAGGCCCATCCCCCTCATCACCAGTGATGATAGTGTCCATGATCCCTTTCTGGGGGCCCAGTGACCAGCCTGCCCAGGCCATTGCCACCACTGCCAGTGCCTGGACACACATACTGGGGGACCAAGGATCAGCCCCCACCCACTGCTACTGTCACCAGTTCCCACCCAAGTGTGCCACCTGAAGGCCTTGGGATTGACTCACCCAGCTGACTACCACCACTGCTAGCAACCAGCACATATCACCCAGGAGATCTAGGGCTGACCTGCTGCCACTATTGCCATTGCTGGCACCACTCGTACCTACCAGAGCAACAAGGAACAGGCCATGTGGTGTGCTGCTGCCACCATTGTGCCTTTGCATGCCACCTGGAGGCCTGAGGACCAGCCCACCCCAACAACACAACCACTGCTGGTTCCCAAGTATGCTGCTTAGGGGTTCAATGACTAGCACATCCAGCACACTGCTACCAACGCTGGTGTCTACAAATGCCATCCAGGAGCTGGAAGACCAATGTACCTGGAATCCTTGTCCCTAGCAAAGCCTCGCCACAACCTCTATTAAAAACTGCATCATAAGCAACTGAGGAACTCGCAGACACCACTGTGTATAATTGCAGCTGAAGCAATTATACAGAGACTACCCTACTGTTATGACTCAGAATCAAATCCAAAGTACCCTACACAATTAGCACTATGGATATATCTACAAAAAAGTATTTCCAATAAAATCCAACCCATAAATTTGAAGAAATAATTGTTACAACAGATATGCAGATACCAACACAACAACATAAAAATCATGAAAAAGCAAGCAAATATGACACCTCCGAAGAAACAGAATGATTCCCCAATAACAAATCCCAAAAAGGAAGTATTTGAAATGCCTGAAAATGATCCAAAATTATGAACTTAAGGAAACTTCGTTAGATACAAGAAAACAAAAGTCAACAGATAGATATATATTATACAAAAGAGCAAAGCAGAAATTCTGGAACGAAAAAATTCAATGAATTGAATTTAAAAAATACATTGAGAGCTTCAACAATAGACAAGATCAGGCAGAGAAAAGAATTTCTGAACTTGAAGACAGGTCTTTTGAAGTAACCCAGTCAGACAAGAAATAAGTAAGAATAGAAAACAATAAAAAGTCTATTTGATATATGAAACACCATAAAGCAAAATAATTTGAATTTTTGTGAGTTCCAGAAAGAGAAGAGATGGGCAAAAGCATAGAAAGCCAATTTAATGAAATAATAGCTGAAACTTCCAAAGTCTTGTGAGAAATATTGGCATCCATATACAAAAAGCCCAAAGATTCCCATATATATTCAATCCAAAAAGGTCTTCGCTGAGACATATCATAGTCAAAATGTCAAAACTCAAAAACTAAGAGAGACTCCTAAAAACAGCAAGAAAAAAGCATCAAGTCACAAATAAGGAAATTTCCATCAGGCTAATATATTGGTCAGGGGACACCTTACAGGCCAGGAGAGAATGGGAATAATAGATTCAAAGTGCTGAAAGAAAGAAAGAAAAAAATTTAAAAACCTGCCAGTCAAAAATGTACCCAATGAAGATATCTATCAGAAATAAAAGGAATGATATCTCTTCCAGGAAAAGAAAAACTGAGGGAATTCAACACCATCAGACTGGCCCTACAAGAAATGCTTAAGGAAGTCCTACATCTGGAAGAACAAGAACAATATCTATCATCATGAATATATATGAAAGTATAAAACTCACTGACATGGTTTGGCGGCATCCCCACCCAAATCTCATCTTGAATTTTTGTTCCCATAGTCCTCATGTGTTGTGGAAGGGAAATGGCAGAAGGTAATATAATCATGCGGAGGTTACCCCCATGCTGCTGCCCTCATAATAGTGAGTGTGTTCTCACAAAATCTGATGGTTTTGTAAGGGGCTTTCCCCACTTTGCTTGGCACTTCTCTCTCCTGCCACCATGTGAAGAAGGACGTGTTTCCTCCCCTTCCACTATGATTCTACATTTCTTGAGACCTCCCAAGCCATGCAGAACTGTGAGTCAATTAAACCTCTTTCCTTTATAAATTACCCAGTGTTGAATATTTCTTTGTAGCAGCATGAAAATGGGCTAATACACTCACTGCTAGAGCAGATACAAAAATGAAAAAGAGAAATGAATCAAATGTTACAAGTACAGAAAACCGCCAAATCTTAAAGATAATCAATAATGAGGAATAAAGGAAAAATAGGTGTACAAAACAATCGGAATATTATTAGCAAAATGACAGTCCTTACCTACAAATAACAATTTTGAATAGAAACTGTGTAAATTCCTCAATTAAAAAATATAGACTTGCCGGTTGGATCAAAAGCAAGACCCAATTGTATGCTGCCCACAAGAAACACATTTCACCTATAAAGACACATGTAGACTGAAAGTGAAGGGGTGGAAAAAAATATTCCATGAAAGTGGAAACCAAAAATGTACAGGAGTACAAAATCTATTATGAAATAGATTGTATGTAAAAAAAAATCATAAAAAGAGACAAAGAAGGTCATTAGATAATGACAAAGGGATTAATTCAGCAAGGGAATATAACAATTGTAAATGTGTGTGCACTCAACACTGGAGCACTCAGATATATAAAGAAAATATTATTAAAAGTAAAGAGAGAGATAAACTCCAATACGATAAGAGTTGGGGACTTCAGCACCCCACTTTCAGGAATGACAAATTGTCTAGACAGAAAATCAAAAACGAACCATCAGACTTAATCTGCATTATAGACCAAATGGACCTAATAGATGTTTACAGAACACTTCATAATCAGGGGAAAAAAAGAAGTCATAGACTGTCTCTGAGAGTCCCAAATCCTGGACTCTGCAGAAAATAATCTCAAAAAAGCCATTATAAATATTTTCAAAGAACCACAACAAGCCATGTTTAAAAATTAAAAGAAAATATCAATGATGTACCACAAAAAAGCAAATATTAATAAAGAGATAGATGTTATAAAAATAAAGAAATGAAAATCCTGTCACTGAAAAGTACAACTGAAATTAAAACTTCAACAGAAAATATGAACTGATGAAAGAATGAATTAGTAAACTTGGTAATACCTCAATATCTATTACACAATCTGATGAACAGAAAGAAAAACAAAATGAAAAAAGACTGAAAAGAGCCACAGAGACCCATAAGACACCATAAAATATACCAACATGCTCACATGGGAGTATCAGGAATATAAGAGCTTATTAAGGTTCACTATAGTTATCTCATTTTCCAGATCTCACTGCTAAGTTTCTGGCTAGTTTTTCAGTCTTCTGCTTGCCCTAACCAAGAGAGAGAGAAAAGATCAAAAACATCTTTGAATATATAATGACTTAAAACTTTCAAATCTGATAAAATAACATTAATATACACATCCAATATGTTCAGTGAATTTAAAGTAGGATACAAGAAAAAATATACACATCTTCAAATATTATAATCAAATTGTTTAAAGACAAAGACAAAAAAAATTCTTGAGGACAGAGAAAAATGAAACATTACATATAGCCAAACACCACTATAATTAACAACTAATTTTATATTTGAAACAATGGAGGCCAAAAGGAAGTGGAATTATATATTTATAGTGGTGGAAAAAAAATAAACAACCACCTGTCAACCAGTAATTCCATACCTATAAAAGCCATTCTTCAAAAATAAAACAAAATAGAGTTATTATAAAAAATTTTAAAACAAAAAAATTGTCATTAGCATATCTGCCTTAAAAGAAATGCTAAAAGAAATTCCCACCCTTTGGGCTCAAAAGAAATGACACTAGACAGTAATTTGAATCTACACCAAGAAATAAAGTGCACTAGAGGAAAAAGAGTAAGCAACTTCTAAGTAGCCAAATTATTCAAAATAAGCTAATATCTATCCAGCTAGTGAATTTAAAAAAATAAATAAACATTATTTTAAAAATGAAGTGCCTGCACTCATAAAACTTTTCTGTCTTCCTCTTAAGTCTTCCAATGTTCCAACATCCAAGCCAGAAACCTGGGAACATCCTTTACTCTTAATTTTCCCTTAGTTTTTATTCCCCAACCGATAAATGATCTTTGATCTTTTTTTATTCTACTAAGTAACTGTTTCTCAAAGATACATGATCTTTATTTCATCTAGTATCCCTGTTTCCTTAGCCTCACAATCATCTTAAAACTGCAGTAAGCTCTGACAGGTTTTGCTTCTTTGTCTTGTTGCGATCTAATTAATTTTATGCATAAAGGTCAATGGGAGATTTCTAAGATGACTCTCAAGTTTCCCTAGTAAATAGGCTCTGTGTAATACCTTTTCCTTGAGTGTGAAGAGTTTTTGTAAGCATGATAGAATCAGGGTTCTCTTGATTGTGTTACATCATATGGGAAAAGTAGTGGGATAGTCCCCGTTGTGATTTTTCTATGTTATTAGCAGATGGGAAAGAGTTTTCTGCTGGCTTTGAAGAAGTAAGTTCCCAATCCATGAGAGTATTACATGGCTAGGAGCTGAAAATGGACTGTAGGAGCCAAAAGCAATCCCCAGATTACATTTAACAAGAAAATTGGGAAATCAGTATTACGAGTTTGGGGAACTGAATTCTGTCAACAACCCAAATGACCTTGAAAGAACCTTAAATGATCGCCTAGCCCTGGCTTACACCTTGATTTTAGCCTAGAGAAACCTTAGGTAGATGACCTTTGCCTGGACTGACCTATGGAAACTGTGATATCATAAATGAGTGTGATTTTAAACCACTCATTTTGCAGTAATTTGTTATGCACCAATAGAAAACTAAGAATGCTATAACTCTTGTTTCTTCTTTAGCTTCTCTTTATAAAATATATTGCTCATACTCCAATCTATACTTTGACCAAATGGCACTTCTTCAATTTATAAGGTATACTACACTCTTTTGGGGGATCTTGTGGCGGTATTCTGTTCTATTTGATAAGAAACCTTTCACAGCTTCTTTATATCTGTCTAAATCTATTTAATCATCAGGTCTTCACTAAAAGTTTCTTAGTATCTTTGGAGTAGATTTTTGCCTTAGAGTCATCTTGTACTAGGCAGATTGTGAACATTCAGCAAATGATAGATAATAGTTTTTAAGTGATGATAGCTAATTTAGTCATGAAGATGACTAAAGTGAGTGGGCTGTTTTCGCCATATCTTTTGAGTGATCAAATTAAGTTGACCACTTGTTGACATAATCACTTATTTGGCATGTCAAACCCTGAAAAACCATTATATAGAATTGGCCTTTTCACATCTTACTAATAGTAAATGATTATATACCTATTACTGCATAAATATCCCTAAGAAGTTTTATATGCTTATTGGAAAAATTTTCCACAAACATTGCCTGATTACTAATAATATATTTTTTTCATTCTCTCTCAGAATGACAGGTAGGCAGCTCTCTCTGATTTTGAAGAGCAGAAAATAAATAAACTACTGACCTTTAGAATGCATTATTCATGAATATAAATATGCACATTATACTATTTAAGCAACTCTTTTAAAGGAAACTTTACGTATATATTCAAGCCAAACATTTAAATCTACATAATGCATTGGTTATCCTATACATAGCTTACTATTTATTATGAAAATATTCTCAATTTAAAAATCCAGCAACCTAATACATATAATAAAACATATATTCTAATTTGTTCATTAAATAATTCATATTATTCAGAAAAATATTGGTCAAGTGATTTCATTTATGACACTTTAATTCCATGAGTAACAGATTAACATATACATCCAGGTAAAACTTGAATGTCTCTAAAATCATAATGTTTAACTCTAGGGAAATCAAATCTAGCAGTAAAAGACATTCTCAGTGGTCCAAATTACAAAAGGAAAAGGAAGACATATCAATCCCGATCTTGGTTTAGGTGTGACATTTAAATCTTATTTTTTTCCAATCTAGTAATCCACTTTCCTCTTTGAATAGTTAACTATGAAGTGTTATCCTAGATATTCTTCTAATCGTGTTAGCATATAACCTATAAACTACCCTGCAGTTAGCTTAAATAGTAACTAGAGACTGTCTTTTTGTTGGCCCTATACTCCATTGGTTTTCATATCTGTTCTACCTTAGTTTCTATCTACATTTTACATGCATGTTCCCTTTTGCCCCAGAGTTTGAGGAATCTGGATTCTCTTCTTCTTCTGTGTCATGGCTTTTAATACCCCATCATCAAGTACTTTATGTACAACTAGCCTTTGAGACACTCAATATATTTTTTTAATTTCATTTCTAAAAATAGGAAACGTGAAAATAAACTGGCCTTTTCTCATTTGATTTCATATGCACACAGAAAGAGTTTGTTACCTATGAATTTGTAACATATTTTCCCATAATACTATCAAAATCCAACAGGATAATTCAATGAGTTTCTTATAAATATAAGCCCATATTTAAAATCACATGTCTTTTCCAAGCATACCATGATGCACAAGTTTCATTTCCTAATAATATTCCATACATATTAGAGTGCTTGGATATCTATATATTCTAATTTATTTTATAAACCAGAGCAATATGTAATAAATATTTGATTTAACTTAGTTTATGCTTTATGGTGCCACCAGTAAATATTTCTTTCTTCATTTTCTTTTTTTTGACAAGGTCTGGCTCTATTGCCCATACTGGAGTGCAGTGGTGCAATCTCTGCTCACTGCAACCTCTGCCTCCCAGGCTCAATCTATCCTCCCACCCCAGCCTTCTGAGCAGCTGGGACTACAGGCATGTACCACCACAGCTGGCTAAATTTTTGTATTTTTTGTAGAGAAAGGGTTTTGCCATGTTGCCCAGGTTGGTCTCGAATTCCTGGGCTCAAGCAATCTACCCACATTGGCCTCCCAATGTGCTGGGATTACAGACGTCAGCCACCACACCGGCCACAATATTTCAACCAAGATATACACTAGTGTAATTTTTATAGACATAGTATTTGTTTTCTAGACCATTCACTTCTTATAAAATTACACAATTTTAATTGTTAAAATAATACACATAAGCAACATTAGTTAAGAAGGTATCTGAGTTTGATTCTCAATGCTACTTTCCTTTATAATTTCTATACATTTGGATAATTTTATTCAACTTTTAGAATTCTATTTATTTTTGTAACATGGAGATAATAATAATACAACATAGTTACAGAAACTTTAAGAATAATTTATGTGAAAGAAGTTTTAAAATGTTAATCTTATACAAATGCTGGCTAAAAATAATATACCATAGTATTTATAAAAAGAGATGAGATGGGATAAGAATGACAGTATCATTAAGCACTTGTCCCAGGAATTTATTCCACATCTCAGTAATTTCTATCTGATTGCAAGGATCCATAGGAATTATAACTGATTCCCCCATTTATTTATGTTTCTAACAGACTGGAAACATCAAATTAGAATTCAGTCTTTTTTCTCCCCACGGCTTTTAGTATCAAGTTTCCATTTGAACAACCAATGCATTTGTCTAAACCACCAGGGTGCCTAACTCTAAAAGAAGGTGGAGGCGTATACACACTAACTTTTATGTCATCTTGTCATGCTGTGGTATCTCAGGGTGCTTTGCAATGACATTAAACTTAAAAACGTTATCTCTCCTGCTGAGTTAATTAGTTAAAATCAGGTAAGTGGCAATGACAACAAACACATCTTAAGTTCAAACTTAAACCAGAAGCCAATATCAATAGACATAGAGCAGTTCCTTGAAGCAGGTGTATTGTAGCTCAAAGGGAGACCACCTGCAGAGATATATTTCAGCAAGGAAGATGTTAGGAGCCCTGTTTTAGTTGACTTCAAATTATGAGTGGTGAAAAGAAATCTAGTCCAAGAAGGTAAGTTTTTATTTTTGACAAGCATTGTGAATTGGAGTTAGCTTAGTGGTATAACATGACCTTCAACAAGTGCCACTGGAACAAGCTTTTCATCCAATGGTATAGATTCTGAATAATTGGCAGCAACTATGTTTTGAATCAATCACAGTCCATTAAATAAATGAGTTAGGCTGCCAGTGAAGGAAATGGCAGATGTTTTACACCTTGTAAAAAAATGACCAAGACACCCACTGAAACCATCCAAAGAAGAGGTGATGTTCTGCATTTCCTTCCAGCTAAGAGCACATACATTCAGATATTGAGATCAATAAGCACAAATTCAAATTGTTTAACCACAGTAATATTCCATGGAATCACTCTCTGCCAAGGAAAAGAACCTTAGGAGGAGCATTTACTACAGGTACAATCCCACAAATTTTCTGCAAGTTGTTACTCTTAGAAAGGTCTTGGGCAATTATATGTTTTCATTTTTTTCTTTGTAATTTTATTTTATTAATATTATTTATTTATTTATTTTGAGACAGGGTCTCTTTCTGTCTCTCAAGCTGGAATGCCATGATGCGATCTTGACTCACTTCAGCCTCAGCCACCCAGGCTCAGGGCTCAGGTGATCCTCCTACCTCAGACTCCTGAGTAGCTGGAACTACAGGTGCATGCCACCATGCCTGGCTAATTTTTGTATTTTTTGTAGAGATGGGGTTTCACCATGTTGCTCAGCAGGTCTTGAGCTCCTGAGCTCAAATGATCTTTCTGTTTCTGTCTCCCAAAGTGCTGGGATTACAGGCATGGGGCACTGCATCTGGCCATGTCATTTATTTTAAATTCCTCTGTGATGAGTTGTATTATTTTTTCAAATTATTCCCGTCTCTTCATTTTGCTTATAGGAATTGACTTGCTTTGGCCAAGAAATGTGAGCAGAAGTGATGAGAACCACTTTCAACCAAAGTTTTCAGAGTCATCACATGGTATCACCATGACTTCCTTTCCCTTTTCCTTGAGATTTAGGACATTCCCCATAGAGGACATGCCTAGGTCCCAACATGAAAAAACACAGCCCACAAAAGACATCAAATATAATTGAAGAAGTTGTAGTTGTAGGTTTTTGAGTTTTGAGACTGGCTCATTACTATAGCATAACTTAACCAAAACTAATTGATGCAGTTTTCATGCTAAAACAAAGAAGCAAGTAAGTCAGCAAAACAAAAAAGTAGGCAAACATTTGGAAAACAAAATATAAATCATTAACAAAGAGAATAGAGTTGCAAATATCTAGAAAAGGCTACCCACAACAAGGCATTTTAAAGCAAAATCGTCTCAAAATATTCCACAGATTAACAGTGTTTCCTACATTATAAGTTTCACTGAAACTGGCATGTTTAACTTGAAATATCTTAAATATCTTAAAAATAGATACCTTACAAAAGAGAAAGGAGGAAAGAGAAAAACAGGAAAACTTCTAAGGATGAGCTTATTGGAGGTGAAAACTCTTCAAAAAACTTCAGAAATGATTCTCCACCACTAAGGTAAAAATCATATACAGAATAATAAGAACTCCACCTTTGTAATTTAGGCCTATAATTGGTGTGGGAAAGCATACAGTGATTATATGGAGGTAAATTTAATTTTCAATTTGTCTGATTTCATACTTCTTACATGCTACAAGAAGAAAGACAAAACCAGGGAAGGCCATTGCACTCATGTTACTCTCTTCTCACTAACAAACTGTCTCCTATATTCCCACAGTCTATAGAGCACTGTTTCTGAAAGTCATTTGGTTTCTAATTATAGCACCAACATTAACTCCTAACACTGGAAATATAAAAGAAACGACATATGTGTACTATGCTATTACATAGAATAAAGAAATTATTAAGTAAATGTATACAGGGAAATAGGAGAAATATTTTTTGTAGAACCACATATTGAAAATGACATAATGAAAAGACTTTTTTCTATGTGAAAAGTGTGTGTATAACCTTGATCATGAAAGGAACCACCACCCAAGCATCTGTTCACTTTGGCACTGACAAGGTACAATTTTAGAAAATCAAATTAGAATATCTCCTGTAACATATAAGTTGCTGGGTAAGTTATCACTGATTAATGGTGTGGCAGACAAAAGCATTTTCAAATAATTTTAAAGATAGAAGCTCTTTGAAGAAAAATACTTTAAAAATTGACCAGTAAGTGGGATTTGTTTTAGAAGTTTCCTATACGCATATACTTTTCCAAGGAAAACATTAGTCAAAAAGATGGAAAAGATCCAAGTGAATATTTATCCCTCTACTCTGCCTGAGCATCTAGAGACTGATAGTTTGCATATAAGAAACACTATGGGTTAAAAGGTTAAGGTAAACATTGCTAATCTGCCTTTTTTATTCCTTTGAGTGTATAAGCAGGGTGGCTGTGGTTAATGTACAAATTGAGTATGATAAACATAAAAGTTTTTCTGTATATCTAACTCAAAGTTATCAAACATAAACAATAGAAAAAGTATGTACCACAATTTTAAATAATGCACCAGATCACCCACAAAGATGACCACTTTTTGGTCAATTTACTTCTCTAAAAATTAAGATTATTTTTCCCCACCAAATATAATTTATCTTTATTAAACTGAATGCATTTCATCTTCCCCAAATTTGGAATAAACCAGAATTGTTAACTTTAATTTTACAATATCCACCCATGTATTCTAGTGCACCTTATGTGGAGAAAAACATTACTTCATATGAAGACAAACACTGGAAAAATATTATTGTTTTGTGTAAAAATTAATATGTTAATTGTTGACTTTCCTGAGTTTTTCTAAGTTGGTGCTAGCAGGAAGATATTTGAAAATGTTTAGTACATGTAATCACACAGTGAAGAGTTGATACACTTTGATCTAGAAGAATTTAGTTAAGTAAGGGTAATAATTAAGGGGTTATAATCATAAAGCCTGAGACAAATTTGAAAACACTGATCAGAAAAAAAAAACATATAACAAATAAAAAGTGGAGTGGGATTCTCAAGTAGTCTTCATAATGGAATGTATACACTTGACACTTGACAAAAAGATGCCAAAGTGCTATTCTGTAATCCATTGTAAGAACGTTGACCAAGACAAAAAATAATTAAGGCATAGGCACATTGGAAATTGCACCTTTTATATTTGAAATATAATCATCTGCTTTTCAGTACTCTAACTGATACCTTTGACTTGCTGTATTCTCAGTTCCCCAGTGATTTTCCACCATTGGTTAGTACAAGTCAGTGCCATATTTGCCAGTCATCTAAACCTTGTTCACTGCTACCTTTCCAATCCCTAGTGCATATTAAGTAGTCAATACATATTTAAAGAAACAATTATTCTTTCACTATGTGGATGTTTGGCTTATTCATCTTCCTAATCCGTTTTCCCATAGAATATCAGAACTACAGATTAGCCACATTCTATATTGTTTCCATTATATACATAATATATATAATTAAAATTAATATGTTAATTGTTGACTTTCCTGAGTTTTTCTAAGTTGGTGCTAGCAGGAAGATATTTGAAAATGTTTAGTACATGTAATCACACAGTGAAGAGTTGATACACTTTGATCTAGAAGAATTTAGTTAAGTAAGGGTAATAATTAAGTTATATATATATAAATATAAAAACTCATGAAAACAGAAGCTTTCTTTATACAAATTATTACATCTAAGACAGAAAAATTTATTAGAAATAATTCAACCCATTTTCACCACAGGGAATAGTTACTGTTATAGCCTTACAACAAATTATGTAAGAGTTGAGTAGCTTTTAAGAACCAACATATTTTAATTAAGGTTACATGTTAGATATTAAATAGAAGGTGGTAGGATATTTGTATTAATCAGTTTTTAAGTCCTATAATTCGCTTAACAGATACAGTGACTATGAAAGACACTGAAATGGATAGAAGATAAAAAATTAAGAAGCCAGAAAGTGGAAAACCTAAGTAGAAACTAAAAATAGAAATAAATGACCAGGCGAATGCTTACTTTATTTATACACCTCTTAGCACATTTCTTTTTTACAAAGTATGAATATATTTAATCCATTTTTACTAAAGCAACTTTATTTAGCTGGCTGTTTACCTTTCTGTAAAGCCTCATTACCCATAAAAACAAAGAATGAAGTTGATTAATGTGCTCTAAGTGTGATATTCAAATTATAATTTTCATATACGTAAATGGATGCTTCTGCAGAATTTTGTTTGAGAATTTACGGAGTTAGCACCCTCCAAACCACTAATCAGTTTCTTTTTATGATGACAGCTGCAGTAAATTCTTTTGGAATGTTAATTTTCATTAGTGTCTTCCCTTCCTGTGGACTGTATTCCTGGCTCAGGAGTGATTTCATCATTGCAAACTAAAATTTGTGAGGAAAGACATTTGGATCATTCATTACTTTTCTAAGAGTGCACAAAGATAGAAAGAATTGGAAACAAAAATTCAGATGGGTGGATTTCAAATATGTGAAGTTAATATAAATAAAATATATGATAGCTAAAGATGCACTACTTTCATTAAAAAATTTGATTAAGTTGTTGCTGACTACATTTGTTAAGATTGATATATCAAACAAAAGAAAGAAAGAAAAATGCTTAAACACAGAAAAGTGACAATGTCTTTGAATTTTGGAGAAAAATAAAAATATTAACTTTAGTAATTAAATGATAATATTTTAATTAATATGATAATTTTCTACCTAAACAACTATTTTGTGTAGTTGTATAGATTACCATTAATCATTTTTGACTTTTCAATGAAATCATTTAGTTTTAAAGAAAGCAATAAAACTTGTTCACCTTCACTGTGTGCCTCTCATATTCCAGGTGTGTCATCTCTAGAACAGCAGCAAAATTATTATCGCATTTAAAGGTGAGGAAACTGAGGCACAGCATTTTTGGGAAGCTTGCCCAATGTTACTTGGCAGAGTGAGATTTGAAGCTAAGCAGTTTGGATTCAGAGTCTGGAATCCTCATTGGGTATACTTATTAAATTCATGGAAAGAAAGCATAAAATTCAAAGCAGAGATGGCAAATGGATTAACGCCTTGTCCTATCATATATTAAGAATAAAGCTTAAATCTATATTTTTAATATCCTGTTAAACCATGTTTTATAGAATTGCTTCTGTTTCTCATACTAACTCCCAATTTGCCTGAATAGCAGCATTGGTTCCTGTTAATTTGGAATTTTCATGCTTGGATGATAGTATTAATGTTTTATGCCAGTGTAAATGTTAAGTCTCCAATCAAAGGGCCTGAATATATTAACATTATGCCTCTGTGCATAGGTATGAGAAGATAAGATGAATTATGCTGTCTGAAAAATTATTTTTGTTCAAACTAGATATATTTGTTTAAAAAACTGCTAGTATAGAGAAAACTTTTGATGTTTTCATTGCACTTTTGAAGACTGAGTAAAATATTTTTCCACAAGGTCAAAATAATTGTCAATCTTAGATTTTTCAATCTCGATATTTCCAAATATTATATGTATATATATACATACAAACATATAAAATTAAGAGATAAATGTAATCTATAATATTGTTCATTGTAGATCTTATTTCCTATTTTTTCCTTAAATATTATTGCAATTTTTAACATCTCTAGAGAATGCTAACCTATAAAAATTGATTAGTTTTCAGCAAAAAAATTACATAAAACTGCTACTTGGCAAGAAATTGTCTGCTTTATTTTCATCCTTCTACTTTCAGATTTTTCTCTGATAATTAGTAAGAGCTAACACCACTTTCACTTTTTTATCATCTATTCTCTTCTTAACTGTCTGTAACATGATTGTCCTTTTTGTCAGTCTATTCAAATGGCCCTCAGGAATACTGTGAGGTCCTCATTTCCCTTTATGACTATGCCACTATATTATCATCTTTCTGTATTTGTAAATCCCCTATTGGCTGAAACACAAATTGATTTTAAAACCTGTAGTTACAGTGATAATGGATTACAGAGTATATTACACTATGTGGGTCATGAGGGTGAGTATGAGGATATCCTTTATGCGACCCAGGAAAGGTGCATATTATAAAAGGTGCTCCTCATACAAATGAAATAAAGGTATATGCACAGAAAAGTAGTGTTCTAGGATTGACAAAATTACATATACATTTTTAAGAAAGTAGACAGTTGAAATTCCAATAGGCCTATTTTATGCTTTGAAAAATGAAGTATTGATTTATGGAAAGTCCTTAAGTAAACTTGATGGGGGTAATATTGTTATTGTTGTCTCTTTCATTCATGCAGCATACACCCTATTACATAAACTTTGGTGACATCATTTATAAAAACTATGAAAAAGAAATTAATGCATTTAAGTTTTATGATGGCACCCTAAAGACACCACTCAAAACATAAATGTTTTCTTACAGATCTGTCAGGAATATTTTAATATCGATGGTTGTTTAGCATTTGTTTTTCCTTGAGAATTGCTTTTCCATGGGTTCTAAGGTGTGTAGAAGTTTTTTTGTCTTAATGATTGGGGGATATTATTGTCATTTTGAAGAAGAGGATGGTCTGGGTGAGACAGCCTTACAATAAAGATTTTCCTACATCCCATACAACGTTTTAATGTCACACAGAGTATTTATTTAGCTTGAAACCCTGTTTCTACAAGAAAGACACTAAGTAATTGAAATATAGAGTTCTAAAAGGTAATATAGAGTTCTAAAACGTAAGTGTATCTCAGTTGAAAATGAGATAAATTTTACAAAGTCAAATGTATGATTGTTAGTAATTGTTGAGCCTTAAGAATTTTGAGTAAAATTTTTCATGTCTTTCTAATCTTTGCCTCTCTCAAATGTGGGAATAATGATATTTGTTTTGTGTTGGGACTGTAAAGATTAAAGGATAATATGTAAGTGTTTAGTGTCTTGCCTGACACATAGAAGACACTAGATGAAAAAAATTTTTTGAGAGACTGTGTCTTGTTCTGTCCCAGGCTGGAATACAGAGGCACAATCACAGCTCACTGTCGCCTGGACCTCCTAGGCTCAAGTGATTCTCCTACCTCAGCCTCTTGAGTAGCTGGGACCACAGGCATGAGCCATCATGCCTGGATAATTATTAATATTTATTTTTTGTAGAGATTAGTTCTCACTATGTTGTCCAGGTTGGTCTTGGACTCCTAGCTTCCAGAAATTCTCCCTCGTTGCCCTCCAAAAGTGTTGGAATGATAGGTGTGAGCCACCACTCCCAGCCAAAATAAAAATCAGTACTGTCAATAAATACTATCATTACTGCTAATATAATTATTGCTATTAATAATAGGATACTATTTTATACTAGATTATTATATATATTACATTATGGTGTTACATAGTAGTAATTATTATTATAAGTCATAATAAATAGTAGTAGTAATAGCAGTACACTTATAGTTATGCTGTCTCAAATTTGGAATATTGTAATAGAGTCGGGCTCCATGTCAGGTGTTTAAACCACAGGTTTTTCTAAAAGCCTCACCCTCCCTTTCCTCTTTAGAACCACAATTTAACAGGCTGATAAGAATACACTTGCCTGTGTGTGTCTCCCTATTTGGCAATGACAGGAAATTTATGTATTTATTTATTCATTAGAGATAGGGTCTCTCTCTATCACCCAGGGCAGTGGCATGATCATGGCTCACTGTAACCTCAAATTTCTGGGCTCAAGTGATCCTCCTGCCTCAGCCTCCTAAGTAGCTGGGATTACAGGCACACACCGCTATGCCTGGCCAACTGACAGGAATTTAAGCCTCGCCTGCATCGACACTTGTCTCAGTCTAACCTGTTTGTTGCTATAAAGGCCCAACTTACCCTCCTTTAGTTTATGCAAATGAGCCCAAACCTGCCTGTATCAGACCAGCTCTCACTAGGACTCAGCCCCTTGTGTGAGCAGTAAGCTTTCTTTCAAGTGCAAAACAAAACAAAACCCATGCTACTTATAATTATCTGAAACTAGAATCTAATTCCACTTTACACATAAACACAAAGTATTTGTTTTATAAATTTTATATACACTGAATTTTCTGGGAACCCAAAAACTGTGTATCCAGAAAGAACTCTACATATATTATATGACATTTTTTCAAAGCTGTTCATTATTTCAGAAAATCACATCCCCAGTGGCAATACCTCTTATGGTATTTAAGACATTAATAAGTCACCTGTATCGATCTATATTTGTAGCTGTCAGAAATAGGTTGCAGAGAACTGACTTTTATTTATTTATTTATTTATTTTGAGACAGAGTCTCGCTCTGTCGCCCAGGCTGGAGTGCAGTGGCGCTATCTCAGGTCACTGCAACCTCCACCTCCCGGGTTGACGCCATTCTCCTGCCTCAGCCTCCGGAGTAGCTGGGACTACAGGCGCCCGCCACTACGCCCGGCTAATTTTTTGAATTTTTAGTAGAGACGAGGTTTCACCATGTTAGCCAGGATGGTCTCGATCTCCTGACCTCGTGATCTGCCCGCCTCGGCCTCCCAAAGTGTTGGGATTACAGGCGTGAGCCACCGCGCCCGGCCAGAACTGACTTTTTTTTTTTCCTTTTTTATTTTTATTATTATTATACTTTAAGTTTTAGGGTACATGTGCACAATGTGCAGGTTAGTTACATATGTATACATGTGCCATGTTGGTGTGCTGCACCCATTAACTCGTCATTTAGCATTAGGTATATCTCCTAAAGCTATCCCTCCCCCCTCTCCCCACCCCACAACAGTCCCCAAAGTGTGATGTTCCCCTTCCTGTGTCCGTGTGTTCTCATTGTTCAGTTCCCACCTATGAGTGAGAATATGCGGTGTTTGGTTTTTTGTTCTTGCAATAGTTTACTGAGAATGATGATTTCCAATTTCATCCACGTCCCTACAAAGGACATGAACTCATCATTTTTTATGGCTGCATAGTATTCCATGGTGTATATGTGCCACATTTTCTTAATCCAGTCTATCATTGTTGGACATTTGGGTTGGTTCCAAGTCTTTGCTATTGTGAATAGTGTCGCAATAAACATACGTGTGCATGTGTCTTTATAGCAGCATGATTTATAGTCCTTTGGGTATATACCCAGTAATGGGATGGCTGGGTCAAATGGTATTTCTACTTCTAGATCCCTGAGGAATCACCACACTGACTTCCATAATGGTTGAACTAGTTTACAGTCCCACCAACAGTGTAAAAGTGTTCCTGTTTCTCCACATCCTCTCTAGCACCTGTTGTTTCTAGCACCTGTTGTTTCCTGACTTTTTAATGATTGTCATTCTAACTGGTGTGAGATGGTATCTCATTGTGGTTTTGATTTGCATTTCTCTGATGGCCAGTGATGGTGAGCATTTTTTCATGTGTTTTTTGGCTGCATAAATGTCTTCTTTTGAGAAGTGTCTGTTCATGTCCTTCGCCCACTTTTTGATGGGGTTGTTTGTTTTTTTCTTGTAAATTTGTTGGAGTTCATTGTAGATTCTGGATATTAGCCCTTTGTCAGATGAGTAGGTTGCGAAAATTTTCTCCCATCTTCTCCCATTTTCTCCCTGTTCACTCTGATGGTAGTTTATTTTGCTGTGCAGAAGCTCTTGAGTTTAATTAGATCCCATTTGTCAATTTTGGCTTTTGTTGCCATTGCTTTTGATGTTTTAGACATGAAGTCCTTGCCCATGCCTATGTCCTGAATGGTAATGCCTAGGTTTTCTTCTAGGGTTTTTATGGTTTTAGGTCTAACATTTAAGTCTTTAATCCATCTTGAATTAATTTTTGTATAAGTTGTAAGGAAGGGATCCAGTTTCAGCTTTCTCCATATGGCTAGCCAGTTTTCCCAGCACCTTTTATTAAATAGGGAATCCTTTCCCCATTGCTTGTTTTTCTCAGGTTTGTCAAAGATCAGATAGTTGTAGATATGCGGCATTATTTCTGAGGGCTCTGTTCTGTTCCATTGATCTATATCTCTGTTTCGGTACCAGTACCATGCTGTTTTGGTTACTGTAGCCTTGTAGTATAGTTTGAAGTCAGGTAGCTTGATGCCTCCAGCTTTGTTCTTTTGGCTTAGGATTGACTTGGTGATGTGGGCTCTTTTTTGGTGCCATATGAACTTTAAAGTAGTTTTTTCCAATTCTGTGAAGAAATTCATTGGTAGCTTGATGGGGATGGCATTGAATCTATACATTACCTTGGGCAGTATGGCCATTTTCATGATATTGATTCTTCCTACCCATGAGCATGGAATGTTCTTCCATTTGTTTGTATCCTCTTTTATTTCATTGAGCAGTAGTTTGTAGTTCTCCTTGAAGAGGTCCTTCACGTCCATTGTAAGTTGGATTCCTAGGTATTTTATTCTCTTTGAAGCAGTTGTGAATCGGAGTTCACTCATTATTTTGCTCTCTGTTTGTCTGTTATTGGTGTATAAGAATGCTTGTGATTTTTGTACATTGATTTTTGTATCCTGAGACTTTGCTGAAGTTGCTTATCAGCTTAAGGAGATTTTGGGCTGAGACAATGGGGTTTTCTAGATATACAATCATGTCATCTGCAAACAGGGACAATTTGACTTCCTCTTTTCCTAATTGAATACCCTTTATTTCCTTCTCCTGCCTAATTGCCCTGGCCAGAACTTCCAACACTATGTTGAATAGGAGTGGTGAGAGAGGGCATCCCTGTCTTGTGCCCGTTTTCAAAGGGAATGCTTCCAGTTTTTGCCCATAATATCTTCTCTGGAAGTCATATCTGTGTAATTACATAGTGACATATGTATTATTAAGTTATACTTTATTTCCTTTCATTTCTCTTTCATACATGTAGATCATTGTATTGATTTATAAAATTACATGTATAGGTAGATTTTATTGTCTGTTATTTTATTTTATTTTATTTCATTTTGAGACAGAGTCTTGCTCTGTCACCTAGGCTGGAGTGCAGTGGCATGATCTAGGCTCACTGCAAGCTCCGCCTGCTGGGTTCCTGCCATTCTCCTGCCTCAGCCTCTCGAGTAGCTGGGACTACAGGCACCCGCCACCACGCCTGGCTAATTTTTTTTGTGTGTGTGTTTTTAGTAGAGACGGGGTTTCACCGTGTTAGCCAGGGTGGTCTCGATCTCCTGACCTCGTGATCTGCCCACCCCGGCTTCCCAATTATCTGTTATTTTTATTGTGTAGATTTTCTTAGTTCACTTTATATATAATAAGGTTGACAGTCAAAGATGTAGAACATTCTGAAATGTTCCTCTATGTCTTTAATTAATTAAATATCCAAACTTTTCTTATTCACAATTTTTAAAATGGCAGAGTAGAGTAATTGATACGTGTTTGATATTGTTTTTTGATGTCATGAAAAGGAGAACAATGTTGTGTAGTGTCTTAGTATTCCTGCCTTCATTTTATATTCCTCTGTAATATACTGCAGTGATCTTATTACAGAATGAAACTTTAAAAAAACCAAGGAGTGACATGGGTTAGAAGGAATCCAAGGTCATAAAATGGCACCATTACAGAAGTGGAACACAGAGTATTCCTACTAATAATGGAATTGAAGAATAAAAGCAAAAACAAGAATGAGGTGCAAAATTGATGGCTTTAAAGAAACAAACAAACAAACGACAAATTTCCCAAAGAAAGAGAAAAGGATGAAGTGTATTGGTTATACTTATAAAAATAGAAGAAAATTAATAAAAGAATATGATTGATATATTCCTCAGAATTTGCATATTTATTTAAATCGCTCTCTTTTTTCTTGTAGAGGGTTCTTGAGGCCTCGTTAAATTAGTTGCAGTAACTCATGGAACAAGATATCCACATTCTCCAACAATATAGAAACCAGAATTCAGCAGCTCTGCAAGAAATCTAGTCAACACATTTATTAGGATGATTTATTATTCACTGAGCACCAACTCAATGCTTCTTATAACAGGAAAAATAAACTTCTTTTCTATTTCAGATATTTTAAAATATAAACAAAAATAAATGGAAGAAAGAAATAGTCCCAACTCTACTACTATACCACTTACCTCTTTTTTTCTAGAAACTTATAACAGAAAAAAGTAGGTTCAAGCCCCTAAGGAATAAATGATTAAAACCAAGGAGTAAGGAAAATAACATTAAAAATGGAAAAGAAAGAATCATGGGAAAAAAAACCAAACACATAAATTCCAAGTTTCCAATCCAATTTGACCAGTAATTTGGGTACAGGGGCACAAGTATCCAGTAGGTTAAGTTCTTTCCTCTATCCTTCACCATTTTATTCCACAAATTAACATTCTAATTCTATCTGAACATTCATGTGTGTCTTCTTAAATGCTTTAAGATTCAAATTAATCATTTTTCTTAGTAATTATATTTTTCCTATGTAATGTTTGCATATTCATCCTCAAATTATCAATAATTTATATTACATATTCATGCAAGCCCAAGAGCTCACATACGATATAAATAGACCATTGAATTTTAGATACCTAGTAGCTGAGAATTATTAGCCTGTATCTTCACAAAAATATATATTATAACAAGATAATTGATCAGGATATAAATAATTTCTAATTTTTAAAAAAAATTCAACTTCTGCTTTACAACAACAAACACAAATAATGTAATGAAAGCTTGCTAAGTGAAAAGTATAGTGATAAATCCTTTTCAGACCTTTTATTTCATTGAATCCTTGCAGCAATGCTAGTGATATTTGTTTTTGCCACTTAATGGATGTGGAGGCTGAGGTGTGATGGATTAAGAAGGTTCTCATAGTCACAGAGAAAGTAAGTATACACCAAGATTCAAAATCATAATTCAAACTATGTTCTTAAACTTTCTTCTCTCTCTACTTCCCTCCAACAAATTAAGTTGATTTTTAACAAATTTTTTAAAACACAGAAAAGCACAAAATATTAATGTAATCAAAACTCATATTCATATCACCACACTCAAATATGAATTACTACTATGTTTATTTCTGTTCTGTTTTACTCTAAGAAAATAATATATTAGCAAGTAAGTTAATGGTCTCCTTAACCATCACCTTACATCTCCTTCAATCCTTCTCATAGATAATCACTGCTATGTAATACTTCTCATCAACTTAATTATTTCATGTGTATGATACAAATATGCCTACTTCATTCTGAAGGCCTCATTGAGTTTGACACTGAACCCATTACTAATTGTTCACGTGGCTACTCTATTGCCTCAGCATTTGAAGGGAGTATCTTTTACAGAAACTGAAGAGCTCTTTCTAGGAGTGACACCAGAAGCAAGAAGGTATCATCTTAGGTGATATTACACTTGCAGCTTTTTTCAGAATAATGGTTAGTTCAGTGGAGATAATGGGAAGACAACTAATTATTCATTTAAACAAGGTAAATTATATATACTTAGTTCATACTCTCCATTCCAAAAGTATCAATGTAATGTTCATCTTATAGAAGTATATGAATGTATAGAACATCAGTCATGCCAAATTTCATTTTATAATCCACCACAATACATAATTGCAAATGTACAAATCAAGCTTTTATGAAATTGTTTATCTCAACTATTTGCTCAAAAATGGCAAAAATGAAACTACGCATAAAAATCTAGTAAGGCCTAATATTTTATATTACTTCACCATGATGTAAAATGAGGTTTCACTAGAACATTTAGCTTCATACATGAGGACTGTATGATTATTTGAAATCAAATGGCATGGCAATTCAAAATGAACTTGTTCCTGTTCAGTATGTTTCCCATTTAATCTCATTCTGTCCTTATTTTTCAGCGCTTTGCTAAGTCGAACTACATAAGCAAGGCTTCCATAGCTAAGACTCCTGTATTCCTTGTTTCTGGACAGCTAAAGTAATGTCCTCTCACAACAGTCTATAAGTGATAGTACTACTACTTACAGAACAACTTAAATGATGGTTCCATACCCACTTGCAATATTGGTATTTTAAAGGAGGGCTGAGTAGTGCCTAGAACAAAAAGATTTGTTTGGTGAGGATGGGTCTATCTTCTGGGATATATATATATATATATATATATATATATATATATATATATATATACATTTTTTTTTTTTTTGAGACAGAGTCTTGCACTGTCGCCCAGGCTGGAGCGGAGTGGGGCGATCTGGCTCACTGCAAGCTCTGCCTCCCAGGTTCAAGCGATTCCCCTGCCTCAGACTCCCGAGTAGCTAGGACTACAGGCGTGCGCCACCACGCCCAGCTAATTTTTGTATTTTTAGTAGAGACGGGGTTTCACCGTGTTGGCCAGGATGGTCTCGATGTCTTGACCTCGTGATCCACTCTCCTCGGCCTCCCAAAGTGCTGGGATTACAGGCGTGAGCCACCGTGCCCAGCCTCTTCTGGGAGATTTTAACGTAGCTATTTCTACTAATGGGAAAAGTTCTGAACTCAGAAAAATGCAAAATATAAGTCTTAGAAATGGCTTTTGGGATATAATTGTTATTGATATATAAAAAGGTATAAAACACAAATTAAAAGGATATAAATTCAATTTGAAGACAGCTGGAAAGTAATTTTTCACGCACAGGGTAATTATAACACATGGAGAATAATTATAAAGGTATTTTTGATGGGCTCTTGTGCAGTGATATCATACCATGGACCAGACTGTGATAGAAACACATATCTCAGTCTATGTACTGAAATTTTGCAACAATTTCAGGCCTCATTTTTCTTGTAATACAAATGGGGCTAATACAACTTGTCATCTACTTCATAATGAATATTATGAGGATTCATGAGATCATTAAATGAAGATTCTCCAAGTGCTTAATTTACTCACTGGCAAGAACTCAAAATTCCATTCACCTTTTTAGGGCATTAGAGCATACGTGGTCCACAACGAGTTAATATATGTGCTTAATTTTCTTCCATCTATCTAGACAATCCTAGACCTGTGTGTGATACATAAATAGGATTATTTATAATGTGTTATGAAATCCTTATGGTAAGATGCAGAATTGCTGTTTAAGTAAATGAAAATAAATCTATTTTAACAGCAGCTTTAAAAGTCATCAGAATGGTCTGATACTACTTTGTCTCGTCCTATGTATAGGGAACTAAAGTTTTAAAGGGTCATACATATAAAATTATATAAATATGTGGACCATCAGAAGTAACATTAAAAGGACTAGGTTATACATTAGCAGTTTTTTGTGCCTTGTGATAAAAACCATTTGATTACTCTTTTTAACTAAACATGATCTGTAATGGAGATTAATTATAAAGGTATTTTTGATGCAGTATTTACAACCTATTGTCAAATTCCAAGCTAGGGGGTAAGAAAGCCTGTATCACTGAACGTCCTATTTATGATCTTTTAAAATAAATTCTCATTCTTTTGTGTAGTAAACATCTTGACAACATAAAAGCTCATAGCGATGTTCTAAGATGTTCAGATGTGATGATTATGAATGTTTGACACAGCCCCTTATTGGGCTCTTGTCTGAGAATCAGGATAGAAACTTTCACACAGGGCAATGGCTCTGTGGCAATCAGGCAAGATGACTGCTCCCAGGACATTGCCTGTCAGAACACAAGACCAGTAACCCTCAGAGGCAAGGGGTGTGCCAACTTACAGGACCCCAAAACTCATGCTTTTATGACAATGCCACACTGATTTGCCCACAAAGCTAAAATAAACAAAATATTTAAATCTGGTTTTCAGAAGGATATGAGTTGTTCATAAACCTGATACAGACTGGCAACTAACTCATTTGCTCAAGAAAAAGAAAAATTGTTTGTATTTGGTTTTGATAATAGAAGTACACTTTTAAAAAGAAAATAGATTAGCTCTGGCAAAAGACTTAAAGCACAGAGCCAAAATGAATACTAGAAGGGAAAAACGCTATTGATATTCACAGAAATGAAAATATTTTATAGGAAAATGTCATAACTGTGACATTAATTATGTAATTCAAAATGTGACAGTCATCTTCCAATTAAACAAATATTTCATAAAATCAATTCACCTATACTGCTGGGGACTCTGTGGAATATTTGGAACAGATACTATTAGGAGAAAATGTAGCTGAAAAAGAATTATCTCTTTCATCACAAGCTTTACTATTCCTGAAATTGACTCAATTTCTACTTGCTAGGCTTAGATATAAAACCATATTTCATACATGAAAATAAACTTAATCAAAATCTTTTGAAGCAGATTTGGAGGTATCAATAGTTTCTAAATTAATAATAATTGTAAAACTCTTTCAAAAACACCTGGTTTTTCTGCTCACTTACCTTCAAACATAAACAAACACATCTTACAAATCTCAAATCAAGTATATTGAAAGAAATAAAATGTATTCCTATTTTTTATAACTCCAACTTTAGGATGGTATGCATTAATAGGAAATATAGTAAAGTTTTTAGGACCCTGGATTCTAGTTGCTTTTAGAACCCTCCCTTATGAACAAGGAAAATAGGCTAAATAATTTTAGTTTTTAAAAATTTCAGTTTGCCATATATACAAACATGTTCAATTATTCTTAAATTTGTACTCTTTCAGATTTCATTTTAAATATTTTCCAACGATGCACCTGACTTACATTGCATTTTTATTTACTATATTCAATAATTTTGCCTCCTTAGCTTCACATTTTTACACAGTTGGTCAACACATAGATTTTTAGGTGAACTACTTACTAATGAAACAAAATATAAGTGCCTTGTATTTTTACCTCTACAATAATGGGTTTATATTGTGAACAGAAGTGTGCTAATACCCTGCTCTTAGGCTAATAGCTATGGTCTATCAAATAGAGTCTTTCTTCTTATAGCTTTATGTAGCTGCTTCTAATTATTCATAGTTTCTTCTCATTATACATAGTTGGCTTCATTTTTCTGGTGCAATACATTTGCCTTAAAAACAAATGACAGTTCTGCACAATAATCTCCATTTGATGAAAGGAACCTTTGTTGAAATGATCATTGTTGAAGGAAAGTAGAAGGATTCAGTATACCTCAAATCCTTTTTTTCACACAGAGTGTGTATAGCTGATATTGGGCACTGTTGTTTGCACATAATCTGATGCATGTGGGAAATCTAATTCAATGGAATTTATTACACAGTCTCTAGAGGGGACAGGGATGCAATACCAATGGATGTGAATTTCATGGTGCTCTTTTCACCAAACAAAAGTCTTTCTACTTAAAGTTTAGACTCCTGACTCCCCAAAATAGTTAAGATTGCTATTCAAAATAGAAAATTAGCCATATATATAAGCACCTTTAAACCGACTCTTCTATGAAATCAATTTATAAATACATACATATACATACACACATACACACACATGTATGTGTGTGTATGTGTATATATTTATATCTTTATGTGTGTATTTGTGTGTATTTATGTATTGACTTCATAGAAGAAGGTGCTAAAGGTGCTGATAAACATCTAATATTATTTTCTCACTCTAGGATAGACCATGTTCTTCACAATTTACAGGCAATGTATTCGGTCTATTCATTATCTCCAGTGAAAATGATAAAAAATTAATTGAAAATTTATACTGTAAAAATATATATTTCACTATATTTCTTTCATATTGTATCATGAAATATATCAGTATTAAAAATGTTCCTAGTAAGCCTGAGAGTACTTATATGAACATTTGTCACATACAATATTTAACAGATGTCTCATTTCAGTGTTTCTATTACTAGAGAGTGTCAGCAATGATCTGGTGGATAGTGCATTACACCAGGAGCCAGAAAACCTAGATTCTTATGTTCTTGGCTCTGCTGTTGCTATTAAATAACATCAAACAATTCCTGGATCATCTGTACCTCATTTTATTCACCTTCCAAGCAAAGGGGAATATTTTTTCCTCCTGTAAAGTGTTATCAGGGAATGGTAAACATGGTTAAGCAACTCAGATTTCAAATTTCAGGTCTAAAGTCAAGACGATAGTCAAAAATTTGATATCTTATTTATGTAGACACTAGAAATTAAGGAGCAAGGCATTCTTGGAAGACTATCAAGACCAACGCAAAGTCTTAAATTCTTGGCTCTGATGCTGACTATTAAATAACACCAAACATTTCTGAATCATCTGTTCTTCATTTTATTCACCTTAAAAACAGAAGGGATTTTTTTCCTGCTATAAAGTGTTACCAGGAAAAGTAAACATAGTTAAATATCTCATATTTAAAATTTCAGGTCTGAAATCAGGATGGTGATAAGGAATTCAAATTCCCATTTATGTAGGTATCAGAAATTAAGGAGAAAAGCATTCCTGGAAGGCCATCAGGACTAAGATTATAGGAACTGAATTGGCAGAAGAAACCATGGTCTGGCAATTCTTCCAAGTGAAGTCACCACTTATCTGTACAGAAGAGCTGGCAGGTGTGCAAGTGATCATGTGATGATGTAACAATGCACCCAGCTACTTCCACTCTTTGCATAGAATGTGATCTCTTGAAACCGTAGTCCTAAAGCAGGGGCTTTGAGATCTGTGGTTCAGGGGTGGTTCTGTGTGTCCTTTATAATCTTAAACCTCACAGTCTCCACTGAAAATTCAAATTCTTTGTCACATGCCATTGCTGTTAGAGAATAGTAAGAGGAAGATGAAAATGTGTAGTATTTTCAATAGCTGTAACAGACCAGAGAATTGGAGTAACAATTCTAAGAGCAAGTAACCTAAAAGTATAGTTGATGTTGGACTAATGCAACGTTAAAGACTCTTAAGATTATCTTATTTCATGCTCAGGGTCCTCAAGAATACACTAGTTGCAGTGATTTTCAACCCTAGACTCACATAAAAAGCATTTGGGAATATGTGGTTAAAAAACTCTTGTGTACATGCCACAACCCAGGCCAACTAAATAAGAGTTTTCAGAAATGATTTCTGGATCTTGGTGTTTTAAAAGTTGTACAGGTGATTCTAATTTGCATCCAAGTTTGAAAGCCACTGATCCAGTGCAGTGTACAGCTCCTAACGATAAAAACTGCTTTTTGGCTGCTGAAAAGAAAAATCACAAAACATCTCTTCTTTCTCTTAAAAGAGCTGAATGATATATATATGTGTGTGTGTGTGTGTGTGTGTGTGTGTGTTTGTATGTATATACATATGTATAAACCGCTCCTAAAACTCTTAAAGATTAGCAGCTAAGCCAATGTTTATTGACCTCTGGCAGAGTAGGGTACAATCCAAAGATTCAGTTTTTCACTCATCTGAGTCTATATTATCCTTTGAAATGCATGCATATAAACTCTGGTACTTCCACTCTGGAACTGTCTGCACAGGCTAAATATTACTTTTAAAGCCATTGCCTTAAAGTCCTCAAAGGAAGCTTTCTTCTCTAATTATTGATTTTTTGTCATCAAAAGAGTTATTCTTTTTGATTAGGGACCTAAGTGGTAACATGAATACTCTGACCTACATTCATGGCCCATATCCATCATTTATTTATTCAACACAGTATAGTATCACCTTAGAAATGTCACCAAATTTGCTTATTCCTGTAAAACACTGATAGAGAGCGTCACATGCAGGCTTTCTTTCTAGGTAGATATATATTACACTAATTTTTCAATTATCTACTTCAAACATCACTTTGATTCTTTAAATAGTTCTAAAAAGTAATTTATTTGCTTACTTAAGATTTTTCTTTGGGTTTCCTCACTTGCTAAAGCAGATTCTAGAAAGAATTTTCACATAACTTGCAACAGAGTCTAATTGCTGATCAGGTTGTACAAGTTTGAGTGGTCGGCTGCTTAATACCCAGCTAAAAGTCTTGTTGAAGAATCTTTAAAGAGAAACCATCTGGATTAAGGTAGCTAGATTTCCTTTGTTCCCCAAAGGGTTCATATGGCTTGTGCTTTCAGCCCAATGTCACCATTTTAAACAGTGGAACATCCTAAGAAAACATAAATTGCAATAATACATTTAGTATATCGATATTATTAACTATGTAATGTATACATTACAGAGAAAGCATGAAAGACATATTTTGTTGATTGTTCTCTTGAACAACTAAGTTATTTTATTTTATTTTATGTATTGGCTTATTACCTTTCAACCCAAGCTTAACTTTCTGTATTCTGTTTTGTGACATTGAGATTGATAGTCTGCACACTGTTTCCCAGACTCATTGCTACCTCACTGTCTGGTAGTGTCTGAGCCTGGAGGGAGTTTAGAAAGCAGGACAAGGAAGAAACAGATTTCTTTTTGGTCTCCAGTTTCTGCTGTTTCCTTCCAGTAACAGGGGCCAGGTACCATTCCAGACCCCAGCTCATTGCAGCATTCCTGTTATCACCTGCCATGTATCCCTCAGAGGTACCAGCTGGTCAGATTACCAGCTATGATGCTCCTCCATGTCAGAGGTACCAGCACTGGCACCAGTGGCACTACACCACTTTCCATGATGTTCTAGTGATTACAATCTTGTTCTTTGTTGTTTGAGCCCTAAGCGTGGGTAACTGATTCCTGTAGTTACTAATATCTGTGTCACTTTAGCATTTTCTTTTTTTGTTGTTGTTTAAGCCTTCCAACACTTATGTGACCATTTTTTGGGGGGAGGTATCAAATCCTATTAGAAAAATACCTACAGTGGCTTCAGTTTTCCCAGCCAAACCCTGACTCTGATATAGGATGAATTATGTAACTTTTATTTCCATCTTCAAAGAGATTTATTGATTTGAAAAACAACAGGGAACTACTTAATTGACATTAATTTGGGGAACAATGCAGTGATGCTGTACACAGGAAGCTTACAGTAAGTGAAGGCATCCACTGCTACCTAGTGGATGAGGAAAATGATGTCCCAGACAAGATGATGATCTGATTTTCCAGGGAAGGGTTTCACAAGAACCCTAATGGTGGAAAACACATGACAAATTATACATGAAATGATACATATCAGGACCAGATATGTCATTTGCAGGGCTGAGTGCAAAATGAAAATGCTGGATCTGCTATTTTAAAAACATATTAAAAATTACAGCACGGCAGCAGCAGAACTTTAACTTTGCCCTTTACAGAAGACTTTGCCCAATCTCTGGACAAGTGTCATGGACTAGATACTAAACATAGAAAATTTATTAAATGCCTTCTTAACTCTGGCACTTTATTTTACCAGGTAACTGGAATAATTACCTTTCCCAGTCATTTTTATCTCAAAATATGTGAAGATTAGGCCAAAGGTTTCCAAGTTTTAGATCAGAAAATCATAATCATTAGCTGTTTCCATGCAAATAAGGAAACCCTTGGAAAGTTATCAAAATTTCAGATAAGCATTTCAGCATTGTGTGTAAAAAAACAAGCATTTCAATATAAATACAATGTAAATAAGATACTCTTTAATAATCCACAGTAGTCCAAGCACAGTGGCTCATGCCTGTAATCCCAGCACTTTGGGAGGCCTAGGTGGGCGGATCTCTTGAACCTAGGAGTTGGAGACCAGCCTGGGCAACATGGTGAAACCCTTCTCTACAAAAAATACAAAAAATTAGCCAGACATGGAGGCATATAGCTGTACTAGAGAGACTGAGGTGGGAGGATCACTTGAGCCTTGAAGACAGAGGTTGCAGTGAGCCATGGTTGTATCACTGTACTCCAACATGGGTGACAAAGCAAGACCTTATCTCAATAAATAAATAAATGAATATCCACATTATCTGAAAGTTTTGTGGCTGAAAAGCCACTACTTTTCTCTTACAGCATTTATAGATCCCACGCCAATGAGCATGTCTGTGTACCACTTCTATAAATGGCACATTAGTCTGGCTAGCAGAGGCCAACATTTATCGTTAGTTTTTGGAAAATTCATCTAAAATAACTGGACAATTATATAAAAACTTATCCATAAAACAAAGTAAATCTTATTATCAGCACCATGCTCAGAAATTACCAACTTTCATTTTAATGACCTCCAGATGCATTACACAATGGCAGTTCCTCATTTCAGGAAAATAGAAGTAGAATAACTATGCATGGGGGAGTTAACTAGAGAAATATTCAATTCTTCAAAAATGCAATTTTACTTCAAGCATAGGCAGTCAGGGATGAGTTGTGAGTTTAGAACTCACCTAATGTTTTTTATTTGAATGGAGGGAAATTTCAAATGAAGGCAATTGGACATATTCTTTTCTCTGCCAAGAGTTGGGATTTTAACACACGTATTATGTTGGTCGTTTAGAAAACATACACAATGGTATTCAGTTTAGTTTTAAACTGTGAATCAGAAATAAAAAATAACAACAGATGGAGAAAATAAAATTGAATTCCTAGTATATTGCAAACAAGCTTAAATACTGTGCTCAGCTCCCATGTGGTGTGCTGTTTGGTCTGAAGGGCTGAATGTGACAAATATTATCAGTGACTCACAGTCCATGTCTACCTGTAGCCACAAAATCCAATGTTTTGTGATCAGCTTTTTTCCTTTTTAAAAAAATGTTAATTGCTATCTACATATTCTAACAAACTTTGAGGTTGTTTCAAATCATAATAAGAATGTATTGATCAAAATATAGCCATCACCTGAGTTGTTTTATTTTGTGTTGTTCAAAGACAGCCCATTCTATTGATCACCAAATGTGGTGGAGGGTCATTTTTGTAAGGCCTGAGATATCTATCAGTGTATGACATTTCAAACGTTTTCTACACCAGAGAATACACACATGCACACACACACACACACACACACACACACACAATTCTACATCTTTTGCCATTTCTATGCCTATTGTATCCTGAAGTGATATTTTCATGAAAGATTCTACCGAGAACTGTGTCATGGCACTTTCATTATTGCTTTCAAGCATGCTCCCCACACAGACTTTGATTAACCTATACTCTGTTGGAAAATTTTTTATCATAGTGATTCAGGATTTTTCTTATCCCCTTCATCAAACTTATGACAGGGGTACCCCATTTACCCAACCCGCTGCACTCAACCCCTTTCAGGAGGGAGAACGTGAATGAGCAAGTGCTGGATTCGCCAGACGTTCCAAGCACCGACACAGGAGCAAGCTTCATGTGGTGCCTGCGGCGACACCCAGGTGGGGTTGCGTATGACAACCCCAGAGGAGGTGCTACAGTGCTCTCTTAGTTCCACCGTCTGTAGATGGTGGTGTGTTAGCAGCTCAGTTGGCCCCTTGCGGTGGCACCTGGGTGAGGATGCCTGTGACCCCATGCCCCAGAAAGGGTGTTACAGTGCTCCTTTAGTTATGTTGTCCATAGTCCGATGATGGTGGCATGTTAACCACTCAGTTGGCCCCTTGCCTTGTTTCCTGGCCTGGCTGCCCTCTGCCTGCAAGGTCAAGGGCCAATATGACAGCCTTTTCTGGGTACCCGCCCTCAGTGAGTCCCGAGCTCTTGTCTGGCATCCAAGAAGAGGACCTCATGACCATGAGGTCACATGGATGCTTAAAGAGTGGTGAAAGAGGAGAATTTTATGAAGGGATGAAAACAGCTCTCAGCAGAGAGGGAAACTGGAGAGGGGATGGGAAAGACAGGTTATCTTCCTTTAAGTCTGAGGTCTTATAGGCACAGGATGGGTAATAGGCACAGAATGGAGCATGCATGCTGATTGGTTTGTAAGTATGCAAAAAAGGTTAAAACAAAGACACCTACTCAAAGGTGGGTATGACAGTGTAGAAAACCAATTAGGAAAAGGTAGGCATATGTAAAATAGGTGAAGGGTGGGGATCAATTAGAGGAAAGTGCACCAAACAGGAAGACAAGTTCCCAATCCGGTCAGAGGATTTAATGTGTAGTTTGGCTTTCAGGCTTTAAACTGTCTTTGGTTTGTAGGTGGTGTTTCACTGGGTACCCACTCCTATCTGCCTAGGTATTTGGCTGCCTCCAACTGTTCTCAATAGTATAACATGCATACAGAACAGCACACAAATCAAAATCTGAAGCTCAACAAATTTCACAAGTAGAAGACATTCCTTTGACCAGTATGTATATAAAGGAGAATATGTACTGTACTCCTTCCTTTTAGTCACAACCAAGGTGCCAATGTCATGAATCCTAACCTCAAATATTACTTTTGAATTTTTAAAATTTTATTTAAATAAAATTATACATACATGTCCTCTGGTATGGTTTATTATGTTCATTCCTCTGCTTTTGGAATTTATTCACATTGTAGCATAAGTTTCAGTTTTGATTTTTATTTTCTAGAGTGTTACCATCATATTATGGATCAAGATCCTTGTTCTCCTCTTCAAATTCCTTCAATATATCATCCTGTATTAGTTATCTTTTATTATCTTCAATTTTAATTAATTTTTTACATTTACTTTGTGTGATTTACCATTCTTGGCATTGTGAGAATAAATTTTTTGCTAAAAATATGTCTATGTCTTAAGGAATTTAACATTTAATGGAGGGTACCACATATAACAAACTCAAATGTCATACACAATTACAGAAGCTCTAAATAGAGGTAAAAGAAATATATTACAAATGTGATATAGTAAGACAGTCTTATTTTGCCTAAGAAGATCATAGAAAAGTTCATCCAAAAAGTTACCTTCACTTTTGAGAAGGATTTAGGTAGCTAATGAAACAGTATAGGGCACTGCTGGCTGAGGGCAGCACATGAACAATATCTTGTGATACAAAACTGAAAAGGATTTGTCAGAAATGATTATGATGAGCTGCACTAGCTGATTCTGCTGGCAAGATAACTTGAGACATATTTCTGAGGGCCTTGTTCCTCATGCTAGTAGTGGTTCAGTTCCTCTCCCCATTTCCTTCTCTCCTTTTGCAAACTTTAGCCTGTCCTGTTTTTTCCATTATTACTCACTGTTGAATTTACATCTTGGCAGTCCTTAGATTTTTCCCTATTCTTTTGCTTCCAGTATTTCCATTATTGAAATAAGACCTGATCACACTATCAAAACAAATCAAAACAGATCTAAATGTAAAACAATATGAATATTTTTCTAAATTATTCAGACTTCTCATTCTCTTGACAATCTCTTCACTTAATCCCAAATTTACTACACAAAATGTCCTATAACAAGTTTTATATCTCTATTGTATATTTATTTTTGCATGTGATATGGTTTGGCTGTGTCTCCACCAAAATCTCAACTTGAATTGTATCTCCCAGAATTCCCATGTGTTGTGGGAGGGACCCGGGAGGCGGTAATTTAATCATGGGAGTTGGTCTTTCCTGTGCTATTCTCATGATAGTGGATAAGTCTCATGAGATCTGATAGGTTTATCAGGGGTTTCTGCTTTTGCTTCTTCCTTATTTTTCTCTTGCTGCCGCCATGTAAGAAGTGCCTTTCCCCTCCTGCCATGAATCTGAGGCCTCCCCAGCCATGTAGAACTCTAAGTCCAATTAAACCTCTTTTTCTTCCCAGTCTCTGATATGTCTTTATCAGCAGCATGAAAACGGACTAATACAGTATATTTTGAATCATATGTCACTAGATGCTTAGTACATGTTTGGAAAATGTTGATAATAAGATTGCAATGAAAAGCCTAAATTATTAGCTAGTATCTCATCTCATACATTTTGCAACATTCCACATCTATGATCTATCCCATTAATTTTTACTGTTATGGCTTGAAAGTCCATCATTACTAGTATTGAGTGTTTTTTAACATAGAAACTAATTTTTAATTATAACAATTGTTGCCTCCTGCTAAGCATGCAATTATTAACAGCACATACATTGGGTCCCATGGTCAGCATGATGACAGAGCTGCTCAAAACAAATGAAAGTTCTATATGGTTGCAGTAATTTCCTCAATACTGACATTAGTACTAATATTTTTGAAGTTACCCTCCTGGTGTGTCTTGGAAACATTTTTGTCTTTCTGTGTGTCTGGTTCATGGTTTGCTGTCTTCAGATTTCCATAAGGTAACTGTTGAGCCGTCTTAGTCCCATCCATTCTCATCACCTAATCAGTCCAGTGCAGCAAAGCAACAAAGCACAAGTCTTGAACCTGTAAAAGAAAAGAAGGAATGATGGAAAACTTGTTAAAATCAAGTCAGATGGCAAATTTCGGTGGAAAAAAAATGGATCGAAGTAATTCTTCACGGATATGAGAAATGCCTGATATAAGGGCTACCAAATCTGAAAAGAATTTCTTGTAGGGAGAGAAAATATATATTCTGCCTGAAATTAATTAAAATATCAATTATAATACTAATAGTAAAATACTTTATTAAATGCATATGATTTTTTACTTGAAATGACAAATAGATGCCTGTAAAAAGTTTTGGATATTTGTGTATGCACGAGTTAGTAGGACAAATATTTGATCAAATTAAAATACTAATCTAGTCAAACTCAACTGACTCTTTTCCCTAAATTGATTCCCTAAATAATGGATTGGTGATTTATTCAACAACACACATTTATTTAGCATCTGTTATATATTAAAAACTAAGCTGTTAACAAATGATACAGTTTAGAATGAGATGCTGCTCCTGCCCTTCATTGGATTATACTCCGTCGAAGGGCAGGAGTAAAAATAAGATGAACTTCTCAGACTTCTTTTCCTATAAAATTAGGAAATAATGCACAACAGGAGCAGAGTGAAAACATTGGTTAAAATAAAAACCATACTACACATTCCTTTGTTTTCTTGTAATGATCCTAGAATGCTCTGTGGGGACTCTTGTAATTCCTAGGAAAATAAGAAGTTTTGTCAGTACCACCGTAAGCTTATGGATGCAAAGCAAACAATTATAATCAACTTGGATGAGTTATTCTCATAACCATATTAAGCTATCACTTGATCTGGAACTGTACCAACTTTGCCCAGAAAATTTCTGAATCATTAAAACAATAGATCTAACTCAACTAATGTTATACAGAGAGACCATTTTTGTGCTAGTATTTTAAGATTTTTATTTGTTGGAAGAAGGGCTAAAGTCACAAATTAAAAAGGTTGATGTAAATCTATTTTTGTTTTTTTTCTCATGATTTTTTTTTCTGGTGTGCTAGAGCTGTATTTTTATCTTAACATTATTTACAAGGTTTTGTATCTCTGATTCTCATTAGGGAGAAAATTAGCACCCCATAGCACTAATCCATTTATAAATTATAATCTAAATGACAAAGAAATGATTTCTACATCAGCTATTCCCTAACTGTGTTTCACATGAGAAACCCTAAGTCCTCTTAAGTGAAAATAAATCTTGGTTCTGAGATGTTTTCTAAATGCTTCTAAGGGGACTTTGAAATATTTATATTTTTGAAGTGCCAAATACTGTGTAATGAGTTTAATATTTCTATATTAAACTATTTCTATATTTATATATTATATATATAATATTTCTGTATTTCTATAGATTCAGTTTACAGAGTAAAATGTAATTTAAAACGAGATTATTTCAGATGTCAAGTTACACTGCGCTGATCAAAAGTTGTTGTATATACTATGATTTTTAAAAATATTTGTATTTGAAACTCCTGTGAATGATTGAATGATACTTTCAAAATCCCTAGAGGGATTATGTTAATGATCCGGTCTGGACTGATAGCAGTAACAATGAATAAGAATCTGTGGGAAAATTCTAATCAACAGGAGCTTTTAAACTTATTACAAAAATTTCTCTTCTTTGGGGAGTAGGAAATCTGTCCAAGAAAAACAAAAGAGGGATCCAAGTCAAAATCTAATGACAGCTCTTTAAAACTGGGTTAGTTCTTTACAATAATAATAATGAAAAGGATAAGAGAGATAAAGAGACACTTCACAAAAGAAGATGCATAAATAATAAATAAAGTTGTAATGAGGGAACCAGAAATATAACTTATTGTGATTCTCTTTTATTCATTTCCTCCTTTGAGACTTTCCTTTTCCTAGTGAGTCAAAGACAGATTGTTTCCAAGATTATTACACTGGAAATGGAAAGAGCAAAAAAGTCAATGTTGTTCATTAGTATTTTTTTGTTTTTACATCCAAAATGGATCTGAGGCTAGCAGGGTACAAAGTTACTGCTATCTATTAAACTGGAAAGAGAATAATGAAAGACAAAATGCCCAGCTCCAAAAAATAAGAGTCACTGGTGCTGGAGGGCAGAGGAATGTGAGCATAGTTTTCGAGAGGGTCTGATAGTGGGAAGAAAACAGGAGAAGGTGACCTAACCAAGTAAAGGCAGATTTTAAAAAGGTATGCTTTTATCCATCAAGAACGCAAATGTTTGTTAGCTAAAACTCAGTGTATCCAAAGGCACAATAAACAGACATTTTATTAAGCAGCAGCTAGGAGCATATGTCATGTCAAATTCTTTGGAGGTCATTTGACAATTTGTATCAAGGACTATGCAAATGGCCATACCTTTAACAAAGGTTAAGAATTTATTCTGAGGAACTTAGTAGGGGATGGGCATTAAAGCATGAGAGGACTCAAACTTCATAGAAAAATGGAATTAAAAGATAAAGAAAAAAATTACACTTTATTTTTCAACATAAACTCTGGGAAGTTCAAGGCACTTTAATAAGTGAGAATACCAGCCATTTTGTCCATCCTTAAAAAACTGAGGGTCCTGGGAATTTAACCATCTTAATGTTGTCTTTTTGACATTAAAGATGGGTGCTGAAGAAAAATGGGTGCTCTTTAAAGATTTTTTAAGATTAGGAAATAAAAAGAATTCAGAAAGAGCCAAATCGGGGCTGTAAAATGGATGCTAATGATTTCCCACTGAAACCCCTGAAAAATTATGATTGTTTGATGAGATGAACGAACATTGCTGTGGTGGGAAGGACTCTCTGGTGAAGCTTTCCTGGGCATTTTTCTGCTAAGGCTTTGGTTAACTTTCTCAAAATATTCTCATAATAAGCAGATGTTATCATTCTTTGGCCTTCCAGAAAGTCAACAAGCAAAATGGCTTGAACATCCCCAAAAATCTGTTATCATGAACTTTGCTCTTGACTGGTTCTTTTTTGCTTTGACTGGGCCGCTTTCACCTCTTGACAGCCATTGCGTTTGTCTTTGTCTTCAGGACTTTACTGGTAAAGCCGTGTTTCATCTCCTGTTTTCTTCAAATAAATGCTTTAGGATTTTGATCCCACTTGTTTGAAATCTCCATTGAAAGTTCTGCTCTTGGCTGGGCACGGTGGCTCATGCCTGTAATCCCAGCACTTTGGGAGGCCAAGGCAGGTGTATCAGGATCACCTGAGGTCAGGAGTTCAAGACAAGCCTGGCCAGGATGGTGAAACCCTGTCTCTACTAAAAATACAAAAATTAGCCAGGTGTGGTGGCAGGTGCCTGTAATCCCAGCTACTCGGGAGGCTGAGGCAGAGAATTGCTTGAACCCAAGAGGTGGAGGTTGCAGTGAGCCAAGATCGCACCACTGCACTCCAGCCTGGACAACAGAGTGAGACTCTGTCAAGAAAGAAAGAAAGAAGAAAGAAAGAAAGAAAGAGAGAGAGAGAGAGAAAGAAAGGAAGGAAGGAAGGAAGGAAGGAAGGAAGGAAAGAAAGAAAGAAAGAAAGAAAGAAAGAAAGAAAGAAAGAAAGAAAGAAAGAAAGAAAGAAAGAAAGAGAAAGAAAGAAAGAAAGAAAAAGAAAGAAAGGAAGGAAGGAAAGAAGGAAGGAAGGAAGGAAAGGAAGGAAGGAAGGAAGGGAAGGAAGGAAGGAAAGAAAGACGGGAAGGAAGGAAGGAAAGGAAGACAGGAAGGAAGGAAGGAAAGAGAAAGAGAGGGAGAAAGAGAGGAAGGAAGAAAGGAAGGAAGGAAAGAAAGAGAGAGAAAGAGGGAGAGAAAGAGAGGAAGGAAGAAAGGAAGGAAGGAAGGAAGGAACAAAGGAAATAAGGAGAAAGAAAGAAAGAAAGAGAGAGAGAGAGAAAGCTCTGCTTTTGTTTTCAGTTAATCTGGGCACAATGGTTTTGGCACTCATCCAGTGGAAACATTTCTCAACTTTAATTTTTCAACCAGGATTGTCCAAGCTGAACCAGTCAAGATATCTATGGTGTTGGAATATTGTTTCTGCTGTGAGTTGTTGGTTCTTTCCAATTAGCGCACAAATAAGATTAGTTTTTTCCTCACAAATTAATGTGGATAGTCTGCCGCTTCCAGCTTTATCTTCAATGTCTTGTCTCTTCTTAAAATGAGTTATTCACGTGTAAACTGCTGATTTCTTTGGGGCATTGTCCCTATAAACTTTTGGTAAACCATTAATGATTTTACCATTCTTCCACCCTAGATTCTTCATAAATTTGATGTTTGTTCTTGTTTCAATTTTAGCAGAAAAATAATGTTGCTCCGATAGGGGCTTTTTCAAACTGATATCTTATCCTTCCTAGTGCCTCAACCTTGATTCTATTCAGATGTTACAAAAAGCTACTGTGAGTTTATTTTGGTGTAAAATATTTTTGAAATTTATACATTTTTTTCATAATATTCATTTTTCATGAATTTTTGAAGACCTTTTTTATTACCAACCTACCATTAAGGCATTATTTATAATATTACAGAATTTAAAACTGCCTAAATGTAAACAATAGGATATTTTAAAATAGTGTTATATCCATAGAACAGAAAAATTTGCAAGTAAATTATATTCATAAGAATATATGTTCATATTTCATATGTATTCATATATGTTGAAATATATATTTCATGTATTCATATATGATATATAATATATATGAAATATATATCTTTGAAATATATATGAATATATAAAAGCATATATATGAAATATATATATTTGAAATATATGTGAATATATAAAAACATTTGAAATATATATTTCATATATATGGAATATATTCATATTTTAAAATATATTCATGTTTTTACTAAATTTTGTTCTATATTGCATAATAGACTAGAACTGTGTCTTCTTTAAGGGGGAGTATGTTTTAGGCTACCATGAGCATCATTATGCTTCTGTGGATCAGTTGATTGCTGGCTGAGGTTTCAGAGAATTTTGCAACATTACACACAGGTCAACTGTGATGTGTCTTCACATAGCCTGCTCAGAACGTTTCTATGATAACTCCATAGCATTTCTCCAATTCCAGCACATATTCCTGGTTTCCCAGTACTTGATCCAACTACTCAATAATCATCTCCTCTGATATTTCAATTTTACGTCTTTATTGGCCAAATTATGAAATAGAATGGTTGTCTTTTAGAATATACCTTGAGTTAAGGTAATGTCAAGTGCAACAGAATCTCCCTTTGGGGAAATTTCATAACATCTAAGAATAGAGTTAAAAGAAAAGAATGAGATGACTACTCCAGTGGAGTTGACATCTGTTTTTTTTCATATACAGGTTTTCAGACACTAAAAACAGTACACTTCTACCTGTGTTATGCTGCCTATATCTAAATATTCAGTTACATCCTCAAATAACCTTTTTTATCCTAATGCTTACTCTACTGAGAAAAGTACCTAAAGCATTAGAAAATGATTACTATGACACTATCAGATGAAAGAAGATCTAATCTAGAAATGATAGACTCACTATAAATTTTTCAGAACTAAATGTTAGAGCATAGAGTTTAGAACTTACATGTCAGGCAAATACAATGATTTCACCTCCTCTTCAAACAAAAATGCCAACTTTTTTTTGACTAGTAGATGACACCAATTAGAGGTAAAAAAACAATTTAGTGAAATTGCATTGCATAATGATTAGAGTTTATTGATAAAATATTCATTTAAGAAAGATATAGTGAAATCAAAACATCTGTGAAAATTTCTTTTTTGAGAAGTACCACTTCTTCAGTGATAACTTTCTTAAAAGATGAAAACTTAAATGCACCAGTTTCCTCTTATTTTTTTAGTAAGCAAGGTAAAAACAAACAGATGTGAATAATAATGGCAGCTGGTTGATTCATTATGATGTAATTAAGGGCTTATTAAGAGGTGGTAGAAGCTGCTGCTCTGCCAAGATTCAGGACATTGTTTTGTCTTTAACAGAAGTCAATTAAATGTTGTTGCTGTATCAATTAGGGTACTTTTAGTTAAAATGTTAAAAAAAAATACACAATATATTTTAAACAATAAAGAAAATTGTTGTATCATATAACTGAAAAGTTCTTCTACACAACATGTTTCTAAATTGAAATTCTATGCAAAAGATAAAAGCATCTATTTCAACAATAGCTTGAGTTAGAAACTGAATTGCAGTAGCCCTGATATCTCTGACTTAGGCTCCCCAGTAATAGATTTTGGAACACATTGATTGGCTCATGTTATTTTTGGCTTGCTCTAGGAGGAGGAGTGGGGTCTTTCCCAATGAGTCCAAGAAATTAAGGATCCATCCAATTCCAGAAGAGTCGACAAATCTAGTGGTTACTCCATTTGCCACTCAAAGTCATTTTGGATTTTCAAAACTAACCAGCATTTCTGATTGCCTATTTCTTAAAACTTTCTCCATACCAAAAGGTACAATTTTAAATCCAGATTAAGCTTCACCATGAAAATTTTTCCCATACTTTTTGGTAGGATTGTGTGTGTTTTAAAGAGAACCTTGAAAGTCAGAGAGTGGCCATAATCTAAGCCTTAGACCCTACAGGGTATCAGGTAAGGTCATGACAGAAGCTGAAGTGATGTCTCAGGGTCAACTTTAGCTCTAGAGAGCATCTGACTTAAGTTCTACAGGATAAGATATTTGAAAAATTATAATATTCATAATCAGAACACCTGATTTCTAGTCAAAGTTATAAAATCCTATAGGTTATGTGACATTCTCTCTGTGATGCAGAAACTTTATCTATCAAGTAAGTAGTTCCAAGATATTTCCGTCAACATCAAGTGCAACTATTTTATAATGTGCTTTATAAACTGTCAGGTCGGGCCGGGCGTGGTGGCTCACCTCTGTAATCCCAGCACTTTGGGAGGCTGAGGCGAGTGAATCACAATGTTCGAGAGCAACCTGGCCAACATGGTGAAATGCCGCCTCTAATAAAAATACGAAAAATTAGCTGGGCTTGGTGGCTCCCGTAATCCCATCTACTTGGGAGGCGGAGGCAGGAGAATGGCTTGAACCCGGGAGGCGGAGGTTGTAGTGAGCTGAGATCACGCCACTGCACTTTAGCCATCTCAAAAAAAAAAAAAAACTGTGAAGTCCTCTACATATAAAAATAATGACATTACTGTGTACAAAGGTTAAGAATTATTGGCATTATTATATCCTATCAGCTAACAAAATCACTTTATAAGATGAAAATTGCATAAAGTTGTTTAATCATTACTTTGAGATTTTAAGGAGTGTTTGCTAAAACTTTAGGCACTTTAGGCCGTGTTTCTGAACAGATCTTGACAAATATGTCAATAAAAAAAAAGCAGCAGCCAGTGAAAGTGGTGCTGATTCCAATCAAGCACTTAAAAAACTGTTCTCTTAACTTTATTACTTTTTCCTACTTCCTTTCTCATGCTCCATCTGCAAGTTACTAACCCAAGAACTGTCTCCCTTGAGTATATTTTTTTCCCACAGAGATAGTTTCTGGAACTGAAAGGATGTTAAAAGAAAGATCAGTGCCTCGTAGAGGATCTCCTCCTGAAACAAAAAGTGGACCCAATGGAACAATCAAAAGAAAGAAAGAATAACTTGGAGATTTGAAACAAAGCAGGTTTCAGACAGTATGCTCAGGAAGAGAGGACTCAGAAAACTCAAACAACCTCATAAGAATTTTCATTTAGCAAACACAAGCTTATTTCTGAAAGCCTCTGTCCTTTCCATGACATTTCAGGTTGGTTTCTAATTGTGTGAAGTTTCCTAGAATAACCATTCTTTTGAAAGAAGAACATCCTGGCCAACACAAACTTTGATCCATTTGTTAGATAGAATTGTTATTATAAAATATTTAATTGACTATATGATGAATAGCAGAAGCTGGATTAACCAGTTAATGATTATAAATTTGGTGTCATGGACCAGTTTTTTCAGAGCTTGTAGGCTAAAATTTTTGTGATAAACCCATACAGTTATTAACAAGTTTGATATACAGAAAGGCTAATAACAATCTCAACTTTGTCTTTCTTGACACAATGCTTTTGCTGATGCTGTCCCAGTATTACCTTCTTAATAGACTTCTCCATGATTATTTTCAAATGATGACCCATTGTTTTTTAAAAAAGTGATATAATATTTTAGAACGTGCTGAATTACATACTATTTCTACTGGTTTTTGTTCCTAAGTGTCTACATTTGCTAACCAGATTCTCTGTTTCTGCTTTCTGTGAAGATAGCTACCGGCACAAAGCCAACATGCAGCAAAGGTTTTTCATGTATTTATTAAACATCTGTTATGTGCTAGGCTCAGCACTAGGTGCTGATACATGGTTTTGAGTATGATATATTAATTATGTGTAATTGATATAAACATTTATACACAGAGATACACATATTCTATTACTTCTAGAATGCATTTAACATGAAAGATAATTGGAGAGGAAAGTAAAGATTTCAGAGGTTATTCTATGCTAAATTAATTTTTTTCTTTTTCAGTTAATAACCATCTTTTCTCTAGAGTCTATTTTTAAACATTTTTGGGTCCAACAATTTGCATATAGTTTAAACTGCATATGCATATTGTGAAGATCTTGTTTCATCTATCTTTTAGATAGTGCCTGCAATTTTAGTTCTCAATAAATATTATTGTAGCAATAAAGTATGAAGCGATTATAAAAATTGGCAATGTCTAAGACTTTTCTTCATTTCTAAAGCTTAGCAGCATCTCCAATAAAGTGCAATTTTTCATTGTAAAAATTTCACTATTTTCATTACATTCCAAGAAACTAGAACATATTATGCTAGGTCACATTAAAAATCTAGTGTCCATTTAGACTTGGCTTGAAGCAGGAAGGAAAGTAGCACAAGAAAACGTATGAAATAAAAAAAATTGTTATTTCTTGCCTCTAGTTCTACTCTACAAATTTATTATTTTCTCAACTCACCTATTAATTTGAATTTCATGAAAGAATACTTAGATATAACTCTCCATTTTCTGACTTTTAAAAAATATGAAAGCATTAAAACTAAATTTCAAACACTATGTATTACAGGAGATTCAAATAAATAGCACGAATTGAACTACAATCAAAAGCCCCAGCTTTATGAAGAGAGTCAAAAATTATGTAAAATGATCAGTGGTAATTTGATAGTAACTTCCCAGACTGGATTAGCAACAAGCTTTGTCCCCCAAATTGTAAAATTCCATAAATTTTTGGATTAGTCATAATTGTATTATAGTCACTAGAATCCCGGAGATCCAAAGAAAATGATATTTCATAAAATAAACTGTGCTTATGGCCATCAGTTTAATTTGGTTTCCTTTGTAAATGCTTTGCCATTACCACAGTAAAATTTTGGATTCCAGCACTGCCTCTTACTTACCCTAGGAAACATTACCATTTAAAAACACTATTCCAAATTGCAAGAAAGACTGGTCACTGATTCTGCATGGAGTTTTGAAAAGGAAATATTAATTTTTTTATATAAACCAATTTTTTAAAAACAGGGTTCCCTAAATTGTGCTTTGAGGTCTAAGGATTTCCTAAAATGAATAAGGTTCTGAATTAATTAATATTATATTTTGTCATCATTCTCAACGTATATTAGCATGTTAGAGGTTTTGAAAATGTTGCAGCAATAATAAATATTTAAGTTTCCTAAACTTACTTGTGCACGAAATCCTTTTCACAATTAACACCAAATAACCCATAGACTAAGCATTTGGAAACAGTTATCTAAACCTATCAATCAATTTACATTTCCTAGTTTCTAATTTAAGTATGCTACATAGTTTTTAAATAATTATTTATTGAGCATTATTACAAAATGGGCTGGACCATTTTATAATAAAAAAATAAATGTCTTGCATTCATCTACTTAGTTTTAAAATATTTATTGAATCGTCACTGTGAATAATCACTGTGAAAAAGGAAAAAAGGAGTTCTCACCCAGTGAATAACTGAAAAGATGTTGCTCAAAGAGCTGACAATACAGAACAGAAAATTATGCAAATATTTACCATGCAGTATAATAATTGATAAAGTAACTATGTTTTGATGGATTTTTTTTCCTAAAATACTGTCATTTTTAGATTAGTTTTATAAAAGCCTCCTTTTCATACTTGTTAGGAAAACTTTGAACATGGATTGCACAGAATTACAATTTCAAATTTAAACTTTGTATAATGACATTATATCCTGAAAGAATGTAAAAAGATTTAGAACCATTTCCACCTATATTTAATAGCACTATGTGGGTTCTTTTAGTTATTGTTTGTTCGTTTGCTTCCTTCTATCAACTCATTCTGCTTTTTGGCTGAACTGGATTATCTTTGTGCAAACGCTGACCAATGCTTCTTCCATTTTGTTGCCCACAACAAAGCTAATGATTGGAAGAGGAAATCAAACAACCCAGTTTAATCACTGAGCTGACCTTTACCCTTTTATAAAAAAGAGTCTGTGTTGATGAGCATTAACAGCTTTCTCGTCAGCTAAATCTTCACTTTTCTTACTACCATGTGCCCAGGCAAACGTGTGTCATTTAATTCCCTTCTGAAAGAGATTTTCAAAGAAGACCTAATCCACCATCTGAAAATTTCATTAGCTCCTTAAGTGATACTTGATCACCAGCTATACACTTCCCTTTAGGCTAAAGAGGTACCAGTGTAGGTAGGAAAGCAAAACTTACATATTTCCCAAGAGAAAAGCAATATAAAATAGCCAATAAATTAGAACAAAATCAATGAAAACAAAGAGTAGGCTATGTGCATACAAAATAAGTTTTGTAATTTTTTTTTTTTAGGAAGAGGAAAGAGAATGTTGCCTTATAAATAATAAAAAGGACCAAATTGTCCAATCGCCCTTAACACAAATGAAAGATTTTAGGCAGAATCAAGTTTACTGATTCAAAGACAGAGGCAATAGTACAGACAGGCCAAGCATTCTTCCTCTAGCATAATTTGCCATTGTCAATGTAATTTTCCAAATACTATTTCTCTCCCAGATTAGGAAATATTCTCGTATAGATTTTGTACGTGATATACAAGTAATGCATGCGGATCATTGTGTGAAGAGAGGAATGCATTCAGTTTTGGAGCATCTCTTTTAATATTCTATTACTATATAACATATGAGACATCTATCAGTGAGCCATGCCCCCTAAAAGCATGAACTCTGAGTTCCTTAACATCACAGAGAGACCACATGTATCCTGACAAAAACATTTCCAAGTTATGAGTTTGCCATTATCTTTCTGCTTGTAAATATTATAAGTGCATTTACCAAGAGATTTTGCATAGAGAGATATTTGACTAGGCCATCTCTGTCACTGAAAAGAGAGATTATGGGTTACAGACCTATTGTTAACCTAGTATTTCCAACTGATATTATTGGAGTGTAATTCATGGAAGAAAGTAATTGAACTTGTTATGTCACTTAAGGATGGTCAGTATGACAAAGCTTATAGTTCAGTTCCTACCTCAAAACAATCTTGTGCCCTACTGTTTTTCCCATCAATTAAAAAGTCCAACACACTGAAATAGCTATTTTTCCTTCTGATTCTTTTATCACACAATAGTATTTAATCTGGAAATAAATGGAAAGTATAAAGACAGATAGCATGCAAAATAAGCAATGCCGCAAACTCAGATTAAAACAGGCAACAATGATTTTGTAGTTTTGGTGGATCATTCTTCACCCTAATAGAATACATTTACAAACAAAATCATGCAAGGAACATATTCAAGGGTTTTATCTTGTATTTGGCCAAGAAAGACTCTCATTCCTGAAACTCAAAAGAGTTTCTAATAAACTTGAGGTAATTTTTAGCATGCTATAAATGCACTGCAGCAGCAGCCTTGGTAAAAGTTAAGCTACCAAGACTTGAATGATATTCAACAATTTGTCAGCTATTTATAATTAAATCAATATCATTCTTTTTGAAAGCACATCTTTGTCAGTCAAATTCCTTGAGGTGGCTGCCCTAATCTTCATCACTTCGTGATTGCTGACATCTGAAATATATAGGAATCATGAGTTAAAGGCCAAGCTATTTTGAAAATGTGTTAAGTCTATTAGCATTAAATCACAGATTATCTACTAGCATTAAAAACTCATCTGATTTTATCCATTTCATCTTCATGCTGCTGTGCTTCAATGATATAGTACTTTTCAACCAGTCTGTACTTGTCTAATTTTTTTTTACCAGAAGCCACCAATAAATGTATGATTAATTTAAAAAATGCTGTTGAAATCCATCAACAATTGTAGGGTATTATGTCAATTCATAACTTGCAACCATCATCAAATTACATAGATAAATATATATTTGTTATTTAATGAAGATATATGCATAAAGACTGTGTTTTGAGATTGATTTTTAAACATTATTTTAGAGCACATTTACATCCATCCAAGTCTGCATATAAAAAACTTGTATTTAACACTACTTGCCTAATGATTATTTTATTATCCTTTCTGTGTATATGCCTTGAATAATCACAGATATATACATGTGTACACACACACACACACAACACAAACACACATCCAGAGGCATAAAAATCTAAATTTTTAAAACATTTTAATTACATTTAGAATTTTTAGAATTTAGGGCAAAATATACAGAGAGCAAACAAATAATATAAAACTTTATTACCAAATGATTGGTATCCAACTTGAAATGTGCGCATGCCAGAGATATGCTGGGGTATTTGAGAAAATTATTAGGATTTCGATTTATATTTGATTTCTCATACATTTTTAATTACTATCTTTTACAATTTTAACATTCATAAAATGTTGATATGGTATAAAAATGCTTTGGGAAAGCAATTTTTAATGAAATATATGAATAATTAAAAATTGTGTAGATACATGGGTAAAGGACATAGTTCTCTGGTATTGAAACAAATCAATCCTGTCAACATTTTTTATCTACATGTATTCTAAAATATTATAGGAAAGGTTCCATATAAAACCTGCCTCATTGTCTGCTAATTCTTTTTATAACACTTTATTTTAACTGTTTATCCAAGTAAAACAGTTTTTGTCAGGTAGGTTTGATTCATAGATGGAATGAAGAATATAATATTTGTTGGAATGTTTGCCTTACATATAAAGAAGCTTAAATGCCATGAAGCAAAATAATTAGGCTGTATATTTTTATTCTTTTAATTAAATTTTCCTGATTTAAATCTAATGTTATATTTGAAGAAATCTTGAGCTGTTACATGAGAAAATATATAAATTTTCATATTTTAAGCTATATATACATATTTATGGAGGAAGAGAGACACAGAGGTAATCAGTTACTGTTTGTAACATTTATCAGAAAGGCACCAAAAAAAATCTCAACTTTTAATGGCCCTTGAGTTGTATATTATACTTGAGAGGACATGCTATTTGACAAACAGCATTTGATAAAAATGACAGTGACTATGTGAATCTAATAGTACCTTATCAGATTTAGATTTATAATTATTATAATTTTTAAATTTAAAATTATGATATGGCAGTAAACAAATTACATATTCCTAAGTTTTTATTATTGACAATTCTCTTTCTTATGAGAGCTGCAGAATTAGCTTGCTTATATTCTACTAGACTTCTTCAGCCATCAACTCGTAAGCCATCACACTTAAGTATTTTGAGCTATGGGGCTGTGAGGGAAAATAATGCCAGGTCAGATACACTCCTCCTTTTCTTTTCCAAGCTAATAATGTTGGTTACAACATATTGAGCACTTCCAAAAGTGGCAAATACCATTCTTTGTATATGACATTTACTTTATTCTTCATAACAGAATCATGAGTTGGTGTTTTCTCCAGTATACAGGTGAAAAAACTAAGACTTTGGAGGAGTGCAATTATTTGCCCCAGTTCACACGGTTTTTAAATGGTTAGGGCAGAATTCAAGAGCATAGCTACATCTGTCTAGGTTTCCAGCTACCACATTCTACTGAGTAGAACTTTGTCTTGAGCTACTAATTTTTTAAAAAATTAATTAATTTTTAAATTGACAGATAAAACTGTATCATGCACAACACCGTTTATATATACATGTTTATATATATAATTTATATATGTATATAATTATAGTCTATATGTATATATCACATACATATTATATACATATATGTATATAATATAAATATATAATTACATATACAAATTATATATGTATATATGTATATGTTTATATATACAATTAATTTTTAAATTGACAGATAAAATTGTATTTATCATGCACAACATCACGTGTATATATACATTGCGTAATGACTAAATCTAGCTAATTAACATTTGCATTACCTCCCATAGTTAACATTTTTGTGGTGGGAATACATTCACTCTCTTGTCGTTTTTTAAGAATACAATATGTTGTTAGCTCTAGTCACCGTGTTATAGAATAGATCGCTTGAATTTATTCCTCCTATTGGAAATTTTGTATCCTTTGATCATCATCCCCTTAACTCTGCTCTTCCTGAGCCCCAGTCTAATCACCTCAGCCCCTGGTAACCACCATTCTACTTTTTGCTGTTATGAGATTAACATTTTAGCTTGCTCATATGAGTGAGATCATGTGGTATTTGTCTTCCTGTACCTGGCTTACTTCACTTAACATAATGCCCTCTAGGGTTCTCATGCTGGTGAGAAAGTCAAACAAAATAGAAATCTCAAGAGCCAATACAAGACATCTACCAGGTTTCCTTTTGCTTTGATGCCCACCTTTACCATTATTCCTCCTGCTTCATGGAGTGCCTTCCAAGAATATAGTATTAAAAACAATTATTAAGATGGAGAAAAACTGGTAACTACAAATAACATAAGAAACTCAAACACCTCACTTATGCTACCAAAAATATCTGCTTCTCACAATTGGCATAATCGTGTCATTCCTGTGTCCTCAATTTAAACTTGATGTTCTTTAATGTATCTTGTAGATAGAAAACAAGGTAAGGGGAGTTCTTTGACCATTTGCAATGCTGTGGGGGTCTGTCCCACAGACTCTGACCCAAGGACGGTTGAATAAAGTACACTGGCACAGATATTATGTTTGTCAGTCTGGTTGAGTCTGGGTTGCTTACAGACTCCCAGGAGAGTGCTGTAAAGAGTTGCAAGCTCGGCCTGACTTGCTGGCCTTCCCTGCATTTATTCAGCACACATTAAATGACAAAAGTCTCAAGTGAACACTACCAGAAGGTAATTACCATTGCCAACCCCCTGAGGAGAGAGCAATCATACACCCATGGATGGTCAAAGGTTAGTCTTAGGACCACATGAATAAACAAACTATTTAGACTCCTCTACATTCCTTTGTTAATTACCCTTGTTATAGCTCAAAGAGGATTAGGCTGCCTTCACCCATAACTCTATCCTGAGGCTTTTGCAAAAACCTTCTGGCCTTCCAAGAAAGTTTGTATTTATTTTACAATTTTTCCAACCATCCTGACTGAACCCCTATACAACAGTCCATTTAAAAATAAAGTCTTCTAAAGTCCAAGTCTGTGGAGACTAGTCACCTGTGTAGTTCTTCCTCAGACTACCTAAAACAGTGACGATGTGCACCCATCTGTCATAGTCACTTGGAAATGTGTATCTAGGAAAGTCACGATCATGCCGTTAAAATATTTTGTATAAGCTTATAACAATGGCACTTAATTGTATGCCAGAAAGGATTTCAAAGTTCATGTAATGACTATAGTAATGATGAAGTTGCCTGATTTTCTTATTGGCACTCTTTGTTCTAGTTGTTACATACAGAAGCCAACGTTTGATAAATTTATATTTAGAATGATACCTATGAACGATTTTCAATTAACAGCCTGGAAATTCCAGATTCTCACTTCTTGACATCGAGTGGAAGCAAATGTAATGGCAATATAGATTCCTAACTCTGCACTTTAACTCTAACGTGCAGGTAATACCTTGTTTAGTTTCTCTGTCCAATGGTCATTTGTCTCCTTGCTGTGACTGCCAAAAGACTTGCCAATTAGTGTCACTTGCAGAGGCAGTTTGGGAATGTGGGCACCTAACCAGCAAAAATAGTGCCAACATCAGTAGAACATTTTAATGAAAATAAAAACAAAACAAATTTGTCATTAATAAATTTACCCTAAAACATAATCCTATAATATTTCCTGGTCTCCAAAAAAAATTCAGACTATATCAGTTAATATCGTCAAAATGAGAGTAAGGTATGATTACACGATATCTTATAAGTATATTGTTGAATTTAAAATATAGGCATTGCATTTATTTTTACCGTTTCCCAAACTATCACATGCATCTTGATGACTAATGCTTGGAGAATATCCATAACCAGAAGACAGCCTTCTGACTGTATTTTTTTATATCCTCTTTTCTATATATTCTGAACATTATACTGGGGAGATTCAAAATGAATACAAGGGAAAGAAACACTTTCACTCTTAATCTAAAGGGAGATAATACTTTCCCAAGAGGTATGTGGGTAATTTATAGTTAAACATTTTCCTTTGATCTCTATATCACTTTTTCTATTTGGAGTTAATTTGATTAAGTGCGCACCAAGAGGGAATCCAGGAAAAAAAAAAGAAGAAGGGTTTTCTTTGGGCAGACAGCCAGGAACACAGTTGCAGAAACTTTTTTTTTTTAATTGATTGAGCTGCTAGTGATACACATAATTGACTCAAAATTAGAAATGGGATCTGAAGGCACTGAGGATCTCAAATAGGGAGTATGGACAACGGATAGGCTTGTGCATTTTTACCACTTATATATCCAGAAAACTCTCATTCAAAAAAAAAATTTAATGAAAAATTCTAATTTTCTGTGCACAAAAGAGAGGTGTACAAAACATTGAGTCATGGGAATATGTCAGATAGATATATATATATAGATATATACTTTTTTTTTTTTTTTTTTTTTTTGGAGATGGAGTCTCTCTCTGTTGCCCAGGATGGAGTAGAGTGGTGTGATCTCAGCTCACTGTAACCTCCACCTCCCAGATTCAAGCAATTCTCCTGCCCCAGCCTCCCAAGTAGCTGGGATTACAGGCGTGTGCCACCATGCCCGGCTAATTTTTTGCATTTTTAGTAGAGACAGGGTTTCACCATGTTAGCCAGGATGGTCCCCATCTCCTGACTTCGTGATCCGCCCACCTCGGGCTCCCAGAGTGCCAGGATTACAGGCGTGAGCCACCACTCCTGGCTCCAGAATTTCATGTATATATTCTTCTAAATACCTGAGATTATTTCAATGTCAGCATATTGATAAATATATTATATCTTGTAAGCTCGAAGCAGAAGGTTTATTGAAATTAAGAAAATCTTAAATGTAAAAACATCTCGAATTCTCCTGCTTTTTTCTGCTTGAGCTTCTCAGGTACACATGAGGCAGGGTAGGTAGTCAGGAAAGTAACCATGTTCTCAGGACACGGTAACCATGGAACAGTATAACTAACACAGTAAGCCTCAGCATCTGCATATCTGCATGGTAGTCAAGCTCAATCAAGCAAAGCTATCTCCAGTAGGGAATTTCCCCTGTAGGGAGAATGCGCATTTTGATTTTACCTGCCCTCAGAATAACCTTTGCTCATTATAATAGTAAACAAACAAACAAAAAAACACAAAAAACACCCCTGGGTGGAGATTTAAGATGCTAATGAGACATGCAACCTATGAACAAACACGTAAAGCTACTATGCATGTGCACCCAGAGGACCACCCAGAACATGCTTACTAGTAACACCTCTTCCCTTACGAATAATCATGTGAGACTCCCATAAAGGGAGTCTCTCTAGTGCCAGTCTTTACTGTTTCATCCTTATAAGCAGCCCACCCTGAATTCTTTCTCTCTCTCAGGATGTACTGTCTATTCTGCACTTAACATTTGTAATGGGAAAGGTTCCCTTGTCCCCCTCGCATGGCGTGCTATGGGAGTATGGCTCGCTTCTTCAGTGCCCCGCTGCTCAAACCTCTAGGGGAGCATACAGATGGGAAGGCTCTGTGTATTGCCATGGGGACTCCGACCCCATGGCAATGTCTAGGGGTGAATGTTTACAGCAGAAGCCCCAGTGGGCGTGTGTTATAGGTGCTCTCTTAGTTTGCCGTCTATAGGCGGCTTATGTTAAGCAGCTCAATTAGACCCCCTACCTTATTGCAAGGACAGAGGGCTTTCTGTATCCTGGGTTCTTGACTTGGTGTACCAGAAGAATTGGATCACACGTGGGTTTGGAGAATGAGTGTAAGGTTTTATTGAGAGGAGGTAGCTCTCAGCAGATGGGGAAGCCAGGAGGGAGATGATTTTCCCCTGGAGTTGTTGGTGGAATGCGCAGCCTAGGCTCTCCTCTGACTGTCCCAGACGAACTCTGCCTCCTTCCACCAATCAGTGGCCTGCTTGCTTGCAAATGCCTGCTGATATGCTGTTCTGCGGCGTGATTCCCTGGACAACCTCTCAACATCCAGCCGCTTGGACATGCAGCCACATGTGTGTCTGCCTGCTAGAGTCTCTGGGGTTTTTACAGGCACAGGATCATGGCATGGTGGGCCAGGGTGGTCTTGGGAAATGCAATATTTGGGCGCAAAGGCAGGAATGACTGTCTTCATCTAGGTCGGTGGGGGTGGAGCCCTAGACAGGGACCATGCCCTTCCTCTATCCAGCACTTTTCTTCCCTCCTTCCTTATCATTTAAAGAGACCACACTCTTCCCTTACCAGCACTCCTGGATTACTTTCAAAATGTTCTGTCTCCTTTGCAATAAATTACTCTGTGTTGCATCTCCTTTGCTGTGTGTCTCTTGTTTATATTCTTTTAAACTAAGAAGACAAGAGCCAAGGTCTTGCATCAGCCATGAACATACACACCTATTGACCATAGGTACTTGGTTTTACTTCAAGTATATTCTGTTTTCTGAACCACGTTTTTATATTACTGTCTATGTTGTCTTCCTACCAATTTCTAAGCAACTTCATTGAACACCTGACATATAATCATGTAGAGAAAAAATACAGGATGCACATAGAATGTTCTAAATAGTACCAAACATATAATATTTGGGGAAAATTAAAAAGCTGGTGCTATATTTTAGGTTTACACCCTTAAAAATGATTTAAAGAAACAAGCAAGAGCTAAGTCAGTTAAACAAATTTGCTAGCATGTGCTGATATGTATTGAAGCCTTAATGTCAGTTAAATATAATTTTGATATTTAATTTCTTTAGCCTTGGGAGATTGGGAATAAGGCTAAAAATAAAAATGCATGGTATTTACTTATGAGATAAGGTTTTGTAAAGCCATCTCAGTACTTCTAGGAAAATCAAGATTATTTCTCAAAATAAATCTGAGTCAGTATACTCTTGGGTCTGAGAGTACCAGAGACTTATTTACGATGTGTAAAAACAGTTAAGGAGACTTTAGAAGATTAAACATAGAGGAAGCCTTTGGAAAACTTGAACTAGGCTAGTTAAGGTTGCATTATCAAATAAGGGATGTCTATGCCACACATCCTTCCTGGAGAATAATACATCCAATCAGTTATTTAACAAACAAAAGAGAAGTGTTGATATTGACAATTTTCTACCAGATTGTATTAATATGGTTGTGGGTAGAGCTGTTTGGTGTGCCAGAGGGAAAGGCAAAGGCCTGCTTACCCTCCATTTGAATAGTCCTGTGGATCGACTGTTTCCTTTCTAATGACTGCAGAGGGACTCTGGCAAATTTGCTTGGTCTGGAAGTTGCTAGTTTGATGCTGTGATTCTTCAACTTGGGACCTGAAAAAGCTACAGAATGAAATTTTATTTCTATCATATTATGAATATGCTATAAGGTAGCTATTTGTGCTTCATCTTTTAGATGAGCATCTGAGACAGAGTGTTTGAATATGCTGTTCAGGGACACCTAACAAATGGCCAATCCAAGATTAGAACTGAGATCAGTATGATTTTAAAAACTGTGTTTTTTACTCTACTATAACATAATTAATAAGCCATTTAAAAAATAATACTATTAGGCAAGATCTTCCATGTGCCAGGTACAATTCTAATCAATGAAGCTCATTCGGAGAAGAAAGCTCATTTTCATGAAACTTACATTTTTGTTTTTTACAATGATTGATATCCAAAGTGTTAGTATTTTGTTACCATATTTTTGTCTGGTTCTCAAATATATTATTGCTCACACTGACCAGCCTGTTTTAAAGGATTATGTGGATAAATGACTAATCTTTTGAAAAGCTAGTTTCATAGACAGTGATAGTCATACCCAGCCACTCACATTTGTTCACAAAATTAAGAAAGGGTGTGTAAATTCTTGGTGGAGAGAGTTCTAATCACATGCTTTATCATCTCCTCTCATCAAGATTTTGATGCAACCTATGGTGGAGTATATTTTGTCTCTCTACTTGAGAAGAATTTCATTAATAGACCACTGTTACTGATAGGAGATTGCCATATCCCTTGACATATTAGAGGAGAGAAAAGTTAGAGCACTGCTAAACACATTTGCAGCAAAACAAACTAAGTTTTGAAAATAAGATTCCTAATAATGTTTAATCAAGAAGCTTAGATAACATGACTTACATACTTATATAGCAAGATGTCTCATACACTCTTAGTGGGAGTGTGTATCAGAACTAACTCTAATGCAATGTTACCAATACCTACAAACATTTCAAGTATTGTACACTTTGAACTAGCAATTTTATTTCTAGGTATTTCTACCACAGATCTGCATACATACAAGTGAAATCACACGTGTGCAGTTTTACTCCAGGTAGCAATGTTTGTTATTGAATTAAAACAATCTAGAAATCAAAAAACAAAACACTAATTACAGATATACACACACATATATAAGATATATTATATACATATATTCTACCTATCAATAGAGCAGAATATTATACAGCCATAGAATAGGAAATATTTTTATGTGAGGAAAAATGTTCAAGGTATATAACTCAGTGAACAAAGAAAGGAAAAAATGGGTAGTAGAAAAATGTTTGAAGCACTTTATTACTGAGCAAAAAAGGCAAAAATATTTTTATACGTATTTGTTCATATATGAACTCTCAAAGAATCTCCAGTAAACTAATAGCAATTATTAAATTTGGGAAAAGCAGGTAACAAGATAGTAAGGGCAAGAGAAAGAAAAAGAACTTTCACTCATTTACCTATTTAGTATTTCAGATATTTAAATTACACATCTGTAAAATACGTACAATCTAATAAAATCATTAGGAAATCTAAAAATACATAAATCAGCAAAACAAAACAACCCTTGTTCTCAAGTGTTACTTTATTTTTAAATTTTGCTAGTGGAGACTGTGACATCAATATTTAAAATATTTTCTGTCCTTCATGTGTAGTTGCTTATAACACTACTTTAAGCTGCATCTACAATTATGTTATATAATTAAATGATGTAATTAAAAATTGTCTAATTCATTATAGCTACTAAATGCTAATATTGCAACTGACAATGAATGATATTTTGGAATAAAACTGAATGGTCATTATAAAAATTGAAGTGACTTTATATCAAATTTATATCATAGACTCATAGATTCATCCCAAGATAAAATTTTAAAACATCTATTGTTAAAAATCCAATGCTATTGTTTTTTAAATAATGATAAATTATATTCACTTTCATTAAAATATTTTATCCTAAATTTTATATTTTTATTAACCAAAGAAGTAAAATTTTTTTTAGAACATCTAGGTCACTAGTACATAAACTATGTAGACATAAACTCTGAAATTTAAGGGACAGAGTATTTTATTTAGGATGCAAATAGAAAACAGGTTATATGCACTTTATGGACTTTTACACTGATAGCACAAGAGCTTGGTTTCGTGGAACAGTAATACAATGAATTTCAGGTTCTAATTTTGTGGATATAAAAAGCACCACTTCTGATAAAAACATCTGGCTTGAGTGTCTCTGAAAGCTAGTTCCACAAATTTTCGGTGCTCTTCAGAACATGGGAGCTGATTGTGATTAATCAGGGAAAAGCCCTTCTCTAATAAGGCTCTGTCCAGTCCAATTGCTGAACATGACAGTCTTGAGAATTACATTGCCAAATGGTCTACCAGAGATAGAAGGTTGAAAAATTGGCTGAATTAAATAGCTCACCCTAGATGACCTTAAAAATGGACATTTTGACTGAAGGTAAAGAAAAACTCATGCATTAATGATTTTGTATATTATATATGTATTTTGGAAGAAAAACATTATAGCATGCTTCTTTCATCCTGACTACTTCCAAGTATTATTATCCTGTCAAAATGCTGCAATCACTCAGGTGACAGCCTGCAATGTGCATCCATCCCTTCACTCCTGATTACAGATAACATTTGTAGCATGAGGATGAGAGAGGAAAGTGAGAGCCTGGACACGGAGAAAAGTCATCAGAAATCATAAGAGAATAGAAGCTCATTTTTATGACTTTGCCACCTCCCAGTTAAGTGTCTGCTGCAGACATTTATTGTTATTAGAAAGTGGGCTTCTAAGACAAGTGAATCATGTCTCAGAGTGTGCTAGTCTCCAACAAAATTAATAGCCAGGAGATTTTGTACATAGAATTTGTCAACTCAAAAGCAAAAGTCTTTAAATTGGTGTATAGAGTTGTATAGTTCAATCGTCACACAATCAAAGGCTGTTCTGATTGCATGCAGATAGGTCACCAGTCTCACTAACAGAAGAGAGTAGTCCATTTAAAAATACCTGCTTGGCTGGGCGCAGTGGCTCACGCCTGTAATCCCAGTGAGAGGTGAAGCCAGCTGGACTTCGTGGGTCGAGGGGGGACTTGGAGTACTTTTCTGTCTTACAAGGGATAGTAAAATGCACCAATCAGTGCTCTGTAGCCAGCAAGAGGTTCGTAAAATGCACCAATCAGCGCTCTGCAGAAATGCTCCAGTCAGTGCTCTGTAGCTAGCAAGAGGTTTGTAAAATGGACAAATCAGCACTCTGTAAAATGGACCAATCAGCACTCTGTAAATGGACCAATCAGCAGGATTCTAAAAGTAACCAGTCGTGGGGAGGATTGAGAAAAGGGCATTCTGATAGGACAGAAACAGGACATGGGCAGGGACCAATAAGGAAATAAAAGCTGGCCACCCCCACCTAGCAGTGGCAACCCACTCAGATTGCCTTCCACACTGTGGAAGCTTTGTTCTTTCACTCTTCATGATAAATCTTGCGGCTGCTCACTCTTTGGGTCTGTGCCATCTTTAAGGGTTGTAACACTCACCAGGAAGGGCCACGGCTCCACTCTTGAAGTCAGTGAGACCACGAACCCACCAGAAGTAACCAACTCTGGGCACACCAGCACTTTGGGAGGCTGAGGCTGGCAGATCACAAGGTCAAGAGATCGTGACCATTCTGGCCAACATGGTGAAACCCTGTCTGTACTAAAAATACAAAAACTAGCTGGGCATGGTGGTGCGTGCCCATAGTCCCAGCTATTCAGGAGGCTTAGGCAGGAGAATGGCTCGAACCCAGGAAGTGGAGGTTGCAGTGAGCTGAGATAGGGCCACTGTACTCCAGCCTGGCGATAGAATGATACTCTGCTTATATTTACTTGGAAAAAATTTTTCTTCAATCATGTGAAAGCAAATGTTTACAGGAATCTAAATTTGGTAGCATAGATCAACCTTATCTTTGGCATTATTTTGTTCCACAGATAAAACAATATAAAGAAATGTTTTGATCTACCAAAAATAAGAGTTTTATGGTTCATTGTTGTTTTATCTCATTAAAAATAAAACATACATAAAATTTATAATATATGGACATACAAAAGATAAAAATTTAAAGTCACCCATAATTTTAGTATTCTAGTAACTACTGTTAGGAATATGTATATCTTCCATTGATACCTCCTTGTGTTGCTAAATTATAATATATTTTATCAGTCTCATCTGGGTAAGCATTTGACTTTTTTTCCAGTATTTGCCAATAAACAACACTGAAGTAAAATTTATTTTAGATAAGCTTTTATATAAGCTCATTATTATTTCTTGAGAAAATATTCCTAGAGATATCACAGCATTAAGACTTTTAATATGCATTACCTTATTTATCTCCAAAAACTGATACCAATTTAAACCCTCATAATGATTCTTAGCTAGCATTTGCTTCTATACACTCTGAAACCATAGATTATTCTCTTACTGAAAGTCTTCTCAAAAATAAATGTTAAAAATTATATTGCTATAATCTTTTGTTTAAATGTCCATTTTCTTTATTGTAAAAACGACAGTTTGTAATTATATCACCTGTTAATTTTTGAATGCTTGTTGGTTTTTTATGCTTTTCATATTTTATTGGTTCCTATTATCATTTAACTTATAGAAAGACATATATGTTAAAGTTATTAATGATGCTTTCATTTTTAGTTAATAATCTGATTAGTTATATATTTGTGTTACAACTTTTGTTTAAGACTTTTCTAATACATGGAAAGTTTTCTTTGTTGGTCCAGTCAAGTCTATCATTCTGGCGGCAGCCAACCTGAAGGAAATGTCAATGATCAAACCTAGGATTATTTGAACATCAAAATACATAATTGAGGCCAAGCGCAGTGGCTCATGCCTGTAATCCCAGCACTTTGGGAGGTGAGGCAGGCGGATCATGAGGTCAGGAGATCGAGACCATGCTAGCTAACACAGTGAAACCCTGTCTCTACTAAAAAAATACAAAAAAAAAATAGCTGTGCGTGGTGGCGGGCACCTGTAGTCCAAGCTACTCAGGAGGCTGAGGCAGGAGAATATTATGAATACAGAAGGCGGAGTTTGCAGTGAGCTGAGATGGCAGCACTGCACTCCAGCCTGGGTGACAGAGTGAGATTCCGTCTCAAATAACAACAACAACAACAAAATAATTGACAGATTATAATCCATAGTGTAAAGTAAGTATCCATGAGTTCAAACTGACATAAATAAATAACTTACTAAGTAAATGAATAAATGGAGAAAATGTACACCTCTTTCTTAAGCAGAATATTCAATTAACAAATGTAGAAAAATAATGGAAAAGAAAAATTACCATTTGGCAAACAGTACAATAAAAATTCTTCCAGGCAAGGATCATCTGTGTATACTAAAATTGTGAGCAACTGTATGAAAAGAAACAAGATATTTTCAATGTTTCAAAATACCTCCCCATACAATGTTTACTAATTAAAGGTAGAAATACAGTAAATGTGTAACTGATAAACTGACACACAGCATCATGCACCTCCTAATTAATATGATACTCTAAGAGCACAACATCATTTCTGTAATATTATTGCCAAAATACATAAACTTCATTCTAACCGTGAGAAAACATAAGACAAAAATTTGAGGGAGATTCTACAAAATATCTGGCCAGTACTCTTCAAAAGTTCCAAAGTCATGAAAGTCAAAGAAAGGACATTAGGGAGACAATTAGCAAGTATGTTGATGTTAATTTCTTTGTTTTGACATTGTATTACTTTTATGTAAAATGTTATTTGGGAAAGCAAATTGAAGGCTATATGCAAATGTATACATTCTTTCTACAACTTGTTGGTAGCCTAAATATTATTTCAAAATTAAAAAGTTAAAACAATCTACCAATCAGCTCCCTTGAGTGTTCCATGTTGTGTATCATTCTTACAGTAGCATATTCTCTATAAGGTTACATGGATATCCCTTCACATTATATGATATACATTTTTGGTTTTAGTATTTGGCCAAAAAATCCAATTGATGTGGAATTAATTTTGGTATAAGATATAGGATGAGGATATTTATTCTTCAAAATGTTCATTAGTTGCCTCAACACGATTTATTGGTTAATCAGTTCTTTATCTGCTTATTCGAACTGCTATTCTCATCTTATCCTAATTATTGCATCACTGGAATCACTTTTTCATTTTCTCCTGTATTTCATCAGTCTCACTCTTCTTGTACTAGTTCCATAATGCCTTTATTGTTATGGATTTATAATGTTATACTATAAGTCAAATACCACTTCATGAGATTTTAATATTTTTTCAGAATGGTTACTTCAAAATGCACCTTATTTTATTGTAATACATGAATAAGATTTTGTTAGACTTCTAAGTATACTTATTAGAATTGCAGTTAGAACTGTATTATATTATCGTGGTATCATAGCTCTCTAAATATTTATTTACTGATTTATGCACTTCTTCAACAAATATTGAGTGAAAGATCCTGTATACTGGCACAGGCAAGTTACTAGAAATTTTATTTGGGCTGTGGGTGGGAAAAAAGAAGAAAACGCCACTGTCTCTATGTCTCTCTCCATACACTATGTTTCATGAGAGTTTAGGGTGTACTATTTCTTTTTTTTTTATTTTTTATTTTTTTTATTTTATTTTTTTATTTTTTATTTATTTTTTTATTTTTTTATTTTTTTTATTTTTTTTTTATTTTTTATTTATTTTTTTTTTTATCATTTCACTTCTCTTGGTTTTATTCTCCTTATTGCAAAATGAGTATAATGAGATTAATCGCCTTACAGGATTTTTACAAAGATTAAACAAGATAGTACTACGCAAAGCACTTGGCATGGTGCCTGATGTAGTAATTGCTCACTAAATATGACAATATAATACCAACAATGAACTTTTCTGCTTCTACTAGTAATACTGTTGGTTGGCGTTATCAGGAGGGTAATTTGTGAGTCTATTCTTTTCTTTTTTTTTTTTTTTTTTTTTTCTTTTTACATTTTTTTTTCTTTTATTATTATTATTATTATTATTATTATTATACTTTAGGTTTTATGGTACATGTGCACAATGTGCAGGTAAGTTACATATATATACATGTGCCATGCTGGTGCGCTGCACCCACCAACTCGTCATCTAGCATTAGGTATATCTCCCAATGCTATCCCTCCCCCCTCCCCCCACCCCACAACAGTCCCCAGAGTGTGATGTTCCCCTTCCTGTGTCCATGTGTTCTCATTGTTCAATTCCCACCTATGAGTGAGAATATGCGGTGTTTGGTTTTTTGTTCTTGCGATAGTTTACTGAGAATGATGATTTCCAATTTCATCCATGTCCCTACAAAGGACGTGAACTCATCATTTTTTATGGCTGCATAGTATTCCATGGTGTATATGTGCCACATTTTCTTAATCCAGTCTATCATTGTTGGACATTTGGGTTGGTTCCAAGTCTTTGCTATTGTGAATAATGCCGCAATAAACATACGTGTGCATGTGTCTTTATAGCAGCATGATTTATAGTCCTTTGGGTATATACCCAGTAATGGGATGGCTGGGTCGAATGGAATTTCTAGTTCTAGATCCCTGAGGAATCGCCACACTGACTTCCACAAGGGTTGAACTAGTTTACAGTCCCACCAACAGTGTAAAAGTGTTCCTATTTCTCCACATCCTCTCCAGCACCTGTTGTTTCCTGACTTCTTAATGATTGCCATTCTAACTGGTGTGAGATGGTATCTCATTGTGGTTTTGATTTGCATTTCTCTGATAGCCAGTGATGGTGAGCATTTTTTCATGTGTTTTTTGGCTGCATCAATGTCTTCTTTTGAGAAGTGTCTGTTCATGTCCTTTGCCCACTTTTTGATGGGGTTGTTTGTTTTTTTCTTGTAAATTTGTTGGAGTTCATTGTAGATTCTGGATATTAGCCCTTTGTCAGATGAGTAGGTTGCGAAAATTTTCTCCCATTTTGTAGGTTGCCTGTTCACTCTGATGGTAGTTTCTTTTGCTGTGCAGAAGCTCTTGAGTTTAATTAGATCCCATTTGTCAATTTTGGCTTTTGTTGCCATTGCTTTTGGTGTTTTAGACATGAAGTCCTTGCCCATGCCTATGTCCTGAATGGTAATGCCTAGGTTTTCTTCTAGGGTTTTTATGGTTTTAGGTCTAACATTTAAGTCTTTAATCCATCTTGAATTGATTTTTGTATAAGGTGTAAGGAAGGGATCCAGTTTCAGCTTTCTACATATGGCTAGCCAGTTTTCCCAGCACCATTTATTAAATAGGGAATCCTTTCCCCATTTCTTGTTTTTGTCAGGTTTGTCAAAGATCAGATACTTGTAGATATGTGGCATTATTTCTGACGGCTCTGTTCTGTTCCATTGATCTATATCTCTGTTTTGGTACCAGTACCATGCTGTTTTGGTTACTGTAGCCTTGTAGTATAGTTTGAAGTCAGGTAGTGTGATGCCTCCAGCTTTGTTCTTTTGGCTTAGGATTGACTTGGCGATGCGGGCTCTTTTTTGGTTCCATATGAACTTTAAAGTAGTTTTTTCCAATTCTGTGAAGAAAGTCATTGGTAGTTTGATGGGGATGGCATTGAATCTGTAAATTACCTTGGGAAGGATGGCCATTTTCATGATATTGATTCTTCCTACCCATGAGCATGGAATGTTCTTCCATTTGTTTGTATCCTCTTTTATTTCCTTGAGCAGTGGTTTGTAGTTCTCCTTGAAGAGGTCCTTCACATCCCTTGTAAGTTGGATTCCTAGGTATTTTATTCTCTTTGAAGCAATTGTGAATGGGAGTTCACTCATGATTTGGCTCTCTGTTTGTCTGTTATTGATGTATAAGAATGCTTGTGATTTTTGCACATTGATTTTGTATCCTGAGACTTTGCTGAAGTTGCTTATCAGCTTAAGGAGATTTTGGGCTGAGACAATGGGGTTGTCTAGATATACTATCATGTCATCTGCAAACAGGGACAATTTGACTTCCTCTTTTCCTACTTGAATACCCTTGATTTCCTTCTCCTGCCTAATTGCCCTGGCCAGAACTTCCAACACTATGTTGAATAGAAGTGGTGAGAGAGGGCATCCCTGTCTTGTGCCAGTTTTCAAAGGGAATGCTTCCAGTTTTTGCCCATTCAGTATGATATTGGCTGTGGGTTTGTACTATTTCTAAATTTAAAGAAATTCAGGCTGGGCACAGTGGCTCACACCTGTAATCCCTGTACTTTGGGAGGCCTAGGAGGGCGCATCACCTGAGGTCAGGAATTCAAGACCAGCCTGGCCAACATGGTGAAACCCCATCTCTACTAAAAATACAAAAATTAGTTGGGCGTAGTGGTGTGCGCCTGTAATCCCAGCTGCTCCAGAGGCTGAGGCAGGAGAATTGCTTTAACCCAGGAGGCAGAGGTTGCAGTGAGCCCATATCATGCCACTGCACTCCAGCCCTAGTCAATAAGAGTGAAACTCTGTCTCAAAAAAAAAAAAAAAAAGGAATACAATAAATAGTATTTTTTAAAAAATAAATGTTTTGCAATTTTTCTGGGGCACCTGGTAAATCAAATGAAAAACTTTTTTGTAGAGATGTAATCTGAAACTAGATACACTAAATTCCTATTCACAAAGAAGTTACTCTAAAGATGCTTTCATGAATGACAAATCCAGGCCCTATAAAGACCATCAAGAGCAAAAAGGATTTCTGATAATAGAAACATAAAATAATTATATTTAAAGTAGGTAAAATTGGCGGAGCATGGTAGCTCATGCCTGCAATCCCAGCACTTTGGGAGGCCAAGGCGAGTGGATCACAAGGTCAGGAAATTGAGACCATCCTGGCTAACACAGTGAAACCCTGTCTCTACTAAAAATACAAAAAAAAAAAAAAAAAAAAAAAAAAAATTAGCCAGGTATGGTGGCCGGCGCCTGTAGTCCCAGCTGCTTGGGAGGCTGAGGCAGGAGAATGGCGTGAACCCGGGAGGCGGAGCTTGCAGTGAGCAGAGATGGCGCCACTGCACTCCAGCCTGGGTGACAGAGTGAGATTCCGTCTCAAAATAAATAAATAAATAAATAAATAAAGTAGCTAAAATTATTTTAAAAAAAAAAGAAAAGAAAACATTGTGTAAAAAATGACTAACAATAACTAATAGTAATTTTTAAAATGTCTTGAAATTTAAATACTCTCAATAAAGATGTTTAAAAACGATTATATTTATATAAAAAAAAGAGTGAATTGGAAAACAGACCAAAGAAAATTATCTAAAATAATAAGATATTAAAAAGATAAGACACAATGAATATGAGAAGTCAAAACTATTGAGAAGAAAATGAGGCCTAATATCTAATTGCATTTACAAAGATGGCAGAAAGTAAAATGGAAAAGCAATACATGAAAAAATATTGACAGATAACTTTCCAAGTGTTATAGAAGACATGAATTTTCCTTTTTACAGGGAAAAAAATGTCCAAGCAAGATTTTTAAAAATTTCCCTCTCCACACTAAATTAGTATAATTTGAAGTAACTAAACAGAGAAAGAGACCCAAAGAAGAAAAATAGATCAGCTACAAATGAAGCACCACTATTATGTAATAAACAACAAACACATAATATTGTTGGAGATAAGTGGTAAAAGAAGAATTAAAGACGATGAAAGACATGCAATCATAATTGGAGAAGGGTGGTACATTATATAAGGTGAAAACAGAGACAGCAGATATCTTCCTAGATACTTTTTTTCCTGAGATTTCTATTCTCGTATCTTCCCCATCTCAGTAAATGGCAGTTATTCTGCCAGTTGTTCAAGCCAAGAACATTGCAGTCATCTATAACTTTCTCTCATCTATCCAATCCTTTAGCAAATCCTACTAGCACTTCTTTAAGATACTTCCAAATTACCCCCACAGGAAGCAATCTCATATACGTATTATTACAACAGTTTCCTAATTGGTGTCTCTATTTCAATCCTCCTTTTCCTTCCCTATTTGCATTTGTAATCACAGAGATTTTTTTTTATTATTTAACAGAAAGTCAGATCACATCCTTCTTTTCTCAGAACCCTCCAAGCCTTCTCATTTCGCACGGATTAAAATAAAATTGCATTTCCATTCAGAAGGATCTACATTCTCACACACACTGTTTCACTTCTGATATTTCCTCCTGTTTCTCTCCTGTCACTACACTCCCACCACACTGGCCTGCTTGCTTTTACACACTAAGCACACTCTTGTCTCAAGCTCTTTTGCTTCCTTTTTTCTCTCTCTGGGATGTTTTTCTCAACCACTTTCTACTTGAAAAAAACCTTCTACATTCACCCTATATAATGTACCACCCCCAAATATCATTGCCTCCCCATTTAATCTTTGTAGCACTGATCCCCTTTGTCTCCACTCAATAAGAAGGCAAGAGCTATGATGAAGGGGCTAAGATATAGCAGGGACTTTGTCTTCTTAACTGTATCCTTAGAATCTGGAAAAGTGTATAGAACAAAGTACTGTACCCACAGAATAAAGAACTTTGTCTGGAACACAGAAGACATTCTATTAATATCTGAGAATGTATGAGAAATTTAAGCCATATGAATATGAAGTTATATTCAAAGTGCTGAGAGAAAATAGGTGTCCACCTGTACCTAGAACTCTATACATAGCTATAGTGTCACTTGAAGACTGATGATAAAAATAATACACTTTCAGAAAAAGAATGGGCATACACCATCAAGAGTTTCTTACTAGGGAAAAAAATCCACTAAAACTACTTTAAAAAAAAACGACTACAATATACCACATATTTCAAGAAGAAGGCATTAAACTTAAAATAAAGAAATGAAGTTCAAGAAATAATGATGGGTAAGAAAATTGTTAAAGGTGAGATTAATGAAGTAAGCATTCACTGAATTAAATAAGGAAAACAAGTTATGGTTATTCTGATGCTGAAAAATGAGTTAGAACTACGATACTAATCAGTTGATAAATGGGGATTTTAATGACAGAATTTTAAAGTGTTTGCAAAGTGAAAAATACTCTATCTTTAAACTCTAATGTCTCAAGTATGTATGTTAAATTTACAGATAAAATTAATGAAATAGAAATATAAAACATTATTTTCAATTCACTTAAGGTGAAAAGTAATGAAAAGTCTATCAGTGTAATTCACATAGCAAATAATTTGCATGAATGCATAAAGAAATTGTCAAACTCCCAGTCATAATAGATTTTTAACATGCCCTACTTAGTAATTGATAGATTAAATATATCTAAAATTAATAAACATATAGGATATTTGAACAACACCATTAAAAAATATCTTCACCACGTAAATACAATATTCATTCTTGTCAATCATGCCTGAAACAATTGCCAATACTGACCAAATGCCAGTCCATAAAGTAAGTCTAAACAATCAGCAGAGTACAATACATAAAAATCCCATTTACTAGCAATAATAAATTAAGATTAGTTAACAGTTGAAAGTCAATTTAAAAGAAACATGCATGTGAAACATTTTAATAAATATTTGAAAGTAACTCAAAAGTTCAAGATGATATGACTTAAAAAAACACAAAAAATATTCCAAGTAAAAGTAATTAAATAGTAAACATCGACATACATTGACAAGTAGGTGATGATCTCATTTCAAATGCTAATAATTAGAAAAGATGAAAGCCAGCCGGGCACGGTGGCTCACACCTGTAATCCCAGCACTTTGGGAGGCCGAGGTGGGTGTATCACCTGAATTCAGGAGATCAAGACCAGCCTGACCAACATGGAGAAACTCCATCTCCACTAAAAATACAAACCAGGCATGGTGGCATATGCCTGTAATCCCAGCAACTCGGGAGGCTGAGGCAGGAGAATCGCTTGAACTCGGGAGGCGGAGGTTGCGGTGAGCCAAAATCACGCCATTGCACTCCAGCCTGGGCAACAAGAGTGACACTTCGTCTCAAAAAAAAAAAAAAAAAAAAAAAAGAAAAGAAAAGAAAAGACAAAAGCCTGATGTATAGAGAGATACATAGAATTTGTATACAGTTCTCCACTGCAACACCACACTGCCCAGGACTGAGAATATACGAGTAAACACTCTATTCATAAGTTATTTGGATTAGTTCTTTCTTGCCTCTCTGAAAGCTAATTGGCAATATCTACTGAAACTACTTGTGCATTTACCCTTTGATGAGGCAATCTCACTTCTGAAAATTTCCCTTAACAGTATACTTCCAACAACTGGAAATTACATATGCATAAGTATTTGTTATTGCAAATTGCACTATTATTTGTAATTGCAAAAATTTGGAAATAACCTAAAAGTCCGAACATATAAGTGTTTTTTTTTAATAAACTATGGTTTATCTTCACATCTTTATTACACAAATGGTAGCATAGTATATAAATGCAGTGTAAAAAGGAATGCGGTAAAACTTTATGAACTGATGTGCAGTGATTTCTGGCATGTGTTTTTAAATTATAAAAACCAAACTGCTTTTATATACTATGCTACTATCTAAGTAAGAAAGAAGTGAAAAACATGCTTACATTTGTTATTTTTACAAAAAAATAAAGAAGTAAAAAACAGATAATGAAGAAGTTGATTACCTAGGTCTGCTAATGGTGGAGGGGGATGAGGGAGATTGGCGGATATACGAAAAAGAGTCCGTAAAGAGCTTAAACAAATCAACAAGCAAAAAAACAGCCCCATTAAAAAATGGGCAAAGGACATGATATAGTTTGGATATGTGTCCCTGCCCAAATCTCATATTGAAATTCCCAGTGTTGGGGGTGGAGCCTGGTTGGAGGTGATTAGATCATGGGGGCAAATATCTCATGAATGGTGTAGCACCATCCCCCTTGGTACTGTCCTCATGATAGTGACTGAGTTCTAATGGGATATGATTGTCTAAAAATGTGTAGCACCTTCCCCCTCAGTCTCTTTCTCCTGCTTTTGCCAAGTGATGTGCCTGTTTCCCCTTTGCCTTGACTTCCACGATAACTGAAAGGTTCCTGAAGCCTACCAAGAAACCAAGCAGATGCCAGCATCAAGCTTCCTGTACAGCCTGCAGAACTGTAAACCAATGAAATCTCTTTTCCTTATAAATTACCTGGCTTCAGGTAATTATTTTATAGCAAGGAGAGAACAGACTAATACAGGACACGAACAGACACTTCTCAAAAGAAGACATACACAAGGCCAACAAGCATATGAGAAAGTGCTCAACATCATGAATCATCAGATAAATGCAAATCAAAACCACAATGAGATACCAAGTTATACCAATCAGAATAGCTATTAAAAAGTCAAAAAATAACAGATGTTGGTGAGGCTGTGGAGAAAAGGGAATGCTTATAGGCTGCCGTGGAGAAAAAGAAATGCTTAATTAGTTCAGCCACTGTGGAAAGCAGTTCAGAGATTTCTCAAAGAATTTAAAATAGAACTACCATTCAACCCAGCAATCCCATTACTGGATATATCCCCAAAGGAATATAAATCATTCCACCAAAAAGACACTTGCACTGGCATGTTCATTGCAGCACTTTTCACAATAGCGAAGACATGGAATCAACCTACGTGCACATCAATGGTGGGCTAGACAAAGAAAATATGGTATATATTTTCCAGTGAATACTACACAGCCATAAAAAAGAATGAGATCATGTCCTTTGCAGCAACACGGATGCAGCTGGAGGCCATTGTCCTAAGGAAATTAATGCAGAAACAGAAAACTAAATACTGAATATTCTCACTTATAAGAGGGAGCTAAACACTGAGTACACAGGAACACAAAGAGGGGAACAATACATGCCAGTTGTTACTTGATGGTTGAGGGTGGAAGGAGGGTGAGGATCAAAAAACCGTATGTGCAATTTACCCATGTAACAAACTGCACATGTATCCTCTGAACCAAAAATAAATATTGAAAAAAAGTGATAATTTTCTGAGCAAAAAATCTTGCAATATTAATTAATTAATCAAACTGAAAGGCAAAACAACAAGAAAAACTTATCTGAGTAACCTATGCTTTTTCCATATTAGTGTGGTTATGGTATTCATTTAAAGTTCAGTTGAGTTCATAAGCTTCAGCCTGCTTTCAGTGCTAGGTTGCTGTTTTATTTTTCTTTTTGTCCTTACTGATTTAATTTTAATTTTTAAATGTGTAGAGCATTGGCATGTCTCCAAATGTTATCTGTATCTATATTGCAAAATTACTTGCTCAGAAAAAGTCACTCTTTCACATACTCCCCCAACCTCTCTTATCATCCTCCACCTTCATAGCTAGCCTAAGTAACCAACTTCTTCAGTATGAGGATCAACTATATTTTAGGGAGGTCCTATATTTGGACCATTAGGTCATTTTCACCATTTTACACTTAAAAATAACGATTAAATTTGCAATGAAAAATACTTATGCATGTGTGTTTTGTTTGTTTTTGTGTGTTTTTTTATTTGTTTGCTCATTTTATTGTTGTTGTTGTTTTTAGTTATTGGAGGTATTTCATTAAGGGAAATTTCCAGAGGTAGGAATGCTCCATCAAAGAGTAAATGCACAAATAGTTTCATTAGATATTGCCAATTCCCTTCATAGGGTCTGTACCATTTTGCTTCCTGCCAGCAATGTATAAGAGTGCCAGTGTGGTACAGTGGAATATTCTAACACATCTCTCTCTTTCTCAGTACTTGAGAGAAAAAGCAGATTAGAATTAGGAAGTCATTATGGGCTGAGTTGTGTCCCCTCAAAATTCACACATTAAAATTTTAATCCTCAGTATTTCACGGTATAACTATATTTGGATATTGGGTTTTTTGAAGATGGAATCGAGGTTAAAATGATGGCATTAAAAAGGGCCCTAACTTAATTTGACTAGTGTTCTTACAGAAAGAGAAATTTAGGACACAAACATAAGGGAAAGACCATGGGATGACACAAGGAGAAAATAGCCATCTGTAAGTCAATAACAGAGACATCAGAAGCAACCAACTTTACTGACACCTTGACCTTGGACTCCTAGCCTCCAGAATTGTGAGTACATTTCTGTTGTTTATACCACTCGTTGTGTGGTATATTGTTACAGCTGCCCTAGCAAACACACAGAAGGTCACAAAAATTTTAAAAATATGAACAAACAACTTTCTGGGCAAATTATAGCATATTTATCCCAAAATGTAGAATATACCTTTCATTTCAGGAGTACATTGACCATTCATAAAAACTGATGATATCCTGGGTCATAAAATAAATCTGAACAAATATAAAGATGATAATATGCAGAAATTACATTCATTGGTAAAAATATCGTTAGTTAGAAATTAATGATAATGAGAATTTTTTTGTATCTCCAAATGTTTGGAATTTTAAAAAATACATTTCTCAATAACCGTTGAGTCAAACATAAAATTATAATGAAAAACATAACATATTTCTAACTCAATGTTAATTAAAATACCATACATTAAAACATGTCAGATGTAGACTTACAAGAAAAAATGTAGCCTTAAATGCATATATTGGAAAAAGAGACTCAACACTTCATCATGGACTTGATACTAGAAAGGAAGCACATGGCATATGAAGCCAATGTAATAAATTGACTCTTGGCCCAAGTCTGATATATAGTGATTCCACTTTATCTACATAATGCATAATTAGGATAGACACTCTTGGTAGTTGGCAGGATTCCATATTGGTTCCTTAGACTTTGAGATAATAGTTATAATCATGAGGAAAGCCAAATAGTAGCTTCTGAAATATCTTCATATTAGCATGCAGTTGAAAAGAGCATTACCTCCGGGGGTAAAGGCGAATAGTAGTGCCACCCTTAAATATTTAAAAGATAAAGATATTGTGATCTCCATCGTATTTTCATTTAACATATCTCCAAAAACAGATGAATCCTGAAGGAAGACAGTGAACTACTGTAAATTTAACTAAGAGTAACACGCAATTACTGTACCAGATGTAGTACCTCTGCAAGAACAGATCACCTTTCAGATGTCTGGTGTATTAATTTGTTCTTGCACTTCTATAAAGAAATACCAGAGACTGAGTAATTTATAAAGAAAAGAGGTTTAATTGGCTCTCGGTTCTTCAGGCTGTACAGTAGCATAGTGGCTTCTGCTTCTGGTGAGGCTTCAGGAAACTTACAATCATGGGAGAAGGCTAAGGAGAAGCAGGCACATCTTACGTGACCAGAGCAGGAGCAAGAGAGAAAGAGTGGGGAGGTGCTACACTCTTTGAAACAACCAGATCTGGTGATAACTCACTCACTATCACAAGAACAGGACCAAGGGAATGGTGCTAAACCATTCATGAGAAACCACCCTCGTGATCCAATCACCTCCCACCAGGCCCCCCAACATTGAACATGAGACTTGGGTGGGGTCACAGATCCAAACCATATCATTTGGTATTGCAGTCCTTTATTGGAAAATGTGTATTCGTTTCTATTCTTATCAGGAAGAAGAACAGAAACAGCTTGGACTCATGTGGAAAGGGCAAGAATTTACATTTAGAATTTTTCTTTTGTCATAATATAGTAGAGAGGTTTGAACCATCACAGAATTGTGTAGAAAATCACACTTGCTCACTATCATTTACGATATTAAGTTAATCAGAATTAAGAACAAGACATGTCAAGTACAAGTAAAACAAATGTGCTACAGAGTGGGAAATAAACACTACAAAGTTTCAGATTACCACATTTAAAAAAAAGTTTTAAGATATCCAATGGTCTGCAGCATGCTAGAACATCTCCACGATCCTCCAATCTTTCTTTTCTAGACCCCTGACCAACCTGCTAAACAATTCACTTCTGTGCATAGCCGTGACAAGGATGAAGAACATGGAAAGGTCCATATTATTAAATCAAATGATCCTTTTTTCTTATTTTTTAGAAGTTTAATAGTTTTAATTATTACATTTAAGTCCAGAGTGTATTTGGAGTTATTTTTGTCTAAGGTGTGAGTCAAGGTTAATTTTTTGCCTATGGATGTCCTATCCTTTCAGCTTCATTTATTGAAAAGGCTATCTTTAGCTACAATATTCTTACTGTAGCTAATAATAACTCCAAAAATGGGGTAGACTGAATTCTATCACTTTATTCTGTGTTTTTCAGAATTGTTTTAGGCATTTTAGTTCCTCTGCCTTTCTATATAAATTCTAGAAGAATATTTTCTATCTCTACACACACACACACACACACACACACACACACACATATATTTCTGGTACTACAAATTAAACCTGTATATAAATTTGTCCATAGAATTTGGGGAAATTTATATTTTTACTATTTTAAGTCTTTCAATCTATACATCATGTAGCTCTCCATTTATTAAAATCTCTGACTTCTTTAAGCACCATTGCTTAAAGGATGTTTTCAGAATAGAAGTTTTAAATTGATATCTGTGCATTTTATTTTTATTGAGCAATTGTGCATGTTATTGTACATCTAATGTTGCTATTTATGTATTCACCGTTAGAATACAGAAATGCATTTCATTTCTGTGTGATCTTGCATCCTGTGAACTTGCTGAACTCACATTACCTCTATGAAGTTTTGGGGGCATATTTTTAATTTATTGAGGTTTTCTATGTGGACAATTATGTTATCTATGAGTAGAAACAATTTTGTTTTCTTTTTCTTTATGGCACTGGCAAAAACTTCCCAAATCATGATAAGTAAGACGGATGAGGTCAGGAACAATGGCTCATTCCTGTAATTCCAGCACTTTGGGAGGCCAAGGCAGGAGAATCATGTAAGGCCAGGAGTTCAAGATCAGTTTGGGCAACATAATGAGATGCCTATCTCTACAAAAATAAAAAATACAAATAAAAATTTGACTGGACATGGTTGTGCAAGCCTTTAGTCCTAGATACTTGGGAGTCTGAGGCAGGAGGATGGATTGAGCCCAGGAGTTCAGATTACAGTGAGGTATGATCATACCACTGCAGTTCAGTCTGATGAGAATCAATATCTTTGCCTTATTTCTGACCTTAGGGGCAAATCATTTAGTCTTACAATTACATACAATGTGAATAGTACATTTTTTATGTAGATGCTACTTATCAAGTTGAAAAAATCCCCTCTATTCTCAGTTCAATAGGGAATACATTTCAAATATTGTCAAATGCTTTTGTCTGTATCAATTGACACAATCATGTGATGTTTCTTCTTTAACTTGGTGAGTTACACGGAATGATTTTCAAATAACAAATCAACTTGGGATTCCAGGAACAGACACAACTTTGTAATGCTATATAAGTCTTTCTACATATTGCTGAATCCTATTTGCTAATATGTTGTTAAGAATGTTTATATTTTTATTTTTAATTATGAGGGATATTGGTCTATAGTTTTGTTGTTGTTATTCTGTGTTTACCTGGTTTTGGTGTCAGGGTAATACTAACTTCATAAAATGAATTGGGAACTGTTCCCTATTATTCTGTTTTCTGGAAGAAATTATTTAGCATTGGTGTTAATGCTTATTTAAATGTTTAGAAAATTCTCCAGTGAAATCATCTTGATTTGGAGATTTCTTGTTTGGGAGTTTTCAAAGGACAACTTCAATTCCATAATTCTACAGCTATTCAAATTATCTGTTTCATTTTGAGTGAGTTGTGGCAGTTTGGTTTTTTTGAAATATTATTTCATTTCATTTAAGTCATCAAATTTGTGTGTAGAGATTGGAGTGATGCAGCAGCAAGCAAAGGAATGCCAGTGTCTGCCAGGAACCAGGAGAAGATAGAAACCGGAACGAGATAATTCTTTCTTATAGATTTTAGAAAGCATAACCCAGTTAACACCTTGATTTCAGACTTCAGGAAATTAAGGTGTTATTTCCATGACCAGTAGTGTTGAGTATATATTTTTGTATAAAATTTTTTAGCGTTTGCTTTATATATTTCATTGTATATGCATAATTTATAATCTACTGATATTATCATTTTACCAATTCAAATAAACTATGGAATGCTTACCTCCTTTTGTCCCCTGTTTATAATTGTTTTAAATATTCCCTTTACATACATATAGAACCACATCAAACAATGTTATAATTTTTTCTTCAATTGTCAAAAACAATTTAGAAAATTCAAGACACCAGAAAGTCTATTATATTACTTGTATGTTTGCTTACTGTGATATTTCTTTCTTTCTGTGTCTTAAGGTTACTTCTTTCATTGTGTTCTTTTTGTTTAGAAAACTTCCCTGTTATTCTTTTAAGGTTAGTCTGCACAGGGCACGGTGGCTCACGCCTGTAAACCCAGCACTTTGGGAGGCTGAGGCAGGCAGATCGCCTGAGGTCAGGAGGTCGAGGCCAGCCTGGCCAACATGGTGGAACTCCATCCCTACAAAAAATATTTTAAAAATTAGCCAGGTGTGGTGGTGGGCTCCTGTAATCCCAGTTACTTGGGAGGCTGAGGCAGGAGAATGGCTTGAATCCAGGCGACAGAGGTTGCAATGAACCAACATGGTGCCACTGTACTCCAGTCTGGATGACAGACAGAGACTCTGTCTTAAAAAAAAAAAAAAAAAGTTAGTCTGCTGTTGACAAATTCTGTTAGTTTTCTTTCATCTGAGAATGTCTTAAATTCCCCTGAATATTTTCTCAGGATATAGGATTCTGGATTGACAATTATCTTATTTTGAAACTTGAAAAATGTTGTGCTTCTTCCTTCTGACCTCCTGGTTCCTGAAAAGAAATCCACTACTAATATTATTTTCTCTTTATATTTCTCTCTCACTGCTTTCAAGATTTTTTTCTTTGTCTTTAGCTTTCAGAAATTTCACTATGGTGTGAATATCTTTGAATATCTTTAGGGTTTTTATCTGTTTGGGGTTTGCTCTGCATCTTGATTCTGCAGCTTTATGTTTCTTGACCAATTTGGAATATTTTCATCCATTATTATTTTGAGTACTGTTTCATCCCCAAACTCTTTCTCTTCCCCTTTCTAAATTCTGATGACATAAATATCAAACCTTTGGTTATACTGAATGTCTGCAGATTCTTATTCAGTCTACTTTCTCTATACAGCTTGAGTTGGGTAATTTTTCTTATTCTACCCGTCAGTTCATAGAATCCTTTACTCTGTCGCCTGCACTATGCTATTGAGCCCATCCTTAGACATTGTATTTAAGATATTGTAATTTTTAGTTCTAAATTTTCCATTGGGATCTTTTTCACATCTTCTGTTTTGTTGCTGAGACTTCCATTTCATTGCTGAGACTTCCATTTCTTTTCTGAGTCTATTTTTTTCATTTGTTTTACGTGTGTTTCTAATTGATCATTCAAGCTTTTCTTTTCTATTTAAAATCTGTGTCAGATAATCCTAACTTCTCTATTACCTTAATGTTGACATCATTGATTATCTTTTTTCCTTTAGTTTGAGATCATCTTGGTTCTTTGTATTACAAATGGTTTTCAGTTGGAATCTGGCATTGGGATATTGTATATTGAAACTCCAGATCTTATTTAAACCTTCATTTTTAGCTAAGTTCCTCAGACACTGCTTGGGCAAGGGAAAGAGGAAGGATGTGTCTTGTTACTGGTAGATGGGGCTAGAAATCCAGGTAACCCACTTGGCCTCTATTGACACTCAAGCTGTGGAATTTTTTCATAACTAGTGGGCATGGGAAGGAGTTCCAGCTTCTCATTAGTCCTGCTACTGATACTGCCTTGGCTGTCCAGGGGGGATAATGGTGCCCCAATTCCTTCTCCCCATGTGGCCACCATTGACAGTATGCAGGGGGCACCAGGGGCAGGTGGTGAAAGTTCTGACTTTCCAGTAGGTCTTCGCTGACACCATTCTATTGGGGATGAGGATGGCAACTTATTACTTCCAGGTGGGAATAAAAGCCCAGCCTCCGTACATGGTCACCATTGACATTGTTGTGGGAAGAGGTAGGAACCTGGAATGGGGTATGAACTTGCTGGAGATGAAAGTCCCAGGTCTTTAACAGGCCTTTGCTGACAGACTCCAGTGAGGAACCCTGGGTGCCTTGTTACAGCCTGGCGAGTGTGGAAGTTTGTGTTCCTCACCTGGCCTTTGCTGTCATGGGTAGGAGAAGAACCAGAGCTTGTGTTCGGATGGAGTGGACAGTTTATTGTGTAAAGGTTTTCTATCTTGACCTATTGGCTTCTCCTAGTCCTTTGGTCGCAAATAGAAGTTTAGGTTGCTTTTTTGTTTGTTTGTTTGTTTGTGTCTGTTGGCATTTCTGCATTGCTGACTTTTTCATTTCTAAATCTGGGATGTATGAAGCAAAAATAAAACCAAGAAACTCATCATCATCCTCGGGTTTAAGTCTCCTAGGTAGTCCCCTTTCTTCTCTACACCTTTCAGAGTGGTCTTTTTTTATGTATATAATACAGTTTTCAGATATACTCAGCAGGAGGAATATGGAAAAGTATGTCTAATTCATCTTCTCAGATGTGGAAGCTTACTATTCACTGTTAAAATATGTTTTTTTCAAAAGTATTCAAGGTACAGTGGCTCATGCCTATAATCCTGTTCCTTTGAGAGGCTGAGATGGGGGGCTCAGGAATTTGAGATCAGCCTGGACAAGAGTGAGACCAGTCTCTACAAAAAAAAAAAAAAAAAAGAAAGAAAAGAAAAATTAGCTGGTGTGATGGAGCATGCCTGTGGTCCTACCTACTTGGGAGGCTGAGGTAAAGGGATCCCTTGAACCTTTCAGGTGCAGGATGTGGAAGATGCGGTGAGCTATAATCACACCACTGCACTCATCCTGGACAACAGAACAAGACCCCATATTAAAAAATTAAAAATAAATGAAAAAGTATTCAATAACTTCCTTTATTTGTGGTTATGACTTGAATTTGCAAAGGCTCCACTTTTATAAAACTGTGAGTTTGTGATACGTTCAAAATAACTGAACTGCAGCTTTTCAACTTCTGGAACTTCAACTTCTTCATTTTTTAGTGAAAAGTAGATATAAATTAAAATTAGTTTCAGTGTGTTGCATTATTTCACTTATGCTTATTATCTTGCTTTGTGGTTTCACATGCCTCTGAACTGCAGAACAGATTAGAAAGAAAGAATAAGCTAATTAAACTTAGGTCTCAAAAAACTAAAAAAAAAAAAACTTGAGAATATAGACAAAAATGTGAGGTAAAATTTTGACTAAACTATTAAAAATAGTTTCTGAGAAAATCTATATAAAATAGAGATATTTAGTTTATATTTACCTTTGTAATTCACTCAGGGGAAAAAAAAAGTTGGATGTGTTGGCAGTTAAGTCTTACAGATTCCCAAGAACTCAAAGAACTATAAATAGAACTTTTAAAGAAGTATTTTCTAACCATCTTTACCCAACTATCAAATCAAAGTATTCTTTCTCTCCCTCTCTCCCTTCCTCTTCCTATCCCTTCCTCTTTCCTTGTCCTTTTGTCTCTTTGTCTTTCTCTGTCTGACTTTTCCTTCCTTCCTTCCTCCCTCCCTTCCTCTCCTCCTCTTCTTTCTCTCCTTCTTTTTCTTTACTTTCTTGCCTTTCTTTCCCCTTCATCTCTCCTCCCTTCCTGTCTTCTCTCCTGACTTTATATCCTTTATTGTTACACATTGGTTAGGGCTATCTTCTGGATATGTGTGTATCATACCAAAAGTATTAGTGACCATCACTTTGTATCCAGAAAAGACATTTTCAGAAATTAAAAAAATTAGTCTATGAATTAAATGTAATATTAAAAAAAATAATTTTCTTGGCAACCTGGGTTCTGAAATATCCTTATTCACTTCGTTTTCTACATGGAAAACAATATATGATAGCAAAGTCCTCACTGGATTTTCACTCTGATCCTCTATTTTGGTCTTTTGGGAGTATAGTGAAAAACTGACACAAACATGCATTCTCTAGCTAAATGTTGCCACCTGAAGAGCTAGGGAATTAAAAAAAAATAGAGCTTTATTTGCTTCATTTTTTCTTAAATGCTTGAAATGTGATGTTTAAAAACATCCTAACCATGGTATTGTGGCATCGATGCTTGTTCATTTTATACTCTGGTTAATGTGAAACTTTCTGTTGAATTGGAATGGTTTTCAAAAATGTTCCAAAAGATTGAAGTCTTTCTCCAGCTACATAATATGTAAATTCAACTTTAAGTGTAGACTGTAGTACTCACACATAAATATCTGAAATCTTCCAACTGTTTGTGGTGTTTTACCAATTTGTTTCAAACAGTGCTAGGGATATTAAGCAACACAACACCCTCTGACAACAAAGGTGCTCTTAAGGGCTGTTGCATCAATAATGGGTGGATGTAAACTCCCTAAATAATCATAGATTGGATATTGTGTAGCAGTTTCAAAAGCACAATTATAGCCCATTGTGTCAGTAATGCGTGCATTTAGGCCTCTTAATAGTACATATTGGCAAACTGACTGTGAGATAGTGGAACTAGTTACCAAAGGGTAGATTCTCATTTCCTTGATATATTTTAGAAACGGAAATAACTATCTGTTTGAAATTATTTAGGTTCATTCTTACTGGAGTCAGGGGGTTGGAAAACCTTGCCTCCAGTGGGCTCTTCTGGCACTGTCATTAGGAAAAAATTTACTAAAGTGTTACTCAAGTTTTTCTCAACCTTACTTCAGAGATGCAAAGCTTAATTTAGGATATACACGTGTCACATTTGTCTCAATTCAACTCCAATCCTGAAATATGAAAAATCTATGCGTAGATCTCAACTTGCTATGGCCATCTCCTATTTACAAGCCCATCGTTCCTAACACAAAAAAAATGTTTAAAAAATAAAGATTAAGCATCTCCTACTTAACATCTGCAATCCATTCCTGATCCCATCCTGAAAAACCAAACAATCTGCCTTAAAAAGCTATCCTGATGCCTATTTCCCAGCTTTTTTTAACTGGAAAATTTATATTACTATATATAAAACCAAAACCCCTAACTAATTTCCTAAAATGTAACTAAAATACAATAAAATATTTATACGTATGAAACAAATTATCATGTTAATATGTTAAATGCTTAAGGCATCATTTTCTCATCACCAATCTATTTTTAACAGTTTCTCTGTGAATTGGCATGTACAGTTTTCGTGCCATTACACCAATAGTACATTTTTGATAAAGCATAGCAACAATTAACACACAGCAATAAATAAATTCAATAAAACATACAAATAAAAATTTATAGTTAAAATAAGGCAATTTCCAAAAACAAACTCTTTCCTAGTCCCCCAATACAGTAAAAAGTGAAGCCTGAAGAAGGTTGACAAAAGAAAAAGAGAGAGCATTTATTTCTTATTGCAAAAGGTAATGCATCAGTGTGTGCCTGGAATTGGTGGGTTCCTGGTCTCGCTGACTTCAAGAATGAAGCAGCAGACCCTCGTGGTGACTGTTACAGTTCTTAAACATGGTGTGTCCAGAGTTTGTTCCTTCTGATGTTCAGACGTGTCCGGAGTTTCTTCCTTCTGGCGGGTTTGTGGTCTCACTGACTTCAGGAGTGAAGCTTCAGACCTTCACAATGAGTGTTACAGCTCATAAAGGCGGCGTGGACCCAAAGAGTAAGGAACAGCAAGATTTACTGCAAAGAGAAAGAACAAAGCTCCTACTGCATGGAAACAGCCCAAGTGAGTGGCCACTGAGAGCACAGGTGGCCTGCTTTTATTCCCTTATTTGGCCCCACCCACATACTGCTGATTGGTCCATTTTACAGAGAGCTAATTGGTCCATTTTACAGAGTGCTGATTGGTCCGTTTTACAGAGTGCTGATTGGTGCATTTACAAACCTTTAGCTAGACACAGAGTGCTGATTGGTGTGTTTACAATCCTTTAGCTAGACAGAAAAATTCTCCAAGTCCCCACCCGACCCAGAAGCCTGGCTGGCTTCACCTCTCAAGAGAATCTAGGCAATAGGGGAACAATCTCACGACAACTTTGAGATTCAGAAGAGCAGACAGATTCCTGCATCATTTTAGTGCTGCTCTAGACACTCTTTAACAGGAAGGAAGGAATACAAATTTATGGTTGGTGATTGATGCTGTAAGTTAAAAAAAGTTATAAAACTGATTTTTGCTTAATTTCATCTATTTTTAATGTGGTGTGTTAGCAGCATCTAGTCAATTTGTTTTTAATTGAAAGAATAGCTGGGTGCAGCGACTCAGTCTGTAATCCCAGCACTTTGAGAGACCAATGCAGGAGGATCACTTGAGGCCAAGAGTTCGAGACTAGTCTGCAAAACATAGTGAGACCCTGTCTATACAAAAAAAAAAAAAGCCAGGTGTGGTGTCACACAGTTGCAGCCCCAGCTACTCAAGAGGCTGAAGCAGGAGTATCACTTGTGCCTGGGAGTTTGAGGCTGCAGTGAGCTTGAGCTATAATCTTTATTTTTATCCTTACCCCAGTTTTTCTTCTGATAAAATACAAATAAAACTTTCCACTGTACTACAGCCTGGATGACAAAGAGAGAGATCCTTTCTCAAAAAATATCTATTTAATTAAATAAAATAAAAATAAATGAAAGAAAAATGTTCATAACTGCATCTGCACATCCTTGTTTTTGACATTTACCCTACTTTTCTAAGCATCTAAGCATAATTGTGATACTTTACCAATTTTTGGATAGCAAATTTTCCCACATCTGGTACATTATGTTTTGAACACTTAAATAAAAATCATCCATATGTTAACACTGGCAAAACTCAACCAAAAAAGAAGGGATCAGATATTCTATGAACTTTAGGTTTTAAAGACCAAGAGGAGGTTAAGTGAGAGCACATTAATGGAGAGACAGTTTGGGGGGGCATGTCTATATTGCAAAGAGAATGAATCTTACCTCTCACGTGACTTTCTTTAAAATTCCAAAGGTTTCCCCCATAACAAATTATTGGATAAAATATGTTTTCATTTGTAGCTGGGCCTTCTCCATCAACTAGCATCAAATTTCCCTAACTGATATGCTATAGTGTGTTCACTCTTCTCACAAGACCAATTGCTCATCACCGATTCTTACAAGACCATTGATTTTCTGCACATCTCCTCCTAGACAGTGGATGGTCTCCACAATCCTGCACAAACTATTTCCCCGAGTATCTTAAATTTTAGCAATAAATTATTAGAGTTCATAGTCAGTGCAAAGTCATATTGCTATTAATACATTTTCCTTTTCTAATTTAGCTATAACTTTTAAACTTCTGACTTATCTACTTTAGGTATATATTAGTAATTATGTAAGTCTGTGTTTTAGAAATATTCTTTAAAACATTTGAAAGTTTTATTTGTATTTTATCAGAACAAAAACTGAGGTAAGAATAAAAATAAAGATAATATTTTAGAAGAACCACCATAAAATAAAAAGGATCTTTTAAAAAATTAACTTTCTTTGTTTTTTTTTTTTTTTTTTTTTAATTATTATTATAAACCACAAAGAGAAAAAAAATCAGCTAAAAGCCCTGATAACCAAAATACTAATAGAACATTTAGGAGTTTTGAACTAGGTGCTTAAGAAAACTTCTCCATTTCCACCAGAATTCCTATTTCTGTATTTATACATGTAAAATATTTATTGGATTGTCCACATTTATTTATAGACATATGAGTTATAAATGACACCGACATAATAGTTCCATAGTTTTTTGAATAAACATAGAAATTGACCCTTCTTGTCTTAAAGCTTGAAACTTATATTTGTTTTCTCTGAGTTCCTTCATCAGGAAACAACCTCAGGCCTTTCAAAAAAGTTTCAAAAAAATGAAACTCATCAGATCACCATATCCAAACAATGAGATGCTGGACCCCAAATTCATCATGATTGCTTCTTTGCCCCTCCATAATTCCTGTTTTCTTACACATTGTTACATTTCTTTCCTGCTGTATAAACCCTGGTCAGTCAAGAAGATGGATTTGAGACCGAATTCCCATGTCCTTAGCTGCAGCACCCTATTAAAGCCTTCTTCCTTGGCAATAACTTTTGTCTCAATGATTGGCTTTCTGTGCAGTGAGCAGCAGCAACAGGACCTAGACTGAACCCCTGGCATTTTGGTAACACACACACACAGACACACACACACACACACACACCTTTAAAATAAAAATGTATTGCTCCAGAAACAATGTTATTTCCTAAATGTTAGATTATACCTAATTTTTCTGAATGAGTTATTTTGGAAGAGATTCATGTCTTCTTATATAATAGAAGACAAATTGCTGAATAATAGTCTTATCGAGATAAATATTTTATAAAATTATAAATTATAATGAGAGCTTTAAGAATTAAAATTGTCACTATATTTTAAATTTTGCTAATGTGCATAGATCAGTTTAGGAGCAGATCAACTAGGGCTGCATGTGTAAGTTTTTTTTTTGTTTGTCTGTTTGTTTGTTTTGAAACGGAGCCTAACTCTGTCATCCAGGCTGGAGTGCAGTGGTGCGATCTTGGCTCATTACAACCTCCGCCACCCGGGTTCAAGCAATTGTCCTGCCTCAGCCTCCTGAGTAGCTGGGACTACAGGTGCCCGCCATCACGCCTGGCTATTTTTTTGTATTTTTAGTAGAGATGGGGCTTCACCATGTTTGCCAGGATGGTCTCGATCTCCTGACCTAGTGATCCACCCACCTCCGCCTACCAAAGTGCTGGGATTACAGGAATGAGCCACTGAGCGCAGCTGTAAGTTTTTAATAATTCTCCCTGTTGAGAGTGGGCAGATTACACCCCTGATAAGAAGTAATGCCTGAGATGACCATTACAAAAAAAAAATCTTTAATAAATTACTTAACATCAAACTAGCCATAACCAATGACTAACTAGAGACAACAGTACAGCAAGGGGGCGTCTTCAAACTAATAGGAAACATGAAGTCTCTACTCATGAGGAACGACAACACCCAGAGCAAGATAAAGCACATATGAAGAAGCTGATGTGAATTTAGTAAGATATCCAAAGCAAGGCTGGATCAAATACCATTCATTCATTTAGCCAATATCTGTTGACTATCTATTCTATTTAGTCCACTATGTGGTTTTAGAAATACCAAAATAAAATAGGCAGTGTGCCCTAAATACATCAGAATTTTTTACAATACCAAATACAGTAACAAACAAGTACAACACAACATAATAACTGCTATACCAAAGATTATATGCAAGGTACAGAAAAGAAGCTTATGGAAAAGAAAACTTGACCGAGGAAGTCCAGGAGAATTTTATTGAGGAGGGAGCATGAGAATGATGTATTACAGGCTAGTGTCCTGCCTGGTGGTAAGTAGTGATGGAGAAGGCATTCTAAACAGAGGATGTAACTTGTGTAAAGTCTTGAAAGAGTGAGGGAGTATAGCAATTGCAAGCAACTAAAGTAGTTTGCTTTTTTGAAACCGTAATGTAGAGAAGAAAAATAGCAGGATATGAGGCTAGACAGGGAGCAGAGCCAGATTACATGAAAGAGGTACTGTTAATGCCTGGGTGAGACAAGCAAGCAAAGAAGCAGTGACCATATGCTGGGCTTCCATATAGGAATTCAAGGGAGTCTGTGCTGGAAATCTAGTTGTGAGTACTTTTGATATGGAAGGGGGGCAGAGAAGTGCTAGGAGGAGAAAAGAGGGGTCCCTGGCGAGGGCTGGACCTCTGGGTCTGTGCCCATGGACCTAGGTGAGGTCAGGCATTTCTGTTTTCATGCCCAAATGTAGCAAGACCACCTTGGCCTGCCACGCCCCCATCCTGTGCCTATAAAAAGCCTGAGACCCTAGTGGGGAGAGCACACATGTAGCTGGATGTGGAGAAGAGCACACCAATGGAAGCACATGCAAGTGGCTGGACGTCGAGAGGAACACAATGGTGAAGAACACACCGATAGGCACCGGTAGACACCACTGGGCAATCAACCAGCAGAACGACGCAAAGCTTGGCTGGGATGGTTGGAGGAAAGCCCTGCTGCTGGGCCGCCCCACTCAGGGTAAAACTACCTTTCCTCTCCACCTGCTTCTGGCTTCCCCATCCACCTCACTGAGAGCTACCACCACTCAATAAAAAACCTTGCACTCATTCTCCAAGCCCATGTGTGATCTGATTTTTCCAGTACACCAAGGCAAGAACCCTGGGATACAGAAAGCCTTCTGTCCTTGCCATCAGGCAGAGTGTCTAATTGAGCTGATTAACACAAGCCGCCTACAGACAATAAAACTAAAAGAGTACTCTGTAACACACACCCATTGGGATTTCAGGAGCTGTAAGCATTCACCCCTAGATGCTGCTGTGGGATCAGAGCCTCACAATCTGCCCGCTGCATGCACCCCTTAGAGGTTTGAGCAGTGGGGCACTGAAGAATCGAGCCACTCCCCCTGTCACACACCCTACAAGGGGGACAAGGGAACTTTCCCATTTCCACTTTCATCATATCGAGTGGCAGTGGAATTCATGGGCAGACTAAATTACAAGAGGAAAGTATACAGTTTCTTCTTGGATATCAGTATGAAAGCTAGAATGAGCACTCTGTGCAGATAGGAGGACAATCAAGAATGAACATTTCCCCAGACATCCTGGGAGAGGTAAATTTCAAGCACTGAGTAATTAACCGTACTAAAGGCCAGAGAGGACAAATAAAATAAGGACTAAATATATGCATAAGGTTTGACAACTAGCAGGTCATTGCTTGTCTTAATGAGAGAAATTCAATGGAGTGCCAGTATTGCAGTAGACACTTACAACTCTCTAGCAAAGAGCAATTTAAAAGCCATGTTTCTCAATTTTTAGAACCAGAGATTTGAGAAAGAAAAGGATTTTGTGAATGCTAAAAGTTTGATTGCACATATCAAAGTTTAAAATCCAAAGAATTCATGAGTCGTATTGCAGAGAAAAACATGTAATAAAATTATAAACTTTTCTGTGACCAAAATGAGAAAAGAAAAATAGCTTAGGGAAGTCTGAGTTATGTGACATCTGCAAAATTTATCAGGCCAGAGAGACATGAGCATGGGACTTCAGTCAGCCTCCCTACCCCCAAGGCCATTCTCAAGCTTTGGGCTCAAATAAACTCTATACTTAGTCATATTTTCTGAATCTCACTGTTTTAGGTTGACAAAACCAAATGGAGATATGGGACAAAAATGGGAATGGGAGGTGGGTGCTTCACAAAAAAAAGAATATGATAAAACAGAATCAATATTAAGAAATTAATGGGTGGCCAAGTTTCAATAGAAATTTTGAATGAATTTAGGGGATTCCAGAGACAAAAAGTCTTTTTCCAGACTTCCCAGTTCAGTTATAGAAAAATAATTTTATTTTGGTATGCATTATTATATGTGTGTGAAAATTAAAAACAAACAAACAAAAAAGTTTCATCCCAAAAGAAACTTATTTGACATGTTTCAGGATGGCAATTCAGAGAACCTGCAGACAAGAATAGTCCTGAAAAGCTGCCTTTTGTTAAAGAGACTTGCATCTGTAGAGAAAATCTGCAATGGTGAAACAAACAGCCAGGCTTTCCCTGAGGTCCCCTCCCTTTTTGTTTAGATCTAGGAAAGATGAACTTAAAATCTGACCCCTTTGAAAGACTGACAGAGAAGCTTTATCACAGGTTACCATGTATGTCTTCTGAGACCTGCTATCTGTGAGGTTTTATCTATATAACAAGACTGTCTTTGCTCCATGCCTTTCTCTCTCCCACTCATAACCTATCTTGCCATGCTGCAAGCCCCCTATTCTTTCTGTAACCTCAAGATGGTATAAAAGGATCAATCATCTAGCCTTTACTTTGGGTTATCATATTTTGTATGACTCCCATATGATGTGGGCATGTTAATAAATTTTGTGTGTCTCTTCTCCTATTAATCTGCCTTCTGTCAGTTCATTTTCAGTGAACCTTCAGAGAATGATGGGCAAGTTTTCCCTTGGCCCCCACAGTTTTGGCACTGTGAGCAGGATACCAAAACCACTGTGTTCTTCTGGAAGCCACAGCCAAGGGAACCTAGGATCTGAGAAGTTCACAAAAGGTTAAGAAATTCTTACTAGTCAGACTCCCAGTCTTTCTCTATAGAATCCAGTTGAGCAAATGATAAAAATCACTGTACCGTTTTCCTTTCAAACTTGAGACTGATGGGAGTAAAGCATTTTATACAGAGTAGTCTTAGGTGTGGCAATTCTGGTGTATATTTTGTATGAATATTTACATTGTCTGATCCTTTTCCTCCCAGAAATAGTCGTTATTTTCTGCCTTGTCTCTGTCTTATTGTGTTGTTTTGTCATAAAGAGGGTTACCATAGACCCCGAAATAGAAACTGCATAAGATTCCTTTCTCGTTTTATTTTATGTCCTTGAGAACTTGGCTTGTGACAAAGTGGGAACATTCTCTCTTGGTCTCAGCCTCCTGTGGGGCATGATTTGGGTCACGTCCAGTGGCCAGTCTGAAAAGATTAGGAACCCAAGATATGTAAGATCTTGAACAGCACGCTCTTTTTATCAAATCTGCCAAACTCTCTAGGGACTTTGCCTTCATGAGGAGTCCCATCCATAAGGGGCTTTTGTGATCTCAATCCTTGTTGCCTGGTTAGTCTTGGGAAAGTCCAATCCCAGGAGAGCCTACCCAGTGCCACAGATTAACAAGTCAGTGACTGGTGCCCCCCGCCACAGATTTGTGGGATACTGGAGGCAGCATACACGCAAACACCATCTTTAACCTTCTATAGCAACAAAAGTATTTTGCTATTCTAGCCTATTTCCAGGAGTGAATTTTTCTGGGGATCATGGGAGGACTCATCCGCTGCACCCATTTTAAAAACATTGCTTATATCTATGGTAATCTAAACCTGAAAAGTTATCTCTGGAACTTTTCATGACAAAGACCTATTGCTTTGAGTCACTTATAGAATAAATAAATTGGCTATATTTAAAAGAAAACTTTTTAGAGAGTTTTTATCTTAAACAGCTATCTTTTTGTACCAATGAAAAGATATAAAATGAATTTATAGACTTATGACCTTCTTTGGCAAGAATAAAAGAAAAAAGCAGAAATCAGATTTAAAACAAAAGTAAATTTTTTTTTGCATACACAAACTTCCTGCTTTGGATCTTTTGCAGAATCTGCAAAAAGACCTATAGTCTAGTGGCTTGGAATTTATGTCTGTACTACTGTGGCCCGGGTTAAATTCCTGACCAGGGTAAAAGTCCCTTGGAAACATTAATTAAAAAATAGTTTGATATTTGCATATCTGTACCTATTTATTTTGTAATCCTTTCTACCCCCATAGATAGCTTTTGACTTCCACTTGTCCTGACTGTTTTTAAATTTCCTGTGTGTATGGAACACATGTTGTCAGGTCTTTGCAGACCTTCAACTGAGAAACTGAAACCCTGGAGAACATGCTGGACAGAAATGTGGGATGTGCGCCATTTGGGGCTGGTGAAATTTTCTTTCTTTGAACTGTTGTTTGGAGTTGTCTGGATCCTGGGAAGGTTGAAGCTTTTACTCCCTCTTTGGAGACCTTGGGGATAGCCAAGAAGGGCTTTTTGGTTTTGCTCTCATGCGTACTTATTTCTTTTTGTTTGGAGTCATGTGTTTAGGTATGCCTTTGATTTAAAACTTTGGTTTGTATTTTGTGTGTAATAGCAACTTGTTTTCCATTGTTTTTTTTCCTATCCTTGGTTGGAAAGACACACCTCCTGCCACTGCTGAGAAATGACTGGTGAGTGGAGGAGCGAACATCCTCCCAGGTCATGAGGTGACAGGCTGCTGCAAAGACACCATTCCCTAGGTTCCGGTGAAAGGCTGACTGCTCATGGGACAGAGCTTGCTGTGTGTATATTTAAAATATTTTTAAGTGAGTTGTATGGTCAAAAGTTGGCTTAACTAAAAGCTGATATTTAGGTCATAATTTTTTAAGGGTCTTTCTGCTTTTTCTCTGTTGTACCCTGTTTCACCCCTGAAAAAAATTTTCAGCTCACTAAAATATATATATATATACACACAAACATATATATATGCATATATATATACACATATATATATATTTAATTATATGATCTGTCCCTCTGTTTGCTTCCTTTCTTGTTGGCATAATTTTTGCTGACAAAAGGTAAAATTTCATTAGCCTTTTGGAGAAGTTTAAGATCTCTCCAAATTGTCTCCTCTGAGACTTGTTCTTCCGTTTACTTGTACTCCTCCTTCTTTTCTTGCCACCTTTGATACCACATGAAAAGCTCTAAAGGAGACTTCTGGCAGCCCAGAAACCCCTTGAGGAACACAGAAAAAAAGGTGCCATACACATCTTTTTGTGGTTCTTCTGTCTTCCCCGTGAAGCCCCAAGAGTCACGGGCAGTGATGTCTCAGGACTAACACTCTACTTCCTTTTGCATTGGGTTCCCTCACCTCTTTGGCTTTTGGGAATACTGGAGATTTTTTTTGTTATGAGAGACCACTTGATCTTCGGGTGTATGATGGCTGGTAAGGCACTAGCAAAAGTTAAAGTTTGGGAGGTGCCTCACAGAGGTTGCAGTGAATAGATATTTTTGCCTGTCTCTTATCTGTAAACATGTAAACATGTAACCCAAGTCTCCACGTAGCTACCAATCCTACCTTAATAAGCTTTCTAAAAGTAAAGTTTAAAATGGGGGACTAAAGAAAACCAAAAATATTTACCCCAAAATATACTTCTTTGACATCTTTCAAGATGGCTATCCAGAGGAGCTGCAGACAAGAATAGCCTTGAAAAGCTGCCTTTTGTGGAAGAAACTTATATCTGTAGAGTAAATCTGCATTGGTGAAATGAACAGCCACGCTTTCCCTGAGGCCGCCACTTATTTTATCCAGATCTAGAAAGGACTAACTGAAAATCTGACACTTTTGAATGTCTGGCAGAGAAGCTTTATCAGAGACTACCATCTATTCTTTCTGAAAGCTGCTACCTGTGAGGTTTTATCTATACAACAAGGCTATCTTTGCCCCATGCCCTTCTTTTTCCCTCCCTCCCATAACCTGTTTTACCAAGCTCCAAGCCCCTATTCTTTTTGTTACCTCAACATGATATAAAGGTGTCAGTTACTTGGCCCTTTGAGTTTTCATATTTTGTATGACTGCCATGAACACACATGCATGTTAGTCAATTTTGTATGACTTTACTGCTATTAATCTGCTTCTTGTCCATTGATTTTTAGTGAATCTTTAGAGAAAAAAGGGTAAGTTTTCCATTAGGTCCTACACAATTATCCACCAAACTTAATTGCTTTAAAATGAGAAACTGAATACATAGGTGTATATAACATATTTTGCAAGTTTAGCTGTGTCTGAGGCAGAAAATGGAGCAATACCTAGAAAGACAACAAAAGGACAATTCATTTATTTTCTTTTTTTCTCTTTCTCTTTCTCTCTCTTCCTTTTTCCCTTTCATTCTGTACTGGAGAGACTTAACTTGTGTTGAAGTCTAAATGGAAGCCATTTATGGATATGCAAAGAGGAATAGATAATTGATGAAGCATGGTAACAAAGATTATTTTCATCTGAGTACAAAGATAAAGGTAAGACTGGGTGAAGATTCAGCCATGTTTGAGAATTGAGTGACAGGCAGTCACAGGCAAGAAGATTCTGGAACAATACAGAAGTAGAGGCAAAAACTATAACTACTCATAACTACTCATATCTTTTGCCCCTGTAGACTATAACTAATATAACTAATAAAGCCTTAGAATTTCAAATTACCAAAACACAGGCCTCTTTTCCTTACTAGGTAAAATTTAGACTTTTTTTTTTTTTTTTTTTTTTTTTGAGATAGCATCTCACTTTGTCGCCCAGGCTGGAGTACAGTGGTGTGATCTTGGCTCACTGCAGCCTCTGCCTCCTGGGTTCAAGTAATTGTCCCACCTCAGCCTCCCAAGTGGCTGGGACTGCAGGTTGGTGCCACCATACTGGCTAATTTTTGTACTTTTGGTAGAAAAAGTTGCCATGTTGCCCAGATTGGTCTCAAACTCCTGGGCTCCAGTGGTCCCCCTGCTTCAGCCTCCAAAAATGTTACAATTACAGGTGTGAGCCACTGCACCCAGCCAATTTAGACTGTTTTTAAGGAAATATTGGTTTATTACTTTATTATCCTGTGTATAGAAAGCCTGAGAAATTAGAAAATGCACTCACTGAATAGGCAGAGGTGTAAACCATGAAGCAAGTCACTAAATTTCACTGAATTTTATTGGAATTCCTCTGAATTTTATTAGAAAAATATGAAAGAGGATAGTCAGTAAAAGCCTGGAAAGAGGCTACTGGAAGACAATAAAACTTAAAGATAGATAGAGTAAATAAAGCCAGACTAGGGGTTTTAGGTTTTTGAGGTAGTAGGGTGCAGCAAAGAGGGTAGAGTCAGAATATGGGATGTGATTGAAGATACTTGATCAGAGAAAGGTTGTGATAAAATGTTATGATACTCTGTGTGTGTGTGTGTGTGTGTGTGTGTGTATTTTAATAGGACAAAGGCGGTGGTTATTAGTGGATGATGAATTATGTATGGATTATCTGGAGATGGATATAGGTAGGTAACTATTGCAAGGGTCTGAGCAAGAAATTATAATTGCCTAGACTTACTCCAGATACCTAATCAAGCAATATTTACAAGGACCTTAATATTGATTACATGGTGCATATAAGATAAAGAGTCAAGTATTTCTTTTACATTTCTTACATTAAGATAAAATAGGTAGTTAAAATATAGTCAGAATATAGAAGAGCAAATTGCAAATTGGACACATTTTTGAAAAAAACAAATCTATGCTTACAATATTATCTTAAGATTATTTTAAAAAGTCATGTAGTCTGTTAATATACTTAAAAGATATGCATGTATTTTGCAGGTTTTACTTGTTTTTTTAAGTATTATCAATACACGGAAAATCCTATATTTAACTTCATGCAAAGATGAGCACTGAGTTTCTCAACAGGCACCACATAAGGGCTCAGATACACTAAACTAACCTTAAATTTTTCTCTTTCGTGCATAACTTGGTCCTTTTTGTTATTTCAGATTTTATTTGACTTTATCTTTTATTTATTTTATCAAACAATATGTCTGTAATATCATTTCCACAGAGCCATTTTATTTTGAAAGTGGCAAAAAGAGGGGCACATCCATTCTAGTGCTAATATTTTCTTATTAATTACTCTCTTCAAATAAGTTTCACGGGGGTTGATTCACTTGAATTTAAAACAGAAAATAAAAACTTCCCAGAAAACATACCACGTCCCTCCCTCCAGCTTGAGTGCTGCTTAGAAAATTGCTGAAGTACTTGGATAGAATGGAATACATGGTATTATTTCTCAGAAATTTAAAAATAAATTTGACAGTTAAAGTATTTGTGCCATTATGTTGACCTTTATAATCTAAACATTGGGAAATAGAATGTGTGATTATGTTTCAATTAGTTTATTGACAATTTACGTTACAGAAGAGGACAAAAATGCTTTTAAGAAGAGATAATGCAAAGGAGAGGGCTGACTATTTTGTTTTTAAAATCTTGTACTCTTTGTAACAGCCTAAAGAAATTCATATTTTACTCTCCTAGGTTATCAGGAGAACCACAATTAGAGAATTTTACTTTAATGGGTTCACAAATGATTCATAATACCCAGTATAATGAGGAGTTCAAAATAACATTACACAATCACAACTATACCTCTTATTACATTGACAATATTTATTTTACATTATAAAGAAACTCCAGACTTCCATAGTTTTTTGAATGGCTCTTAGATCTAATGGGGAAAACATGCCCCATTTCTACATGTGCTATATACCTACCAGAGCACCTCAAGTGTATCTTACCAATAAAATTGAAAAGTCAGGTGAAATGGAGATGTTTTTGCTTATTTTGTTTTGTTTTGTTTTTAATGCTTTGAAGATGTTTAGTCTACAATTCTATGTTTTCTTTATGAGCATTTAAGTTGAATGGAAATGTAAACCCAAATTAGAGGCTGGTCATTTCATAGGGGTTATATGTAGGCTGCTACTAACACGAAACCTAGGGAGTTTGCTTTTAATTCCCAGATGCATAACAGAAGCTGGAGCTAAAGATATATCATATATATATACAAAGACAAATTTCAAAGGAGTAAAAAGCATAATAATAATATTAATCATAATAATATAAGGACCTATGAAGAAAACAAAGGAATTTCTTTTTATCTAAATCAAGGAAAGTACTCCCATTAAGTAGCATTTGGAATACAGAAGCAATGAAAGAGGAAAAAAAAAAGGATAAAATCATTTACAAGGCAAAGTCATCATAAATAAAGTAAAAAAGAAATAAAAATAAAATTAAACTAAAACATTTGCAATTAATGTCACAGACAAAGGATAATAGTCCAAGTTTAAAGAGTTTTTAATGCTTGAGAATAAAAGAATCAAAATCTTAATGAGATACAGATCTGAGAAAGCAATTCAGAGAATTTTAAAGAAAACTACAAATGCCCTTTACATTTATAAAAAGATACATCTCAGTCAAAACAAGATACATATAAATTGAAACAAAAACAAGATATTAAATGTAACTTATTTTTTGCAAAACTCCAAAGTTTCATAGCATACTCTGCTGTGGGTGTGGGGAAACATGTATGCTTCTATTCTGGCAATATGAAATGATTATGCAAAATCTTGTTTTATAGTGGCATTATTTGTCATAACAAAAATTAGAAACAATCCATAAATCCATTAATAGAAACCTGAGTAAGTTATGGAGTATAACCACATATTAAACATGCAGTTGTAAAAAGTAATGAGAAGATTTCTTCTTGTCGTATGGATATATGGTTAAGTTTTAAAAGCAAGGTACAAAATAGTATACAAAGAGTTGTATTTACACATATACATATTTTTAACTGCAAAAATAAACATTACATTAACATTTGCAGAAAAGCATTTGCCGATAGCCAACACACTTTCTTGATCAAAACTCTCAGCAAACTAGGAATACAAGGTAACTTCCTAAATCTGAAAAAAAGTATCTACAAAAAACTCAGTGCTAACATCCAACTTAATGGTGGAAGACTGAATATTCTCTTTAAAAGATCAGAAATGAGGAAGTCTAGTCTCACAACTTCTATTCAATATTGTACTGGAGGTTCTAGTCAGTAAAATAAGGCAAGAAAAAAGAGGTACCAGAATAGAATTAGCAATTTTGTGGGATATAAAATCAAAATACACATTTTTATTTTTATACTAGCAGCAAACATTAAAAATTTTAAAATGCCATTTACAAGAGCATCAAAAATATGAAATACTTATAAATAAAAATGGCAAATTTAAAAGTCCAGTACATACATATATATGTGTGTGTGTATATATATATACACACATATATACATATATACATATATATACTATATATACATATATATACATATACATATAAAACATTGCTTAGAGAATTTAAAGAAGACCTAAGTAAATGAAGAAATAGACCATCTTGATGGGTATAAAGACCGAATATCACCAAGATGTCAATTTAACCCAAATTGATCTACAAATTTGATGCAATCCCAATAAAAAACCCAGCAGGGCTTTTTAAAAATAGAAAGTGACAAACTGATTTTACAATGTCTATACAAATTCAAAGGACCTAGAACAGTCTAACCAATATTGAAAAAGAAGAAAACATTTGGAAAACTAACACTACTTAATTTCTTTCTTTTTTTTTTTTTTCTTTGAGACGAAGTCTTGCACTGTTGCCCAGGCTGGGGTGCTGTGGCGCGATCTTGGCTCACTGCATCCCCCACCTCCCGGGTTCAAGCGATTCTCCTGTCTCAGCCTCTCAAGTAGCTGGGACTACAGGTGCCTGCCACCACGTCTGGCTAATTTTTTGTGTTTTTAGTAGGGACGGGGTATCACCATATTGGTCAAGCTGGTCTTGAACTCCTGACCTCAAGTGATCTGCCCACCTAGGCCTCCCAAAGTGCTGGAATTATAGGCGTGAGCCACCACGCCTGGCAACACTACTTAATTTCAAAACTTACAGTATAGCTACCGTAATCAAGACAAAAATCAAGACAGTGTGATACTGGTATAAAGGCAGATGAGTAGAAAAATAGAATGCAGTAGGGCCCAAGAGAGATTTGCATGTATATCGACAACTAACATATTATTGTCAAAACTCTAACTCTACAGTATATATGGGAAAACATGCATTCTTCTACTCTGGCAGTATGAAATGATTATGCAAAATGTTGTTTCATAGTGGCATTATTCGTCATAACAAAAATTGTTATGACATCAACAAAAGAAATGATACCGGAAAATATGCAAGAAAACAACCTTCAACCCGTGATTTGCACTATATACAAAACATTAATTAAAAATGGATAATAGACCTAAATGTAAAATCTAAAATTATAAAACACCTAGAAGAAAACATAGGAGTAAAAACTCTGTCATCTTGGGTTATGAAATATTTATTTAATATAATAGTAAAACATGATTTATAAGAAAGACACCTTTTTTGTTTGTTTGTTTTTAGATGGAGTCTTACTCTGTTGTCCAGGCTGGAGTGCAGTGGCGCGATCTCAGCTCACTGCAACCTCCGCCTCCCTGCAACCTCCGCCTCCCAGGTTCAAGTGATTCTCCTGCCTCAGCTTCCCAAGTAGCTGGGACTATACCGGGCTAATTTTTGTACTTTTTTAGTAGAGATGGGGTTTCACTATGTTGGCCAGGCTAGTCTCAAACACCTGACCTCGAGTGATCCACCCTCCTCGGCCTCCCAAAGTGTTGATATTATAGGCTTGAGCCACCATACCTGGCCAAAAGACACTTTTAAGTGAGAGAAAAGGCTATCCACAAATAGCAGGGATATATTTGCAATGTATATATCTAATAAATTCTTGTATCCAAAACATGAAGAATTCTCAAAACACAATAATAAGAAAATCAGCAACACAATAAAAATGGGCTGAGTATTTGAACACTTTCTCAGAAAGATATGCAGATAGAAAATAAGCACATGAAAATGCTAAAATGCAATAGTCAAGCACATACCTATTAGAATGTCTAAAAGTTGAGAAAACATAATTTTTCTATACTGCTGTTGAGAATTTAAAATACTACAATCACTTTGTATAACAGTTTCACCGTTATTGAAAAAATTAAACGTACACCTATCATCAAATCTAGCAATTCTACTCCAATATTTGCCCAAAAGTAACGAAAGCATACATACATGCAAAATTCTGTACATAAATATTCTTTGCAACTTTATTTGTAATAGCCATAAACTGAAAATAATTTAAATGTCCATCTGCTGATGAATGGATAAAGAAATGTGATTCATCCTTCCTATGGAATACTACTCAGCAATAAGGTGCAGTAAGACATATTAATACAAACAGTATTGATCCATCTCAAAATCATTATGCCAAGTATCAGAACTCAAACACAAAAGACATGTAGTATAAAATTTCAATTATATGCAGTTCTCTAAAAGGCAAAACTGTAGAGACAGAAAGCAGATCAGCAGTTGCCTAGCGAATGGGCATAGAATGGAGAAGGAGCTGGTGGCAGGAGTGTGGAGGGGAGAATTACACAGGCTTAAGGAAATTTGGGGGGATGATGTTTATGTTCATTTTCTTGATTGTGGGGATGATTTCATGGGTGTATAGATGTGTTGAAACTTATCTAATTGTACACTTTCAAAATGTGTAGTTTGCCAAATGTTAACACCTCAATAAAGCCGAGAAAATAAAATAACAAGGAAAATGACACAGGAACTCACAAAAACCAGCTTCCAGTGGCCAGATATAGAACAATCTGATCATTGGAAAGAGTAATAGCTACAGTGGATTGACCCATATTGAAATAGAAAAACTCCTAATTTCAAAATGATACTCATAAAAGAGACAATGGGAAAAAAGGCAAGAAAAGTTGTTAATATTTATCCCATATTTTTTCTATGCAAACTATTTCAGGATAACCAAATAGATCAATCTGAGTATAAACAGTTATTACATATAGAAAGAAAATTTTCAGCTAATAAATGATAAATGTGAAATAACTGTTTCAGGCAAAGTTCATTAATGAATAAAATGTTAGATAAATGATCTCTGACAATCACTCCATGACTAACCAATCTAACTTCCCAATAAAGTAGAGGGCATGAGGATTCTAAAAAGATAATTTATAAAAGAACTTCTACTGCTCAAAATATCTATTTATGTTCTTTACTGAATAGAGTTGCTTTCAGCTTTCTTACTATTATATTTGTGTGTGTTAGTATTTACTAAATTGCTATACACATTTCTATCTTATATGCTGTAGAAATATATTTTACATGTCTTTCTAATATATGAAGAAATATTAAGTAAAATTTATAATTCAATTTAAAATAGAGTTTTGGAATAGAAGTGATTCTCCAAAAGATGATCTACTTGTTTTTCAAGAAAGTGAAAACTTTAAAATTTAGATGCATAAAAGACACTAAAACTGTGATTTGTTTTCAGGGAATTAACGAAGCATAGAGCAAATGTAATTAATTATTAAATTCAGTAGGAAATTAGATGAAAATATGACTCGTAATCTAAAAAGTAAAAGTCTGCTAATTAACACTCAAACTCAGAAGACACCTGAAATAGTTTCTTACAAATATGTCTTTATTGTATACACAATGAAGAAAATCCCATTTTTGTCAGGTTTGCCCTCATTTCTGGTAAATTATTTATATGTATTCAAATACACCAATTTAAATATTTCTATTAAAAGAGCCTGGGAAAATAATTTTTCATTACATAGAATCATAAAAGTGAAAGAATGTGTTCTTCTGCCTTGTTCGTTTATTTCCCCCATGAAACCTCATTTGATACTGTACTTTAAGTGGAAATGAATATCCCCAAACTAAGGAAAATAGGTCATTTGCAAGGCTTTTCTTCCAGTTTCATAAAAATCTGTAGTAATGGGCTCTGGTACAAAGGCTTCACAAACCTAGTGGTTAGAATATTTTTCTTTATTCTTCAAAAATATTTCCTTTTGCTTCATTTTGTGTGAAAATTGTGAAAGGAAAATAAATCTTAGGGCTCCCAAATCACTAAGCTAAACGGAAAAGTCAAGCTAGGAACTGCTTAGGGCAAACCTGCCTCTTGTTCTATACAAAGTCACCCCTCTGCTCACTGAGATAAATGCAGATTTGATTGCCTCCTTTGGAGAGGCTTATTAAAGAATGCAACCCTTTGTCTCTTATCTACCTATGACCCGGATGCCCTCTCACTGCTTCGAGTCTTCTGATCTTTGCTTCGAGTTGTCCCGCCTTTCCAGACCAAACCAGTGTTCATCTGACATATGCTGATTGATGTCTCAGGTCTCCCTAAAATGTGTAAAACCAAACCCTGCTCTGACTGCCGTGGGCACATGTCGTCAGGACCTTCTGAGGCAGTGTCACTGGTGCGCGTCCTCAACCTTGGCAAAATAAACTTTCTAAATTAGCTGAGACCTGTCTCAGATACTCAGAGTTCATAAAATCCAAAGTGTTTTTATATTCTCCTCAGTAGAGTTCAACAAATAAATACGGAATATCATAAGAATAATGAATACTGTTTGTCAATTGTTTAATTTGTGACACACATATGCACGATATGCTCACCTTACAACAACCTCAGATGGACTTGCCATCTCCATTTTATAGTGGGGGAGACTATACAGAAAGTCTGAGTAGTCCCCCCCCTCCAAAATACAAAATCCAACCCCAACAGGGTTAGGAAACACTCTTCAATACAATTTTCAGCCACCACCGGGCCCTCACTCCTGGGTGGCAAAATTAATGTCTGTTCTTGACGAGACAACAATGAATAACAATACAGGTTTCGCTCCCTACACAGGTGGAATGAGGGAGCAGGCAGGTGACATATTATTCAAAAATTCCTCATCTCACTTAGGCTCCATTTCCTCTCCTATTAAATGCAATTAACAAGATAGCAGGGTTACTAGAAGAATAACCTTAGACGATGTGTGTGAAACGTCTGGCACATAGTAGGCACTCATGAAATTTCTGTTCTCCTCTATTCCATAAGTCTGTAAAAAGGAAGAGATTTAGAACAAAGGAAAGAATTCTGAAGGCAAGTTAATTTTTAAAAACATCCAGTGATGTTTATTTATGACCAAATTTCAGTTTAAAGAGTAAAATACTTCACATTCTCAATAAAAAGTCTAAAAAATCACTAGTACACAAAATTCACTCTTAACAAAATTACTTTAATGACTGGTGGTAAATGCGCTCTTGAATATTGGATGATTTGAGAGTAGCAAAGTGCTTTATTCTTACAAGGATCATTTGTTCTGTATTTGACAAAAACGATGAACATTTCATTCTGTTTTACTTTTAAATGGGTATTATTGTCTTTGATATTTGACACTGTCAAGTAAAATGTCACACCAATCAGAAAAGCCCATTCATACTTAATAGGTAGACTGCAGAACAGAATGTACCTTTGACTGATTTACGGCTTGAAAATCCTACATAAACAATGTTGATATTTCCATTTTTACCAAGTATCAGCATAAGACATTTCACAACTGTTGTTTAAGCAAAACACAACTGTTCATCGCTATAAAAAACAGTAGCAAGTAACAGAATGTTAGTTTAAAAAAATACTGCGTATTTACTAAAAATGAGTAGTTGTTACAGTAGTATGTTTTAACCTTTAACTTGGTAAACTTTATGTTCATTAACCATCAAAACATACTGTTTGAATTTGAAGTTGTTGGAACTGAGGGCTATGATTTAGAATATTTTTGGGCAATGTTTACTAGTTGTATTTTTATGGGTGAAACTGATCATTAGCATATGAACCTTGTAAGTATAGATCCTAAATGCTCTTTCTTTGTCAGAGCCTTGATAGCATCTTCTCCTCAACTTGAATTCTGAATATATTGATGTCGCTTGTTCTCATTTAAATGTTAATATGGTCGATAAGTTTAATTGCATAACAACTTTCATATCAAGCTTATTTCTAATTAAGTACTTTAAAATAAAGAACAAACTTTCTAAACATTTTACAGGTATAATGTTGCTTTACAATCATGTGAAGAGATTTCAAATACCCAGAGACAAGTTCATGAGAAGAAATTGCCCTTATTCTCTCACCTTTAGATTGATGGGTTAGAAATTACACCTCTTTCTCTATGCTAGGACTGCTTTTTATGAGGGGAGTGTGTGTGTGTGTCTGTGTGTGTGTGTGTGTGTGTTGCTGATCAGGTTATCGGGACAGGAATTCAAGAGGAAATGCATTACCCTTGAGTTCTGAGGAACTTAGACCGATTTATGGAATATATTTGTGTGCTCAAGCATATCAAGACCTGCATAAAAACCAGTGCATTCCTGAAACTCAAAATCATTTAGTAATCTCTCTTACATCCCATCTCCTTATCAAGGAGAACCACCCCACAACCATCACTAAAGCTTCAAAAGCCTATCATTTAAAACAAATCTCTAAGCAATCCCTTGTTTTTAATATCAGAGGCTTATTACTTGTGCTTTAAATATAGACACTAATATGGAAATTTGGATTTTAAAAACCTTATGTTTATATGCACATATACAACTGAAGCAAAGGCTATTAAACATCTTTGGCTTTTTAATTGCAATCTCTCTGGGCTTTATGTCTTTTTTAAAGAAAATCTGGTAAAGCCAGCAAACAGGAGTGTCAAACTAAAGGTCAGACTAATACCTGGGAAGGTGCAGCAATGGATTTAATGAGGGCAAACTGATTAAACTAAGTCAGCTTAATTCAAAGCAGCAGGAGCAACAGATGCTGTTGCCTTTGTTTATTTTCCCTTGTTGCCAGATGGAAAAGGAAAAATAAATAGTAGAACAGAGAAGAAAGCTGCTGAGTTGTGTTTCTACTCCATCTTAGCTTGCTGCAAAATTTCAATATGCAAAGTGCTCCAGTGATCTAAGCAAAGTGGTTTGTTTTGGAGTGGACTTTCCATCCCTGGTAACTATCTCTACCTTAGAAATAGAAGTAGCAATAGGATGCAAATCACCTGTATAAAGCTCAGTTGTTTTATCTCATGCAAAATGAGGTAATTATAATATATTCAATTTTCTGAAAAGTCTTAAGGCAATTATGAATGTATGCATGCCAACACTAGACTGTATGCTTTTTGAAGGCAAAGATTCTCTCTTGTTATTACTATACTTTGAGCAACCTGCATTACACAAGCAGTAGATACTAGTGAGTAAATGGCTAGGATACAACATGGAATCAATTTTTTTTTCCCAATATTATTGAAGAATTCTTGAGTACTCATTTTATACTTGTCATAAGAGTCCTCTTATGCACTTCTTTTTGTAATAGTACTGCTGAGGCCATGTAACCTAAAGTGGAGTCTATAAATTTTGAATTTAATAATTATTTATCCAGGAGCTGGCATAAGCCAGGAAGGTTTAGGCAATGGAGATATAGTAGTAAAGAAAACACTAAAACTCATGGAACTTATCTTAAAAGCAATGAACACAATAAACAAACAAGATAGTGTTTATCTTAGCTTGGACTCCCTAGGAAATGAAGTCAAAGAGTAATTACTGACTCTTCAGTGAGATGTGTAATACTACGGAAGAAGGAGTGAAGGAAAAGTTCAGTGTGTTGGGAGAGAATGGGAGCAAATACATGATGATGTGTTATCCAGCTAGCCACTGCTTCACTGTCACGATCATTCGTCTAGGAAGGATCGTTCTGGAGAGGATTGAGGGAAAACTAGGAGCAGTCATTGGGAGATAGGAAGGGAAATTATCTGCCTATCTTTAGCTCCCTTACTGTTTTCTAGCTTTCACTGGAGAAAGTTCCCCCAAGGGAGTTGTGAGAGTGGTACAGATTGTTAAATCCCAATTTCAGTACTTCTGGAATACCTGGCCCCTTGGAGCAGCTGCTGGGGAAGCCAGATCCCATGTCTTATGGTATGGAGCTTCTTTGGGGTTTGGTAATGACCATAATCTCTGTAGGTCATATTGGGAGGACATAGGTGCCATTATAAACACTTTATAAATGCAGTATTTGATCCAGCACTGAGCATGTAGCCCAAATCAGTGGGCTGATTCATTCCCTGGATATGTTATTCTCACCTAAGAGGGAGAAGTTTCATTTCTGAGGTTACTCAGGGTCAATGATGTAATCTTTGTGTTGCTATTGTGGGCTTTGATTTGTGAAATTTAGTATAGTAAATTTAGTATACTAAATTTTATGAAATTTAGTATAGATCTGGCAATAAATCAAATAAATAATTATAAATAAAGTATAAACACATCATATACCAAATAATGTCTCTCTGTCTGTGTTGTAGGCATTAACTGAAATAAAATCTTGGGATAAGTACTTAATAGCTTACCTTAGTTTAGTTTTGCACCAAAGCATTCTATAAACTCTAAATATTCAAATTCTGTTTTAAAAGTATTTCCTTAAATGTATGTAAACCACATACAATATATTAGTGCTGAAAGAAAAGTGGAAACTGAGATTTTCATCATATATCAGTGCAGAGCTAATAAATTAACATACACCAGAAGTTCTCCTTTCTTTTCTATGGCATCTAATTACTCTAAATATATTAGTGCATATATTTGCATAATTGTTTCGCATATTTCTTAGCACTCTTAAGCATCCACTTAAAAGATGTACATATTATTCTATATCATTTAATTCATTGAAGATTTCAATCCATCCAACATGTAATTGAAAATATATACATTATTTGTATATGCTTAGAAATATATGCATATATATTCAAGCATTAGAAACGCATTGTGTTTGGTAATTTGAATATGCAAATTAGTCTTGATGAATGCTAAGAGGGTTTTCTATCCTGGCCTTGTTTGTTCAGATATTTTAACTCATTCATCTCCCTAAAAATCTCCTAGAAGATTTTATTGACACTTTCCTCAAATATATTCCAAAGCTTATATGGTGGCCTACAGGACAGAATCCAACAGGAAGAGAGGCATACTGTATCAAAAATTACAAAACCAAAATTAAAATTTAAGCTTACCTTCAGAAATATAGACAAAAATGAAGGAGTAAAAGGAGAAAGAAATAACAATACATGTTAATAGGATACTAACATCTAATCACAAGTTATTCTCTCATACCAATTCAATCAACAAATTGGTACAGAAAATAATATCAGACACTTAGGAATGCTAAATATTTATAAACAAATTCAGTTACATATCTTCAAAAAGTTAAGTTTAACAGTTTAGTATTTTATCAGAGAAAATTGGAGAAATTTGTAGAATTTAACCAATAACAGAAATAATTCAGAAAATATTAAGAAACATTGTAGATTAAACTATGACAAATTACCTTGATATGCCAAATGTAAGAAAAAGCTAAGTATATTCAAGACACATATAAGCAACAACAAAAAAGATGTACGTATATACATAAAAGGCAACTTTTGAGAGTTTGGACCAAAATCCCAGAAGACACAATCCTGTATGCCATAATGCTGAATGTTGAAATCCTGAAAGATAAAAGTCTCTAAAGTCAAAAATCTCAAAAAATATAATCCCAAGAGATCAAAACTGCAAAAATATAATTCTGGAAAAATAATGTTTACAAGTTATTTAAAAGATATTTCTTTACATTTTTTAAAGACAGTTTATCTGAAAACATAAAAACATGACAAAAAACTTTATAGGTCACTAAATAGGCAATAACAATGTACATATTTTTGCAAGCATAAACACTCAGGTATACTAAGGATGTTCCATGAGTATAACAGTTATGAGTAGACAAACTGTATTCATAAAGAGGTAGGTCAAAAAGCAAGAGGTATAAACACATATCACTGTGGTTGGTAATTATGTGCACCCAGCCTTATAATTGTGGTCATTTGAATATTCTGATAGATAATCTGAATCTTTTGACAAGATTGATCAAAAATCCAGATGTGTCACCATGACATATGCAATCACCCAAAGAACAAAGATCTCAAAAAATTCTGTTTTTCACAAATACAGATTCACAAAAAAAGAAATATCTCCCTGTGCTTAGAAATTTCAAACAGTTTTATGTACACACACAATGCTTACACACAAACTCAACATTGTGATAATGCCCTTTAGTGGAGACGAATCTGCCAAAAATGTATAAAGTTAATTAGAACTCTCTAAAAGTCTTGACACAACTTATACCTTCAGTATTGGAAATGCTGCAAAGATAAACTATATAGCCTAGCAAATTCGCACTGTGTGTGAATGGGCAGAAGTTGTACACAATTGAATAATTTGGCATGGACGATTTCTTGTATTTTACACCTACATTTTCACTTCTATGATCTTCTAAACACTTGCTGCACTTGTATTTTAGAGAGTGATTGTGGTCTATTTTGTAAGAATATGCTATCCATTTGAAAGTCTGGTTACTGCTCAGCTGTTGCAATTAAGTGATTTTCTGCTTTCACAGCACCAGTAATAATTAGCTTTTAAACTTTTATCTTTCACCATTAAGTAGCCTCATACACTTAACTTATCACCGCTTTTTTTGTGAGGGGGCAATTTCACGGTGTTGTAAGGAATACAATAAGAAGGAATTATATTCGGCTTTCCCAGTACCAAATCAGTATTAGTCAGGGTTTTCCAAAGAACCAATAGGGTATGTATACAGATATATAAGGCAGGAAATTTTCAGGGGAATTGGTTCAGACAATTATGGTGGCTGCGAAATCCTATGACTGCAATCTGCAAACTGGAGACCCTGGGATATCAGTAGCATATGCGGCTCAGTCCAAGTCCAAAGACCTCAGAGTCAGGAAAGCTGCTGGTGTAACTGGAAACCTCAGGACCCAGGGGGTCACTGGTATAAATCTTGGAGTCCAATGCTCAATGAGCCTGAAGTTCTGATGTCAAAGGCAGCAAAAGTCAGTCTCAGCTCTCAGAGAGAGAATTCACCTTCTGTATTATTGTCTTCAGGTCCCTGGCCAATTGGATGATGCCCAACAATACTGACGGAATACCTTCAGACTCACACCCTAATCTACCCTGGAAACACCCACACAGATACACCCCAAATAAAGTTTTACCAGGTTTCTATATATTCCTTAGTCAGTCAGGTTGACACCTAAAGGGAAGTCCACAAGTCCACCCCTTGTCAACTTGGCACCTGTATACATCTCCTTAACTCAAACTTAATATCCAAATAAAGACAATAACAAGGCAATAGTTTTGGCTAACATGATGCAATTATCCTGCATACAACCAAAAACACACTAATCCTTTCCCCAGAATTTAGCTTTAATGATTTCAACATTCAGGATTTTAATCTTTCAGCATTGTAATTTTTAGGATTTTAAAAACTAGGGATTTTAGACTTTAAGGATTTTGATTTTTTAGGATTTCAACATTATGGATTATGGCATTAGGAATTGTGTCTTTTGGGATTATGATCAGCACCAACCTTTTGGAACATGAGTTCCTTAAAAACAGCCAAGTTTGTATAGTACTTAATATAAGTATCTGCTATTGATTAAATCTTTGTGTCTTCCCAAAATTGATATGTTAAAACCTAATCCTCAATGTTATTGTATTTGGAGATGGAGCCTTTGCAAGTTGATTAAATCATGAGGGTGGAGCCTTTTTAAGTGGGATTTATTCCCATATAAAAAGAGAATCCAGATAGATCCCTCATCTTTTCTGCCATATGAGGACACAAGAAGAAGGCAGCCATCTGTGAACAAGAAAGTGGGACTTCATTAGACACTAAATAGGTTGGCACCTGGATCTTGGACTTCCCAGTCTCCAGACTGTGAGAAATAATTTTCTGTTGTTTGTAAGCTACCCAGGCTATGGTATTTTGGTATAGCAGCCTAAACCAAATAAGACACCTGCAAAGTAATCAAATAAGGTTATATTGAAAACATAACAGAGCACAGAAGATCCTACATGAGTTGTTATTCTGAAAACCAAACTCCCCAAATTTTGAACTTTGGGAAATTTATGGCATAAAATTCAACAGCTATTTTTAAAGTTTGCTATATAATAGATAATTATTTTTTTTTTAGTAAGAACAACCATATATAAATATATCCTTTTCCTTGTAAAAAGAACAAGTCTGTATATGTGAGTATACACACACATATATATAATATACACATACACACATATGTACACACACATATATATAATATATACACATGCACATATGTACACACAAACATATATATATATATAAAATAACTTTAACGTTTTAATTTTGGTAGCCTGTGAAATCTCAATAATCTATACTGAGTTTTGCTAAAACTCAGAGTTAAAAAGAGCACAAGAAATTAGTCTGTAGAATTGTATTATTTACACTGATGTCCACGGTGACAAATCTTTAATATCCCAACAGATGGCTCTCCACAATTCCACCACGAATGTGTGACTTTTCTAGTCACATCGATCCCCAGCTGTTGAAGTCTTTTGTGTCTTACATTATTTTTATTAACCTACCCTGAATCTAGCCTGTTATGTGTTCCCCAAAACAACCGTACTGTTTTGGTTGCATATGTTCTTTTATTGGAAGTATCTAGGAAAATTTCCCCCCTACATTTTCCTTCCTCTTTTTTTCAATATTTTTAACCAACTGTAATGAATACTGTAGTTTCACGCAGAACCGTTTTTAAAAGTCTATCACTCTTACCCCAAATTCTGGAAATATAAACTGGTGACAGATGATAGCTCTGCCCCATGTTGAGGATTGTCTTTGGCCACGAGGAACCCCCTTGCTCAGAGGCCACTCACAGCCAATGACAGACTGATATAAAGAAACAAAAGGTTAGCCTCTGTGTTACAAATTGGTACAAATAAGTTTTTAAAAATTATCCCATATCCAGGACTCTGAATAATAACTAAACGTTCAGTCACAACTGCATTGAGGGTCAACTTCACCTTCTGCGCAGTCCAGTGTTCCTCACTTTCTTACAAATATGTTACACAAGACCAATCACTCCTCAATGAATATTCTTCATGAAACTTCTTATCTCAGAAGCCATTTCCAGAAAATCCACTCTAAGAACTTAATGTTCTAAGATATATGAAAAGCAGAGAAGGAGCATACTTTCTTACAAGTAAGGATTTTGCCTTAACCATGGCATAGAACTCTAATGAATCAAACTTGATTTCTTTTACTTATATCAGTGGTAGGTCTAATACTTCGAATTGACCCTAAAGTTGGTAGACTCTATTGCTCCATTCCTTTTAAGACCAAACTCAAATCTTATTTCTGTCTACTTTGTGGAATGGAAAAGCCTGTAGTAGGTAGAACAGACCAGTCATTAAGAGGCCTGACCTTGGCTGACTACTCCAAATCTTCATATGGATAGCATAACAGGCCTTATCACCTCTGAGTTGTTCTTACAATTCCAAGTATATAGAACAAAATAATCTTAAAGAAAGGGTGACGACACATTCGACCATGTCAGACGTATTACCCTGCTATTAATGTTTGGACCTCCAGTAATCTAGCCCACTCAATAAATATGTTTGGATTGCATAAAAAATCAGCACCACTTCTCTTTGGTAAAGTGGAGAGAAAATATGAAATGTTCCTAGCAACTATTGCTGATTGTAAAGTCTATTGCCTAGTGATTTACTTATACGAACTGATATATTTTAGTTAGTATTATTTTTACTATTAAGGTAGATTTTCAGCCAGGCTGTAAGCACCTTTGGAAAAGGACCATGTCCTTCAACTTTGTTTCTCAGATTCAATAATAGCTGTGACATGCTGTAGGTGTTCAAGACACTGGGTTTTTTTTTTAAGACCAAATAATTAAATAAATAAGACATTTTGATAAAATATGCTTTTACCATGACAATTGATAATATTTCAGAAAAATCTAAAAATTGATCCATTTGTATGCTACTACTGACCTCCTAGCTCTGTACAGCTCTATTCATCAACAGAGTCTAATCAGCTATAGATACAGCTATTTCTCCATTGTGTTTATAAGAATATTACTTAGAATCTTTATTAAATGTACGCTTAAAGTCAAGATAAATTATTACACATATCTGCATGTACAGGTCCACTATGAATGACCAAGATAATTGTGCGCTACATAGTTTCTTGGAACACCATGTAAATGGCACCTGTAAAGTTGTTCAAACAGGCAACCCTCTAAATACTCCCTTGAAATGTATTTGAAAAGACATTATGTTATTTTTTCTTATTATTCACAATGAATTCATGAACAATTCATGTTGACTAATAGTGACAAATGATGTCATTTCTAAATACTCTCATTATACATCAAATTTACCAGAATGAATACTTTGTCTTCTCAAAAATAGAACATGTGCTCATTATCAATATTAGGTAATCTTTTGTATTTCCCATATTTCTCAAAGATTATTTAAAGTGATTTTATGGTTAAAATTACAATATATTTTTAAGCATCATGTAATAGAATTCTTCCACTTCTGGAGATGTAAAAGCATTTAAATGAATTATTTTCTCTTTCATGATACTTTAAAACAGACATTGTTAGTGTTTGCTTATAGCCTCTCAAGTCCTTTTGTCATTTTCATGCATTACTGGCTCTCAATGTGCTTTCAACCCCAAAAGCCAGTTCCTTCAGTCCTTTACTAGAGTCTTGGCATTAGAGTACTAGGTCTAGATTTGGAAGTGCCTGGAAACGTATGCCTACCCAGGGCAATCACTAACCAAAGCATGATGGTGCAGTGGAATAAATACTTCCATTTTCTTGTTCCTGGACAGGTAACCCCAAAATGCAGGCTAGAATTTCTGCAGAGTTCCTGGGGAATTGTGCCAAATTATCTAATATGGAATTTAGCTAGACATTACACTCTTGTTTGGCTTCCCATCTTGTTATGGGTTTAATTGTGTCCCTCAAAAAGGATACATTGAAGTCAGAATTCTCAAACTTTAGAAGACAACCTTATTTTGAAATAGGGTGTTTACAATGGTAAGCAAACTAAAATGATGCTGTTAGGGTGATCCCTAATAACTGACTGATAGCCTTATAAAAAAAGAGGAGTTTGGAAACAGACACACATACAGGGAGAATGCCATGTGAAGATGAAGGCAGAGATGGGGTGATGAATCTACAAGTTGAGGAAATTCCAAGATTGTCAGCAAATCACCAGAAGCTAGGAGAAATGTCTGGAACAGATTTACCTTCTCAGCCCTCAGAAGAAACCAACCCTGCCAACACGCAATCTTATACATCAAATATCCAAAACTGAGACAATACATTTCTGTTGTTTAAGCCACCCATTTTGTGGCACTTTGTTGCAGCAGCCCTAGGAAGTGAATACACTTCGTTTTCTGCAACACGTTTCTATTCCCACCACTACTCCACCAAGAATCTTTCCTACCAAATCATTTTTATACAAATCTGCATCTCAGTATTTGCTTCTGGGGAACTCAATCTGAGACAACTCCAGGCTTCTATCCTTTATTATTAGTGTGTAAAAAAGATTATTAGGAGATAATTGGTGAAGACCAATCCTCTTACTGAACTAAGCAAAATTATTCAGAAATTGATCATTTAGCTTTGATTCTACCTTCCATAAATATTGCACTTTTCTCTCTAAGATGTGACAGTTACCTTGTTAACATATATTCTTTTTCTGTTCTAACAACAGAATTTAGCATTTTTCTCAGTAACTTCTTTCTGGATTTAACTTATTTCTATTCTTAAAATCTCTTGGTTTTATTTTGCATTTGTCTTGGTTTTGTGCCCTGCTTTTCATCTTTGGAAAGCCGCTTTAGATTCAAGCTTATTGTAGATTCCCCCAAACTATCCTATAGGATCCACTTGCTGTCTCCTACTGTTCTTAAGCACAATAGTTATCCAGAAATGTTTCATAAAAATGTATTTCAGAACATTTCAACACTCTTGCCACATGCTTTAGAGTTACCTAGGAAAATTGTAGGGTCACATTCAACTTTTTCAGCTTTCATAAGAATAGTCGAGAGTATGTCTTTGAGTCTGCTATGCAACTCTGTCCTTCTCCATTCTAAATAGACACAACCACTTTAATTGAAAGGTTTCCATCACTCTTACAACCTCGGCCAATTTTCTTTCCCTGTCTGAATGAAATCCAGCAATTGCCTATTTGCTTCCTCATGCAGGATGAAATTGTCAGCAAGGTAAATAACAAATTTATTAGATGCCATCCTTTTAGCAGAATTAGATTTCAAACAGATGCTCAGACAGTTCAAGTTCTCCATTATTTGCATACAGATGGTTTTGTGTTAAGTTAGAAATCTTTTACAAGTTTTTAACCATAATCTTCATTTTGTTTGTGTGTGTGTGTGTGTATATATATATATATAATATATGAGCCATTCTTTCAAATCATACTTATTTTGTATTTATGTTGTATTTCCTAACAGCCAGATTTTGGTACAACATGAATCCACAATAATATTAATTCTCTTTATTTTTCTTATTTGTACTCCTGCTCATAGACTCTCTACTTGGCTTCACAAATCATGCATGTAACAATAAAGCATAAAATTATAAATGTTCTCAATATGTTCCTCCTCTGTTACTCCTTTTCATTGAATAAGTTAGAGACATGTATGTTAGTCAGCTTGGACAGCCACAGCAAAATAAGATGGAATGAATGGCTTAAACAACAAAAAATTATTTTCTCACAGTTCCGGAGACCGGAAGTCCAAGACTGGGTTGTCAGCCTGCTTGGGTTCTGGTGAAGGTTGTTTTCTTGGCTTTCAGACTGCCACTTTCTTGCTGTGTCCTCACATGGAGAGGCTAGAGAGAGCAAACACTCAGATGTTATCTTCTTATAAGGATAATAATCCCACTCTAAACCGAATAATCTCCCAAACACTATCGCATTGTGGTTTAGAGCTTCACCATATGAATTTTGGGGAAACACAAACATTCAATCCATTACGTAATGCATTTCTCTTCACATTTCTCTGCTCACCAAGTCATATTAATACTTACGCTATTAATATGCTATTGCTATGGTTTGAATATATGTGTCCCTCAAAATTCATAGGAGCTTAAGACCCAATGAGGTGGTATTGAGAAGTGGGGGTCTGTCCTCACAAATGGGATTAAGACACTTGTAAAAGGGTTTGAAGAAACTGTCTCAGTCATTTTTGCCCTTTAGCCTTCCACCATGTGAGGAAGCAGCAACCAGTCTCCTTGCCCATTGCTTTGTCATAACTAGAGTACCAGAAAACTGATATCCTCAACTATGAATAAAACAGCCAGCTTCCATTTCTTCATTCTTTCCCAAAGTTTTAGCTATCAGTCTGGAAAAATAATTAGTCCACAGATACTCTTAAGTCTTTCAGTTTGAGTTTTTGTTTTGTTTTGTTTTGTTTTTCTCCCAGGTCTTCAAAGGCAATAGAGATACATCAAGTTTCTCCCAAACAATTTGCTTATTTCAGGCATGGAGCAGCACATTTGGATAATGTAGAATATTGCCAGCCTGTCAGCCATATCTCAAGTTTATATTTCTGAGGTCTTAGATATACACATAACCATACTTTTTTCCTATTTAATAAAGATCATCAATTACATTTATATACAGGTTGCATTTTTAAAAATTATTTCATTATGTTGTCTTGCCAATTAGATTGCAAACTCATTTGTATTATATCTAGCTAATCTTTTAAACCATAATAGGCACTTGCTAGATACCTGATTACTTAACCATACATGCATTTGAAAAACATACATTAATTCAGTGTACTATAAAACAAAGTTTCTGCGTCAATTGTGGTGGTACACATTTGAAATGGGATCTCTCATATAAAAAGTGAAAGAATGTGTTTCACTCACCATGGTTCTTTGCAAAAAGCAATCACTTTATAAAAGTTAACCATTGATATTCATAATAATGGTGCTTACCAAAATTAATAATTATTGAATAATAAATTTCTTTCAGCATAATTATTATTACTATTTTGTGATCAGTTGTTAAAATTTTGACAATTTAGTAAAGAGTAACTGCCACTTTGACTCTATATTTATCAGAATCCTTAAAGTGGCTGAGGAAGGGAAGTGATATGCTCCCAGTAGCAGATGAGACAGACTATAAGGCAGAGATTGAAGGCAGGTAGTTTGTAAAGGACTTCACTTTTAAATGTGGATTTTACTCTAATACAAATGTCAACAATGCAGTGTGAAAGAGGAAATGCTTGAGGAATTCTGAATTCATAATGAAGCATCATCTTTCAACGAATCCACTGTGGTTAGACACATAAAACATCTGCTCTCTTTATAGATTCTATGCAGTGCCTGAACTGGCTGAATGTCTTGATTCTATGGTGCTTAAAGCAGAAAATGTCACTATGATTTCAAAGGGACTTAATGGTTAGAAATTGCTATAAATGATAAATTTCCACGTCACCTTAAAATTTCCTGCTTTGTTAGTTCAAGCCATGTCCTTAATGTAGTTTAATGCTGTTGTTATTATTATTATTTAATATAGTCAAGGTATGGACTGAACAAAACATACTTGCAAGTTTAGCATTTTCCAATCAATATTTTAAATTTACTTGATTAAGAAAAAAAGTGTGCTCTTCAATTATAAGAATTCTCTCAGTGCTTCCCGAGATGACTTTAATGTAACACATTTATCTGTATGTAAAAATAGATTCTCTGGTTACCAGAAATAAATTGCAGTATATCACTGGATTAATTGACATCAGTTTCTCAAGGTAAGATATGACATCTTGCTGACACAATATGAGTAAAAATTCTCAAAACAATTAGACAACATTATAGGAGGTGAAATATAGAAAGGTTTATTTATCATACATATTATGAATCAACATTGTATTTTCAGTTTATTTTTACAATAAAGTATATATTATATTTCTCTTCTTGTAAAATTGTGTTATATTAACATACACAAATAGATTCACATTTGAATGTCTTATAGGGTTCTCAAATATATCAAAAGAAAGAAATAAAGGAATGCCATAAGGTTATATCTCCCAGGTAAAATTTTCAATACTTGTCTGATAAATATGCATAAACATGTACATTGCTAATAATATATATAGTTCCATATACTTACAAGCCATGTGCTATAACTGAGAAGAAAATGTCTTCTTATGAGAATTATTTTGTTAAAATCAGTGGTTTCATTTTCTTCAAATCCAGGTTAAAATACAAAATTATAATTACAAAAGCACAGATTTAAAAATTACTTTTAATATTACATAATCTAATCACCTATCATCACAAAAATTAAAAAACTTGAAGCTCTGTGTTTTGGAGCTTTATATTTTATATCTTGACTCAAGATATCCAAGGTCACAGAGCTAGTTTATGATGGAATCATGCAGTAGCACCAAGTTTTCTATTTATTTCATTTTACTTCAAATACCATATTTTTTTCTTACAGGAAATGCTGCCTCTCTAAAACCTGTGTGTGTTGGCCAAACATGTGTCATCTGCCCATTTAAACATGTATTCCCTAATTTCATGCAAATATTTGTTTAAAAATTGTGAATATAATAGAAGTTCTTAATTTAACAAATTTTCTGCATTGTGCGAGGCACTAATAATGTTGGAAAAAATGAAGGTGATCTTTGTGGTCTTAACACTTTCTACCTGAAGTAATGATAGCCTGTGCTATGTGATTTAGTTCATATGACCTTATTTTATTGATGAAGTGAAATAAGTACAGTTTTTCCCTTTTTATATGTAGGGATATACAACCAAAAATGGTTTCAACTTGTCCAAATTCGTATAGTTTATAAGTGGTGGACTGAGAATTCATCCTTCCTACACCTGCCTAGCCTTCCAAGGTTCATTGACATTAGAATTCTTGATCTTCTTCACTGAGAACTTCAGGCCCTTACCAGCTGAAACAGAATAATAGAACTATTATGTATAACCATGTCTTCTACCCAGTTCTTTCTCACTTAATTGAATATAATTTCAAGCAAAACTACAAGCCCAGGGAGGATTATGCAATTCTTAGCTGCTTGGTCCATAGTACTTCTTTATGTCTCCTTCCCGGCTTGAAAGCTAGCACATAAAGATGAGAGGTGGGTTCCTGGATGATCACAAATTAATAAATTAATAAGTGCTATTGAGCTCCATCTTCATGTTGGTCCAGTCCAAAGGATCAGGTTTCTGGCAAGAATCATGTTTAGTAGTTACTTTGATTAGTACTCCAAATACGCTGCTCTAAGTTTAAAGTTCTGATGGGAAACCCAGATTGCTGTTAGTAGTGATCCTGGTAAGCTACTGCTGCTACTACTTTCTACTTCTATGCTTTCTACTACTACCATTAATTTAATAAGAGTAAAGTCCTCTTGCTTCTTGCCAGTATCCCTTTCCAGGAAATTTCTGAAAAAAATGGCTACAAGCCTATGCAAATTAAATGATATTTTTCTGTCTTTTGCATCTTAAATATCAACTAGAGTTTGTAACCCCTAATATGTGATCGGAAAGCCTCATTGACTAAAAGGCCATTGACAGTTTCTTGGATTATGGCAGGTTGCCATAGCCGTTGGAGATCACACCATGACTTGCTTCCCGACCACCTGGATTTTATGTGAAGTCACGTGTTCTTAGAAAAACAGACTTTTAAGACACTCTTCTGCGATCTGGCATTTTCAAGGTAAGCCTTAGATGATACAGCCTTATCCTGTGTCTATGCAAAGTTTATCCTCTCTTCACCAGCTCTGTGTTAGTGTGCTTACTCTGAAAGGACGGCAAGGTTGGCTTTCAGAGATGTGGTTGGGCACCTTGGTGTCTCTGCTTCCACAGACTCTGTTCCACTGTTTTGCACTGGTGGTTGTGGCTTTGTCTTCCTCATTCTAACTGATAAGGCATAGCTGTTCAGAATGGCTTAAGGCTAACTGCAGCATGGCTGGTTTACTTGCAGCTTTGTCTGAATCACATTTTATTTTCTGTTAACTAGATTGAACCACCAACCCACATCATACTACAATTAATGTTTTATTCTTTATTTCAAGACATTATGCAAAAGTATTCATAAAAAATGTTTTTCCGAAATTTAGATACAGTATATTTTTAGATTTATCCTGATCTTTAGCCTTGCTAGGCTGCCAAAGGTAGAAATTAAAGAAAAAAAAAAAAACACCTTTATTTTTACCAGGTACACCCAATCAAGACATATTCATTGCCCTGAAAGGAGATTACAAAACTCATTTTCCACATTTCATTCTCAGTGACTCCATGCTGGTTTTGAATAGTTGTTACTTTCCATAACAAAATTGGTTCTGAATTTGGTCTGAGATCAACATCACTCAGTAATCAGTCATCATAAGGAAATTTATTTCTCTTCCCTTTCTCCTCTTATTTCATAAATTATTGTTGCTATTGTTGTTAGTTTAAGAAACATCCTGTAATATATAGCTCCTTTTTTTCTCTTTAAAATTCTAGGTATCAATTACAGTAGCCTGACTGTCTCATGGGCAACCTCCTTCCTTGTTTTGGGATGTATTTCATCTGAGCCAGAATTACTAAACTTATTCAGAGCAGCTATTACAATCTTTTCACCTGCTTTAAACTTAAATTTCTCTCAACAACATTCATTCTATCCTTTCTAGTTCATAGATCACTCACAATGACAAGCAAAGAGAAGTAAAACAGAGTTGAGTGTCTTTGCCTTCTCTTTGTCACTTATCAACATTCAATCATTATACCTATCCCTCCCTTCTTTTCTTGATTACATTTTTAAAGCCCCTACATTTTATTACTTTTTTCTCAAAATATCTTGCAAAACTTTCTGCCTTGAAATTTTCACCCTCTTAGTACTTTTTTCTGTGGGCTTGTCCTGTCTCATATTCTACATATTCTATGTTGGCTATTTACCCCTCTTTACCATTTTCCTACATGACCTTTTATCATTGGAAAATTGTAAATTCTGGTATCTGATTTCCATAAGCACACAAAATGTCATATTTTAAAGTTAAATTGTGAATGCAGAGTTACATTTGGAAAAGATTGTCTGATTCTCTAATATAGCCCAGAGTAGCACTGACCCTTCAGGAGGCTCAGTTTTTAGCAGTGAGGGTGGGGGAAAGTAGGAAAGAGAATAGAGGTGAGGAGGGTGTGAAACAGAAGTTTTGGGGGTTTTTTTGTTTTGTTTTTCAATTTTTGGCTTTTTGTTGTTGTTGTTGTCATTGTTGTTTTTTGGGACAGAGTCTTGCTCTGTCACCCAGGCTGGGATACAATGGCGCGGTCTCAGCTCACTGCAACCTCTGCCTCCTGGGTTCAAGCGATTTTTCTGCCTCAGCCTCCCAAGTAGCTAGGACTACAGGCACCTGCCACCGCGCCGGGCTAATTTTTGTATTTTTAGTAGAGGCGGGGTTTCACTATGTTGGCCAGACTTGTCTCGAACTGCTGACCTCATGTTCTGCCTGCCTCGGCCTCCCAGAGTGCGGGGGTTACAGGCATGAAGACGCTTTAAGGAATATGCATTTAATAAAAGCTATAAGTGAGAAATACGAAAAAAATTTTCAAGCTATGAGATTTACATATATATGTGTATATATATACATATAAATTCTATATATCCATCTAGTGAATATCTTGATACATCGATCTTTATTAACCAAGAGGAATTATCTTCCCTTTTAAATTGTCCCAGTTACTAGAGTCATTTTTAAATAAAGATATTTTCATTTTCTTGCAATATTAGCTGCTAGTAAATAAAATATCTTTCAATTACTTTCCTACTACTACCAAACAGCTTCTTTTTTCGTGAAAGTAAACATAGGGATAAAAAGTTTTATCCTTCATGTTGTAAGTTTTGCCTTAGATATTCCATTGTAATGTGTTCTAAAATCGTTAGTGAAGATATTTTGGTAGACATTGGAAACTTATTTTCATTTCACCCCATAAATATATAACTATAAGTAAATATTTTATGCATGTTATATTTTAACTATGAATATAAATCAATGGATTATAAATAAAATATCTAAGCATATGATGAGACCATATGCATAGTTTTGCTTGTATATTTTATGTTTCTTCTTAGTTTACCATCAGTCATGACTGCTGAATACATATTAAGCTAAAGTTTCCTAAGTTTGCTCACAGGGTGTTTTATTTTTTAAAAGAAAATTTAATATTTAGCAGTCAGTTAAAATATTGATATTTTCTAAAGTTGAACCACATTTTGGTTAAAACACTTATTTTTCAATAAAATACAAATGAATATTTTTGTTAATTCTGAAAGTCGTGTAACCCAAGTTTTTGATTAGAGCACTTAAGCATGTTAAAATACACATTGTATTGTCATGGCTATTGGTTTCCATCATAGGGAAGAACTCAGTGGCATTTGCCTAGGGTGCATTCCATTGACCTACCTATCACTAAATTCTAGTTTAGAGCTGCAAACTGAAGTGTTCCCTGGTTTGGTAAAATTGAAACTGCATGTTTGAGCCATTTCAATGATTAGCCTACAAGAAATCTATCAGTCCTGAAATAAAAATGTACTCAGGCAGTACACTTACTGGAATACTAGACTCTAGGTTCCTTGAGCAATCATAACTCTCAAGTGGAAAGTTAATCTCTAGAAGTATTTTGTTCTGTTTTTGTTAGTTTTTAAAACAATTGTTGGAAAGCCATATCCTCTTTCCTGCCTTGAAGATGTTTCCTGGCTACAAGTCTAATCTTTTGCAATGGTATTTTTGAGGGCATGCAAGGAAATGTGGAATCTTTATGGACCATTGTCCAGTCTGAATTGGCCATTCACTGTAGGAATATTACAGATTTGTTTTCCATTTGAGTGAAAGGTTGGATTATAGGAGCTCTAAGATCTAAGAGTCCATGTAACTGTGATGTTCTTCAACAGGTGTAAAAAATAAGTGGTCAGTATATGTGTGGAAATTCAAAGATATATAAGAAGCTAAGAGTAGAGATTATTCAATTTAATAATGATCATCATTATGCACCCCATACCAGTTTAGTTGTTGAGGCTGGCTTTGTCAGGAGCCCAGTTCTCTTCTCAATCAGATTCTAGCAGGGGTGAGAAAGAAAGTAGAATTTCTAAAGCCTGTGTGCCCAATAAGCCATACTGCCTCAGCTTTCTTGTTGGAGAGTCAAGAATCCGAGTGAGTGAAACTGTTTTATTATTTTTTCATTCCAAACTCTTTTACTAGAAACCAAACTTTAGAAAAATATGATTAAACTCAATGACTGTGAAGATATCTAACCTAATATGATTCTAAAAATTCTTTCTTATTCCCAAGTTTAAATCTATGCACCCTGTGGTGGAAAGAATTAAGCTCATTATGTTGTTTATTCCAGGTAACTATAAAAAATGGAAACTTCTAAATTTCACACCCAACAATTAGCTACTTTTCTATTCTTTACTACTGTGAGTATAATTGGATTTGAATGAATAGGATAAATATAAGAGCAATCTCTTTATGTGGTGGCAGAGCAAAGTCAATAACCTGAATCTAACATAAGCATTAGAAATATACACTTTGTTAAAAATAATAAAATTATCAAGGCAAATATAAATAAATCCACATTAAGAGCAACATTTCCTGACTTAATCTCTACATCATTGTTTAACATATACTTTTTTATAATTGCAACATTATTTAATGCTCATTGAAACATTTTCTGTGCCTTTTCTTTTTGGTACTTTTTAAAAAACTTAGTTCATTACTAACATAGTAAGCATTCAACACAAGACTATTGGTTGAGGATATTAACAAATATAATAAGTGAAATAGCTGGTACAACTGTAAAATTAAATTTGAACTATATTTTAAATATTTTCAAGCTATTTAAGTAAATCAAAGTTTAAAAATTCAACAAATTACGTCTCAGAGTACTGTGAGACGGTGGTTCTTAACCTCCCTACTGTTTAAAGGAAAAGAGGCCCCTTTTCCTGCACGAGGCTAATCCTTCTACTCATACTTGAGATTCCATATCCTCTCACCTGTGTCTAAATTATTTCCACCTCTAATATTTTCTTTTTTTAATGTTTAAAATTGCCTAAGAAGCATCATTTTAACTATAGTATCAAAAACAAAAGCATTTCCCTTCCCTCATCCTTCTGGCCACAATCTATTTTGTCTAATTATTAAACTTTAAATCTAATTCTTCCTTCGTAACACCATTGGAACTGATTTATTAAAAGGCAAACCTGTCACAGTGTTGCCAAAAGCAAAGAATACATTTCCATCCTAATCTGACCTAATCTGTCTATGGTCCTCGAAACTGAAGACCACTCTCATTTATTATGCTATTGTCTTTCACCTGGGTCTTTTGGCTGCCATGATATGTTTTTCCTGGGATTTGCCTTTCTTTTTCAGAGTCCTTCTTTGATTGTACAGAGTTAGGTTTGTTGGGTTTTGTTTTGTCTAAGATTTATCTATAAGCTTTTCTTCTTTTCTCCATTTTTCTTTTCTCACCGGTCTACTTTAATTTTACACTCCTTTCACTCGTGACTTCAATGAACTAGAAACCAATGATTTCTAAATCTGCAACTCCAAGCAAACCTCCCACTAGACCTTAGAAATTGTATTTTTGTTCTCTTAATAGATATCTCTATATATGGATGTTACATGGCTTTGCTCCAAAGTGAACTTATAGCCCTATAACATCTATTATTTTCCTTCTTTCATTCTTTTGCTAATGACAAGTGGTCACCTAAATTTATATTCCTCTCCTCATTCTTAATCACTTAAAATATGTTTCAGCCTCCCTTGTGCTTAGGTGTAGCCATAGGACTGATTTTCAGCTGATTTAATTTGAGAGGAAGTGATGTGTTCTATTCCCACACATGGTCCCAGACATTCCCAATGCATGCTCCTTCATTTGAATTTTCTTTTAGCTGGCAGGAATCTTGCGACAAACTTGATTGCCATAAATTGAAACTTTGGAAATCCCTGTCAACTTAGGAATCTAAATGACTGTTGAACAGAGCTGCCCCACGCAATTACATTTTATGAACAAGGAGTAACCATCTTATTGCACTTAAAGCCATAGTCACATGGGGGAATTAATTTACTTTAAATATTCTGAAACATAGAGATACTTAAGCGCAAAACTTGGGTGTCATTACAAATCTTTGAATTTACGTGATCTAATCAATCATGTACATATAGGTACACACATATGTGTGCAAACATATAGCTATCTATTTATCAATTAATCATCTATTTATCCCATTTGCCCCCATATATTCCCATCATTATTTAACTCAGGTCCCCATCTTTTCTTACCTTAACACTTTCAATAGATTCTTAATAAGTCTCCCAGAATGTAGCTTTACCCCTGCTTACTCCCCATCTCCTTTCAGTGTTTTATTCAAAATAACATTTCTTAAATATGTGCTTAGTTATTTAGCTCACCTACTCAAAATATTTTTAAGAAATGCTTTGTAATCAGTATATTAAGGAGACATTCATACATTTCAAGAATTGCTTGAATTCTGATATTCAGATTTAAGCATGTGAATATATGATGAAACTTTTAAACATACAATTAAAGTTATTCATTATAATTTGCTATACCACCAACATTAAATTACAGTTACGTTGGAGCATAGTGAAAAGGTTTAAAGTAAGCCTGTAACATACCAAAGGAACACTTTCTTATATTATACATGAAAATTAATTGTCCATGTCAAGGTCTTTTTACTCTAACTTCTAAGTTACCCATCTCTGGAAGTTACTACTTAGGGACATATTATGGTTCAAAGAGAAAGGATTAAAAATAACTAGGACTGGTCCAATTATATATATGGATATATATGCGTGTGTGTGTGTGGGTGTGGGTGTGTGTGCAGAAGGGAAAACAATCCTAGAAGTTCAAGCCCTCAAGAAGCAGCATGTTATGAAAAATTCATTCTTTAGAAAGGTATCCTTTGTATCACTGGTACCACAGCCTAAATTATATTATGCCATCTTCAAGTAACAGTTGAGGCAACAGAATAAATGCAGAGGAATCACAATGGAACTTATGTAATGCAAATAACTATACAAACCAACACTTCTCTACAAATTACGTTTATTTTTTTCTAATTGCCGGTTAAATACAGTTTTAATTTTATAGATTAAGAATGAAAGATCATACACTGCAGCCTAGACATATACCTAGCATTTCAGTCCTAGTTTGTTCATGGACACAGATGAAATCAATAACAAGGTTTGGCCTAACAAATGCTAATGGAACTTCTTTTTAAAGTAGTTTTTACAGATATTAAACTCCATCTTGCACACTGAAGTCATCATACATACAGTGCAGAGTCAGAGATTTTATATTTGCCTTTATTCTTCATTTAACTTTTGATATGGGTTGGCTGTGCCTCCACCCAAATCTCAGTTTGAATTGTATCTCCCAGAATTCTCATGTGTTGTGGGAGGGACCCAGGGGGAGGTAATTGAATCATGGGGGCTGGTCTTTCCTGTGCTATTCTCGTGATAGTGAATAAGTCTCATGAGATCTGATGGGTTTATCAGGGGCTTCTGCTTATGCTTCTTCCTCATTTTTCTCTTGGCACTGCCATGTAAGAAGTGCCTTTTTCCTCCCACCATGATTCTGAGGCCTCTCCAGCCATGTGGAACTGTAAGTCCAATTAAACCTCTTTTTCTTCCCAGTCTCAGGTATGTCTTTATCAGCAGCATGAAAACAGTCTAATACAACTTTTAAAACACTACTATAGTTGACTATTGAAACAAAAACAATAGCAAGCAGTAAGCATATTATGATTACAGTCCTCCACTCATTCACTGCTGCACATAAAATGCCAACTGTGAGTGTTATTCACTGGCCCCATTGAGAGGTTTGACACTGAACACCACCTCTAGCATGATGTTTATAATCCTCATATGCTTCTCCATTGTCATGGTATCATCTTTTCTCATTTGGATCAAAGTCCACCAGTTCTATCTGATCCATTTCATCAGTCTCTTCTACTTTCTTCCTCTAAGGTAGGAGTTTTTTCAGCAAAGAGAGTTCATCAGCTGAGAGAAAGCCATTCTCAGGAAAAGTTTACCTTTGATTAGATAATTTGGCAACTCTTCATATGGGCTACATAAATTGGCATTCCTTCATTGAGCACACTCAAGATATCTCCATGCTGACAATCTGACCTGGATGAGAGGTGATGACTATAGTTCAGTCATTAAGAGTGGAAGCTACAAAATGCTTCAACCAGCTGTATGTCCATACACATGAAAAGTTCTCCTCCTCATTGAATAAAAACAGTGTGCTCCTTCTGATCTAACACAATAATAATATCTCCTAGCTCCAATCCTGGTTCTTTGGTCTGCTTCACCATGGAATGTTACCTTCTGGCCATCTTTCACACCTTTGTCAATATGGACTTGCACAATCTTCTTTTTTCTCTGTCTTTCTTCCATTGCAGCTTTTATATCTATCTTCAGGACTGATTTGTTCTCCATGGCCCTAGCACTCTATGCCCACAGATTAAATTTGCTAAACCATTCCAGGTCCTATCTGATGAATTCTTATTTGCATTCCAGTAACTATGCAATTGGGATAGCCCTCTACTGTTCCTTTCTTACCACTTCTACCTTCACATTTGTCACAAATCACATTTTTTTTTTTGTTTTATTTGCAGAGCCAGTTTTCTTGCCACACCTCTATATAAATCTTCTAAGGTTATTGACAGCTGACACACATTTTTACCTTTCCTTTCCCTCTGCATACTTTCTCCTTCTCCTCCAAAAATCATATCAAAGATGTCCACAAGAGAGCCAAAAGCGCTACCTGCTCCACCCTCTTTAATTACCTGGCTTTCCTCCTTTGACATACAATTTGCTTTTCTTTGCATCAGAGAGAACTTGATAAGCTGGAGAAATCTGCCTAAATTTATCTCCTTCATTCAGGTTCTTATCAGAGTGGTACTTCAATGCCAGTTTCTGATAAACCTTTTTCTTATAATATTTTTGAGCAGCATTGGGTTTTACCCAAAGCATCATAGAAACTTGGTTCTTTCACCATTTTTTACTGGCAGTGAGTGGGCTGAGGTTGATGTGGAGGGTGTGCAAAGGAACGCACCTAGTAGTTGTGCTCAGAAGCAGCAGCCACCACTCCACCTCTCGCCAAGCGTTCTGGAAAGTTCCCTCAAAATATTTTAAATATTGTCACATTTTTTGATCCATCTATCTAGCGTGTATTGAGTATTATTACTTATACGTTTATACTTAGATTGACACATAAATAAGCACAATCCGTCATTTCAAGAAATGTACATTTTAATGGAAAAAAACCACATAACTATAAAATAACTGTAAAAACATAGATCCTTCCCTTTTTGTACATAACATAAAATCCAAACTTCTTGGCACGGCATGAAAGGACCTAGTGAAATTCTAGAAGTTATTAAACAGATGTTTTGGGAGCATTTGGAAGAGAAAGCGATGATCGTTAGGAGCCAGCATGGGCTCACAAAGAATAACTTCTTTTTTGATAGAGTTGCTAGACCGGCAAATTAGGTGAATTTTATAGACAAACTTTGTTGATTTCAACAAGCCATGTTTGTCCTTAGTAAAGCTCTTTCATTGATATCCTTAAAAGAAAATGGGAAAATATTAATTGGAAGGCAAAATATTAGAATATTAATTGATAATACATGATAATCAAAGGTCTTTGTTTGTTACCAAGTTCTTCCCACCTGATCTTATTGAAATTTTTAACAAGTTTTTGAAGTCATAAAAGGAAAGCTAAAACAATTTTAAGTAAAACGAAACTGATGAAAATTATTTTATTCTGCTTTTTCTAGCTCATATCTGTGGTAGTATAATCATTACTAGACACCACTATTTAAAAGGACATCTGCCTCAGTGAGGCTTGTGGCAACTCCACCAAGTGCTAAGAAACACTAAAGACAAATAATCTGAAGACAAAATGACAGACAGAAAACACTAAAAATTATTTTCAAATATTTGAATAATGTGGAAAGGCATAAAATGCAGGAAATGAAATGCAAATCATTTAAAAATAAATATATAAGTAAGCATTTTAATATTATGAGCATTTTTATAGATATATAAACATATATAAAACACAATTTTTGAAACTTAGTTATTATTTCATAATGATATTTTTTGACTCTTATAGTATGCAACTATTTTTTTCCATGTAACTATATATTTTTAAGAATATGCTTTTGACCAGAGAGGTTTTTAGCATGAGAATAGTGTGATCAAAATTTTTCATTATTAATATTAAACCAGGAGAATTCTGTGGAATGGAACTGATTGTAGAGAAATTGGTGTCAGGTGGACCAGTTGTAACTGTGCCATCCAAAATGGTAGACAATAGTTGCATGTGACTACTGAGAACTTGAAATGTGGCTAGCATGAGTAAAGAACAAATTTTTAATTTTGTTTAATTTAATTTAAATATCTACATGTGGTTAGCAGTTAGAATATTGGACAACAGAAATCTAGAACATCTTCATCAACACAGAAAATTCTACTGGACAGTGCTGGTTTGATACACATAAGATATACATGGAAAACAATGATGGGTTAGTGATAGAAAAGAAAGGGACAATTCATATATTAAAAAGAAATATTTAAATGGCTTATCGATGGGCCTTTATATTGATTCAAAATTGGGGTTTTAGTGAGCCGAAGAGTCCCCATCTAGAGTGCTGAACTAATAATGCTTGTGAAGAATATCTTTACAATATGCACTTTTAAATTACTTACTAAAAGTTAAGATTAAAAAAGCATTTCAGATATACAGTAGCAACAGGTAAATTTAGGCCTGTAATTGTAAAATTATTTAACATTTGGTCAATGTTTATTGCATTTGGGCTACTATAGAAGCACTTAATATATTGTTTTATTGAATTTTCACTTGCAATTCTATGCTACAGTATTATTTCAGTGCACAATATTACTATTGTTTCCATTTCAAATACGTAGAAACAAAGAAAAAGTGAAGTATCATATGGAAATGTGTAGAAACAATTAAAATGTTAAATATCGTGTGGAAAATTTTGAAACTAGATAACAACAAAGCAGGGATTTCAACTCTCATCTTTTTGACACTAGCATCCAAATTTGTAATTGCTAATCTCTTCTTCACGGTCCATAGGGTGCTGCTTGAATAGTCAGATCTAAAACACTCTTTTTTAGGCAAAGGCTAGTGTGATGAGCAGCCACCCAAAGATATGTGATGTGATCAGTTGATATAGACATTTCAAATGCTCAATAAACCTAAATTGATTAATTTTCTCAACATATAGTGTAAGAACTTACTTGCATTTTCATTATAAATGTTCAGCATAAATCTATTGAAGCAAAAATATGTAATTAATATAAACTATACAGTAAGACATATAATATTAGTGTAATACTGATTACTTTAAAATAAAAATGAGCATTTTAAGTCACATTGTAACAACTTTTTATTTTTGTAAGTTCTGAGAACTCTAAACCTTGTGCATCAATAAAGGTTTCATCATGAATATACTATTTAAATCATTATTTTTAATTGAAAAATAATTGTATATATTATATATTTTTGAAGTACACTGTGATATTTTGATATATGTTTGCATTGCAGAATGATTAAATTAAGCTAATAACAAATCTATCACCTTGCATATTTATCATTTTTTGTGGTGAAAATAGTTAAAACCTACAACTTTGAAACATGCAATGAGTTATTATTTATTATAGTTACTATTCTGCGTGACAGATTACTAAATCTTATTTCTCCTGTCCAACTGAAATTCTTTTATCCTTTGATCAACATCTCCCTTTTTCCTGTTCAACCCCTCTATCCCTCTGATAAACACCGTTCTACTCTCTATTTCTATATATTGAAGTTTTAAATTTCCACATATGAGTGAGACCATGCAGTATGTCTTTCTGTGCCAGGCTTATTTTATTTAGCACAATGTTTATATATGTTGTTGTAAATGACAGAATTTTCTTCTTTTATAAGGCTAAATAGTATTCCATTTTATGCATATGACATATTTTCTTTAATTATTTATCCAATGAGGTACACTGAGGTTGCTTCCACATCTTAGCTACTGTGAATAATGATGCAGTGGACATGGAAAGGCAGATATCTCTTTGGCAAACTTATTTCACTTCTCTTCAATATATACTTGGAAGTGAGATTACTGGGTCATATGGTAATTCTATTTTTAGTTTTCTGAGGAAATTCCATACTAGTTTCCACAGTGGCTATATTACTTTACATTCCCACCAATGTAGCACAAGAGTTCCCTTTTCTCCACACCCTTGCCAACACTCGTTATATCTCATCTTTTCGATAACAACAATTCTAAAAGGTAAGTGTTTGTATCTTCTGATTTTAATTTGCATCTCCCTCATAATTAGTGATCATGAGCATTTGTATGACTTTTTTGGGAGCTGTCTATATAAGTTCTTTGCCGTTTTTTGATTGGGTTCTTTGTTTTCTTGCTGTTGAGACATTTGAGGGTTGTTTTTAAATATATTTTGGAGATTAGTCCTTTATCAGATGAGGATAAAGGGATGAAATATTTCCTCCCAATCTGTGGGCTGTCTTGTCACTCTATTAATTATTTTCTTTGCTGCATGGATGCATTTTAGTTTGATACAATCCCATTTACTTATTTCTGCTTTTGTTGCTGTGCTTTTAGGGTCTTATCCAAGAAATCTTCACCCAGACCAATGTCCCCCCATATTTTCTTCTAGTAGTTTTAGAGTGTCAGGATTTATGTTCAAGTTTTTAATCCATTTTAAGTTGATTATTGTATATGGTAGGAGATAAGGGTCCAATTTCTTTCTTCTGCGTGTGGTTATCCAATATTTCCAATACCATTTATTGAAGAGACTATTCTTTCTCTATTGTATCTTACGGGCACCTTTGTAGAAAATCAACTGAGCATAAATACATAAATATGTGAGTTTATTTCTGGGTTCTCTATCTTGCATTATTGGTCAATGTGTTTGTTTTTATGTCAGTGCCATGCTGTTTAGATAAATATAGCACTGTAGTATATTTTAAAGTCAGGCAGTATGATGCCTCCAGCTTTATTCTTTTTGCTCAAGATTGATTTGGCTATTTGGGGTCTTTTGTGGATCCATATGAGTTTTAGGATTGTTTTTCCTATATCTGTGAAAAAAATGGCATTGGAATTTTGATATGGACTGCCTTAAAACTAAAGAGTGATTTGAAAGTATGAACATTTTAATAATATTTATTCTTCTAATTCATGAACATGGAATATTGTTTCATTTATTTATGTTGTAATCTGTTTATTTCAGCAATGTTTTATAGTTTTAAGTATACAGATCTTTCACCTTCTTGGTTAAATTTACTTCTGAGTATCTTATATTTTGACGCTATTGTGAATGGGATTGATTTCTTAATTTTTTTTCAGATAATTCCTTTTTAGTGTAAAGAAATGTAATTTCTTTTTTGTGTGTTCATTTTGTGTCATGCAATTGTACTGAATTCATCAGTTCTAACAGTTTTGGTGGAGTTTTTAGGGTTATCTATGTATAAGATAATATCGTGAGCAAATAGTGGCAATTTCACTTCCTCTCATGTTTGGATGGCATTTATTTATTTACTTATTTGTTTATTTTCTTTCTTTCTTTCTTTTTGTCTAATTGCTCTGGCTAGGACTTGTGGTACTATGGGCATCCTTGTCTTGTTTCTGATTGTAGTGAGAAAACTTTCAACTTTTAACCGTTGAATATGATGTTAGCTGTGGGCTTTTCATATATAGGCCTTATTGTGTTAAGGTACATTCCTTCTGTGCCTAATTTGTTGAGAGTTTTTTACCATGAAATAATTGTGAATTTCATCACATGTATTTTTCTGCATCTATTGTGATGATCATATGGTTTTTGTCCTTCATTCTGTAAATATGATATGTCACATGTAACAACTTGTGCATGTTGAACCATCCTTTTATTTCAGGGATAAATTCCACTCAACCACGGTGAATAATCCTTTTAGTATGCTGTTTAATTTTTGGTTTACTAGTATTTTGTTGAAGATTTTTGCATTTAGTTCATCAGGGACATTGGCCTGCAAATGTCCTTTTTTGGAGAGTTTTTGTCTGGATTTGGTATCAGAGTAATGCTGGTCTTACAAAAAAATCTTGGAGGTATTCCCTCCTTTTCAATTCTTTGGAAAAGCATGAAAAGGATTGGCATTATTTTTTCTTTATAAGCAGAACTAAATTAGAATTCTTCCATAAAGTCATCTGGACCTAAGCTTTTTTGAATAGGTTTTTTTTATTATTGATTCAATCTCTTTATTCATTATTGGTCTATTTACAGTTACAGTTTTTATTTATTTTTGATTCTATTTTTTTAGGTTCAGTGTTTCTAGGAATTTATCTTTTTTTTTTTTTTTTTTTTTTTAACGGAGTCTCCCTCTGTCACCAGGCTGGAGTGCAGTGACGGCGTCTCGGCTCACTGTAACCTCCACCTCCTGGGTTCAAGTAATTCCGTTGCCTCAGCCTCCTGAGTAGCTGAGACTATAGGCACGTGCCACCACGCCCAGCTAATTTTTGTGTTTTTAGTAGAGACAAGGTTTCACCATGTTGGCCAGGGTGGTCTCAATCTCTTGACCTCGTGATCTGCCTGCCTCGGCCTCCCAAAGTACTGGGATGACAGGCATGAGCCACTGCACTCAGGACATTTCTTCTAGGTTATCGGATTTATAGGCATATAGTTGTTCATAGTAGTCTCTTATGATCCTTTGTATTTCTGTAGTGTCAGTTTTTATGTTTGCTCTTTCATCTCTGATTTCATTTTTTTATGTAACTTTTTTTTTTTTTTGAGGCAGAGTCTACTCTGTTGCCCAGGCTGGAGTGCAGTGGTGTGATCTCGGCTCACTGCGACCTCCGCCTCTGCGGGTTCAAGCAATTCTGCTGCCTCAGCCTCCTATCTGAGATTACAGGCATGCGCCACCATGCCCGGCTAATATTTGTCTTTTTAGTAGAGATGGGGTTTCACCATGTTATTCAGGCTGGTCTGGAACTCCTGAACTTGTGATCCACCCACCTCAGCCTCCCAAAGTGCTGGGATTACAAGTGTGAGTCACCGCACCCGGCTGAAATCTCTTATATTTTAACTTTGTTTCCTCATATACGTTTTTGCCTCAATCATTTAAACTTATCACCACTTTAATCCAACTCCAGAGTGTCCCACACATGTTAATGGATACTTTGAATTAATAATTTATTATACACTTTCCTTGTAAAAAAGGCTAATACATGTTTCAATTACATCAAAAAGAAATTATTAAGGATAAAAATTTTTTTTGAAGGGTGACATCTTTAATGAAATAAATAGGCTTCTTTGTCCTTATTTGCTCTTAACTATTGCATAGAACATACTCTGTAGGATTTGCATCTTTCAGAAAGTCTGTTTCATATGGATCTAATCATTAAAACATACATTTGGTTGGCAGAAACTTCTACTATTTATAGATAAACCCAGAATATAAAAAGCATTCATGTTCAGAAAAAAAGAGGTGAATCAGATGTTTGTTGATGTTATCAAAGATAGTAGTGATACTCTTCTATCCAATATCCACAGAAAAGGAGCTCCTTTTTTCCTATCAGAAATAAAGCTATAGACTATGCAGAGAAAAGAGCATTATAAAATTTGCTAGAATAAAAAGGGGACCAAGGGTTTTAAGATTCCATAGGAAATGATAGTTGGAATTGGTAAGAAGAACACTAGATAGGCAGGTTCTTAAAGTAGGGGAAAGTATTATTAAAATAATACCTAAAATAATTAAAAGAGAGGGGATAAGGACTTATTAACGTGAGGGCACACTCATGTGGGTATCATTCTGTAGACCTATGTCCTTGCCACCTCCAGGTAAACTCAAACAAGGTAAAACAAAGCCTAATTTATTGACTTGCCTTCTCTCAGCATCATGTAATTTTGGTACAATTCCAGCATGCTTAGAGAAATAAATATTTAAAATTGTACTTCTGTTTACTAGTGAAAATTAAAATTATTTTTCCAAACTTAAGAAACAGGCAAGAGTATACAACTTGGTGATTTTTAATATGTTTAGGAATTTTCTGATAGTTACTTGGGGGAAAAATAGGAAGAAAGAAATTTGTAGCTGGAATCTCTAATTAGCCTTATCTAACATTGTTAGAGAATGGAATTTTCTTGCTCACTATATGTGATCAACAGCCACAGATGCATTGTTTATTATTTGGAGTCCACTATATCTGACTAAGAGCCACATGTTCATTGTTTATGATTTCTGATTAATGGTTCACACATGGCATCCTCAGGCACTGGCTCCAAATTGTCATGACCTTGGTTAAGCCATATACCAATAAAGGTAGGATAGTTTTCTACCCCAAAATATAAATCAGTAGTCTGGATTTCATGATCTTATGCAGACAACTTATTTCATGGGTTCTAAAATGATTTTCCTACACTCTGTCAAAACATTTCACACTTTAGTCTTCTTGCTGATTCCCTTGTTAGCAAAACTTTCACACATGCTTAAGATAAAATTGTCTAAGACATTTGGTTTAATAATGGGTATTGTGCATGGTAGTTTGCAGAACAACTCCTGGATAGTTCTCTAGGGGTCATAGGAAAGGGCATTGGCTGTAACTTCAGTAAATATATTTTGATCACAAAGAATAACCTTCTCCACACTGACCACCTAGTAACACCGTTCCATCTGACAACATAACCAAAAGCCTTGTCCACTTCTGTATATACACTCAACAGGCATAATAGCATTCCCAGATCAAATCTAAGATGCCCAGTTAAATTTGAATTTCAAATGCATTTTTAAGTATATTAGGTACAAGGGGGCATACTTATATTTTAAAATTATTTATTGATTATCTGAAATTCAAACTTAGCATGCATGCACTGTGACAATACTAGTTGTACAGACAGAGAAGGAAGTAGCCTAGATACAGGTTATATTACTTACTCAACAATCTTTTCAGAGTGGAAGTTCTTTAAGAGATGTATTTAGTTGAAAAGTAGGGATAGGTGGAGCTAAAGATATTAGAACAGAAAGAGAGGCACCGTAAGGGTAGAAAGCAGTTTGTAGGGGTTAGAATTGGTGACTTCCTTCGTGGGGAGAGTCAATTCTTACAGAAATTTAAATAGCATATTCAAGCATGGGCCCTGCAGCATTGGTGGTCCACATATTGTCAGAAACTAACAAACACATAATAATCTGCCTATGTTCAACTATATACTAACTGCTACAAATGGAGGCACTTAAATAATTTCACATGGAAATGATGAATTTAAATCAAACTAGACTTGATTCAAATTGCAAATATTTTCTTCGATTAGCTGGGAAAAATAGACTGTATTATCTAACCTTGCCAAACCTCAATTTCTCATTTTAAATCAGGGAAGCACTATTTCTTATCTAAGGGCTGTGAAAAGTTTTCCTATTAGTAATGTACTCACATTAGTGCCTGAGTTAATAAATTGAATACTCAATGCAATTTACCTAGTATTACTAAGTAGATGTCACTATAAAATATAAATAAAATGATATTGTGGCAATATTTTTATCTAAATAAATATTTCCAATGAAACAAGACTTTACCTTAATTTACCACAGTATCCTTTACTCCTAGGACAGTGATTTGGGGCAGAGTAAATATTCAAAACCTATTTGTTGAAGAAATGCTTGTACTCAGATAATTCAATTTAAGCATCCGGCTTTCGTCTTGTGAAAACAACTTAGAACCATGTTCTATCATTTTGCCTCAGAAGATCTTTGCCTTTGAGCCTAGAAAAATTGTTTGTATAAAAATGTATTCTAATTTGTGTACCTTCTTTAGAGATTTCCACTTCAGCTGGTCTGATTAAACTTCAATTGTTTAATCCACAATAGAAGTTGCAAAAATTCGTCTCTCGTTGTGTGTCAATATATTATGTGGAAAAAAAAATTCTATTTTTAACTTATTTTCCCTTATGGAATTTTGTAGCTACCTTATTCGCAAGCTATTGTGAACACAAAATGATAACTTTTCATTTTCAGATCAATAAAGAAATTATTATGGAAAGAGAAAGAATTTTTACTGCGATTATATAGTAAATTATAACCAAATTATTGCTAAAAACCATTGTTTTAATAGCATAATTATAATTTGCATTACTCATAATAAAAAAAGAAAATATTCATAAAATAAAATTATTTTTTACCTCCTAATTTCCACATTTAATTTGTTCTTGCCAGCATTTATGTATATGTTGACCATAACTCAGTAGCTAAAAAAGGTAAAAGAACTTTCTCTTTCACACCAACAGAAAGAGACTTCTAAATTAAAGCTATTTTTTATTTCCAGTCTTTTCACAATAGGAAATGATGATCTATTATTTCATTGGATTTGGGCTTTTGACAACAAAAGTAAAAAGAGATCTGGTAATTCAGGGAATTAAACTGTGTGGATGGGCAAGATTAAATTCTGTACCAAAAAGAAAAAAAAAGAAACAGCTAGAGAGAAATTCATATTGATATGAGACAAATGTTTTGATGAAGCCTTAGAAAAAAAAGAATAGACAGTAATCAAACTAAGTATCATTCATGCACTACACACAATGCAACCAAAAACAGATGTGAAGGGCTGATGTGACAGTAATACTAGATAATAAAGCTATTCAATGCCAACTCACATTTACCTGATTATTACTGGTTCTTTGATTGAATTATATATAAGAAAAGTATGTTGGTAAAGTACTAAATGTGTTTCAATTATTGAATTTGCCATCAATCCATCACCAAAAATAACCAACTGTCAGCATTTAAGTCACCTATAAAGGTGCTGAGTCAGAAGGGCACACTGTAAAGCAAAATAAATCTACAAGTAACAAAAGCTATATTATTGAAAAATAGTAATAATCACAACAATAGCTGAGCACTTTTTAAACGACTGATCTTATGCCAAATGCTTCCTTTTCATTTTCTTCGTTACTCTTCTCAGAAGCCTTGAGCTAAGTATTATTGTCATTTGTGTTTTTATAGATAAGGAAACTGGGTTAAAGAAGTTAAATAAATTACGAAATCTCACAGGAGCAAAAAGTAGAAGAGGCAAGATCTATATATAGGTTTTCTGACTTCCACACAGCTACACTATAGGCTCTGCTAGTTGGTCAGTATGTGATCATAACCTCACTCAATGTTCTCATCAGTGGAATGGGGTAAATGGTGATGCCCAGGTCTGGGAATTATTGTAGTAACAAATGAGAAGATATCAGAAGCTTGTGAATGTCTAATACCATTACATATATTTTTACTATTAGCAAACAGCAAGTTAAGGCAATGGGTTTGTTGAAAAAAAATATGATAAGGCTTAGGCTTTATGATGCTTATAGTTGGCAATTTCATAGATAATTAAAATAGATAATAGTATGAAAGCTTTAAAAGAGTTTACAGGAAGGAGAAATTTGATATGAAAGACAGCGTTCAGGAAGAAAAAGAAAAGGCTCAAAGAGCAGGTAAGAAAACTTGCATGGGACAACTTAGGACAGTGTTCCAGGGCTAAGTAGAAATAGTGAAGAGAATTTATGTAACTCAGTGGCTAAGTGCAATATATGACAGCTTCTAATTCCCTGTAGCTTTACTAATATGGTTTAGTTTTCACCAATATAACAGGTGAAAAGTAATAGATAAAATATATTTCTGTAGTTTTCTTAACTTTTTTAGTGATTTTGCACATCTCTTATAGGATTACATTTCGTAATTAATTTTCTGTAAAGATGTCTGTCCATATCTTTGTTCCTTTTTGCTATTGGTTTGTCAAGTATTTCTTCTGCATTAGTGGGAGAAGCTTTATTAGGTGTTAAGATATTACTCCTTTGTGATATGATTGCAAATGTTTTTCTAATTCATACTTGTCTTTTGGCTATGCTTACATTGATTTTGCTACGGAATATAGACACACACACACAGACACACACACACACACACACACACATATATAATACATATTTTATTTATTCTGAGTTTTGTGTTATGAAGAGAAAAAAACCTCCATTCTGATATTTAAAAATACATACATATATTGTTTTATGACTTCTTCTAGGATTTTTGTGGTTTTATTTTTACATTTAAATATTTGACCCAAATGGAATTCTCCCTGGAATAATAGTATGAAATAGGATTTAAGTTAATTTATTTTCCATGGGTCTACACAATTGTAGAAATAGCACTTATTATGAAAATAATACTTTATCTTTCACTAAACTCCTGCATGTATTTGGGTATATTTGTAGGTTTTCTCGTCTTTTACAGTGATCTGTTAATTTATGCATCAACATCACAGGGTTTTAAAAAGCGTTGTAACTTTATAATATGTGTTATAAGGTAGTAGTGCTAGTCTTTCAACGTTATGCTTTATTTTCAGAATTTTTATGGATACTTTTACTTGCTACTTAACCACAAGAACTTTAGATTTCAATTTTGAGATGCCAAAATCTCTTATTTTTATTTGGGAATTCCCTTAAATTTGCTAATCATCTTAGAAAGAGTTTCAGCTTTTTAATTTTGAGCTTCTGCTTTTCAAATAGCATGTAAAATATGCAAATAGCATACCTAAGTTCTCTGGATATTCTCTCCCTCAATATCTGCATTCAAGACATACTAAAATAAACTTGATCATCTTGCCTGATCATGGAGGCCCTGAGGTTTACCTTGATTTTGTCACTGTCAGCACCTGTATAACAAAAAGTCACTTTATTCATATTAGCAGTCTGTTGGGCTCAACATGCAAGAACGAGATCAGCCTACAGTACAGACTGGGATATACCCTCAGATCCCTGAGCTGGAAGGAGAAGGGGCAAGAGAGGATTGGGGTCCAGAGCCAAGGAGGACTGAGGGAGACAAAGGCAGCTGAGACAAAATGACCCATTATCAGAAGCCTTACATAAAACCAAGAAACAAGCCAAACTAAATCCCCAGCAACTGCATTGAAGGAAGCAGAAGAAGTGCAATCAGGTGGCTTGGCAGGAGCAGCATCCACTTGTTCTTGGGCATTCTTCTCACAGTGTAGTTAAATGTACAGCAGCATACCCTAGTCCAATTGTGTTACTTATTTATTGTCTATCTGCCATACTGTAGAATATAAATATAATAATGAAGGAATTTTTTAGTTTAACTGCCTTAAATCTTCAGCAAACAGAACACTACTGAGCACTTAGTGCACACTCCAAAAATATTTTTGAAAGAAAACTTAACAAATACATACTGAATAGATAAATGCATAACAATTGCAGGAATAAAGGGAGTAATGTTCTGCTAAAAGTGTTATCTCTGATTATTGCATTTCATTAGTTTATTAGTGAGATGGACCATGAGAAAACAGAAGAGGAAAGCCCAAAAGGGCAGAGGTGTGGGCAGAGAAGTGTGTAAAAGTTGAAGCCAAACATGCAATTACTCTTTTCATTGAATTGCATTATGTTTAACTATGTGGTCTACGTAAAGCCAAAATTATTATTTGAGTAAATTTTTTTCTAATTTTTTAAGTTGTCTATATGTCCCTGACCATGGTATTTACCTGACAGAAAATTTTACTCCAATTTTACTGGGAGTTTTATGATCACTTAAGACCTTGACCTTTCACCATCTCTCCAAAAAGTGAATTAGAGTCAGCATTGACTTTGCTTGTTATCATTGAAAAAAATATGTTCCAGATAAAACTTTGCTTTCAGAGGCTAATGCAAGTTTCTTATTCATGTGTTCATTATGAGTGAACTTGACCATTGCAATAGTTTCCATAATCGCTTCCCTACCGTTAGAACAATTTTTGATTATATCACCACCCTCATGCTTCACTTGCTTAATTAGACCCTAGTGCATCAATGAGCCTTTTTAACTTTCTTCTGCAGAGGATCTTCTTGCCCAGGGCTAACCCCTGTCTCTAAGTTTTATGCTGTTCTTTTCAGCCAAGGCTTTTTATATTTGAGTACAGTTGCTTTCTAGACAATGTAAGATTTTATTGATAACAAAATGTATCTTTACCCATTTATTTAATACTGTCTGAGTGGGGAAGGGATTTGATGTTTATTGAATGACTACTATGTATAAGGTTGTGTGTCATGCATGTCACATTCGTGGTTTTACTTAAAATTGAGATATTATTTTTCTTATAGTAAACTAATAAATAATTGTTCACTGTAAAAATTTCAGGGATGCAAAAATTTACAATACAGAAAACAAAGTTAACTAAACTTCTATCCCAGCCCAGATTTAGCCATTTTTAATATTTTGAGGTATGATGAGGTAGAAAAATATAGTTTTTCTATAGGCATATTTAACACATGTATACAGTTGTGTTCTTATCATCTCATTTAAAGATGTCTACCATATTTTGAGGATTTTCACATTTTATTAATATATTTTTGAAACATCCTATGTAATGACAAATTCTATTGCAAAACATTTGTGCTCTTTCTAATGGGCAATTGAAATTGCAATTGATGGATTCAAAAGCATGAGTTCAAACAGAGAACAAAAAATTGGGGGGATACAATCTAACATGGGCAATATTCTCAGGCTATGGTGCTCATATGTTATGTTTAGTTTACTTTAAAAATGATTTTAAAAGTATGATTTCTTATGCATATTTTGCCAGAGAATTTTGCAATGCTCTGGCTCTGTGTCCCCACCCAAATCTCATCTAGAATTGTAATCCAAATTGTAATTCCCATGTGTTGAGGGGGGGACCATTTGGGAGGTGATTGGATCATGGGGGCAGTCCCCTCATGCTGTTCTCGTGATAGTGAGTGAGTTCTCATGAGATCTGGAGGTTTTACAAGGGGCTTTCCCCACTTCACTCTGCATCTTTTTTTCTTGCTACCATGTGAAGAAGAATGCGTTTGTTTCCCCTTCTGCCAGGATTGTAAGTTTCCTGAGGACTCCCAAGCCATGCAGAACTGTGAATCAACTAAACCTCTTTCCTTTATATATTACCCAGTCTCAGGTATGTCCTTATAGAAGCATGAGAACAGACGAATACCATCCACTGTAATAAAGAAAATTATGAATCAAGTTTCATGCTTTAAGTAACTGATTTGTCAGTAACTAACTTACCTTCCATATTCTAACATAGACTATGTGTGTGTTTGTGTATGTGTGCTGGATGTATGTAAGTTTACAAATTATCAGCTAATCCCTTCCATCAGCTTAAGTGGGCAGTGATGAAGTATAGTCTTGTCCAATAGCAATAGATTTATAAACACGGAGCTCAGTTCTGTAGGGTGATTGAAGATGGGCAAGTGTGGAGTCACAAACATATTTAAATCCAGGATTCTTCAAACTCTTGCTTAAATTTCAGCTCTGTTTATTTTCTCAGTGGGACTCAGATACTCTTGGGGAATAGTATTAGCCAAAAGTTACTGTTATAGCAGTCACCAAACATAGAAAAGCCATTTTTTTTCCTCCAAGACTTGCATGGATTACAGCCCAGAGTTAGTAAGCAGGACAGAAAAAGTGTCCTCTGGCCCTTACCACATCTATCTTTTGTACTGTCCTGAGTCCATCCAGTAGAAGGAAAGGATCAGAAAAAAGAAGTAAGAGATCAAGTTGATACAGACCTCAGTGAAGGGTTCATCCCATATGATAATTTTCATTTGTTTATTTAGGTTTTTTATTATTCATAATTTAATTTGTTAAAAAAGAAGTTTAATTTGAAATCAGTGAGATTTGAAAACTTAAAAGACTACATATAGGAAAATGCTCAAGATACAGAAATTATAGATTAGGTGGAAAACTTCTCCACTGAAGAAGACGACTGCAGAATTTATTGGTAGAGGCTTAGGGACCTGGAAGAACAGGGCACATAATTTATGAGTTTGTTTTCTAGGACACTGTTTTGATAGTGGTGGCAGTAAAACTTTCTTTGAGATAAATTGGTAAAGCAGAAGGTTAGCTTCAATGTAATGCTGAATAAGACTTGTAGACATGTTCTTAGCAACCTCAGAATGAGACTATCATTTGTAGAGCTTTATGTGTGACCTGCCTCAGAGAGGCCAGTATTTCCTAGAGTTTATTCTGAGGTAATTATTAGGAAAATTCTAAATTACTCTTGAGTAAATTATGAGCATAAACCTTTAAATTGGATAATTGTTTCAAAAGGCCAGGTTTTTTTTTCTCTAGTAGTTTTTAAAACTTGTCTCTCTTCATCACTATTATTTTCTTTAATATTTATAGGTAGATGCTGTGCTTGATAAGTCAGGCAGTTCTCAGGAATAATCCAGGTTGATAAAAAAAAATCCAGAATGAAGACATTACAAATACAATGAAGTGCACACAGAGTTATTTGGCAGCATTTTGGAAAATCTGACTCTGACACTTGAGGTTTCTCCCCTGCCGACTCTCTGTATCTACTGAATAGAAACAGAAGGAATTAAGAGAAATTGTCAGGAAAAATAGAAGCTGTTTGATATGACAGATTTAATTAGCTGACATGAGTACTATATACACTAGCACTTTTAATAACATGACCTTCACTTGTTCCTCAGGGGACACAACATAACAAAGAGAAAGATCTTTCCTCTAAAGTGACAGCTGTTGATAATGTTCTGTATTTACACATTTTTCTTCCCTCTAAAAAGCACAACATCTCCTTAACTTTGTGATATTCCTCTAAGGTTAATGGGTCTGAATTCACATTCCTAATAATTCAGCTTTTGCAGAGTAGGCCAAGTTCATTGCAAAGTCAGGGGAATTGGGATTTTTTCCAAATCTAGGGCTTGGAAAGGCCACAGAAGAGGAATAGAGTGAAAAGCCACTGAGTTAAAAGATTAACGTTGATCCTAGATTACCACAAAAGTCACCTAAATATTCTCCTAGTGTCTGTGCTACCTCCAGATTCTCAATTTACCTTGGCCTTTCTTTATTCTTTCTTAAAAGCATCTTTGATCACACTTGAGCCACATGTAGGGTTCCATAGCTTTCTATAACTAAAGGATAAATGCCACCTCCTTCTCCCCCTAGCCACTGCTTATCTTGCCACACTTCCACACTCCTCAATTATGGAAAGTCCCCACTTCAGCCAGGCTGCTCTATGATCTCTCAGTCTGACATTACAGCCTCCCCATTCTTTCTCATAAAACCACTCTCAAACACACCCATGAAATGCTTATCTGCTTCTTCATACACATACTTTTCACTGATATCTTCCCCAAATAGTCTAGGAAAAGTGATTACTTTTCACTCTGAATTTCTGCAACACTCTGTATTTATAGTTAATAACGTGTTTTACATGTCATAACCTGTTTTCTGAAGTCAGGGACAATTCCTAGTGCTTGAACTCTTGTTATTTAGTAATCCTCCAGTGGTTATATAAACAATCACTGGTATATTTACCACTGTCTTAGTCCATTTGAGCTGCTATAGCAAAATGCTGTAAACTGGGTACTAATAGAGTACATGAGCCATGGCAAGAAAAATGACAGAAATTTATTTCTCACAAATTCTGGAATTTAGGAAGTTCAACATCAAATCACTGGCAGATTCAGTGTCAGGTGAGGGTCTGTTTTTTGGTTCATACATGGCGCCTTCTTGCTGTGTCCTCACAAGGTAAGAAGTGAGCAAGGCAGCTCTCTGGCACCTCTTTGATAAAGGGACTAACTTCATTCATAAAGGCTCTACACTCATGACTTAATCACCTCCCAAAGGCCTCATCTCCCAACACCATCACATTAGTGAATTGGTTTCAGGATATGAATTTTGAGGGTACACAAACATTCAGACCATAGCAACTACCAAGTGTGAATAGTTATATGAACTTTGAGCTACAGATAACATAAACAACATGGGGAATTTATTCTAATTATCTACAAATTTGTACCCAACAAAGTCATGAAAGTCACTCAAAAATCATGATGTTGGTGCTTCCCTACTGACTTGCCAGTGTCCTTGCCTTCTTCTTGGGTCTTCCCTGTGTCTTGTTTCCTAGGACAGTAGCTGGACACCGTTCTCCATAATAACCATATCATCAGATCTTATAGAATCTACCTAATGTCCAGTCAGATATGCCTGGTATAGACCTTTCTGCTTAATGATTTTTTAGCACCTGAAACTTTAAATAGCTGGATAAAATAATTTAGAAAGAATAAATCTACATTGTGGATTGATTTTTTTTTCTTTCTTTCTTTTTTTGTTTTAGAGATGGGGCTTCACCATGCTGCCCAGTCTGGTCTTGGACTCCTGGGCTCAAGCAACCCACCCGCCTCAGCCTCCCAAAGTGCTGGGATTACAGGCATGAGCCACTGCCGCTGGCCTGGATTGAATGATTTAGAGCCCAATGAACAATTAACATATAAAGAAAAGTAATTAACACTCTCTGAGTATCAGTGTATTCTAGGTGATAAGCAAGGCTCTTTATGAATAGTTATCATTTACTCCCAATTTTTAACAATAAGGAAATTAAAACTCAGAATGATTAATCAACCTACCCAGTCACACAAAGTAGTAAGGCTCAGATTTCTGCTTGATATGCTTCTTTTAAAATAAGTTTCTGATTCTTTTGTGTAAATATCTAGGTGATGTGTGGCTGAGTCGTATGATAGATATGTGTTCAATTATTTTAGGAACTCTGGAACAATTTTCCTAGTGGTTTTATAATTTTACAGTATCACCAGCAGTTTATGAGTTTTCCAGTGCCATCATATTTTGCCAGAACTTTGTATTTTCAATAATTTAAAATTTCGGCCACTCTACTAGGCATCAACCTAAATAATAGACAAAGAGAGATTCTCCAAAGATAATCAGTTTATTTACGAAGGAGCAGAAGCATTGCCATGCAGAGTACATAAGCCATGGCAACTATAGGCACAATTGAGGAGATTGAGGCACAAGGAGGCTTTTAAAGGCAAAAGGAGGAGTCCATGTCAATTATTTTGCAACAAAGAGAGCAATGGTTAGAAGGGTTTATTGCAGGAGTTGACTGTCAGCTCATGAGTGGAGACTGTATCAGTCACAGGTTCTTATACTTATGGTTAAATGTCCTTGTGACTCATGTAGCAAGCTGCAGTTTGGAAAATCTTTGACAAAAGTTTTTGTTACAGGCTTATGTGCATAAGAACCTTCAGAGAGTCTTTACAATAGTTCTTATCACAGGCATGTTTGCATGAGGGTTTTCCCTTTCTAATCTCCTGACTTTGAGTTTAACACAAGTGACTCCACGTTTATATTGATAACTTTCACATCGGTGTGGATTAGTATTTTAATGATGTTTTAAAGTGCATTCTTCTAGTGACAAATAATATTGATCATTTTCTCATATGCTTATTAGCCATTCATGTATTTTCTTTCATGAAATGCCTGCTCAAATCTCTTGGCCATTTTTATTGGATTGTTTGTCATATGTCCTCACAAAGACTTCAAGATGAATGTTTTAGCTATTTTATTTATAATTCCAAAAAACAATAAACAAACCAGATGTTCAATAACAGTTGAATTTTGAATGGACAAATAACATATAAGCTATATCCAGGCAATGAATATTAGACAATAACAAGAAACTAGTGATACATACAGCAAAAAATGAATGAATCTCAATATCATTGCACAGGGTGAAAGAAGTGATACCCAAAGAGAATATACTGTAGGATTCCACCTATATAAAAATAGAAGAACAAACAGCCAGATACAGATATATAAATACATAATTTCAAAAAGTGCTAATTAATTTATAGTGACACAAAGCAAATTAGCAACTGAGTGAAGTCCTAGTTAGCGGACATCTCGAGGGTGATGAACATGTTTTGTTATTTCATTGTAGCAACGATATTGAAGAAGTATACATCTGTCAAAACTCATCAAATTGTACACTTCAAGCAGTAGCAGGAATTATACCTCAGGTTAAAAATAAAGAAAAAGATAGATAAATAGACACATAGGTAGATAGATTAATACATACATACATGCATACATATCAGAGACAGATCAAACAAAATAAGATTCTAGTGTTATCATTCTCACTGTGTCGAAAGAGACTAAAGTGTGTCTATCCAGAAATAGCTCTACCCTGAATTTGATCTTATCTGTTGCTGCGTTTTGTATCCTGTTATTTCAATGCCATGTACTTATTTTCCTGTAATTCCCATAAACTAACATATTAAAATTCTGTTTATGATTGCTCATGTTTAGGACATTAAGTTCAGTGTCAACATTGTTTTTAAAGTTGTAAGGTATTCTTTCTCTTTTTGTACTATATACTAAAAATACTCTATTTTAAGAATAGTATTTAAATGGTATTTAAATACTCCATTTTAAGAATGATATTCTCTGCTAATGTGTACATATAATACTCCTGAGAATTATCAGGAAATGGATTTTCTCTGCCATTTACAGTTCCAGGATGAGCAATTCTGTATTCACAATGACTTCAACAGGAAAAGGACAATTTTTAGTTTCAGCATTATCTTAAAAAAAAAAGAAAGTCGTCCCTATCATGCAGTGATTATTGATAAGTTGACAAAGGAATAAAAACAGTAAAACACTAACCCACCTGCAGCCTCCTGAGCCTTAACAGTCTTATGTTCTTTTGCAGATATACTGGCACCATAAAAAGAATATTTTTAATGTAAAAATGTTTTTAGATTCCAAAGGCAAGAGTTTCTGATGATGAGATTCTTGTATCACTCAAATAATTTCATTTCTGTTCCATCTTCTACTCAAGGGCCAAGTTCTGCTCACAGACTGTATCCATCTTCAGAATGCAAAATACATTGCCAGAATTTTCTAAAGAAACTATGCAAAACATTAATATTAAACCAGTAACTCCAAACTAAAGACAGTCTTTGTCACCTCAATGAGATTGATTTTTTGGTTATTATGACAGAAAATATGGAAACAAAAAAAAAACTACCAATAGCTCTCTTCACACTGTGAGAGATACCAACACTTTTTAACATATACAAAAAAAATCTGAAAAATAGTTATCTTTAGAATTGTTAATTTGCTTCAGAATCAGAAATAAACTGCAATACATTACAGAGGCCCGTATTAATGCCCCAGCATCATCACAACAGATACATCTCTCATTCCTATAAAGTTCTAATACCTGAAGGAAAAACATATTCAAGAAGAAATTTAACTGCAACTGAGGGGGACTCTAGCTTAATCATGACATTTTGAAAATGAGTGTTCAACCTAATTCTTAATTAAATGAGACTGGGTGATTTCCACATTTTCACATGTAGCCATGGGTCAGCAAATCATTTGGAGGACCACCTCTAATAAATTAGGTACAATACAAATATAAAAATTTCCACAAGTTAAACTTGGGTTCTTGTATTTTATGATCCTAATACTTCAGCTATCCTCATATGAGCTTTCTAATTAAAGAAAAAAAAAAAGATGTGGCCAGGCGCAGTGGCTCTCACCTGTAATCCCAGCACTTTGGGAGGCCAAGGTGGGCGGATCATGAGGTCAAGAGATCAAGACCACCCTGGCTAACACGGTGAAACCCCGTCTCCGCTAAAAATACAAAAAAAAAAAAAAAAAAAAAAAAGTAGCCAGGCGTGGTGGCAGGCACCTGTAATCCCAGCACTTTGGGAGGCCAAGGCTGGCAGATCATGACGTCAGGAGATGAAGTCCATCCTAGCTAACACGGTGAAACCCTGTCTCTACTAAAAATACAAAAAATTAGCCGGGTGTGGTGGTGGGTGCTGTAGTCCCAGCTACTCGAATGGCGTGAACCGGGGAGGCAGAGCTTGCAGTAAGCTGAGATGGCACCACTGCACTCCAGGCTGGGCGACAGAGCAAGACTCCATCTTAAAAAAAAAAAAAAAAAAAGATTCCATTTATCTGCTCTACCTCTGAATAGAGTGACAGTATCTTTTTTCTTTTGAAGGAGATCCATAAATTTCTGCATTTTATGGTTAACAAGTTGCAAGTTACCTCCTCCTTAAAATGACCCGTCTGTCTAGACCATAACATTTTTACTGGAGAAAATATTATCTTCAAAGGTGCTAATGAGAGGTGACAGCATGCTGGCAGCCCTCACAGCCCTCACTCGCTCTCGGTGCCTCCTCTGCCTGGGCTCCCACTTTGGCGGCACTTGAGGAGCTCTTCAGCCCGCCACTGCACTGCGGGAGCCCCTTTCTGGGCTGGCCAAGGACGGAGCCGGCTCCCTCAGCTTGCAGGAAGTGTGGAGGGAGAGGCGTGGGCGGGAACCGGGGCTGCGCCCGGTGCTTGCAGGACAGCGTGAGTTCCAGGTGGGCGTGGGCTCCGCGAACCCCACACTCGGAGAGGTAGGCCGGCCCCACCGGCCTGGGCAGTGACGGGCTTAGCACCTGGGCCAGCAGCTGCTGTACTCAATTTCTCATGGGGCCTTAGCTGCCTTCCCCCCGGACAGGGCTCCTGACACACAGCCCGCCATGGCTAAGCCTCCCCCTCCTCCACCCTCCTCCTCCCCCCTCCCCCCTCCCCCTCCCCCTTCCCCCCTCCTCCTCCTCCCCGTCCCCTCCCCCTCCCCCCTCTCCCCCCTCTCCCATGGGCTCCTGTGCAGCCCGAGCCTCCCTAACTAGTGCCGCCCCCTGCTCCACAGTGCCCAGTCCCATCGACCACCCAAGGGCTGAGGAGTGCGGGCGCATGGCGCGGGACTGGCAGGCAGCTCCACCTGCAGCCCCTGTGCAGGATCCACTGGGTGAAGCCAGCTGGGCTCCTGAGTCTGGTGGGGACTTGGAGAACCTTTATGTCTAGCTCAGGGATTGTAAATACACCAATCAGCACTCTGTATCTAGCTCAAGGTTTGTAAACACACCAATCAGCACCCTGTGTCTAGCTCAGGGTTTGTGAATGCACCAATCGACACTCTGTATCTAGCTACTCAGGTGGGAACTTGGAGAACCTTTGTGTCCACACTCTGTATCTAGCTAATCTGGTGGGGATGTGGAGAACCTTTGCGTCTAGCTCAGGGATTGTAAACGCACCAATCAGTGCCCTGTCAAAACAGACCACTCGGCTCTACCAATCAGCAGGATGTGGGTGGGGACAGATAAGAGAATAAAAGCAGGCTGCCCGAGCCAGCAGTGGCAACCCGCTCGGGTCGCCTTCCACACTGTGGAAGCTTTGTTCTTTCGCTCTTTGCAATAAATCTTGCTGCTGCTCACTCTGGGTCCACACTGCCTTTATGAGCTGTAACACTCACTGCAAAGGTCTGCAACTTCACTCCTGAAGGAGCGAGACCACAAACCCACCAGAAGGAAGAAACTCCGAACACATCCAAACATCAGAAGGGACAAACTCCAGACGCGCCACCTTAAGAGCTATAACACTCACCGTGAGGGTCCGCGGCTTCATTCTTGAAGTCAGCGAGACCCAAGAACCCACCAATTCTGGACGCACTGAGGTACCTGGTAAGAGCAAATTAAATTCTGTAAAATGAAACATATTCTCATTACTTTATAGCATTTATACTGAAATATATAAATATTTCAGTTTACACTTTTTTTCAAAAGGCTCTTTGCCTCCATTCAAAATATCTTGCTTTAATGTTTCATAAGAGTATGCACATAAGTTTCGACTTATGATGACTTTTTTCCTAAATTTAAATGATGCAAAATGGTAGACTTCATCAATTTTGTTTCATTTTAACAAAAATATACATTTATTCAATTAAAATGGTTTTTATTCTTAACTTGAAGAGTTCAGAGAAAAATGGATGTGATTTACTTTTTAATAGTTACAGGCTATTTGTAATTCATTATGGCAAAAAGTATACAGCTCCATTTATGATGATGAAATAAATTTCTCTTTTAAAATAAACTTAAGATTGTTTATCAATTCTAGTAGCCTTTTGGCAGAGTCTTTCATAGTGTTCTAAGAATAGAATCATATTGTCAGTGAAGAAATATAGTGTTACTTCTTATTTTGCTATTGAATGTCTTTTATTTCTTTCTCTTGCTTGATTGTTCTAACCAGGACTTCCAGTACTGTGATGAATAAGAGTAGTAAGAAGGGGCATCTTTGTCTTTTTCCAGTTTGATAAACGGTTCTAGCGAGGTTTCAGGGCACAAAATTAATGTACAATAATCAATAGTATTTCTAGAATGCACATTTATGCACATAATGTCCAGGCTGAAAGTCAAATCAAAAACACAATTCCATTTACAATAGCCACAAAGAAAATGAAATACCTTCTAATACATCTAACCAAAACACTGCTAAAACAGATAAATGGTAAACACTGCTAAAACTGCTAAACAAATAAATGGAAATATATTCCATGTTCATAATTGGAAGAATCAGTATCATTAAAATGGTCATACTGCCCAAAGCAATTTAAAGATTGGACGCTAGTCTTATCAATCTACCAATGTCATTCTTCACAGAATTAGAAAAAAACAACTCTAAAACTCACATGGAAACAAAAAACAGTCCAAATAGCCATGGTAAGCCTAAGTAAAAAGAACAAAGCCAGAGACATCATACTACCCAACTTCAAATTACACTATAAGGCTACAGTAACCAAAACAGCATGGTACTGGTACAAAAAATGACACAGACCAATGAAACAGAATACAAAATTTAGAAATAAAGCCATACATCTGATCTTTGACAAAGTTAACAAAAACAAACAAGAGGGAAAAAACTCTCTATTCAATAAACAGTGCTGGGATAACTGGCTAGTCATATGCAGAAGAATGAAACTAGACCTTTACCTTTCACTGTATACAAAAATTAACTCAAGATAGATAGATTAAAGATTTAAATGTAAGACCTCAAAATCCTAGAAGAGAACCTAGAAATTACCCTTCTTGACATTGGCCTTGGCAAAGAGTTTTTTGCTAAGTTTCCAAAGGCAATTGTAACAAAAACAAAAATTGACAAGTGGAACCTAATTAAACTAAAGAGCTTTTGCACAGCAAAAGAAATTATCAATAAAGTAAAGAGAAAACCTACAGATTGGGAGAAAATATTAGCAAACTATGTGGCCAATAAAGGTGTAATATCCAGAATCTATAAGAAACTTAAACAAATTAACAAGCAAAAAATAAATAACCCCATTAAAAAGTAGGCAAAGGACATGAACAGACACTTCTTAAAAGATTTACAAGTAGCCAACAAACATTTGAAAAAATGCTCCTCACCACGAATCATCAGAGAAATGCAAATCAAAACCACAATGAGATACCATTTCACACCATTCAGAAAGGCTATTATTAAAAAGTCAAAAAATAACGGATGCTGGTGAGGCTACAGAGAAAAGGGAATGCTTATGCACTCCTGGTGAGAAGGTAAATTAATTTAGCAACTGTGGGAAGCAGCTTGATGATTTTTCAAAGAACTTAAAATAGAGTTACCATTTGACCCAGCAATCTCATTACTGAGTATATTCCCAAAGGAAAATAGATCATTATATCAAAAAGACACATCCACTCAAATGTTCATTACAGCACTATTTGCAGTAGCAAAGACATGGAATCTGCCTAGGCACCCATCAATGGTGGTTTGGATAAAGAGACTGTGGTATATATATACCATGGAATACTACACAGCTATGAAAAAGAATAAAATCTTATTCTTTGCAGCAATGAATAGAGCTGTAGGCCATAATCCTGAATCAATTAATGCAGGAGCAGAAAAGCAAATACTGTATGTTCTTACTTACAAGTGGGAGCTAAAAACTGAGCAAACATGGACATAAATATGGGAATAATAGACATTGTGGACTACTACAGTGGGGAGAGAGGGAGAGAGCTCTGGTTTGAAAAGCTACCTCTTGAGTACTATGCTTACTACCTGGGTGCAATATACCCATGTAACAAACCTGCATATGTACCCCTGTATCTAAAAGTTGAAATTAAAAAACAGTTAAATAAAAAATGTATTCAAGTTGAAAATAGTGGATTTAATATATTGCATGAATAATTGTAAATTATAATTTAATTGAGCAAATTACAGCCAGAGCTGTGACATGGTACAAAAATGATGGGAGTTTAAAAAACAGGGTTTAATAAAAGTCTCAATTTTAAAAGAAAACATATATATATATGCCCTATCAAAAGATTTCTCCCACATGTGAAGATATTCCAAATAATATTGTAGACTTTCAGAATTAAGTTTTAAACTCTACTTGCACTAGCATAATCATAATTTAAAATTTAATTCATGTTTCCTCCTTTGCTTTTTTTGTTTTTTATTTTTTTGAGATGGAGTTTTGCTCTTGTTGCCCAGGCTGGAATGCAATGGAGAGATCTTGGCTCACTGCAACCTCTGCCTCCTGGGTTCAAGCAATTCTCCCATCTCAGCCTCCAAAGTAGCTGGGATTACAGGTACCCACCACCATGCCCAGTTAATTTTTTTTTATTATTTTAGTAGAGACAGGGTTTCACCATGTTGGCCAGCTGGTCTCAAACTCCTGACCTCAGGTGATCCAGCCGCCTCAACCTCCCAAAGTGCTGGGATTACAGGAATGAGTTATCACTCCCAGACCCTCCTTTGCTTTTACAGGAGTAGGTTTCAGTATCTTCCAGTTTGCAATACTAGTTTCAATAACTAAAATACACTAATGTTTCAAAACAGAAGTTTTTAGTGTTTCATTTGTGGAATATTTTGATGCAAAATATTTTAATTTATGTATTTATTTTTTAAAAACTCGTGAGATTTATTCATTTTTGTTGCTGTTAGAAATGCACTGAGCACTATGGTAGCACAACTGGAAGAGTAGGCAGATGGAGTGGATTTAGGAGAGAACTGATGTGGCTTGGTCCTAGATTCTCCTGCCGCAAACCCTAAGCACATTAACTGGAAAAGACAACACACACACACATGCACACACACACACACACACACACACACACACAGAAAGCCTCCCTATGGGAGAATAGTTGTTTAAGCCTCAATAAGCAGTGACAAAGTCCCCATTGATGACACATCTACAAGTATATTAACTGGTAGAGATTAGACATATAATTTAGATTTAAAAATTTTTTAACAAAACACAGGTAAAGTTAAAATTATTTGTAAATTTTGACAACCACAGCTTGTTGTGATTGGTGCAATATCATAGCTCATTTAGATACTTGCACCAAAGGCAATTCCAAGTACATCAATGTTTCATAGGTTTCTTAAATTAGTATAGACAATATGCACCTATGCTATATTCTACTGAACTTGAAATTTGTATTTTCTTCACATATTTTTATTTTCAGTGATGAACTTTTAAAATGAATTTCTAAAAGGATTTACAGTAATGTCAGACATATCACCTTAAATGAAAAAAACATTCAAAAGTTTTGTATCTTTTCTGAGTTGGAAAGGGAAAAAATAAACTATTACTAGAATTAATTTATATTGTTTTTGAAGCTTTTGATGATACATATGAAATTCAACATCTAATTGCTCATGAAAGTTTTCATCTTCTAATGTAGCCAACACAATAACAGCTATCACTTATTTCACTTTTTCTATGTGCATAAAAACATTTGGGAAAAAAATAAATGAAGATGAAAATTGTACTTCCACATACATTTTATTTTATGTAAACAATAGCGTAATTTTAAAAATAAGTGAACTTAATTTAGAAGAATAGTCATTTGATCCCAATGAAAAGTCATCCTCCAGAATATGTCAATAAACCTTTTGCAGCTTCTTGTATTAAATTATCATCAGTGAGCACAGCTTTTTAAAAATAGCTACTAATTTCTGAAGCAGATGTTGACCCTGCTGCAGCAGATTCATGTTACCTGGTCCTAACCCTTGTAGCTTACAGCAAGTTTTAACAAACATTTTGTGCAAGTCATACTTTCGTCTTCATATTTCTTTTGAAAATGAGATAAACAGTAGGAAATAAATTAATTTTTTATTAAACATACATTTTGTTTCTGTGAGCCCATTTCTGCCAAAGAAGTACACAGCAAAAAAGTGAAATAAATAGGCTGAGATCCAGGAAATGCTGGTACATCAGTACTAGTCTCTATATTCTTATGGCAAAGCTGCTCAGCCTCCATTTCCCATACATATTCCCACATATTTGGGTCAATGGGGACCAAGAGGCTTCTTGTACCTAGCAGGCCATTGCATGGGTCAAGGTACAACAAGCTGTTGCACCGAGTGGCCACCAGGGGCAGCAAAGTGGAAGAATGGAAGAAGAAAACGTTCCCACCCTCCTGTGCTGGAGGACTCTTCCTTTTAATAGATAACACTGTAAACTTTTTTTTGACAGAGATCTGTTAATCATGTTTTATCTGAAAAGGATTGGAAAAAGAAATATGGATTACCACTGGCTGTATTTCATTCCGATTATATGTTAGAGAATGCTGTTTACACATGCAAGTCTCACAGTAATAGAAACCATTGGCGGGAGGAGCCAAGATGGCCGAATAGGAACAGCTCTGGTGGTCTACAGCTCCCAGCGCGAGCGACGCAGAAGACGGGTGATTTCTGCATTTCCATCTGAGGTACCGTGTTCATCTCACTAGGGAGTGCCAGACAGTGGGCGCAGGTCAGTGGGTGAGTGCACCGTGCGCCAGCCGAAGCAGGGGCGAGGCATTGCCTCACTCGGGAAGCACAAAGGGTCAGGGAGTTCCCTTTCCAGGGGTGACAGACGGCACCTGGAAATTCGGGCCACTCCCACCCGAATACTGTGCTTTTCCGACGGGCTTAGGAAACAGTGCCCCAGGAGAGTATAGCCTGCACCTGGCTCAGAGGGTCCTACGCCCACGGAGTCTCCCTGATTGCTAGCACAGCAGTCTGAGATCAAACAGCAAGTCTGCAGCGAGGCTGGGGGAGGGGCGCCCGCCATTGCCCAGGCTCGCTTAGGTAAACAAAGTAGCCGGGAAGCTTGAACTGGGTGGAGCCCACCATAGCTCAAGGAGGCCTGCCTGCCTCTGTAGGCTCCACCTCTGGGGGCAGGGCACAGACAAACAAAAAGACAGCAGTAACCTCTGCAGACTTAAATGTCCCTGTCTGACAGCTTTGAGGAGAGCAGTGGTTCTCCCAGCACGCAGCTGGAGATCTGAGAAAGGGCTGACTGCCTCCTCAAGTGGGTCCCTGACCCCTGACCCCCGAGCAGCCTAACTGGGAGGCACCCCCCAGCAGGGGCAGACTGACACCTCACACGGCCGGCCAGGTACTCCAACAGACCTGCAGCTGAGGGTCCTGTCTGTTAGAAGGAAAACTAACAGAAAGGACATCCACACCAAAAACCCATCTGTACATCACCATCATCAAAGACCAAAAGTAGATAAAACCACAAAGATGGGGAAAAAACAGAGCAGAAAAACTGGAAACTCTAAAAAGCAGAGTACCTCTCCTCCTCCAAAGGAACACAGTTCCTCACCAGCAACGGAACAAAGCTGGACAGAGAATGACTTTGACAAGCTGAGAGAAGAAGGCTTCAGACGATCAAATTACTCCGAGCTACGGGAGGATATTCAAACCAAAGGCAAAGAAGTTGAAAACTTTGAAAAAAAACTTAGAAGAATGTATAACTAGAATAACCAATACAGAGAAGTGCTTAAAGGAGCTGATGGAGCTGAAAACCAAGGCTCGAGAACTACGTGAAGAATGCAGAAGCCTCAGGAGCCGATGCGATCAAATGGAAGAAAGGGTATCAGCCCTGGAAGATGAAATGAATGAAATGAAGCGAGAAGGGAAGGTTAGAGAAAAAAGAATAAAAAGAAACGAGCAAAGCCTCCAAGAAATGTGGGACTATGTGAAAAGACCAAATCTACGTCTGATTGGTGTACCTGAAAGTGACGGGGAGAATGGAAACAAGTTGGAAAACACTCTGCAGGATATAATCCAGGAGAACTTCCCCAATCTAGCAAGGCAGGCCAACATTCAGATTCAGGAAATACAGAGAACGCCACAAAGATACTCCTCGAGAAGAGCAACTCCAAGGCACATAATTGTCAGATTCACCAAAGTTGAAATGAAGGAAAAAATGTTAAGGGCAGCCAGAGAGAAAGGTCGGGTTACCATCAAAGGGAAGCCCATCAGACTAACAGCAGATCTCTCGGCAGAAACCCTACAAGCCAGAAGAGAGTGGGGGCCAATATTCAACATTCTTAAAGAAAAGAATTTTCAACCCAGAATTTCATATCCTGCCAAACTAAGCTTCATAAGTGAAGGAGAAATAAAATACTTTACAGACAAGCAAATGCTGAGAGATTTTGTCACCACCAGGCCTGCCCTAAAAGAGCTCCTGAAGGAAGCACTAAACATGGAAAGGCACAACCGGTACCAGCCACTGCAAAATCATACCGAAATGTAAAGACCATCGAGACTAGGAAGAGACTGCATCAACTAACGAGCAAAATAACCAGCTAATATCATAATGACAGGATCAGATTCACACATAACAATATTAACTTTAAATGTAAATGGACTAAATGCTCCAATTAAAAGACACAGACTGGCAAATTGGGTAAAGACTCAAGACCCATCAGTGTGCTGTATTCAGGAAACCCATCTCACGTGCAGAGACACACATAGGCTCAGAATAAAAGGATGGAGGAAGATCTACCAAGCAAATGGAAAACAAAAAAAGGCAGGGGTTGCAATCCTAGTCTCTGATAAAACAGACTTTAAACCAACAAAGATCAAAAGAGACAAAGAAGGCCATTACATAATGGTAAAGGGATTAATTCAACAAGAAGAGCTAACTATCCTAAATATATATGCACCCAATACAGGAGCACCCAGATTCATAAAGCAAGTCCTGAGTGACCTACAAAGAGACTTAGACTCCCACACATTAATAATGGGAGACTTTAACACCCCACTGTCAACATTAGACAGATCAACGAGACAGAAAGTCAACAAGGATACCCAGGAATTGAACTCAGCTCTGCACCAAGCGGACCTAATAGACATCTACAGAACTCTCCACCCCAAATCAACAGAATATACATTTTTTTCAGCACCACACCACACCTATTCCAAAATTGACCATATACTTGGAAGTAAAGCTCTCCTCAATAAATGTAAAAGAACAGAAATTATAACAAACTGTCTCTCAGATCACAGTGCAATCAAGCTAGAATTCAGGTTTAAGAATCTCACTTAAAACCGCTCAACTACGTGGAAACTGAACAACCTGCTCCTGAATGACTACTGGGTACATAACGAAATGAAGGCAGAAATAAAGATGTTCTTTGAAACCAACGAGAACCAAGACACAACATACCAGAATCTCTGGGATGCATTCAAAGCAGTGTGTAGAGGGAAATTTATAGCACTAAATGCCCACAAGAGAAAGCAGGAAAGATCCAAAATTGACACCCTAACATCACAATTAAAAGAACTAGAAAAGCAAGAGCAAACACATTCAAAAGCTAGCAGAAGGCAAGAAATAACTAAAATCAGAGCAGAACTGAAGGGAATAGAGACACAAAAAACCCTTCAAAAAATAAATGAATCCAGGAGCTGGTTTTTTGAAAGGATCAACAAAATTGATAGACCACTAGCAAGATTAATAAAGAAAAAAAGAGAGAAGAATCAAATAGATGCAATAAAAAATGATAAAGGGGATATCACCACCGATCCCACAGATATACAAACTACCATCAGAGAATATTACAAACACCTCTACGCAAATAAACTAGAAAATCTAGAAGAAATGGATAAATTCCTCAACACATACACCCTCCCAAGACTAAACCAGGAAGAAGTTGAATCTCTGAATAGACCAATAACAGGAGCTGAAATTGTGGCAATAATCAATAGCTTACCAACCAAAAAAAGTCCAGGACCAGATGGGTTCACAGCCGAATTCTACCAGAGGTACAAGGAGGAGCTGGTACCATTCCTTCTGAAACTATTCCAATCAATAGAAAAAGAGGGAATCCTCCCTAACTCATTTTTTTTTTTTTTTATTGACTTAATATGTTTCTTTTTTTTTTTTTTTTTTTTTTTTTTTTTAAGTTACATATGTATACATGTGCCATGCTGGTGCGCTGCACCCACCAACTCGTCATCTCGCATTAGGTATATCTCCCAATGCTATCCCTCCCCCCTCCCCCCACCCCACAACAGTCCCCAGAGTGTGATGTTCCACTTCCTGTGTCCATGTGTTCTCATTGTTCAATTCCCACCTATGAGTGAGAATATGCGGTGTTTGGTTTTTTGTTCTTGCGATAGTTTACTGAGAATGATGATTTCCAATTTCATCCATGTCCCTACAAAGGACGTGAACTCATCATTTTTTATGGCTGCATAGTATTCCATGGTGTATATGTGCCACATTTTCTTAATCCAGTCTATCATTGTTGGACATTTGGGTTGGTTCCAAGTCTTTGCTATTGTGAATAATGCCGCAATAAACATACGTGTGCATGTGTCTTTATAGCAGCATGATTTATAGTCCTTTGGGTATATACCCAGTAATGGGATGGCTGGGTCGAATGGAATTTGTAGTTCTAGATCCCTGAGGAATCGCCACACTGACTTCCACAAGGGTTGAACTAGTTTACAGTCCCACCAACAGTGTAAAAGTGTTCCTATTTCTCCACATCCTCTCCAGCACCTGTTGTTTCCTGACTTTTTAATGATTGCCATTCTAACTGGTGTGAGATGGTATCTCATTGTGGTTTTGATTTGCATTTCTCTGATGGCCAGTGATGGTGAGCATTTTTTCATGTGATTTTTGGCTGCATAAATGTCTTCTTTTGAGAAGTGTCTGTTCATGTCCTTCGCCTACTTTTTGATGGGGTTGTTTGTTTTTTTCTTGTAAATTTGTTGGAGTTCATTGTAGATTCTGGATATTAGCCCTTTGTCAGATGAGTAGGTTGCAAAAATTTTCTCCCATTTTGTAGGTTGCCTGTTCACTCTGATGGTAGTTTCTTTTGCTGTGCAGAAGCTCTTGAGTTTAATTAGATCCCATTTGTCAATTTTGGCTTTTGTTGCCATTGCTTTTGGTGTTTTAGACATGAAGTCCTTGCCCATGCCTATGTCCTGAATGGTAATGCCTAGGTTTTCTTCTAGGGTTTTTATGGTTTTAGGTCTAACATTTAAGTCTTTAATCCATCTTGAATTGATTTTTGTATAAGGTGTAAGGAAGGGATCCAGTTTCAGCTTTCTACATATGGCTAGCCAGTTTTCCCAGCACCATTTATTAAATAGGGAATCCTTTCCCCATTTCTTGTTTTTGTCAGCTTTGTCAAAGATCAGATACTTGTAGATATGTGGCATTATTTCTGACGGCTCTGTTCTGTTCCATTGATCTATATCTCTGTTTTGGTACCAGTACCATGCTGTTTTGGTTACTGTAGCCTTGTAGTATAGTTTGAAGTCAGGTAGTGTGATGCCTCCAGCTTTGTTCTTTTGGCTTAGGATTGACTTGGCGATGCGGGCTCTTTTTTGGTTCCATATGAACTTTAGAGTAGTTTTTTCCAATTCTGTGAAGAAAGTCATTGGTAGCTTGATGGGGATGGCATTGAATCTGTAAATTACCTTGGGAAGGATGGCCATTTTCATGATATTGATTCTTCCTACCCATGAGCATGGAATGTTCTTCCATTTGTTTGTATCCTCTTTTATTTCCTTGAGCAGTGGTTTGTAGTTCTCCTTGAAGAGGTCCTTCACATCCCTTGTAAGTTGGATTCCTAGGTATTTTATTCTCTTTGAAGCAATTGTGAATCTCCCTAACTCATTTTATGAGGCCAGCATCGTCCTGATACCAAAGCCTGGCAGAGACACAACAAAAAAAGAGAATTTTAGACCAATATCCTTGATGAACATTGATGCAAAAATCCTCAATAAAATACTGGCAAACAGAATCCAGCAGCACATCAAAAAGCTTATCCACCATGATCAAGTGGGCTTCATCCCTGGGATGCAAGGCTGGTTCAATATACGCAAATCAATAAATGTAATCCAGCATATAAACAGAACCAAAGACAAAAACCACATGATTATCTCAATAGATGCAGAAAAGGCCTTTGACAAAATTCAACAACCCTTCATGCTAAAAACTCTCAATAAATTAGGTATTGATGGGACGTATCTCAAAATAATAAGAGCTATCTATGACAAACCCACAGCCAATATCATACTGAATGGGCAGAAACTGGAAGCATTCCCTTTGAAAACTGGCACAAGACAGGGATGCCCTCTCTCGCCACTTCTATTCAACATAGTGTTGGAAGTTCTGGCCAGGGCAATTAGGCAAGAGAAGGAAATCAAGGGTATTCAATTAGGAAAAGAGGAAGTCAAATTGTCCCTGTTTGCAGATGACATGATAGTATATCTAGAAAACCCCATTGTCTCAGCCCAAAATCTCCTTCAGCTGATAAGCAACTTCAGCAAAGTCTCAGGATACAAAATCAATGTACAAAAATCACAAGCATTCTTATACATCAATAACAGACAAACAGAGAGCCAAATCATGAGTGAACTCCCATTCACAATTGCTTCAAAGAGAATAAAATACCTAGGAATCCAACTTACTAGGGATGTGAAGGACCTCTTCAAGGAGAACTACAAACCACTACTCAAGGAAATAAAAGAGGATACAAACAAATGGAAGAACATTCCATGCTCATGGGTAGGAAGAATCAATATCATGAAAATGGCCATCCTTCCCAAGGTAATTTACAGATTCAATGCCATCCCCATCAAGTTACCAATGACTTTCTTCACAGAATTGGAAAAAACTACTTTAAAGTTCATATGGAACCAAAAAAGAGCCCGCATCACCAAGTCAATCCTAAGCCAAAAGAACAAAGCTGGAGGCATCACACTACCTGACTTCAAACTATACTACAAGGCTACAGTAACCAAAACAGCATGGTACTGGTACCAAAACAGAGATATAGATCAATGGAACAGAACAGAGCCGTCAGAAATAATGCCACATATCTACAAGTATCTGATCTTTGACAAAGCTGACAAAAACAAGAAATGGGGAAAGGATTCCCTATTTAATAAATGGTGCTGGGAAAACTGGCTAGCCATATGTAGAAAGCTGAAACTGGATCCCTTCCTTACACCTTATACAAAAATCAATTCAAGATGGATTAAAGACTTAAATGTTAGACCTAAAACCATAAAAACCCTAGAAGAAAACCTAGGCATTACCATTCAGGACATAGGCATGGGCAAGGACTTCATGTCTAAAACACCAAAAGCAATGGCAACAAAAGCCAAAATTGAAAAATGGGATCTAATTAAACTCAAGAGCTTCTGCACAGAAAAGGAAACTACCATCAGAGTGAACAGGCAACCTACAAAATGGGAGAAAATTTTCGCAACCTACTCATCTGACAAAGGGCTAATATCCAGAATCTACAATGAACTCCAACAAATTTACAAGAAAAAAACAAACAACCCCATCAAAAAGTGGGCGAAGGACATGAACAGACACTTCTCAAAAGAAGACATTTATGCAGCCAAAAGACACATGAAAAAATGCTCACCATCACTGGCCATCAGAGAAATGCAAATCAAAACCACAATGAGATACCATCTCACACCAGTTAGAATGGCAATCATTAAAAAGTCAGGAAACAACAGGTGCTGGAGAGGATGTGGAGAAATAGGAACACTTTTACACTGTTGGTGGGACTGTAAACTAGTTCAACCCTTGTGGAAGTCAGTGTGGCAATTCCTCAGGGATCTAGAACTAGAAATTCCATTTGACCCAGCCATCCCATTACTGGGTATATACCCAAAGGACTATAAATCATGCTGCTATAAAGACACATGCACACGTATGTTTATTGCAGCATTATTCACAATAGCAAAGACTTGGAACCAACCCAAATGTCCAACAATGATAGACTGGATTAAGAAAATGTGGCACATATACACCATGGAATACTATGCAGCCATAAAAAATGATGAGTTCATGTCCTTTGTAGGGACATGGATGAAATTGGAAATCATCATTCTCAGTAAACTATCGCAAGAACAAAAAACCAAACACCGCATATTCACACTCATAGGTGGGAATTGAACAATGAGAACACATGGTCACAGGAAGGGGAACATCACACTTCGGGGACTGTTGTGGGGTGGGGGGAGGGGGGAGGGATAGCATTGGGAGATATACCTAATGCTAGATGACGAGTTGGTGGGTGCAGCGCACCAGCATGGCACATGTATACATATGTAACTTACCTGCACGTTGCGCACATGTACCATAGAGCCTAAAGTATAATAATAATAAAAATAATAATAATAATAATAATAAATAAAAAAAAATAGAAACCATTGGCAAAAACAACAAGGAACAATTGGGAGGGGGACTTGGGGGAGCATCAAACAATCTGATATTGTACTTACTGTATTGCAGCTATTAATAACATTTGGTTATAAAATCCCCCCAAAACACTGCGACAATGTTAAACAAGATAGGATGAGATACTGGGACAATAGGTATAAGCTGTTTCCATCCTCAGAAAACTGGAATATGGCCACCTTAATAAGACCCAAAGCCTGAATTCTTCTCTAACTAGTTTAGGGTTTGTAATATTTTTTGATAAGCCCCTCCCTTGAAAAAGACTCAGTCTAACCAAATTTCTCCCAACTTACATATTAAATCCAAATCTGAATGGCTTCTCTTATGTATGTTGCCTTGCAAAATTGGCAGCACTTACATTAAATAAAAGTCCATACATTTCCATATATTTCATGTTTCAATTGATCTTGGCCATTAATATAATAAAAAGGAAAATTCCTGAGGATACTTCTCAGGATTTTACATCAATGTTTGGCAAATTTGCATACATTTATGTTAAAGTCTTGGCTGATTATTCAGACATTTTCCATAAATCTCCTTTAGTCTTATTAATAATATACTATACATGCTGCATCTCTAGGGATTATAGAATAAATTTTATGTTTTAATAGAACTTATCTAAAAGGTTAAATTTTAATTAGAGTCAAATACAGCAATTCTCTAGCTATTTGAGAATTCTTCTGGAATGCAATTCCCTTCTGGAATTAGGGACAATAAGAATAAATATGTGTTAACCCATGAGCGGAGATCTGCATTGCTCCTAACATAGTTGCTGTTACATTTTTCTTTGTTCTATGCTATTGTAAACTAGTGGGAATACTGATACTTCTTTCAGTTGCTCGAATTTTATCAATATAGTGAACACTTATTTATAGCCCCACTCTTCTGGCAGCAGCTCTGGTCCCACTCATAGTACAGAAGGTTTTGGGTAAGGATAGAACCACAGAAGCTATACTGTACAGTTTTCTCAAAGTTGATAGGCAGATGAAAGCTAGTTGATAGATACAGATTAGATTCATTAATTGATTTGCTTCAACCAATTTGCAATGGATTTTTTTTTGAGACGGAGTCTTGCTCTGTCGCCCAGGCTCACTGCAAGCTCTGCCCTCCGAGTTCACGCCATTCTCCTGCCTCAGCCTCCTGAGTAGCTGGGACTACAGGCGCCCATTACCACGCCCGGCTAATTTTTGTTTTTTTTTTTTTTTGTATTTTTAGTAGAGACGGGGTTTCACTGTATTAGTCAGGATGGTCTCGATCTCCTAACCTCATGATCCACCCACCTCGGCCTACCAAAGTGCTGGGATTACAGGCGTGAGCCACCGCGCCTGGCCTGCAATGGATTTTTATCACTTGCAACTGATAAAATTCTAATGATAATATGACTATATATTGTGAAATAGTGAATATTTTACCATATAATTCTTATTTTAATGTAATACGACTCTTCCTTGGGAGAAGAGCATAACAATAATGTAAAAAATAATAAACTTTGCTTTAATTTCAATTCATGATACTTTAATTCAAAACTTAAACACATTTTGTTTGCATTTTGTCCTCATGTACATTAATTCTCTTATTAGGTAAATAGGAAGAGAAGAAATATTTTCATAGTATACTTCTAGACATTAACACTCAGATTCCTAATGAATCGTTATGACCAGTTCAATGTTTCCTTGGAAATTCAGACTTTACTACCAAACACGTTTTGATCTACACTGTGAACATTGGGCTATTCATGTAGAAACATAACCTGCTGTTTATTTGTTGGCTTCCTTTTGTCATTTCAGAGACAAATTGTTACACATGTTATTTCCCATGTCCACAACTCCCTACAAGGTAAATACTTGAGAATTTGGCAGTCATGTTTTTTCCAAATGGACAGAAAACATACAATTGCAGATGGATTGGTTTGAACGCAAGAAGCAGCCAGCAACTGCCATTCATGAGGATTGTACACACGTATCTATTGTACAGCCTAAACCAAAGCGTAAGCGTATCCAGTATTTCTGTTATGAAATTGCCCTGATTTCTTTCTTTCTTTTTTTTTTTTTTTTTTGATGCAGGGTCTCGTTCTGTAGCCCAGGCTAGAGTGCAGTGGTGCAATCTCTGCTCACTGCAACATCTGACTCCTGGATTCAAACGATTCTCCTGCCTCAGCCTCCCAAGTAGCTGGGATTACAGGCACGCGCCACGCCCAGCTAATTTTTGTATTTTTTGTAGAGACGGGGTTTCACCATGTTGGCCAGGCTGGTCTCGAACTCCTGACCTCAGGCGATCTGCCCACCTTGGCCTCCCAAAATGCTAGGATTACAGGCGTGAGCCACCGCGTCTGGCTGCCTTGATTTCTTAAGCCCCCAAGAACTGTTAAGTAAGATTTTTGTACCTAGACATAAGTAGAATAAACCATTTGGTTCAGGTGATGGAGCTGTGCCTGGAGAAGGAGCAGCAGCCTTTGCCTTAATTCAGCAGAATTAAGGGTTTATTAATGTACAAGTATTTCACAAAAATAATACTGCTTATAAGACGTGTTGATTGAACTGATTGAAATATCTAGAAGACATGTCACGCAGAGCACACATTATGGAGATTTTGCAACACTGAATGGGAAAGCATTAAAAATGTAAAAGGAAGAAAAGTTGTGGGTTTCAGAAAGAATAGTTCCCATGAAAGGACTGCCCGACAGTACTTAAAAAAAAAAAAAAAGAAAGAAAAAACAAACAAAAAAACACATTTTGGTGTTTAACATTTTCCTTATGTTGTCAATACGCCTTATATTTGTCTATTGACAGAGTCATCGTCTGCCTCACAATGCAAGCTCTGAAAGCTAAGAACTGTTTCTTTTCTTCCTTTTTTTTTTTGAGGCGGAGTCTCGCTCTGTCGCCCAGGCTGGACTGCAGTGGCGCGATCTCGGTTCACTGCAAGCTCCGCTTCTCGGGTTCGTGCCATTCTCCTGCCTCAGCCTCCTGCGTAGCTGGGACTACAGGCACCCGCCACCACGCCCGGCTAATTTATTTTTAGTAGAGAAAGGGTTTCACCGTGTTAGCCAGGATGGTCTCAATCTCCTGACCTGGTGATCCGCCCGCCTCGGCCTCCCAAAATTCTGGGATTACAGGTGTGAATCACCGTGCCCAGCCTGAAAGCTAAGAACTGTTTCTGTAGGGCTTGGCAAGGAGCCACATTGACGTGGATATTTAATAAATGCCTTTTGATCAAAAGGAAAAGAGAAACAGTGGAAAATGGGGGTGAAGAAAACTACATAAGAAAAAACAAAGCAAAAAAATTATTGATTTACTTATTTGTAAAATCAAGGGAATGAGAAATATACTTTTTTTCTATTCTATGAACTAATGTTCAAATAATCTAAAGTGTTACATTTTTAAAGTGTGTATAAACAACTGACATAAGTAATGACTAGGTTGTAAAAAGTCCTTTATCATCTACCTAAGACCTAAGAACTATGCTGCCTCAAATTTAATAACCCAGGAAAATCTTGATGCTGCCAGCAGGTGCTTCCTCCATTTGACCCTGAGACTATCGTGATGGTTTTATGTACCGGAATACGCCTTTGTCAGCCTCCTCAGGTCTGATAATACTATATCAGTTTTGGTTCACAGACAAGCTTGCCATATCATATTTAGCTGCCAATATAGATGACCTGAACTCTAGTTCTTGTCAGGGCACATAATATCAGACTTGCTACTGCCTAATGTCAAAAGTTGGGTTAAGAGAAAATAACATTTAGGAAGGATTGCCTGAAGATTATATAGTCTATTTCTCTAGATACCATAATTCGTATGCCTGTATTTAACTCATCAGATATTTATATAGATGAGGACTATTGTATTGGTTCCCCACAGGACTAGTTTTGTTAAATTGTGGTTTAGTATAATTCCGTTAGCGTTACAGTATAAGAAATAGCACTATACAATTCAAACCTGTGTTTACCAGTAGATGTAAATGAGGATTGTTTGTTAGGTTGCAGTGTCCTCCTTGGAAGCAACTTGGAAAACATAGTTTGCTCTCTACAGACGCTATGACTCATATGCTTATCCTATTTTCTCGTCTACTTTTCTACTATAGTATAAGGTTAGAGTCAAACTGTGACTCAAATTTTTGTGTTCTAGCCTCATTTCTAGATTTATTTATACCTCTATCCTGGCCACTTCTTTATAATACATATTACTATTTTGTTGAATTTTATGCATCTTGTGAACTTTCCTAATCTTCTCTGGAATAATAACACACATAAATAAATAAGTAATTTTACGGAGACTTTTCTATATTCTTTGAACACACCATATCCATTGTGCTCAAATATTGGCCAAACATTCTAATATACTGAGAAGGCTAGTATGAAATATGAGGATGACAGCAAACTCTCTCATCTTTTTAAAATGTTTTTTTCTCTCCCATTATGCTCTATTTTAAAAAAAAGAGGTGTCTTACTCCCTCCTAATAAAGGTTAATCTCTATTTTTCTGCCATTGCACCTCCATCATCATCCCCTTTCTCTTCCCAGAAACTCTACTGAGACCTCTTCTATCTCAATTACAATATGCTCAGGTCTCCTTTATATTAATGGTAAGAAACCACAATTACTTTTGCACCAATCTAATACAAAAACAGAAACAAAAACTTTCCTTATCAGGTTTTCTCATATATTTTCCTCTTGCTTCTGGTTATAATCTCAAACAATCATCTACATCCTGTGAATCTACTTCCTACTACCACCCCATTCCTTAATCCCTTACTCTGTAGCTCCAAACTGAACACTGAACCTTTCATGGAAACCTCCTGTAACTTTCTGATGACTTATCAAGCATAATGACTTGTTCTCTGTATTCTTTGTATTTGACATTTTCTGTGGCCATTGATTTTCTCTTACTATGAAAAATCTATATTTTTTCATTTTTTCATTTTGTTATTTTTTAAAACTGGTACTTCCTTTCTTTCTTCTCATTCTTATTTACTCGTCCTTCTTTACTCCTCACTAAATAACAACAATAAACTTAGTAATATTTATTAAGCACCTACATTCTGTCAGACACTGAACTAAATATGTTTTTTTGTTGTTGTTGTTTGTTTTTTGTGGTTAAACTAGAAAGTTTCTTTTTCTTCTCTTCAACTTTTTTTTTTTTTTTTTTAGAGAGTCTCACTCTGTCACCAGGCTGGAGTGCATTGGCACCATCGTGGCTCACTGCAACCCCTGCCTCCGGGGTTCAAGAGATTCTCCTGCCTCAGCCTCCTGAGTAGCTGGGACTACAGGTGCGCCACCCCACCCGGCTAATTTTTGTATTTTTAGTAGAGATGGGGTTTCACCATGTTAGCCAGGATGGTCTCGATCTCTTGACCACGTGATCCACCTGCCTCAGCCTCCCAAAGTGCTGGGATTACAGGAGTGAGCCACTGCACCCAGCCCTTTTTCTTCAAGTTTTATTTTAAGTTCTGAGGTACACGTACAGGATGTGCAGGTTTGTTACATAGGTCAATGTGTGCCATGGTGGTTGCTGCACAGATCATCCCATTACAGAATATCCTATCACAGAATAACCAGGCATCCATTAGCTATTCTTCCTGATGCTCTCCCTCCCCTGATCTTAACCCCTCCAACAGACCCCAACGTGTGTCTTTCCCTTCCATGTGTCCATGTGTTCTCATCATTCAGCTCCTGCTTATAAGTGAGAACATGTGGTGTTTGGTTTTCTGTTCCTGTGTTAGTTTGCTGAAGATAATGGCTTCCAACTCCATCCATGTCCCTGAAATGGACATCATCTCATTCCTTTTTACAGCTGTATAGTATTCCATGGTGTATATGTACCAATTTTTATAATCCAGTCTATTATTGATGGACATTTAGGATGATTTCATGTCTTAGCTATTGTGAATAGTGCTGCAGCAAACAGATATGTGGATTTATCATTATAATAGAATGATTTATATTTATTTGGGTATATACCCATTAATGGGAGTGCTGGGTCAAATGGTATTTTTGCCTCTAGGTCTTTGAGGAATTGCCATGCTCTCTTCCACAATGGTTGAAATAATTTACATTCCCACCAACAATGTAAAAGCATTCCTTTTTCTCTGCAACCCTGTCAGTGTCTGTTGTTTTTTGACTTTTTAATAATAGCCATTCTGACTGGCATGAGGTGGTATCTCATTGTGGTTCTGATTTGCATTTTTCTAATAATCAGTGATGTTGAGGTTTTTAAAATATGTTTGTGGCCAAATGTATGTCTTCTTTTGAGAAGTGTCCATGTCCTTTTCTCACTTTTTAATTGTTTTTTTTTTTTTTTTTACTTATAAATTTAAGTTCCTTTTAGACTCTGGATATTAGACCTTTGTCAGATGGATAGATTGAAAAACTTTTCTCCCATTTTGTAGGCTGTCTCTTCACTCTGATGATAGTGTCTTTTGCTGTGCAGAAGTTCTTTAGTTTAATTAGATCCAGTTTGTCTATTTTTGCTTTTGTTGCTATTGCTTTCAATGTTTTTGTCGTGAAATATTTGCCTGTATCTATGTCCTGAATGGTATTGCCTAGATTTTCTTCCAGGGTTTTTATAGTTTTGGGTTTTATATTTAAGTCTTTAATCCATCTTGAGTTAATTTTTTTATATTATGTAAGGAAGGGGTCCAGATTCAATTTTCTGCATGTGGCTAGACAATTCTCCGAGCATCATTTATTAAATAGGGAATCCTTTCCCTATTGCTTCTTTTTGTCAGGTTTGTCAAAGACCATATGGTTGTAGGTGTACAGTCTTACTTCTGAGTTCTCTATTCTGTTCCATTGGTCTATTTCTCTGTTTTTGTACCGGTACCATGCTGTTTTGGTTACTGTAGCCTTGAAGTATTGTTTGAAGTCAGGTAGCATGATGCCTCCAGCTTTGTTCTTTTTGCTTAGAATTGTCTTGGCTACTAGGGCTCTATTTGGTTCTTTATGAATTTTAAAATAGTTTTTTTTCTAATTATGTGAAGAATGTCAATGGTACTTTTATGGGAATAGCATTGAATCTATAAATCACTTTGGGCAGTATGGCCATTTTCACGATATTGATTCTTCCTAACCATGAGCATGGAATGTTTTTCCTTTTGTGTCCTCTGATTTCTTTGAGCAGTGGTGTGTAGTTCTCCCTGAAGAGATCTTTCACTTTCCTCGTTAGTTGCATTCCTAGGTATTTTATTCTTTCTTTGTAGCAATTGTGAATGAGAGTTCATTCATGATTTGGTTCTCTGCTTGCCTGTTGTTGGTGTATAGGAATGCTAGAGATTTTTGCACATTGATTTTGTATCCTGAGATTTTACTGAAGTCACTTATCAGCTTAAGCTTTTGTGCTGAGTTGATGAGGTTTTCCACATATAGGATCATGTCATCTACAGAGACAATTTAACTTCCTCTCTTCCTATTTAATTACCTTTCACTTCTTTCTCTTGCCTGATTGACCTGGCCAGAACTTCCAATACTGTGTTGAATAGGAGTAATAAGAGAGGACATCCTTGTCTTGTGCCAGTTTACAAAAAGGAATGCTTCTAGTTTTTGCCTATTCAGTGTGATATTGGCTGTCAGTTTTTCATACATGAGATATTTCCGTTCAATACCTAGTTTATTGAAATATTTTAACATGAAAGGATATTGAATTTTATCAAAGGCCTTTTCTGCATCTATTGAGATGATCACATGGTTTTTATGTTTAGTTCTCTTTATGTGACGAATGACATTTATTGATTTGCATTTGTTGAACCAACCTTGCATCCTGGGGATAAAGCCAACTTGATTGTGATGGATAAGCTTTCTGATGTGCTGCTGGATTCAGTTTGCCCATATTTTGTTGAGGATTTTTGCATCAAGGTTCATCAAGGATAATGGCCTGAAGTTTTCTTTCTTTGTTGTTATCTCTGCCAGGTTTTGGTATCAAGATGATGCTGGCCTCATAGAATGAGTTAAGGAGGAGACCCTCCTATTCCATTTTTTGGAGCAGTTTTAGTAGAACTGGTACCAGCTCTCTTTTGTACCTCTGGTAGAATTTAGCTGTTAATCCATCTGGTCCTGAGCCTTTTTTGGTTAGTATGCTGTTTATTACTACCTCAGTTTTACAACTCATTATTGGTCTTTTCAGGGATTCAATTTCTTCCTGGTTCAGTCTTGGGAGGGTGTATATGTCCAGGAATTTATCCATTTCTTCTAGATATTCTAGTTTATGTGCATAGAGGTGTTTATAGTATTCTCTGATGGTTATTTGTGTATCTGTGGGAACAGTGGTGATGTCTCCATTATCATTTCTGATTCTGTTTATTTGATTTGTCTCTCTTTTTTCCTTTATTAGTCTAGCTAGCAGTACACATATATATTTTTCTTTTTCAAAAAACCAGATCCTGGATTCATTGATATTTTGAAAGATTTTGTGTCTCTATCTCTTTCAGTTCAGTTTTAATCTTGGTTATTTCTTGTTTTCTGCTAGGTTTGGGGTTTGTGTGCTCCAGGTTCTCTGTTTCTTTTAGTTGTGATGTTAGATTGTAAATCTGAGATCTTTCTAGTTTTTTGATGTGGGCATTTAGTGCTATAAATTTTTCTTTTAATACTGCTCTAGCAGAGTCCCGGAGATTCTGTTACGTTGTCTTTTTGCTCCTATTAGTTTCAAAGAACTTCTTGATTTCTGCCTTAACTTTATTATTTACCCAAGAGTCATTCAAGAGCTGGTAGTTCAGTTTCCATGTAGTTGTGTGGTTTCAGGTGAAATTCTTAATCTTGAGTTCTAATTTGATTGTGCTGTGGTCTGAGAGACTGTTATGATTTAAGTTCTTTTGCATTTGCTGAGGAGTATTTTAATTCTCATTATGTGATCAATTTTAGAGTAAGTGCCAGAGTTCTGTAGATATCTATCAGGTTCACTTGATCCAGAGCTGAGTTCAGGCCGTAAATATCTTTGTTAATTTTCTGTCTCAATGATCTGTCTGATAATGTAAGTGGGGTGTTAAAGTCTCCCACTATTATTATGTGAGAGTTGAAGTCTCTTTGCAGATCTCTAACAGCTTGCTTTATGAATTTAGGTGTTCCTGTATTGGGTATATATATAATAGTTAGCTCTTCTTGTTGAATTGAACCCTTTACCATTATGTAATGCCCTTCTTGTCTTTTTTGATATTTGTTGCTTTAAAGTCTATTTTGTCAGAAACTAGGAGTGCAACCCCTGCTTTTTTGTGTCTTCTATTTGCTTGGTAAATTTTCCTTCATTCTATTATTTTGAGCCTATCTGTATCTTTGCATGTGAGATGGGTCTCTTGCAGTCAGCATACAGATGGGCCTTGGCTCTTTATCCAGCTTGCCATTCTGTGTCTTTTAATTGGGGCATTTAGCCTATTTACATTTAAGGTTAGTATTGTTATGTATGAATTTGATCCTATCATCATGATACTAGCTGGTTATTTTGTAGACTTGTTTATATGGTTGCTTCATAGTGTCATTGGTCTGTGTACTTCAATGTGTATTTGTTAGTGGCTGGTAATGGTTTTCTTTCCATATTTAGTGCTTCCTTCAGAAACTCTTGCAAGGCAGGCCTGGTGGAGGTGAATTCCCACAGCATTTGCTTGTCTGAACAGGATCTTATTTCTCCTTCATTTATGAAGCTTTGTTTGCCCAGATATGAAATTCTAGGTTTGAAATTCCTTTCTTTAGGAATGTTGAATATTTGCCCCCAATCTCGTCAGGCTTGTAGAGTTTCCACTGAAAGATCTTCTGTTAGTCTGATGACCTTCCCTTTGTAGGTGACCTAGCCTTTCTCTCTGACTACCCTTAACAATTTTTCTTTCATTTCAACCTTGGAGAATTTGAAAATTATGTGTCTTGGGGTTGATCTTCTCATGGAGTATCTTACAGGGGTTCTCTGCAGTTCCTGAATTTGCAGTGGGCCTGTCTTCTTAGGTTGAGGAAGTTCTCCTGGATGATATCCTGAAGTATGTTTTACAACTTGGTTCCATTCTCCTCATTTCTTTCAGGTACCCCCAATCAGTTGTAGGTTTGGTCTCTTTAAGTAATCTCATATTTCTCAGAGGTTTTGTTTATTACTTTTCATTTATTTTCTCTACTCTTGTCTGCCAGTCTTATTTCAGAATGGTAGTGTTCAGGCTCTGAGATTATTTCCTCCGCTTGGCCTATCCTGCTATTGATACTTTTGATTGCATTGTGAGTTTGTATTGTGTTTTTCAGCTCCATCAGATTGGTTATGTTCCTCTCTAAACTGGCTATTCTGGCTGTCAGTTCCTGTATTGTTTTATCATGATTCTTAGCTTCTTTGCATTGGGTTAGAACAGCAAATTTTGTTATTGCCTACCTTCTGAAGCTTACTTCTGTCAATTCAGCCATCTAAGCCTCAGTCCACTTCTGTGACCTTGCTGGAGAGGTCTTACAGTCATTTAGAAAAGAAGAGTCACTCTGGCTTTTTGAGTTTTTGTTGTTTTTATGTTTATCCTTTCTCATCTTTGTGGACTTTTCTACCTTTGGTCTTTGAGGGTGCTGACCTTTAAATGGGGTTTTAGTGGAGTCTTTTTTTTTTGTATGTTTTTGTTGCTTCCCATTTGTTTGTTTTTCTTTTAACAGTCAGGCCACTCTTCCATAGGGCTGCTGTGGTTTGCTGGGGGTCTACTCCGTACTCTAGTTGCCTCAGTTTTCCCCTCACCTGGAGGTATCACCAGTGAAGGCTGTAAAACTGAAAAGATGGCAGCCTGATCCTTCCTCTGCAAGCTCTGTCCAGAGGGTTACTGACCTGTTGCTGGCCCAAATATCCCTGTACGTTGCTGGAGACCCCTGTTGGACGGTCACACCCTTTCAGGAGGAACAACATAAGGGACTCACTTAAAGAAGCAGTCTGGCTGCCTTTTGTTAGAGCAAGTGTGCTGCACTGGGGGAACCCTTCCTCAACTGGACCATCTGGCCTCTCCAAAGTTGGCAGGCTGGAATGGGTGATTCAATTGAATGACAGAGATGGTGGCTGTCCCTCTCCTCAGGAGCTCGGTCCAAGGAAGAGATCAGAGCTGTCTGTATAACCCTGGCTGGAGTGGCTGAAGCCCCCACAGGGAGGTCCTGCCCAGTGAGGAAGAATGGATTGGGGTCCCACTTAAAGAAGCAGTCTGGCCATGATTTGGCAAAGCAACTGTGCTGCACTGTGGGAGGCCCTTCCTTTTCCAGACCATTTGGACTGTCCAAAGCTAGCAGGCTGGAACAATTGAGTCAACCGAACTACAGAGATGGTGGCCACCCTTCCCCCTGAGAACTTGGTCCCATCTCAGACAGACTCCAGCCTGTTGTCTTTGGCTGGCTGGAATTCCAAGTCAGTGAATCTTAACTTGTGAGGTGCTGTGGAAGTGGAGCCCACAAAATGATGCTGCTTGGCTCCCTAGATTTAACCCCCTTCCTAGGAGTCTGTATGGATGGATGTCCCACCTTTCCAGGGATCCTGGGGCCAGAATATGTAAAACTCTTGGGTCTCTGTGTGCTTAAGTGGCTGCTCTGCCAAGAGTTCACAGAGCTCTGTGTATCAGAACCAATGCCCTTAATGCATGGGTTCATGAGGGGATCTCCTCGTCCATGAGTTGCAAAGATCTGTGGGAGAAGAATGGTTTCCCCAGTGGGTTTGCACAATTACTCACCGCTTCCCTTGGCTGGGGGTGGGGGTTCCTTTGGCACCATGCTGTCCTGGGTGGGCTGTCACTCCATGCTGCTATTCTTCATTCTCTGTGGGTCAAGTTGTTTGCCTAATAAGTCTCAATATGAGATCCTGCATATTTCAGTTGAAGGTGCTGAGTTAACTTCCCCCTTTCATTCTTCTCCGTAAGTGCTGCAGACTTCAGTTGCTTCTAATTGGCCATCTCGTCCCCTCCTTTCTATGCTGATATGGTTTGGATTTCTGTCCCTACCCAAAGCTCATGTCAAATTGTGATTCCCAGTTTTGGAGGAGGGGCTTGATGGAGGGTGATTGGATCATGGGGGAAATTTGTCCTTTGCTGTGAGTGAGTTCTCACAAGATCTGGTTGTTTAAAAGTGTGTAGCATCTCCTCTTTCACTCTCTCTTTCTCCTGATCCAGCCATGTAGGACACGCCTGCTTCCCCTTTGCCTTCTGCCATGATTGTAAGTTTCCTGAGGCCTCCCCAGCCATGCCTTCTGTACAGCCTGCAGAACTGTGAGTCAATTAAACCTCTTTTTCTTTATAAATTACCCAGTGTTTGGAAGTTCTTTATGGCAATGCAAGAATGGACTAATACATATACATTATTGCTTTTAACCTCATATGAACCCTATGAGAGACTTGCTGTTAATATTTTCACATTATAGATGGAAAGTCTGAAACTCTGGTTAATTAACTTGTCTAAGGTTGCACATGTATTGTCTGATAGAGGTTCGATTTAAGCTGTTTAAATTCAAAAGCATATATTTGTAATCCTTTTTTATTTTAAGTTTTTTCAATCTTATGAATATGTAATAGAGGTATATATTTATGGGTTACATGTGATATTTTGATAAAAACATACAATGTATAATGATAAAGTCTGGGTAATTGGGAAATTCATCACCTGAAACATGTATTATTTCTTTGTGTTGGGAACTTTCCAAATCTGCTCTTCTAGTAATTTTAAAATATACAATAAATTATTGTTAACTATAGCTGCCCTATTGTGATACTGAACACTAGATTTTATTCCTTGTAACTGTATTTTTGTACCCATTTACCAGCCCCTCTTTATCTCCCCATCCCCATTACCCTTTCCAGCCTCTGGTAACCACCATTCTATTCACTGCCTCCATGAAATCATTTTTTTTAGCTCCCACATATGAATAAGAACATTGACTTTAATTACTACTATATATGGCCAGTTAATAATGTTTTATATTTTTTCCTCAACATCTTCCCTTTGTTGTTAACTTCTCTCTTCCTTTTACCTATCTAGTATCCTTTGTATTCAAATGCCCATGTCAGTCATTCCGATTCTGACTGTCCGAATAAAAGAAGAAAGTTAAAATCTATTGACTGCCCACACACTTTCCTATCATTTTCATAAATAATAATAGTTATCACTTATTTATTGCTTCATGTCTATAAGGCATTGTTCCAAGCATCTTCTACACAATATCTTCAGTAGCCCTCTATAAAATTCTTGAAAATAGATCTCATAGTACTGGATTTACATTCAAACATGTCAATAGTATTCTGGGCAATATTTGCTAATTCTTCTTATGCCTGATTTGCTTCATAACTATAGTTCTCCTGAGTTGGAGCATTTGAATTTGCCACTCTGACTTAGCCAATAAGTAGTCTCATTTGCTGTCTTTTCCACTTCATTTCTTCTGCCTGAATTCATCTGTCTCAGGCAGCTTTGTTTTTTGATGATTTATTAGTTAAGATGTTTTCAAGTGCAACTTTAAGAAGTCAACTTTAAAATAAGAATGTATTTACTTACATTTCTGAAAATCTAAAAGGAGGGTAGGCTCAAATATATTTGTATCCTTTGCTCTAATTCTTTTTGATTTTGGAGGCTCTGCCTTCCACAGTGTCAGCCTTAGTCTTATGCTAGCTTCAAAAATAGCCACAGGCATCAGTCAACCACAAGTGCCTTTTTCTTCATTCATACCCAGGGAGCAGGCTGTTCCTTCCTCTTATCACCAAACTGTATCCTGAGTTACAACGATGTTGAACCATCCTGATATTCTTGGGCACAACATTTATTGGCTGACTTGGACTTGGGTTCCTTAAAGCAATTATTATGGCAAGAGGATTAAATTTACTCTGATTTTTCCACAGATAAGGCCCACTATGGATACCCTGGTGGGGACGATCTAAAATTATTGCACAGTGTGTAAGGGTATAATGTAATATATGACACTATTTTCTTTACCTTTTTCCATGAGCAAAACCCCATCTTTTACACTTTTGGAACTTGCAATCATGTATCACAGCATCTTAGATATAGTAGGTATTCAACATATTATTTGTGAGCAAACATTGAGCAGCTTGACAGTTTGGGAAGCAAAGAAATGTAAAATTAATTGGCTAGTGAGTACTACAAAATCAAACACAATTTTCTACATAGACACTATGCGTATGAAGCTTCTATGTCAATTCTAAATGTATTATTTTTTAAATAAAAACACATATCTCTACAGCATAAAGAGATTTGAATTGCCAAAGGAGGTTATTACTTTCACTATCCATTCAGAATTTTGTAAATAAAAGACATATTTTTTCTACATTACTTTTTAAAGTGGCATTAAAATCCTACAAATAAAATATTAATTTTCAAATACTGTTGAAAATAATTTCTATTACTTTAAATCAAAGAATTTAAATTTTTACATTTTTCAAATGTTATATTGTCTAGATGTATTTGGCATAGTGACAAACATGTGAAATCTATTATCTTGACAATAGTCTGAGGGCAATAAAGAGTTATTGAATTAAGTTGAATAATTCCACTTAGAAGTGAACTCTTCCTGTTTCTTGATGAAGAAACTAAACTTAAAAAATTATCTATGTTAACCATATCAAAAGCTTATAAAGAAATTCATACAAGAAAAAATAATATTGGCTGAAAATGATGTGTTAGTTTTTAACGCTCTACAACACAATAAAGTCTTTACAGAAATATTTTCTAAAGGATTGGGTATTTGAGAACTACATATAAAAATAATTTCTTGGGATATCCATGGATGTTTTATTCAAAAGGATTATTCTGTTGTACAATTCTTCAGCTAAAATGGATATCTAAACCTTGCTATCCAAATGTACCCTTGATAAAAATGCAGTTATAAAAAACTTTCTTCTTTAAAGTGCTAGTCTGTGTAATTTAATGCCACAGCCTCAAAGGAGAAAACATAATATAGCTTTTGCTTGAATCTCTGAAGTGGTACCTGTCACAGCAACCACACAACATCCTTGCATGCATGCTAAACAGGTTGTAATGATGATATTCCTTTGGCAATGGCAGACCTCAAATGAGTCACACCTGAGTCTTTTCTACGCACTGAGTTTTAAAAATACTGCCTGATCATTCATTAGAAAAAATTATAAAGTCTCATTCCCATTTTCAAAATGTCAACCCTAAAGTTAATTTTATTTGTAGAAAAAGAAAAAAGCTTACATAGTATAGAAGCCACTTGAGTTAGCCTCTTTAAGAGTTGACCAATAAAATTTTTGCAGGAGGCAGTTAAAGAAACATATTCCAGGTAGAGAAATAGCATTCAAATAATGTTAGGCGATTTCCCTTACATAGATCAGACACTTTTTAGATTTAAAAAAATGTGTGCCGATATGTCCATAGTCTCCTGGTAGCTCAAGATCCTTTGGGTGGTAGACAGGGTGGAATGTGTTAAACTGTTTTTACAGTAACACCAAGATATATTGTTTGTCTTTTTACTGTGTTGGCATTTGCACTGATGGTGTCAAACTAATGATAAGTAAAATTTCTGGTACCTTAGCATGAATCAAAGCAGTAGCATCAATCTGTACTAGTACACAAATGATCATATTTAAATACTAATAATATATTAACAAGAATAATAATCGTGAGGAAATAAGGCAGTTATCTGAAGACTGACAATTTTCTCTATTACTCACTCACTCATGGCTATAGTTTATCTTGTAATTCTCCATAGCTACGCTGACAATCTGCTATGTAACCCCTTTACAATGGAGTGACCTGTCATGACATTCTCTAAGACTGATTTCAGAAGGAACCAGCTAATTGACTTGCTCATTACAATTACTCCTAAGGTTATACCCTTTCACACCAGGCTACCTTATGTGTTGTTCTGGCAACAAGTACATATCTCCGGACCTTTGTATAGTGGTCATAAGGTATAAGGAGTAGCCTCTTGCTTTTAAACTAGTAGAAGAAATTGGTTGGGGCATGTACCATAAGGGATATATCTTTACCTTCAGCACAAACATGTGACAGATTTGAGGGACTGTGTTTAGTTCCATAAGCTTGGAGCATGAGGTAGAGACAAGCAGAAAGTTATGATAATAAGGTCATGAGATTGAGAGCTCTTCTCTGCCATTCATACTAAAGAGTTTCAAATTTATCCTTATTGAAACACCAGTTATGAAACTCTATTGATGTGTTTTATGAGTATGCTTCCTGGTAAAAACTTAGTGATTTCAATGAACATTTTTTAGCATCTTATTTGTCTTTGTAGCCCCTGATGAGAAACTGTTCATACCAGGCTTGTTGTTAATGAATACATGTATAAATTGGAGATAGACTTATGTAGTAAGTACTCACTAAAAAGGGACTCTGCAGGTGTGAATGAGTTGATAAACTTTAGATGAAGCAATTATCCTGGATTATCAAAGTGAACCTAATCAAATCTCATGGATCCTTAAAAGCAGAGAAACATTCCCTGCTATGGTCAGAAGGAGACAGAGAGTCAGAGAAAGACAATGATGCTGGCTTTGAAGACAGAGGGAGGGGATCCAGAAGAGAGGAATATGAATGGCCTCTAAAAGCTACAAAAGACAAGGAAACAGATTCTCCCCTAGAGCCTGCAGAAGGAATGCAGCCCTTATGACACTTTTATTCCAGTGAAATCTTTGTCACATTTCTGGCTTGCAAAAATGAATAATAATAAATTTACTTTGCTTTAAAGCCATCAAGTTTGTGGCAATTTGTTACGGCAGCAATAGAAAGCTAATACTGACAACCATATTCATATAAATGAAGTGGTAGAAAGTATGGGAAATAGGGCCTAGGGAGTGAAGTTTGAACAAAAATAGGTATGAGAATTTCTTCATTCTCATTACGGAATAACTTTTGTGTGGAAGTATGATATATTTTCATTGTGTTCTAACATTTATTTTAATGGCAAAATAGGTTTTGCCTATTTTTTAAATTGTAGAGAGATCCATTTCTCTCTACAATTGTCTGCACTCCGTTTTCAGAATGAAATCAGTGTACCTACAGACTGCCAGTTAATGACAAGCATAGTTTACATATTTCAGTGATGAAGAAATGGTTTGTGCAACAAGCATTCTAACACACGGAGTTTCTTCTTCCAAATATTCGTATTCTCAGGATTATAAGACAATAGTTTTTGGGGTTATTAAAAGCAAACTTTAGAATTACAGGAAAGTTCTTTATATAGAAGATTAAATTTAGAATAAGTAAGATTTAAATTCTGTTTTATGGAAATACACAAATATATTTAGCCTTCTTCCTTTTATTTTTATTATATTAAAAATGTTAAGTGCTAACTCAGTGCTTTACATTTCTTAAAGCAAAATTTCTAGGTAAATTTTTTCCAACCGTGGTCTAATTTTGATAAAATTTGTAGTATCCTTTAGTTTTAACAATAATTTAATTTAATATAGATGTTCATATTGTGTGTATTTATACACACACATATAAACATAAAAGTTATTAAAACTGGAGGAAATGGTTTTTAGTAACACTAATAGAAAAAAATAATAAACAACATATCATGCTTGCATGTATTGTTATGAAAGAAAAATAGTAAAAATCCTAATTTAAAACAAAATAAAAACAAAGAAAAAATAATAGAACAGGATGTACAGAGACCATATAACAAGCGATAGAGAACAAAATAAATATGCAGGAACCTTTAAAATAAAAGTTCATAAAACATGATGACAATTTTCAACACAAGATATTTGTTTCAACAGTAAGCATACATGTGAACAAATTCATTCATTAAAAAAAGACATACTTTCATATTAGCCCCGTGTCAACACCCAAATACATATCTGTAAGACACGCATTTGAGGAAGTCTCCTGTATTTTGCATATGTATTTGAACTAACGTATTTATTAAAATAAAAATTCTTGGATTATTTTTAAATGCTGTTGTGAGGTAGGAAATTGTTATTGCTTTTTAATATATTGCAACATTTGGAAAATTATAGCTCACACCAAAGAAAAATCTACTTTATGTTTGGAATATAATAATAAAAGTCTGAACTCTTCCTTCTAACTCTGAACTTTCTGATAACATAGAATAGATGATTATCAGTTCTTGCTCATGATGAGGAGTAACTTGATGGCATCACGGGCTCAGAAGACCACATTCCTGCATTATTTTAAGGTTCTTTATTTAATATAATTGGTGGCTACAGGACGCTTTAAACTAGGGCCTTGTTACAAACTCAATGGAATTTATAAAGGAATAGATTATGAGATTTTTAAATTACCATAAAAATGGAGGTTGTGACTTAAGAAGGCAATAAGGCAGCTTATTACCCATTACTGCCTTCACAAGATATAAATCCTCAAAGCTGAAAGGATGAAACCCAGAATTGCATAAAGCGCTAATAGCAAAATTAACTTCCATTCAAAAAAATAATTTTGGAGATGTAGTTGCTCATGCCTCCTATCCAAGAAGAAGAGAAATTAAATGTATAACTATGTTGAAACTTTTTCTAAGACCCTTGTGTGTAGGCTACTATGGTAGGCTGACCACTGTTACCCAAAGCTATCCCCTTCTTAATACCTATAACATGTATTACCTTGTATAGAAAAAAAAGGACTTTGTAGATGTGACTACATTAATGATCTTGAAATGTGGAGGTTATCCTGGATTACCCTAGTGAGCCCAGTATAATCACAAAAGTTCTTAGAAAGACTCAGAAGTCAAAGAGAGAATACTCACATGAGAACAAGAGATTGAACTGATGTGAGAAAAGGGCCAAGGAATATAGGTGATCTAGAGAAGCTGAAAAAAAGCAAGAAGAAACATTCTTTTTACAGAACCTCTGAAAAGAACCAGACTTGTTGAAGCTTTGACTTTTTTTCCAGTGAGATCGATCTGAGAATTCTTATCTCCAGAACTATAAGAAAATAAAATTTGTATTGTGTAAGTAATTAATCTTGGTACAGTAATAGCAGAAAACGAATACAACTACTTAAACAGGGCTTAGGAGAGCTAACATGTCTCAGCCACAGAACTTATGAGTTTTGTGAGAAGTAATATCAAGTTAATGTAAGAATTTCTTTTTTAAAATCCAGCATTTAGGAGAGTGCTTGTAACAGCTAAGGTGATGTAAGTTGGAAAATAGTAATTACTTGGCTTTGTTCTTCAATGAATAAATAATTGAAAAAAATTTTAAATTTATCTCTTCGAACATATCACTCTTCTTTAAGAATCAAATAGTGATAATGAATGTAATGAAAACATTATAATAATAATGTTAACTTAAGTTTTCAAATTCTTTCCTCCATAAAACCATTTCCTTTTGATACATGTCCAATATAGGAACTGGCATCCAAATTACTTATATTGAATCCTGACAAATATCTGCCCTGAAACTGAAGAGAAAAAAAAAAACTGAAGAGAAAAGCACTGATTAAGAATTTTGACAAAATCAAAATTCTTCCTAGAAGCTATATATTTCACATTCTATTCATATTATTATAATAATTTTATATGTGGAAGAAGCTGGCCAGTTATAAGGCTTTTTAAATACAAATATTTTAGAAATTTTGAGATTTTGAAAATGTTTTGCTGTGATCTGCTCTTATAGCATTTTAACTGACTTATAATTCCAGAAAATAATTGGAAACTTTGATAAACCCTACATTGCACAAAACAAAGATATAATAGACTATCACAAACATTGATCACAAACACAAACCTTAAAAGACATAAAGATGACAAATACTGACAAGCTATGGCTGCTTTTTGTTTGTTTTGTTTTTGGTTTGTTTGTTTTTTGAGACAGGGTCTCATTCTTGTCCCCCAAGCTAGAGTGCAGTAGCATGAGCTCAGTTCACTGCAACTTCTGCCTCCAGAGCTCAAGTGATTCTCCTGCCTTAGCCTCCCAAGTAACTGGTACTACAGGTATGTGCCACCACACCTAGCTAATTTTTGTATGAGACGGGGTTTCACCATGTTTCCCAGCCTGGTCTCGAACTCCTGGCCTTAAGTGATCCTCCCACCTGGGTCTCCCAAAGTGCTGGGATTACAGGCAGTGAGCCACTGCTCCTGGCCACATGTTTTGTCTCTTTCTTTCCTTCCTTTCTTTCTTTCTTTCTTTTTCTTTCTTTCTTTCTTCTTTTTTTTTTTTTTTTGAGACGGAGTCTCACTCTGTCGCCCAGGCTGGAGTGCAGTGGTGCAATCTCAGCTCACTGCAAGCTCCACCTCCCAGGTTCACGCCATTCTCCTGCCTCAGCCTCTCAAGTAGCTGGGACTACAAGCGCCTGCCACTACGCCCAGCTAATTTTTTTGTATTTTTAGTAGAAATGGGGTTTAACCGTGTTAGCCAAGAAGATCTCGATCTCCTGACTTCCTGATCCTCCTGCCTCGGACTCCCAAAGTACTGGGATTACAGGCGTGAGCCACCGCACCCAGCCTTTCTTTTTTTAATGTAATATATGTATATAGTTTTAAAAATTCTAATAGTACAAAGGCTGTGTGATGAAAAAATCAGTCTTCTTGTCATCCTGACCCTACTCTCCTCCCTAAAGGCAGACACTCCAGTCAGCCTCCTAAGTATCACACAGAGATATTCAGTGCTCATACTTAGAGAATACATGTATATCCTCTGCCCTTCCATTTTTACATCTGTGATACTCTCACATTCATCTGCATTGCTTGCTTGTTTTAAATAATATGTTTTACAGGTCGTTCCTTTATCAGCTTTTATAGGCTTGTTCATTCTTTTTAATGGAAACACCATATTTTCAATTCATAACATATCATTATTTATTTAATCAGTTATGTGTGCATGTGTGTGTGTGTGCATGGGTGTGTGTAAAAAGATCATTGATCACAAAGATAACTCAAAAAAAGAATTAGGAAAATACATAAAAAATTGTTACAGCTAATATTAGTTACTTCAGTGAGTACTACCTACTAAGGAAAGTATAAAAAGGACAGCAAGTTACATTTGTTCAAGTTCATGTGTTTATTGTAGATTAAATTTGCAGATTTGAGTCATTTCTCTTCTTTAACTTGTGCTATAAATTACTTACTATGGAACTGAGCAATAAATACTGGGATGATTAATATGTTATTTCTCATATTGATATTCAACATTGATATCTAGAACTCAGTTCCAATTGATTATATCTTAATTTAAAATTATTCATCTTTTGCAAAATGTAACTTGAATACATAAGTCATAAAAATAGATTATTACATTGTCTCTAATTTCTATTACTTTTTTCTGGGTGGTGTTTTAATACCTGCTTTTATGCTTTTCTGTAATGACAGTGCCAAGAAGAATAGAAAAATTGATGACAACAGTTTTGAAGACTGTCTTAGAATAAATTCCTCTATTACACATATTATATTCCCAGATTCACTTCCTTATATTGAACAAGCTACTATAAAGTTTATACTATAAAATACATTTTTATTTCATTTGATTTTATTTTATGAAAAACAGAGAAAAGGTATTATCAAGTTCTGACTGTTAAATGTGTGAACATATAAGAAAATCAGAAATATCCAAAGTCAAAATTAGAATTTCCCCTTTACCAATTGATTAATCATGAGTAATTAATTTATACACTGAACCTCCGTTTATTAATATGTAAAATTCAATTAATAATATGCATACCACAAAATTATGTGACAATAAGATAATTTAAGATATAGAAATATTTTTATTGTTCAATTCAAGAGCGATTAACTGACGACTCTGTCAGCCACTGTACTAGACAGATATTGGTGACTGTTACTGTTAATGATGGAGGCCAAACAAAAATATAAATATGTCAGTAGATTTATTTGTAATGAAAAGAATGTAATATTAAAAGAGTGATTACCTAGGATCTAGCTATGTATTGCAAAATCTCTAATTGTGTGAATTAGTGATGTCTGAGCTTAAGATTCTTATTAAATAGAAAGACTATATCAGCTGATCTCTAAAATTTCTTCATCATGCATATTATTAAATTAACTAGTAACATTCACAAATAATAATATATAGGTATCTATGTTGAGTGTGAAAATAAACAATTTTAGGGTAACTTTTAGGCCTTTCTCTCCCATGAGTAGAGTGAGAATAGTATGTAAAGTTTACAGTTTATAAAAATCAGGAAACAGCAGTTCCTGATTATGATCATGGTCATAGAGAAAAGTAATCAATTTTACTCAAAATTGTTGTCAACTACCTTTGAGAGTCAGCATTTTAAAATCAATGCCTGAAGCCAATTACATGGAAGTAGTGGCATAGTAATGTATATCAAACAAGTCGGAAGGAAGGAAGGAAGGAAAACGAAGGAAGGAAGAAAGAAAGAATCAGAGAGAGAGAGAAGAAAGAAAAAGAGAGAAAGAAAAAGAGAGAGAAAGAAAGAAAGGAAAAGAAGAAAAGAAAAGGAAGGAAGGAAGGGAAAGAAAGAAGAAAGAAAGGAAAGAAAGAAAAAGAAGAAAAGAAAAAAGAGAAAGGAGAGAAAGAGGGAAGAGGGAGGGATAAAGAGAGGGAGGAGCAGAAGAAGGGAAAAGGAAGGAAGGAAGAAGGAAGGAGGGAAGGAAGGAAGGAAAGGGAAACGAGGGAGGTAGGGAAGAAGGAAGGGAGGGAAGAAAGTAGGGAGGGAGGGAGGAAAGAAAGGAAGAAAAGTTTACGATGTATCTTTGAGCTGTCAAAATGAATTTGAAAAGTACCAGGTTTCTATTCAGGTAATGTAGATAGTAATCCTATGCACTAAAATTACCCTCAAAAAACCAGTCAAGGAGACCTCAGAATGTACATTGAGAAACTACCTCACAAAAAGGGCACTGAGCCAGTAAAACATAATTCAGTCTAATAAAAGAAAAGAGGTTGAAAAATAGCAGATTAACCACAGAATTGAAAAGGGAAATAAATTCTGCCCATTTTTCAATCTTGCTTTTTTTTTCATTTTGAGAAGGATAATATGAAAAATCATTCGTTTTCTAAATCAGTTGTGTTTTAAGTTTAGCCAGTCTGCCTACACAATGACATTTATGTATTGAGATGGCCCTGTATTAATAGGCAGAAATTGTAAATGCTTGTAAACTGGGCATAGGAAGCATTATTTTCTTATTGTTTTTGAACCACCGCTTTCCACCCTCAGTCCCCAAGATGTTTGTATCAGAGAATTTTCTACTTGTTTCGTATATTTGTTTGCCCAGAAATAGAATCATAATTTCTTTTGAACTAACTTCATATACAGTAATACAGTTTTGGTTAGCCAATCTATAATTTATACCTATGTATACATAGATTTTATTCTAATACGTGTGCATAAACCTGAGCATTGATTCTTCTATTCTCTTTAAATTATCCTTCTTATTAATAAAAGAGAGCCTTTGATTCTCTTTTTTTTTGAAAAAAATGTATAGTCTCAAATCTAAATTTAATGGAAAATAAAAGTCAGAAATAAAGCTCTGTTTGTATTAAATTTCATTGAATACAATTTTTAAAGAAACAGCAGAAACTTCTTTTGTCTTCAAGTAGTAATACCATACCCTAAATTAAATTATTCATTTATTCTATAAGACTATGGAACTAAAAACTGAAGGATTCTAGAGACAAATCTTGGGAATGACTAGGCAGGCTGCTATATCACATCTATAGTAAATGAAGATTATGGGGTTTTAGAATCATTTGGGTATCATCTAAAATAATTTTCTGAGTTTATAACTTTTTTTCTCTACTCACGGGAATACAGATAGTAATAATTGTCTCCAATTTCACTTACTTTGAAAACATATTTTCTTGTCACTCTCTCCTGATTAACTATGAATATATCTGGCATATTCATTTCCATAAATATAACAGATGAACTTTTGTTGGTATTTTAAAATATTTTTTCATGTCACCATATTCCTTTCTGAACATTTATAAATGACAGAGATTCATTTCGACTGAATTGTATTGTATAGCGAACATCACAGGTTTTTATTCAGATCTAAATACAGATCAACATTAAAAATAGGAGGAGAAGCTGAGAGCCATGTAAAACTCTGTAAAGGACTATAATAATACATAGTTATTGTCGAAGTCTTCACAGTACCTCTGTCCATTCTGGCTGCTATAACAAAATACCATAGACTGGGTGCCTTATAAACAACAAAAACTTATTTCTCACAGTTCTGGAGGCTAGGAAGTCCAAGATAAAAGTATCAGAAGATTCCGTGGTTGGTAAGGACCTGCTTCCTAGTTCACACAGGGCTGTATTCTTCCTGTGTTCTCACTTGGAGGAAGAGGCAAGGGTGCTTTCTGGGGTCTCTTTTATAAGGGCACTAAACCTATTTACGAGGGCTGAGTCCTAATGATGAAATCACTTCCTGAAGGCCTTACCTTCTAATACCATCACTTTGGGAGTTAGAATTTCAATATATACATTTGGAAGGGACACAAACATTCAGTCTATAGCAGTACCCCACAAATGTGTTTGCAAGTAGAAGGTACCCAATAAATATTGTTAGATAAGTGAAGAAAAGAATAATGTATTTAATAACAACTGAAATTAAACATACTAGTTTTTTGTAATAAAGCATACATTGCAATAGAGGTATGAATATGTAAAAATTCTCATTTTCCATGTTTTCAGTAGGTTTTCTAGGGTAAAATTGTAATATGTTAATTTAAAAATATGAAACTCAGAATATAATAGATAAAACAGCTAATTTCATTAATTGAAGCATTTAAGAAAGAGGAAAAGGATTTAAACTGTGTTAGTGGAAGGTCAACATAAGCCTGCTTTGTCTGGGTATAGACTTCACTGCTGTATGGTCTTAGTCCTGTGTGTGTGTATGTGTAAACTCATCTTAGGCATTGTGAACTATATACAAATATATACACATAACACATACACCAACATAGTGAAAGATATAAAGACTGAAGCAAGTGTCTTGGTAAGTGTGTTTTATTTTACATGGACATTTTTATTTAAGAAAAAAAGCTTATTAAGAATCTCGCAAGCTTATTTAAAGCAGGAATTAGTGAGATTAGATCAAGAAGTAACTGAAAACTAAAAAGTAGCTTAGAAATCTGTCTTGGCAAACACATCAAAAAGGTAAAAATTTTTAAAAAGGGCAATCAGAAAGTGGATGGAAAATTAAGCAAGATAAAAATTTTTAAATCATCTTTCACAGATCGACAGAAGGAAACTAGAGAAGAATAATGTGAAGGGGCTTCTTGCACACAATCCATTACTTCTAGGATGATACGCTGAAAATGCAATGTCTTTGGTTATGGAAAAGGATCCAACAAAACTGTATGGATTTGACTGGGCAGGGAAACATAGCCATTATTTAAATTGTCAAACTTTAGGGATCCTTTTCAAAAGTAATCTCTGATTTATTTTCCCTGAAGAATAATATGTCAGAAAAGAGATCTTCAACTTATAAAAAGAATAGTAATGTAAATATTTTCCTTTTTTGGCTCATTTTTCATGTATGTATCTTTTTTCTGTTCTTGTTTGTTCACTCTTTGTTTCTTTTTTATACAATAATGGTGTCAATTTTAATAGCTGTTATCTGATGTGGAAATCCGTATGAGATGTGACAGTTTCAGTAAATGGCAATAAAATCATGACATAAATCTTCATATAATGAGAACACTCACCATTCCTCCCATACTTAGAGTGGAGAACAGGGACCTCTGTTTTCTAGTTGGAAGCTATATGAAATGCTGTGGTGATCAGATATTTGCTGTTGCTGAGCCAGTCGTTATTCTAGAAATGAGGAAATAGCTCGACAAGATGGTCCTAGAAGATAACTGCTCCCTTACCAAGGGCAGAGGAACTGATGTCACTGTCAAGGTCACAGGGGACAATCTGGACCACACTGTCCCCTAACATGTTCATCAATGTATTAGATTATCTTAGTTTATAATTTAGGACCAAATACATCTGTTATGGAAACATTAGCACCATGTCTTTTGATGTGGATTAAGACATTATTCAGAGAAAATTCTGTTTTCAGAAGTCATTGACACAAACAATAGTCTTTCATGGTCTTACGACAGCAACATTTATATGCATTTATGAAACTCCATAATCATTGGTCTATATAATTAATGTTTTCTTAGAACATAAAATCGTGTCACTATGGGCAAATTTTATTTTAACTTTGAACAATTCAATAGCATTTATTCTGTGTTTACTAGGCACAAGAACCTGTGCAAGATAATATGTAAGAAAAAGGAATGAAAATCATGGATCCTGGCTTAAAGAAGATTAAATTCATTGAGGTAAAAATACCTTTAGGCACACATACCCACACACTAAAAACAGTACACAAACTAAAATAATAATAATACAGTTCGGATTGTGAAAGTCTTTGTTTACTCTTTAAACTGAAGCACTAAAATTAGAAAGTGCCTAAATTTAGCCACATATGAGTAAATATTAGTGTAAATACTAAATAAACTTGCAAAGTAACTTGGAAAGCCTATTAGTGCTATTCTTATAATAGTTTGCCAGCCATTTAAATAATGACATTTTTAGTACAATTGGCAGATGATCTCATAATTTTGAAAAATGGATCATTCATACAATAGATTTAAAAGCTTTTGAGGTGTTATGTTGTGCACCGTAACAAGTCAGACATTAATGTTAATGTATACATTTTGGAACAATGCATCATGTCATTGATTTATATATTATGTCAATGAGACTTACATATTTTAATTACTGCATAATTTATGATATCAGGTAACAAAATATTACTACCTCATGTTTCTGCTACCGTATGATTAAAACAATTTACAGTTTTCCAGTTGCCTTCCAAACCAATGTTTCTGTAAATTTCTTTTGATTTATTTGGTTTTCAAAGGCATTTGCTGCTTTAATTTATTTTTATAGCTTTACTAAAAGAGAAATGAATATGAATTATTCCTTTTGTTTCTTTTTCCTGTTGATTATTTCCTACTTATTTCCCCTCCATTCATTTAGATTCTTCATTTTCTGGTCGTCTAGACACCATTCTTTTAGTGCTACTCTTTTTACTAAATTTAATTTTCACCTCCTGCAAAGCATTTTTTCGCTTTAGAGGCCAGAGCCTCTTGACATTTATCCTTTTCATCAGAATCTTTTTATCATTTGCTATAGGTTGGCTCTGCCATTTTTCTTTCCTCTCTCTTTCTACTGCTAATAGGAGAATAGTACCACATGTATTTCTATGCTACGTTTTTCCTCCTTATCACTTTCTGAAGAGTGTCTAACATTCACTTGCTGTGTTAGAAAAGAGCTTGAACAAAGACAGAGGAAAAGCCTACAGCTGATGGCCTTCCAGCAGGATTATAAAATCATTGCTAGAATGAGAAGCCAGCTGTTGCCATGGCATTTTGCCTAGCATTGTTGAGTCAGGTGTCTTCTTTGTGAATGGAGAATATTGGCATCTTAATACCATAGGTACGAGTCACATATGTCGCATGTACCTGTAATGTCTGGGAGCTACTTGAATGAAATCGTGGTCACTCACCAGGAATCAGACATCTGATTTCAACCTGCTTCTGTCAGTGAAAATATACATATATCGGGCACGGATAATTAGTTCAACTGTGTTTCAGTTTACGCAGTAGCAATCAGCATTAGTGATACATACTTCAATTAATTGTTGAGGCACTTTCCTTACTGTTTAAACCTGCACCCTATGTTAGCATCGGTGTGCACTGAAAATGATGATATTTGGAGTTTGTTAGACAAGCAAATAAAAAAAATTCCAAGTTTGACATATGAAGTTCTCGAATATTTTCTAAATAATCATATTGTCATCAAGCTTCATAAATGACACATAATCACTGAAATAAGCACAACTCAAATTGCACATGTAATTTAGTTTTGTGACAAAAGATAAACAAGTACATTCTCAAGATTATTATGTGACAAATTGCCTATTACTAAAAAAAAAATCTTTAGCGTTTAAGGTGTTGATAATAATAGTTTTAAGTTTGAATGGTTATATCACCATCTGAGCAATAGATACCATGGGATGATGAAAAAGCTTATTCCCCCTATTTCTTCTTCTTCTTCTTTTTTTTTTTTTTTTTTTTTTTGAGATGGAGTCTCACTCTGTCGCCCAGGCTGGAGCACAGTGGTGTGATTTCAGTTCACTGCAACCTCGGCTTCCCAGGTTCAAGCGATTCTCCTGCCTCAACCTCCCAAGTAGCAGGGATTACAGGAACACACTACCACAGAGTAGAGACAAGGTTTCACCATATTGGCCAGGATGGTCTCGAACTCCTGACCTCAGGTGATCCACCCATCACAGCCCCCCAAAGTGCTGGGATTATAGAAGTGAGCCACTGCACCCGGCCTCGTTCCCCCTACTTCTGAGCATTCAGAATAACTCAAATTTTGATGGAGAGAAAGGGACAAACATATCCCACTGAAGATACTGGATATGTGTACACTCCTTGGTGACCTAGATTCACTGCTCCTTACCTGGATTCAATCTTAACAAACTATTTATAAGATAAAGAGAAATGACAGTTGATTGTGTTGGTTGCTATATGGTAAAAGGTAGAAAAGCTTAAGAAAATTTAACTTCATTTTTCCTTCAGTAAAATAATATCTATTAAAAATAAATAATAAAAAAATTTAGTATAAAGACATTTGTTAGAAAAAAAGTACTTAGCATTAGTATTCAAAAACTACATAGCATATTTATTTATCCACTTTAGGCATATTTCAGATGGCTGAGCACACATCTCATGGTCTCACATTCAAGCCATAAATTTATGCAATATGTTCTGTTAATTTAATTGACTAATACTGTACATTTCTGAAAGAAAGTCTTTATTTTCTTTATGTCAATGTAGTTTTAAAGATTTATTCTGCTTCATCAAGGGCTCTCTGTATCTATTCAGTGAATAGTTTATTTTCTCTCATTGGATAACTCCTTTCAAAAATTTCCCACTTTTTTATTCAAAATAATTGCAGTTAAATATGTCCAAGATGAATTATTTTTTCAATACATATCTAAGATAGTGAAATAAGGAAGATTCTCCAAAAATAACCTTGGGAGATCACTTTTGGTTCACTAGAGGAAACTGGAAGTGGGGGATATTGCTTTTCCCAGTAGGAAGAGTTACATGCAAACAGGGCAAAATCCCATGGCCCACAAGGCATTTAACTCCTGTAGAGAGAGCTGGTAAGGAGCTTCATTTCAGACAATCCCTAATGTAAAAAGTGTGTGCAGAGTTATAAAGTATAAAAACTGAGATTTTTTTACAAAGTAGATTATTGGGGAACATAATTAGACATGACTAACCAGGAAGGCAGATTTGATTTAGAAAGGGTGGGGTCAGTACTCCTTCAGGGACCTGGTTATCCAAAGATTTTTTTTAATCCTTTTCACAGCAATCTGTTGTTCTTGTTGGATAACAGCCAGCCAGCACCTTGTTCATTCTCTACTGAAAATGTCACATCCCCATAGATTCCCTGTGAAAAGTAAATCCTCAAGAAGTAGAATTTCCATGTAGAAACAAAGACACTTAGATCCCAAGAGATCCCTAAACCAGCTACTCTCCTGAGTTGATAAGGCTTCAAACTGATCTTCTCTTCTCTTTTCACCTTTTGCCCAAAGAAACTTTCTCTTTTACCCAGTATCTTATTCCATATAAAATTATAGAATTTGTCTTCAGTCATTTTCATGGTCAGAGTTAGACACAGAAAGGACTCCCATGAATGACGTGATAACTGTGAAAAGATCTACCTATTCAACAGTGAGAAAATTAGAATCAGGGTCAAACATGTTTTTGATAGTCTCTTTAGTTCATTCATTCAATGCCCTCCATATGAAGATAAGACCAAAGCTTCTAAAGTTTTCTATGATCCCTGCTGTGAGTTGTTGCCATATATTTATTTTCAACTAGTAAATTTTGTGAAGTTTTCTTTGGATTTTCTTCTTGAACAGATAAATCCATTTCACCAAGGCGAAGGGATCCTAAAAATTAAGGAACTGTGTTGAAATATTCATATTCTGGAGAAAATTGCTCCTGGGGAAAAGTAAAACCTACTGCTGTGTTATATGTGTAATGAGTAGGTAAAGTATCAAATTAAAAAGTGTTAGCAGTTTATTATAGCTGAGCAATCACTGAATTGAAAACAAAACAGGTTTCCTTTTCAATAAACATTAAGGACATGACCTGGAGATAAGAAGATAAGACATTATAAAATCCAACATCAGATTTCAAAGGTTTTTGCTGGCTAGGGTCAAGCTTTTTGTCTTTCTCTTTGTTGTTTTGTTGATCAACAATGTAATACGAAGGAAATTGCAAATAACATCCAGTGTATTTCGTTTTAAACACATATCATGCATATAATTTATTGATTTTGTCTAATACTTCATTTAATCCCTGTCTTTTCTCCTTCTCTATGCTTACTGCTAAATAACATCCCACATAGCACCTGGCACATGGTGTGCTCTCAATAAATAATTATTAACTGAATTTGCTACTTAGAAAATTTAGTATTATCAAGTTTCACATGGAAAAAAATGGATGAAATGTTTTAAAAGTAATTTAAAATGTAAGTTTCTCTATTCTTGAAATATGAAAATGCTTCATTTCTCCCCATCTTGTTATATTTCTAGCTGAGATTACCTGGAAATTGCAGAAGCTTCATGAAAGTCAAGATTGCCTCTAAATAGGATGAAGAAGTATAGAAATGAAGCCAAGATGTCTGTTGTAAACATTACTTAGTAATCTTAAGAAAGCTCCAATTTTAAGAGTTTATTTTCCAGCCTGCAAAATAATGTACCTGTGCTCAAATCAAAACGTTAGAATCAAATATCTTACTGTCAGTACCATTTGTAAAACTCATCTCACTGTACTAACCATGGAGTTTGATGCTATGACTGTGGAGAAAAAAGCCAGCATTCCTTTCCTCAAAAGTTATTTGAGTGTATTCCCACAAATATAGTTCAGAAAGCAAGCAGAAATAGGTGACATGCACTGAGAGGGGTCATTGTAGAAGCTCATGAAAAGATAACCTAATCCACATTGATGGTATAATGGAAACTCTTCTGTGAGAGGTAATATTGGAGCTGAATACTTAAGTATTTGTAAGAAATACCCAGATATAGGAGAAAGAATGTACACTTCAGATAAAGCAATGTGTAAAAATACTGAGACGTTTGATTAACGTATGTTGTGTTTGCATTTGAACAGCTGCAAGTTGCTCAGCATGTGTCATTAAGGTGCCTGTGAGGAAAGTAATCAACAGCGCTGGAAAGTTAGGCAACAGTGAGCGGTAAAGGTCTTATTAATTCAAGAACTATGAAAATATAACAGAGGCCATGATTATTCAAAATCTCTATGTGGAAATATTTTAGGAGTGTCAAACTTGAATACACAGGGAGTTACTGCTAAGGTATTATTTGGAAGATAAGCTTGCATATTAAACATTCTGTTCTTAGAATATGTTTCTTTTTCTGCCAGATTTGGGAAAATCCTGACTTTATATGATATTGATACAGCCACTCTTTGTTTCTTAGGATTATTCTTTAGATAGTATGTCTTTCCCTATTATTTTACTGTCACCAATATGTCTTCATTTTTATTGTTTATTTCTAGTAGACAGGAAGTGCATCCTTATGTTTTTTTAATACAATCTCTCCCTTTTAACTGGACTATTTAGACCACTTATATTTAGAGATATGGTTCGGTTTAAATGTACCATCATGCTCTATGTGTTATGTTAGTCCCAACTGGCCTTTGTTCCTTATTTCTTTTTCTCTGCCATATTTTATCAAACAAGACTTATTTTTAATTATTTTAGATTGAGGGGATACATGTGCAGGTTTGTTACACACGTATATTGTGTGATGCTAAGGTTTGAGCTTCTAATGATCTCGTCATCCAAGCAATGAACAAAGTACCCTATAGGTTAGTTTTTCAACTCTTCTCCCCTCTCTCCCTCCACCCTTTTGGAATCCCCAAAAGGGGATTTCTGCTTGCTTTCTGAACTATATTTGTGGGAATACAGTCAAAGAACTTTTGAGGAAAGGAATGCTGGTTTTTGTCTCCACAGTCATAGCATCTGTTCCCATCTAGCATCGTTCCCATCTTTGTGTTTGTGAGTACCCAATGTATTTGGTTTTTTGTTCCTGCATTAATTCATTTAGGATAATGACCTCTAGCTTCACACATGTTGCTGCAAAGGACATGATTTTGTTTTTGTTTTTTTATGACTGTGTAGTATTCCTTGGTGTATATGTGCACATTATCTTTATCCAATTCACTGGTGATGGGCAGTTGGGTTGATTCCATGTCTTTGCTACTGTGAACAGTGCTACAATGCACATATGACTGCAGGTGTCTTTTCAGTAGAACGATTTATTTTCATTTAGATATATACCCAGTTATATAATTGCTGGGGTGAATGACAGTTTTACTTTTAGTTCTTTGCAAAAATCTCCAAACTTCTTTCCACAGGATCTGGACTAATTTGCATTCTCACCAGCGGTGAATGTGTTCCCTTATCTCTGCAACCTTGCCAACATTTGTTATTTTTTTGACTTCATAATAATAGCCATTTGACTGATGTGAGAGATAGTATCTTGTGGTTTTGATTTGCATCTCTTTAATGATTAATGATGCTGGGCATTTTTTTCATGTTTGTTGGCTGCTTGTGTATCTTCTTTTTTGAAGTGTCTATTCATGTCCTTTGCCCACTTTTATTTGAGTTAATTTTTTTCTTGTTGATTTTAAAGAAGATTCCTGGATATTTAATTTTATCTCTTCTATTGACTCAATTCACCTTTTAATTTTATTTTAGCAAATTCTCTAGAATTTACAACATATACATTGTAATATTGTTCTATGTTATATATAATATATTCTTCTACTTCATGTATAATTTATGTACCATATAATGATATGCTTCAATTTTCTCTCCTCCTGTCTTTTCTTTTTTTGTTGCGGTTGGTTTTTTTTATTTATCTTTGTTTTTGTTTTATTTTCTTCTCTCCTCCTGTCTTTTGTGATAGTACCCTCATATGTTTTTCTTTCAATATATGCTATGAACCCCACAATGCATTGCTTCTATGTTGTTTAAGGCCAAACATTTTACAATAAATTTTTAAAATGAGAAAAAATTTATTTTATGTTTACCTATGCCTTTATATTTCTGGGCCATGTCTTAGTTGTCTAGGTCTTAGTTTCATTTCCAGTTGTTTTCCTTCTGCCCTTCACATGTGAAGGTTTGTTATGTAGGTAAACATATCTCATGGGGGTTTGTTGTACATATTATTTCATCACCCAAGTATTAAGCCCCAGTATCTAATAGTTATTTTTTCTGCTCCTCTCCCTCCTCCCACACTCCCTCCCCAAGTCGGCTCCAGTGTCTGTTGTTTCCTTCTTTGTGTTTATAAGTTCTTATCATTTAGCTCCCACTTATAAGTAGGAACATGTGGTATTTGATTCTCTGTTTGTGTGTTAGTTTGCTAGGGATAGTAGTCTCCAGCTCCATCCATGTTCCTGCAAAAGACATGATCTCGGTCTTTTTTTATGGTTGCATAGTTTTCCATAGTGTATCTGTACCACGTTTTCTTTGTCCAATCTGTCATTGATGGGCATTTAGGTTGATTCCATGTCTTTGTTATTGTGAATAGTGCTGCAATGAACATTCACATGCATGTGTCTTTATGGTGAAAACAAATTATGGTGGGAACACATTTTTGCAGTATACAAATATTCTCAACAGATTCTCTCAGTAATTGTGTCTGAAAAAAGTGTTTATTATTCCTTGATTTTTTTATGAATATTTAGTCAAATATTCTATAGAATCCTGATTTAACAGCGTACTTTTTAAGCCCTTTAAGGATGTGGTACCATTGTTATTTGCTCTGCAGTTTTTAAAAATAAAAAGCAGCGCATGCGATTTTTGTAGTTGTTCTTTTTTACATAATGTGTGTGGATTTTCTTTTTCTCTGTCCCTTTGTTTCTTTTTTATGATGTTTTTCTTTATCATTAGTTTTTAATATCTTTACTATAATTCAACTAGGTATTATTTTTTATGTTGATCTTGCCTAAGCTTCTTAAATATGTTGGATTCAGATTTTCATGAAATTTGAAAATTTTTTGTTCATGTTACTTCAAGTAATTTTTCTCCCATTTCCTTCACATCCTTTCCTTCTGGAATTCTCACTAAACCAATGATGGGTTATTTGTTACTGTACTACGGGCAAACAAGATTTTGTTTTGTTGGATTTTTGGCATTTTTTGCTAACTATATTTTAATTTAAATTGTTTTCATTGCCCTTTACTCAGGTTCATTGGCTCCATCAATTTTTTTTCTGTAGTTTCTAATCTGCCATTCAGCCATAAGGTTTTTATTTCACATTTTGTATTTCTCAGGTCTAGAATTTTCATTTGGCTCTTTCTTATAGTTTTTGTTTCTACTTTGATTACATTCATATTTTTTCCAAGTCATATATATACATACACACACATGCACACACATACACACACACATATGTGTGTGTGTGTATATATATATATAAAATATATATATACTTGAAGTCCATGAATTCTTATTTCATCATTTCTTTCATTCATGAGTTTTTATTCTATTCAGTGACTTTCCTTCTGGTTATAGGATACAAGTTCTTGCCTTATCACATATCTAAAAATTGTGCACTGAGTATTGTAAACATTGTTGAGTATCTGGATTTTATTTTCTTTTAAAAAGAGTGTTGAGTTTTGGTTTGGCAGGCACTTTATTTGATCAGTTTGATCCTTTTGAGATTTATTTTTCAGCTTTGTGAGGAGGAGTATAAAATACCTTTTTGCCCTAGGACTAGTAGTTGTACACTATATCTATTTTGTGGCCTTTCTGGAATGTCTACTGAATGTCGTATATATTCAGCAGGATCTCTACACACTAGTTGTTCATATCATGAATTCTCTCAACCCTGTAAGATCTAAGAATTCTATAGGTGCCAGGTCCTTTTCAGTTAATCTTTTCCTGGTAGATAATATTTGCCTGTCCTCATTAAATCTCATTCTACACACCTGTAGCTTAGAATTAAGACCAAGGTTGAAGGGAATCTATTACAGATTTCTGGGTTTTGTTTGTTTGTTTGTTTTTTGAGAAGGAGTCTTGCTCTGTCACCCAGGCTGGAGTGCAGTGGTGCAACCTTGGCATACTGCAACCTCCGCCTCCCGGGGTCAAGCAATCCTTCTGCTCAGCCTCCCGAGTAGCTGGGATTACAGGTGTACACCACCACGCTCAGCTGATTTTTGTCTTTTAGTAGAGATGGGTTTTCACCATGTTGGCCAGACAGGTCTCAAACTCCTGACCTCAAATGACCCGCCTGCCTCGGCCTCCCAAAATGCTGGGATGACAAGCGTGAGCTACCATGCCTGGCCCTCTAGTGCAGATTTCTAGAGTAATCACTCTAGAAATCTGCTCCTAAAAGTCCAACTATCTAACCTTTCTTAACTTTTATCTCTTTCCCAGCCCTGCAAGACTGCAAAGGTCTGGTTGGATTCACTCTTTCTGTGTTAGGGATGTGGTAAATGCTCCCAGGTTTTAAAAAAAAAGAGATGATCATATGGTTAATCTCTTTTTTTCCCCTCATGGAACACAGACCTGTGCAGTCTCTTTATTTCAGTATATGAAAATAGTTATTTCATATTTTTTTTCACTATTATTGTTCTGACAGAAAAGCTAGTTTAATATTAGTTACTCTATCATGGCTGGATGTAGATATCCTAGTTTATAGATAGATAGATAGATAGATAGATAGATAGATAGATAGATAGATATCCTAGTCTATGTAGATAGGTATGTAAATGTCCTAGTCTATATATAGATATATATAGACTAGTCATATATATAGATATATATAGACTAGTCATATATATATATATAGACTAGTCATATATATATATATATACATATGGCTTAAAAAGTAAGCTGTGAAATCAGGATTCTATAGAATATTTGACTAAATATCCATATATATGACTATAATAAAACTATGTATTATATGTAACTATATATATAATAGTTACATATAATACATAGTTTTATATATTTATATATAGTATATAATATATAGTTTTATATTACATATATGTTTTTATATTATATATTATATATAATATATAGTTTTTATATATATATATATTTTTTTTTTTTTTTTGAGACAGAGTCTTGCTGTGTCACCCAGGCTGGAGTGCAGTGGCACGATCTTGGCTCACCGCAAGTTTTGCTCCCTGGGTTCACGCCATTCTCCTGCCTCAGCCTCCCAAGTAGCTGGGACTACAGGTGCCCACCACCACGCATGGCTAATTTTTTGTATTTTTAGTAGAGATGGGGTTTCACTGTGTTAGCCAGGATGGTCTCGATCTCTTGACCTCGTGATCCACCTGCCTCGGCCTCCCAAAGTGCTAGGGTTACAGGCATGAGCCACCGCACCCAGCCTAAATTTTTTTTTTGAGATGGAGTCTTGCTCTGTCACCCGGGCTGGAGTGCCGTGGCATGATCTCGGCTCACTGCAGCCTCTACCTCCTGGGTTCAAGTGATTCCCCTGCTTCAGCCTCCCAGGTAACTGGGATTACAGGTGCCTGCCCCCACAACTTTTGTATTTTCAGTAGAGACAGGGTTTTGCCATGTTGGCCAGGCTGGTCTCAAACTCCTGACCTCAGGTGATCCACCCGCCTCGGCCTCCCAAAGTGCTGGGATTACAGGTGTTAGCCACCCCACCCAGCCTAGTCAACATATTTTAGTTCGCTGTCTTTCCAAGTGTTTGAGGGCTAAAATTTGGCTTTTAATTATTTCACTTCTTTATTTTTAGTACCCAGCAGAGTAGTTGTCAGATTGCCTGAGACTCTATAAGTAAAAATATTAATGTTTATCTCTGAAAATAGACTGGGTTAAAGCTATAGATTTATATGTGTTTCATATACAGGTGTTTTAAGATATTTTTGGAGTGTTTTAAGACATACTCGATCTAATTATTAAGAAAGTATTGTTTCTCAATTATATATGAAAAACATCTGGCAGTATTAATAGAGAATATTTCCCATTACTTAATTGTTGCTGATACTTTTTTGTCCTTTTCTAATATGTGTTCTTTGTTCTCTATCTAGTTGCCTCTGTGTTCTGCTTGATCAGCATTTGCTTATCAGTCCACTGTAAGAGGACTGATGCATCCAGTTCACTTTGAGGGTCTAACCACATCTTGTTAGAACCTAGTCTGGAATGTGTTATTAGACTCACTTGTTGGACAGAAAATAAATGCCATGACAGCACCCATACAATTTTTTAACAAATATTATCTATGATACATGCTGAAATTATAATATTAAAAATGTTAACACCTGCTCTTGCCTAGGCTATACCTTTGTAGTTTTTTGTTTTGCATTCATTTCAAGTCCTTTGTTGCTCCAGAAGGAGGAGGTTTCATAGGCATGAATTTGCATAAATTTGTAATAAATTAAATTTCTTCTTTTCTTTACCTTTTTATGAATTCTGAAGTTAATACTTCTGAGCATAATGCATCCACAAATAACTCTGCTTTCCCAATATATGTAAATATATAGAGTTACTTTCATCTTTTCCAGTTATACCAGAAAGAAACTTAAGCTTTAAATCATATGTTTCTAGAACCATTTATTTTAATTCACTTTTTTGGACTCTGGCAGTATCCAGTTTTGCTCTTTTGCTTACATTTATTCAATAGATTCTTAGTTGTAGTAACAGACAAAGGATTAAATATACTGCTTACAAGATTTGGAACCATATAGACCTATCTTCACTTAATAGCTGTGCAATTATAAGTAAATTACACAATCTTTCTCTCTCTCAGAATTCTCACCTTGAAAAGTTCATAAGACTGCTATGAGAGTCACTTCTTGGCATTTTGGCTAAGATCTAGTGAAGACTACTATGAGAATTCAAAGGAGCATGCATGCTTTAGAGAGTTCCAACAACTGCAGTAACTCCTAGCACGTGGTGGGCTTTCAATAAATACCATACATAATGATGCTTCTGTTATTCTTTCTCATCTATCAATTACAAAAGTTTTGTGGTGACTGTAGCTTCAAGAGGAACAAAGTTATCTTTGTCTCAAGGAAACGTTCTTGGCCATACTTGCAGACATTTAAAATCTGGGTACCTACCAGGGGATTTTTGAAAGTATCAACACAGGCCGGGCACGGTGGCTCACGCCTGTAATCCCAGCACTTTGGGAGGCCGAGGCAGGCGGATCACGAGGTCAGGAGATCGAGACCATCCTGGCTAACATGGTGAAACCCTGTCTCTACTAAAAATACAAAAAAAAAAAAATTAGCTGAGCGCGGTGGCAGGTGCCTGTAGTTCCAACTGCTCGGGAGGCTGAGGCAGGAGAATGGCGTGAACCCGGGAGGCGGAGCTTGCAGTGCGCCAAGATAGCGCCACTGCAGTCCGGCCTGTGTGACAGAGTGAGACTCCGTCTCAAAAAAAAAAAAAAAAAAAAGAAAGTATCAACACAGCCATTTTTATCCCATAGACTAATGTTTGGCAACTTGAAGGAAGAGATTCCTAGATGAATTATTCGTTTGCTTTATGTCAATACAATTAGATATTTGCTTATTGTCCATTTCCTTGTTCAAAATATAAGTTATATAAACAATACCTGTTTTGTTTGCTTTTGTGTCCACTATGCTTTGCACAGCCTAGGACACATATTAAACACCTAATAAATACAAGTAACTAAAAATGTAATATATATGCAAGTGTTTTATTGCTGATACATTTAAATGTGTGACTGTAGAACTGGTGATACCAATGATTTATGAGGGTTTTTTTCCCACTGGAAGTTATATCGACAATGCTATCTATAAGCTTGATATAAATTATTTATAGTTCTAAAGGTTGAAAAAATGTAGAGTATAATAGCAATAGTATCTTTTTGTTGTTGTTGTTGTTAATGCTATCACTATTGCAATTTGAAGACCGTGTCCCTGGTTTATTACTTTTTTTAAAAAAAAGACATAAGTAAGAGGTAATAGTCATTATGATGAGTGTTTTCAAGAAGTAATTTTGAGAATCATAGAGAAAATAAAGATCAGTTGTAGATCCAAGCTCTGTTTCTATGAAAGTATTGGTTGATTAGTCAATTCAGTTCAGACCATCAGAGAACTATATGCATGATAAGACCCTCGGCTACAGGTATTTGAAGATCAAATTGGTAAGTGAGAATATAAAAGTCAATAAGTCTGTGGATATTACATAATCTCAGATTATACCTTTTTAGAATTTCTGGAGAGGCATTTTTAAAGAGTTCCAAAAATAGAATTTTTTTTTGGATCTTCTGTGCACTTTTCAGTGGAACACAATCAAGGAATAGGAGCAAAATAGGGAGGCAAAACGATCTAATTTTGAGAAATAATTGGAAAATATTTTTGTTTTTTTGCCACAGACTTATAGATCATCTTGTTATTTTCTCCATGGGAAGAAGACTTGGGCTAATGGCTTGAAAATTGTTAGACCCCTCAGGTGGGTTTCAAGCCAGCCAATCCCCTTCACAACTACTTAGAATACATGCCAATTTCAGTTGTTAGCAGTCATTTGCATGACTTGCCTTGCTTAATATTGCAGCAGATTGGGAAAATATCCAACAAAGCACCAATTTGAGATAAAATTAAATACCTGCAACACAATCAAATTTAAAAGACAAAGAAATTGGCCATCATTTGTAATGATCTGAAAATAGATCAAAACATTGATTTAATATCTTGTGAGCACTGATGCACATTATATCATTGCCCATAACTTAAAAATACCTTCAATAAAAATATATGCTTTAAATTTAAATTTCCTCCTAAGAAAATAATAAAATTAATGTGATGCCAAAATTGGAAAGCATGGCTAAAATGAAAACTCCGATGTTAGTGTTAGGAATGCCCATAATTCAGATGCATTCAAATATTTGTTCCATCCTCATTTGCCTTAATTTATTATTAACTACTTCTAGTGCAAGTAATGTCAATTGTGACCAGAAAAAGAAAGAAAAAAGTTATTGCAGCTTTTATTCACTTTGAAAAGGCAATCATTGTTCTATTATTCTCTTTCAGGCACCAAATTCTTAAGCAGATAATACAATAAATAAGCATTTGGTTCAGCCTATTAGTCTCTAACATACTTTCTAAAATTTTCTTTGACCTCCCATTTGGGCACAAAATATGCAACTATTTTTCTAATTTGAAAGAATTATATCTCTTATAATGGCCTTTATTTGATTGAAATTATTTTGTTCTACCCGTTTACCTTGAATTTCAGTTAATATTGCTCATTGTCCAATGAGAAATAATGTGTCTTGTTCATAAGAAAATTGACATTTAACTATAAAATGTAGATGACTTTTTATCTGGTTAAATATTTTCTTAAACTTTGCAACTGTTTTAAACAAATTTATTTTTCTTCTTTTTCTCAAAACTTGTCAGTTCTGAACTTTGCTAAATAGAAAACATACACAATTATTTAGAATGTATTATTACTTTTAAGGCTGAATATTTTTTGCCAGAGTTAGTATTCTCTTTCATAATTAAAGAATGCCATTCACATTGGCAAGTAGTTTTCTTCTATCTTCATCAAAATTTCTGTCTATTATTCAGAGGTGTTTAATCATAAAATGTCTTGATTAGTAGTCTTTCTGGTACTTTGTTTCAGAAAAATATCTAGAGTTAGAAAATCAATTTCTGAGATTTTTCAAGTGAATCAATAGATTGCATATATGGTACAGCTATTGCAATTGTTGTAACAATTGTTCTATCAGGAGTCTCATGTTTTTTGTTATAAGATATAGGAATTAATAATCTTAAATTGTATTTTATTAATTCACAGAGATTATATTTAGCACTCAAAATGCCAACTCTTTTCTATATATATATTTTGGGGTTTTTTTGAGATGGAGTTTAACCCTGTTGCCCAGGCTGGAGTGCAGTGGCACAATCTCGGCTCACTGCAACCTCTGCCTCCCAGGTTCAAGCAATTCTCCTGCCTCAGCCTCCTGAGTAGCTGGGACTACAGGCGCCTGCCACCATGCCCTGCTAATTTTTGTATTTTTAGTACAGACAGAGTTTCTCCATGTTGGTCAGGCTGGTCTCAAACTCCTGACCTAGGGTGATCCACTCACCTCGGCCTCCCAAAGTGCTGGGATTACAGGTGTGAGCCATCACACCCAGCCTGTCTTCAGTATTTTTGATAATTTGTATGTACTGTATTTTCTTTTGAAGTTTGAAATTAGCAATAAACATCAATTAGTTTATGAAATATTACAAAAAAACTGTATCACAAAAGAAAATTGTTAAATTGTCTCCATATTGACTTCCTTTTTATTTCATCTATTTATTTCCAATTTATTAGACTTTACTCTGGCTACTTTATTCAAAACAGTTAATTAACTACGAAAATGTGATCATGCAAACATATGGGCTTATTGTATGTATCATTAAGTGAAGACTATCAAACGAGTATATCCAGAATATGTTCCATGAAATACTAGTTCTTCAGGATAATAATGGATGTCATTTGCAATAGAATTAGTACAATTTTCATTACAGTAAGAATTCTTTAAGTCGAATATACATAGTCTCAAAGCTAGTCCCACTCTTTGCCAAATTTCCTCAATAGTTTTATCACAGATTATTTTTTCTTGAAGTATCTTTTAGATAATATCCTATAGAATAAAGCTAATATAAGCAAACAGAAAAATATTCCACTAGTAATAGCTAATCTAAGTAAACAGATTTGCTTTTTCACCCTATGCAACAGGAAAAGTAAAGCCAATTGTACTAATGAACTAAACTCCACTGTTATCTACTCCTTTGATTTAGTTAGATGTTTTGTTTAGTTTCTATTACCAAATTTCCTGTTTTCTAACATGTTCAATTTGTAAACCATCTCAAGTAATTTTGGATACAAATGTTCATTTTGGAGACAAATGTTCTGTTAATTCCCTTTTCTGCCACAAATAAGCACAATTTATTTATCTTTATTTGGTGCCACAATATACGTGACATATATATATTTTAATTACATGAAGATTTTATTAGTATTCTTGTCTGTTCTCAATATCAGAACTGAGTATTTTAATATCACAGTATGTATCTTGTTTTCATTGTGTATGTCACAAAAGCCTAAAGGATTAAAGTGAAATTTCTAATGTGGTTTTCTGGATATTGTCTAATTCATAGGTCTATATGCATTTCTCGTCTTTTAAAGAATTGCTCTATTTTATCACCAATAATTCACAGGAGCACATTACAATGTCAAGTTCTGTATTTAAAAATGTATATTTATTTCCAGACCAACTTTGGTTCTTCACTTCAAACATTTTATCACCAGATTTACTAATGGACTATTGGTTACTTTCTTCAGTACAGTTTTCTTCTTTTAACTTTAAATTTGCATTAAAAGAGAACAAAAAACATGTTGATTACAGTACGGCAAATTAAGTTCTACAACGGTCTAATTAGAATGGCAAATTGTTCCATTCTTTCCTTAGAATACTCCCAACACATCAGTGAAAAATGTACAAGACAAATGAAGCATTCAAAAATCTTAATTCTATTCCTCATTTTAGAAGAAGGTACTAGTTGAACACAAAGTGAAATGCTAAATTTTTAAAAAATGTAAAATAAAAAATATAAAATGAAGGGGTATCAAATTAAAATGTTTTAAAACAGCAATAATTTAAAACTATCTGAGCAAATAATCTAATCTACAACATACTTAAAGTTTGCACACACTTTAATATTTAATCCAATTCTATTCTTCTCAGGATAACTTTTTTCATCTAGGGATGAAAGCTAGAGATTTGTAAACTTCTTTATGTTTAAATCCCTATAGCAAAATGCATAAAATTATTATGAAAACCAACAATACTGAAATATATTTAACAAGATGTTTTAAAAATAGATTTATAACTGGATATATACGGTTTATTAACGTTAAATAACAAGATCTAGAGTATGAACTAACTACCGTAATTTTCAAGTACTGAGCATTACAGTAAGTCTACAACTTAAAATTATATGAATACTTTAAAGATTCCTATTGGTGACAAGATTATAGTTTTTGGTAATACTATTATAAAGTTAATAAAATTGGGATATAATTTTTCCCATTCAGACTTTTGAGGTTCTATTTATTCTATCCCTGCACCAATGTGGAATAAAAATGGAAGGCTAACCAGCTCTTATCAGTGCAAAACTTCCTGAATCTTTTGAGATCTACCCAGAATTGCTAAATATCTCTCCTCCTCAGTCACCCTCATTCTTTCCCTCATTTATGGAGCACTTGCTATTTCCATCTCCATAATAGTTTAGGTTAGCTGTTTTCCCCAGTTCTCCTTTTAAATTATGACATGTATTTGCCTAGCAAATTGGCAATACTAAAACAAATTTAAAATACCGTTGGGAAGTGTACTATTGTGTCCAGAACAGGTGCGGACCCTCGCCGTGAGTGTTCCAGTTCTTAAAAGATGGTATCTGGAGTTTCTTCCTTCTGATGTTCGGACGTGTTCGGCGTTTCTTCCTGCTGGTGGGTTCATGGTCTCGCTGGGTTTGAGTGAAGCTGCAGCCCTTCACCGTGAGTGTTACAGCTCTTAAGGTGAGGTGTCTGGAGTTGTTCGCCCCTTCCAGTGGGTTGGTGGTCTTGCTGGCCTCAGGAGTGAAGCTGCAGACCTTTGCACTGAGTGTTACAGTTCATAAACGTGGCGTGTCCGGAGGGTTTGTGGTCTCGCTGGCTTCAGGAATGAGGCTGCAGTCCTTCACAGTGAGTGTTATAGCTCATAAACGCAGTGTGGACCCAAAAAGTGAGCAGCAGCAACATTTATTGCAAAGAGTGGAAGAACAAAGCCTCCACAGGATGGAAGAGCACCGGAGCAGGTTGCTGCTGCTGGCTCAGGTGCCCTGGTTTTATTCCCTTATCTGGCTCCACCCACATCCTGCTGATTGGTCCATTTTACAGAGAGCTGATTGTTCCATTTTACAGAGAGCTGATTGGTCCGTTTTACAGAGAGCTGATTGGTCCGTTTTGACAGCATGCTGATTGGTGTGTTTACAATCCTTCAGCTAGACACAGAGTGCTGATGGGTGCATTTACAATTCTTCAGCTAGACACAAAAGTTCTCCAAGTCCTCACCAGATTAACTAGACACAGAGTGCTGGTTGATGCATTTACAAACCTTTAGCTAGACCCAGGGTGTTGATTAGCACATTTACAATCCTTTAGCTAGACAGAAAAGTTCTCCAAGTCCCTACGTTTCCCAGAAGCCCAGCCTGCTTCACCTCTAACTGGCACTTGGAGCGGGAATTTGCGGCTCCTAGACCAGGCACTGTGGCATCCCAGAGGGAGCTGGCCCCAGACAACCAAGAGGAAAAGAGGGGAAGTGAGAAAGAGACAGAGACCCACCATTGTGGCCAACGATCCCACAAAGAGGGAACCGCGGTCCATACACAGGACCCAGTCTCTGATCAAGCCCAGCAGGTGCCAAGTGCTGGGCCCACTGAGCCCGTGCCCACCCGGAACCCACGCCCGCCCCGCGAGTGCCATGCACAGCCCCGGCTCCCTCCCGTGCTTCTCCCTCTGCACCTCCCTGCTAGCAGAGGGACCCGGCTCCAGCCTTGGCCAGCCCCAGAGAGGGGCCCCCACAGCACAGTGGCAGGCTGAAGGGCTCCTTGAGCGCCACCAGAGCAGATGTCTAGGCGGAGGAGGCCCCTAGAGCGAGCCAGGGCCGCCAGCAACTTGTCACCTCTCACTATGAAATAAGTAATAAGAGCCCTTAGACATTGCTAGTAAGAACATAATTGTTACAGTATTTCAGAAAAGCAAATGTACAGAAAGAATCTATAGCTCAGACTTTGACTTCTTGGTAGGAACAGAAGACATGACCACTAATTTTGTTTTGGAGAAAACAAAAAGAAAGGGAATTTTTTAAAAGTGAAAATGCCTCAAGGATAAGAAGAGTGGTAAAGAAGAAAAAAAAGAACAATATTTTGGAAAATACAAATCAGATGAAAGATTTAGGAAAACAGAGAAAGCTCAGTCACAAAGTCCTCAATAATTGGTGAATCCAAATTCCTAGAAAATAAGGATATTTCAAATAAGGAGCCCTGCTTGAAAAATTGTCTTAAGAAGCTGTTAGATCCATTCTGTCTTCGAGACCCCATCTTAACTCTAAATAGTGTAACAATTGTCTCTCATCACCCAACCACTCACTCTAGAAAAGACTGGACTTTATTCTCTAAAAAGGACAAGATGGAGGATTCTGGACTGCATACACCAGGCAGGGTTACTGGCGAAGAAAATATATACTTATTGAATGAGGAAACCTCCAGTATGTTTCTCCTAACTGACCCGCCTCCCATAGGATTAGGCTAAATAAAAAATCACATTTTTATTTCTAGCATAAAAGATACAAAGACATCAAATCACACTCAGAGTAGTCTTCAAGCAGCAACTACCAACTACATGCTGCAGAAAACTGCATGAAAGACGGGGCCAAAATAAAAAACAACAGACAATTAGAGGGAACAGACATTTTCATGGCCAAGGAGAAAATCATATGTGTGTATGTATGTGTGTGTGTGTGTGTAAAATAAAATGTATATATATACACATGTGAATATATATAATTATATATAATTATATTAATAGAATTATATGTATGTTTGTGGGGGTATATATATATATATATGTGCATGTGTATGTATAATTCTAGAGATAGTAGCAGTTACTAACATCTTGAAACAAGAATGAAATACTATTTTTTACAAGAAGAAATAGATCTCTTGAAAATTAAAAACATAATAACTGAAATGAAAAATTTAATAAAAGAGTTGGAAAACAGAGTTGAGGAAATATCCCAGAAAATACAGTAAAGCACAAATAAATAAAATATTGGAGAGTAAAGGTAAGAAAATGTAGAGTGCTAGCCAAAAAGTTTAATATTCGCTGAGAATTCTAGGAAGAGAGAACAAAGTAAAAGGTGAGAACACCAATTAAATAAAACAAGAACATTTTTCAGAACTAATGCGTGTGAGATTACAAAGGGCTCATAGTACTTAGCACACTAGAGAAAACCATGCCCCCACCAAGGCACATGATTTTGAAATTTCAGGAAACTGGAAGGACACTGAAATTTTACAGGCTTTCAGAGGTAAAAATAGGTGGCATACAAACATAATGATATACACTTAATCAGGAACTTGCTGATATTATGCTTTACGTGCATTAGGAAAGAGAGCCAGGAGGGACAAGAGCATGATGTGTTAGAGACTAGGGGAGAAATAAATGCTACATTGTCATTTTCCATAATGGGAACTTACAGTTAATGCCTCAAATAGAAAAAATTAAGAAGTAGACAGGCAAACACATTAACTTAGAATATGGTGGTTAAAACTTGGCAACAATGAATTAGCTGAGATAATTGACAATATTTGTCTTGAGGGAGAAAGAGAGGAGAGGAACAGGAAACTACAATTTCTGAAACTGTGGTTCTTTGTGTGAATGTGTAACTTTTGTTTTTGAAAAAGAATAAAGAATAAAATATGTTCAGATTATTGATTTACTAATAAAAGTCAGAATTATACCTATAATAATCTAATTCTGTATACCAAATCAGTGTTTATAATGCAGGTACCACAACAAGGAAATAACCAAAATGTATAAAAATAAAGAAAAAATGTTATGAAATGTCATTCTTATCATAGGACATTATGTAATCAAACATTTTGAAGAGATTTAGCAATATAAAAATGCGTATAAATTAATATCAAGTGAAAAACCAAGATGAAATGATTTATTTTCAAAATTCAGCCTGGCTTCAAAGGAAGAACAAAAATTGATCTCTTGGAAATTAAAAATATAATAACTGAAATGAAAAATTTCACAATTAAGAGATTAGTAAATAACTGAAAATATATTAAAATATATATGGTGAGCTTTGGAAAGTAGAATTATGTTTCTTTTTGTTTTTTTCTCTAAAATTTTTGTATTTTCAAAATATATATGCAGCAAATATATTTTGTTTATAAGTTCTTAAAAGTTTTAAAAAAAGCAGTGAAACTGTGACTACAGATTTTTCTATTGAGGTTTTATAATGTTCACTAAGTTTTCAAATTTGATAGAAACCAGCAATGGTAATTTGGACTTAGGGACATAATGTAAACAGTAATATGCTTATTATTTTTCCTACTTAGTTTAAGTGAAAAAGTTTTCCAGGTTAGTAGAAAGTTTATAGCTTTCCTCAGTAATAGAATTTAGAGTGTGAGGTTATACCTTGTCAATAAGAACCTCTCTTACAGACAGTAATACTGTTATTTTCATAGATTGTTACATAGTTGGAAAGAGTAACCTTTTATTCACTACTTCAGAAGATAATTTGTAAGTCCTTCTTTCACTTTTTTTTATCAATGCCCATAGATGTGAAGGTATAATTTTCTGAAAATGTATTTGCCAGTTATAAATCTGATTTGAACACAAGAATGCATATATTCATGTGCTTCCTAAGCCAAAGATGTAATAAGAATTCACAAAAGAAACACACATAATTTATGGCTACATGAAGCCACAGTTTCAAGAAGAAAATTGAAAAGCAACCAATCAGCAGTCTTTGGTCTGTTTGAATTTTGTCACTGAGTTACTTCCCTGATGTTTTAACTGAATTGACTAAATGAGGTCATATAGATATTGTTTTAACATTGGCAGCTTGAATTGACTATGACATTATTTAGTGAAGATATGTTTCCAGGCACTAAAAATTCTGAACCTTTTTCAGTTCTGTATGTACCAAGAATATGTCATCAGTAAGTCCTTCCTCAGAATAGAGGATACTCCCAGCACAGCAGAAACTCAGAAAAAGGGGTTTATGTAGCCTTTTAATTTTTTTTTTTTTTTTACTTCTACTTTAGGTACAGGAGTACATGTGCTAGTTTGTCATATAGGTAAATTGTGTGTACAGAGCCTTTTAGATGCATTGTTAACATTTGAATAATATGTAACACAGGGAAATCTATAACACGGAAGTGTAGGCATTTGTGAGAGATGCCACATAAATGCTGTGGGAGGCAAAATGCAAGTAGTCAGGGAAGGTCATATATTACAGAACTTTGCATTTTGACACAGACAAGTTCCTTCAGAATTTCCATCAAAATTCTAAAGAAATAATTATGTGTCTACAGCATAATGTAGTATCATTCATAGATATGTATATATGAGAAGAATGCAAATTCATGCCTAGATTTGCTGTGACTTAAGTGAACAAAGATAAAATACAGAGCTTAAACACATAAGCCTACGATGATAAAATTGCTAACTAAAATAAAATTGTAAAATTCAAAAAATCTGCAAGTTACACAAATCGTCCACTTGTTTAGTTACCACAAGAAACTCATGATAAAAAGTCTGTGGTCTTATGATATATCATAATGATTGCTGAAATGTATATTTCTACTGCCATGTAATATCATTGCTAATTCAATTCAGAAGCATTTATTCTATGTGTCTTTCCTCTAGGGAGTAATTGAGGGCAAAATTATTAAAAGTAATAATAAATTATCTTATTTGTTTTACTTAACTGAATCTGTTACAGTTACATCAAATTTTTTTGGTAGCGCCTTTGATTATAATTTTTCTTTCTTTCTGTTTCTCTCATTCAGCTTAATTTAGTGAATGTAGTGAAAGACCTAACTGCCCTTCTCTGTGAGAGTGTCACGCTGTCAACAAAACTGACAATGTATCCAAAGGGAAAAAAATTATTTTGATTTTGTGACTGACTCGTTCATTGGAAATAAATGACTTTCCTTGTCATGCAAGGATCATCTTAATATGCACTGTGCTTTTTTTTTGCAGTATTGCTGCTACTTAGAGATAAAAAGCACAATTCAGAAACACAGGAAAAATAATCTACTATGTTGCCTTTCCTCAAAGGTCACAAATAGAAACATTACAGATGGTGAGCGGATCACTTTGCCTCTGTTAATACATCTGTATGGTCATAATCAATTCTTCTGAAGCTACAATTCTCTCTCATAGTATCAATTTGAATTCAAAATGAAATATTGCAACTACAAAAGTTGTTTCTACAACTAGAAAACAAAAGAAGACACGTTTTACTTCCAAGACCAAGAGTAGAAATCAGCATTGTAAGTAGAAGTTATGAAAGTAGGTATTCTTTCCTTTTAAATAATTTAAAATATGTAATATTAAGTCACAATATCAAAATCCTCCCCGCACCTCATTAGAGAGTTACTCTTTGGATATGTCAGCATTCTTTTAATAAATATTTATTGACCATCTACTGTATGTGAAGTACTGTAGTGCAGTTTTAGGGGATAATTATTTTTAAGCAGTTACTATGCAAACTTCCTGCGTTTGGGATGTCTTTAAGGTATACCACCCCAGAGAATACTGGCACGACATTAGCACAAAGCAAGGACTATAAAAATGATTCACTTCTCAGGTATCAGCAGACTCAGAATGAAACAACAAGGTACTGAGTACATACTATCGAGAAGTATTATCTCCTTTAAAATTTCACATAAAACAGTACCTGAATTTTATTTCAATGAACAAATTAACATGGAGTACAGTCTTAGAAAGGGTGAAGTAGTTTTCTGAGATGTAAATTTTTGAGGTCATGACTTAAAAAGCAGAATTCCTTTTATGATAACATCTATGCTAGCCAGATATTTCTAAACCAGAGATAAAGATGAATAGAGTTGAGTTTCAGATACTAGTTGGACCATCAACACAAACACTTAATTTGTACAGAAATAAGGGAGAGCTAAAAAAGTGTGAAAGAGATGGTAATTTTCTAGAGTTCTGAAATATAAAAGAACAACTTAAAGACAAACAGACAATGACTATAACAATAGGAAACAATAAGAGGGGTAGTTTCTAGATTAGTAGACACCCTGGAAAGCAAAAAGAATGTGTATTGGAAATTAAGATAAAAACACTAGTTCATATTTACGTGTTTTCTTCATCATACATGTTTTCGCATGCACTTTTTTTTTTTTTTTTTTTTTGAGACGGAGTGTCACTCTGTCACCAGGCTGGAGTGCAGTGGTGCAATCTCGGCTCACTGCAACCTCCACCTCCAGGATTCAAATGATTCTCCTGCCTCAGCCTCCCAAGAGGCTGGGACTACAGGCACGTGCCACCATGCCCGGCTAATTTTTTGTTGTTTTAGTAGAGACGGGGTTTCACCCTGTTAGTCAGGCTGGTCTTGATCTCCTGACCTCATGATCCATCTGCGTCCACCTCCCAAAGTGCTGGGATTATAGGCATGAGCCACCGTGCCCGGCCCACATGCACTATTTTATTTCATTATTTGAACAAACCAAAGGAGCAGGACAGATAAGAAGTATTTTGAGTGGATGGTGTCTTTGAGGAAGTAGTAGTCAACTATTTTCACAGCAAAGGTGCATTGGTAACTGTGCTAAAATCCAGTGATTTACAACAAAAAGCATTTCTTTTCATGTGTACATTCTACAGGTTCACTGTGATTTCCCTGATCTAAGCTGGACTCAGTGTAGAAGGCTTTGTCTTCAGGCTTTGACTTTCCTGGGCTTTATTTCCAGGCTGCAAATTGAGTTCAAGATTTCTCCACATTTGTTTTTGCTGGGCCCCATGCTAAAACGGAAAGGTTATCTATAGCATGCTCTTCACATGACATCTGAGGCAAACAGAACAAGCACATGTAATGCCCGTAGATGTGTCATATTCTCATTCCTTTGGGAAGAGCAATCATATGAACAAGCCTAACATCAAGGATTAAGGCAGTACATATTCCATTCATAGTAGTAGTAGGAGTATTTGCCAAAAAAATAATTCAAATTATCATAGGGGAAATACACGGCCCACTTGAGAGAAAATGTTGATGGAGACTTCTCAGAAAAGATGGCAAAATTTTTTAAAACTTTGCTCCACTTCTTCCAGTAAATTATATAATACTAAAAATATGTCTGCCATTGTATTAGTCAGCGTTCTCCAGAGGGACAGAACTAATAAAAGAGAGAGAGAGATACATAAAGGGGAGTTTATTAAGTATTAACTCACACAATGACAAGGTCCCACAATAGACTGTCTGCAAGCTGAGGAGCAAGGAGAGCCAGTCTGAGTCCCAAAAGTAAAGAACTCGTAATCCTATGTTTGAGGGCAGGAAGCATCCAGCATGGGAGAAAGATGCAGGCTGGGAGGCTAGGCCAGTCTAGTGCTTTCATGTTTTTCTGCCTGCTTTATATTCTAGCCATGCTGGCAGCTGATTAGATTTTGCCCACCCAGATTAAAAGTGGGTCTGCCTTTCCTAGCCCACTGACTCAAATGTTATTCTCCTTTCACAACACCTTCACAGACACACCCAAAATCAATACTATGCATCCTTCAATCCATTCAAGTTGACCCTCAGTATTAACAATCACAGTCGTCTTACTTTTTGCTTTCTTCCCTTTGATGCCTCACTCCTGCACACCTCATTCCCAAAAGTTACCAGCATTTGCAGTTTGGTCATATTCTTAACTTCTTCCCTAAATTATTGTATGTGTATGCTGACTGTCTCACTGATAGAATCAGGGTTCCCAATAACACAATGGGTAGTGTCAGTAGAAAGAAGGTCAGGGAACACACATAGCTGATGGGACAGTAGGGTGATTATTTTACAGGCTGTGGCAAATAGCTGTATTATGGGATACTGAGAAGTGAAAGGGGACACAGGAGGAACAACAATTAGTTTTCATGGGAAGTCTCTCAAAGTTGCATCCTCACGTAAATTGCAAGTAGGGAACAGCTGGATAGTATAACTGACCACTAAGTGTTTCGCTCTAACTATAGCAGAAAAACTAACAGAAACTGTTAACACGTAACACTGATTTAAAAGCATTATTTTATTTTTTCAAAATAGTGCATTTCGATGTATTTTAATTCAAAAATAAATAAAAATGAGAAAGCAAGCCTGATTTAGTGCCTGGTCAGGTAAAGAATAGATTTTAGTAAGCATTGCAAAGTAGCATCCAGCATAATTTTAAAACTGTGTGGAAGAAGAGATTATTCCCTCTGACTAGATGGAAAGAATGAATATGTACTGTGTTACATATTTTGGGTATATCACTATTTGATTATCCATTCTCCTGCCCATGGCCATATGGGTTGTTTTCACATTGGGCTATTACAAATAAGACTCTTTTAAACATTCTTTCACAAGTCTTTGTGAACATATATTTTCATTTCTCTTGGAACAAAATGGCTGAGTAATGGGTTAAAGTATGTTTAAATTCATGAGAAGCTGCAAAGCAATTCTTAAAATGGTTTTACCATTTTACTCCCCCACTGGTAATGTATGAAATTTCCAGTTGCTTTGCACTCTTGCTCTCATTTGGTTTTTATCATACTTTTTAATTTTAGCCATTCTAGTGTGTGTGTGGTGCATCGTGCTTTGAATTTGTAGTTTTAATTTGCATGTCCCAAATGAGTAATGAGGAAAACTTTTCCTAAGTGTTTCGCAGCCATTTGAAATGTCTGTGCCAGTCTTTTTCCAATTTTTATTAGGTTTCTCATCTTATTATTGTTGATTTTTATTAGTTTTATATATATCTGGATTCAGCACTATCGACAGATAAAATTACTCCAAATAATTTTTCCAATATTGTTACCTGCATTTTCTTAGTGGTATTCTTTAATTTTAAAAAATTGCTTTTTTTGATGAAGCTTCATTTCCTGCTTATTTTTCCTTTATGAGCAAGTGATTTTTCTGCTCAATTAGGTATGTTATTTTTATCCCCAAACAGAACATTATTGTCTTATGTCTCCTTCTAATAGTTTTATAGCTCTGAATTTTACATGTAGGAATGTGATCCAGGCTTTTGTGCACAGAGTAAACTGGGTATTGACTTTTTTGTATATTCTTCTTTTTTTTTTTTTGACTGATGGAGTTTTCCAGTTGTATCTGCAGTAGTATCTGCTAAAAACAGATATACATTAACAATAGCAATAGTAAGCTATTAAAAATATTCATTTCTCCCTTGAAATGACCTTGTATCTTTGTCAAAAATCAAACTGAGCATATATGAATGAGTTTAACAAAACTAGTACTGTTCAAACTTTGTACAATAATCAAATGTGCTATTATCTACTCTCTCCATTGGGGTAGTCAACCACTTTTGGCTGTTCAGTAATTGAAAGGTAGCTAGTGTGATTGAGGAAAACACTTTTTAACTTAATTTAATTTGTATTAATTTAAATTTAGATAACCTACTATCCTACTGGATAGAACAGATCAGCAACTAGTATTCCGTTTCATTGATATATTTATCTATTCCAAGTCAACCAAATTCTTGAAAACTATAGCTTTATTTTAGGTCTTAACTATATTATTTTTAAGATGGCTATTCTAGATTCTTGATGTTTCTATATAAATTTTTTTGTTGTATATATTTTTAGAGACAGAGTCTCTGTCACCCAGTCTGAAGTGCAGTGTCACAGTCATAACTCTCTATAACCTCAAACTTCTGGCCTTATGCAGTCCTCCCACCTTGGCCTCCCAATGTGCTGGGATTTACAGGCATGAGCCACAGTGCCCAGTCCATATAAATTTTAGAATCACTTATTTCTTCAAAAGAGCTTGCTGGAATGTAGTGCAGTAGTGTGCACCTGTGGCCCCAGCTACTCAGGAGGCTGAGGTGGAAGGATCGTCGGAGTCCAGGAGGCAGAGGTTGCAGTGCTCCAACGTCATGCCACTGCTCTCCAGCCTGGCAATGGAGGATGACCCTGTTGGAATATTTGTTAAGGTTGTATGGAACTTATTGAACTTATTGCCATCTTAACAACATTGGAACATTGAATCTTCCAATCTACAAGCATGACATTTCTTTAGATCTTATTTGATTTTTCTCACCAGTGTTTTCTAGTTACCAGAGAAGAGATTTTGTATATTTTACTTCATATTTATTCTAAATTTCCTTTGTATATTTCCTGTTAGAGTAAATTTTATTTTGAAGATTTGTATTTTTCCTGCTAGTGTAAATTGTATTTTGAAGATTTATTATCCAATTTAGTTTCTCATGTTTAGAGAAATAAAATTGACTTTTGAACATTGACCTTGTATTCTGTGATGGTATTAAATTAACTTCATGCTTCTAGTACCTTATTATAAAATACTTAGTATATTATATGTACATGATGAGGTTGTTTGCAAATAAAGAATATTGAGGCTGGGCGCAGTGGCTCACGCCTGTAATCCCAGCACTTTGGGAGGCTGAGGCGGGCGGATCACGAGGTCAGGAGATCGAGATCATCCTGGCTAGCACGGTGAAACCCCGTCTCTACTAAAAAATACAAAAAATTAGCCAGGCGTGGTGGCGAGTGCCTGTAGTCCCAGCTACTCGGGAGGCTGAGGCAGGAGAATGGCATGAACCCAGGAGGCGGAGCTTGCAGTGAGCCGAGATTGTGCCACTGCACTCCAGCCTGGCGACAGAGCGAGACTCCGCCTCAAAAAAAAAAAAAAAAAAGAATATTACATTGCTTCCTTTCAAGTATTTATACCTCCTTGGATTTTTAATGTGCACAATCATGCTTTCCAATCTTGAGGACTGTTATTTCTTTATCTTAGTTTATTGCACAGTCTAGGGCCTCCCATATGACAATGAATGAAGGTTTTGAGAGCAGATATTCTTACCTTATTCCTTTTCTTAGGGAAAAACCATTCATTATTTTGCCTTTGAATAGTATGTTAGCTAGAGGGTTTTTATAGGATGAGTTTGATCTATTCTTCTTCCTAGTTTGAGAATGGTGTTTAGTGTCATCAAGCGCTTTTTCTGATCTACTGATAGGACAAATTACATGGATTGATTTTGAAATGTTGAACAAACTACATTCTTGAAATAAACCTTACTTGTTTATACTAGGTCACAGGGAAGGTAAACCCACCTCTTTGTTCCTGAAAGAACATCTTCATCTTAAGACCTATTGTAGCTAATATTATTATAAGTACCAATGGTAGCTAATAGGCCTTATATCTTGATATCTCTTTTTTCTAAGCTTTTACTTTCTTTTATTTTTAGATGTGTCTCTTGTTATGGCTAAATTTAATTTTCATAATAAATCTGTCTTTTTTCTTTTAACTTGTGAGTTTAGTTCATTTATGTTTATTTTAAAGATTAACCAATATGTTACCATTTCTACCATAAGAGTTTATTATTTAGTTTGTCCCACTTCATCTACTTTTTAAAAATCTCCTTTTTACTCTTCTTTTAAATGGATATCTATGCCTTTTCCAGCCTTGGATACAACTAAAACAAGAACTTTCGCATACTCTCTCCTTTCTTAGTGTTCTTCTCTTCCACAATATCAGACATTTTGTTAATATTGTCTAAATTTTTAATTTAGATTCTCTTACAAACATGTATTTCTCTTTATTTGTATTTAAGTTTGTGCACATATGCATATATAAAGGCATAATATAAATATAATAATATTTATTAAATTAAAGATCATAACAAATGTATTTAGTTATCCTAAAGCTGGAAAGTTATCTTGAGTGTGTATCTCTCTATTTTTAAGTACTTTGTCCAAAAATTCTCATTGAAGATATTTGTGTGGTAGCTGTCCTGAGGCATAAATATATGTGTGAAAATATTTCTGAAATATTTTCTTTGTCATACTTTGTTATTTAAAGAAAAGTTCATCCAGATATTGATTCCTATGCACTGTTTTTTTTTTTTCAACATTTTGAAAATGTTGTCTCATGGCTTTCTTAAATCCAGTATTGAGTTTGAAAAATCTGATGTATGTCTAATTTTTCTTTCTTTGTAAGTTATTTGCTTTTTCTACCCATAGCTGTCAGACTTTTCCTTTTTCTCTAATAATATGTGATGTGTTTAGTGTGTGAATTTTTTCTTATCTCTCTTCTTTGACCCTTTATTGGATCTCTTTTGATACACTTTGGATTCATGTACTCTCTAAATCTCATGTTGAATTGTAATCCCCAGTGTTGGAGGTGGGGTCTGATTGGATCATGAGGGTGGATTTCTCATAAATAATTTAGTGCAATCTCCTTGGTGCTGCCCTCATGATATTGAGTGAGTTCTCCAGATATCTGATTATTTAAAAGTGTGTGGCACCTCTCCTCTGCCTTGTTCCCACTCCTGCCATGTGACATGCTTGGTCTTCCTTCACTTGCCGCCGTGATTAGGAGATTCCTAGGGCACTCCCAGAAGCAGATGCCACTGCAGAACTATGAGCCAATTAAACTTCTTTTCTTATAACTAACCCAACCTCAGGTATTTCTTTATAACAAAGCAAGAACAGCCTATACATCTTTATTCTGAGGTCTTTGTTAGTTATTCAAATGTATTATAATGATGTTTACTGGATACATTAACAGAAACTCTTGTCCCAAATGCTCCACCATCTACTTAAAAATCAAAATGGGGTCCAATTTAAAGACATTGAACTTTAAGAAAGACCTTTGCATCAATTTTCCGGAAGTTATTAATGTAAAAGTCACATTTTATTTATATTATATAACGATTTTTAAAAAATAATTTTAACTTTTAGATTTAGAAAGTAGATGTGCAGGTTTTTTACCTGGTTATATTGTGTGATGCTGAGATTAAGAGTACTGAGCATAGTACCCAAGCGTTAGCTTTTCAATTCTTGCCCCCTCCCTCCCTCTGCTCCCCACTCCTCCAGTAGTCTATTGTTGCCATCTTTATGTTCATGAGTACCCATCATATAGCTCCAACTTATAAGTGAGAACCAACTTTTAATATATAGTTTGTGAAAATACCAACTTTTAAAATATAGTTTGCAGTGAAAATTTCTGATAATTATTCTTAATACAGGCTTATTAATATACTCTATAGTAGCAGTGTTAGAGTAATTATCAAAGGACATTCTCCATATGCATTTCCCAAATGTTCCACTGAAAAGATTGTACATGCCAAAGGTGTGCTTAAATGGAGGGCAAATTATTAATTTTATGTCCTCTTCAAGGCATATCTCAAGCCAATTAAAAAGGGATATGTGGTTGTGTGTGTATATATTGATATTAATTTTGGTATGTGTACTTTTAAATATGAATTTGGCTTATGTCATCATAGAAATTTAGAAAACAATAGGATGCTTAATTCACAACAATCTTTTGTGACTATAAATACTTTATTTAATATTCATATTAGTCTGTTTTCATGCTGTTGATAAAGATGTACCCCAAGCTGGGTAATTGATGAAGATAAAGAGATTTAAAGGACTCACAGTTCCACGTGGCTGGTGAGGCTTCACAGTCATGGTGGAAGGCAAAAGGCGTGTCTTACCTGGTGGCAGGCAAGAGACTACTTGTGCAGGGAAACTTCCCATTATAAAACCATCAGATCTTGAGACTTATTTACTATCACAAGAACAACATGGGAAAGACCCGCCCCCATGCTTAATTACTTCCCACCTGGTCCCTCCTACCACACATGGGAATTGTGGGAGCTACAATTCAAGATGCTATTTGGGGACACAGCCAAACCACAGAAATATCCAAAAATTCAAAAAGTAAACTCAAGAAATGTCACAGCCCAGAGTAGTCTAAGGGATCATGACATCTAAATTTGATGTGGTATCCTGGATGGGATCCTGGAAACTGAAAATAAATATTAGGTGAAACCTCAGAAAATATGAATAAAGTGTGGACTTTAGTTAAACAAATGTATCACATTGGTTTATTCATTGTGGTAAATGTGCCATACTAATGTAAGATAATAATAGAGGAAATTGAGTGTCAGCTATATTGAACTTTCTGTACTATATCTGTAATTTTTCTATAAATCTAAAATTATTCTAAAGTAATTTTTTTTATTTTATAAAGTAAACTCAGGGACACCTCACATTTTACTTCTTGACATTTTTATTTTTCTTAGCTATATATGAGATGATAAAAATCTTCCAGTTTAAAAATTAGTCATGAATATGGCATAAATCTTAATATTGGCACATTGAAGTTATATGAGACTGCTGTTCCTGAAAACTGCAGTAATTGTGCATTCATTTTTATAACATTGGTAAGTATGTAAGTATTTAGTTTTTTAACATGAGAAATTAAGAAAGGTAACTTTCTTTCGCTACATTAGACTATCTCAGGTGACTACAAAATCATTTAGCAAGATCTCAGGTGAAATTTACTAAATGGATCATGGCTATTCAGAGTAATTCCTTTATTTATTTATTATGATTTTTTAAAGATATGTAGCCCAAAAAGTGAGCAATTTATATTAACTATCAAGAGAATTAGGGCAATTAGCTGTATCAACTGTAAAATGGATTTAACTAATCAAAATAAAAGTGTAATAAAAATGCAAACCCTACCATAGCAAATTTCCCAGTGCCTTGTTTACTAAAGCCTTCACTGCTTGTGGCAAACTAGAAAGCGATTAAGGACCATAGATGCTCAGATGTAACATATTAAGGACCATAGATGCTCAGATGTAACATAGTTGTGAATACCAATGGAGTTACACATCCACAAAGCGGGAAGCAACATTGACAAAATGCATATGAAAATATTCACTTCCAATGTCAAAGTCTCTTTCCAATTTACTTCCCTGATTTCTGAATTTCTACTGGTGCCTTCTGTTCTATGGTCACTAATCTCTTAGGTTCCACGGTGTAACACAGGCCTCTACTCCCATATGTGTCCGGATGTGTTTTCTGAAACACATAGTATAGGTGCAACTGAAAATCTAACTTTTCTTCAAGCAACTTCAATGATTGAGGAAAGTCACTTTGCGACTGAGGAGCTAAGGTCACTCCTTTGGCTATGATAGTGAACCAGAGGAGAACTGAGGAGTCTTTGAGGGTCACACTTAGACACAAATAAGAAAGTAAAGTGTATGAATATGTATATAAATAACCCATTGTGAATTTATGAATAAATTATGGGAAGTTAGATTCGTCTTCCAAATGACCTTATTGACACTTCCAGTCTTAAAATAGTCATATCGACTCTCTTTGTCTAACTTACAGAAAATGTCTAAAGACATCCTCAAGTTAGGAATAGTTTCAGTGGTCACAATTTTCCTTAGAGATATGGGCATGTATACCTCTAGCTAGCTCTGAACATGAATAATTTACATTTGAGATGAGTTTTATAGGGGGCTGTTCGCTCTTTCTATGCATCTGCTTTGGTATACTATTCCAAACCACAGAATCCCTAATCCCAAAGAATTTACACCCTCTGGTACATTTTCATTTATATTAAAATATTTGAGAATGGTAGTGTGTTAATAATTCTTTCCATTTTTATGTCATTCCAGACACTAAAACATTCACTTGAACTGTATTTCTCTTCTTAACTGCAGTCTTAATGGTGATGTCAAAGTGTACGTATCACACTGCCATCATTTTTTTCTAATTATATTACCATTCCAAGGACAAAAATCTGTCTGGCTTTCCAGATTTTTCCATCTTAGTGATAACTGCTATTATATGTCATGTCATCTATTTTAAAGCTATTCCTCAAAAGAGACTTAACTAGCATGTTTCCCTGATGGTCTGTCTTTGTCTTCTGAGACAAGTCTTTGAGCTTGTTATTTTAGGTCCCCAGTCTCAGTAAAATCTGCCAACATTTGCAGTAAAGCCTTCATGTTTGTATAAATGAATTCACATTTGTCAAAACTACCAGTCAACAGCATACTTAAATATCAAAATTAAACCCTGTGTATTAGTCAATTCCAACTCCTGATCTGCTCAACAGGTTTCCATTAAAAAATAAATAGATTTTGCTGGATGTGATGGATCACGCCTGTAATCCCAACACGTTGGGAAGTGGAAGCAGGAGAATTGCTTGAGCTTTGAGACCAGCCTAGACAACACAGGGAGATTCCATTCTCTACAAAAAGAAAATAATAATGATAATAAATTATCCAGGTGTGGTGGTGTGCACCTGTGGTCTCAATGCCTCAGGAGGCTGAGGTGGGAGAACCACTTGAGCCTAGGAGGTCAAGTCTGCAGTGAACCATGATTGTACCACTGCACTCCAGAATGGGCAACAAAGCCAGACCCTGTCTCAAAAAATAAGTGAATAAATAAATAAATTTTAAGTAGGACATGTAATCTGTATTAGTTATTAAATGAATCAAAATATTAGATATAATCACAATGGAAAAGAAAGGTATAAGGCTAATTCAAATGGGTTGATAAAGTATAATTTATACTTGGTTATATACATCTTTGTTGACATTTTATAGAATCACTAGTATGTAAAATGATTTGACCACCCATCTAATGTTTGCATGTCTACAATCCCTTGGCAAATAATGACTAAAGCTATACTGAGTTTGAGTACTGGGGAACTCATTCAATGCAGTTGTTTCTAGGCACAATTTTAAGTCACGATCTTAATAGACTGCATAGGGCATTGGTGTATAGGTCTATAATCCTTTATCTGACATTCTTAAAGCCATTTGTGTCTTGAAATTCTGAATTGTTAGATTTTAGAACATAACATACAAAATCTAGGGCACTGTGACTCAGTCAAATGTTTTTCTATCACACATATATATCCGGACAAAAAGGCATAAAGAACATAAGATTCTCATGCCAGTTCAAATCAAGTTTTTCTGCCAAAGAAATTCAGGTCAGGTCAAGTTTTATAATCACGTGAATTATAAAAATGTTTCTGTTTTCTGAGCTTTATGGATTTCAAAATTACAAAGTTCTGGATTATTATTTTTGCTTTTTCCTCTTCGTATTACATATTGTGCAATAAAAACTTTGAATACATTATTAAGTTTTGGTGGGCATATAACAATACCTTACTGCTAAATATCTATGGTACCGAGGATTATGAATTCTTTTCAAAGATCAGTGGACCAGTGACTATTTACATTCAAGCAGAATCTCCTCATTCGAGCAAAGGTCATGAAGCTAGACATAAGGTGGAGGAACAAGGACAGTCTAAATCTCAATACGCTAAGTAAAAGAAGTTTTTTACTCCATCAGAAAAATTATTTTTGATTATACCCCTCAATGTTGTACATTTATAAATTATATATTATATACATCCTTAAGCAAACAAAACGAAAAAGGAATGAAGAAAATGTAAATCCATACAAATGCTTAGTATTTTCAACACTCCAATGAATCATTTGGTGTGCTCCCTGTGGTTCAAATCCCTTTGTAACCTGCTTTAAAACTTATGCATATTCTATATCCTCTGCTCCATGGCTTAAACCTACACTCTTAGGATGGGAAATAGGGATAGCAGAAAGGTATTTCCTAAACTCTGGCTAGGTGACACTGATGATACAGGAGGTAATTTTAGGTGACATTTTAGGAATATTTGAAAATAATTACCTAATAGCAAATTTACTTAATACATTTTAAACAACTTCCATTACATTTATTTTAATACTTACTAACAATGTTTAATTAACACATTAAATTCTTGATTTAATTGACATCCTTGCTTATATTAAGGGTAAGTTTTGAAAATCTGAATTAATATAAAAAATTATTTTAAAAAATATATGTTTTGTGGTTATAGCGAGGATTGAAATTATGAATTGGTATTGTGAATGACTGAAAATTGGGAAACAACATATACTGACTAACAATGGACATTTTAGCACCAGTCTCCCTAGGTTGATTTCCTGAGATAATGTGTGGAAAGTAGCTAGTACAGCACCTGACTCAAAGAAAAATCTAATGGATGGTAGTGCCACATGAAAATTCAGTAATCACTTATTCTGTTCATCTTTTTCCCAAATCCACTGGTTTTAATGCCAGAGACATAGGGAAGTAACATAAAAAGAACTTTTGCAAAAGGTCACCACCTATGCACTAGGCGTACTTTCTATCTGCAAAGCAAATATCAGCATAGTGTTCTGACTACATTTTTAAAAGCAAGAAAATAGTTTCCCATTCAGGGAGTTGCAATGATTGTTCCACTGAGAGTCAACTAAAGAAGATGAACATATATGTAAGAGCAACAACTTATTCATGAACATGAATTAACAATAAGTAATTGCTTTTGTTTTGTTTTAGTATATTTCATTGAACCTGTGTTTTTTGGGAGACGCCAGCTTTATATTATCCTCATCAATTTTGAACCAATTAACAAAAATTAGATAAAATTTTTAAAAATAAAAAACAAAGACAAAAAAAGGCTAATCCTAAAATAACTATCACACACTGTGGAATGAGATCACCTCATTCTTTTAAAGAACAAAGAAAGAAAATTAGCATCATTGAGCTTTGTAGAATGGGGATTTTCTGGGATTGAAAATAAAGAACCTGACAACTCTACTATTATGTTTTATATGATATATATTATATCATATATAATTATTATATTATTATAAATAACATTACATAATTACTATATTATAAATAATATAAAATCATATATATCTTAATATTTTAATATTACTTAATATATAATCTATATTACTTTACTACTTCATTTATTATTATCTGTATTATCTATATTACTCCTTCCTTCCTTTCTTTCATCACTTTGTAAAAAGAAATATGGCTACATAATGCTGTTGTGTTGAAGATGCTGATAAAGAGGCAGGTGATGGTATCCTTCAACTATCAGAGACTCTCCATGTGCACCTGAGTCTGACAGTGAAGCGTGAGCTCATCATGGCCTTGGCCCTGTTTAAACAGGTCACCAGAAAACATCTTGGACTTCCAGATAATCTTCCATTCTCTGGATGCTAATATTCACTGGACTCTTCATAGTGTTTTTTTCTGCCTCTTATCTTATCCACTCCCCATTTATTCAAATCATTTCTTTGTGCTCTCTGTAACTCAAAGTCAAATATTAGCAGAATCACTTTTAATTCAATTAGTTCCATGAAAGTTCCCTCCACCTTCTTGCTGTAATTGGAACCCGGCTGTCTATTATTAACACTACTTCCTTGAAGATTGTTTTCTTTTCACATGCCTCATAGTCTGGAATCCAGAGTTACTATGTTTGCTCTTTCTCAGACCCACTAGATAGGTTCTCATTCAGGGCTTTTGTACCTGCCTCTTCCTTTTACCTGGAAGGCTCCTTTGCCCTCCACCCCCAATATCCATGTGGCTAAGCCCTTTACATCCTTCAAATGGCATCTTCTCATTGAGCTTTCTCTAGGTCCCTGTTTAAAACAACAATCTTCCTTGTATACCTCATATTCCTCTCCCTGCTTTATTTTATCACCTTATGATAATGAGATCCAGGTCAAGAAATAATGCAAGCCTGATACTTGCTTGATGTTATGCTGCAGATATTACACATATTATTTAATAGTCGTTTGGTTAAGTGACTGCTATATGTCAGGTTCTGTGCTGTGGTTCTGTATATCTGAGATACACAGTGACAAATGAGATAAAGTTCTTAAATTCCTGGAATTTGGAGACTAATGATCTGACAATCTCGTACTACATTTCAGGCATTTTACACATAACCACTGTAATCCACAAAGTAACCCTTACCTAATCTCCCTTCTTCAGTATTATTATTTTTTCTTCATACTACCATAGGAATTGATCTGAAACCTCAATCTAAATTTTCTCCTCTGCTTAAAAACATCCAGTTTCCTCCATTTGGAACATTCTTTCTCGACCTCTTTACCTGGTCAGATTCAACTCACTGAGCATTCAATATATAGTGTACATTCACCTCAAGGAGAATAAGCCTCCTTTTCTCTTTGCTTTGTTAGATTCCTTTCATGTGTGCTCTCATAGTTTTCATTATATTACTTCTCACTCTATCACAAAACCATTGTTTAAGATCCTATGACATGCATGAGCTGTGACTTATTTGTGTGATTTTCCCATCAAACAACACAGACATGTAACAAATATTTGATAAACAAATTAACAGCTACTAGGAAAAAGACAAATAGGAGGTGGGACTAACTTGCAGCTTACACACAGACAGAACAGCATATGGAGACCCACAGCGTGAACTTTTACTCCAAGAAGCACCACAGGAACATACCAGGAAAGCCGAGAGAATCCACAGACCCTTTGAAGGAAGTGGACTGTCACTGCAGGCTCAGTGGGACAGCCTAGGAACTGTGAGTCGGCTTGCTTTCTCTGCTGTGAGACTTGTAGCCTGGGGCAAGTTCTCAGCCCTGCTCACCAGCTGCCAGAAATCAATGTGGTACTGTCGTGAGGGGCATGGTGGGCGTGAGACCAGCTTTTCAGACTGTAGGCTGCATGGGAACTGAGTGAGGCCTTTGGGTGCTGGCTTTTCCTCACTTCCCTGGTGACCTGTGTGATACAGTAGAGGCAGCCATAATCCGCCTGGGAACATAACTCCATTGGCCTGAGAACCACATGGACATCTCCCACAGCAGCCACAGCAAGCCCATAATCCCCCTGGGAACATAACTCCATTAGCCTGAGAACCACATTGACATCTCCCACAGCAGCCACAGCAAGCCCTGCCCAAGGAGAGTCTGAGCTCAGATATGCCGCAGCTGATGGTGTTTCTCTACCCACCCCGGTAGCTAAAGACAAATGATATAATCTCTTGGGAGCTCTATGGCCTCACCCAGTGCCTGATTCTCCCTATACTACCATAGCTGATGAGCTCTTGAAAGCGCCACCTCCTGGCTGGAGGGCAACTAATACAAAACCAGCGCATTTAACAAAAGACCAAGGATCCTCACAGCGTCCACTTGACTCCCCTGCTACTTCCACTGGATCAGGTGTTGGCATCCACAGCTGAACAACCTAAAGATGAATCACATCACAGGACTCTTTGCTGACACCCTCCCCAGTACCAGCCCAGAACCTGGTAACAATCACTGCAGTTTAGCTCTCAGGAAGCCCCAACCCTAGAGGAAAGGAGAGAGTACCACATCAAGGGAGCATCCTGTGGGACAAAAAAAAAAAAAAAAAATCTGAACAACAGCCCTTGAATCACAGAACATCCCTCTGACATAGTCTACCCAAATAAGAAGGAAACAAAAAACCAATTCTGGTAATATGACAAAACAAGATTCTTTAACACCTCCAGAAGATCACACTAGCTCACCAGCAATGGATCCAAACCAAGATGAAATCTCCAAATTGCCAGAAAAAGAATTTAGAAGGTTGATTATTAAGCCAATCAAGGAGGCACCAGAGAAAGGTGAAGCCCACCTTAAATAAATTAAAAAGATACAGAATATGAAGGGAAAATTCTTCAGTGAAATAGACAGTATAAATAAAAAAACAAACACAACTTCTGGAAATGAAGAACACAGAGAATTGCAAAATGCACTGGAAAGTCTCAGCAATAGAATAGAACAAGTAGAGGAAAAAACTACAGAGCTCAAAGACAAAACTTTCAAATTAGCCCAATCTGACAAAGACAAAGAAAAAGAATTTTAAAAAATAAACAAATCAAGAAGTTTGGGATTTTGTTAAACAACCAAACCTAAGAATAATTGGTGTTCCTGAAGAAGAGAAATCTAAAAGCTTGGAAAACCTATCTGAGGAAATAATCAAGAAAAACTTCCCCAGCCTTGCCAGAAATCTAGACATCCAAATAAAAAAAGCTCAAAGAACACCTGGGAAATTTACTGTAAAAATACCATCACCTAGGCACATAGTCATCACATTATCTAAAGTCAAGATGAAGGAAAGAATCTTAAAAGCTGTGAGGCAAAAGCATCAGGTAATCTATAAAGGAAAACCTATCAGACTAACAGCAGATTTCTCAGGAGAAGTCCTACAAGATAGAAAGGATTGGGATCTGTATTAGTCAATATTCATGCTGCTGATAAAGTCATGCCCAAGATGGGGTAGAAAAAGAGGTTTAATTGAATTTACAGTTTCACATGGCTGGGGAGGCCTCAGAATCATGGTGGGAGGTGAAAGGCACTCCTTACATGGTGACAGAGAGAGAAAAATGAGGAAGATACAAAAGCAGAAATCCCTGATAAAACCATCAGCAAAATCAGCATAGAAGGGACATACCTTAAAGTAATAACTATCTATGACAAACCCACAGCCTACATTATAATGAATGGGGAAAAGTTGAAAGCATTCCCCTAGAAAACTGGAACAAGATAAGGATGCCCACTCTCGCCACTTCTATTAAACATAGTACTGGAAGTCCTAGCCAAGCATTCCAACAAGAGAAAGAAATAAAGGACATTCAAATAGGTAAAGAGGAAGTCAAACTCTCACTGTTTGCTGAGAATATGATTGCATAGGTAGAAAACCAACCCTAACGACTCCTCCAAAAAGCTCCTAGAACTGATAAATCAATTCAGCAACATTTCAGGATACAAAATTAATGTACCCAAATCAGTAGCTCTGCTATACACCAACAGGGACCAAGCTAAGAATCAAATCAAGGACTCAACTCCTTTTACAATAGCTGCAAATAAAATAAAATACTTAGGAACATACCTAACCAAGGAGGTGAAAGACCTCTACAAGGAAGGCTACAAAACACTGCTGAAAGAAATCATACATGACACAAACAAATGGAAACACATCCCCACTCATGGATGGGTAGAATCAATATCGTGAAAATGATGATACTGCCAAAATTCAAGGCAATTCCCATCAAAATACCACCATCATTCTTTACAGAACTAGAAAAAACAATCCTAAAATACATACAGAACCAAAAAAGAGTCTGCATAGCCAAGGCAAGGCTAAGCAAAAAGAACAAATCTGCAGGCATTGCATTACCCAACTTCAAACTATACTATAAAGTCATAGTTATCAAAACATCATGGTACTGGCAAAAAAAAAAAAAAAAACAGGCATACAGGTCAATGGAACAGAATAGATAACCCAGAAATAAAGCCAAATACTTACAGTCAACTGATCTTTGACAAAGCAAACAAAAACATAAAGTGGGGAAAGGACACACTATTCAACAAATGGTGCTGGCATAATTAGCAAGCCACATGTAGAAAAATGAAACTGGATCATCTCTCATCTTATATAAAAATCAACCCAAGATGGATCAAAGACTTAAATCTAAGACCTGAAACCATAAAAATTCTAGAAGATAACATCAGAAAAATCCTTCTAGACATTGGCTTATGCAAAGACTTCCTGAGCAAGAACCCAAAAGCAAATGGAACAAAAACAAATATAAATAGATGGGACTTAATTAAACTAAAAAGCTTCTGTACAGCAAAAGAAATAATTAGCAAAGTAAACAGAAAACCCACAGAGTGGGGAAACATCTTTGCAATATATACATCTGACAAGGAACAATATCCAGAATCTACAAAGAACTGAAACAAATCAGCAAGAAGAAAACAAATAATCCTGTCAAAAAGTGGGCTAAGGACATGAATAAACAATTCTCAAAAGAAGATATACAAATGGCCAACAAACATATAAAAAATGCTTAACATCACTAATTATCAGGGAAATGCAAATCAAAACCACAATGCAATACCACCTTACTCCTGCAAGAATGACCATAATCAAAAAAATCTAAAAATAATAGAGGTTGGCATGGATGTGATGAAAAGGGAACACTTTTACACTGTTGGTGGGAATGTAAACTAGTGCAAACGCTGTGGAAAACAATTGTGGAGATTCCTTAAAAAACTAAAAGTTGAACTACCATTTGATCCGGCAATCCCACTACTGGGTATCTACCCAGAGGAAAAGAAGTCATATGAAAAAGATGTTTGCACATGCATGTTTATGGCAGCAAAATTCACAATCACAAAAAATATGGTATCAGCCCGAGTGCCCATCAATCAACAAGTGGATAAAGAAAATGCAGGGTATTTATACTATTGAATACTACTCAGCCATAAAAAGAAACGAAATAATGGCATTTGCAGCAACCTGGATGGAATTGGACACCGTTATTCTAAATGAAGTAACTCAGGAATGGAAAACCAAACATCGTTTCTCACTCATAAGTGGGAGCTAAGCTATGAGGACGCAAAGGCATTCGAATGATACAATGGGCTTTGGGGACTCAGGAGAAAGTGTGGGAGGGGATGAGGAATAAAAGACTATACATTGGGTACAGTATACACTGCTTGGGTGATGGGTGCACCAAAATCTCAGAAATCACCACTGAAGAATTTATTCATGTAACCAAACACCACCTGTTTGTCAAAAACCTATCGAGATTTTTTTTTTTTTTTTTTTTGAGACGGAGTCTCGCTCTGTAGCCAGGCTGGAGTGCAGTGGCGCAATCTCGGCTCACCGCAAGCTCCGCCTCCCGGGTTCACACCATTCTCCTGCCTCAGCCTCCCGAGTAGCTGGGACTACAGGCGCCCGCCACCACGCCCAGCTAATTTTTTGTATTTTTAGTAGAGACAGGGTTTCACCGTGTTAGCCAGGATGGTCTCGATCTCCTGACCTAGTGATCCACCCACCTCGGCCTCCCAAAGTGCTGGGATTACAGGCGTGAGCCACTGTGCCCGGCCTGAGATTTTGTTTTAATGAAAAAAAAAAAAAAAATTAGCACATTGCACTTCTCTGTGAGCATACTTTCATGGGGAGGAAATGTGAGAGCTCATGGGATCCAGGGATTGAGCTTAGCTGTGTAGGTGAAGGAACTTAGGAGATAAACACTTCCTTCTCTCCTGTGCTTTGCATTTCTGTTGCTGCCATAACTATAGGCCACTTGGGAACAGATAGCTCAGAAGAGGAGAAGCAGGAAGGTAGATGAGCTTATTTAAAAAAAAAAAATCGTAAATAAGAGGAGAAAATGTTTGAAATCACAGATATTTAGAACAAGAAGAGACTTTGAAATAATCTAATTTCACAGATATAATGAACTCCATAGTACAGGGAAGGAAATAGGACTCAAAGAGATTAAGTGCCTGCCCCAATGTCACACAGCTGGTGCATTTTGGAAAACTCATTTAAATTCATATCACTAGGATTTCTCTCACCATATGAACCTCCATTTAATTTTTAGGAAGTGAAAATGGTATGGAAATCTATATGGGTATCATGAAACATGATTCACTCTGAAACTATTCATGCCTTTATCACCATCCATACTACTCCTTCTTCTCCTTCTTTTTTTTTAAGATGGAAATCTCCCTTTGTCACCCAGGCTGGAGGGCTGTGGTACAATCATAGCTCCATGCAGCCTTGAACTCCTAGGCACAGGTGACCCTCTCACCTCAGCCTCCCAAGTAGCTGGGACTATGGGCATGCGCCACCACCCCTGGCTTGCCCATGCTGCTTTTATGAGTCAGTCTAGTGCTACAAAAATTCTACATGCCCAGGAGAAATAGGCTTATTATCTCAGGTGTGCACCTAGTCTATTTTATACACTTTGTCTTCTCAATAACTCATCCAACCAGTTACTCGTGATTAAATACTTTTTCCTACTTTCATCATTTTGTTTTCTCAAGATTTCATGTTAACATTTTATTCTTCCTTCTTTTACTTGATATGTTTACCTTTATTTACAAATAATTTTCTTGGTAAGTTGTATTTTTCTTAAAAGCCAGATGTTGTTATAGATGGTAATGGGGACCTGTGGAGTCTTCCTGGGTGGCCTAGCACAAGACCACTAGTGTCGAGTCTCCTGGTTCCAGTGATGCCTAAGCAGAGGAAACTGCACTCAGTTGCCTATAATATTGCTCACACGTATTTGTCCTCAACGGGCAGTTGCCTGCCTATAGATTTACTTATAATGGGATTTTGTGACTCTCTTGAGCCCTTAACAGCTGGTGCTTATGGTGAAAAAAAGCACCAGAAGGGAAAAACACAAATCTAAGAATAATCCCTTATAAGTTTCTAATATTGCAATCTTATTGGAGTCTTTGTGACAGCAGTTTATCTCAAGGGAGAAAAAGTCTGTTCATGAAGCACGGCAATTCAAGTCATGAAGGTATCCAAAGATCCACTTTCCAGAAAGTTTATGTGAAATACTGTTCCTTTACCTCTCCTGCGACACACTCTTTCTAGAATCTATGTATTCCCATGGAGCAAATGCTTCATTCTCTGGAGGCTTCTTATCAGAGCTTTCTGTAGTCTTAGCTTTCGCTCAGTGTCCCCAAGATTTCTCTCCCTTAAGAACATTTCCTTCTTTTTTGTATAACTGTTGATGGGAATTCAAATATTCATAACAAATGAAAAGAGACTATTTCTGAGCCTGTGCTGTAAGCTCGGAAATAGAGACCATATTATTACTACATAATGCATATTTAATATAGTAACAATAACTAGTTTTAGGTATTATTCAAAAAACGTATTGTACATTGTATATTGACAAATTATAGTTGTATGTATGGGATACAAAGCAGTGTTGTGATTTTTTGAATGCAATGTGAAATGATTAAATTAAACTAATTAACATATTTACCACTTCAAATATTTAACTGTTTTTGTGATGAGAACATAAGAAAGAAGTTTTAAAACCCCTTTTGACAAAGCAAATATACTACAGTCCCTGGTGACAAGCAATGCTATTAATAGGAGAGGTTTTGTTAGATTTCTGGATATTTCTTTGACTACAGGCAGTTGAAAACGCTTACACCCTCTCACTTTATTCATGTCTCTAGGGACTAGGCTCATTCTACTCTTAGTCTGGTGCAATTTCACATGCTGTTCTCTCTTTTGTAAATCATGCTTCAAATTCACATGATTTAGACATCAGTTGAAAATCAATTGCTCATGGATCAATAAGATCTCCCTTCTTTTTTCTGTTTTCATGGAAAAGCAAAGGTGTCTTTCACATATTTCATTGCATTTAAGAACACAGTGAGCTTCAAACTTTTCTGTAATATCTTTGTTATCATTTCTTCTGCTATAATCAGAATTACTCCTTATATCCTGAGCTTTTGTTTATTTTTTATGGAGAAATAACAAGATCTCTCAAATACATTAGCTCCACATTCAATTCTAGGTTGCTTAAATTTTTGCTTCTATTTGCTCCAATTTTCTGCTGCATTTCTTTTAAAGCTTAACTTTCTTGGAGGCTTTAATTGGTCCATTTTTAATCCCCTTTGACATCATGTAATTATTGGTTTCCCTCGTAGGAAAAAAACATACCAGACTCTTGTTGTTAAATACAAAGTATTTTATTGTAGGACTTCTGTGAGCACTTCAAATTGACCTTTTGTGTGGTATGTATGGAGTCAGCACTGTACAATACAGCCCCATGTAGTATTCTAATATTTTAAACAGATCTCTACTTGCTACACCAGATAATCTCTTGCTTAACTTATGTTCCTCCAGAATATTCCTGCTATCTTTATTACAGTGACCTTGAGGCTGTATTCACTTCTGGCCAATTAAGCTGTAAATCAGAATTTATCACTAATAGTGGTGCAATTATAGGCTGCTGTGAAATTGCTCAGCAAAGACAGATATCTGTATACATTTAGGTTTTGTTTATTTGCCAAAGAACAGACAAAATTAGAGCAACTGCAGCCTGCTATACTCCCTCACTCACTCAAAAAACACAAGAAGTTTATCTGGTATATTTATTCTTCATTCTCCTAAAAATATGTACCATGTCCTATATTCATTTACGTACATTTAGTAAAATTGACTCAAAAATTAAGTTTTATTAGACATAAAATATAAACTTATATGTGTAATATTGAACTATATTTAACCATGTAAAAATATAAAACTTCGCTAGCCATTGGTGTTTAAAATTGTTGCACCTTCATTAATTGTATTGACACTGCCAAAAGCACAGGTTTGAATGGCTAATTGCTTTTTCATTTGAAGGATGAAACAGGCAATCTGTGTTGAATTTGGTCATGAGATGTTCTCATTTACATTTGTAATTTGTGTGAACTCTAGTCAACACAGGAACCAAATGTCAACTCTCTAAAAGAAGGCCAGAAATCTAAGTGAACACAGGACAATTACGGGAAGGTGAGCACATTTTCATTTCTCTATATTTCAGAGAACAGAACACTGTTAGGAGTATAAAGAAGTTGTAGCAGAGGCTGGAGCATCAAATGCACTGTGAGTCCGATGTCTTCTGATATTTCTTTGAAACAAGATCTCCTGTAAATCTGTGATTTGTTGTAATGTTGCTTGATATCATGCTGCTTTGGCACACACTGTCAATCATTTAAATATGTGATTCAAGGACATATATTATGAATATATTTTTACTCCATGGATCACTTTATTATGTGTAAGAATACTCAGTTTTTGCTATGGAGAATATCTGTGTATATATTTAATATTTTGGATTGTTACAAGTGTACTAAATTTAAACTGATGCTGAGTGTTGAAAATCACTAATTTAGAGGTTAAATCCTTATGAAAGAGAGAATCAAAGTCTAAAATATTTAAAATTAAAGAGATATTTAAAGGTTTTGTTATTTACATTAATTATAAGTCCTTTTACAGGTTAGGTATGTGAAAATTATCAAGTAACACAAAATTATCAAGTAACTCATTTTATAAGAAACAACGTATTTACTTGAAGGATAACACTAAACTCAATGCCTTTGCTATGCAAATGATGTTGTAACTGGCATAATATCAGAAAATAGTGTAATAGCCTAATAATATCAGGTCCATTAGTTAGAAAAATGTGTCCAACTATTTTTTCAAGAATTAATTTAAGAGAGAACATGTTAAAGGTAGGATTTGATTTTAGTGCATATTAATGTGTATTTGGGGGTCATTTAAAATATAATTGATTATATCCTTTCTTGTATTTCTCTTGATCACCTTTAAGTCATGAGATGAACTTAGATTCCTTGGTATTCTCAACTTAAAATATACTTATATTTATATATTGCATTTCAAACCTATTTTTAATTTTGTTTAGATTATCTATGTTTAAGTAAAAATGGTCCCCTCATTTAAAAATCTGTGATTAATCTAGACATGGAATATAAGCTATTTTAGTTTCTCCAGAAATGTTCAAAAATAGGCATGTACTAGGTACTCTAAGGGATACAACAGGGAATCTAAAAATACATCCTTTAGAAAGAGAAAAGAGACCAATGTACCTATAACTGGAACACAATGTAAAAAGGATCATCATAGATTACACAAATCCTCAAAGAAAGACATTGAGCAGATATGGTTTGCAGTAGCATGGGAAAGGGATGGACCACAAAGAGAAAATCTAGAAAATGGTTTCTGAGTTGAGCTTTAACAAAGAAGACTTTGATACACAAAAGTAACATGGCTTGGGAAGATTTTTACAATGTTTTCATTTTGAAAAACAGAAGGAGGATGACTCAGTGAATGACTCAGTGTGGCAAAGAAGGATCATATGTGGATAGAAAATGTGGGCAAAAAGGTAGACAGAAAAGGTAGAAGGCTACAAATATCAGGATAAATAAGAATCGTGGGCTTTACCTTTATATTTTGGAGAAATCCTGAGGATTTTGAAAGGATAATTATAATTTCATTTTTAAAAATTTAAATTGACCTAAATGTTCAGTATTGACTACAACAGGCACAAGGGTCACTGGAAAATACATGAACTAAAGGCAGGAGTTTGTAAAGACCTGTTTTTGTAAAGACTTGTTTTAGGTTTTATCCACGAAATAGAAAATAGGCCACACATTTGATGGGTGTGATACATAGAGCTCATGTCAGAAAAATGTGAAGTTATGAGAATATATAAAATACCAAGGAGGAAAATAGAAGTCCCAAGGCAATAATCTTAAGAAAACTCTTAGGAAAAGTAAAAAAACAAAAGTCTATGGGCCAGGAATTGTGGCTCACGCCTGTAATCCCGGTACTTTGGGAGGCTGAGGCAGGCGGATCACCTGAGGTCAGGAGTTTGAGATCAGCCTGGCCAACATGGTGAAACCCCATCTCTACTAAAAATAAAAAATTAGCCAGGTGTGGTTGTATGTTCCTGTAGTCTCAGATACTCGGGAGGCTGAGGCAGGAGAATAGCGTGAGCCCGGGAGGCAGAGGTTGCAGTGAGCCGAGATCACGCCACTGCACTCCAGCCTGGGCGACAGAGTGAGACTCCGTCTCAAAAAAAAAAAAAAAAAAAAAAAGTTTATGAAGAGGAGAAGTTTTATTAATGCTATATGGGCAAGTTCATATCCTGTATCTTCATAAAGCCATTTTAAGCACTAGCATTAATTGGAGTTTCATTTTTTGGAAAGGCAGGTAAGTGTAATGGAAGTTTGCTGAGCTAAGAAATAGAGAGCTAGGTTTCAAATCCATGATCAGATACAGGATTTCATACAAGTCACTGAAATTCTATGAGCTTCTATAAACTCATAGAATTATCCACCTTTAGGCCAGGCATGATGGCTCACACCTGTAATCCCAACACTTCTGGGGGCCACGCTGGGAGGATTACTTGAGCCCAGGGATTTGAGAGCAGCCTGGGCAATATAGTGAGACCTCATGTCTAAAAAAAAATTAAAGGTTAGTCAAGTGTGATGGTATGTACCTGTAGTCCCAGCTACTCAGGAGGCTGAGATGGAAGGATTGCTTAAGGCCAGGAGGCAGAGGTTGCAGTGAGCCAAGATTGCACCACTGCACTCCAGCCTAGGTGACAGAGTAAGACCCTGTCTCAAAATAAATAAATAGAAATAACTCCACCTTTACAATGTGGTATATCTACTAACTTAAATACTTTTGTGTGATAAAGTTATGTTTAATCCCCACATTTAGCCTGGCATCTGTAAAGAGAAAACCTTTATGCATGTCAAGAATATAATCCAATTCTTCCCAATTAATGGAGCTACAAAGCTTAAAAACACAACCTATAGCTCTTCCAAAATACAGCATTAATTTGACCATTTATTTATCCATTCAATTAAACTATATTAATAGAGAATACCTTATGTGTCAGATACTGTGTTAGGAGAAGCACAACAAGTAAAGCTAAAAAGGTCTCTTCCCTCAAAAACTATAGATCTTAGTTAAAAAAAAAGGAATAAGCAAATTAAAAATTTTAAAAGCTACCCTGAAAATAAACAGTGAGAAACTCAGGAGGGTTATGGTGGTGGTGAGCAAGACCACTAGCAATAGTGCGGCCAGGGTAATCCCTGAGATAGGAAGAATGAGCAAGAGCCCACCATACTTGGGAGAACTTTCCAGAAAGATCATTTATTCTCTGTCACTCACATCTCAGCTATCTCAGTTGCATGATATATCCCAAGCAATGTGCTTCTAACAATGCTAACCATAATCAAGCTATTTTCTCTCTGCCTTAGGTTTCTTATTTTTAAATTAGTCTAACATTACTACCTGACTCTTAAAATTTTTGTGAGCATTAAATCAGCTAATGTTGGTAAAGTGTATGATATGTAATGAATTCAAGTTATTTACTAATAACAATGGCTTTGAAATCTATATGTGATTTCTTTTTATACATACATGCATACCACATTGTGCAAATTTGCATGTATCTATGTATATGTATATACAGGTACATAGAATAGGTACAAGGTTGTCTTTATTTTAATAGCATTCTTGTTTGTTTTCTAGTGAATTTTATTGAGTATTTTAAAAGTTGTAGCATTAAAACTAACATTAGAATCTGCATTCAATACAGAACATGCCTTTTAGGATGCTGCAGTAAAAAAGAACTCAGAAGTTTCAGTGACTTAATGAAATACAGTTGACTTCTTACACATGAAAAGTCTGAAGCAGGTTCTCCCTGCTTTACACATGCAAAGTCCCTTCTTTACACATGCAAAGTCTGAAGCAGTGTTCTCCCATATTGGTGGCTAAGCCATCAGAAACAGGGAACTTCAAAGATACACCAACAGGTGAAGAGAAGTCTAGGAAACAGTAGAAAGTATAAAGAATAGATCCAGAAGGGGCCCATCTCACTTCCGTCCACATACCTTGGCCAGAACTCAGTCATGCAACCCAAACTAGCTTCAAGGGAAATGGGTGATACAGGCTTACAGATATCCCATGTGCCCAGAAAGAGAAAATGTGCAGTGTGTTTTATATATATATTGTAATATTTATGATTGTAGTAATGTAAAAAATACATTTATAACATTTGCATTAACAGACAAAATAATAAGTCATAAATCTGATATATTTGAATTTAGTTCTATCTCTTCAGATTTTAGACAAATATATTTTATTTATTGGCACACATTTCCTTTTAGTTTTAACACTAATTTGTCTCTATTTCTAATTATTGTGCAGAAGAATTAAGAAAGCATATCTAAATATGCATTATAAACTGTAATAACTATAATGCAGAAGAAAACCATACAATTGGTAACAGTCAATATATAATATTTATCAAATATATGTATGTACAAGTATACACTCACACACACACACAAACACACATTGTCTTACAGAAACTCTTAAATTGCGATCTGGCTCTTTTATTTAACTTATCTTGAATCTTTTCACAAATCTCCAACAAGACAGTAAAATCCTTTAAGGTATTTGGAGTTATAAGAGACTGAGAATGCTAAACACACAGTCAATTCTCAATAAATATTTGTTGAATGACTAAACAGGGTCAGCTGGTGGAGGAGATTTCATGCCTGGCTGAGGAATTTGAATTTATCCCACAAGGACAACCATAGAAAGTTTTTTTGCAGAGAAGTAGCATGATGAAAATAGTAATTTAGAAATGTTACTATGTCATTGGATACAGAAATAATGAGAGGGGAAGGTTGGAGAGGAAAACTAATCAAGAAGCTATTGCAGTAATTCCATATGTGAGCTGGGGCTTGAATAGCGGCAGCTGAAAGAGAAATAAGGAACAAATACAAGAGATATTTTAAATAAAACTTGGTGAATTATTAAATGGCAAATTATTGAACATACAGGGAAAGGGAGGCAAAAATCAAAGATTACTTGAATGTACTGAATTTAGAAGCTAGGAAAAAGGAGTCACACTGTTAATGGAGAAAGGGCCACTGAAATGAACTGATCTGTAGGGATCATAAGCACATACATGTTGATCTCAGAGGCAGCTGTGTTACCACTCACCAGTAATTCTAAAGATGTGTGAAAGAATGTATACACATTAGTACTTTTGAGATAAATTTGTTTTATTCTAAACAACTTCATTTAAAGAATATTAAACACTATTTTGGGAGATTGGAATAGTGTGTTTTATATTAATTTAGGTTCTAAGGTTGCAAAACACTATTAATACAATGCTCGCAAAACACTATTAATACAATGCTCACAAAACAGCCTTTTTCAAGGAAATAATAATCATTTCCATTTCTAGATAACCTGTAATTAAATTAGAAGAGAAATATTTTTGGTGACTAAAAGTGAAATAGGAAAAGTTCCCTTGTCTCCCTCGCAGGGCATGCAATGGGGGTGTGACTCACTTCTTCAGTGCATCGCTGCTCAAACTTCTAGGGGAGCGAACAGACAGGCAGGCTGTGGGGCTCTCACCCCATAGCAGTGTCTAGGGGTGAATGTTTACTGGGGCTTACCTCTGAAGCCCCAGTGGGCATGTGTTGCAAGGTGCTCTTTTAGTTTAGCCATCTGTAGGCAGCTTGTGTTGGTCAGCTCAATTAGATCCCTGCATTATTATGAGGACAGAGGGCTTTCTGTGTCCAAGTTCTTGCCTTGGTGTACCGGAAGAATCAGATCACACATGCACTTGGAGAACGAGTGCAAGGTTTTATTGAGTGGAAGTAGCTCTCAGCACATAGGGGAGCCAGAAGGGAGATGGTTTTTCCCCTGGAGTTGGGCTGCTCCGTGGCCAGGCTCTCATCCCACTGCCCCAACTAAACTCCATGTCATTCTGCCAGTCAGTGGCCTGCTGACCTGTGATCACCTGTTGGTGTGCTTTTCTGCTGGCGTGATTCCCCTCAATATCCTGTCGAAGTCCAGCCGCTTGTGTCTTCTTCCGCCAATGTGTTACTCTTGATATCCAGCCGCCTGTGTGTTTCTCCACTGATGTGCTCCTCTCAACATCCAGCCACCTGTGTGTCTGCCTGTTAGGGTCTCAGGGGGGTTTATTGGCACAGGATGGGGGCATGGCAGGCCAGGGTGGTCTTGGGAAATGCAATAATTGGGCAGAAAAACAAAATGCCTATCCTCACCTAGGTCCATGGGCACAGGCCTGCGGGTGGAGCCCTAGCCAGGGACCGTGCCCTCCTCTACCTAGCACTTCCCTTCCCCCTTCCATATCATTTAAAGCAGCCATGCCCTTTCCAGCACTTCCCTTCTGTGTCATTTTCTCCCTCTGAAGACATATATCTAACTGTCATTAGAATATGGATGATGACCAGCCTTAGCTGCTTCCTGTTGACAGGGGGCGTTGTTTTGGGGAAAATGGCAGTCAGGTTTCTCCCAAAGGCCTATCTAAGGGTTCCTAGCAAAGGGCAGCCATTGTCTGAGGCTCTGGTTGCCTGACAATTTGGAATTTGATGGCTTCTAGGAGTGAGAGAAAAAACAAAAGTTTCATAAGGATAAGAGTTCAGATATGTGGGTGAAATTCTGGAAAGGCTCTATATATCTATCAGGGTCATCTGAAAACTGCCAAGATCCCCCTTAATTTGCTTTAAGTCCTGTAGAGAGAAGGGGAGCTGGACCTCACTGGGCCCAAATTCACTGGGCATCTGTTGGAGGGGCAAGAGTAAGACTAGGGCTTGTCTATAGTGAGGATTTCTAGGAGGGGGCAAGTGAGAAGCTGAAGCTGGATAGGGAGGTTGGGGTGGACCCACAGGAGCAGGGCTGGAGGGAGCTGGCTCCTTTGCTGGGAGTGCCTCTGGGACTCATATTTTTAATTCCCTGGGCTTGCCCCTTGCTGCCTTTCCTGAGGTGGAAAACAGGAGGACTGGAACAATCCTACATTGTTGACAAAGGTCTGGATAGCCTTGCAAGGTATAGAAAGCTGAGGCCTCACACCATCCGTCCTCACATCTACAGAAAAGTTCCAATTGCCAGATAGTACCAAATGAATGGTCACTTTCTGAAGCCAAACGAGTCCTTCCTGTAAATCATAATTTGGCCAAACATTTGTGCAGAGGGCTATGAGTCATTTTTTCCTCCAGATTCTGAAAGTCAAAGCAGTTGCAATTGTTCAGGACAGACTCCTGAAGAGTAAAAGATGGGGGTGGTGAAGAGAACTGGTTGCCCATTCTGAAAGACAGGGAATACAGGTGTCCCTCATTCCCCTCCTTCTTTCAGAGAAAACTCAGCTTGTGATGGAGAGTTTAGAAAGCGAGCATCCTCCTTTCACTTTCCACCACTTGTCTCTGAGCCCCAGTTGTGTCCAGAATTGGTGGGTTCTTGGTCTCACTGACTTCAAGAATGAAGCCACAGACCCTGGTGGTGAGTGTTACAGTTCTTAAAGGTGGTGTGTCCAGAGTTTGTTCCTTCTGATGTTCGGATGTGTTGGGAGTTTCTTCTTTCTGGTGGGCTCATGGGCTCGCTGGCTTCAAGAGTGAAGCTGCAGACCTTCGTAGTGAGTGTAACAGCTCTTAAGGGGGTGCAGCTGGAGTTGTTCATTCCTCTCGGTGGGTTTGTGGTCTTGCTGGCCTCAGGAGTGAAGCTGCAGACCTTTGCCGAGGGTGTTACAGCTCATAAACGCAGTGTGGACCCAAAGGGTGAGCACCACCATGATTTATAGCAAAGAGTGAAAGAACAAAGCTTCCACAGTGCATAAGTGAAAGAACAAAGCTTCCACAGCTCATAAAGGAACCCCAGTGGGCTGCCACACTGACTAGGGCAGCCTGCTTTTATTTCCTTATCTGGCCCCACCCACATCCTCCTGATGGGTCCATTTTACAGAGAGCTGATTGGTCCATTTTGACAGGGTGCTGACTGGTGCATTTACAAACCTTGAGCTAGACAAAGAGTGCTGATTGGTGTATTTACAATCCCTTAGCTAGACATAAAGGTTCTCCAAGTCCCTACTAGACTCAGGAGCCCAGCTGGCTTCACCTAGTGGATCCTGCACAGGGGCCCCAGGTGGAGCTGCTTGCTAGTCCCTCCCAGTGCGCTCGCACTCCTCAGCCCTTGGGCGGTCAATGGGACTGGGCGGCACCGAGCAGGGGGTGGCGCTCATTGGGGAGGCTCAGGCAGCGCAGGAGCCCACGGGGGCGGGGAGGCTCAGGCATGGCTGGCTGCAGGTCCTGAGCCCTACCCCGCAGGGAGGCAGCTGAGGCCTGGCGAGAATTCCAGCGCAGGGGACCCGGCTCACCCTCCGCAGCTGCTGGCCCAGGTGCTAAGCCCTTCACTGACTGGGGCTGGCGGCGCCGGCTGCTCCGGAACTCACGCTGGCCCGCGAGAGTGCGCGTGCAGCCCCAGTTCCCGCCCACGCCTCTCCCTCCACACCTCTCCTCAAGCAGAGGGAGCCGGCTCCAGCTCTGGCCAGCCCAGAGATGGGGTCCCACAGTGCAGCGGCAGGCTGAAGGGCTCCTCAAGCGTGGCCAGAGCAGACGCCAAGGCCCAGGAAGCGCTGAGAGCGAGATACGGCCGCCAGCACGTTGTCACCTCTCACAATGACCTTGGCAGATGCTGTCCATGGATACTGATGCGGTATGTACCCATAAGCAGGGAAAACCTGGAGAATAGGAATTAACCACCTTCACCTATGCCTCCCTTTCTCCCTGATGTCAGCAAACTTTGAGTTTCTTAGGCCTGTTTATGCCATGGAGCATGTCCTCCTTCCGTGGGGTGGGGCTCAGTGAGCAGGAATTGGTCCTGCCCCTTTACATTGTGCGTGTTGTTTGGATCCCTCAGACCTGGTTTTGCTTTCTAGCCTGAAGCTTGGAATTGAGTTTGGGACTGAAAAGGTATTTTAGAGTCTGTATTTGTTTAGAGCATCTCAAATGTGCCCTGCCGAATTTGCATGTCTCAGCCAGCAGGAGTTGTTCCTCCATTAACTTCCCTATCAGGAACAGAGTGAGGCACGGGTGGAGGGGCTCTCACTTAGAAAAGGAAAAAAAGAGAAAAACAGTTAAAGGGGCAAAACAGGGAGATGTTTGGAGAAGAACACCTTGCTTAGTGCAAGTGGGCCCCTCTAATAGTCGTAACTTTCCCATCCTTCCCCCAGTTCGGATCAGGTTGAATTCCTTGGCCAGGGGAGGAAAGGTTCCGTTGCCGCAGTGGGTAAGAAGCACCCTGCAGGGTCCCAACTGTTGCCTCAGCTTCCTTTTGCACCTCTCATGGATGTTGGGCTTGGCTTTTGCCTGCTGCGGGCATGCCCAGGCACCCGAGATGGGAAGAGAAAGGGTAACAGAAGATGCCCTGAGCTGTGCGTGCCTGCGGCTGTCAAGGTGGAGGCATACATGGCACCTTTAGGAACAAGTTGTCTGTTTTGCACCTTTGGCAGCTGAGCCAGTTATTTTACTTAGTAACATTAGTGCAGCCTGTAGCAAAACTCTTAACATTATAAAGAAAGAGATATGAGCCATTTTAAACCGTGTGAGAGGGAGAAAAGAGACAAGGTCTGGGGCTTTTGACCCACCCAGTTAGGGCAGAGTTTTTGAGCTCCATGAAGAAAAATAGAGCCTCTTACCTGCAGGAAAGAGAGAGAGGTGGCAGGATTTTGGAAGAGAGGCAGACCCAATAGTTTCACATTCGTTCATACTCACCTTCCAGGATCCCAGATAAGCCCCAGTTCAAAGGGGAAAAAGTCCCTTGGCCCCCTTGCAGGGCTTGCGATGGGGTGTGCCTCACTTCTTCGGTGCACCACTGCTCAAACCTCTAGAGGAGCAAACAGACGGGCAGGCTCTGGGGCTTTCACCCCATGGCAGTGTCTAGGGGTGAATGTTTACTGGGGCTTACTACTGAAGCTCAATGGGCATGTGTCACAGGGTGCTCTTTTAGTTTAGCTGTCTGTAGGGAGCTCGTGTTAGTCAGCTCAATTAGACTCCTGCTTATTCACGAGGACAGAGGGCTTTCTGTATCCTGGGGTTCTTGCCTTGTTGTACGAGAAGATTAAGATCACATGTGGGCTTGAGGAATGAGTGCAAGGGTTTTTTTGAGTGGAAGTAGCTCTCAGCAGATCAGGGAGCCAGAAGGGAGATGGTTTCCCCTGGAGTCAGGCTGTTTGGTGGCCGGGCTCTCCTCCCACTGCCCCAGCCAAACTCCCCGTCGTTCTGCCAGTCAGTGGCCTGCTGGCCTGCCAGCGTCTGTTGGTGTGCACTTAACACTGCTGTGGCCCCCTCAACATCCTCTCGACATCCAGCTGTTTGTGTCTTCTTCCGCTGATATGCTCCTCTCAATGCCCAGCTACCTGTGTGTCTGCCTTCTATGGTCTCGGGGGTTTTTATAGGCACAAGATGGGGGTGTGCCAGGCCAGGGTAGTCTTGGGAAATGCAACATTTGGGCAGGAAAACAAAATGCCTGTCCTCACCTAGGTCCATGGCCACAGGCCCAGGGGTGGAGCACTAGCCAGAGACCACACCATCCCCTACCCGGCATTTCCCTTCCCCCTTCCCTATCATTTTAAGGGACCATGCCTTTTCCCGCACTTCCTTTTCGTATCATAAATAGATTATAAAATATGCCACACAGATTTGGTCTCAATTAGAATTAGCCAAAACCATTGTATAAGCTATTTTCCATTCCAAAAGTTAGAATTGTTCATGATTCCTTGGTTTGGCTTTATTTTATTTTTATATATTTATTTTTATTATACTTTAAGTTTTAGGGTACATGTGCACAACGTGCAGGTTTGTTACATATGTATACATGTGCCATGCTGGTGCGCTGCACCCATTAACTCATCATTTAGCATTAGGTATATCTCCTAATGCTATCCCTCCCCCGTCCCCCTACCCCACAACAGGCCCCGGTGTGTGTTGTTCCCCTTCCTGTGTACATGTGTTCTCATTGTTCAATTCCCACCTATGAGTGAAAACATGCAGTGTTTGTTTTTTTTGTCCTTCCGATAGTTTGCTGAGAATGATGGTTTCCAGTTTCATCCATGTCCCTACAAAGGACATGAACTCATCATTTTTTATGGCTGCATAGTATTCCATGGTGTATATGTGCCACATTTTCTTAATCCAGTCTATCATTGTTGGACATTTGAGTTGGTTCCAAGTCTTTGCTATTGTGAATAGTGCCGCAATAAACATACGTGTGCATGTGTCTTTATAGCAGCATGATTTATAGTCCTTTGGGTATATACCCAGTAATGGGATGGCTGGGTCAAATGGTATTTCTACTTCTAAATCCCTGAGGAATCGCCACACTGACTTCCACAATGGTTGAACTAGTTTACAGTCCCACCAACAGTGTAAAAGTGTTCCTATTTCTCCACATCCTCTCCAGCACTCGTTGTTTCCTGACTTTTTAATGATCGCCATTGTAACTGGTGTGAGATGGCATCTCATTGTAGTTTTGATTTGCATTTCTCTGATGGCCAGTGATGAGCATTTTTTCATGTGTCTTTTGGCTGCATAAATGTCTTCTTTTGAGAAGCGTCTGTTCATATCCTTTGCCCACTTTTTGATGGGGTTTTTTGTTTTTTTCTTGTAAATTTGTTTGAGTTCTTTGGAGATTCTGGATATTAGTCTTTTGTCAGATGAGTAGATTGCAAAAATTTTCTCCCATTCTGTAGGTTGCCTGTTCAATCTGATGGTATTTTCTTTTGCTGTGCAGAAGCTCTTTAGTTTAATTAGATCCCATTTGTCAATTTTGGCTTTTGTTGCCATTGCTTTTGGTGTTTTAGACATGAGGTCCTTGCCCATGCCTATGTCCTGAATCATATTGCCTAGGTTTTCTTCTAGGGTTTAGATAACATTTAACCTTCTCTGACCTACAGTTTTTGTTACGGAATTAATCTAACATTTTCTCTGACTTGATCAATTAAATAACTTAGTTTATCAAATTGCCTTGATTTGAACTAATATTAATATAGAATCTAGCTCATCCAATAAATTGTTTTCTCATAATGTTATTCAATTAAGTGAATTCTTGCCTTATATAGAAAGATTCAATGCCCAGGTCCTGTTGTTCTATGAATTAAGAAGAGGGTTTGTAGGAACTATTAGGGAGCCTATCCCTCTTTCCTGATAGAATATACAGAAGGAGAAAAGAAAAATGTAAGAAGAATGATAAATAACACATTTTTAGGGCTCAGACTCTTCTTGCACTGAGCCTGCCTTTCTGAGGGTTTGTGCAAAAATATCTTTATTTCAAAGGAAATATAGTGAAAATTCCTGCAGTCTCATCTGAAGACTTACTAAATACATTGTTTTCCAGTGTTTTCTAGAGAGTACCTATTATCTAATAAAGGAGGTGACTGTAAGTGAGACCATTTATCAGATTATGTGCTCTTTCCACTGCAGGCTAGAGAGCCAGTGGAGGGGAGGAGGAAGCACAAACATTTTCTGAATAGCTAAAAAGTACTTTGTTGCATAAATGATCTGACTGAATCCTCACTAACTTTATGAAATTGGTTCTAATTTTATTGTCTTCATTTTATAAATAAAGGAACAGAGGTTTTTAAGGTAAAGTCATATAATTTATGTATCTTATTAAATCCAAATCAGTATTGTCTTAAGACATTCTTTTTCTTAAGTATTACTAAAGAGAGAAAAAATGATTAAGAAAACATTTAAAGAAGTGTTTCTATTGCAGAAATATGCAAGTGTTAGGCACATACGGGAGTAACAGCAGCAACATAGAAAGACTAGAAGAAAGCTACAGGCCCTTCTTCCCACACAGAAACACCAAGTTAACAATTATATATGGATAAGAATACCTCTGTGAGGACTCTAGGAACTGGTTGAGAAGCTACAAAACCCAGGCCCTTGAAAACCAGGACTAGATTTCAGTGAAAACAGCAGAAAAATTTGTTGCAATTGGCACATCTGTTTATGACCCCCTCCCACTCCCCCACCTCCCCCTATGTGTCATAGCCAGAGCAACTGGATAGAAACCCACTAAACTTAGGATCTTCCCTTGGAATGGGAACACAGTAGTTAACTGTGAGACCAAGTAGTACAACAAAAGAGTAGACCATGTGATTAATGGGTCTAGGGGTTCTCCAAAGGACTACTTTCTTTCCCACCTGACTCAGAGAGCTGACAAGATAGTTGCCAGAGTTTGGAAGCTGCTAAAAACAAAAGCAAGCAGGAAATCTTAGACAAAGCATTCAGACAAGAGAAAGAAATAAAGGGCATCCACATTAGAAAGGAAGAAATCAAATTATGCTCTTTTGTAGATGATATGATCTTATATTTGGAAAAACCTAAAGACTCCACACACACACACACACACACACACACCGTTAGAAGTGATAAATTCAGTAAAGTTTCAGGATGCAAAATCAATATACAATAATAAGTAGATAGTGCACAATCTGAAAAAGAAGTCAAGAAAGTAATCTCATTACAATAGCTACAAGTAAAATAAAATACCTAAGAATAAACTTAACTAAAGAAATAAAAGATCCCCACAATAAAAACTATAAAATATTGATGCAAGAAATTGAAGAGGGTATAGAAAAATGGGAGGATATTCCATGTTCATGAGTTGGAAGAATAAATATTGTTAAAATGTCCATACTACCCTAAAGCAATCTACAGAAGCAATGCAGTCCCTATCAAAATACCAAGAACATTCCTTACACAAATAGTAAATATATCCTAAAGTTTATATGAAACCACAAAAGACCTAAAATAGCCAAAGCTATCCTGAGCAGAAAGAACAAAACTAGAGGAGTCACTTTACCTGACTTCAAGTTATACTACAGAGCTATGTAACCAAAACCGCATGGTACTGGCATAAAAAGAGACACATAGACCAATGAAACAGATTATAAAACCCAGAAATAAATCCATATGTCAATAGTGAACTCACTTTTGACAAAGCTGCCAAGAACATACATTGCATAAAGGATGGTGTCTTCAATAAATGGTACTGGGAAAACTGGACTTCGATATGCAGAAGAATGAAACTTGATCCCTATCTCTCACTGTACATAAATCAAAAAGGGTTAAATACTTAAACCTAAGACCTCAAACTATAAAACTATTAAAAGAAACCATTATGAAACTCTCCAGGGCATTGTTCTGGGCAAAGATTTCTTGAGTAATATCCTACAAGCACAGGCAACTGAAGCAAAAATGGACAAATGGGTTCACATCAAGTTAAAACGTTTCTGCACAGCAAAGAAAACAATCAACAAAGTGAGGAGACAACCCACAGAATGGGAGGAAATATTTGCAAACTACTCATCTGACAAGGAATTAATAACCAGAGTATATAAGGAGTTAAAACAACTCTGTAGGAAAAAAAGAAATCTGTTAAACCTATTAAAAATGGGCAAAAGGTATGAATAGACATTTCTCAAAAAAAAAAAAGACATACAAATGGCAAACAAGTATGTGAAAAGGTGCTGAACATCACTGATCATCAGAGAAATGCAAATCAAAACTACAATGAGATGTCATCTCACCCCAGTTAAAATGGCTTTTATGCAAAAGACAGGCAATGCTGGTGAGGATATGGAGAAAAGAGAACCCTTGTACATTGTTGGTGGAAGTGTAAATTAGTACAAACACTATAGAGAATAGTTTGGAGGTTCCTCAAAAAAAACCACAAATAGAGCTACTACATGATTCAGCAATCCCACTGCTAAGTATATATATGAAAGAAAGGAAATGAGCATGTTGTCAAAGAGACTGCACTCTCCTGTTTACTGTAACACTATTCACAAATGTAATGGTATTCACCTGCACAAAGCCAGTACACAAAGACTGGAAAAGATGGCTGTTTTCAAATTCCCAAATCCCAGTAAAAAAAAATTACAAGGCATACAAAAAAAAAAAAAAAAAAGAAAAAGAAAACATAGTCAATCAAAGGAACAAAATAAAACTCTAGGAACTGACCCTAAAGGAGTGTGGATCTAAGAGCTGCCTAAGAATTTAAAATAACTATTACAAAAACACTCAATGACCTAAAGGAACACAGGTAGACAACTGGATAAAATCAGATAAATGATGCAAGAACAAAATGAGAATATCAACAAAGAGATGGAAACAATAAAATAGAACCAAATATAAATTCTAGGTTTGACAATACTGAGCTAAAAACATTCATCAAGAGGTTCGACAGCAGACTTGATCAGAAAGAAGAAATAGCAAACTTGAAGACAGGTCATTTAGAATCATTGCGTTAAAAGAGCAAAAGGAATAAAAAAAAAAAAGAGTAGAGCCTAAAGGGCTTATAAGATGCCATCAAGTAGACTAATATGTGATTCATGATGATCTCAGAAGAAGAAAGAGAGAAATAGGCAGAAAGCTTATTTGAAGAAATAATGCCTGAAAACTTCTTAAATCTGAGGAAAGAAATGGAAATATAAATTTGAGAAGTTCAAGTGACTTCAATTATATAAATTTAGAGACCCATACACAGACACATTATAATCAAACTGTCTGCAGAGACAAAGACAATCTTGAAAGCAGAAATAGAGTTACTCATCACAAACAAGTAAGTTTTTATAAGATTATCAATGAACTTCCCAGAAAAAATATTGCAGGCCAGGAGGGAGCAGGATGATACAGTCAAAGTACTGAAAGAAAAAAGAAAAACAATTGCAGCCAAGGATACTGTATCTGGCAAAACTATGCTTCAGGAGAAGGAGAAGTTAGGTTTTCTCCAAATGGACGAAAACTGAGGGACTTCATTGTCACTAGGCCTGCTTACAAGAAATACTAAAAGGAGTTCTTCAAGTTGAAATAAAAGGATGGTCCACAAAAGCATAAAGCTGTATGGAAATATAAGGCTTTTAAGTAAAGGTAAATACATATAAAAATTTAGTAGCCAGTATTATTATAATTTTGGTGCATAGAACTTAAATGGCAAAAATAGAGAAAAATCTATAAATCCGTATTAATAGATTTGTATATATGTGTATATATATATTTGTATGTATATATATACAAATATATATATTTGTGTGTATATATATACAAATATATATATTTGTGTGTGTATATATACACACAAATCACATCTCTCTTTCTCTATGTGTGTATATATATATAGATGTGATCTATAGATATATATCTATAGATCTCTGTGTGTGTATATATATATAGATGTGATCTATAGATACATAGATATATGTCCATAGATCACATCTATAGATGTGATTTGTGATTTGTGACATTAATAGCATGAGTAGGGGAGGGTATAACCAAAAAGACTAGTACTTTTTGTATTATATACTAATTGTATATTAGAGTACTTATATACAATTGAAATTAAGTCAATAATGGTTTAAAATACAGTACTACAATTTTAAGATGTATTATGTCATTGCAGTGTTAACAACGAAACTATCTGTAGAATATACGCAAAGGAAATGAGAATCAAAGCAAATCACCAAGAAAAAAAAATCAATAAAACACCAGAAAAGCACTATTGAAGGACAAAAAAGCTATAAGACAAAAAGGAATCAATTTTTAAAGGCTATAGTAAGTTCTTCCCTATCGTTAATTACTACAGATATAAATGGATTAAACTGCTTAGTCAAAAGACGTAGATTGGTTAAATGGATATGAAAACCCAGATCAGGCCAGGAGCAGTGGCTCATGCCTGTAATTCCAGCACTTTGGGAGGCTGAGGCAAGTGGATCATAAGGTCAGTAGTTCAAGACCAGTCTGGCCACCATGGTGAAACCCTGTGTCTACTAAAACTACAAAAATTAGCTGGGCAGTGGCAGGTGCCTGTAATCCCAGCTACTTGGGAGGCTGAGGCAGAATAATTGCTTGAACCTGGGTGGCGGAGGTTACAGTGAGCCGAGACAGCATCTCTGCACTCCAGCCTGGGCAACAGAGTGAGACTCCATTAAAAAAAAAAGAGAGAGAAAAACCCAGATCAAATTATGTGTTTTATATAAGAGATGCATTTCAGATCTAAGGACATGCATAGGCTGAAAATGAAAAGGTGAAAAAAGATATCTCATAAAAACAAAGAGAACAAATGTAGCTATACCAAGGGCAGAAAAATAAACTTTAAATTGAAAAGCTTTTTGAGAAACAAAGAAGGATAGTGTATAAAGATAAAAGGGCCAATTCACCAAGAAGATAAAACAATTATAAATGTTTATGTGGCAAACCTCAGCTCTCCTAAACATATAAACAAACTTTGGCAAAATTGAATGGAGAAATAAACAACAAGAAAATAACAGTAGAAAACGTTAATTTCATTCTTTCAGTAATAGATATAACAATCAGACTGAAGATTAATAAGGAAATACAGAAATAAACACTATAGACCAAAGTGACCTAACAAACATATACAGCACGCTATACTCAATAACAGAATAATGTACATTTTTCTCTGCTACGCATGTACCATTCTCCAGGTTAGACCACATGTAGACACCCCATACAAGTCTTTACAAGTTTAAGAATAAAATCATACAAAGTGTCTTTTCTGTTCTTAATACAATGATACTAGAATTCAACAGTACAGGAAAAACTGGGTCAAAGAACAAGTTACAAGGACAGTTAGCAAACACCTTGAGACAAATGAAAATGAAAACACAACATACAAAAACTTCTATGATGCAGCAAAAGTACTGCTAAGAGGTACATTTATAACTGTATATGTGCACATAAACAAAGAAAAATGACCAATGAAGAACCTAAATTTTACTTCAAGAAAATAGAAAAAAAGAGCAAACCAAACCTAAAGCTAGCAGGATGAAATAATAAAGATTAGAACAGAGATAAAGAGAATAGAAATCAGCAGAAAAAAGACCAAAAAAAGGCTTAGCACTTTTTTTAAAGATCAAAAAAATAAACAAACCCTTAGCTATATTAAGAAAAAAATAGAGGAGACTCAAATGAAATCAGAAATAAAAGAGAGAACATTACAACTAATGCCACAGAAATAAAAACAAAAATTATCAGAGAATACTATGAAAAATTGTATGCCAACAAATTGGATAACCTGGAAGGAATGTATAAATTTCTAGATACACAAAACCTACAAAAACAGAATCATGAAGAAATAGAAAATCTGAACAGACCAGTAGCAAGTGATGTGGTTTGGATCTGTGTCCCTACCCAAATCTCTTGCTGAACTGTAATCCCCAAATGTTAGAGGTAGGGCCTGGTGGGAAGTGACTGGATAAAGGTTGTGGATTCCCCTCTTGTGCTGCTCTTGTGACAGTGAGTGAGCGCTCCTGAGATGTGGTTGTGTGAAAGCATGTGGCACCTCCCTACTTTCTCTCTTCCTCCTACTCTGGCCATGTAAGACACGCCTACTTCCCCTTTGCCTTCCACCATGATTGAAAGTTTTCTGAGGCCTCCCCAGAAGCCATCATGCTTCCTGTACAGCCTATGGAACCGTCATTCAATTTAACCTCTTTTCTTTATAAATTACCCACTCTCAGGTATATATATAGCAGTGTAAGAATGGACAGCAAGTAAGGAGGTTGAATCAGTAATGAAAAACTTTCCAAGAAAGAAAAGCCCAGGATCAAATGGCATCACTGGAGAATTCCATATATAATTTGAAGAGGAATTAACACTAGTATTCCTGAAATAATTTCAAAAATTTAAACAGGAGGAATCCAAGGTCATCCTATGAGGCCAGGATTACTCTAATACCAAAACCAAGCAAAGAATACAAGAAAAGAAAACTACAGACCAATATCCTTGAAAAATATTGAAAAAAAAAATTCTCAGTAAGATGCTAGCAAATTGAATTCAACAGCACTTTAGAAGGATTATATGTTATGACCAAGTGGAATTTATTCCTGGCATACAAGGATGATTCAACATATGAAAATCAGTCAGTATAATACATCTCATTAACAGAAGTGTTATTGGCATCCTGGGTTCTTGTACTCTGCCAGGACAGAATTCAAGAGAGATCACCAGACATAGCAGCAAAAAGAAAGACAAATATTTATTTAGCTTATGCATAAGGAAGTCAGCACTTCAAAAGGGAAAGGATAGGCTGTTCCTGAGGGTAGTCTGTGGATTGTTTTATAGGGCCTTCCAACAGGGAAGTGGTTAGTCAGGGCATGTATAGGAGGAGTTTTTCTAGCCCTTGCACAGTGGCTTTACCAGTTTCTTCATACATACATTGTGTGTAACATTAAGATTTTAAATCTCCACCCAGGTTGTAATTTTTAACATTAAAATTAGGAAAGAGGTAACTATAAGTTGAATCTAACTGCACATGTGGGGCCCTGGAAAAGTCTTTAGCTGCCTAAAGCAGCAACTTGTGGTTAATAATTTATTGGGTCTTTCGTTGCTGATTGGCTGGAAGTCAGGTAAGCTACAGCTTGAGTAAGAGGCTTTTGTTCTTTTTCTCTAAACTGCATCAAAACAAGAAACCAGCCAGCCTGCCTGTCTCAGAAGGAGGGCCGAAAACCATATGATCTTCTAATTTGATGGAGAAAAACTATTTGACAAAATTTAACATTTTTTGCATGTGAAAAACACTCAACAAACTAAGAATAGAAGGAAATTACCTCAACATAATAAAGACCATTTATGACACGCCCACAGCTAACATCATACTCAACAGTGAAAGCTTGAAGAGCTTACCTCTGAAATCAGGACGAGGAAAGAATGGTCACAGTTGCCCTTTCTATTCAGCCTAGTACCAGAAGTCATAGAGCTATTAAGCAAGAAAAGGAAATCAAAGGAAGCCAAATCAGAAAGAAGTATAAATATTTCTGTCCATAGATTAAATGATTTTGTATGTAAAGAAACTCTAAAGATTTCACGCATACAAACCTGTTAGAACTAATAAACAAGTTCAGCAAAGTTGCAGTATATAAAACCACCAATATCAGTTTTATTTCTGTATACTAATTCTGAGCAATCCAAAAAGGAAATTCAATTTCATTTATAATAACATCAAAAAAAGTTAAACACTTGGGAATGAACTGAAACCAAGGAGTCAAAAGACTTGTATACTTGTTTTATAGTCAAAATGTTGTTGAAAGAAATTAAAGAAGGCACAAATAAATGAAAGAAAACTCCATGTTTATTGATTGGAAAACGTGATATTGTTAAGATATTCATACTACCCAAAGTGATCTCTGTATTCTATCCAATTTTTATCAAAATCTCAACAGCCTTTTTTTGCAGAATTAGAAAAAATCATTCTAAAATTAATAAGGAATTTCAGGGGACCCCTAATACCCAAATAATTTTGAAAAAAAAAAAAAGAATTAAAGTAGAGGACTCACATTCCCTGATTTGAAACAATGTTACAAAACTATACTAATCACAACAGTGTGGTACTGGCATAAAGAGAGTCAAGAAGACTAATGGAATAGAATAGAGAGCACAGAAATAAACTTTCATGTAAATGGTTATATGATCTTCGCAAGGATGCCAAGGCCACTCAATGGGAAAAATATATCCTCTTTAACAAATAGTGCCATGAAAACTGGATATTGACATTAAAATGATGAAGTTATTTTTGTGATGGTTAATTTTTCATGTCAACTTGACTGGACCACAAAGTGCCCAAATTAAACATTATTTCTGGGTATGTACATGAGGGTATTTCTGGATGATATTAACATGTGAATTGGTAGGCACAGTAAAGTAGGTTGCTCTTCCCAGTGTGGGTGTGGCATCATTCAATGCTTGAAGTCCTGAATAGAATGAAAAGCAGAGGAAAGAAAGATTCATCTCCTACCTGCCTGCTTACTTGAGCTAAAATATTGTCCTTCTCCTGCCCTTGGACTAAAATTTACGCCATCAGCTCCCGTGGCTTTCAGCCTTCAGACTTTGACTGGAATTACACCAACTCCCCTGGGTCTCCAGTTTGCAGATGGCAAGATGGTGGGGCTTCTCATCTTCCACAATCATGTGAGCCAGTTCTTTGGAATAAACCTCTTTACAACTTATAAAAAAATTAACGCAAGATAGAGTAAGGACCTAAATGTAAGATCTAAAACTATAAGAAATAAGACATAGAGAAACAGCTTCATGACGTTGGACTTGGCAATAATTTCTTAGATATGACACCAAAAGCACAGACAACAAAAACAAACAGACAAATTGGCTACTCAAACTTAAACACATTTATTTATCAAAGAATACAACCAGGAGTTAAAACATAACCTATAGATTGGGAGAAAATACTTGCAAATTATCTATCTGATGAGTTACTATCTAGAATACATAAAGAATTCATACAACTCAACAATAAAAGCAAATCATATAACCTGAGTAAAAATGGCAATGGACTTGAATAGACATCTTTCCAAAGAAGATATACACATGGCCACCAAGTGTAAAAAAATGCTCAACATCACTGATCATCAGAATATTATAAATCATACCCACAATATCACCTCACACCCATTAGAATGACTACTAAAAAAACAAAATGATAATTTTTGGTGAGATTATGAATAAATTGGAGCCCTTGCGCACTGTTGGTGTGATGGTAAAATAGTGCAACTACTTTGGAAAATAGTATGGAGTTTCATTTAAAAATTAAGAATAAAATGACCATATAATCCAGCAATCTCACTTATGGGTTTATATCTAAAAGAACTGAAATCAGAATCTTGAAAATATATTTGCACACACGTTAATATCAGCACCATTCATAATAGCCATGATGTGGAAGCAACCCAAATGTCCATGGATAAATGAATGGTTAAGGAAAATACAGTATATACATAAAGTGAGATATTATTCAGCCTTAAAAAAGGAAGGAAATCTTGTCTATACTGCAACATGAGTAGAAACAGGTGTCAGAATGGTGATTAGAAAAGGCTGAGGGTAGGAGGAAAAGGAAAGTTATTTAACAAGATTCAGATTTGCAAGATGAAAAAGTTCTGGAGATAGTTTCACAACAGCATGAGCATACTTATCACTGTCACGTTGCACATTTAAAGTGGTGAAGATGATAAATTTATGCTAGGGTTTTTCACAATAAAAAGTGAATATAAAAATGTGAGCACTTCTGCATCTAATAGCAATTAAATACAGACATAAATGGTAAATCAGTGATTCAGAAATACATCTAAGTTCAAAAATAGTCATTTTTATACAGTTCCAATCTACATAGCTAAATGTACATTTTCTCAAAATCCCTTATTTCAAACAGGTGGGGCGAAAATATTTATACTCTTACCTTAAAAGTTCATATATATGACAGAACAAAAATATTTTTATATTGTTTAACTTTTAGTAGGCTTCTGGCAATATTGAGAAAGTTGCTGGCTGTCATCGATCTAAAATTTCATAAACATAGCATTAAAGTTTACCAGATATCAGAGAGTAGAAACTCTGGGAAGTAAAGAAAGAGGAAGAAAAGGGAGGAAAGAAACAGGAGGAAGAAACCCCTTCTGCAGCCAGCCTATTAACTGGCAAAATGCACAGTTTAATCATTAAAACAAGGAATCCAACCCAGGAGTCATGTGAAGTCATGTCCCTGTCATCTCTTAGTGTCACTGTATTTCAGTGTTCTCAATATTACCTGCGAGGGATTGCTGAAATGCAGCCTCCTGGGTTATCTTCAGTTGTATTGTATCAGATTCACTGAGGGGAAGGTGAGAAATCTGGTATTCTACAAACTCCCAAGATAATTCTTATACGTGCTAATAGTTGGGAATTACTGTTGATTCTCTTAGTTTAGGCTAATCTTCTTCTTGGACAATTTCTAAATATCTTGAAAATATTTATGTGTGTTGTACAGTTTCTTGTGGCTGTTGTAACTAGCTACCATAAACTTTGTGGCTTAAAGCAATGCAGATGTTGTCTCAACAGTTCCAGAAATCTGTAAGTGGTTACACTGGAGTGAGACTTTGGTGCCAGAATTTATTTCTTTGCCTTTTTAAATTTCTAGATCTGCATTTTGTTTTGTTTTGTTTTGGAGATGGAGTCTCACTCTGTTGCCTAGGCTGGAGTGCAGTGGCTCAATCTCGGCCCACTGCAACCTCTGCCTCCCGGGTTCAAGCGATTCTCCTGCCTTAGCCTCCTGAGTAGCTGGGATTACAGGAATGTGCCACCACGCCTGGCTAATTGTTGTATTTTTAGTAGATGGGGTTTTGCCATATTGGCCAGGCTGGTCTCAAACTCCTGACCTCAGGTGATCCGCCAACCTCGCCCTCCCAAAGTGTTAGGATTACAGGCATGAGCCACTGTGACCAGCCTAGATCTGCATTTTTTGATTCACATCACTTTCCTCCATCTTCAAAGCCAACGGAGTTGCATTTCAAATCTTTCTCTCTGCTGAGGTCATCACATCACCTTCTCTCTCTGCTGTAATAGAATGTTCTTCTGCCTCTTTCTTGTAAGGACAATTGTAGCTGCATTTCAGGCCCAGGACAAACTAGGACCTGGAAACCTTTGGGTACCATTATTGAGCCTACTACAGATGTGTTTATACACACACACACACACACACACACACACACACACAGAGCAAAAGAGACTATAGATGACTTTGGAGTCACTCAAAATACATACATGTATTATAATCTTCCATATGAATTTTAAGGTATTTATAGTGCCTTGATAAACATACTTTGCTTTGAGACAGAGGAGCTTTTTAAAAATTCCAGTTTATTACAAGAACAAGCGATGATAACACTGGTGGGCTGGGGGAGGTCCCCAAAAGCCGGTGGGACCTTGACCCCACCTGGTGTCCAGGTTCTTGACAAGATCACGAGAAGGAATTCAAGGATAAGTATGAAAATAGTGAAATTACAGAGATTTATTGTACAAGGAAAAGTACACACTCAAGAAAGGCGAGTGTAGGCATACTCAAGAGAGAGATGTGCTGAGATTTCTATCATTATGGCTTTCTTTAACCAAGGGGTAGAATATTCATGAAAATTCCTGGATAAAGGTAGAGATTTCTAGGAACTGTGATGTCACCCATGTTTACCCCAAATATAGGTTTCCCCAGAACGGTCATGGGGTGGGTAGGTTGCTGATTTTGTATATTAATGAGTGTGTAATGAGGTCCTAGGTGAAACCTAAGTCAAATCCAGTGCTGTGTTGGGTCCAGCCAGTCTTAGCCAGCTTGATCCACGCCCTGTTGTTCAGGTTCTCATCAACCCACAGCCTTCAAGTCATGTGAAACTGCTGCCTGGAATTTTTTTTTTGTTCACCTGTGACCACCCCGTATTATTTCTGTCTCAAAATATTTAGGGATGACAAAACTCCCCTTGTCTCAAGGTTTTTCAAGGTTTACTTTTCTCCTCAGAATCTCTGCAAGCTAGGTCTTCTAAAAATAGCAACAAACATAAAATTGATGCTTGGCATCAGTAGTTGTCAGAGTATGGGGACAATTAATGAGCCTGTCATAGGTCAACACCTATTTGATCATCTATCCACTTCTCATAAGTTCATCATTCTTTACATTAAATTACACTCAGAAAAATAAATTACAGTCGTTGTCTATCAGCAACCCTTGGTTACACTTGTTAGTTGGAAATAACAGGACTATTTTTTTAAAAGTTGTCTGAGTTTTGCAGTTACCTAATGGAGGTAATTAACTTCACTTTTTATCTGATTCCAGTAAAATGATTATGAAAACATATCACAACTGCTCTTCTATTAAGCTTTGAGATACATTTGAGTCCTTACAGTGTTCTAAATTTTGATTGTTTAAACAATTACAGGGAAGTCCACTTAGAGGGCACAGCAAAAAGGAATCATAGACTTTAGACGAATTCATTACTATTCTTACAAAGACCTGTTGGATTTCTGTTGTCAGCAAATGTCCAACTCATTAATATTGCACTTCTGTCTTCAGGAGGCAGCTGCTTCTTCATGAACTTCCTTGGAATTTGGCTGCAACACAGCACTATATTCTAGGACTCAACTGTCTCCACTGAAAACATTTTCTTTTGCATTGTGACTCCCTGATGGGTCTCCTTGTGTTTCATTTCTGCTTTGTATGACATCTACTGCAAATAGCTGTTTATGCTGTATTTTATGGTGTCATGCTTTCTCTTTGGTGTATTAACATCTTGAAAGTCTTCTATTAGCTGTTTTCTACTTTAATTAGTTGCCTGCCACTCACGTTTCTTGGAGTTACATAATCTCCAATAGGTAGTAAAGTAAATTATCTGGCACTTTTCTTTATGCCAATTTGTTTTAAAATGTATCTTAATAGTTTTTAGAGGGCATATATTATCATTAAGATAACATATCAATAAAGACTAAATATTCTTCCATGGCCACATAAAATATAAATATATAAACAAATATATCTTTAAAAAGTGAGGGAGAATAAACTAGCTCAATGCCAAAAAGAAATTGAGTCATAATTAAACAAGGTAAATGATAGGTGAGGAAGACTTTTGATAAATATGTAAAATATGATTTCGGGATTTCTTATTTATGCAACTGAAGTAACACCCATCTCATGTAATATTTACAAAGTATCAGCATTTTGCCTCAAAAATAGCAGGTATCAATAAAAATTAATTATGTCATATCATACCATATCATATAGAGGTGTATGGTTATTAATTTAATTCAACATAAATCTTTTTTGTGACTACTAGGTATCAGATCTGTGCCTACTATGTGACTGTACTGTGATCATGTATCATACTAATTTTAATTAACTTATTGCCTAAGAGATGAACCACAAATTTTGATTACACACATAGAACATGGTTTAGAGGAAGAAATTGAAAGGATCATTATATGCACTTTATATGCAGGGACCATGTTTTCTACAATAAATTAATTCTACCTCCCAACTTTCACTGTTGATGATGTTTTAAAAGATTGTTTCTCTTCTGGCCTCTCTGAAACACCCAAATACTGTTGCTCAGCAAATTTTATTACATTCTCAAGATTTTTAGGAAGCACTAGCCATACGTATAGGCAAATGCTTCATACACAAATTACTTAAATCACTCAAACATTTTGAAATACTGTGCAAATTTACATTTATCAAAGAGAGCCATTAAAATGTCTATAGAGACAGAGCCGTCTTGTGGAGTGGCTAATTCTGCCATTCTCTTCCTCAAATGAATCTAAATAACTTTTACAGGCTGCCACTTTCATTGTTACAGTGACTCCCAAATACTTTCCCACAGTATGTGATTTTGAATTATGCCCATCAATGATCTCCCTTCTATTTCCGCCCACAAAAAGCACAATAAGTGACTTCTATTGATCTTTGCTGAAGAATAAAATAGTGATCTAAAGAGGTTCTTGACAGTTAGCACAGTTGTAAAATATAGGCCCCTTCATCATGTGTCTTGTACATTTTGGAACCTAAGGAAATAGAGATTTTTTTGTGTGTGTCTATAAAACTAAGAGCTTGATATAGGATTGAAAGGGTCATTACATAATTAAGGTTTTACAAAGAGCCATATAATATATGTACTGCATTCAAAACACTTTATAATGGTGTCTAAATGTTTGCATTCTTGCCACAACCAATGTTTTATAATAACTTAAAATGATTTAAATGGTGTAATGTAGGTGGTAAAACAGATAAAGTGCCACTGATGTGTTTTATAATATTATCTCTTATGTTCTTTGTTGTTAGATATAACATGGTTTATCAAATTTGATTAAAGTCATTAAAAAATGTAGACAAGTGGCTCAGACAATTGTTTTAACTCATAGAACTTCAACAAATTTTAAATATGACTAAGGTGTTAGAGGCAGCAAAGCAAGGCTTTAGGAACTCTGATTCTGCTCCATTCAGCCTGAGTTTAGTGTCTAGGCCTGACATTGTTAGCTCTGTATCTTGTGCAAATCAGTGAACATTTCTGTGCCTCTGTATTAAAATATAGAAAATTGAGATAATCAGATCTTATAGCATTATCATGGGAATTACTAATTTAAAACTTATGAAAGGCTTAGAGTATGACATATAGTGAGTACTCACTAAATTGCAACTTTTACTTTGAAAACTACAGATAAAATAGGCCTATGTCCTAAATCCATGTTATGTAGCAGCAGTTCCCAAGGCACGTTCAGATAATACCAAATGTGAAAAATATCATTAACATTAACAGAGAAAATCACATGCAATATTTATTCTAGTAAATTCATTTTTACCAGAATAAAGTCACATTCTAGTCACTATAGCTAATACAGTTTATGTCATAGTCTAAAATTAAGAAAGTTTTGCAAACATGACACTTAAGATACATTCACATATTAATATCTTACCACATTATTATGCCATCTTTTGAATTTGATTCTTCTCTTTTTTTTGGATTTGGAGGTTGGCAAATGAGGGCAAGAGGGGCTTTCTTTGAGACGGTGTTACAGAAAAGGGGTCCTGATCCAGACTCCAAGAGAGAGTTCTTGGATCTCACTCAAAAAAGAATCCAGGGCAAATCTATAAAGTGAAAGCAAATTTATTAGGAAAGTAGAGAAACAAAAGAATGGCTACTCCATAGACAGAGCAGCCCTGAGGGCTGCTGGTTGCCCATTTTTATGGTTATTTCTTGATGATATGTTAAACCAGAGTTGGTATTCATGTCTCCTCTTTTTAGACCATATTGGGTAACTTCCTGACATTGCCATGGCATTTATAAACTGTCATGGCACTGATGGGAGTGTGGTAGTTAGGACAACCAGAGGTCACTCTCATTGCCGTCTTAGTTTCAATGCATTAGAGCTGGCTTCTTTACTGCAAACTGTTTTATCAGCAAGGTCTTTAAGACCTGTATCTTGTGCCGACCTCCTATCTCATCCTGTGACTTAGAATGCCTTAACCATCTGGGAATACAGCCCAGTAGGTCTCAGCCTCATTTTACCCAGCTCCCATTCAAAATGGAGTTGTTCTGGTTCACACGCCTCTGAAAATGGTGTACAAGTATGTTTGCTCCCCTTACTGAGGCAGATTAGAGGTTTTTCTTCATCAATTTATGAACCAACACAATCTGATTTGTATAACTGCTTTGGGACAGACTTGATACCCATGGATTTTAACATAGAATCTGAATACCAATCAATTCTCATATCCTGAATCATTATTTATTTAAAGAAATGAAAGATGGGCCAAAGGTTAAAAATTCTCCTTTTATCATTTTCTTTATAGTCAAAGCAAAAGGGGTGGTTCATCTACAGTGATTCTTTTTCAAAAAAGTAACGTCTTTGATGTTTAAGGGAGGAAACAAGCCTTCTGAAAACTACTATTCTCACTCCTCAGGAAAAAGAGAAAAGAAAAGGAAAAAAAAAAAAAAAACTAATCCAAACACTAGTCTTTTGAAAGAGAAAAATTATTTTGGGTGTACTAAAGCCTATTTTACCATTGAATTTTGAACATATTCTCAAGTTATATTAGAACATAATGTATTTTCATTTTAGTGTTAGACCAAATATTATATTAAGTAATGCCTTTACCAATTCAGTTATGAATTCTACAGTCTATAATCCTCCTTTGTATGTTTTAGTAACTCAAAATCTGCTCTATTTCTTCTAAGAATAATTTTCTAATATTCTTCTTTTTCCACTAAAGCAGACTATTTCTTTTTATTGAAGTTCCATTTTGCAATGTTCATTAGATGTTGAATGTCTGTCAGTATCCACAAGTCTCCATGTTCCCCATCCTTTGTGCCTTTCAACTTTGATTTTCCTCAGTGCAAACACTTCCATATTTTTACTTTCCTATTATTCTTTAAGGACTTGAATGATGACAAAACCACTTTCGGAAAGAGCTGGGTCAGTAATATAAGGCATCTTTTATAAGATTCTCTACCATGCATAACAGAGCAAAACAGGAACCAAGAGAAAGCAAACTAGAGTTGTGTGAAATTGCTCATTTATTCTCAAATAGTTTTCAGTTTTTCATGAAACTGCTGAAAAATTCACAAATTGTATTCCAATGAGATGAATGTTTGTTTTCTAAGTTTTCATCAAAACTTTCGTCTTTGGGTACACATTGTATATGCATAAGACATCCTGTTCCTATGTGTGTTGGTAGTACCTGCTTGTTCATAGGCATGAAAAATGAAAGAAGGATATTAAATATGTACAAACTGCCTGACTGGATAAGGAAAAATGCAAATAGTGCTGTGTGTAGTGAATACACACTGATGTGTGGGTGGGTGTGCACTTTTTCTCCTTTTCACAAGTCCAAAATAAAGAGACAAAATTTAAAGATTTTTCTAATAGACCGTTTTTTCTTGATTTGTTCTTTTTACCTTTTCGGCTCATTTTATTGTGAGAAACCAATTTATATATCAGAATCTCTTCACTTTTATGCATAGTAAGGAAAAAATAATAATAAATGGTTCAGATGCTTTGACACTTTCCCAGCATTCTTAGTTTCAAGGTATAAAATTTCCTTTTGATGATAATGTAAGAATTCATTCATTCCCTGCTTCAAGTTGTAATTTTCTGAACAAATAACTTTAAATGTCATTGTCCCTGTATTCTATACTACGACAGCAAGTTTGAGGATGTGCTGGTTCGAAATACATATAGAGGGTACATTAAAATTGGTTTTCGTTTATATGCATTTAAATAATATTGAAGTACTGCTTAGTTTGGGTGAAGTAAATTATTCCCTCATATAACACTGACTGAGATATTTGCTATAAAATATTTTATATATTTGATATAAAATGCTATTTGGAGCCACATAAGTGATATTTCTTTCCTCCTCCCTTCCTTCTTTTCTTCTCTCCCTTCCCTTCCTTCCTCCCATCCTTTCTTTTCCTTTTTCCTTTCTTTTTAAGTTTTATTTTCCATTTCTTTCTTCACTGTCTTCCTTTCTTCTTTCATTCTTTGTATTTTTATCTTTTCTCTTTCCTTCCATTCCTTCCTTCTTTTCTTCCTCACACCCTCCCTCCCACCCTCTCTTTTTATCTTTTTCTGAAATCTCAAACCTTCTCATATTTGATCTTCCATCTTCACAAAAGGCCAGTCAGAAAACCTAAAGTGAAGTTGGGTAGAGGTAAAGCAGTAGGATATAGCGAGGTCTGTGGACACTTGGAGTCAGTGTGCCCAGCCTAAAAGCTTTAAATTGTAAGAAGTTTTATAATGCTCTGGGAGGTGTATTTAGCCTGCTTTATTCAGTTTGTAGTGCCATGCTAAAGCTTTGAAACTTTAAACAACTCTTTGTCTTGATTTCCTATACCTCCCATCTACCAATGGATTCATTTATATTCTTATAGGACTTTCATGGTTTTGCTTATTGACGATAGCTTGATAAGAGATTATCACAGTCACCCATATACCGTGTCTTCTCAGCATACACAAGGCATCTTTGTAAGCGTATGTGAAAGGTATTCTGCATTTTTTTAATTTGTGCTTTTAAGGAAAGGAATTGTATGCTGTTTGTTTTTCATTGCTACTCTTTTTAGGTTTTTGAGAGACACATATGCCTTTTTGTTTTACCATCATATTTTAGAAGTACTTTCTGAATGTGAAAGTAATATAGTGAATGCTTTTAACTTAATTGTTCCTTTTCTTGTCTCTGCATCTCTACTTTTCATTTTAAACATTTTATTTATTGTATCTGTTTTGTAATTGCAGTAGGTAAGCTTGGAAGGGATTTATACAAGAGTTCTGTAAACCATTTGTGGTTCTGCATTTTACCAATTCTGGTAGCCATCTGTAACCAATATATGTATTTACATTCTTAACAGGAAAGCTTGAACAGATTCAGAAATCTCATAACTGTATCTGGCAAGGTAAGCACAGATGCTCCTAGACCTGTGATAGGGTTAGTCCCTATAACCCAGTGTAAGTTGAAAATATCATAAAGAGAAAATGCATTTAATACACCTATCCCACCAAATGTCATAGCTTAGCCTAGCCTCTCTTAAATGTGCTCAGAACACTTACACTAGCCTTCAGTTGGGCAAAATCATCTAACACAAAGCCTATATTATAATAAAGTGTTAAATATCTCATGTAACTTATTGAATTCTAAACTAGAAGTGAAAAACAGAACAGCTGTATAGGTCCTCAAAGTATAATTTTTACTGATAATATTTATTACTTTTGCAACATCATAAAGTCAAATATCATAAGTCAAACCATCATACATCGGGGACCATCCCTTTAGTGTTCAGATTTTTCTGTGTTATGGTCTACCAATTACATGTGTTTTCCTATTTAAGGCAGACTCAACTAATTCAAATTTCTCAGGCCATCAAACAAGAATGTAAAGCCCCATTTCTTTAAAGGGCTTGAAGAAAGCACCAGTTATCATCCAGAATACCTTTTAGTTAAAGTGATACCTAAACTTTACCAGACTAATGAATTGAGACCATTTCATATGAATATTATTCTCTACCCCATTTATTTAATGCAGTATCTAAAAGACTGTACACTCTTCATCTGCGTGGTAAGAGGGTATATTAGATACACATCTATTCACAGCTCAAAGTCACTGTGGATTCATTAATAGCCCTTCTCATTGTAAAATAGTACATTCTGCAAACACTTCACATGGCCTATCAATCAACCCAATTATATTTATGAAGTGTCCTTCATGTGTCCATCCCACAGTGAAATGTGGACTTCATATAAAAGAAGATACAATACATATTTAAAAGGCTAAATCAAACAAATTTTTTAAATTAAACCTTACAAATCAACAGTAATTTCAAAATTCTCATGCATAAAAGAGTAGCTTCTTGAGTTGAAAAGCCGAGTGTGAAAGATTTTGTGATCTTAGAATCTTATTAGAATCAGACTGAAAGGTGGCAGGTGGAGGTCACTGATTGTAAATCGTGGCAGAAACTCTGCTGGAATCAGGAAATCTTTATATAACAGATCCGCACAGGATGGGTACAGAAAGAAGATTGTATGGTTAATAAAACATGCACACACACCTATGCAGTAATCCTAAGGTCAAAAGTATGATTTTAGAGCAAAGAAATCACTCTTTAAGTTTACCAGCATAGACTACATTTTAAATATTTATCCTGGAGAACCAATCAGTAGCAACCCAATTTTATCTATACTAAATTCAGGGAAATTTGAAGACATCCATGCTTGAATATCACACAGACAGTTATGCAAAACATCAAGCTGCTTCATAGGTCTGCAGGGACTGGAAAGAATATCTGAGTATCGTCTGCATACATATGACACTGCAGGCCACAGCATTGAATAATGTTATTCACTAAAAATATCTAAATATAAAGCTAAATAGGATTTGAAACAAGCCCCAGGGGAATCTGAAAGTAACTTGGCAAAGCATAAACCATTCCCTAAAGGAGCAAATTCTAAGGAGAATAGAGAGATAAAGAAACTATCCAGGCAACCCATGTTAATTCCAGAAAATTCAAAAACATAGAGTTATGTCAAAGAATGACACGGTGAGCAGTATTCCAACTAGACAAATAGCCTTAAAAGGGTACAAGAAAATACACATTCAGCCAACAAAATGTTCACAGACATTATGTTCCAATCTAAGTCTCAGGGCCGGTAGTGTGTATATTTAAAATGAGGTGCTAAAATAATATCCTAAAAAATTTCAAGCTATAATGCCTCTTTTTCTAATAATTAATAAAAATTTTAAATTGTTGGTGATGAAGTTAAAACAAAAGAGTGCAACTGTCTAGTGTTTCAGATTCTATTAAATGTGTTTTCCATAATCTTGAGGCATTTATTTCATGCCACATTTTAGGGAAAAAAATCTCTATATATGTATGTTATATGTCTATTAATCTAGATCACAAGGTTTTGATGATTCTCTGTAAAGAACTTAGAATTCTTAAGGGAAGAAGAATGATATTGCTGTTATCATTATCATTATCCAGTACTGTAAAAGTCATTTGGTAAATCTTCTTTCCACGTGCCAAACCAGCCATCACATTTTTTATATTTTATTCATAACTGTTTGTCTTGGAGTATGTTAGGGAGAAGATTGGTCTATGATTAGGCCATCTGCATTTGCTAATTGCCACTTATCCCCTATCCTATATGGAAGTCAGACTCCTAGCTTCCCACAGAAACTGGGAGATAGAGGTGCTATCTTCTTTGATGATTACATTTCAAAGGATGGCTCCCAGGTCCTTGACACAGACATTCCTGGGTTGTGAGACTGGCAAGAAGCTAGGAGATGATGTATGTCTCAAAGAGGCAGAGAAAACTGCAAGTTTTCTAAAGGCTCTAAGAAAAGGGAGGTCAGGGACCTAGAGTCAGGAAGAGGCCTGGCTAAAGTTTAGTCAAGCTGTGGAGAATGTGCAGGCTGTCTTGGTCAACCATCTGCATCTCAGAAAGCACCACTGAACTGCTCCAGAAGCTTCTCTTTTAGAATGGTGGCAGCTGAAAGTTTTCAAAATAAATCTTGATTAACAGGATAAAGTTATCAATTTCTATTGAGGAATTAAACAGCTACCATTACAACATAGAATAATAGAAAAGTATGGTTGTGCATATGAATGTGCTTAGCGTAATGAAACAAAATCATATTTAACATGATGGTAATAATGATCAAAAATGAATAAGCCTCATGTGCTTCTACCAACATTATATGAAATTAAAAGATGCTAATAGAAGTATTTTCACACTTTTACTTAGGTTATGAATCATCTGAAGTCAATAGTCATGAATATGTTTTATAATTTTAGAACTTTGCAACTTTGTGAGGTTTAGAAGAGTGAATATAGTGCCGCATAGATGTGCTACAATTACCTGTCTATATTGAAGAAGAGAAATCAATTCTTGGCTACAATTAGTTTTATATGAATACTGCCACACCAGTGGGCAAAGTGAAACCCACCAGATTGATTTTCTTTGCCCTGAATTCTTCATAATACAATATTCATACCTATATGCTCTGAGAAATTTGGCAGGACACACCTGAATTAATATACCTCAATGCTTCTCTTTGATGGCTACTAAATTAGAAATTTAAACAACGTAATAGAAAGAAGTCTTTAGTGATAAACAAACTGTGTTGCTGCGGGCAAGCTCAAATCCTTTTTACTTCTTTCCCTGGAAGCTGTGCTTGCCTGTAAGCTTCCCACCTGGCCGCTCAGGCTCTCCCTGGGAGAGGAATCTTACTCCTTCCCAGAGAAAACTCTATTCAGTTTTAACAGCTTTGTGTAATTTCCTCTTGAAAGAAAAACTAAAACTTGTTGGGAGCTTTTTCTAAAGTCGCTGCAGGTAGTTAACAGTTTGGTTAAAAATAATTAAGCCAATTTGTTAATATGAAACTTAAACTCCTTCATACAGAACACTAAGTTCACAGGATAAAAGAGATTGCTTAAGTGGAAAGTTCTTGAGGGAGGCTTGGAGCCAGACCCAGCATGAGGTGCTTTATTTTCTGCTGTAAATCTTCACACTTCTGCACAATTGTTGGAAGCCAGTACCTCTGTGGGTAGTTTTTGCTTATTTTTTCCGCATGTCACTGTCCTTACTGGGAGTACCTCTAGTTGCTCCTAAGCAGATACCCTACAGCTAGCTCAAAGCATTAACAGAATGCAGAGTGAACCGAATGCCGTGTGACAGATGCCTCCAGAAGAAACAGCCAAGGTAGGAACAAAAGACAAAGAATAGCTAGGATGCACTGCGCTCGCCACTAATCAAGATGGAACTGAAGTGAATTCCCCAGAATAGGGAAACAGCTCATTCAGTTGTGTTAGTCTTATTTATACTTCTGAATCATCTGAAGTAAATTGTTTAGCTCTCTTTAGTCGTAAATACTTGTCAGTAAATAGAAAGATGTTTGGTTTTGAAATAGTGTCATTTGTTAACTAAGATATTAAGATGCAAAGTTTCTTCTTGTAACTAAGCATCTAGTTCGGCCTCAACAACTGATATGCGTATTTGCAGATATGTTTATATATATTATATTTATTCATTCATTTTTCCATTTAGTGCATATTTATTGACTGCTTTCCCTTGCATCAGGCACACTGCACCTGGCACTACGGATATTGAAGTGAGACAGAAACCCACATGCTCTTGTCCATCCAGCCATCAGATTAAAGTAATAAATTCCATCATGGTGATTGTTTTAAAACTGTTGATTTCAGTTTTAATAAATTTGCTCTTTAGTTACAAGTCTTCAACTAACTTTTCTTTGTGCATAGAAGGGTATTCTTTGCCAATCTGCACATAATAGGTCCATCAGCAAGCATATACTGTTTCTTATAATGAGCATGTCACCAAGATGGAGAAGTTTCTCAACAGGACTGTATGCCCCTATGTGTCTGCCTGTCTGTCCACACTCATATACGCATGGTTAGAACCATCTAAAATGTGCCTATAGAGTAAAAACAATGGAATTTCACATAGGCTTTTGAAATCAAACATAAATTTTAAGCAAAAAGTCTATAAAATACATGTTACAACATTTATATGTAGATATTATATTCAACAGTAAAATGGTAATTAAATGACTTGTATATATATATTCAGAAGTATTTCTGACATAAGCTATATTTATACTCAAAGATTAACCCATTTTTAGAATAAAATAATGCTGTACTGTTACTGTTGCAATAATACTGTTACTAATATATCAATTTCTAATGTATCAAAATATATTCTTCTACTCTAATAATTGATAAATAAATTTTAAAACCTCAATGTTTATCTTAAAATTCACCTACAAAAATTTTAATATTAAAGACAAAGAAAATACTTCATTGAATGTGATTGAAAGAATGCTCATATGTGGAGGAAAACAGAGCACCCTGGAAAAATATTTTCGTTCCCTCTCTTGCCTATGGTTTATATGTCTCAATTTAGTAAATATTAATTTTGAAAGCCAAAAAATATATGGTGGCAATTTCGAGTGAACAAATCTGGCCTAATCATTACAGAGTTGGATGTAATATATCTGGGGAAATTCATGGAATATAACCATTCCATGAATGAATAGATGAAACAAATCCTCAATGTGAAACAGTATTGGGATTTCTAAATAAGTGTTTTGTCCAAGAACTCTACATTGAACAAGTATATCTTCTGTTGATTTAGTCATTGCAGCACATCCAGAGACTAAGATAATTAAGGGACACTTTTTTTAAGTTTATATTTCATCCACAAAAAAAAAAACCCAGCTAGATTACAATTATTTTACAATCCATTTATTCTAAATGTGTTTTTAGTCTTTGAAACTGTTTCAAAACATTTCTTTTAAACTTCTGCCTTATACGTCAGATTAATTTTTATTTCTTTGCCATTTATTGTTAGCACTCCAACAAAATAAAGCACCCCGTTGTTTATTCTACCCCAATAATTGGAAAGCATTTATTTAACACACACTGTGTACGTAGCGTTCAAGAGACTGTATAAAAGAAATAACACAAGCCCTGACCAAATGTGCAGTCTTTTTGCGGAAATTTAAAAACGTAACTGCACATCTGAGCCAAACACAACATGCACAGAACCATAATACCAAGTAGCACTATGCCATTAATTAGCAGCTATTGTTTTGTTATAATACAAAGGTGTTTATTGTGCACACCACTTTTTACTTAATGCCGAATGATAATAAAAGAATGACCTGGTTCTGTCCTTAAAAAGTCAAGTTACAAAACACATTAAAGGTGTAGTACTTAAGATATCACTTAAGCAAACCCCTCACTACCCTGATGGAAAAAAACTGATTTATGCATAAAATAGCACAGGAGAAGAAAATTTACTTACACTTTGTATACTTGTAATCCCAAAAATGGTGGCTGTGGGGTAGAGCCAACTAGCTATATACAAGGATTCCAGAAATAATTTTATTTTCACACAAAGTAGATGAAAATTCCCAAGAAGAAGACAAAGGCTATGCATTAATCTATACAAGGAAATAAATACAAATGCAAGAGATTTCACCAAAAATATAATGCCAGTCACACAACTGATAATGAAAACACTGAAATCCATCAGATAAATGAAAAGAATTATACAACATGGGAAGTACAAAAGATTAATTTCTTGTTATTTATCAAAAAATGTTAATGTTCATGAAATTAATGAAGTATTTAAGTATCATTTACTTATATATGATAGTCACAATTAAATTCTATTATATGATACTCAGGCTCTTAAGAGTTTATGACATTAGCAATCATTTAGTGATAAAGTATAAATATGAAGAATTTCTGAAGGAGCTAATGCAACATTTTTTTGCCAAAAAATAAAAAATATTTGTATCTTACATCTTAGCAAATCTTAGAAGCTGCTTTGAAGAAACCATTCAAAATTTTAGGCATGAAGACAAGATTGTGATTTTACTTATATTAGTACAAGCTTGGAAATATAAAAGAAAAACTAATTAAATATTACAACTTAAACTATACAATAGAAATTGTATATTATGCACCCATTAAATATTTGTTTAGACATTTCAAAATGTGTATAGTTATTGTTTCTAAATAATAGGGATTATGAATGGATATTTTTCCTCCTCCTTATATTTCTTACCTTACAAAAATGCCTTCATTGTATGTGCTCCTTGTAGAAAAGTCAAAAATGAGAAAATAATAAAGTTAGGTTGAGTGCAGTGGCTCATGCTTGTAATTCCAACACTTTGAGAGGCCAAGAAGGGCAGATCACTTGCACTCAGGAGTTCAAGACATGCCTGGGCAACATGGCGAAACCACGTCTCTACAAAACATTAGCCAGGTGTGGTGGTGCACACCTCTAGTCCTAGCTACCCAGGAGGCTGAGGTGGGAGGATCACTTGAGCCCAGGAGATGGAGGCTGCAGTGAGCCATGATCAAGCCACCACACTCCAGCCTGGGCGACAGAATAAGACCCTGCCTCACATAATAATAATCATCATTATAATAAAGATAAATAATTTTGCTAACTTTGGTATGTAAATGATAAGTGATATTGAATGAATTATTAATAGGGCTGTGGATGAAGAACTGAAATGTGGAGGGGTATGGCTGAAATATCCAGGTTAAATTAAAGTCCCATTGTAATAGCTAACATACTAGGTTCTAAAATGTGGAGTTACAGTATAAAGGGGTTACCTGTCTCTGTTAGTATGTTTTATGGTGACCCCAGGTCTCATAAAGAGATCATAGAACCAATGTAAAAGATCATTGCATCACTCCCAGTGTCCCTCTAAAATATCAGAAACATTTACCTGCATTCACTTTCAGACGTGTGAGTTAATGACATGTGAGACTAGCTCATGCAGATTTTCTAAGATTCTATGCTTGAAAATGGCAATGTGTGGGCAACAGGATATTCTCCACTAATTATTCAGATATTTCAGCACTTTCAGCTCTTTCTCTGATAAGGCCTAAAGCGGTTGGGTATATATTAACAGTTTCTGGCAGCAGTTTGCAAGAAATATTACCATTTCACTACATTAGGTATTTTCATGTTAACATTTTATATTGTAAAGCTAACTATAATTTGGCTGATAGCAAAAAAAAGCAGTTATTATTTGAAAATTTCACTTAAAATTTTGTTTATTCACAAAATTCATCTTTGTTAAATAGCATAAAGTGACTATAAAGACATTTCTTATCTATTTAAATAACTTTTATCTCTCTAAGCAATCAACCTATCATGAGCACATCAACAACTGAACTCTTTATTTTCTGGATAGTCAAGAAAAATTAAAGAAATATCTGACCTGTGTCATTTGCATTAACAATATCTGCCATGCCTCCTAACGTGTGGGAAGTGTATTCATTTCCTTATAAAACTTCTTTTTAAGCCCTTCAAATTAAGTTGACATTAACAGTTGATGATAATGTTGTCACCAAAATGTCAACATTTGACCCAACACCCTGGTGTTTTCTCTACAACAAAAAGAGAGAATTCAACCTGGAAAAATATTGAAATTCCAGCCGGAAGAATGCTTAGAATCTACTTTTCACAATATATACTTTCAAGTTTGCCTCAAGAGTAAAATGCCAATAATGCAAACAAAAACGGTCGAAGTATTATTCCTTTTTTTTCTTTTTGTAAAAGAATATGATCAGTAATTGATTTAAACATTTGGATATAAATCAGCCAAATTGCTACTTTGTGTCCAACTAAAAGAGTAGCTAAGTCTCTGACAGCTTTCTATATATAGCTTTTTCCACAAACCCAATAAACTATAACCAATATGCATTTATTGTTATTTCATTAGCACCAGTTTGTTTGAAGTCAAAAATTGCATCTGCAGTATGTTGTAGCACCATTTGCCTGTTTGTGTTAATCCCAGTTAAAAATAAATATTAAACATTTCTTAAAATATATTTTCTTTAAAATTATTTAATTAATTTAATTATTCTTTATTTATTCAGCCAGTAATTATTTTGTAAAAAATTCAATTTTGCCCGGTGGTTGTAGTGGAGAGGGAAGAAATGCAAAATGAATGAGATAAAGCCCTTTCATTGACAAGCTCATAAAGCAGGGATGGGGGAGGCAGATTACAATGTACTAAATTACATGCAAGCAATATTCACAGAGTGCTCTAGGACCTTATATCCTGAGGATGTCGAGAGTATCCCCAGGGAAGGAAACACTTTAGCTTATCTCAGAAGATGAATAGGGCTTTTCTACAGGCAGAGAAGAAGAAAGTGGAGGGGTTTGATAGCAAAGGGGAAACCTTAAAAGAATATGCTATATCAGGGAAAAGTTAAAACTTGAGCATGGTTGGTATACAGAACACTTACTTGATATTAAATGATATAACTGCCTTTACGTTGGGCTGTTTTATATAGGAATTAGAATTGCTTCTGTTTTCTAAAAGTAAGGCTATCTGGTCCTATTAGGACCTCTTCAAATTGCTTCAGGAGAAACTCTTCCCTTCATTCAATGTGTTGTGGCCACACATTTCTTTGGAAATACTACTTAAGTTCATGAAGCTTTTGAGATTTTAAGCTGGCTGTTTCTTTTGATTGGAACCCTATTCTTCTGACTGCTCACATTTGGTTCTTTCTCATCATTGAATCTCAACTTACAAGCCATCTCAGTAGCAACTATATTACTCTTTCTCACATAACCATACTGCATTTTCTTCATAGCAACCATCCCTTTTTGAAATTTTCATGTCTATTTCTTATGTACCTGTCTATTGCTTGTTCTATTTACCTAATTAAGGATGTAAAATTCTTAAAGCCAAGAAACAAGCCTATTAATACACCTTAAAACTGTCACATACAAAGGAGAGTTAGGCACATAGTAGGAATTACATAAATTACTTAAACAAAATAGTGAATGATACAAAAGGAAAAACAAATGCAATGTATACATTCTAAGAGCAGTCAATCAAATAATAAGTGCATTTAATATGTCAGCAATCAACATTGCATTCTTACCCAATGGCTTCTTAAGATTGGACTTCATCAAGGAGCACATGGTACAAGAGAATGAATAGACCATGGGAAAAGAGAAGGATGTCCTACATTTTGCAAATGTGGTTAAATGAGTCAATATAATAGGTGTATTAATATTTATTTTCTTTTACTTGTACCCAAAGGTGGATGAGCCCTGGTGATGCTGAGTTTATATTTACTTTATCTGTATCACGGAATATGTGTAAGATTCAAATGAGAAATAAATGTAAAACTATCATAAAATGTAAGAGATTGAATTTTCTTGCCTTCCTGTAGTAAAAGAAATAAAATATAGATCCTTCTGTAATAGAAAGGAAAACAATTTAAGATACCAATTAAATAGACTACTACTGCTATATTTTCCATTACCGTCTGGTTCTTCTCAGTCTATGAATTTAGTCAGAAAAACAATAAGTAACAGAATTATAAGAAATAGCTCTTTTGTTGATCTTCAGAAAAAATGATTGTATCATGATGAAAACTGTTCTTTTTTAAATGTCACACATAATTGTGCATAGCCAGAGTAAATGAGCCAGTAAATGGGCTGGCATTAATAATTATACTGACATGCATGCAATTTCAATATTGACTAATAAGATGATTGATAATTTTCAGATAATTAAATTTAAAATTATGAAAGAACTTTAAATAAGTGTGACTTGTAGATTTTATAATGTTTAAGTACATGCTAAATGTAGCAATAAGTTAGTTCATCAGTAAAATTTTGTAAATAAATATGCAAAGTAAAACAATTTCAACAAGAATATTAGTATCATAGGGCTTTAAATGTCATTATTTTTTAAAATAACAAGTATTTTTTATTACCCTTGTTTTTCATTTTGCTTGACTTCATACTTCCATTAAGCTACAGAATTAATTAAGCTTTTAATCCTACTTACAAAAGCCTTTCCGAAGCTCAATATGAATTTCGAAACAAATCAAGAAAACAGCCTAGAATTTTTTAAGCTAGAAGAAGAAAAAGAAATAAAAGGAGAAAACAGCCACATCCAGGAGGACTCTAAGAAGTTATAAGTATTAAATGTGATGTGATATCCTGGACGAAATCCTGGAACTGAAAAAGGATAATAGGAAAAAACTGAGGAAATCCAAATACATGATGGACTTTAGTTAATTTTAATGTATAATTATTGGTTCATTAATTGTGCCAAATGTACCATATTAATGTAGAGTAAACTAGGGGCACATATGAATTTAGTACTATCTTTGCAACAATTTTGTAAATCTAAACTGTTGTAAAATTTGAAGTTTATTAAACATATATAAGAGAAAAAACTACACGTGAATTTAAAAATCATTCTAATGCTGTCTACAGGTCAAAAATAGGAATTGTTTACAAGCAAATAACATTGGAACCACTTTGCCAATGGACAGCAGGCACATACTATTAGAATTTTGAAAACTAATATAATACTTTCAGCTTCAAAAGCTACCAACATGCATGCACATACATTATATGTTAAATATGTTTCTATAAGGGCCCTAGATTGCCCCTGCTGAGTTATATACCATATGATTTATCCAGACCTGGGCTTCAACTGATTAGATTAGGTGTATAAACCTGATCAAGGAAAATTGATCCATATTCTGGCCAGTGAAGTAGGGCTGCGACCTGGTTCAAAAATACAAGCAGAATCAGAAAACTCCCCTCTCTCAGAGAAAAACTTGACTATGAAATAACAGATGATATTTGCCAGTTTTCAGTAGTGGCAAAAATAATGCACCCTGTGTTGTCATGATGGGAAAGAACCTGGGGTAATCATTATGGGAAATGAATGAGAAGAGTAATCAAGAGAACCTAAATGAAAGAAAGAGGAAAATGAAATAAATTGAACAAAGCAGCTGGGCATCCACAGAGATGAGAAATGGGAAAGAAAGAGAGAAAAGGAAACAATAAACAGACTCTGCCCTTGAGAGAACGGCGTCTTCTAATAGCTCTCCAGTTTTCTCCTTTGGACTCAGTAAGGTCTGGCTGTATTTTTATTTCTGTCTTGGACTCATTTTTTTAGAATAAATCCTTCATTTCTGGAGCAAGTAGAAGTTAGCTCCTATATCTACTGTAAAAAAAAAAACAAACAAAAAAAAACAAAAAAAAACCACCTGAGACATACTTCAGATTACACAAGCCGCTAGCACCCCCAATTAAACCTTCTCTGTAGCTGTCATGCTTCTTATTTTCCACTTTCACTAGCTGTTTCTGGCTTCTCTCAGAACCAAAATGACATTATTTCCAATATTTGATCAAAGTCTTTAAAATGCTGTTTACACTTGTAACATTACAGTGGTTCAAAAATTATACTATCCCCTATCCCTTGAATTATTTTTAAATAATTCTGTCAGAAAACAACTTCCTTGTTACCATGTATCTTGGTGTCAAAGATAAAAATCACAAAGCTGTAGGCTTGTGTAGTGAGCCCTCTTCAACATTATCAATGTGAAGATTAAGTACATTAAGTGATTACGTTTAGTCCCTAAGTCTATGCTTATTAATGTTTTAAAGATTTTCAATAAGAAGATAGAAACATAAACACAAGATAAGTTGATAGACATCAATCTCATCACAATAAATATGAATGTATTAATAAAATCCAAAAATGGTCCAACTGCAAACACTCCAGCTTTGTACTATTTTCACCAGAACAATAGAGATACAGCTAGAGTGAAAGGAGAAGATACTCCACTTGTAGCAAATAATGTCAGCAGGAACTACTTCAAATATAATCTCTCAGTTTTTCTTAGCAACTGAACACTGATTTTCTTCAAATGGCACTTTGTCAAACTTAAAACTGCATTTTCCAGGCTGCCTTGTGGTAGGTGTAGCTAATGAAGCATAAACTGTAGCTTCAAGGAACTCTCTTTAATAGAGGATCAGTCAATTGGAAGGAAGACCTATTTTGTACTTATTCCCATTTTCCCTCCATGATGTCTGGAATGTGAACATGAGGTAAAGTTAAAAATTAAAGCATTGTGCTAAAAATGACGTAAGAAAAAGAGATAAGGAACTTTGTTCCATGGGCTGTGATTTCTGAGCTGTCTCCAGACTTCTTTTATAGAAGAGAAAAAAAGCAGCCTTACAGTTCAGTTTGGTTGTTTGGTTACATGTAGCGGTACTAAATCCTGTGTGGCATATCACAGAAATAATAATCAAAAGAATGCTGGTGTGACTAATTATGACCAGATTATTTCAGTAAGCTATGGAAGATTAGTAAGTAATCTCTAAAAAGCAGTTTAAAATGTTATGCTTTAGATTCTGTGGGTCAGTAATTCAAACAATGCATCAAGACCACCTGTCTCTGATTCTCAGTGTCTGGGGCCCTAGCTGGAAAGATTCAAAGTCTGGGGTTGATTCAATGGCAAAGAATGGATATCATCTGGCTGTTGGCCAGAAAACCTGCATGTGGCCTCTCTGTGTAGTATCTCATGTTCTTTAGTTAGGGCTTCCTCACAAGATGGCAGCTCAGTAGAAACGTTATTGCCCTTTACGATCTAGTTTCAGATGGCACATAGTGTTACTTCCCCCTTAATCACAAGTTTCCCAGGTTCAAGAGGTGGAAACAAAGACCCATCTCTCAATGGAAGGAGTGTCAAATCATATTGTAAAAAGAGTCTATAAGACAGGAGATGTCATTGCAGTCATCTTTCCAAGATAGAAACTTCCACACAGAGAAAATAGATAAATAAGGTTACAATGTAGTCACGAAATATTCAATTCACTAGGAAGATATGTAATTTAAGTCTGCATACATAAAATAATATAGCTTCAACATATGTGAAACAAAACTAATGAAGACCACATGAAAAACTTGACAAACCCAACATCATAATAGAAGTGTTTAATATCTCTCAGTATAATTATAGATCAGATAGAAAAATTAATCCGTAAGAATATCAGAGATGTGAGTAACACAATTAACAGGATTTTTTAAAATGACATAGATATAGGGAATAAACACAATTGTAGAGAATGAATTCTTTTTCAGAAATTTTAGGGAATGAACATTTTAGGGAATGAACTTCACAATTTTAGGGAATGAACTTTCTTTTCAAAGACTGGACACATACCAGGATATAAGGCAATCTCAACAAATTTAAATGAATCTGTATAACTCACATCATGTACTCTAATTGCAAAGTAATTAAGCCTGAAGTAAATAACACAAAGGGAGTTAAAAAATGAGGTGTCACCAGGTTATAAATTTATAATACACCCATACTTTAGAAGTATTCATTGGTCAAGGACAACATTCTTTAGAAAAATTAAAAATAACTGAAAAATAATAAAATATCACATATAAAAATTTTGTGATTCAGCTAAAGTGATATTTAAAGAAAATGTATACACTGAAAATCTTCTGGTGCAAAAGAAGAAAGGACAGAAATTAGGAAGATAAGTCATCTAACAGATACAAGAGACAATAATACAAGATACAACACGATACAAGAGACTACACAATAAAAACATAAAGAAATAAAAATGATGATAAAAGAAGCAATTGGTGATTTGCTATATAATATTGCTATACAATAATATATAATAAATTATACTTATATAATAAATATATATTTATATAATATTTATATATTTTTATTATAGATATATATTTATATAATATTTATATATTTTTATTATAGATATATATTTATATAATATATATAATAAAATTATATATAATATATATTTCTATAATATATAATACATAAAAATATATATAATAATATATAATAATATAGTGGGAAAGATGTAATGAATCATTAGAATTGTAAAAACTATTATAAAATCATCAACCTGTGCCAAGATTAATACAAAAATACAATTGCAAAAGTTATCTAACACGTGTGTGTGTGTGTGTAAGAGAGAGGGAGAGATGGGGAAGGAAGGATGGATGGAGGAAGAGAAAAAAGAGAAATGAAAAAGGGTATCTATAGATACAGCAGAAATCAAACAGTAAATAAGAAACTTATAATTTGATAGCAAAAATTTAGAGAAAGTTAAGCAAAATAAACTTATAAAAATATATATTCAAGAGGATATATAAATCTGAATAATTCTATAACCGTTAAAAATTAAATTGTTAAAAAAATCACTCCACAAAAATCACCAGGTTCATATATAAAATGTTACTGAAAAACATTACAGAATACCTAAATGATGATATATCATTTCTCCTTAAATATGTCTATTGAGTAAATTAAGTTCTAATTAAAATCTCAAGGTTTTCATGTGTGTTCTTTTATCTTTCTTTGAGACAACTTGGTATGTTGATTCAAAATGTTAATGGGAATAAAAAGAATCAAGAATAGCCAAGAGCCTCCTGAAGAAAACAAACTGGACAAAATTTCATTAACAGCTAGCAAGATTTACATAAACTAAAGTAATAAAATAAGAATGGACCTGGACACAAGAAGAACAAATTGACAATGGGGCAGACAAAATACAGCATTACAAATCACTGTCAAAGAATGGGCTATCTAACTGATGCTGGGACATTTGGCTATTTACATGGGAAGAACTGAATGCCTATCTCATTCATTCATAAAATTTAATTTCCAAAGACAATAAGAAACTCGATATCACTTCAGAATATAAAAATTTCTAGCTACAAAATCCAAACCATAAAGAAAATATTGATGAAGTCTAATAATTTGAGAATTTCTATTAACCAAAAGATGCTAAAAAGGGAGACTAAAGAGAAAAATCTGTAAACTGTGGTGTTTTGGCAAGTTATATGCAAAGGCTTAGTATCTACACTAGATAGAGGACTACTACAAGTAGAGTAAACACAAATAACTTGGAAGAAGAAAAGGGCAGAAATCTTGTTCTTAGAAGAAAATAAATGGCCTTTAAGCATTTGAAAATATTATCAACCTTATTTGGAAACAAAAAAATACAAATTAAAACCACAATGATATTGCCACAATATGGGCAAAAAAATTTAAAAATGCACATCCAATTTTAATATGAATGAAGAACAACAGGAAATTTCATCTGATAATTCTCATACAAAGCTGGTAGAGATATTAATACATACAACCTATTTTGAAAACAATTGAGCATTATATGAATGAAGTGGAAGATCTATAAACTCTAAGAACCACCAATTCTACTTGCGTGTGTGTGCCAAGAAATAGATACAGAAATTTTTATAGTAGCATTGTTTAAAATAGCAGAAAAAGACAGTAACCTAAAAGTCTGTTCATCGTAACATGGAAAAATAAAAATGGAACATGGAAAAAAAAACGCACTATACAGTAATGTTTATTACTGAATTACAACCACATATTATCATGACTGAATTCAGCAAGTCAAAATGATTTTAAAAAGCAAGTCATAGGAGAGTATATACAGCACAATCTGATTTATATCAAGCCAAAAACATGTGAAACCAAATGACATGTTATTTAGGGATAGCTACATACATGGTAGAACTATAAAGAAAATGTGGGGAATAATATATATAACATTCATATTGGCAGGTACCTGTGTGAAAGGGTAGCAGGGAATATCCTGGGGAAGGGGCTTACAGAGGCTACAAAGTTCTTAGTGTATGGATTGCTATTTCTTTTTTTTATTATTCTTTATGCCTTACAAATTTGCATCAACCAAGTATTTTATTATAAAAATTATATTTGCCTCAAGGCATCAATAATTTCATTAAAGTAATGGCTTGTGTTCTCACATCAGAAATATACCCTTAATGAAATTACCAAATCAGTACAAATTTACCTGCTTCCTGGTTTACACTTTCCTACTCAGCTTTTACATCAGTTTTCACAGAATATGCAACTAATAATAATTGAAATTAAAGCAAACAATTTTCTATTTGTTTTTGATAACTTCGTATTCCTCTGAATTGAAACAATATAGACATAAATTCTAGAAAATACATGCAACATTATATACATATATAGACATTGTTAAAATTAGGGATCAGATATATACAATGTTTGAAATATGGTATAAAGTATACAAATATAGAATATTTTATAGAGTATATAATTATAAAACATTAAATAATGCAAATATATACTCTCAACACAAATATGTATACAATTTTTGCAATACTGTTTTGGTTTAAACAACCTGTCAATAAGATTTTTACAATCCCTATATCCTGGGAATACAAAGTATGATGCACTTTTCTAATAGACTACAATGTATTTTTGTCTGCAGAGAACATGATTTTATATTTATGAAATAACAAGAAGGAATTGCCTTTTCTTTCATCTCTGTTCATCATTTTTTTTTTCGTCTAGAGGATGGCGAGTATAGTTAGTCCTGATAATAGAAATTATGGGAAAGCTAGAAGTGAAGTGGACAGTGCAGTAGTACTAGCTAATCTCACATACCAGCCATAGATGAAGAAAAGACTGGTACTTTAGAACTATAGTCTGTTAGCTGAGCAAGTTGGAGCTGATGGGGGACTAACAGCATTGACATAAGCAGGTCAGAGTGCTCTGCTAGGGCCTTCCAAGTTGTAACAAGGAATTACATGAACGGGGCCACATGCCCCTTCCAGAGCAAAGATAGGGGCTAGAGAAATAGCCCACAGCAAATAGACTGTGAATCATTTTTACCTATTGCATCTAAGTAAGCTAAGAAACAGTCATCCAGATCTTTTCTACTGAAAATATTCAGAGCCATAATTAAAACAGAAAAGGAATAATTGCTGTCCTTCATTAAAACCTCAAAGGATTGAAAGCGATGGAATACTGGCAATGATATTTATTTATTTATTTATATGAATACTGAAAAGAAAGAATTTAGGGCAGAGTTTACCAAATTAATGTATCTTGGATAATAATAATACTATAAGTCAATATTTAAAAATACAGGGGTTTAAAGGCCACATAAGTACATCCAATTGGAACTTTGAGGACATCTTCAAATATTAACTCGAGAATTTCTGTGGTAAAGAAACATATTTGCTTTTTCTAAACCAAGAGTGAAAATTAACTTGACAAGTTTTTTTCTCTATAATACCGACTATTTACAGAAATGGCGTTTAACTATTTGGTTGGTCATTTGGTTTATAACCAGAGATATATAAAAGACTTGAGGCATGGAGAAGTTTGTAAGAGTCTAATTTTTGAAATCTGACTTCATCTGAATCTGTAACTCTAAGAAGCATAAAGGTGATGAAAGGAAGTAAATTTTAAGTTTTATGGAGAGTTGAAGTTTTAATTTTCTGAAAAAGCTTAAATTTTCTGAATCCAAATAGGAATGAGTACACACACACACACATACATCATATGTGTTGTGCTTTAGTTATTGAAATGAGGATGAATATTATGTGTGTATGTGTTTATGTATGCATTCTGCTGTATTAGCCACTGTATACATAGATGATGAACAAGAATGAAGTAGTCCTTGCCCTCATTAATTGCTGTTACAGGAAGAAGATAAATTTAAGTAAGCACAAAATTTTAAAATTCTGAAATTTAATACATATATTAAAACCTCACTATTAATATTATAAGTAAAGGGAAAATATAGATAAGCAAATTCCCCCAACCCCAGCAGGAGACGGAAACTTAGCAACCCCCTTCCCAACCACATTTGTAAAGTAGGAGGAGGGACTGAGCAGAGAATAGGAATACACTGCAGTTTTATTACATCTAAATTTGGGTTGTGTGGCCTTTCTTCTGTGCAAAATAGGAAATAGACATGAGACTCATACAGAAGATAAAAGAGTCAAGGACTACTTTAGATAAATGGTGGCTAAGGAAAGCCTAGCTGAAAATGAGACATTTTTTCTGAGATGTAATGGAAGAGAAAAATGTCTTCATGTCTTTGGTAATGGTAAAATGTCGGCAAGAAGCATTCTAGGCAGAGAAAAACACCGATGGTTGGACGAAGCTTGGCATATTTGAGGCACTAAGAAAAGCACTAAGGTGACTAAAGAACTATGACAGGAAAGGCCCGATATGCAGCCCCTAGACAGCTATAGAAACAAGTTTGAATTGTATTCTAAGTGCATTGGGAAGCCATTGAAAGATTTTAAGCAATTGGGTAGCATAATTCCAACTACATTTTTGCTACAAATAGATAATGAATTGATGATGGCGAGTGTGAAGTCAAACACTACTCTGCAGGCAGTTGCAGCAACCTGGGTAAGAAATAACGATGGCCTTAACTGAGGGGAGGTCATTAGCTGGCAGTTAAAAGAAGATGTATAAAATTGATAGTGGGGTTGTAGGAGTGGGAAGCTATGAAATCATCTGTGGGAATAGGAAAACAAGCTTACTAGAGAAATAAAGTTGGGGGGGCCAAGAATATTAATTTAATTGAAACAAAGCAGCTGAATGTTGTGGCACTCTCTATCAATATTTGACTGTTGAGAAGTCATGGAGGCTGTAATACGGGCTTATCCAGGTTGGAGCTTACTAATGCTGTATGATGAAAGAAACTAGAGAAAAAAGAATTGAGAATATTTCTATTTTTTTTATTTTTATTTTTGAGGTGGAGTCTCTGTCACTGAGGCTGAAGTGCAGTGGCACGATCTCGACTCATTGCAACCTCTGCCTCCTGGGTTCAAGTGACTCTCCTGCCTCAGCCTCCTAAATAAGTGGGACTACAGGCACCTGCCACCATGCCTGACTAATTTTTGTATTTTTAGTAGAGACGGGGTTTCACCATATTAGCCAGGCTGGTCTCGATCTCCTGACCTCGTGATTCGCCCACCTCAGCCTCCCAAAGTGCTGGGATTACAGAATGGAGAATATTTCTAAGAGAAGTTGACTAGTGCTGTATGATGAAAGAAACTAGAGGAAAAAGAATTGAGAATATTTCTAAGAGAATTGTTAAAGTATCTCAGAATCTAGGTGGTCAAAAAGGGAAGAGAAGCAAGATGGGGGTGATGGATAGAAAGGACAGTAATGAATGAGAAAAGAAGTTTCCATGTCTTCACAGTTAAAGATGCATGAAGATATGATAACATAAAAGCTCCTACTTGAGAAAATTACAAAAGAACAGCATTTTTTTTATTATTATACTTTAAGTTTTAGGGTACATGTACACAATGTGCAGGTTAGTTACATATGTATACATGTGCCATGCTGGTGTGCTGCACCCATTAACTCGTCATTTAGCATTAGGTATATCTCCTAATGCTATCCCTCGCCCCTCCCCCCACCCCACAACAGTCCCCAGAGTGTGATGTTCCCCTTCCTGTGTCCATGTGTTCTCATTGTTCAATTTCCATCTATGAGTGAGAACATGCGGTGTTTGGTTTTTTGTCCTTGTAATAGTTTACTGAGAATGATGATTTCCAATTTCATCCATGTCCGTACAAAGGACATGAACTCATCATTTTTTATGGCTGCACAGTATTCCATGGTGTATATTTGCCACATTTGCTTAATCCAGTCTATCATTGTTGGACATTTGGGTTGGTTCCAAGTCTTTGCTATTGTGAATAGTGCCGCAATAAACATACGTGTGCATGTGTCTTTATAGCAGCATGATTTATAGTCCTTTGAGTATATACCCAGTAGTGGGATGGCTGAGTCAAATGGTATTTCTACTTCTAGATCCCTGAGGAATCGCCACACTGACTTCCACAATGGTTGAACTAGTTAACAGTCCCACCAACAGTGTAAAAGTGTTCCTATTTCTCCACATCCTCTCCAGCACCTGTTGTTTCCTGACTTTGTAATGATCGCCATTCTAACTGGTGTGAGATGGTATCTCATTGTGGTTTTGATTTGCATTTCTCTGATGGCCAGTGATAATGAGCATTTTTTCATGTGTCTTTTGGCTGCATAAATGTCTTCTTTTGAGAAGTGTGTGTTCATATCTTTCACCCACTTTTTGATGGGGTTGTTTGTTTTTTTCTTGTAAATTTGTTTGAGTTCATTGTAGATTCTGGATATTAGCCCTTTGTCAGATGAGTAGGTTGTGAAAATTTTCTCCCATTTTGTAGGTTGCCTGTTCACTCTGATGGTAGTTTCTTTTGCTGTGCAGAAGCTCTTGAGTTTAATTGGATCCCATTTGTCAATTTTGGCTTTTGTTGCCATTGATTTGGTGTTTTAGTAATGAAGTCCTTGCCCATGCCTATGTCGTGAATGGTAATGCCTAGGTTTTCTTCTACGGTTTTTATGGTTTTAGGTCTAATGTTTAAGTCTTTAATCCATCTCGAATTAATTTTTGTATAAGGTGTAAGGAAGGGATCCAGTTTCAGCTTTCTCCATATAGCTAGCCAGTTTTCCCAGCACCATTTATTAAATAGGGAATCCTTTCCCCATTGCTTGTTTTTCTCAGGTTTGTCAAAGATCAGATAGTTGTAGATATGCGGCGTTATTTCTGAGGGCTCTGTTCTGTTCCATTGATCTATATCTCTGTTTTGGTACCAGTACCATGCTGTTTTGGTTACTGTAGCCTTGTAGTATAGTTTGAAGTCAGGTAGCGTGATGCCTCCAGCTTTGTTCTTTTGGCTTAGGATTGACTTGGTGATGCGGGCTCTTTTTTGGTTCCATATGAACTTTAAAGTAGTTTTTTCCAATTCTGTGAAGAAAGTCATTGGTAGCTTGATGGAGATGACATTGAATCTATAAATTACCTTGGGCAGTATGGCCATTTTCACGATATTGATTCTTCCTACCCATGAGCATGGAATGTTCTTCCATTTGTTTGTATCCTCTTTTATTTCATTGAGCAGTGGTTTATAGTTCTCCTTGAAGAGGTCCTTCACGTCCCTTGTAAGTTGGATTCCTAAGTATTTTATTCTCTTTGAAGCAATTGTGAATGGGAGGAACAACATTTTTAAGGTTTAATTAAGGCAAAAAAAAAAAAGTGGAGAAACTGATTTGAGAAGAAGATGTGTATGTTGGTCAAAGGGATACCTGGTCCCTGAGTGAGCATTCCAGAGATGGGAGGTGGGTGGCCTCTGGATCTGTTTCAGAGCTGTCCAGAGTAGTGTGGGAATGATTATCACTGTAAAAAGAGATGCCCAAGAAGGGGATATAAGAATAATTCTTATAATCACCAAGATAAGTGTGGACAAGCAGACCTACTGCTGTGTTCACAAATGCTTCTGCCTGTTTATGAGATGGCATTTCTCTGATGCTTATTTGTGCTCATGGGATGTTGCCAGCTTTCTGAGCAGGCTCCATGTGGGATAATAGCAGTTCTAAGCAGCAGTTCCCTGTGGATAGGCATAAGGTCATGGTGAGCTTTCTTGCAGCTCCCAAGCAGCTGTTCATAGAAGTTTGGAACAACAAGTTTTTGAGGCTTTTCAGGGTTTGCACTCTCAAAGTGAAGATCATCCAGTCTCGCTTGCACCCTTCAGATTCTCCCTCCACCCCTCTAACCAAAGGATCTGCCTACTAGATAATTCGAACCTATGATTTACCCACTTAAAATAAACCAAATGTTACCAAGGCATTGATTCTTTATTCGTCTTACATCGGAATCATCTTTTGGAAAATAAAAATCATGGGTTCTATCAACTTTGCATCATAATTTCTGAGATTAATGTATTTAACCTACTTTATTCAGATTTCCCTGGTGGAACTGATATGCTTAATAAGATTTCCCTTTAATTCTTATAGAGCAGTATCTACACTGTTCAATACATGGAAATTTCAAACGAGGTGGGATTTTAAAAAGGCTTACATGATGCAGATCCTGGCTACTTCTCTGTATGTTGCCATTCAATGCATCTAGCTTGACTTTCAAGCAATACCTGTCTATTTTGACTTTATCAAACAGACACAGGATCCTGGGCTACAGAGTGTAGTTAAAAGTTTGGCATTCCTGTTGAGAAATCAAGTTGCACCTGACCCCTGTGCACTGAATGCACTAAAGATTCATTGCAAGTCTTTGCCTCTGCGCCCTCCACATTGCATTGAATAATCTGTGTGTCTGTTTTCCCCCACTAGGTTTTCAATTTGTCAAAGATAAGGAGGTAGTTGCCCTCTGCTTTGTATCTTCAGCATTTAACACAGTCCCTGGCATACATATTGTTTGTTTGATGCTTAAATAAAACAAACTGAAAGACCTTATAGTTAAGTGAAAGATAAATACAGTTAAAGTGTTACTGGTATGTATGCTCTGGAAATAGACATGTGATGGTTAATATTGAGTGTCAACTTTATTGGACTGAAGGATGCAATGTATTGTTCCTGAGTGTGTCTGTGAGGGTGTTGCCAAAGGAGATAAACATTTGAGTCAGTGGACTGGGAGAGGCAGACCCACCCTCAGTCTGGGTGGGCACCATGTAATCAGCTGCCAACGCCGCTAGAATAAAGCAGGCAGAAGAAAGTGGAATGAGCAGACTTGCTGAGTCTTCCAGCCTTCATCTTTCTTCCGTGCTGGATGCTTCCTGCCCTCCAAAATCAGACTCCAAGTTTTTCAGCTTTTGGATGCTGAGGCATACACCAGTGGTTTGCCAGGGGCTCTTGGGCCTTTGGCCACAGACTGAAGGCTACACTGTCCTCTTCCCTACTTTTGAGGTTTTCAGACTTAGACTGGCTTCTTTGCTCCTCAGCTTGCAGATGGCTTATTGTGGGACTTCACCTTGTGATCCTGTGAGTCAATACTCCTTAATAAACCGCCTTCATATATGCATCTACACTATTAGTTCTGTCCCTCCAGAGAACCCTGACTAATACAAAATATAAGACACTTTCAGCATTGGTAAGGAATTCCCAACTTAGGTTTGAATGTGGGGTTAAAGATAAGAGAAAACTTCACAAAAGATGTGAAAGAAAGAAATCAATGTTTGAAAATTTTTAAACTCAATTTGGAAACGTTCATGTAAGAGTAGAGAAATGTGTCAATCAAGAATGAGTATCTATTTAAGGGTAGGGAAATGATAAAAAATGAAGCATTGAAGAAGCACAAACTGCTGCTAATAATAGCTCAGAAACAGTCAGATTAAGCTCTGTGGCACTATGTTTAGGGTACATTTTAACATTTTTATTCCCTTCTTATTGTAGTCTCAACATGAGGATCTACCCTGTTTGCTTGGTCCTCTGCAGAACATCTACTCCTGAAATGTAGCACCTATTGGTAGAAAAAAATGAAGGGATTTGAAAATAACAAAAATGTGTTTGAACCCTGCTTCCTCCATTTATTAGCTTTTTTTCTTTTTGGCATGAATTGACTTCTAAATTTTCTCTGAGACTCAGTTTGTATAAAACAAGAAGAATGATTCCTATTTTGCCACTGAGGTTTTGCAAAGATAACATGAGAAAACCTGTAAGAATATGATTAATAAACTGAAAAATGCCTTACAAATGTAAAGTCCTCTTATTTTTGTTCTCTTCTCATTTTGTGCCTGTTTTGTATTACATTTTTCTCAGTTTTTTATATATCATCAGGGAAATGCAAGTCAAAATCACAATGAGATATCATTTTACCCTAGTTAGGATGAGTACTATTAAAAAGTCAAAAAATAACAGATGCTGGCAAGGATGCAAAGACAATGGAACTCTTATATACTGTTAGTGGGAAAGTATATTAGAACATCCACTATAGAAAACAGTATGGACATTTGTCAAAAAAATAAAAATAAAATTAGTAATGTTGACTTTTTTTTCATATAACTGTTGGCCATTTTTATGTCTTCTTTTAAGAAGTGTCTATTCATGCCTTTTGCACACTTTTGAGTGGAATTATCTATGTTTCCTGTTGAGTTGTTTGAATATTGTGAATATTAGTCTTCTTTCAGAAAAATAGTTTGCAAATATTTTCTCCCATTCAACAAGTTTCACCCTGTTGATTATTGCCTTTGCTGTGCTGTTTCTGTGAAAAACGACATTAGTATTTTGATAGGAATTGCATTGAATCTGTAGTTTGCTTTGTGTAGTATGATTATTTCAGTGATGTTAATTATCTCCATCCATGAACATAGAACGGGTCTGGTTTTGGTATCAGGGTAATGCTGGCCTCATAAAATGAGTTAGGGAAAATTCCCTCCTCTAATTTTTTAGAATAGTTTGAGGACAATTTATGTTCTTTGAAAATTTGGTAAAATTCAGCAGTGAAATCATCTAGTCCTGATGTTTCCTTTTTGGGAGACTTTTTATTACTGATTCAAATTCATCACTCATTATTGGTCTTCTCAGGTTTTCTAATTCTTTTTGATTCAATCTTGGTAGGTTGTATGCATCTAAGACTGTATCTATTTCCTCTATGTTTTTCAGTTTGTTAGTATGTAGTTGTTCATAATAGTCTCTAATGATCTTTTGTATTTCCATGGTATCAGTATCATACACCTAGTCTTTTTTTGTTTGCTTCTGATTGTATTTAATTGGGTCTTCTCTCTTTTTTCTTGGTTAGTCTAGCTAGTGGTATATAAATTTTGTCTATCATTTCACAAAACCAACTTTTGGGTTTTCATTTCTGTAATGGATGCCCAAATCTCTCGCTAGACATGGGAAATTTTCATCTATTGTTTCATTAAATAGTTTGTCTATCAATTTTATTTCCTCTTCACCTTCTGGTTCACCCAAAATTCACTTTATGCTATCCCATATGTCACATAGGCTTGTTTCAATTGTTTAAATTCTTTTTTCTTTATTTTTGTCTTATTGAGTTACTTCAAAAGACCTATATTCAACTTTTGAATTTTTTTCTTCTGCTTGATCTAGTCTGTCGTTGAAGCTTCTGGATCTATTTCATATTTTATTCAATAGATTCTTCAGTTACAGAATTTCTGTTTGTTTCATGATATCTATCTCTTTGGTAAATTTCTCATCCCTATCTTCAATTGTTTTTCTAATTTCTTTGGATTATTTTTCTGAGTTCTCCTGTATTTCACTTAGTTCTTTATTATTATTATTTTGAGCTCTGTTTCTAATGTCTTAAAGACTTATTTTTGGTTGGAATCTGTTGCTGGAGAGATATTTGTTTCCTTTGGAGGTGTCATGTTTCCTTGTTTTTCCCATGCCCTTCTCCTGTGCCCTTACATCTGCACCTCTGGTTGATCAGTCACTTTTGAATTTCTTTTATGGAATTTATTTCATGAGGGAGGATTCTTTTCCTCCAGATGTGTCTATGCTGTTGGGTGGGTAGGGCACTTAGGCTTTGATTCTGGGTACATGCAGTAGTATAGTCTTTGTATGATTTTTTCAGCTGTAAACAATGTCACAGTGTCAGTAGGGTCTACGTTTCCTCAGTGTCTTAGGGTGTGGTTGTCAGTGGAGGCCATGGTGAAGTTTTGCTGTGGATGAGGAATCCTACGTAGGCCAGTTCTTGGGCCCCGGTGGTGGACTCAGTGGGCCTACTATGCATGTTCTTGGGTCCCAGAGTAGTGTACCCTGGCACCAATGTTAGCACTTCTGGGCAGGTCAATTCTTGGACCTCCAGGCAGCTTGCTCCGGTGCCAGCAGTGGCACTTGTGGGCTGTGTGGGTTGCCAGACACTTGGGTCCCTGAGCAGTGGACATGGCATGGACAATGGCAATAGCAATGGTGGGATTATATGTCACTTTCAAGCAGTCTGCACTGACATTGGCAGTAACTGCCTTGGGCTGCGTAGGCCAGTCCCCAGGCCCACTGGTGGTATATGCAGGTGGGTGCCAGCTGTTGTGGTAGTGGTGGATTGGGTTGGCTCCTTCTTAGGCCCCAGGAGAAGCAATCATGTGTTGGATGGGGCATGACAGTCTCCAGGCCCCTGGAAGGCATGCTTAGGCATGAGTGGGGATGTGGGGACAGGGTAGAGTCAGGTGGAGCATGCTTGTCCTCAGGTCCCCCAGTGGTGTGTGTGCTTGCTTGCTATGGTGGAGAGGAGTCGGGTAAACCCCAGGCCCCTGGTGGAAGGCTCAGGTAAGGGACGCAGCAGCTGGGCTTCTGTGCTATTGTGCTGCTGCCCTGTTGATGGGGAGGCTGGGGTTGCTTTCAGTGGCAGTAGCTGTAAACAAACAGTTGTGGAACATGTGCTTTGGCCCCAGGTGGCAGCTTCAATAGGGTAGCCTTTCCCAGAGCACTGTTAAATGTGTGTGGGTTCTGCTACTGAGGATAGCTACAGTGGGAATGTGGACTGCTGCCAATGGCTTACACTTCTGTCCTAAGAATGTGGAGATGCCAGGGCTGTTGTGCCCCAAAACTGAATAGAGTCTGGCTAGCCTGTGCTCTCAAAATAGCACTGTGCTGCAGCTGCTTGGGACTCAGGGGTGTGTGGGTAAGCTCATGCTGAAGTAGATAATCACACTTCAGATAGATCAGCATGAGCTCCCTTTCTGAAGCAATGTTGTCTTGTGGTCCCCAGGCAGCTTTTAGAGCCCACAAGGGTGGAGGGGTGCAGGAGTCCACAGTGTGAATGTGGACTTACTCACTTACTCACCACTTACTCACCCTTTCCTGGCACTGGGGAGCTTCTCCAGGCTCCCAGCCAATCCCAGCCAAGCAAGCTGCCTCACTTCCGTCTTTCCCTTGTCTTAGGTATTTCCTGTCTCTGCTCTGTTGAACTCCAGCATTCTCTCTTAGATGATCTATCTGAAGTGTGATTATCTACTTGCTATTTTGGTTCTTCTTTGTGGAGGGGTGAATACCAGATGTCTTGCTCTTGTCAGTCATCTTGAAGCCCCCACCTTGAAAAAATGCTTTGAATTTATTCTTCTATGAACTTGAAATTTCAGGGGAAAACATATATATCAAGCTGGTGAGAGAGTAATAGTAAATTTCAACATAATAATCCTCTTTAACCATGAGAAAATACTTATCATTTTTAAAGTATTAATTTGTACTTTCTACACATTATTTTTAAGGCTTCATGATTGCCAGGCACTGTCTAAGCACAAAGGATAGAGAAATAGCATGAGAAAAATCCTCGCCACCAGCAGGAGGCATACAATATATTAGAAAAGACATATAACAACACATAATTACAATAAATAAGATAAATGTGCCTGGTGATATAAAAAATAAAACCATAAAACTAAATAGATGCAGATACTAACATTTGAAACTTAGAATTAAGGAAAACCATACTTTTAAAGGCAAGATATAAAGGCTTAAGATCTTAACTATGTTTCAAAGTCAGCCATCTGGCTATCTCATGATGTGTCAGTTGCTTTTTGAATGCTAGTTCCCAATCCATTCAGATTTAGGTTATTTAAACCTGCTTTATTTGTTCAAATCAGGCCCAGATGGCCTGATTTATTTTCTTTAAAGGAATAACACAGTACTTAATTCAAATGAATTTAATAGGCAAGAAGATTATGCCATTGACATGAATAAAGCCAATATTAAAATAAAACAAGAATTCTTATTTTAAAAGAAACTTGAAATATTAATCTAATATAAATAATTATATTTTGTAAGAGATACAATGACAAAGTAGGAATTTCTTTGTTATGCTCTTTAAACCCTGAATAAGAAATTCGTACAATTAAACTCCAATAATGAAATGTTTATATGATATAAGATCTAACATACTCTTTCACTGATAAGAAGCTATCTTTAAGATCTCAGGTTGGTCTGCTTCAGAAACATGTGGCTCTGACAGATAGATAGACAGTCATGCCCTGACAAGCAGGCTAAATCTTAGAGTGCAGGTATCCACAAGTGAGCCAAAGTCAAACTCAGAAAGACAATTTTGGCAGCTCAATAAAACACTGGAAAACTTGTTTGTAGAGGTTGTTAGAATTATTATCTCTTGCAATCCAACACATTATTAGGGCAGTTTGCTAAATTTTGTAGGTTTTGCTTTCTATCATTTCAAGCATTATTTATCAGAAACAAATTCTATTTCTCACTGGTTACTCTAAGTACTGAAACAGAAATCTTGCTCTGCTTCACTCTTATAGTTAAGAGTGAAACAAAGAAAAGAAGTGGCTTTCCTTTGTTTCACTCAACCACACGCATAAAGAATCTTTTTAAATCAACATTTGTGAAGCCACCTAACAAATGTTTTTAATACTTATATTCAATATTGTATGAAAAAAGTGTCTGACACATAGTAGGTAATTAGTGGATAGATATTAGACAAATGAACAGGTATCCACAGAGCTACCTTAAATAATAAAATAGTATGAAAAAATGATGGCAAAAGCATAATTATAGTGTGAAGGGAAGACTGTTGCATGATCAGTTGAGGCAGAAAAAATTAAAATTTGATTTATTCTCACAAATAAGATTTTTTAAACCAGTTCTATCACACCACTGTGCTTCCTTTAGTAATGAAAAATGGAAAGGCTTTGCCTTGTCTCAGTACTGTGCAGAAATGACAACAAGCTCTTGCTACAGACCACAAACAAAAGGATTCAAAGATATATTACTAAGACAGTGCCAAGCCAACTGCTGTCTCTATCCACAAAAGGTATATGACTAAATATAAAATGGATTTTTGAAATAAGGGCCATATCTTGCCCAAATAATTACTGTATTAAAACCAATGTCATTTTGGTGGAGAGCAGGCAGGTGAAATATTTAGCTGATGACAGTCTTATCACATTACAGTCCTTTTGCTGTTGCATATTTCTCCCTTTGTTCCTTGCCTTGATAAAGCTGAACAGTAGAACGTTAACACAAGCCTCAAAAGTTCAATTTCCACCTCATATAATGTGTTTGACTAAAAAATGACATATTTGGCAATGTCCTGCTTCATCACTATTAATCATTATATTTTCTTTGAATTCGTCCTCAAAAATCCCATCTACTGTCTGTATCACACATTTGAGGACTTTATATCTTTTTCACTTCCTGGTCTTTACTTTTAATATTTCTTACTGTGACTTTTTAAAATAAGAATCTTGAAAGAATATACTTAAAATAAAGGCAATGTATAAAATATGAGCACACCTTCTAGCAACTTAGATCACCCATATTATTGTGGCACAACATAAAAATGTAAGACCAAATGGCTGAATTGGATTATAATCAGGATTACTTCTAGAAAATCACAAAGTTTATCATCATTACAAGTGGTAAAGTTAGAAAGGCAATTGAAACTTAGAAATGTATTTTTTAATGGTGCATAGGAAAAATGCACAATGCACTAGATATTGAATTTTCCCTGACTTGGGAAAAGTTACAATCGTTTCTAATTTTCTTTTATGTAATATACGACCATCTGAGTTCAAGCAAATAGAAATTTCTAAATGTCAATGTATAAAGTATTATATAAACAAAAGACACAGCCAGAAAGTCTGCTGAATTTCAGGAAATGTTCTCTAGACTCTAAAATTGATAAGGCAGTGTACTATTATAGCATTAATTACAGCCATCAGAATAGAAAAATATTTCTTTAAGACTTTCTGAACTAAAAGAAGTATGGTCAACACAAGCTTCTCTGCTTTTATGGTAAGCTGTTATGTGATCATGAAATCAAATTTCATGATCATATAACAGAAGCATTTTTACAACCATTTTTCTAATACTGTTGCATTGTTTGCCTCAAAATACTTCTACTGTGTGGATCTTCCTTTTCCTTGTAGGAAAGGGAAGACCTGGGGTCCCTGCCAGAGCATTGCTGCCAGTAATGGGGTAGAGGGGTCTCTAAAGGGCATGCAGCAGAAGACAACCAAAACCAACTCCTGTGTGACTAGGCAATTCTGGACTTTAGGTCCCATCTGAAGCAAAAGGCTTTCAGTTGAGGATGGATTTAAAAGCATAGGCAATTTAACTCACAGACAAGCTAAGGAAGATTCATGGAAACAACAGCGGGCAAGAACCAGAGTGCCCTTCTATGGTTACTACTGCGGCTATGTTCAGAAGCTATATACAGGTCTGTACAGTCACAGGCTCGCATAAAAATATTCTTCAATTAATAAATACACTGGGAAGAATGGGTATTACAGAAACCATAATTTGTGGTTGCATGAGTGCTAGAGGCTTGTAAAGCTTAGAAGAACAGACACAGAGAAGGCTGAAATGAGTATCATCTTTGCTTTCCCAAAGCCAGCCAAGTGTCAGCTAGAGCTTTTCACAGCTATGACAAGCTTTCCCCAGCCCTTGCTGGTGAGACCTAAGACCAGTGCCATGAAGTAAACTGATACTCTCCTGGTTTCCTTTGCACAGGGCAACCAACAATTCTCCTTTCATTTCTTTGATTGGCCTCAGTAATTCTGAAGATATTCAGAAGTTCAATCAAATATAGCTTGTAGAAGCAGCAGCCCACCACACTTATTATATGCCTGCTCATATTCATTTAAATCTCTTCCACATTCTCTGAATCAAAAGCTACCTGGTCCAGTAGCCATGTTACCAAAGTCTTTAATCTCAATATTAACACGCACTGCTTTCCATTATCTGTCTGACAAGTGATTCTTAGGTGATCAGCATGCCCACAAATCTATTGTGAAGATTTACACCATTGGGCTACAATCACTGAAATATATGACTCCTGATCCTGAGAGAGCAAATGGTCTCAGAGGCCCCAGCTTTCAGGTACTCAATATGTCACTGCCTCTACACCACTGAGCACTGTTTTCTAACCAAGATTGAAACATTTCCATTATACTTAGGGCTCATTTTTGGTACATAATCCTTTCTGACATAGGCAAACAGCTATCTGTGCTGCCTACCCCTGTGTGTGAACTGTACTTTGAGTGGGAGATAGCCTAAGCCTCCATCTAATGCTTTTGTTCATTCTGGATCATCTTTCAAACTCAACCTGCCCGGTCCACTAGTAAAACTCAAATCAGCAAGGACTTCACTATCTATAGTTCACTTCTTCACAGCACATCTCCAAATCAGTTGTCTCCAATTCCAGTGGCTGAAATCTATCTATGATGCAGATTCTACCTGCACAAGGACTGTAAAAGTTTGAGTTGAATGTCTTAGTGCCAGATATAAATCTTTGCTCAAATAATATAATTAAATCACAACTCAATACATTTACAAACTAAATAAATTTTTATGAAATTATGTTTCCCTTACTGTGTGTGATGAGCTCTGGTATATTTTTGTCTTCCATTATACTCTACACTTGTCTACATTATTTCATTATTTAAATGCTGAGCAAAACCCACTAAATCAATTTCACAATCTATTAAAAAAATTCTTCTTCGACATGGAGAATAAAGAAATAGCATTTAAAAATGAATGATCTTAGGGGAGGAGCCAAGATGGCCGAATAGGAACAGCTCCGGTCTACAGCTCCCAGCGCGAGCGACGCAGAAGACGGGTGATTTCTGCATTTCCATCTGAGGTACCGTGTTCATCTCACTAGGGAGTGCCAGACAGTGGGCGCAGGTCAGTGGGTGAGCGCACCGTGCGCCAGCCGAAGCAGGGGCGAGGCATTGCCTCGCTCGGGAAGCGCAAGGGGTCAGGGAGTTCCCCTTCCAGGGGTGACAGACGGCACCTGGAAAATCGGGCCACTCCCACCCGAATACTGTGCTTTTCCGACGGGCTTAGGAAACGGTGCCCCAGGAGAGTATAGCCCGCACCTGGCTCAGAGGGTCCTACGCCCACGGAGTCTCGCTGATTGCTAGCACAGCAGTCTGAGATCAAACAGCAAGTCGGCAGCGAGGCTGGGGGAGGGGCGCCCGCCATTGCCCGGGCTCGCTTAGGTAAACAAAGCAGCCTGGAAGCTTGAACTGAGTGGAGCCCACCACAGCTCAAGGAGGCCTGCCTGCCTCTGTAGGCTCCACCTCTGGGGGCAGGGCACAGACAAACAAAAAGACAGCAGTAACCTCTGCAGACTTAAATGTCCCTGTCTGACAGCTGTGAGGAGAGCAGTGGTTCTCTCAGCACGCAGCTGGAGATCTGAGAACGGGCTGACTGCCTCCTCAAGTGGGTCCCTGACCCCTGACCCCCGAGCAGCCTAACTGGGAGGCACCCCCCAGCAGGGGCAGACTGACACCTCACACGGCCGGCCAGGTACTCCAACAGACCTGCAGCTGAGGGTTCTGTCTGTTAGAAGGAAAACTAACAGAAAGGACATCCACACCAAAAACCCATCTGTACATCACCATCATCAAAGACCAAAAGTAGATAAAACCACAAAGATGGGGAAAAAACAGAGCAGAAAAACTGGAAACTCTAAAAACCAGAGTACCTCTCCTCCTCCAAAGGAACGCAGTTCCTCACCAGCAACGGAACAAAGCTGGACAGAGAATGACTTTGACGAGCTGAGAGAAGAAGGCTTCAGACGATCAAATTACTCCGAGCTACGGGAGGATATTCAAACCAAAGGCAAAGAAGTTGAAAACTTTGAAAAAAATTTAGAAGAATGTATAACTAGAATAACCAATACAGAGAAGTGCTTAAAGGAGCTGATGGAGCTGAAAACCAAGGCTCGAGAACTACGTGAAGAATGCAGAAGCCTCAGGAGCCGATGCGATCAAATGGAAGAAAGGGTATCAGCCCTGGAAGATGAAATGAATGAAATGAAGCGAGAAGGGAAGTTTAGAGAAAAAAGAATAAAAAGAAACGAGCAAAGCCTCCAAGAAATGTGGGACTATGTGAAAAGACCAAATCTACGTCTGATTGGTGTACCTGAAAGTGACGGGGAGAATGGAAACAAGTTGGAAAACACTCTGCAGGATATTATCCAGGAGAACTTCCCCTATCTAGCAAGGCAGGCCAACATTCAGATTCAGGAAATACAGAGAACGCCACAAAGATACTCCTCGAGAAGAGCAACTCCAAGACACATAATTGTCAGATTCACTAAAGTTGAAATGAAGGAAAAAATGTTAAGGGCAGCCAGAGAGAAAGGTCGGGTTACCATCAAAGGGAAGCCCATCAGACTAACAGCGGATCTCTCGGCAGAAACCCTACAAGCCAGAAGAGAGTGGGGGCCAATATTCAACATTCTTAAAGAAAAGAATTTTCAACCCAGAATTTCATATCCTGCCAAACTAAGCTTCATAAGTGAAGGAGAAATAAAATACTTTACAGACAAGCAAATGCTGAGAGATTTTGTCACCACCAGGCCTGCCCTAAAAGAGCTCCTGAAGGAAGCGCTAAACATGGAAAGGCACAACCGGTACCAGCCACTGCAAAATCATACCGAAATGTAAAGACCATTGAGACTAGGAAGAGACTGCATCAACTAACGAGCAAAATATCCAGCTAACATCATAATGACAGGATCAAATTCACACATAACAATATTAACTTTAAATGTAAATGGACTAAATGCTCCAATTAAAAGACACAGACTGGCAAACTGGATAAAGACTCAAGACCCATCAGTGTGCTGTATTCAGGAAACCCATCTCACGTGCAGAGACACACATAGGCTCAAAATAAAAGGATGGAGGAAGATCTACCAAGCAAATGGAAAACAAAAAAAGGCAGGGGTTGCAATCCTAGTCTCTGATAAAACAGACTTTAAACCAACAAAGATCAAAAGAGACAAAGAAGGCCATTACATAATGGTAAAGGGATTAATTCAACAAGAAGAGCTAACTATCCTAAATATATATGCACCCAATACAGGAGCACCCAGATTCATAAAGCAAGTCCTGAGTGACCTACAAAGAGACTTAGACTCCCACACATTAATAATGGGAGACTTTAACACCCCACTATCAACATTAGACAGATCAACGAGACAGAAAGTCAACAAGGATACCCAGGAATTGAACTCAGCTCTGCACCAAGCGGACCTAATAGACATCTACAGAACTCTCCACCCCAAATCAACAGACTATACATTTTTTTCAGCACCACACCACACCTATTCCAAAATTGACTATATACTTGGAAGTAAAGCTCTCCTCAATAAATGTAAAAGAACAGAAATTGTAACAAACTGTCTCTCAGATCACAGTGCAATCAAGCTAGAACTCAGGATTAAGAATCTCACTCAAAACCGCTCAACTACGTGGAAACTGAACAACCTGCTCCTGAATGACTACTGGGTACATCACGAAATGAAGGCAGAAATAAAGATGTTCTTTGAAACCAACGAGAACCAAGACACAACATACCAGAATCTCTGGGATGCATTCAAAGCAGTGTGTAGAGGGAAATTTATAGCACTAAATGCCCACAAGAGAAAGCAGGAAAGATCCAAAATTGACACCCTAACATCACAATTAAAAGAACTAGAAAAGCAAGAGCAAACACATTCAAAAGCTAGCAGAAGGCAAGAAATAACTAAAATCAGAGCAGAACTGAAGGAAATAGAGACACAAAAAACCCTTCAAAAAATAAATGAATCCAGGAGCTGGTTTTTTGAAAGGATCAACAAAATTGATAGACCGCTAGCAAGATTAATAAAGAAAAAAAGAGAGAAGAATCAAATAGATGCAATAAAAAATGATAAAGGGGATATCACCACCGATCCCACAGAAATACAAACTACCATCAGAGAATATTACAAACACCTCTATGCAAATAAACTAGAAAATCTAGAAGAAATGGATAAATTCCTCGACACATACACCCTCCCAAGACTAAACCAGGAAGAAGTTGAATCTCTGAATAGACCAATAACAGGAGCTGAAATTGTGGCAATAATCAATAGCTTACCAACCAAAAAAAGTCCAGGTCCAGATGGATTCACAGCCGAATTCTACCAGAGGTACAAGGAGGAGCTGGTACCATTCCTTCTGAAACTATTCCAATCAATAGAAAAAGAGGGAATCCTCCCTAACTCATTTTATGAGGCCAGCATCATCCTGATACCAAAGCCTGGCAGAGACACAACAAAAAAAGAGAATTTTAGACCAATATCCTTGATGAACATTGATGCAAAAATCCTCAATAAAATACTGGCAAACAGAATCCAGCAGCACATCAAAAAGCTTATCCACCATGATCAAGTGGGCTTCATCCCTGGGATGCAAGGCTGGTTCAATATACGCAAATCAATAAATGTAATCCAGCATATAAACAGAACGAAAGACAAAAACCACATGATTATCTCAATAGATGCAGAAAAGGCCTTTGACAAAATTCAACAACCCTTCATGCTAAAAACTCTCAATAAATTAGGAATTGATGGGACGTATCTCAAAATAATAAGAGCTATTTATGACAAACCCACAGCCAATATCATACTGAATGGGCAAAAACTGGAAGCATTCCCTTTGAAAACTGGCACAAGACAGGGATGCCCTCTCTCACCACTTCTATTCAACATAGTGTTGGAAGTTCTGGCCAGGGCAATTAGGCAGGAGAAGGAAATCAAGGGTATTCAATTAGGAAAAGAGGAAATCAAATTGTCCCTGTTTGCAGATGACATGATAGTATATCTAGAAAACCCCATTGTCTCAGCCCAAAATCTCCTTAAGCTGATAAGCAACTTCAGCAAAGTCTCAGGATACAAAATCAACGTGCAAAAATCACAAGCATTCTTATACATCAATAACAGACAAACAGAGAGCCAAATCATGAGTGAACTCCCATTCACAATTGCTTCAAAGAGAATAAAATACCTAGGAATCCAACTTACAAGGGATGTGAAAGACCTCTTCAAGGAGAACTACAAACCACTGCTCAAGGAAATAAAAGAGGATACAAACAAATGGAAGAACATTCCATGCTCATGGGTAGGAAGAATCAGTATCATGAAAATGGCCATCCTTCCCAAGGTAATTTACAGATTCAATGCCATCCCCATCAAGCTACCAATGACTTTCTTCTCAGAATTGGAAAAAACTACTTTAAAGTTCATATGGAACCAAAAAAGAGCCCGCATCGCCAAGTCAATCCTAAGCCAAAAGAACAAAGCTGGAGGCATCACACTACCTGACTTCAAACTATACTACAAGGCTACAGTAACCAAAACAGCATGGTACTGGTACCAAAACAGAGATATAGATCAATGGAACAGAACAGAGCCGTCAGAAATAATGCCACATATCTACAAGTATCTGATCTTTGACAAACCTGACAAAAACAAGAAATGGGGAAAGGATTCCCTGTTTAATAAATGGTGCTGGGAAAACTGGCTAGCCATATGTAGAAAGCTGAAACTGGATCCCTTCCTTACACCTTATACAAAAATCAATTCAAGATGGATTAAAGACTTAAATGTTAGACCTAAAACCATAAAAACCCTAGAAGAAAACCTAGGCATTACCATTCAGGACATAGGCATGGGCAAGGACTTCATGTCTAAAACACCAAAAGCAATGGCAACAAAAGCCAAAATTGACAAATGGGATCTAATTAAACTCAAGAGCTTCTGCACAGCAAAAGAAACCACCATCAGAGTGAACAGGCAACCTACAAAATGGGAGAAAATTTTCGCAACCTACTCATCTGACAAAGGGCTAATATCCAGAATCTACAATGAACTCCAACAAATTTACAAGAAAAAAACAAACAACCCCATCAAAAAGTGGGCGAAGGACATGAACAGACACTTCTCAAAAGAAGACATTTATGCAGCCAAAAAACACATGAAAAAATGCTCACCATCACTGGCCATCAGAGAAATGCAAATCAAAACCACAATGAGATACCATCTCACACCAGTTAGAATGGCAATCATTAAAAAGTCAGGAAACAACAGGTGCTGGAGAGGATGTGGAGAAATAGGAACACTTTTACACTGTTGGTGGGACTGTAAACTAGTTCAACCCTTGTGGAAGTCAGTGTGGCGATTCCTCAGGGATCTAGAACTAGAAATTCCATTCGACCCAGCCATCCCATTACTGGGTATATACCCAAAGGACTATAAATCATGCTGCTATAAAGACACATGCACACGTATGTTTATTGCGGCATTATTCACAATAGCAAAGACTTGGAACCAACCCAAATGTCCAACAATGATAGACTGGATTAAGAAAATGTGGCACATATACACCATGGAATACTATGCAGCCATAAAAAATGATGAGTTCACGTCCTTTGTAGGGACATGGATGAAATTGGAAATCATCATTCTCAGTAAACTATCGCAGGAACAAAAAACCAAACACCGCATATTCTCACTCATAGGTGGGAATTGAACAATGAGAACACATGGACACAGGAAGGGGAACATCACACTCTGGGGACTGTTGTGGGGTGGGGGGAGGGGGGAGGGATAGCATTGGGAGATATACCTAATGCTAGATGACGAGTTGGTGGGTGCAGCGCACCAGCATGGCACATGTATACATATGTAACTTACCTGCACATTGCGCACATGTACCATAAAACCTAAAGTATAATAATAATAATAATAATAATAAAAAAATAAATACAAAAAAAAAAAAAAAAAAAAAAAAAAAAAGAATGATCTTGATGTTAATAATATTTTTATGTTTAAATATATAACGTTGTCAAGTCTACATTGTGGTAGTTTTGGTTCTGAGGAATTTCAAGTTTTGTTTGTACACATAGAATTTCAGTGTCTGGGAGCAGATGTTGCAAGAATGTATGTGTTTTTTCTAAACGGCACCCAAGGATTTTGTAGAGAGAGGAATATTTCAAAAACTAAAAAGAAAGAATGAGAGAATGTTTTTCTGTATTGAAATGTACAACACATGCCTGAATAACATTAGACAGAATATTTCAAATAATAATTGTCTTAGAAAATCCAGGAATACTGCTTACCAAAATGATATAAAATGTTTTCATATTTAAAATGAATTTCATATTTATATTTTAAATCACTGTCTGATTTCTAGTACATTAACATTCTGGACACTGCAAATGTGCTTATACAAAGTCATGTAAATGTATGGGTCAAGGAGTTCATTTGGTATTTCTCTGGGCATTAGCACAAAGATACTTGCTCCTTTCAATATAGTCTGTAATTCCTTTAAGTATTACATTTTCAGCTCTCAATTAGGTTTTCAAATCTTAGTAATTTGATGAATTTTCTTACCATCATGTCTTACTTTTAATAATTTAGTCCCTGACTCCACTTCTTGATTTTATGGGATGTTGTCATGGCCTACTCACTGATTTTTAATATGCTTTTCATATTTATGTATATATGAATCTTTAGAACATTTAGCATTTTAACTATCGATATTACATGAATCGGAAGTATTTCTAATTCTTTGCTGCAAAAATAAGTATTCATGAGATTAGATGAAAGGTATGAATTATAATTCTATTTTATTTATTAATAAAATAACCTCAAAGATTCTTCATATCCTTTTCTGAAAAAAAACATATTCAAAAGCTTCATGTCCTTGGTGATCATTTATTTTTATTTCAAAATAAATGTAGATGTAAAGTTATATCATTAAATTTAATTCTCCCAATGGAAAGAACTTAGGGGGGGAAAAATCCTGTTTTAAGAACTTTTACCACCCTTTACTTTCCACATATCTCTTTTCCTAAAAAAAGAAAATCAACTTAAAAGGACTAGTGATAGAAGTTTGCTTTTGTAAAACAGAAGATATAATACATACAAAATGAATATTAAACATTTGAATATGTTTAGGAAAACCTTGAAATGAGCTCTTCTCAAGGGTTATAATGGATCTATATATAAATTATTTCACTATCTTAGATTTCTTTTTTTTTTTTTGTTCTTGAGACAGAGTCTCCCTCTGTCGCCCAGGCTGGAGTGCAGTGGCCACGATCTCGGCTCACTGCAAGCTCCGCCTCCTGCTTCACGTCATTCTCCTGCCTCAGCCTCCTGAGTAGCTGGGACTACAGGCGGCCGCCAAGAGACGGGGTTTCACCGTGTTAGCTAGGGTGGTCTGGATCTCCTGACCTCGTGATCCGCCCGCCTCGGCCTGCCAAAGTGCTGGGATTACAGGCGTGAGCCACCGCGCACGGCCTCACTTTCTTAGATTTCTAAGAAAGAAAACTGGTGGTTGAGATTACTTACGTGTTGAAATGAAGACTTCTTAAGAGTATTAGAAAATTAACGACAATAAATGTTTATAAGGTGATGACAATGAACATATAAACAACCCAGAACTTAAGGTTCTAGCCAAGATGAAGCAGCTCATTCCTTTCCCTTGCAGCTAAAAAACCCTGTACAGAACACAACAAACAAGTGTAAAAAGACTCTGAAAGGTAGAAAGAAGAAGGAAAACTATCCAGAACCTCAGAACTTGAGGAATGACACTGCAGGAAGTTCCTTGGGTTTTCTTATTGCTACCTATAACTCTGTAACAGGATGCTGCAGAACCCAGAGCTACCAATAGGCATAGATAAAAATAAGCTCCAAGGAAAGCCTGCTTTCTCTGAACAAAGGGACAGCAAATATACCAAAAGAATCCTCCAACTCACCCCTCGCAGTTCCAGCAAGGCCAAAAGGGAGTTGATTTTCTACCATCTCTTGATCCCATGGAAGCAGGCAGTGTGTTTCTATATCCCCACCAGGTAGGGTTGGTATCTAATCATTATCTAGATATCTAATCATTTCCTTACATCACTGAGTTATGTGAACTTCTAGTGATTGATTAATAACCATGCATTGTTTAGAGACTTCTATAGATTATAACCTCTAATAATTATATTAGATTAAAAGTAACAAGGGAATTAAAATATCCCTCCCATGGCCGTAACACACTCCTCCAACAAATAAAATCAATGTGTCATTTGCTGAGGATACTGCAGTGAACAAAACGAAAAGTGTCTACAAGGAAAAGCAAAAAATAGTCAAGAAAAAAAATACATAGCTTATAGGATGCTGATGAGTATCAAGGAGAAAAAAACATGTAGCGTGGAATGGAAATATGAAGTATTCAAAAAAAGAGCACAGAGTTAATTTTTTTTTTAGATAGGGAAGGTTTCACTCAGGGGATAGAATTTGAGTAAAGACTTATGGAAATTGGAGAACCAGGTTTGGAGGGAACTAGAGAAAGATGTTGAGAGAAATATGTCTCACATATTCAAAGAGTGGACTGCTGAGGAAGTGAGTAGTAAGATGTAAGAATTGGAGGCTATCATTCAGGTGTATATTATGGGAATAATTGTAAGAACTTTGACTTTAATTCTGATTGGCAATTGAAACTATTAAGGTATTTTTAGCAGAAGGGTGACATGATTACCTCTCATGTTAATTTGATCACTTTGGCTGCTCCATTAAGAATAGACTATAACAAGGCAAAGGCAGATGGAGCTATTCCAATAATTGGGGATAACGTGATCACTGGTTGGATTAGGAAGTCTTAGTCTTGTAGTTCATGGGCTGTGATTGAAGATAGAACCAATTGGATGCACTGATAGATTAGGTATAGAATGTGAGAGAAATTAAGGAGTGTAGGCTGACTCCAGGTATTTTTACCTGGACAGTTGGCTATGGAATTTCCATTTCTTGAAATGAGGAGTATTATGACAAACACAAGTTTGTGGGATTTTTTTGTCTTTTGTTTTCTGCTATAGGCTATGTTTTCATTTTTGATTTTGGTGTCGGGATAGGCAGGAGGTTTCAGAAACAATAAAGAGGAACCAAACGTAATTGAAATAGCCAGAAGAGTAAAAGGAAAATAAAATGAGCATAATGACTTGGAAAACAAATGAAGAAAGTATTTTAGGGAAGAGGGAGTGATTGACTGTTTAATGCTGCTGATACATCAAACAAAATGGAACCAAAAATTGACGATTAGATTTACTAATATGAAGGTCACTAGTGACCTTGACATAGAGTAGTGGAGATTAAAGACTGATTGATGTGGAGTCAAGAGGGAATTGCTGGAGAGAAACTGGAAACACTAAGAATGGAAAATTAACATAAAGTGAAGGGAGTGTAGACAGCATGAATAAAAGTAGTACCAGCTCAAGTTTATTGAGCCTTTTATGTGTGCCAACATAAGTACTTTATGTATTTTGTTTCACTGAGTTCTTATAACAAAGCTGTGAGATAAATATTATTACTCTCCACATTTTAAGGGTGAGAAAAGAGGTACATCAAGGTTAGGAAACTTGTCCAAGATCACAGAGAAATGATTTTTAAGCTCTTTGTTATGCTAACAATCAGGTAGTAAACTGTATTGCTCAGAACATTTTTGCTTATTTGTGGGACTTAAAGCAAAGAGGTCCGTCAACAAATTTCATATAGCAGGAAGTCTGATGTTGCATGGTTATAGGTTTAGTTAACTCAGCAACTCAATGTCAGAGGTGCTGTTTTGGTTTTTGCAAAAAGTCTACAGCAACTTTTAAAAATCACATTTTCATAGAGCAACACTTGAAAGCTGGAAGGAAGGGCAAGGAGATTCTCTCAGTGAGTATTCTCAGGTTTTAACCTAAAGATCATTTCCATAGCTGGCCCTCTCCTGAGCACTTTTTACCATTGATGAGTTTCTCCTCTGTTCTATTGCATATGCCTTGTCTTATTATCTTAGACCCCCTATTTGGGTATGTTTTCTCTATATGTCACCAAACACATTGAATTTTTATTTCATCATTTGTGTATCGGATTAGACTAGATCTCCCAGGTCTATTTGACAGTAAACATTCTGCTAATTATTTAAGTGGGAAAACAAGGTAATTAAATAAAACAAATACAAAAATTTGCAACAGCATGTAAGCAAGTATGTTTGGTATTATTTCACTTGCACCAAAAGATGTTTTTTGTTGACTCCCCTGTTGTCCACCTAGATTTCTTGTTAGGAAAATTTAAAAGGAAAGGGGAGCTAACTACACTTGTAATCTTATTGGAGGAAGTTATTGATGACAAAGAGTTATTTGTAATGTAGATAGATATTGAATTAAGAAAAAAGAAAATTTAGTGTTTATGGATTAGAAGACTTAATATTAGTAAAATGTCTGTCATACCCAAAACAATCTGTAGATTCAATTCAACCTGTACCAAAGTCTCAATGTCATTTTTTACAGAAATTAAAAAAAAACTAAAATTTTTATGAAATCTCAGGGGACCCCAAGTAACCAAAACAAAAGATAGCTAGAGGCCTCAAACTTCCTGATTCCAGAACATATTACATAGCCAGAGTAATCAAAAATGTATGGTACTGACATGCAGGAGAAAGAAAAGTCTCTTCAACAATTGATGGTGGGAAAATTGATTATCCACATGCAAAAGAAAGAAGCTGGACCCTCATCTTAGACCATCTAGAAAAAAATAACTTGAAATAAATTAAAAGCCTAAATATAAGACCTGAAACTATGAAACTACTAGAAGAAAACATAACAGGAAAGTTTCAGGACGCTGGATTTGGCAGTCATTTCCTGAATATAATAGCAAAAGCACAAGCAACAGCAACAACAAAAAAGGCAAAGATAATACATCAAAGTTAAAAACCTCTGCATAGTAAAGGAAACAATAGTGTGAAAAGATCATCTATGCAATGGGAGAAAATATTTGCAACCCATATATGTTATAAGGGGTTAATATTCAGACTATATGAAGAATTTCTATAACTTAACAACAACAAAACCAAATAACCAATTACAAATGAACAAAGGACCTGAATGAATATTTCTTCAGAGAAGTTATATAAATCACCAACAAGCATAGGAAAAGATGCTCAACATCACTAATCATCAGGGGAATAAAACTAAAATTACAATGAAATATCATCTGCCACCCATTAGTACGACCATCATTTTTAAAAAAAAGAAAATAACAATTGCTGGTAAGGATTTGGGGAAACTGGAATTCTTGTACACTGTTGATGGGATTATGAAACAGTGCAGCCATGATGAAAGCAATATGAAATTTCCTCAAAAAATTAAAAATACTATATGATCCAATAATTCCACTTCAGAGTATATATCCAAAAGGAATAAAAATAGGATCTTGAAGAGATATTTGCAACCTATCTTTATCACAGCATTATTCTTAACAGCCAAGAGGTGGAAGCAACCTAAGTTCCTGTTAATGGATGACTGGACAAAGAAAATATGTTATATGCATATCATAGAATATTCTTCAGCCTTAAAAAAGAAGAAAAGCCTGTTATATGCTACACAAGGATGAACCTTGAGAACATTATGCTACAAAAGGACAAATATTGCATGGTTCCACTTATTTGAGGTATTTACTCAACCTCACAGAAACAGATAGTAGAATAGTTGTCATTAGGGGCTGGAAAAAGAGTGAAAGGGGAGTTGTTCAATGTGTATAGAGTTTTAATTTTGCAAGATGAAAAAGTTTAAACATCTGTTACATAATAATGTGCATATAACTAACACTACTGTACTGCATACCTAAATATGCTTTTTTACTACAATAAAAATGAGCACATGAAATTTTAGCCAGAAGAAAATTATGTGTATTCACAGTGATCTGAAATTGCTCAACTATAATGAAAAATTTCATACTGAAAATTTACAATGTGTTGGGTTCAGTGAAGGAGCCTGATAGGGACTGCTTATGGTTCTGTTCTACCAATGAGAAAATCAGGTTAGAAGTTTTTGGCCTGAAGACACATGTCTCAGTAAGTGGTTACATTATTATTCAAATTAAGGACACCTGATTTTAAACATGGTAAATATTTTGCAGTGTGAAATTTTGGTGTAGTAAATTTTATTACTTTGCCAAGCTCATCAAGTTTATAACTATACATTAGTTCATCTTATTTACAAGATACAAATATGTATATATACGCGTGGAATAGATGTAGACACTTCATAACAGCAGTGCATCCTGCAATTCTGCCTCTAACGATCTTTACCTCATTTGCCACTTTTGACTACTCTTTCTCCCATGGTATAAGAGGAAAGATGGATTATTATCTCATTTTGTTGACGAAAAAAATGATGTTAGGAGAAGTTAAAGTAAGTTTATCAAAGTGAATATTTTGTTAATAGCAGAATCAAGAAAAAAAACACACACATCTTCTTGGTCTTTGTCCAGTGCTTTTCCCAAAAAGTATGTTACTAGCTACCATTTGGTAATTTTACACACTATTAAAAAATGACTAAAGTGTCCTCAATGCTTCACATAAATTTAAAATATAAAGCACAAGCTTTCCAAGAAATGTCTAGCCATGAGCTTCTTTGGACTTTATTCTTTTTCTCCTAGGAGGTTTGCATTATGTCTCATCTATTATAATACCACTCATATAAAAAGTTTTAGAAGCCCTGTTTAAAATATTTTCTTAATCTATCTGTTGCCATAAATACATCTATGGAAATAGAAATTATCCTTTAAAATCTGTATGAAACCAAAGCCCATTCTTTCATTAACTCAATTCGTGATATACCAACTTTTTCTTTTCTTCCTTTTTATTTGAGACACAGTTTCACTCTTGTCACCAGGCTGGAGTGCAATGGTGAGACATTGGCTCACTGCAACCTCCGCCTCCCGGGTTCAAGTGATTCTCCTCCTTCAGCCTCCAGAGCAGCTGGAATTACAACCAACTGCCACCATGCCCAGCTAATTTTTTGTATTTTAGTAGAGATGGGGTTTCACTATGTTGGCTAGGCTGATCTCAAACTCCTGACCTTGTGATCCACCCACACTGGCCTCCCAAAGTGCTGGAATTATAGGCATGAGCCACTGTGCCCAGCGATACACCAACTTTTTCTTAGGCTGTCCTTGATTTATGTTTGTTATATATGTAATCCTCTCTGTCTCTCTCTCTCTTTCTCTGTCTTTGTATCTGTCTCTGTCTTTCTGTCTTTCTCTTTCTCTCTCTCTGTATTACTATTTCAGTGCAAATGGCACTCTCTTCCACATACCTTTGTTCACTTCTTCCTGTCTTAGCTCTGCTTAGTGATTTATTGTTCCCAGACAGTTCCCATTCTTATGGCCTTCCCACATAGTAGATGTGCTTCCTCAGCTGTTTATGTGGTTCCCTGACAATATTGTTTATACTGCAAGCCAACTAAGAGGGGCTTTAGCTTCTTAGCCTCTTCTAATTATTCAGATTTGCACTCTTTTAAAGTCAATTGAACAGAGGAAGACAGCGGATCAGATGCAGCTTGTACCAGTTTTTTAAGATTGATCTTTTCTTCCTATCTGTGCCTTACAAGAACAGTATTTATTTTATTATTTTAATTTATGAGTAATTCATTATTTAACTACTCTTTCATTGTATACAATCTCTCTTTTTTTCTACAGCTTCTATTCAATTATTTCTTTTAAAATGACATTTAAAAATAAACCTGTGGTATTATTTGAAGTGTAGGTTTAACTGGAGGCATAATCGAGGCTTTTACCTCTACCTTGGTTTTATTCTTTAAATAAGTATTTATAGGATCATAGTATGTGGAGGAGGTAATATACAGATCACAGACATCCGCTACTACTTAATACAAAGAAGGAAGGATCCAAGTCCATCGAGAAATCTACTAAAGTCAACTATGTCTTAGGTGAAACGAAAATATAAGAGCAGTGATTCGGAAGAGAATATGAATGGAGAGGAAAACATGCATTTGGGAGAATGAATTTTTAGTTATTATTTATCCAAAATGTAGAAGATGAGTACTTGTGGGACATGAGTAAACATCACTTTTTTTTCTAATTTGTTCTTCATTAATAGTTTGCTATTGTTCTCTAGCCCTTTGTTTTCCATAATTCGATTGTAAAAAGCTCAAAGAGCCTCGTATGTGCACCATAGGCATAGTAATGGCTCAGTGACTGATGAGAAAACAAATAGTATGCTTTTTTTAATTTCTCAAAAATATTATGATGTTATTTAATTTCAAAGTATACTAGATAGAGAACATGAGTCTTTGAAGCCATTTCTCTTAAAAAAATCAAAATCTTGAGAGCTTCTCTCATTCAGCTAAGAACTTCTGGCAAAAGCACTAATAATAATTTGTCTTATATTGAGTTAATTTTTTTCCTTCTTTATAATAGTGTTTTATTAAGGTATTATCCTCAAAAGATAGGGTTCAAATTTATTGCAGATTAAATTCCTGGAAAAGGGATTGTAATTTGAAATAATGGTACTCACATCTTATTTTCCCAGTGGAACAAAATTATAATAGAAGGTTACATTTCTAACCCTGAGAGAGCCTGATGCCCATTTTTATAGAAATAGCCACAAATATCATGTTTAATCAACTGTCAATGATATATCAATATAATTCGAGATTTAGAATTCTTTGTATTCTAAAGGATATATACTTTGGGGAAGGAGAACAGCACAGTGACCCATCACATAAAATTGCATTTATATAATAAGAGTACAACAGAATACATTAATAAAAACGTAAAATAATGGATTATATGGTGGGGCATGTGAAAGTATTTTAGAGGCACAGAGCCCAGCCTTTAAACTTTAGAGCCAGTGCCACAATACCTTGAGGGTCAGAATACCAGGCTACTGGCCAAAAATTCCTGTGCCCAGAGTGCTCTGTTTCCTATAAATGACACTGGAGTCAGTGGGAACAGCAACTAATTCCTTTGAAAACCTTGTTAGCAAATGTGACTTCACATCCTGGTTACTCTAATCACCCACCACACAGCATGTAAGTATCTCCAGGTATCTGTGCCGTCCCATATTCTTGTCCAGTAATAGTCTGTGTTTCCTCTTTCCTAACCTTGCCTTACAGTGTTCTTCCTCCCTAACCTTTGCACTTGGACCTTGGTTTCACTGAAAATTTTATTTAACATCTTGCCTTAAGCAAAAATGTTTTCTCCTTAAATACACTACTAGCCCTGAAGCACCCACAAGTAAAAGCTATCTGTGACAGAGACTTGTTACCTGTTCATCAAAACCTGTTGTTTTTGTTTTTGTTTTTGTTTTCCACTTGGCCTAGCGGCCCACACAAGTAAGTGTGACCATGTGCCAATGTGTGTAAGGAAAAATGTGAGTGCTGCTTCCAGTTATGGCCCATAAAAACTTCTTATGTGCAATCTTGTAAAGGATCTTCCCTTTTCCCGCTGGCTTTATTGGAGACCACTCCAGGGAAGCCTTGGGAACCACCTATGGAGATGACAGTAGAGCCAAGGTCAGAAGGAACCTGGGTCCTTAAATCACTTCTTGGAGGAGAGCCAGTCAGAAGAGCTGACAACTGAGATTGTTGCATGAGTACAAAAAGTAATAATAATTTTTATTTTAAGCCACTAAATTATGGATGCTTTTTTGTTACAACAGTGAGCAGTGCCCTAATGAATACACTGCCAATTCACCCACACCATAATGCCCTAGGACTAAGAGGCATTTTTTCCATACTCCTTGTTTTGTATTCCCTAATGCCTTTTCATCTCCAGTAAGATTCCTCCTTTTCAGTTTCTTTTCCCATGGCACCAAACTGAAATTTATCATTACCCAGAATGTCATTATCTTGGAGATATTAGATTCAAACATCCCACTCTCCTATCACAGCCTCCTTTTAGCTCATTCATTCAGTTATTCTTACTTAGCCTGATTTTCATCTTCCTACTGTATTTATTTCCTTGACTCCTCCATTTTCTCCCTCCACTCCTTAACTGCTCTGTCTAACTTAGATTGTGTGGTCCAGCGTGTCCATCAGCTTCTTGGTATTGGCAATCCCATTTGCCAATTTAATCTCCTCAAGAGATTAGTGGCATGAACCTACATGGATGGGTACCTTTATCAATGCAAGGTCTCTGATGTCAATGAAGTTCTCAACGTGCCTGGAAATAATTCTATATTTTCCTACTCAGCTCCTTCTACTCTCCACAGATGTTATTTCAAACTGTCTACATTTCCCCAAATCTATGATACCACAATTCTGCCTCTCTCCTAGCCAGGTCCTATTTCTCACTTTACAGAAAAAAAAAAAAAAAAAAAGGAGTTGCTAGAAGGGACTATCTAATAACTTCTTGATCTGAAAGCTAAACTTAAATCACATCTGGTTACAATGGAAACTATTTTTCTACTATATTTAATTCTTCACCTTTGATAGAGATCTCTTAGGGTTGGTAGATAAAATATAGGATTCCCAGTTAAATTTGACTGTAAGATAATAAAATTATATATATGTATGCTATATATAATTATGGTATATGTAATAAGTCATATAACATATATATAATAAGTAAGTCACTGGCAATATTTAGAACATACTTGTACAAACAATTATTTGTTGTTTATCTGAAATTCAAGTTCATCTGGGCATTTTGTTTTTTTTTGTTTTTTTTTATTTTGTTTTGTTTTGTTTTGCTAAATATGGCAACTTGATTCACTCCGCTTCTATTTTTTCTCCAATTTTTCACTAAATATTCTATTTTCTTTTCTGTCTTCAGTATTAATTATTCCCCATAAACATTCAGGATATTCAGTTATCTCCTAAACTAAATCGTTTTGCATGGCTGCATGGTCCTCTCCAGTCAGGTGCCTGACAACTGGGCCTACTTGGGCCTAATTGGAGACTGACTTGCTGTGTCATCTGACCCTATTTGATGGCATGTATTAATCCAAATGGCATGTCAGGGATAGGGAACTAAGCTAAGAATCACTTTACTTTCATCCAAGATGGACTAGAACTTGGTGAGCTCACTTATTTCAGTGAAGCTTCTTGAGGACTGACAAGTCTCATAACGAAACACATACCATTTATGTCATGACTAAAATATTACAGTGACTAGAACACCCCACACCATTGCTGAGTACTTCAAAATCACAAATATACTCTAAAGTAACCCACTGGTCTTTAACATCAGACTGCATAGTCCATTACGAAAACATGGAGCCCAGAAAAAGGTATAAAGAAAGTTACTTATTTTGGTCTCAAACTATTATAATTCTTATGAAATTCACTCTGAATACAGACTCAGGAGAGCCTACTATACCGTATCACTCTGCCATCTGCCGCTGCTCCAGATTCTCAAAGTGCAAGTGAGACCTTGTGCATCTATGGGTGCCCACAAAGCAATGCATATCTGAGATCTCAGGGAGCACATCTACCTTTCCAGATTCTATGTACTTTCTCATTTCCTCTTCCCCTACTATCTTGTCAGTCCATAAAGGTTTCTCATTCTTCCGCTTAACCATTACCACTTTAGAACAAAACCACCCTCTTCTCTCACTGGAGTGTCACTTTTCTGTGGTCATGAGTGTTTCCTTATCATTATTCTCTACATAGAGGTCGGATGATTTTTTTAGATGTAAATCCAGTTATGGCCCTCTTAAAATCATCTAACAAATTCCTATCCCTCTTAGAGTTAGAATCAAATCCAAACTCTTTGCAAAACCCCAAAACACTGTGTTCTGTGTTCTGGCCTCTTTCCGACCACTGTCCTCTTCAATGTACTCTTTCCAGTGACTTTCATGTGTTTCCTAAAACACATTTAGTTTTGTCCTTCTGTCCCTCAGTATCTTCCCTCTGAGGGTTATACTTCTCTCTGATGAGATAGCCCCTCATCATTTAGGTCTTTGTTCAAAGTCACTTTCTCATAAAAACATCCTACCAACTTTATCTGGAAGAGTATCCTTCCTCCTTGCCAGATATTCTAATTTCTTGAAGAAATAAACATTTTATGAATTGTTTTCATATTTGTTAACTTCTTAAGGCATAAACATTACATGGTTCACTACTATATCTCTAGCAACAAAGTAATATCTAGCATATAATAGGAGCTCAATACATATTTGAATGAAGGAATGCCCACCTCCTACTCCTAATCTCTGTACTATCTTCTCCATTTAAGCCGAGGTGATCAATTATTCCAGTTTCCATCTTTGTTTTGTTTTGTTTTGTTTTATGTTTTTCCTGGATGAAGCTGGAGGAAGATTTTAGATACCGGGAAGGGAAAGAAAGAAAGGATGAAAGGAAGGAAGGAAAAATGGAAGGGAAAGAGAGAGAAAGAAGGAAGAAGCAAGGGAGGGAAGGAAGAAAGAAATTCTGATTAGAATTTAATTGGGCAATTTATACAAGAAGGGGGTAAACCACCTAGCATGTTTTTAATATTTTCTAATACAAAAAAATTCTTCTTCTTTATTCTCTGATTTTAGTTGCATTACAGAAGGTTCCCTTGAATTTTCTTGCTTGTTCAGTTCTGTATTCAAAGAAAGGCAGTGGGGATTATCCTATGCACCCAGACCTCAAGCCCTCAGGCTCATAGATGCCAAATACAGGATAAAGAAAAAGGAAAGTTATTACTGCCTCAAAAGCTAAGATATTTTAAAGGAACTAGGAGAGTAGACTGGGAAATATTGAGATGTGGAAAAGAGTAGGTAGAGCAGAAAAATTTGCTGAGTGATGGACATGGACACTTAGAGTGTGGAATCAAAGAGTATAGGTGTTTTGCTTGATAAACTGGATTAATATGGAATAATTTTGTAGATGAAAAATTGGAGAAAAGGTCGGTTAGGAGAATGCTTTTAAATATATGGTTCTATATTTGTGATAGAAATGGAAATATTAATGTTGATGAAAAGAGTCAAACTCTGTAAAATATTTGAAGAGATTTATTCTGAACCAAATATGAGTGATGAATGGCTTATGACACAGCCCTACAGCCTTCAGGAGATCTTGAGAACTTGTGCCCAAGGTGGTATGGCTACAACTTGGTTTTATACATTTTAGGGGCATAAGACATAAATCAATACATGTACGATATATATTGGAGGATCAGGGGTTGGGGAGGGTGGGAGGGTGGAGTGCTGGGGAGAGCTCAGGAAGGCTCCTAGGTCATAGATTTTCTGATTGGCAATTGGTTAAAATAGTTGTTATCTAAAGACCTGGAATCAATAAAAGGGAATCTCTGGGTTACAATAACGGGTTGTAGAGACCAAGGTTTTATCATGCACATGAAGCCTTCTTGTAGCAGGCTTTAGAGAGAATAGATTGTAAACATTAATATTTCTTATCAGACTTGAAGAGTCTGTTCTATCCATAATTACAAAAGTGAGAAGGGTATAATGAGGGCTGTCTAGCTCCCCCTTCCCATCATGGCCTGAACTAGTTTTTTAGGTTCGTTATGTAATGCCTTTGGTCAAGAGAAGGGGCCCGTTCAGATGGTTGCAGGGATTAGAATTTTATTTTTGGTTTACATTAAGTTGGTGGTCAAAGGTATGATTCTAGGTTAGGGCAGACAGAAAGAATAAAAATAATTGATAAGATATAGAACGTTTTGCAAACCAAAAGCATGTGAGATCACCTTTGTGATTTCAACCCAATCATGTCCATTGCATTATATCATAACATATATTTAAGAGCCATTGTATTACCCTAATATAAAATTTACATGCTAAATATCCTTTTATTATAGTTGTCAAATCTATACTACTTTAGTAAGTACTATATATATCCTTTTTAGTAAGTACTATATATATCCTTTTATTATAGTTGTCAAATCTATACTACTTTAGTAAGTACAAAGAAGAAATAAAATAATTTAATTTATATTATTCTTTAATATACATTTCAATATCAAATGTTCAGATATGGCTGTACTAAATATACCTTATCATATATAAGTTCACAGTTGAATAAGTGAGACAATATTCCATTTATAAATGTCCACAATTTTTTTTCTATTTAACATTTTAAAATAAGAGGAGAGAAGAAGGATTTGGAGGTCGATGTTTGATGTTAATATACTTCAAAATCAAGAGATAAAGTAAAATTGTATTTTAGTTTCCTATTACTGCTGCTAAGAAATTACCAAAAACTTAGTGATTTAAAACAACACATTTATTTCTTTTAGTTCCAGATATCAGATATCCCAGATGAAGGTTTTGGTAGGGCTGCTTTCTTCTCCGAGGCTTCAAGGGAGAGTCTGTTTCCTTGCTTCCATATTCTAAAGGTCACTTGCATTCTGTGGCTCACGGATTCCTCCTCACACACGCCAATCTTTTGCTTCACTCCAACCTCTTCTTCCATTGTCACTTCTCCCACTGTCTGACTCTGCCTCCTCTTGTATCCTTTTGTTAAGTATCCTGTGAGTACAATGGGCCTACATCCACGTGAATAGTCCAGGATAATTTTCCCATCTCAAGATTCTTAACTTGATTACAACTGCAATGTCTTTTTTGCCATGTAACATTCACAGGTTCTGGAAATTAAGACATGAACATCTTTGGAAGAGGGAGGGGCACATTATTCAGCTCACCACAGTTTTTGTTCTGGTAGCTTCTATTTTCCTCAATTAAAAAAAAAGTGAGATCATCCAATGAAAGTGAGAATAGGGAGACAGATTGTAAGAGGTTCAAAGAAAGAAGAGAAGGTGTGAAAACGTCAACTCAGAGAGTGGAAAAGGAATTCACCTAGTGAACAGAGTAAAAATACTTGGTGTTTCAAGGACCATCTCAAATTAGAACCATTAATTTAAAATAGTGCCATTACCACAGTGTAATATGCCTCCAGCCTTACTAATCTTCTTGAATGCTGGTGAATAGTCAGGAGACAGCTGGGCTTAACAGGATTGGAGTTTACCAGATTAATGCTGCAGAAGGAAAGGGAGGCTAAACTGAATTTAAAAGAAAAGGAATAGATAGGACATATAGACAGTGGGAAAATAATAGGGTCAGTCAGTGATCACAATTGGTGGGAGATGGTTGGAATGTAGGGCCATCAAAGATGACCTATGCAAAATTGCAATATGGAAGGTATTAAAGTTTTGATCGTGATAAGGTCTAAGTTATAGCCATGCAAAAGAAGATAACTACTCTACCCCTAGGCTTTGCATATCTGAAGTATATGTTAATAGCCATGCACCATAACTGCCATTATAAAAACCATAAACAAAAATACCTGTGGAAAAGCAGTGACTTTAGGAGAATGATTTGAAATAAAAAAAAAAAAGATTAGTGGAATGTTTACAGAATAAATTATATATATAGGTTTCAAAGGCTGGGATTTGTCTTCCAACAATACCTATGTTGAAGTCCTAACCCCCAGGACCTCAGAATGTGATTGTATTTGAAGATAGGATTTTTAAAGAGGTAATTAAGTTAAAACGAAGTCGTTATTGTGGGCCCCAATTCAGTATGATTAGCACCTTTATTAGAAGAGGAAATTTGGATACAGTTATAGAGAGAAGACCATGTGAGGAGACAGGGAGAAGATGGCCATCTATAAGCTAAGGAAAAAGGCTTCAGAACAAATCATTTTGGAAACACCTTGATCTCAGATTTCTAGCCTCCAGAATTGAGGGAAAAAAGATTGATGTTTAAGCCATGCAGTTTGTGGCACTTTGTGATGGTGGTCCTGGCAAACAAATACAATCTGAGTTCCAGAGGATGTGATCAACAGGTTTGATGAGTTGAGATGGGGAGTGATCAGATCATGAGTCAAATTACAGAACAAGCAGAAAGAGAATGGAGATAGGAATATGGTGATATTAAATGACCTGGAAAACTCAAACTTCTTGTATTTACTGAAGAAAACAGAAATACAGGATACACCAGGATTAAACCTGGTGGTCTTTTATGAAAAGAATACTACTTAACTCTAAGTAAGGTTTGCATCATGGAATTAATCTTTTAAATAGTAGTGAAGAGGCAAGAATTTTTAAGGATATTAACAGTCTTATCACTACATGATTATTAATTCATAATACATTGGAAAAAGAAGGATTTCTGATAAACAGTAAACTAGTAGCTAAAGAAATGAGTGATGCTGACAAAATTGTCTGTAGAATGTAGGACTAACCAAGTCCAATTTAAAAAAAAGCCAAAGAAATAGAGCACATGACACACAGTGCCACATATGTATAGAGAGAAAGAAATCTTAAATACTCACTGAAGAAAACAGCACATCAGTTAGTCCCACTGGAAATAGCCAGACTGAATTATGAAGAAATGTCAGGAGTGGAAAATAAGAGAAAGTTGAAGTCGGTCATTTAATTCACGTACAATTGTGATACACTGCAAACAAAAGCCCTAAGAAAAAATAGCACAGTGTAGGAGAGTAAAGTCGTTGGAAATCACAGACCCACTTTTCAGATAATGAGACCCAGATTTATAATTGTGAGTTGCATTTTCTGCAATTTTCTGAGGGAATATCTTTTTAACTTTCAGCAACTGAGGGTATTGGCAAGTACTTGACAACTCATATCTTAATAAGCAACAAAGACCAGCCAATCAATAAACTGTGAAATGACAAATATTAGCAATTAGTGTTGAGTCTAAACTGTGGCCACATCAGAAGGTAAATACTCTCCCAAGCATTGCTGCTTTATTTTAAGTACTGGTAATATGTACAGGCTTTGATGTTGTATTCCAAATACAGTGAGCCTCAGCCTAGAGACTCTTGCATTAATCATGGCTTACTACCCTAACCAATATATAGTGGCATCAGACTTTTGACATAGCAACTTTCTAATCACTAGGGAAATTAGCAGCATTTTCTTTTGTGTTGCCTGCAGTTCCATTAACTCCTACTTGAATCTATTTTGTTTCTGTTTTGTTTATTACACATATATAGCAGGTACTTATGCTGCTTCATTATTCAGGATAAATGTCCATCTTTGTTTCTCCTTCTTGCCGTACATGAAAGAAACAGTATATAAAGAGAGGCTTGAGTTTCCTCCTTGAATTTACCAGATACATAAAAGAGAAGATGAAGTTGTCCTTAACATTTCTAGAAGAACTTTATGACTAAATGGTCACCAAACAGGAGAAATTATACTAATTAATGTGGCAAAATTCAAAAGCTACCCAGTTGTAGCCAACAACTATAAGGAATAAGTGAAGTTAATATTGTTGGAGTTTAAGCTGTTAATAGAAAGCAAAAAGTGCTCAGTTTTCCATTTGTGAAATGGGGAGCTTAGAGTAGTGAATATAAAATAAATAGATAAATAAAACTAACTTTCAGAGGAAGGTCTTAGAGAATGATGTCTAAGAGGAAGAGCCATAGGATTATACAGAGCTTTATCACTTTATAGCCTTGTACATTTAATTCACTAAATTTCTTCATTTCTAAAATGTGGACAGTAATACATATATCTTGTATAGTTCTATAAGGATTAAATTAGAGTATAAGAAGCATTTATAACAAAGCCTCAGACATCATAACATCCAATAAATATTAGCAGTGTTAGTTGTGATTATTATCATAAATAATTTTACTAATATTTATTGCATTTCTACCATGTGAAAAGTGATTACAATAAAAAGCAATTTATATATCTTAAGAGTGACAGTCAATTTTAAAAGTTCAGGTTGAAATTTTATCACCCAATTTTTCCCCTACCGCCATTTTCACAACTCCAGTCTAACCACCTGAATGCAAAATTATATTCCTCAGCAATTTAAATTATGCCATTATTCCTTTGCTCATTTTTATCACAGATTTAAGCTCTACAGTGCAATGAAACCTGCAGACACAGAAGTTCATGATTTATGTATTTGATAGCCTCACCCCTGACATCCTAGCCTCAAATCTAGACTCTTAAACTGCCTACTTAGCTCTGTTAACTGATTTTAATCTTGCATATTAGAGAAGCCATTCAAATGTTCTTAGGCATTATCATCTTGGCACTTTAATTGAAATATATCTTTACATTTTAAAAAAAAGGAACATAACAGTGAATAAAAGCAGCCCTTTACTCACACAATGTATGCTAATGTTGACCCAACTGCTCTTGGCTTTTCAAAGGACTCCTGTGATTTCCTGGAATTTCCTGAACTCAGCACTTTGATGATCATGGATATTTTAACTTCGTTGCTCTCCCAATTGCAAAGGAGCTTTTGATATTTGGATTTTGTGTTCATTTAATGGCAACTGCAATTAAAGCTTTCCCACATCAATGAGCTAACTTTCTAAGGCCACTTCAAAGGGTGAATTCAATATTCAAATTCCATGATGCTTATTGATCTGTGTGCTACTATTTGTGTGACTGGAAAACTACTCATTAGAAAATTTCCTGATGCCATTGATACAGAATAGTGAACAGAACTAATTTCACTCAAGTATTCTGCATTTGTGTAATGAGAACATAGCTTAAGCCTAAATAACACATTGGTTAACATGAAGCATATATATAGAAAAAAACAAAGCCAAAATCTCAGGCCTGACCAAACAATGCTTATTTAGAAAGGATGAACATCCAAGCTGCAGTTATGGATTTCTGAGAGTGCATAGTCACTTCAGAATCACTTTTAAACATTCTCCCAAGAATCTGGAGATTCAGAAAGCTCAGAGCCAGAAGCCTTCCACTTGAGCCTCATGAACTTCAGTGGATTTAGGACTATGTGATACCCACCCCAGTTTCACATGGTAGAAGTGAGACATTTCCTTTTGTGAGTCCTATCGACATTTAACACTAGGTTTTTCTGTTGCTGCCACAAATATTTTCAATTTCAGTTTGATTTTTACCAGATAGAAAGACATAGGAAAAAAGTAAAACAAAGAACCCCAGAACAATTTAGGACTGCGTTGTTTCAGGAGGACCTGCCCAGGATTATATCTACACATTAAAAAGTAGATGGGAGAATTATTCTAACTCTCTGAGTAAGTATGCTGTTAAACAATTCATCTTTGTTAGAACATCTGTTCACATAATTTCCAAACTTTTTCCTAATGCATACTGCCAGGTGAGGTGTCAGAGCCCTGTCATCGGGAGGTGGTCAACTGGCAGGTTGGTAAAAAGAATTTACTGACAACAATATAGGTTTGAAAAAGGAAAGTTTATTGGAAAGAAAACGCTGCGGAAGAGTGCAGCACGGCGCCTCAGCAAGAGGGCTGAACGTGCCATGGTGGATTTTTCATTAGGTGCATTTACGGACCTTAAGGCAGGAGCTTAAGGGAAATTTGGACCATATTAGCCATGTAGGTCATGATAAGTGATTACATTTGTAGACATTTTGGTGCCTTAATGTCAGCAAGGGTTGAACAGTGAGTTTTGGCATGGCATTCGGGAGACGTATAGAAATTCTAGTTACTTATAAATTTTGCAGGGGCAGGGAAAGAAATCTGGAACCAGATGCCTGCTTTAGATAGTAGGGAAGTCTAATTACTTCTAATTTCCCCAGATAAGGAGTTTTGACTTTGGATGGCCTGTTTGATAGTCACCAGGTGGTCTTTTCTCCCTTCTAAGTGCCTCAGATAAGGAATTTTTGTCTCCAGGGCCTGTTCAATGGCCACTAGGTGATTTTGCTCTCCTCACATACCTAAACAGAATCTTCTCGAATTATCCGGTAATCAGATGAGGAATGAAATGAAAGCTTTAACTCAGCTAACATTTTTTCCTAGGCTTGGTATCTTTTCATTTACCAAAGTAAAAAACTATTTTGATTACTTTTGGCATGTGTACTTCTGTAAGCAAGAAATAAAAGAGACTATAGAATAATCATAATCATTTGGAAATTCAGATCCCCTTTTTCTGGAGCCCTTTTTACTTCAAGTGAAAAAAAGGAGACTAGGTCAGTAACTTCAGATTCTGTGTCCTGAACTTGATGCAGATGTGCTGAGAAAAAGCAACAAATTTTCGCTCATACTTAAGTAGGAAGGAAGTAAATATATAAAAGAAGAGGAGAGAATTAGATATAGACATATATTCCTGCCAGCTCTTCTTTGCCTCAGGGTACCCAGGGACAAGAAAGAAGCTGATTTTTGCTAATACTCTCTGTCTTTTCTATTAATAGCTAATAAATTGCACAGTTGTTAAGGAGACATCAACAGGCGGTACACATTAGTGTTTTAATGTTGTTAAAAGTAGTAAATTTGTGAAATTGTTGAAGGATTCCTTCAGTGCCACTTTGCCAGCCAGAAATCTCTGCGGCCACCACTGCCTTTGTCTGGGCCTCACTCAGGGCCCACTGGACTCACTCCACCTGCTTGGCCTAGCAGGCTGTGCTGAGCTTGTAACCCGGCCCAGATCCCTCACCTGCCATGGCTCTGTGCTCAGCCCGTGGCTGGACCAGATGTGCCACGAGCAGCTTCTGCCTTGGATGCCAATGTCTAGATGACAGAATGGGATAGCACTCAAAGAATAGGAGATGCCAGCAATCACAGAGACCCAAGTGGTGTTACAGCTTTTACTCAGGGAGTCCTGAGGTTTGAGCCCCCAAGAGATATTGCAGCTCTTCATTCTCGTAGTGTGGCAACCTGGAGTGTGTCTTACAGCTCTTTTTTACCCACTGTTCAACAGGTTCTGGGTTCTTGTCCCGCAACCAAGAGGAATGAAATATGTGGACACGGGAGAGTGAGCAAGGCAGACAAGAATTTTACGGAGTGACAGAAAAGCTCTCAACATGAGAGGGGACCTGAAGCAGGTAGCCGTCTGTGAGGCTGAGTCTGGGGTGATAATGGGCTTAGAATAGGGGAGTGTGTACTGATAAATCCACGAGTGGGCTTTGGAAAAACACCATTCCATTGGTTAAAAGGCATCATCCAGAAGGAACCAATACAATAGAGAGAAAGGGTAAGACAGGGATAGAGTTTCTCACTCTCTCTCGTCCTGGACTCTATCTAGAACTGGCAGCTCACTTTTCAGGTTTTAAACTATCTTTGGCTTGAAGGTCAGGTTTCACCAGGGACCTGTCCCTGTCTGACTAGGAATTTGTCTGTTTCATGTTGCTATCAAAATGTAGCAGTAGTACAATTTTTATAATTAGGTCCTCATATGGTTTCTTGCAATGATGAGTTTGGTTATCATCTCTCTTTTACAGATGAGAACATTGAGATTCAGAATACTCAATGACTAGCCTTGGGTAAGCTGGCCAGTCAATGGCATAAATGGTAATAGCAACAGATATTTTCATAGCTATGTGGGGCAAGATCATTATACACATGTAAGGAATATGCAAATTGTTGTACATGGAGAAAATATGGAGAAAAGGAGACAAGCAAATGTAATAGAATATACAATTTTTACTGAAATTATTTTTCTGTGTGTGTATGTGTGGAAAGAGAAATTGAGAAGCAATTAGAATAATAATTGTGTGTCTTGTTCTAGAAGACCAGAGAGGAAAAATAAACCAATAGGACCATAAAAGCAAAAGCAAAAAGAGTTGCTTCATAAGTTGAATGGTAATCGTCATAAAACAATAAATGTAACTCTGTTTCACTTTTCATAGTGTATTCTATGAAAAGACTGTTTTATCTAGGTAACAATACTGGACATTTTTCAATACATGTTTTGAGTTTTTCCTTGTATGATTTGAAAACTAAATAATATGAACAAAGAAAACTCTCATTTAAGTAGACAATAAACTCTTAAGGTTTCTTTCTACTTACCATCTATCTAAATAATATTAGATTGGTGCAAAAGTAATTGTGTTTTTTGCCATTGAAAGTAATAACCAAGACCAATTACTTTTGCACCAACCTAATGTTAACAAAATATAACCATTTCTATCAACGTATGAAATCATTTATATACATTTTATTAAACACAAATATAAATATTATTTATTAAGTCCCTCTCTCTTTCTAATTGTAACCAGATTTCTACATACCATTATTCTAAGATGAACAGGTTGGGGGTAAATGATTTTGGGAGATAACTTACAAAATGAAAAATATGATTTATTCATTCACTTACTCATTAAGTAATATTTCATGAATGCCTACCACATGATCAACATTGTGCTGGTTTCTAGAAATGTCAGAAACTAGAACATACAGTCTCTACCAAAAGTAGATGAGTAGAGGAGACAGACAATTGAACTGAAGATAGCTCTATAGTGTGATGCTTAGGATAACTGAGGCAAGTATCCTTACCCCTCATCTAGTTCACCACAAATTACTATTTACTCTGCCTTCAAAATGCATTATGAGTCTATCCACTTCTATTCCACCATTAGCAAATTACTCCAACTTTCTACCAGCTCTCTTCTCAACTACTTCAATTGCCTCCTACCTGTTCTTCTACAGTGTGATGCTTAGGATAACTGAGGGAAGTACAGTGTGCAATGGAAGCATACTAGAGAAATCTTAACCCAGACTGGAGAGATCAAGAGAGGCTTCCCCAGGAGATGACATCTGAGCATCTGAATCTTTATGAATGACAATGATGTAGCCAAGTATCATGGAGTAAGTTTTTGTGGGGAGAACCAAGATAGTATTGTAAGTCTCTAAAAATATCCTTAGGGTCATATTCAAGGCATACTGAGTGCAGAGTGGCTAGATCAGGAAGGTCTGTGAGTGATATACTTTGTCTAGAACATTAGATATGTAAGGAAAGATGAAAGGAGACCAAAATCCAATAGTCAGATCACAGAGAGACATGTGTGTTGTATTAAAGGAATTATTTGTGTGAGTGTGTTTGTGTATATAAGAGTCTGTTCAATGCTTGCCTTTTTGCCTGAAAAAGATGTCGATTTGTAGTTTGGATTTCATTTTGAAATATCGGCTAAGATTCTTGAAAATGAGAATCACAAATATAAAGAGAATCTCTTTTTGGTCAGAAAAATATTTTCTATTGCTCACCTATCACATTCCTTCCCACCACAAACTGGTGTTCTACAGAATTATCTGCATCACTTTTTTCAGGAAGGATAGTTTTATCTTCTGAAAAGATAATAACAAACATATGCCATAAAGAATAGGGATTGATAATCCTTGTAATTTTATCTGTGCTAATGTAAATACAAATGCTATTCATATTTCTCACATATTGAAGATTTGTCACAACAAAAAATAGATAATACAAGTAGAATGTTAAAAGCACTGTTGCAAATAGTCCTTCTCAACAAGGTAGTTTACACTCCATTGTCAGTAGAATATTTTTAAGTTTTTTGCCTGAATAGTGTGTAAGGTAAAGAATTTGACAGGTTAATTATACATTGCTTTAAAAGGTATTTTCTAGCATTTTATTTGAAATTGGTTGTGTTTTAATTTCTTTGATTTTCCTGATGCTCTTTTATTATGGAACCACAAAAACACCTTTTTATCTGTGAGAGAGAAACCCTTCTCCCCTCGTTAAGAGGCCTCTGTTCATACTTTCTGTTGATTCCTCCCCAAGGCAAAACAAGTTACGGATCTGCACGGCCAATGCCTGAGAAATTATTTGAGGGCAAATTTTTACTACTAATGCCTTAGAAATCATGCACCATATTCAATTTTCAAAATATAAGCACCTCTAAGTAAGTTTTCTGTCCAGTTAGCTGTTCTGTTCTGACCATCTTCTTCTCTTACTTTCTTCTTCTTTCTTTCTTTTAACTTTTATTTTAGGTTCAGAGGTATGTGTACAGGTTTGTTATAAAGATAAATTGCATGTCAATGGGTTTAGTTAACATATTATTTCATCGCCCAAGTAATAAGCATAGCACTGAATAGGAATTTTTTTGATCCTCTCCCTTTTCCCACCCTCCACCCTCAAGTAGGCCCCAGTGTCTGTTGCTCCCTTCTTTGTGTCCATATGTTCTCAGTGTTTAGCTCGCACCTATAAGTGAGAACATGTGGTACTTGGTTTTCTGTTTCTGCATTAGTTTGCATAGGATAATGGCCTCCAACTCCATCCATGTTGCTGCAAAGAATATGATCTTGTCCTTTTTTTTGGTTGCACAGTACTCCATGGTGTATATATACCACATTTTCTTTATCTGGTCTACTGTTGATGGGCATTTAGATTGATTCCATGTCTTTGCTTTTGTGAATAGTGCTGAGATGAATATACTCGTGTATGTATCTTTATGGTGGCATGATTTATATTCCTTTGGGTATGTACCCAGTAATGGGATTGCTGGGTTGAATGGTAATTTGGTTTTAAATTCTTTGAAAAATCACCACACTGCTTTCCACAATGGCTAAACTAAAAGAAACAATGTTGGACAAAGATAGGACACAATCCCACCCATTTTAGATTCAAGAAAAGGGAATTGAAACAAAAAATTTGATTTGGTTCTTGTGACTTAAACAGTGTTCTCCATTTCAGCTTTATCACAGCTCTAACTTGGAAATTGTTCAGGATTTGGCTATTAATAAAGCTGCACTTTATTTGCTATGTGGCCATGGCTCCTAGTAAGTGTCATTCTTTCAGACAGAACTGCAGAGTGGAGGAGTTCTGAATGTCAAAACCATTGAGAGACCAGCTATACAACAGACCAAATAGCAGCTAACTATGCCCTTCAAGCCATTTTTCTATTAGTTATAAGTACTTTCCCCGATCTTTGATCATCATGAAGAAAGGTATCCACAAATCTATTGGTAGACTGATAATTTTTATTAGATATCTACTATAACTTTATATATTTCCCATTCATATCTCTTTAGTATACTCCAGATTCATATTTTCAAAGTCTATGGGATATCACAACATCTACATCTATTAGGTGTCATGAATATATGCAGACCAAAAGTCTGTCCTTTCAAAAACCTTCCCCATCATAGTCAAACTTGATTTCTCCCCCTACTCCTTACTCACCCCTTACCCCTCATTTAGTCCACCACGAATTACTATTGACTCTGCTTCAAAATGCTCTATGGGTCTATCCACTTCTATTCCACCATTAGCAAATTACTCCAAGCTTCCATCAGCTCTCTTCTTAACTACTTCAATTGCCTCCTACCTGTTCTTTTTGCTTCACGTTACTTAATCTTCACACACAGCAGTCAATCAAATTACAGCATTTTGCTGTTTAAAACTCTTCAATGTCCTCCAATATATACTTTTTGAATAAATCCAAATTCAGTGTCTTAGCCTAAAAGATCATTTAAATGACTAGCCCCAAGCCTTCTGTCCCAGCCTCCTCTCTTACCATTTTCTTCCTCCTTGATTTCTTTGCCACAAATACACTGGATTTTCATTTATTTACTTATTTATTTATTGCCTATGCTTAGAACATAACAAGAACATGTAAAATTACCAGCTACCATTAGGCCTCTGCATTCGCTGCCAAGAAGTTCTTGTTTTTCACTTGCTGGCTCAAGTTTTCACTTGCTGGCTCATTGTCACCTTCATGAATTTGAGGCTTATTTTATTTATTTGTATCACATATACCATCTAATACATGCATTAAAATAATACATTTTGCTCTAAGTAATGTATTCCATGGATTTCTAAATGTAATACACTATAATTCATTTTTAACAGACTCTAATGTCTGCTTTTTTGCTTTACTTAACTATTCCTTAGAAGGGCATTATTTAAACTCAAGGTCAAGGTGCCATTTTCTCTTCTGCTGTGAATTCATTAATTTAATATGTATTTATTTGCATTATGATCAGAAAATATAGCTAGAGTGGCATGATAATATTGGCAGTTAGGCAGTTTTCTCTGTGACCACATTTTTAATGATCTTTTTCCTTAATGTTTCTAGGTATTTTAGAAGAATGTGTGCTTTGGCATGCACAGAAACACACATAGCAATGTAGTGTCTTATATAAGGTTATGAATCTACAGTTTGTGTAACGAGAGTCAATGTTGTTGAAACGTTCCTTGAGAATGTTCCATTTTGGTAACTTAAATACCTTTCTCAGAGAGCAACACTGGAAAAGATTGATGGGTCTTCTGACGTGCACAAGATGAAGTTACTGGTTTGTGTTTAGAGATCTACTTTTTACTTTCAAAAATGTGTATTTAAACAATAGAAATATTCTTACCCTAATGCTATACACCATAAGGAGCAATGGAAAGCTAAAACTAAATGAGGCTTACATCTTGAGCTCCCTTTGAGAATATGTTCATTAACGGAAAATGAGTTCATAACAATCAGTTTTGCTCTTTGTTTTTTGATCGTGTTCTTCCTTTTTCTCTACCTATCAACCTTATAAGTTTATTTTCCCATTTAAGACTTTTTGCTATATTTCTTATTTTGCCTGATATTAAAATTCACACTTGTGTCAATTTCTTTAACTTGAGACCTGCATTTGACAATCTCTTATTTTCAAAGGTTTTGTGTCTTTGTTTTAAACATAGCTCTAGTAAAGAAAGCATAGCTTTATTCTACATATTTATTTTACTCTCCTTAGATGATGTAATACAGTTTTATTGTTATTGTTCTTTTTATTTTTTCTTATTTTTATAATTTGAAATTTATATATTATATTGCTTTTCCTGTAAGTTTCCTTTGGACTTTAAAATACATATTTGAATATATATTTTCTATTAAAAGCTTCAGCAAATTTCTATCAAAATCTTTTTACTTCTTTTAAAATAACCCAGAATTGCAAATCTCTTTTGACGTCATTCTTGGGAGACTACTTTCTAACCACTGCTTTCAGTTTTACAGACATATTATCGACTTTTCTATATGTAAATATAACTTTCTCAAGGGTAATAACACCTGTGGCAAACACATGCTCTATATGCTGAGGAAAAAATCTTTTGTCAGTCTTTCTGCTAAACCTCTTTATGAGAAGTATGGCTCTAAACTTTGCCTAACCCTTTCTCACATGTGTTTGGATGATATTTTTCTCTGCTCAGATATCTCAATCACATTCCATCTATTTTCTGTGTTCTAAATAAATGTTAAAAATACCAAATGGAGGCCAGGAGCGGTGACTCACGCCTGGATAATTCCAGCACTTTGGGAGGCCGATGCAGGTGAATCATCTGAGGTTAGGAGTTCGAGACCAACCTGGCCAACATGGTGAAACCCTGTCTCTACTAAAAATACAAAAATTAGCCAGGCATGGTGGTGCGCACCCATAATCCCAGCTACTCAGAAGGCTGAGGCACGAGAATAGCTTGAACCCAGGAGATTGCGCCACTGCACTCCAGCTTGGGAGACAGAGCGAGACTCTGTCTCAAACAAACAAAAATACCAAATGGCCTTTCTCTTTGTTTTCCAAAAGTATGAGTTTAATCTTTGTCCAACAGCTTTGTTGCCGTTTGTGGTTGTAAAGTTTGGGCTTGAGTAAAACTTTACAAGTTTACTAAGACTATTGCAAGATAGTCTTAGTCTACCATCTTGCACTAAAAATTTAAAGTTATTTCTAGCTCTGGGGAACTTGGTGAAGAAAAAAATAATAAAGTCATATAATTTCTGAAATGTTCTTTTGTCTTCCCTTTCTTCCATCTTGGTCTAACAAAACTCTTCCAACTTTTCAAAGACAATTCTTTGCACCACCTCTAGCTGCTTTCTCATCAGAACATCTCATTCGCTATTACACTTCTGGTCCTCTTGGCATATACTTCCTCATTACTTACATACATTTTTATCTTCTTCTCTAAGTTGATTCTTGAAGGTAGAATCTGTATTCATATTTTTAGGATATATTAGGTGCTATTACGACCTAGCACAATACTTTGTAGAGAGTAAAAACTCAATTAATACTCGATAGAAAAGAAAAATCTCAAATTTAAAGCATAACAGACCCTTGGAGATTATATAGCCCAATATTCTCACATTGTGGATGGCATAACCTGAACCTATTACCTCAAGGCCAATGCTTGAATCCAGACCACACTGCAAGTGTGGTCTTTATACTGAATGATGATCTCATAGACTCTTATACTTACAAGAAAATATAAAATTACTTAGCACTCAAAGTGGAAATTTACAGCTTTGCTAATATCTTGACATGGAACTGTTGTGTGAATACTCTTAATGATTAAAAATGTCTCATTTGTACAAAGCAGAGTATATTATTTTTAAGAAGCTGTGATACAATGCTTTTACTTTAGCTGAATGAGACACACTTCACTAAATTTTCTTCTCATTAAGAACTTAATTCTGATATATTATCTCAGTTCAGTTCCTCATCCACATTACAGTCCTTCAATTATTTTTAGCAATAACACTACACATATGTCAGAGACTACAAATGTATAGCAAACATGCTACTACTCACCCCATCATGATCATATAACACAAGCCACATTTCTCACTGAGTCTAGATCTAACTTCAGAATCCTTCCTAAGTCAGTTTTGTGGGAAACCACTGTCAATGGATAGCCAGTGCCATATATGAGAAATGATATTATTATTTAAAATATTTACAGCCTCTTACTGGGATGCTAATTCTATTTTCCCATTCTCTGAAGAATTATTATACAGCATCATCTCAAACTCTGCAGTAGCCATTTGACTCAATTTGGCCAATGAAATGTGCATGGAAATGAATATGTCACTTGCAAGCAGAGCTGCAAGATCTAGTTTAGTTCATGGTTTTTAATGTCTCCCTTCCCTATCCCATAGGATCTTCTCTTTTAGTGAGGTCCCTGGAATGAAAAACATATCGAGAAGAATTGCAACAATATGAGTAAAAAATAAGCCTCTGTGTTGTTAGCAACTGATATGTGATGACCACTTATAGCAACATACTCTATCACCTCTTCACTTGTAAAGCATGTCAATGCATTTATTCATTTATTTATTCATAAAGATATATTCTCTAATCACATTATTAGGTTCTGGGAATACAGCTGTAAGCAAGATATACATGGTCTTGACTCATAGACCTTAACATGAAAATGAAGAAGCTTTTAAAAATGTTTTTAATCATAAATAAAAAAAAAACTAGAGATTGAGATAAATGCCATGAATGGAACTAATTAAATTGCTCTGTAATAGAGAAAAGGGGGATAGAAAAGTCAGGGTCTGATTTCGATACTGAGTTTAGAAAACTCCCTTCCAAGGAGATTACATTTATATTGAAGGTAGAAAAATATGACAATTAACAAACTATGAGGGATCTAATTTAAAGTTGTAATGGATAAAGGATTATGGTCAAAAATCTGAAGACAGGCCAGGCGCGGTGGCTCACGCCTGTAATCCCAGCACTTTGGAAGGCCGAGACAGGCAGATCACGAGGTCAGGAAATCGAGACCATCCTGGCTGACACGGTGAAACTCTGTCTGTACTAAAAATACAAAAAAATTAGCCGGGGGTAGTGGCGGGTGCCTGTAGTCCCAGCTACTCAGGAGGCTGAGGCAGGAGAATGGCATGAACCCGGGAGGTGGAACTTGCAGTGAGCTGAGATCACGCCACTGCCCTCCAGCCTGGGCGACAGAGCAAGACTCCATCTCAAAAAAAAAAGAGAGAGAAAATTATTGAAAAGATTCCAGGAGGAGTTAAAGCATACTGAGCAATTAATTTATTCTAAGAGCAATGGAAGTCAATTGAAGGATTTTAGGCAAGGATGTGATGCTCATTTATTAAAGATCAAAAATAGGTTAGAAAGGACAAAGGTGGAAGTAAAAGAAATAGCTAAGAGACTCTTGAAGTAGACTTTGTTAACAATATGGTGGCTTAGATTATGATGGTAGCCATGGAAACTGCAAGCAAATTAAGGGTTTAATTTAAGAGTGGAATTGATGGGAACTACTAATGGAGTAGATTAGAATGTAACGCAAATAGCAGAACAAGAATGACTGCTGAGTGAAGTGGTGTCATTTCCTGACAGTCTGGCATAGGAAGACATTTTAAAGAGTGTTATGGCAAATGGAAATGGAGAATTCAAGTTTGGATTAACTCAGTTTGCTTTGTTGTGAAATGTTCAAATGGAGACACCAGGTAGACAACTAGGTACATATGGCTGAAGTTCATGGGTAATATATGTGCTGGAGATACAGATTTGTGAGTTATCAATAGAAATGCCATTTAAAAGTATGGACATAAATATCACTTATTTGTGAAGACATATAGAGAAAGGCAAATGTAGATCCAGGATTAAGCCTTGGACAATGTCAAAATATGAGAGTTGAGGAAAGACCAGAGCCAATAAAGGAGACAGAGAATAATCAGTTATGAGAAAGGGGAGAATGCATAAAAATTGTATAACGTAGGCATCATTAAGACTTTCCAAAATAGAAGGAGTGGTCAAATCTGCAAATTCTGTTGAGATACTAAGTAAGATAACAGCAAAAAGTGTTTACTAAATTTGGTAATATCAGAAGTGCTTAGAGATTTTAAAAATAGTAGAAACGGCAATCAGGACTAAGAGGACGACACATGAGTTATAACCAAAGAAGTGTGTGTCTCTCTTTGGAGAACTGAGACTATTGAAGAGGATCCCAGAAAGAGAAAAATACTGGAAAATGGTTATGCATCAGGGAAAGATTTTTTAAAGCATGAGAGGCACTAAAGCTGGTTTTATATTGACGGAACTATCCTATAGGAAAAGAAAGATTTATGATGATTTCATTTAAGAATGAAATCATAGCCATAGGCATGAATTATTTGAGGTGACAGAAAGGGATGGAACCCAGAGCACACATGAAAGAAAGTTTAATAGGAGGATAATCCATTCCTTCATCTTCACATGAAGAAAGGGACAATGGGATTTCAAAAGCAGGCAGCTTTGCAGATAGTGTGGTAGGAAGATAAGGAATCTGAGATTCCCTAAGTGAAGCATGAGTAAACTGAGAGTGAGTAGAGAGCAGGAGAGAGAGTTGTGATAATAGATGTGTATGTACATACATTGTATGAAATAGTTAAAGAAGAATATCAAGCTAATAAAATATAGCAGACTCAACATGTTGATTTCAAGTGTGGCTGCCAATGTGGTTATAAAATTGCCTTTGCAGGATAAAGAAAAACAAATGCTGTGCTTTATCCAGGGTTGTGGTTTAGCTTGAGAGTATGACTGACAGAGAAAAGGGTAAGCAATTATAATATAAGCCACAAGACCTAAGCTAGAGAACAAGAAAATAAAGACACAAGGCCAATGGGTTACAAGTTGTGGGGCAAAAGTATGGGGTCAAAGGGTTATAGCATGGGAGTAGTTGGGCAAGTGAGTTGGAAAATTAGGAGGTAAAGGTCAGAGCAAAGGAAGCAATTTCTAATGCTATGTGTTATCTTGGTCTTACATCTTCCCTACTTCATCTGTTAACACAACTGTGATTCATTTATTAATCCCTGTTTTACTTTTTATTTGCTCTTTGCCTCCAGTAATATAACTATAGGTATCCTCTTACACTATATGCATTTTTGTCAGCAATTTTAAAAAAACTTTTTGGAACAAAGCAAGGCATTAATTAATTAATTTGCACATTTCAATATAATTCTTTATATGATGATTTTTAGATAAATTGTCATCTCTGTCTTCCTTCTCTAAAAGGATTTCATTTATTTTCAATACACTTAATTAAATGAAATACCCAGAACTGTGCATAATCACCTAGAGATAAGTTAAAAGTGTCACAGTCAGCAACTAGACAAGCCAAGACTGGGACACAGGTCTCACAGCTCTTGTTCTATCTTTTGACCTACATAGATAATTAACAATAACTGCAAATACTTACTGAGTGAGAACTTTCTTTAACAGAGTGCTTAATATTCTACATGGTTCGTTGTATTTATTTCTCAAAAATAAACATAATAGCCCATTTTAAAGGTAGAACAACTGAGGCTTAGGAAAGTTAACTTGTTCAAAGTCATACAGCTAAGAAGTAATAGAAACCAAATAAAACTTCAAGGATTCTGAACCTGCAGTCTACCCTCCTTATCTCTGCCCAATTGTTTTCTGTTGGTAGGCTCAAATGGTATTTTTTTTTTTGCCTTATCAACCACTCATGTGCTCATATTGAGTTGACAATGAATTACAATTACTTGGTTGCCTTTGCATGCAGTCAATCTATCAGCTTCTTCTCCTTGCCTGGTGCCAGAGACATAATAGGTACCTAATAAATATTTGATTCATTGAAGTTCTGTTCAGACAGTAGATTGGATAAATGCACTTCGCATATCTCCACTCCAATAATTAATTAAAACACTGATTAGAACAGGACTAGAAACTTCTCTCCATTATTCTTCTAGCATGAATGTTTAATTTACTATACCTATTTTAACTGCATATAATATACAATCTCCAGTATACATTCTTCATCTTGTCCACAAAGATAAAATGAGAGGCTGTTAAAAATAATAATAAACCAGATTTTTCACTGTAATATTTACTTGATCTATCTAGGAACCATAGCCAAATTAAAAATGAAAATAAATTGACTTGTTTTGGTGAACCCATGGTGGTTTCTATTGATCATTGCTAGCTCTTCTGAGAATACAAAGACCATCTTTGTAATCTTTAATTCCATACATTTATCTCCAACATGTCCAGAAATCATGCTGTTCCTTTTCATTTTTCCTAATATTTGTGAGCAATATCTGTCCCTTAATATCATTAATATACTTGGTCTCTCTTTTCCATTTTGTGTCAGGGGGGACACTGAAGACTTTCACCAATAATTGAGTTCAGTTTTATTTTTTGCTGCTTGTTTCCATAGAATACAAAGAGTTCTTCACAAAGATGCTTAGAGTAGACCAACAGCAACGTTTTACTGTAACATAATTGATATGGTTTTGTTCTGTGACCCCATCCAAATTTCACCTTGAATTGTAATCCCTATAATTCCTATATGTCAAAGGTGGGACCAGATGGAGGTAATTGGATCATGAAGGTGGTTTCCCCCATGCCCTTCTCATGACAGTGAGTGAGTATCATGAGATCTAATGGTTTTATACGTGTCTGGAATTTCCCCTGCTTGCCCTCACTCCATCCTGCCCCCCTTTGAAGAAGGTACCTGCTTCTCCTTTGCCTTCCATCATGATTGTAAGTTTCTTAAAACCTCCCAGCAATGCAGAGCTGTGAGTCAATTAAATCTTTTTCCTTTATAAATTACCCAGTCTTGGGTATTTCTTCATAGCATGTGAGAACGGACTAATACAATGATTTAAAGTATTAGCATAGTTCAAGAAAGAATATATCACAGCACCAAGGATGAGGATAGTGTAGGGTTGGCCTATAAAAGAAACAAAGGAAAAGGAGATTCAGAAAGGAAAATATAGTCTGTAACACCATGAAGTTCTGCCAGAAGAAGAGAGATTCTCCTTTTCTTTTTCTTTATTCTTTTTATAATTTACAAACATTTATATATTTATGGTGTACAAAGTTGTATTAGTCCATTCTCACACTGCTCTAAAGAGCTACCTAAGACTGGCTAATTTATGAAGAAAAGAGGTTTAAATTGACTCATAGTTTCACAGGCTGTACAGGAAGAATGGCTGGGAGGCCTCAGGAAACTTACAATCATGGCAGAAGGTGAAGGGAAAGCAAGCACATCTTACCATGGTGGAGCAGGTTCAAGGGGGAGGTAGTACACACTTTTAAACAACCAGATCTTGTAAGAACTCTATCACAAGAACAGCAATGGGGAAATATGCCCTCATGAATCAATCACCTCCCCCCAGACCCCTCCTCCAACACTGGGAATTACAATTCAATGTGAGATTTGGGAGAGGACACAGAGTCAAACCATATCAAATGAGATGTTTCAAAAAATGCATACATTGTGGAGTGGCTAAATCATGTTAATTAACATATGCATTACCTCACATATTGTTGCGGGAAGTCAGGGAACCTGAACGGAGGGACTGGCTGAAGCCACAGCAGAACAACATAAATTGTGAAGATTTCATGGACATTTGTCAGTTCCCCAAATTAATAGTTTTACAATTTCTTATGCCTGTCTTTACTGCAATCTCTGAACATAAACTGTGAAGATTTCATGGACATTTATCACTTCCCCAATCAATACTCTTATAATTTCCTATGTCTGTCTTTACTTTAATCTCTTAATCCCATCATCTTCGTAAGCTGAGGATGTATGTCACCTCAGGACTGTGTGATGATTGCATTATCTGTACAAATTGTTTGTAAAACGTGTGTTTGAACAATATGAAACCTGGGCATCCTAAAAGAACAGGATAACAGCGATTTTCAGGGAACAAGGGGGATAACCATGAAGTCTGACTGCCTGCAGGGCCGGGCAGAACAGAGTCATATTTGTCTTCTTCCAGAAAGTGAATAGGAGAAATATTGCTAAATTATTTTCTCAGCAAGGAATAACGTGGGAAAACGAATGCATTCCCAGGGGGAGGTCTCTAAAATGGCCACTCTGGGAGCGTCTGTCTTATGCAGTTGTAGATAAGAGATGAAATACGCCCTGGTCTCCTACACCACCCCCAGGCTTGCTAGGGTTAGGAAATTCCAGCCTGGCGAATTCTAGTCAGACTGGTTGTCTGCTCTGAATCCTGTTTCCTGTTAAGGTGTTTATCAATGACAATGTGTGCCCAGCAGGACATGGAACCTCAATAGTAATTCTAATTTCGCCCTGGCCTTGTGATCTTGCTCTGCCCCCATTTGCCTTGTGATATTTTATTGCCTTTGAAGCATGGGATCTCTGTGACCCACACCCTATTTGCACACTCCCTCCCCTTTGAAAATTGCTAATAAAAACTTGCTGGTTTTGCGGCTCGGCGGCATCATGGAACCTGCTGACATGTGATGTCACCCCTGGAGACCCAGCTGTAAAATTTCTCTCTTTGTACTCTTTCTCTTTATTTCTCAGACTGGCTGACACTTAGGGAAAATAGAAAAGAACCTATGTTGAAATATTGGGGGCTGGTTTCCCCAATATCTGGTAAAGAAAAAGGGCATCATGGAACCTGCTGACATGTGATGTCACCCGTGGAGACCCAGCTGTAAAATTTCTTTCTTTTGTACTCTTTCTCTTTGTTTCTCAGACTGGCCGACACTTAAGGAAAATAGAAAAGAACCTACATTGAAATATTGGTGGCTGGTTCCCCCGATAACATATATATATCATTTTAAGTGTAAGAACATTTCAAATCTACACTGTTGGCCACTTCAAGTATAAAATACACTGGTATTAACTGTAGTCACCATGCTATACACTAGAACTCATTCCTCCTATCTAACTGAAGTTTTATACCCTTTGACCAACATTGCACCAACAGCCCCATCCCCCAACCTCCAACCCCCGATAATCATCACTCTACTCTCTTCTAAGAGCTTGACTTTCTTAAACTCCACATGTATATAAGATTACGTGATATTTATCTTTGCAGAAAGACAAATGGCTTATTTCACATAACAATATCTTTCAGGTTTATCCATGTTGTCACAAATCACAAGATTTCCTTCTTTTTAAAGGCTGAATGGCATCCTATTGTGTATCTATACAACATTTCCCTTTTCCATACATCTGATAAGGGGTTAATATCCCAAATATATAAGGAACTCAAGTAACTCAATAGCAAGAAAACACATAGCCCAATTAAAAATTGGCAAAGAAACTGAGTAGATGTTTCTCAAAAAATAACCAATAGGTATATGAAAAAATGCTCAACATTACTAATCATCAGGGAGATGCAAATTAAAACCACAATGACATAGCACTTCACACCTGTTAGAATGGCTATTAACAAAAAGATGAAAGAAGAAAAGTGTTGGTGAGGATGTAGAGAAAAGGGAACTCCCACACAGTGTTGCTAGGAATGCAAATTAATATTACAATTATGGAGGTTCCTCAAAAAATTAAAAATAGAACTAGCATATGATCCAGTAGTCTTACTACTGTGTATGTATTCAAAGTAAGTGAAATCAGTATGTCAAAAAGGTATCTGCACTCCCATGTTCACTACATCATTTTTCACAATACCCAAGATATGGAATTGACCTTAGTGTTCATCAGTGGAAACAGAATTTTATTTAAGAGACTTTAACATCTCTGGTCTTATTGGAAAATAATCCCCATTGGAGTTACTAAGTTGTCTTAGTCTCCAGTAAATATTTTACTAATATGACTTTCTCTTATTAAATTAATCATAATAAGATCTTCTAAAAAATGTTTCATATTATATTACAGATTGTTTACTTACAGGGAGAAAATATGCTAATTTCATGCAAACATATGTGTTTCAGTTTCTGGGAATTAATTTCTTATTTTAAACTAAAATATTTTGGTATTGGTCCAGAGAAAATGCCATATCCTCACCAAACCATTTCATTTCATATATCTGGAAATGTCATGTGGTTGTAGAGGTAGCAAAATGAAATGTTTTAGTGACCACAGTATTGCATCTAGAAGGGTTCATGTAATTTATTTTCATCTATTGAATTTGAAGGGAAGTGATCTGTCTCCTATAGTCCTGAACAGACAGAGACAGGTACACATTCTCCGTGTTCTCGCATCCCTTCCTCCAGCAACCATAGGAGCCACGTGTTCCAAGTATGGCTACAAAGCTGAAGAGGTAGGCAAAGTTCAAGTTAGGGCCTCACTAAGGAAACTGAATTGTATCCCAGAGATAAGGAACCACCGAAATATATAAGAAGGGAGTTAAAGTATCAGAATATCATTTTTGAAGTGTACACTTGTCACAGAATGGAAAATGAATCTGAGGGAGGACAAATGAAGTGAAGTGGGGCACTACAGAAACAAAAGGAATAATGAGAACCTAAAGTAAAAGAGTGGAATTGTTAATGGAGATGTTTGATTAAATTTAGAGCTGTTAAGAGAATAGGGTTGACAGGATTTTATGATCAATGGAATGAGAATTAAGAATCAAGGATAATGCTATATTTTTGACTTAGGAACCTGACTATGTAGGGGGATGCATTATTATATAAAAGTAACACAGAAGGAAGGAAAGATCCTGTTTGAGTTTTCTTCAGAGTTGTCAGTTTATATTTTTATTATCATTCTTGCATTTGTACAGTTTATGAGGATTTTCAAACTACTCTCACAATATTAAACTAGGCAACTAAACTACAAAATATTTTTTACTCCAAGCCTGGTCGTCTTTTTAAAAATCATAATTCTACATAACATTTAATGGAAATGTTTTATATATATTTTTCTATGTTAATTGCATTTTAATGTCTTATTATTTTTAAATTCCAAATATCAAGACCTATACGTGTTTACTTTCCACTCTATGCCTAAACAAATCCATGAGTTCATGCAAAACCCAGATCAGGGTCCCATGCATTTGAGTCTTTACTGAATGTTACCTTCAATTTTCCTATGAATCCTGTCAGCTCCAGCATTAGTACAAATACGGTTATTTGAAGTATGTAGAACAACTACAACAAAAACATTGCTCACAATATATTTTGTGGGGAGAAACACAAAAAAAATGGACTCTTAATCAGGTTTTCTTGGTTTAATGCTGACATATTCTTAAGCTCAAAAACTTCACAGGTAATATTAACTGTGTCTTGCAATATTGTCTTCATTTATCGTCCTCCAATTCCACATCTCATTTACCACAACTTTGAAATAAGACCTCATCCGCCATGGTCATTCCTTGGGGATGTTTCCCATGACCTTCCTGATCAGGTTGACATTCCCCATATACATTTATATATGATAGCCAAGATCCAGTTACCATTCCTTTGTGGCCATTAGGAGAGTTAAAATTTCCATTTTCTTGTATCATACTTTCATTACTATTTGTTTTCTCTACCTGACTCTAAGTCCCTTTATTTCTTTTCATCGTAATATTTCTCAGTGATTATCAGTGTAGCTTAACATTTAAAGGCTTTTGTTAAAAGTTTGTTAAGTTAATCAATACTTAAAATATTTTGCATGTTTTGTAAATCATTATCTTATATTATCTGAAGCTTATGTTCTTGTTTCTTTTTTAAGTTTTCATTGATAAATATGTGTAATGCTATTCTGCTGTGAGCTGTCTTTATTGGACATTTGCATACTTATTACAAATGTAAGCGTAAATACGGTTTAAAGAGTGTATGGAAACTCTATTTTACAAAAGAACCAAAATGATCTCTGTTAAGGCTTTTAGCACTTAATAACTCCAAGGAATCACTTAATATCAGTAAAAGGTGATGCAACAACCTCTAGGTCTTCGTACTCAGCAAGATACTGCAAAATGACTTAAGCTATTGATTGTAACAGTTTCATATTTTTATTCTCTTCTTCCCTTTAGGAACCTCTAAGACAAGAGGTCAATTTAGCCCCATTTTATTTTTTAAAAAAGAATTTAGTGTTCTTGACAGGTGTCAGATTATAAGTCCTTAGAGACAAAGGTTTCCTGTTTGGCCATCACAGCATTTATAACACAGACAGCTGTACGTGGTCTCCCTTCCTCTTCCCCAGTTCCTTACCTTATCCACAGACCACAAACCCTAACCCACAGAGAGCAACTTCAGATGCAGGAGGGTAATTCAGTCTTCAGGCTATTAAATCAGTGACTCCTTAGCACACTCACTCTACAGGGATGGCAGCAACCACTCATGATGATGTTTCTTGTGTGAGGATTGTGTGATGTTACACCTTTTTCCCTGTGAGGTAGATAACAATGTTCAACACATTACACAAAAACTACTGAGCAGGCATGCAATCAATACTCAATCCTTTTTTGTTGTTTTCATCAATGTCATTTTCGGTGAGTGCTTTAAAAATCATATTAAATTTGTTTTAATGGTCTCAATTTAGTGTCAGAATTGTGATCCTTTTTCCTACTTATTAAATGTTTTGATTTTTGAGAATAAATAACTTAAAACTGCCACAGCATCAACCATGGTGTTCTATAAAATGCTTCTTTCTTCCTTTAGCATTGATATTATTATTCAGTCTTTGTAATATTCTGGGGAAACTCTAATATTCTTCTTGTCAAATGTCTCAAGAAACCCTAAAGATATGGTTATCTCATATTTATTTTCTCATTTCTTCACCAGGCATATGGAAGGGGTAAATGTAATACATTAAAAAATAGTAACACTAAAAGGGCATTTTCACAGAGTTCTGGTCAGCCACTTTTTTAGATACTAATTTTATATTCACCATCAACTGCAACAATAATCAGGAAATCAGCAAGTTTCACTGACCTTTGCATGTAACCATATTTTTAACAAAGACCTTGGATCCTAAAACCTCAGTGATGGCATCATAGCACTCATTGATCTCAAATTTTCCCAGAAGATATTAATGATACGGTTTTATCAAAACCCAGATATAGCTAAAGAATTCCTTTGTCGTCTCAGTGACCTCCCTCAAACTCCTTATTACTCTTCATATTAATTCCATCACTTTTATACATCAAGTAGTCAGTGATGTTAAACTTGTTAGAACCTATGCGTCCAATGGCCATGGTGTTGATATATGTCTTTTCCTTTCCTGTCTTTGTCTGGATTTAGGGATGGTTTCCATGGTGCTTGGACTCTGACTAAGGACATATTGTGAAAGGCTTATGTATACTGAGTGTTAGAGAATGTAATCTCTAAACTGCTGTTCTATTGAATATTGTCTGTTATTACTTAGTAACATGCTCATAGTCAGACTCCGTAATATCTAAAGCTTCTATTGGAAAATTAAATTATTTTAATAACCTCCATAGCATATTTTAACTATGAATGATACACTCAAAATATCCTCCCCAGATGCCTTAAGTGTCATCCTTTGCATCCACCTGGAATTATCTCAAAGCATATGAACACAGAAAGAAGTAAATATTGATTGAGCACTTTCCTATGCTACAGGCATGGCAGTAGGTGCTGGAGATGCAGAAATAAGACATTTTCCTGAAACCTACAACCCAGTAAGACACATTCAATTGCTCCATTCATTTAGTGGTGTGATCTCACTATCTTTCTTTTTCCTTACAGTGGATGCTGACAAAAATTGTACAAGAGAATTTATGAACAAAAACAAAAGAGACAAATGGCGAAAAATATTTGAAGTACTTTTTCTTGGGCTGGCTCTTCTCCAAATGACAACTGATAATTAGGTAAGTAAATGAGAACTTACTGAAATAAATGACTTTCTCTGATTAAAACACCATGCAGAAAAATGACATATTGCAGAGAGAACAACCTTTCCTCTTCAAGCTCACTATTCTCTTGTTGAGTTATCATTCAGTATTGGGTAGAGAAGCAGCTAAATGCACAAAGTTTAGGGTCAAGTGAAAATTACCCAAAGCTTTATGGGTAATTAGGTTGGGTTATATTAGGCAAGGGAGTATTCATTAGTTACAATGCAAACACTATGTGGTTACTAGACATTCACATCCCGGCATGGTTCCTAGTTCAGCTCATAATTACCTATTCACCAGATGATCAGTTTTGCAGCCGGGTGAAGAAGAAATCCTCAGGAAACACTGTGGTGTCACCCTGGAAACGTGGGACTAACAGAGTAAGTGGGCTAAACAAAGTCTAATTATTTCTGGAGGGAAAAAGGACACTCTTTGGAATTTCTCTGCCCCTAGAGAGAGCATTATGAATCATTTGGGTAAGCGGTCTCCTACATGTGATTCGAGAGTTCATTTATGAGAGGACCTTTACTCTAAAATATCAGCACTAATGATAGTCGCATTACCATTATAGATTCATTTCCTCAAATGTTGAATGCCTTTCAAATCAAGAGTCACAATGTAAAATTCAACTTCTGCCAGGAAGCTAGTATATTAAGCTGGTGTCAGCTAATCATTTAAGTAACCATTTAAGTAGAGGGGCCACATATCTGGTTTACATGGGACAGCCTTGGTTTATACTTATGATATGATAATTAATACCATCCCCATTCAGTCTCAGTCTGGGTTCGATGATGATAAAGTATATGACCTCTAAGTCTAAATCCAGTCTGGATGAATGCTTTCAGACAACAAAAATAACTCTGGATAACTTAAGTTTTGATTGGTTGAACTAAGACCAAATATTCAACCAAGAGTTGCCAGAGATGAGGGAGACCAAACAGGTGGCTTCTAGTTAGAGCACTTCCTCCAGATAAGAGCTTGTGTGCAGACTAACCAAACCAGAAAAATGGAGTCAGAAGCTTTCAGCAAAAATACAAATTTGAACCAAAATTATTCTTCCTTCTGGCTATTGCCTGATGTGTTGAATTATAACTTCAAGATGACAATATATGTTTGTCAAGGATATAAAGAGATATTAGTAAAATGGGAGAAGGAATCCCAAACCAATAAATTTCTCCTTCTTTATAGTATGGCCTAGAAACACCTCTCATAGCTCTGATCAGAACCCTAAGCGCTCTGTAAATGGATAAATGCCTTAAGTTTGTTGGAAGAACATTTGGATCTATAAAGTCCTAGAATAAAGGAATAGTAACTATTTCTGGAAATGTTATATTAATGTATTCATGAAAACTCATTTTCCTAACATATGGATTATACTAATATCATTGCTAGAATGTTGGTTTATTAGTCATATATGCTAATTTTGTAAAATAAAAAAATGCTATGGTTTGAGATTTTTAAGAATCCTTAGCTTAAAAAAAATTACATTTAAGTATAAAGCTACAGTTTGATTTTTAAATACAAAATTTTGTTTTTATAAATTAATGACCTCACATTGCAGTTGATAAATATTTAGAAGGAAGATCAGAGACCAGCAACAATACTTTGGGAGGAAAACAAGCTCAGTTCATAGATGGTAATTAAAAAGCTTGGCCCATGCTATACCAAATGTATTGATAGAAAGATAACCATTAGTTTCTACTTAAACTAAAATAATGCACCAGGGCTGCAGGTGGAGCTGACTGCCAGTCCCGAGCCATGTGCCCGCACTCCTCAGCCCTTGGGTGGTCGATGGGACTGGGCACTGTGGAGCAGGCGGTGGCGCTCGTCAGGGAGGCTCGGGCCACACAGGAGTCCATGGAGGGGGTGGGGAGGCTCAGGCATGGCGGGCTGCAGGTCCCGAGCCCTGCCCCGCGGGAAGGCAGCTAAGACCCAGTGAGAAATCGAGAGCAGCGCCGATGGGCTGGCACTGCTGGGGGACCCAGTACACCCTCCGCAGCCGCTGGCCTGGGTGCTAAGCCCCTCATTGCCTGGGGTGGGCAGGGCCTTCCGGCTGCTCCGAGTGCGGGGCCCGCCAAGCCCATGCCCACCCGGAACTCCAGCTGGCCCACAAGCGCAGTGCACAGCCCCGGTTCCCACTCACGCCTCTCCCTCCACACCTCCCTGCAAGCTGAGGGAGCCGGCTCTGGCCTTGGCCAGCCCAGAAAGGGGCTCCCACAGTGCAGCGGTGGGCTGAAGGGCTCCTCAAGTGCCGCCAAAGTGGGAGCCCAGGCAGAGGAGGCTCCGAGAGCAAGTGAGGGCTCTGAGGACTGCCAGCACGCTGTCCTCTCAATATGACACTGAAGAAGGAAGCTTTGATTTTTGTTTGATAAAGAAGCACACATTTCTCTCAGAGTAACTTAAGTTCTCCTCAACAAATTCACATTCATGCAATACCCCCATAGAACAAAGAGAAAATAAGACTATTAATCCTTAGTAATTCGAATAGTGATTTGGGAATTAAACCACCTTCATTCTGTTCACTAATTCTTTATGTAACCATAGTCTGGGAGCTAAATTTCTGTTCACCTTAACATCTATATCAGTAGTATGACTATAATACTTCTTATATTAATACAGCATCCTGCTATACCATTAAATAGAGCTCAAGTCTAATTTTGAAGGCCTAAAACAAAAATATACTATATGTGAATTGATACCTGGCCCCACATTAAAACAAAACTAAGCTTTCATAAAAGCATTTTTCTCTGCCAGGCCCTTTATAACTATGTTTAAACATGCAATATCTTTTCTAATTGTTTTTCTTTACTTCTATATTTCCACATTGATGATAAAAATGAACTTTAGAGACACGTTAAGAATGATTCCTGGCGCCTGTAATCCCAGCTACTCGGGAGGCTGAGGCAGGAGAATGGCGTGAGTCCGGAAGGCGGAGCTTGCAGTGAGCCGAGATTGCGCCACTGCACTCCAGCCTGGGCGACAAAGCGAGACTCCGTTTCAAAAAAAAAAAAAGATAATCATTCCCATATAGATTTTGCACTGTAAAATAAATGCCCGATCACAATGGGAGTTTGTAAGTGATTTATCCAAGTGGAAGGAAAACATAACAGATTCTGTCTGTCCTGCCACTGAAAGTTCTTCTGAACGTGGGCAATTGCTAATTGTATGCTCAAGACAACAACGAAATAATTCAGACAGAACAGGCTCCCTTCAAACTAGGAAGTGATGAGTTTCATACCAATAAAACATACACACTTCACAGTTTATTAAATTCTTCACGTGACAAAAAAATCCAAACAATATGAATATTAGATAATATTTTAATTAGAATAGGACTTAAGCATGTGGGATTAGTATACTATGTTCAATGTTATATATAATTATACTATAAAAGGTATAATTTAACCCAATATTTAAGTAAACTAATCTTATGATTTTCATTTTAGAGCATAGAAATGCCCTAGAAATGAGGTTAAATCTAACCAAACTCGCACCATTTATTACTTTGGGTTACCATATCACTAACCAACTTAGAAATTAGACTAAGGACAAATTTTCCCTAAATAGTTAAAGAAAATAAATTATGTTAAAGTATATACTCAAAATGACTAACTTCAAAGCACACAAACTTAAATAGGTATAGAGATAAATATGGAAAGAAACAGGGTAATTCACGTGTGTTCTGTACTCGCTAAATGTCTATGATATTCTTGCTATCTATATGTATGGAAGTACATCAAATTTTCACAGAATTTTACCAATGAATAAATTGCATACTTTTTAATATGCACAAAATTGCATGCTTTTTAGAATGAAATAGTAGAGATATTAAACAAAAATTACTACATATTGCATATGTCACTAATAAAGTTCTCAAAAACCAAAGTTGGGATTTAAGAGTTCTGTGCTCCTTGTTCTGCCACAGATTGCCAAAACATTCTATTCTTTAGATAATATATCAATTGCATTGTATAATTATACCATGTGAGGCTAATTATTTGATGAGCAATCATGAATGCAAACAGAAATAATCCAATAGTGAATCCAAACAAAAACTTCCCACCAAACACCTTTTCAATTAAAATATGTCATTACAAAGCTCAATATCCATTTCAGGTCTCTCTTCACTATGAATTTTCAAATAGCTTAATAGCTGATCTTATTAAAAAACGCTTTATACTTTTCATTTATTCCTTGACAAATGTATATCTGAAATTCTAAATCTTATCATTATAAATATATGATTCTCAAGCTGGATAAAACATAGTCAGAATTTATTCCAAAGATGCTGCTAATAAATAACAGAGAGAATTATTAGATACCACACTATGTACTTAGCTCAGAGAACTAAGTCATAATTACTTTCATGATTTGTATTATGTGCATAAAATATAGATATATGGATAATAATATATGTATATATTTTTAAAAAATCAATTTATATTGAATTTCACAGAGAACAAATGATTCAAGATTTAAGAGAGTGTATGACATAAGTATAATTCTATATTTGTAAAAAGTCTGATAACATGCTAGAAGTAGAAAAGATTTTCTCTAGCAGGTTTTGCATCGTGCTATATAAAAAAGATATATTTTTTCTCTTTTTTTGCTTTTAATTATTTTGTTTTTTTGAAAAAAAAAAATGGACCCCTCCCTATATGCACACTACTTCTTACATAGCCAAGACTTCCCTCTTGTGGCTGTTTGATGTTAATATATACTTCTTTATTTTTTAAGTGACCACTTTTTTAAATTGTTTCAGCAAGGAAACTGAAAAGACAAAACTGCATAGCTTAAGATATGTGAAGTCAAGGACAAATACAATATAAGTTGAGTAAGCTTATCAGATTCTCTGAAATAGTCTAGATTTTTAATTTTTCCAGTTAAATTTTCAGTATTCTTTCTAACACTTCCTTTAATACCTTTGCCTTCCTGAGTATTAATATCTTACTTCTGCTCCTGACGTAAATTTCTAGGAATGTCACTTTAATCAAAAACTATTAAATAGCTTTTGAAGTTAAGGGCGTTCTATGTCATTTGGACTATGTTTCTCTGTCCAAATTTAAGTAGATCAAAAAAATGGAAAAAAGTAATTTTTATTAACATTGCTTAAAAAAAAAAAAGCCCTGACTTTCTTGAAATTTAGAATTTACCAGGTAAGAATCTGAGCTGAGAAGAAAGACTTTAACTTTTAAGTCACTACCATCTTGAATTAGAATAAAAACTTCACTTGTACATGGAAAATTGGTAAAATTTAGAAACACTAAGGGGAAATAAAGAGAAATGGAGAAACTACTTCAGGTGTTTTGCTTTACAATTCGTGTATCAGTTAATACTCATAAAACCCTGAGATTATGCTGCTAACTTCCTTCTTGTAGATGAAGAAATTGCTGTTTTGATAATTTTCATGAATAAGCCCCAGCCTGGCACACTACACTTTTCGCCATCAGTTGCTATATTAGTTTTGCTAAAAAATTTTCCCTTTTTTTTTTTGCCTGTGTTTTTCTATCTAAGCGTCATTCTCAACATTAGTAATATTGAAATAAAGAGGTTAAATGGTTTGGTCAAAATTACAGAAAAAAATTATGGCCCATTTAGGAAAATAAACCACACAGATTCTTTACCTCAAAGGGAAAATATTAAGGATATATTTTCCTTTATGACAATAGGCTTTACCCCATTCTAGCTGAGATGACTATTCCTTGGATGTTGTGAAAAAACACCTATCCAGAGTGAAGTAAAAATAGCAGAGGTGCAACAGACTTGATTAGCATGAGATTCAAAAGTACTCTGTTTTATGATAAAAGGAACTCCAAAATATTTTTTAGAATAAAATTGCAAGAACTAGAGGTAAGATTTAAACATTTCTATGAAACTAAAGCTTAGAGATGAACTCAGTCCAGGAAAAAGCCATCTGAATTATTAAACAGCTTGTCAGCATTTGCTATTTCAGGGCGGAAAGCTAGTTGTTATGCCTCCTTTTTGATAAGGTTTAAGGAAAAAAAAAATCACCTTAATGGCAGAATATAATTGGGGCAACAATTCACATAACATCGCCTGTCATATATGATGAATTCCAAAATATGATTGCCACACTTTAGAAGACTCATTCTTCTGAAAATTGTAAAGCAAAAAAGGGGAAGATTTGAAAACGTGTAATATAAAAATGAAATTATTCTTCTGAGAATGAAAGTGTCCTATAGGAATTAGTATGTTAAACAAGAAAACTGCTTTATCATCACCTAGGAAGTTGTTATACATTATCATTGATTGTTCTCAAGTTTATTTTCTTTGCAGCAATCTGTTTCCAGTGATCCATAATTAAAGCCATTCTAGGCATGAGTAAATACGTAAGAAGGGTTGAAATCTCACATTATTTAAAATATTATTTTCCCCTCTATTTTAATGAATAAGAAGTTATCTCAGAAATATTTGCTCGCTAATGCTGGCAGAGATTTAAAGTTAACAGTGAACATGAAACTTCCTTTACATTGCTAGGGCAAACTGTCTTAGAGGTTTTTGTTCTTCAGAGCTGAACATGCTTTTTGAGTTTCAAATTGTTTGAGTTATCTTTAATTCCATTAGAAATAAAGCATGAGACAGTAAAAACTGCTCTATCTGAGAAATATCATCTTTCTTAATTCAGTGTCATGGGGAATCTTTCAGAGGAATATCAAGGGTTGTCAAATACTGCTAAACCAATGGGCCATATTAGATTTTAAACCATGATGCATACTTCTGTTGAAAGCAGTATTATATTAGTAGAGCATACAATAGACTTGAATACAGAAGACAAATCTGGCCATATATTTGTCATAAGGTATGCACTCATAAGTTCTCTATTATTTCAGTGGTCATAAAGTAACAAATGCATCTTACTGAACTCTTTTTTGTTAAAAAGGAAAAGATAGATATGTAATGCACCCTATGTTAACAAAGATACTTTAACAAAATAGGTCATGTCTACAGGGTTTAACTAGACATTAGACCATGAAATACTTGAGTTCTTACTATTACAACAGTGACCAATCAGTGATTTCAAATCTCAATTAGCAATTCTGTAGTGAGGTGAAAAGTTCATTGTTTCTTGGTTTTTGTTTTTGTTTTGGTCACACTTGGCAACCATGTTTCAAGGAATAACCTATTTCTTCCTCATATAGTTTTGGCTACTTAGATTATCCCCTGAGTCTTGTTTTTGGTAATTAAGCCTCCATATACTTGTAAAAAATAATGAATCCATTCTGCCCTCAGTAGCTTAATTCATTTTTTGAAAGAAACAATAGAAACAGTTTTAGAAAAAAATGCTATATCAAAAAGTGGAAAATTGTAGTGGACAAACTAAGAAACCAACAGTCAAGAGCATAAATCCAAAAAGCATGGCATAAATCAACTTTGAGAAAATAATACAGGGATTTTATATAATGTGTCATTTTTCTAAATATTCAATTTTAATATTCAATATTTATTCAATTTTATTCTGTTTTTCACAACTCTTTAAGCTAAGAGATATCCATTTTTTAAAAAATTAAAAACTTGTAAATTGTTGTAAGCTTAAGCACAGTAGGGGCAATGAAATTAAAATTCTAGATTGATGGGTTTGCATTTTATTTCATTTTATTTTTATTTTTATTTTTGGTAGAGACCAGGTTTTCACCATGTTGACCAGGCTGGTCTCGAACTCCTGGCCTCAAGCTATGTGTTTACCTAGGCCTCCCAAAGTGCTGGGATTACAGGCATGAGCCAATGTACCTGCCCAGTGGGTTTGCATTTAGAAAGAAACAAAAACTATGAAATCTACTATGAGTTCCTGAGCAAGTGTATGACATCATTTTTTAAACAATCTTAGCAACACTGTATTCTTAGATACTTTGATATATAAAATGATGTTGAAGAAATTGGAAATGCTTATTCTGAAGAAAAAAACTTTCAGAAGATAAATTTGGAAGGACCGTGTTGTAAAATAGATTTATTCCTTTTTTTTCCCAAATGGCAGAATAATAATCATTAGGAATTTGTCACAAGGGAGCTTATGTAGGCTTCAATGTCTGATAATTTGTGTCCTAGAGAGGGGAGTTTCCCATTACTGCGAAGCCTAATTATGTAGGAAGTAGCAGGAATTTTCAAACTAGAGTTCTAGAGTCAGAGTCTCAGGTTCAGATCCCAGTTCTACCACTGAGATTGAGCACTGTCGATAACAAAAGTACCTGCATTGTTAGGTTGTTGAGGAATAAATAAGACTTAAGAAAACACTTAGCACAGGAACTTTACACATATGGCGTAAGAGATCAGTAGGCCGGGTGCAGTGGCTCATGCCTGTAATCCCAGCACTTTGGGAGGCTGAGGCGGGTGGATCATCTGAGGTCAGGAGTTCGAGACTAGCCTGACCAACATGGTGAAACCCCTTCTCTACCAAAAATACAAAAATTAGCCGGGCGTGGTGGCACACATCTGTAATCCCAGCTACTCGGCAGGCTGAGACAGGAGAATCTCTTGAACCCGGGAGGCAGAGGTTGCAGTGAGCCGAGATCTTGCCATTGCACTCCAGCCTGGGCCACAAGAGTGAAACTCTGTCTTGAATTCAAAAAAAAAAAAAAAAAAACAGAGAGAGAAAGAGCAGTAAATTTTAATTATTATTATTTCCCCCACATACAAGCTTCCTTCTGCCTAGAAGGCATTGACAAACTGCTAGGCATTAAACAATGAGGTATCACCTAAAGTATAAAGTTAAATAAGATGGTTCGTGCTTTTGAGAAGTTTATTGTTCTCAAATTAAATAAAATGCGAAATCATTTTAACATGACCTGCTATGTGCTAACCGGAGACTGTGAAAACATAGAGGAGGCAGACACTGGGCTCACCTGAATTTCTAAGCAGGCTTGCTCTGCAGCTGCTAGGATGCCCTCCAAAGGATTCATGGCTCATAGTTGCTTTCTTTCTGTGTGCCCTAGATTTTGATCAGAACTGGATAATTCCAAATTATTTAGGTGACGATTTCTACAGATGGCTAATCTCATCATCATCTTTTGCTTCATATGAGTGTTAGAAGTAGCCTTGTGCTCAGTAATGACTTTACATTTTCTGCATAGAAAGCTCTAGAAATGAGGTTGGAAGTTAGGACTAGAACATTTATCTGAAAGCTATGTTTCTGTGGCAAGTACATCCATTGTCAAATTACAATGTCTTTTTTATTAGGATGGGTTTGGGAGAAGTAACAGGGATAATGGGAATCAAACACCCCACAAGCCATTCCTTGATACCTCCACTGCTGAGTTTATAATAAAAAACACAACTTAATCATTTTTAGTATTTCTCAAAATGTCATTTTATTCAAACCTGAGATTTAAAAAAAAAAAAACCTGTAAATTTGAGAAACTACCTTTCTTTCACTATAGTGCACACAATTTGTCTTCAACATGATAAAGATTTCTTCCGTTTCAAGAACCTTCTCCACTGTCCATCTTTCAGGATCTTTTGCATTCCTCAAATACTCACTGAACACCATGTCCTCTGATTTTTATGAACAAATGGATCTTTTCTCTTAATGAAACACTATACAAATACCATTTTTATGTTCTAACACAATTTTTATTCTTAATTTAGTGGTTTTGTAGTTTTCTTGTCTTTTCTGAATCTTCCTGACCTATGCATCATTCATAGCCACTAAAATTGTACTTTGTCCTCAGTAAGTGCTTTATAAACATTTGCTAAATAGTGAAATTAAATAACCATTGCTTATTTTGGTTTAATAATAAAAGAGGTTAAAAAGTAGCTATGACAAATATTAACAATTTTAATGTAATTCTAGTTTTAAAAACCCTCACAATATAATTTTAGTTCAAATAATGTGGTTCATAAAAATGACTAGTTTTATATTTCTATCAAATTCCTTTGTTATGTGATTGCTAAATTACAATTCAGTGGCCAATATCCTGTGTTTCAGACTTGCGCTTTGACAAAGCTTTAAAAAATGTTGTGGATCACAGAAAATAAAATGACATTTTCAAAATCATAGAGCTAGCAAATAAAAGCACCTCATTGGCATATGTTTTTGAGCTAACATTTCATCGTGGTAAAAAGGTTCCCGTGTCATTCTAATATATATTAGGGAGGATCATTCCTTTTCTTAGGGAATTGATATCTCCTAAAAAAAATTATGTTGTCTACAAATTTTACATTTAGAAAATTAATAGAAAGAGATAAGTGAAATAAAGATGTCCAAATCATTTAAGAATTTCATTGCAACTAACTGTTTAAAAGCCTATTGCTCCTAAACAAATTTTCTAATTTTGACATTAGAACAATTGGTTGTCTATTTATAATTCCTACAGAGAATACCTGTAACCATGATGGCAAGTTTGTGATGAGATTTAGAAACTTCAAGACTTTAGTTGGCCTCAAGATAGACAGTCAGTATGTTAGAATGGCAAACTTTATTAATAAAGCTGTTTGCTCCAAGCTAATAACTGCACCATTGTTTCTTGCTTTCACCCTGCCTTTCCTGTGCTGCTTTTTCTATTTTATATTCTCATTTTATTTTAGTTCAGTAATATTCACCAAAAGTAGCATTTACTTAAGTAGTTTTCATGAAACAGTAGTTCCATGACATTAGCTACAATAAAATTAAACTTTTATCACACAGGCTCTAGAAAATATTACATATTCCATTGTCATCCTTAGACATTTACACATTAGAGTGTTATGTCTATTTGAATATACATCATTGTATTAAAAGTTTTGAGAAATCAACAGTAAAGAAACTTACTTAACTTGGTTAACCATCATGTTATAATTTATATGACTTTTTACCAGATAACTTATTAGAAATAACAATATGTATTATAATATGATACATATGATATATATTATATTATACAAAATAATGTTATGGACCATGGACCACATTAAACGCTTTACCTGCTTTATATCATTTAATCATCACCACAACTTGAGGAAGTATGTATGATTATTACCCAAGTTTGCCGATTAAAAAATCAAAGCTTTTCAAAATTAAGAATTTGGTGAGGTTGACAGACTGGTAAGATTCGGGACTTGATTTGTCTCAAGGGTCCATTCTTCTTCCCACAGTGCTCTTCTATCTCAATACAATTAAAAACTCTTATAAAGATATTTTAGATTTCAGGGACAAGAGAAGTATGATAGGGATGTTAATTTTTTCAAATTTTGTTCTCACTTTGAAAAATATTATTTGAAGATAAGGCATGATAGTATTCTGTGTTATACAAATTCTCTTTAATAAGATTCTTATCTTCACTCTTATCTGTTTGGACATATGCTTCACTCATCTTTTTCTTTTATTACTTTCTACCTTAAGATTTTAATATCTTGTTTACATAATTCAGATTTACAAAGTGCTGAGTAATGTTTCAGTTGAAAGTCAGACTTAGATTTCTCTCACACTTCTGCTTAATAATTATCATTTCCAAAAGATTCATTTTCAGTTAATCAAGCTCAGCAATTAAAAAGAGAAAGTCAATAATTAATAACATATATAATTAATTTATATAACAAATTATTGGATTTTTGAAAGACTTAGAGATTCAGTTAACTTTAGTAAAATTTTACTTTGTGTTGGGTATTATACCAGAAACAGAGATAAAAATTAAAATAAAATATGGATCCAGTCTTCGTGAAACAAGGAGTCTAGTGAGGAAAAATAATCCTATAGAAAAAAAAAAGCTCATACTCGAATACAAAGAGTGATAAATAGAATGAATCAAGGATGCATAAAGAATTAGGGGACCATAGAAAAGAAAATATCACTCTGATTTAGCCAAGTAAGTTAGCCAAGTGAAAAAAGTAATAAAAGAATGTGGTTCCAATGGAGAGAACAGCATTCACTAAACACACAGGTGAGAAACAGCTGTGTGTGTGTGTGTGTGTGTGTGTATTTATGTGTTTGAATAGTAAGCATCTCTTGATTGTTAGGGCATGAAATGTAAACTATGCAATAGCACAACAAGAGACTGGAAAGATGAAAGACGCAGAATAAGCCATGCAAGTCTACTATATTGTGCCAAAAGATTTGTGAAATCCACTGAATAATTTTAAGCAGAGAACTAACATGTTTTGACTTGCATTTTAGACAGATTATGATGACTTCAATCGCGGGAACAGATTTTCATGAAACTTAACTGATGATGAGACCAAACTGGGCCTTATCATGATTATTGAGGTGAGACGTGGTAAGAACTTGAGTTAGAGCAATGGTAACAAACAGGAAAATTAGCGGATCAATTCATGCAGCATTTAGGTGGTAAAACTGGATGATAGAGGGTTGCATTTGATGTACGTGTGGAGAGAGTGTTATGAACTGAAGTTTTGTGGCCCCCCAAATATTCAAATATTGAAGCCTAACCCCCAGTGCATTGGGTTTTGGAGATGGGGGTCTTTAAGAGTAATTAAGTTTAGCACTTTGGGAGGCTGAGGCAGTCGGATCACCTGAGATTGGGAGTTCGAGACCAGCCTAATTAACATGGAGAAACTCCATCTCTACTAAAAATACAAAATTAACTGGGCATGGTGGTGCATGCCTGTAATCCGAGCTACGCAGGAGGTTGAGGCAGAAGAATCGCTTGAACCAGGGAGGCGGAGGTTGCAGTGAGCCGAGATCGTGCCATTGCACTCCAGCCTGGGTAACAAAAGCAAAACTCCCTCTCAAAAAAAAAAAAAAAAAGTAATTAAGTTTAGATAAAATCATGAGGGTGAGGCTCCCATGATGGACATAGTGTCCTTACAAGAAAATGAGGAGAGACCAGAGCTCGCTCTTTCTCCACCATATGAGAAAACAACCAGCAGTCACCTTCTTCAAGCCAGGAACAGGGACCGTGATATGGTTTGACAGTGTCCCCACCCAAATCTCATCCTGAACTGTGGCTTCCATAGTCCCCATGTGTTGTGGGACAGGCCTGATAGTAGGTAGTTGAATCATGGGGGCAGGTTTTTCCTGTGCTGTTCTCATGATGTTGAGTGGGTCTCATGAGAGCTGATGGTTTTATAAAGGGCAGTTTCCCTGCACACGATCTCTTGCCTGCAGTCATGTAAGACGTGCCTTTGCTTCTCTTTCACCTTCCACCATGATTGTGAGGCCTCCCCAGCTGTGTGGAACTGGGAAGCCATTAAACCTCTCTTTCTTTATAAATTACCCAGTCTTGGGTATTTCTTCATAGCAGTATGAAAATGGATTAATACAGACCTCATCAGGAGCCAAATCTGAAAGCATTTTGATCTTGGACTTACAGGCCTCCAGAACTGGAGAAATCAATGTCTGCTGCTCAAGCCACCCAATCTACAGTATTTTGTCTTAGCAGTCTAAGACAGAGGGTGAGATTAGAAGCTGTCAAGCTTGATTCTCCCATTTCTAGTTTTTGTGAAGGGCCGAATTTTGGAGGCACAAACTAAACTGGAGAAAACAGAAAGAGGATCATGTTGGGAAAAATGATCATAGGTTTCATTTTGAGCACAGTTAAATTTGAGGTAATGATATCCTATGAGCAATTTCATATATTTAGAAAGTGATACATGACAAAAAGAAAAGAAGCAAAAGCTACTGTAAGATATAAGCATCTGTAAATGTACCTCAAATACTCCTATTTATTGAGTAAGATAAAAGGTAAACTAGCCTTAAACTCATTGAAAAGTTAAACAAATATTTTTGCACACTCAGCCTCTTCTTCTTGTTGAACTTTGCCTTTTCTTGGTGGTATTTTACTTTCCTAAGGTTGAATTATTTTGGAGAAGCCTTTATTGGATGCAAGTAAGAAAATCGTTAAAGAATTCTATGCTGGCTTCTCAATAGCAACCAAGAAACCAGGGAGAAAACCTGTCTGAAGAGAAAACTTTTTATACGTTTTTAGTGTGTCTGACTCAGAACTTTTTCTACTGCAAGAGAATGAAACCTAACTCACTCTAATTTAAGAAAGAAAAATGAATTATTGACTCACATTACCAAAAGATCCAAGGGTACCTAGCTTCAGGTATTGCTTGATCCAGAGTCACAACAATATCAAGATTCAGTTATTATCCTTTTTTTCTGCTCTATTTCTCCCCTGAGAACCTTTTTCTCATGCTACTTTTCTCTAGTTTGGGGCCCCCTAGCAGCTCCCTCTTTATATTATCTTAATAATTCTATTAGGAAAAGTCTCTTTATTTTGACTTCCAAAGAAAATCACAGATTGAGTCTCATTGTCCAGGCTTGGGCCATGTGTTTAATCCCTTAATCACTCTTTCCAGTGGGGATGGAATGTATTGGTTGGCCCAGCTTGGATCATTTGCCAACAGCAAGTGCTGGCAGAAGGAGAGAAGGGATATAGTTCAGTACCACCGAAATACAGGAGTGCCCCAACAGGAAGTCAGATTCTGTCAAGAAGGAGGAATGGATACTGGGATGGCAGAATCAACAGCTATCCACTACAGAGCCACACAGCAAAAATTACCAGATTGGAAGGAACAGCATGTGTGTCTGTAGGTTGTGTCTATTTGAGTGCAGGTATATGTACTCAGTGACAATAAGAAATGTCCATGGCATGCTACCTCTCTTCTGGTCTGTTTCATTTGGGATATTTCTCCCTCAACCCCAGCAGAATAAAAAGATCCTTAGTGTCCCTGGCTCCTAATAATCATATTAGCTCTTGAGAAGCAATCCCTGGTTAACTTCACTCCTATCCTTCCTTCTCAATGTCCTAATATCTCTCTCTGGAGCTACATATTCAAAGCAAATAAGACCCCATCCAATTTAGCATCAGAGAAGCTTAAAGTAACTCATTTTCTTTACACTCACTTCCGAAACATTTGGCACATCACAAGACAATGTATAAATGACAGCTCTTCAAAAGTGAGGGGATAGGGGTTAGGTGCCATAATATGATGAAAGCAATACAAAATTTAAAATCTTTTTACGGCTGCTTTTTTCCTTTCACGAAGTCCACACATCCATAATTCCACTCCCTCTTTCATTTCCTTGCTGTCTGCTTCCTTCTCCCATTAAATTAACACAGAGACAGTCCTCAATCATGCACAATTAAATGTGAGTAGCTCTCAGACTGGCAGCCTTGCATTCTGTCCCTCTGTAAGCTGCTGGGGACCAGAGAGTCTGTGGAGCTGAAACTCTGTACAGAACTGAAAAGACAATACTGTATTTTACTATATTTTAGTGAAAACATATAATATATCAGTTAAATTACATGTCAGATGTGCCCCAAGTATTTAACTACTATTTATAAAATTTAAAATGTATATAATTATTTCTTTTGTTAAATGTCTAAATTCCAAACAATTTAATTTTAGGCAGTACCGTTATAGGGAAAAAAGAGGCATAGTACATCAGAAACCATGTGGCATATAATTGTCATTGAAGATGCGTTTCTCATATTCATGCATAGTATAATTAGAGTAAACATAGAAAATAAGTATCTGATCTGTAAAGATATTTTTTCTATTTGTTTAACTGCTCTTTGTCTAGCACCCATTGCAGTGTCTGACACATAGTAGGTATTCCATAATTGTTCGTTGAATGATTCAATGAAAAAGAATTCCAAGTGTGTAAGATATGGAGACAGAAACTGTAACTAGAATAACTATTGCAAAAGTTATTTACAAGTAAACAAACCAAAAAACAAAAAGGGAAGAAAAAAATACCACCATGCTGAGCTACAGCTACACCAGTCTCAATTAATAATCAAGCTTCTATAATGCTAGAGTGAAAAATTTTGAGAGAAAAAGTAGATTGCTTCCTGAGAGCTTCTGTAATGCTAATAGAATCTTTAGACTCCATTGTCACACTGATGATTCACTGGTAAAAAGCAGGCACACTTTTTTTTGGCCTTCATTATCAGCCCATTTCTGGCCTGATTTGCTTTAGATGATTTAGACTCTGCTGCACCTGAACTGTGACTTTCCATATCAGAAAAGGGAATGAAAGATGAACAAAGACAAAAAAAGGGAGGGGGAAGTAAGAATAAGAAGAAAAACCAAGGCTATAAAATTAAAAACATAAAAAAATCATAGCAGTCTGTCTACTCTGTGCCTGAGGTTAAAATTTTAAGTATTTTCAGGGCTTCTACTCACCCCTTTACCCCCCAAAAACTTCTATTTTCTCGTATCTAAAGGACATTGCTTTATGGTGTGTGCAGCAAAATAGGTTTTGTTTTGTTTTGTTTTGTTTTTTAAGCTGTCTGCAGTCCACAGTAGAAGAGTCAGGGAATCTAGCTACACTACAATGCTCCTTTTGGAATTCTTCACTGCAACCATTCATTGTGGCAGTAGCTAACATTTGTCAATTTAAGCCGTAAGCACATCTCTTGCCCATTACCAGACAACTTCAATAATTTTTGAATAATTTTAAATCACTCCAGTGCCCAGGAAGACCCGAGAAAAAGCACAAGCCAAGCTCCTATTTCACAGTATAGCCGCTACTCCTACAACAGACACTGGGCATAAATGAAGTTCTGAATGACCTGTGGTCAATATGAGAATTTGGAACTAGCCACGAGCACATCATTAAAAAAATAATAATAATAAGTATTCAAAGCTAAAGTTACTTTACTTTACCCAAATACCAATGATAAGACCAGCTGCATGGAGAGCCTCAAGTATCTCCAGTATTTATTTGTGAGATTTACACTCAAACACATGTAATCATCATTTTCAAGACCAGCATTGAGGAATAGAATAGAGATCCTCAATGAGCATAAATATGATTACACAAGAGGTGAAAGTGGGAACCCTGTTTTGATTTGTATTAATGTCATATTTTTTATGGTTTCTCTGTTGAGAAAACTAAATCTGTGACACTATGCACAAAATGATGAGACTATAGTCTGGTTGGCCCAGGCATATTAGTTTATATGTGTATAGCTATAGTAAGTTGCTACATTCATGCAATAAAAATGTCAGAATTCTTGAATGCAATGCCTCTGATTAGGCGAAACAAAAGGCTGAACTAAATTCTCAGTTTGAAAGTATCAATCTTACCGCAGCATTTCTGAGTGAGTCCTGTCCTCTCCTCTTTTTCCCTTGGTTATCTAGCCTAGCTATATCAATCTATGCTGTATGCAGAGCATTTTGTTGTGTGAAAGCTTTCTGACTGTGTTGAAACAATGAAATCCCCTTTCATTTAATTGTTTGCGAAATCTGTGCAGTCCTCCTTTTCTGAAGAAAAAAACCCATGAAGTCTCTCTATGAAAATGTGAATTTTAAGAGAAATCACACTTACTCTTAAATGATCAAAAACAGAGTAGGCTACATCTCAAAAATCCATCAGAAAGCCATCATTTCCTTTAATGCACTAGATTTTATGAATTAAAGCTTCTTTTCCTGGCCCTTCTGCTCATTAGCATTTTTGATTGTTGATTAGTAAACATAAGCATTTTAATGGCCTCTTCTAAGACGACATTTAAGAATCTTTACAGAGGTTCTCTGGCTTATTTACATTCACAAAGATTAAACAATCATCACACTTGCAAAAAATATACTGTCTGTGAGATAATAAAAGCTAGATTTGCCACCATTTTGTCCAGTAATAAGTGAAAGAGAAAAAAATAATATTCACTTTGTTGATATTGTTTTTCCTCCCTACATTTTTAAAAGTACAACAAAATTGCACTGTACTATATGCAAAAGAAAATTTGTCTATGACGAGAGAGCTACCATGAAACATTCACTGATACTTCTGCGTGCTTCAACCAAAAAGGAGTTGTAATGCTGCTTCCTTGGTTTTCTCCATAGAGAACAAAACAAGGAGTTTATGGCAAATGTACAGTGTGATTTTTATATGAAAAATAAATGATTCACTTATTATTTGTATCTGTAAAGGTTTTGATTGCTTTTTTTTTCTTTGAGTTATTCTTAAGGCAATTTGAGATCTCTATCAGAATTTAAAAGATAGGTGGTAAGCTTAAAAATGAACACAAACTCAGAGTGAATACAGTCAGTACCAGCTCCGGTTGTTATCTACAAATTCTGTAACTACATGTTGTCAAGAGCTAGTCAAGTACAATTAAGGCAAAAAACCAACATAATCAAAAATCATAAGTTAGCATGCAGTGTTGAGGTTAAAATGTAAATTTAATCCTGACATATATAAATAAGCCAAAATAATGTAAGACACACAAGGTCACCTCCTTATTCATATTCAAAGAAAAGAAAAGTGGAAAATCTACGAATTGATTGGAACAATCCTAGAAATTATAACAGGACAAGTGAGGTTTTAATACTCCTTCAGGCTACCGCTTATTCTTCCAACCCTAATCTTGAGTGGACTTGCCCTTACTATCTCTAAAACTGAATTTTTAAACTCTACAAAGCATATTAAGAGAGAGGAAGTACATTATTTATATTGACTCCCTGTCTCAAGGAAGCAGGATGGATTAATGAAATCATCTTGGGCAAATGTGTTTTTATCTTATATTAAACTTAAATGAACTTTTGCTGTTGACAATGCACATCTGGAATCTTAGTTCTTTCTTTTGACTGGGTGAATGATCATGGGCACATCATTACACACTCCTGGGCCCCCGTATCTTCATCAATATACTAAGGAAGTAAGAGATGTATTCTTTTTTTTGAGACAGAAAAATTCTCCACCTCTGTTGCCCAGGCTGGAGTGCAATGGTGTAATTTCCTGACCTCGGCTCACTGCAACCTCTGCCTCCCAGGTTCAAGTGATTCTCCTGCCTCAGCTTCCCGAGTAGCTGGGATTACAGGCAGGCACCACCACACCTGGGTAATTTTTGTATTTTTAGTTGAGATGGGGTTTCACTGTGTTGGTCAGGCTGGTCTCGAACTCCTGACCTTGTGATCTGTCCTCCTTGGCCTCCCAAAGTGCTGGTATTACAGGTGTGAGCCACCGCGCCCGGTCAAAATGTATTCTTGACTAAGATAATTCTTGCAGTGACAATCAAAGGCAAATCACTTTATTAACTATTAGCAAACTAATGAAGAACAAAACTTTGGATGATCTTATTTTATTTTATTTATTTTATTTTATTTTTTGAGACAGGGTTTCACTCCTGTTGGTGACATGACTTTGGCTCACTGAAACCTCCGCCTCCCAGGCTCAAGTGCTCCTCCCACCTCAGCCTCCAGAGTCGTTGGGACTACAGAGGCATGTCACCACGCCCAGCTAATGTTTGTATTTTTCGTAGAGACAGGATCTCACTATGTTGACAAGGGTGGTCTTGAACTCCTGAGCTCAAGTGATAAGCCCACCTCAGCCTCCCAAAGTGCTGGGATTATAGGCATGAGTCACCACACTCAGCCTAGATTGATGTGTCTTAATTCTTATCTAGGTTCTATGGATTACAAGCTGTAGAGCCAAGGGCTATTTAAATCCTTCTGTGCCTTTGTTTCCTCATCAGTAAAACACAGATAATAGTACTACTTACCTCATAGAGTTGTTTTCAGAATTAAATGACTTCATTTAGGTGCTGAATTTAGTGCCCTCACATAGTTAAGTGCTATCTAAGAATTTGATGTTATAATTGTAAATATGATATTGAAAAGTCTGACAGTTTTTTCTCATGCATAACACAAATCCTTATACTGCAGTTTAAGCACATACACATTCTGGTTAGTGGGAAAAGAGCTTGAAGGAAATGATTCACCATACCAAGATTGAAAATAATCTCCCAAAAGCTAAGACAATCATTGAAAAGTTCCCCAGGATTTCATTAACCAAAGCTGTCAATTTATTTTATTACAGTGCCCCATAAAGATAGTGGTCATTATGTTTTACTAAAAAAGTAGCTGCCTTATAAATATCTTTTCAAAGTACATGCAAAATACTGTTATTAACAAGAATATATATCTATAGAATACATATAGAGCTTTAGAGTAAATATTAAGCTTCAAAAATATTTCTACATTTTCCCCAATAAAACCAAGAAAGAGCTGGCTAGGAAGATGATAAGTAAATAGACGAGTAATTAGAGATTATAGATAATAGATGGTTGAAACTTCTGGATTGATGTCAATTTTCATCTTAGTGATTACTCATTGGTTTCTACAGAAGACCAAGAAAAGATAAAGATTTTCCCACAAATTAACTTTTAATGGCTCAAGCAGCAATAGCATTGCAAGAAAAAAATTTATAAAAGAAGAAGCAGTCCAAGTGACTTTAAGGAGACCTGCAATCATTTTCTACCATAAAACAGGAAAATTGAAAAGCAACAGGCTGTTTAGATTTACAAAAGAAAAAAATTGCATATAGATATTTTCATACATATTTGCAATATTATGTGTATTCACATGCACACACACAATACAAATTCATTTCACATATAAAAAGTGTGAAATATGAAATGTCAAGAGTTTCATTTAATTCGTGGGTATATGTATATGTGTTTGACCAGGATGATCACTTTATTTCTCTTCTAATAAGAACACTACAGCAGAAAAAACGGCAGTTTTTAACACAGGATATCCATACATTTGATCATAGGCTACCTCAAAAGGAAAACAGGCCAGGCACGGTGGCTCGCATCTATAATCCTAGCATTTTGGGTGTCCGAGGTGGGCTGATTACCTGAGGTTGGGAGTTCAAGACCAGCCTGGCCAACATGGTGAAATCCTGTCTCTACTAAAAATACAAAAAAATTAGCCAGGTGCAGTGGTGCATGCCTGTAATCCCAGCTGCTCTGGAGGCTGAGGCAGGAGAATTGCTTGAACCTGGGAGACGGATGTTGTGGTGAGCTGAGATCACGCCACTGTACTCCAGCCTGGGCTACAGAGCGAGACTTGGTCTCAAAAAAAAAAAAAAGAAAAGAAAACAAGCTTTTGTTACTTTTGAGGTCATTGTAAAACTCAGTGACCTATGGAGTTAAGAAATGACTGGATTCTGTTGTTCTGGGTCATGAATCTGGCTGCTGTGTCGTAATAAGGCAAAAAATGTATACTTTTTAAAAGTGCACTCTAGTCAGCTTCCATTATCACATTTTCACTGTGTCAACCAACATAGTTTTAACCATAATAATCAAGTCATTGAAAAAAGATGAATTTTATGTTTTAAAGACTTGGCTATAAAATACAAATGAATTAATTGTGCCAGTAAACTCAAAATGATTTATACTTGAGTGGAAAAGTATAGGATGAACTTTCAAAATAAATAATTTGCTTTTGATAATGGGGAATAGCCATGTATAAAGGGAAGGCACATCATTTAAAAAGCCTCAAATACTAAGGTTTGGAAAGGCATCTTTTCCATTATTCTAGGGACCATATTTAAACTGGTAACAATCTTATAATTTAAAATTCCACTGAAATTGTTATATCATGCTTGGGTTCATTGTTTGGCAAGGTAGAATGGCAAAAACTGGGGGCCAGAAGATTCAAAGTTTGTTGAGACTGTCACTAACTCTATCGGTATGTCTTCAAACAAATCCTTTCACTTCTCAAGGCCCTTGGTTGCTTCCTGCAAAAAAGCAGGGGCAACTAGATAAAAGATCTAGACTCTGAGATCTAGCTTCTGACACAAGATGAGAGATTAGTTTGAGTTTCTAACTCTCGGATTTGTTGTCATATTCTAAACTGCTCAAAATGTGTAAGGACCATAGATTATACAATTTGAGACTGGTGAGAAGAACATGAAAAATCGCAAGACCAATTTATTCCGTTCGCATGATGCTGACACACATTTTCTCCTGATGACCAGTGTGGAAATCTAACCTCACTTGAGCATATGACATCATGTAACACTCTCAAAAATGAGAATCACCATCAAATTCTTCTTCAAGCTGAAACTCATTAATGGTGGTTCAAAGCCATTTCCAACCAAGAGGAGAACTGAGTCTGAAAAACCACGCCCAAGATCACCTCTACACAGGCACACACATACCCCAAGCTGCTGATAAGCCCCAATGCTCTTCCAGTATTATATTGTCCCAAATTCATCCTTATTTTGGCAGCCAGATTCAGATTTACATGAAAAACAGAAAGGAGGCAATCCTTAAGACAGTTAGAAACCCTTAAATGTATTTATTTCTGGATAATTTTTGCTGTAAACTGTCCTGACCACTGGTGTTTAGGGGTGAAATCAGAGTTGGGCTTTGCAGGGCTGGGATTCATCGTTCTTGGGAGCCTGTGCCCAACTATTTTCAAATGTATACTTTGAAATGTATATTGCACACGTAAACACAAAACACCATCACAAAGCATGATCATCGCCCTCTAGGTCTCTAGGGCAACCAAAAAGGAAACAAAGGGCAGAATATAGAAGTTGTTGGATGTTTTTGCCTTTTAATACATACAAAATGCATTTACTGGCATGAATAGATTATCATATCCCTTTATCTTTGAGGCTTATCTGTAGCATTTTTTATACAAATAGATTTGATTTCTTAGTATATCTGTGGTTATTCAGTGCATAAAATAAATTGAGGGTGGGGTTCTTATACTCAGTCTACTGAAAACAAGTTTTTTACACAGACACTGCAACAATCATCACTACATTCCCTCCCTCCTCATACTCCTCTAACTAGGTGTCTGCATTAAGTGCCAACAATATTTTTGAAAGCCAAAATTATTTGTGAAATTAATAATCTGAAAAATGACTCTCATCCAGCTTCAAATTGGCCTTTTGTCTCATTTGGTAGTGTTATTCATTACTCACCAACCTTATGAAATTCACATAGAGAGAGGCAGCATTATTGGTTTCTGAAATACCAGTGTGACTTAATTTCTCCAGTAAATGGGCTAAAATAGATGCATTTAAAAAATAATGGTGGATGGGAAATTTTGATATGAAGCTTTCATTAAGAATCTAATGCCTGCTGCATATGCATTGGCTTATTACTTTTCAAACATGTTTGCTTTTTTTTTTGTAGACACAGGCTTAGAGTCAAACACTCCATAATTGACTGCTTATGAATGTTTTCTATCGAATCGTTGACATTGGTGGTGTGTCACAGCTTGAGAGAGTGATCCACAAAACTTCAGTGCCACAACTGAAAGATCATAGGAATATTTGCCATTCATGTCTGTGCTTAGAATGGTATTTGATGAATACAAAGCCTTTAAAGATTGTTGGATACATTTACTATTCAGAGTCAAACTGAAGTTTTTTTTTATATTTTTATCCAATACTCTGAGGGAAAGTTATTTTTGCATTCATAGACACTTAGCAGAGTTGAATGTACTGTATACACGTTTTTTTCCAGATAAAGTAAATGCTAAGGTCTGCTTTTTTATTTCTTTTTTATTTTTTCAAGAAAACAGCTTTCATCTTAGGAACTTGGTTATGTGGCATTCCTAACATAAAAACATTCTGAAGGATGCACTCATTCTTGATTTTAAAACCAGTTGAAAAGGAATTTTTCAAAGGTGATAATATATACCTATTGAAGTAGGGTTCCTTTAAAAATAGTTATTTTCCAGTCATAGTCTCCCTATTTTCCCTTTAAACAATGCACACATTTTTTAAGGCCAGCTATAGAATCAAAAGTATTAGAGCTAGAAAACATCTTAAAGATTCTCTATTCCAGCCACATCTTATGACACAGCATGACTGAGAGTCGTCTGTGGCCATGAAATAAGTTTTTCTCTACACTAATAACTGAGCTGAATGGAGAGCGAGCAAACAAAAGTTATTAAAAGCAATTAAGTTTGTACCATATTGTTTAGCAATTTTAGGTTGCATTCCATCATCACCATCTTAATAGCACCTTTCTCTGTGAGACTCTTTCAAAACTGAGCTGCTACAGATAATCATTTCACCAATTTCCAGTAGTTCCTGCTCTAGAACACAGAATAAAACAGGTCAATGTCATGGCAGGCAAAATGCAAAACAAAGGGTAAAAGCCCAAGCTTGTTGATTGTTTTAGTTGGAGAAATTTTTGGAAGGAATGAATATCAAATAACTTATTACACAGAAAAAAGCAATCACTACTCACCAGTAACCAAAATGAGAGCTATCTTTAGATATGTTGAAACTGATGAATTGCGATTAGTGAATTTCAAACTTTGGGGAAGATATGGAAAGGAAGATGTTGGCATTACCAAAATCCTAAAGCTCATCCCCCTGAAGTCATCACAAAAAACACACTGGAAGATTCTTCTGCCTCGCACCTTCACCCTGTGCACCCCATTCGGTCTATAGCATGCTCTTTTGTGACTGCTTTTTCCCTTTAAGATTGTCTTGGAACTTTTTATTTTGGGAAAATGTACATGAGAAATGCGGGGAGAGGTGTGAGAAGAGAGAGGGACACTGATGTGGGAATGAAGAGAATGTATATCAATTATTTTTGGTCCTAATTCATTTAGAGTCTTATGGAAAACATCATCTGTATTTTTCCATTGTTTGTGGAGTTTTTTCTTTGTTTTTTACTTCTTTTTTACTGACAATTAAATATTGTATCTAGTTATGGTGTACAGCATGATGTCTTGGTCTATGTAAACATTGTGGAATGGCTAAATGAAACTAATATATGCACTAGCTCACAGGCTTGCCATAGTTTTGTGACAAGAACACTTAAAATATACTCTCTTAGTGACTTTAAGTATACAATATATTATTATTAACTATAGCCAGCATGATGTACAATAGACCTCAAGAACTTATTCATCCTGTTTGGCTAAAATTTTGTGTCCTTGACCAACATCTTCCCAATCTCCCTATGCTATTTCATTTCTTAATTTGATTCCATTGACATTTTCCCACTCAGCTGTTATTTCACATCAAACTGATGACTCCTGACAAGATTCTCAGTAGAAATTATTATTGGAGCCATTATAGATACCTTAAACTAAAAATTTTTAAAAATACAATAATGTCAAATGGATGGTAAGAACTTTCATGTTGCTATTCATACAGCTATCTTTTTTTTTAATTTGTAATATGGGCTTTATTATTGTTTATGTTTCTATAAAACCATTAAAAATGATTATTTTTAATGAAGAGATTATTTTACAGTTTTACTACAGATTTTGCTTGTTTTAGTTTTATTCAAGATCAAAGTTTAAACAAATAGAGTAATTATAACTTTTCTAGAAAAACATGAACATCATTCTTTGATAATAAAAATGTCTTTACTGTTAAAGAAACAGTAGGAATTTTAATTATGCAATGAAAAGTACTAGACATTTCAGGAAGGGGTTTATATAAATATCCTCATCTCAGGCTATTATTTCTCTTAAAACAATCAAATTACTAAAGCTCAGGCTTTAGTCAAAGTACTTCAGCCAAAGTTATATCAGACTGAGGAAATGTAAGGCTTCCAGTGTGTGCCACCATTACAAGTATGCTGATGAGAACATGGAAATCACCTTTGAGGCCCTCTTATTGGGGTTTTCCTTTTTGAAAAGAAGAACAAAAAACCAAAATTTTTTTGTTTCAATGTGATTGTGTCATTTAGATAAATTCATTTCCTAGTCCTGACATACCCTTAAAGTGTGAAACTTTCTCTTGCACATAGAACTGTTCATGGGCTTCCAACATCTTATTATTATTACTATTGTTATGCTTTAAGTTCTGGGATACATGTGCAGAACGTGCAGGCTTGTTACATAGGTATACATGTGCCATCATGGTTTGCTGCACCCATCAACCCATCATCTATGTTAGGTATTTCTTCTAATGCTATCCCTCCCCTAGCCCCCACCCCCTGCCAGGCCCCAGAATGTGATGTTCCGCTCCCTGTGTCCATGTGTTCTCATTGTTCAACTCCCACTTATGAGTGAGAACATGGGGTGTTTGGTTTTCTGTTCCTGTGTTAGTTTGCTGAGAATAATGGTTTCCAGCTTCATCTATGTCCCTGCAAAGAACATAAACTCATCCTTTTTTATGGCTGCATAGTATTCCATGATGTATGTGTGCCACATTTTCTTTATCCAGTCTATCACTGATGGGCATTTAGGTTGGTTCCAAGTCTTTACTATTGTGAAGAGTGCCACAATAAACATACGTGTGCATGTGTCTTTATAGTAGAATGATTTATAATCCTTTGGGTATATACCCAGTAATGGGGTTTCTGGGTCAAATGGTATTTTTGGTTCTAGATCCTTGAGAAATCACCACACTGTCTTCCACAATGGTTGAACTAATTTACACTCCCACCAACAGTGTAAAAGCGTTCCTATTTCTCCACATCCTCTCCAGCATCTGTTGTTTCCTGACTTTTTAATGATCTCACTCTAACTGGAATGAGATAGTATCTCATTGTGGTTTTGATTTGCATTTCTCTAATGACCAGTGATGATGAGCTTTTTTTCAGATGTTTATTGGCTGCATAAATGTCTTCTTTTGAGAAGTGTCTGTTCATATCCTTCACCTACTTTTTTATGGTGGTGTTTGTTTCTTTTTCTTGTAAATTTGTTTAAGTTTCTTGTAGATTATGGATATTAGCCCTTTGTTAGATGGATAGATTGCCAAAATTTTCTCCCTTTCTGTAGGTTGCCTGTTCACTCTAAAGATAGTTTCTTTTGCTGTGCAGAAGCTCTTTAGTTTAATTAGATCCCATTTGTCCATTTTGGCTTTTGTTGCCATTGCTTTTGGTGTTTTAGTCATGAAGTCTTTGCCCATGCCTATGTACTGAATGGTATTGCCTAGGTTTTCTTCTAGGGTTTTTATGGTTTTAGGTCTTATTTTTAAGTCTTTAATCCATCTTGAGTTAATTTTTATATAAGGTGTAAGGAAGAGGTCCAGTTTCAGTTTTCTGCATATGGCTAGCCAGTTTTCCCAACACCATTTATTAAGTAGGGAATCCTTTCCCAATTGCTGGTTTTTGTCAGGTTTGTCAAATATCAGATGGTTGTAGATAAGCAGCATTATTTCTGAGGCCTCTGTTCTGTTCCATTGGTCTATATATCTGTTTTGGTACCAGTGCCATGCTGTTTTGGTTACTGTAGCCTTTTAGTATAGTTTGAAATTAGGTAGTGTGATGCCTCAGCTTTGTTCTTTTTGCTTAGGATTGTCTTGTCTATATGGGCTCTTTTTTGGTTTCTTATGAAATTTAAAGTAGTTTTTTCCAATTCTATGAAGAAAGTCAATAATAACTTGATGGGGATAGCAGTGAATCTATAAATTACTTTGGGTAGTATGCCATTTTCATGCTATTGATTCTTCCTATCCATCCTATCCATGAGCATAGAATGTTTTTCCATATGTTTGTGTCCTCTCTTGTTTCCTTGAGCAGTGGTTTGTAGTTCTTCTTGAAGAGGTCCTTCACATCACTTGTAAGTAGTATTCCTAGGTTATTCTCTTTGTAGCAATTGTGATGGGTGTTCACTCATGATTTGGCTCTCTGTTGTCTATTATTGGTGTATAGGAATGCTTGTGATTTTTACACATTGATTTTGTATCCTGAGACTTTGCTGAAGTTGCTTATCAGTTTAAGGAGATTTGGGGCTGAAATGATGGGGTTTTATAAATATACAGTCATGTCCTCTGCAAACAGAGACAATTTGACTTCCTCTCTTCCTATTTGAATATCCTTTATTTCTGTCTCTTGCCTGATTTCCCTGGTCAGAACTTCCAATACTATGTTGAATGGGAGTGGTGACAGAGGGCATCCTTGTCTTGTGCCAGTTTTCAAAGAGAATGCTTCCAGCTTTTGCTCATTTAGTATGATACTGGCTGTGGGTTTGCCATAAATAGCTCTTATTATTTTGAGATACGTGCCATCAATACCCAGTTTATTGAGAGTTTTTAGCATGAAGGGGTGTTGAATTTTATTGAAGGCCTTTTCTGCATCTATTGAGATAATCATGTGGCTTTTGTCGTTGATTCTGTTTATGTTATGGATTACGTTTATTGATTTGTGTTTGTTGAGCCAGCCTTGCATCCCAGGGGTGAAGCTGACTTGATTGTGGTGGATAAGCTTTTTGACATGCTGCTGGATTCGGTTTGCCAGTATTTTACTGAGGATTTTCGCATCGATGTTCATCAGGGATATTGGCCTGAAATTTTCTTTTTTCATTGTGTCTCTGCCAGGTTTTAGAATTATGATGATGCTGGCCTCATAAAATGAGTTAGGGAGGAGCCCCTCTTTTTCTATTGTCTGGAATAGTTTCAGAAGAAATGGTACCAGCTCCTCTTTGTACCTCTGGTAGAATTTGGCTGTGAATCCGTCTGGTCCTGGGCTTTTTTGGTTGGTAGGCTATTAATTACTACCTCAATTTCAGAACCTGTTACTGGCCTATTCAGAGATTCAACTTCTTCCTGGTTTAGTCTTGGGAGGGTGTATGTGTCCAGGAATTTATCCATTTCTTCTAGATTTTCTAGTTTATTTGCATGGAAGTGTTTATAGTATTCTCTGATGGTGGTTTGTATTTCTGTGGGATCAGTGGTGATATCCCCTTTATTATTTTTTGTTTCTATTTGGTTCTTCTTTATTAGTCTGGCAGCAGTCTAACTCTTTTGTTAATCTTTTCAAAAAAAAAAAAAGCTCCTGGATTCATTGATTTTTTACAGGGTTTTTCGTGTCTTATCTCCTTCAGTTCTGCTCTGATCTTAGTTATTTCTTGTTTTCTGCTAGCTTTTGAATTTGTTTGCTCTTGCTTCTCTGGTTCTTTTATTTATGATGTTAGGGTGTTGATTTTAGGTGTTTCCTGCTTTCTCCTGTGGGCATTTAGTGCTATACATTTCCCTCTAAACACTGCTTTAGCTGTGTCCCTGGTACATTGGGTCTTTGTTCTCATTGGTTTCAAAGAACTTATTTAATTCATACAGCTACCTTTAGAAAATTTTGCCAACTTGCCTAGACAGGTGTCTTAAAAGCTTTCATTAATTGGTTGATCTAGTTCTCTACGATTGATGACATATGCTGGTTACTTGAGCTTGGAAGTAGCTCTATTGATATATGCCTACTTGCTCACTTTGGTTTGTGTTTCATGTTGCTGGTATCATCATCTCTGTTTGACTCTTCTCATCTGTCTTGCCTACTGTTCCTAGTTGTCTCTCTCTTTTCTTTCCAGACTTCTAGTTAAGTATCTTATTCTAAGCATCAGATGGTAAATTATATTTTCTGTTTCTTGGGCTAAATAGGTTGATTCCCATCCCCACTTTAAATCTCAGAAAGAATTAAGAATATGCCTTTCTTGGCAAAATGAATAGAAAGCCATCTCTGATTCTGACCTTCACCTATGGACAGACTACAGTAGAAGACAATTTCCAACTGTGGTAATTTATCAACTCATTAACATATCTCTGATGAGGCACTTTGAATAATCCATCAGGAGATAGACTGGGAAATGCAAACACTACTTACAAACAATTACTAGTGCTGCCCAACTATATTCTTGGCATACCATTTTTATATCCCCTCAGTGGGAATAGTTTGAATCCACACATAGTGACTACTTATATTTTAAGGCACTCCTGTTTGGTTTTTGTTTTACTATTTTTTTGTGCCAACAGGCATTTGGGAAACAACAGAAAGTATGAACTTACTCACTGTAATATATATAGACAAAGAATATATCTTTGGTCTAGTTAGTATTCACAGTATTAAAATCAATGACTAGCTAGTGAGATGTTATAAAGAATATGGAAATATATATAGCCTTTTTCTGGAAAGACACTAATCTAATCACCTGCTGACCTCAGAGCTACAGCTAAACTTTGAGACAATTGTAAAGCCTACGTCCCCTCACCATGTGCCTCAGCACACCCATGGGACTGTCTGCATTAATGCTGATGCCCCACCTCCACCCACTCTGCCTTTCATCACCTAAAGCTCTCAGCCAGAAAGTGGTGACAGAGGCAGCCAGCATTGTATGTCAACAGATTATCAGGATGGTTAGTAATATTTCCTTGCTAGGAACCTTTTTAAATCCCTGCATTGGCAATCCTAAAGCTCTGTTGATTTTTGTTACTTGCTGATAAGGCTTTTAATGGCCAAAGCCAGATATATTTTTAGATCTTTTGTCACCCTGAGTCCCCTGTCACTCACTGAGGTTGGAATCAGCAGGCTATTAGTTTGCCCAATGTATAATCTCAAGTTCTATGAAACAGGGGAATGCAGCAAGTAGGCCTCCTGATTGTGGAATTTACTTTTGATTTTTATTCATAGGGCACTGTCATTTCTGCCTTTAAAACTAAAATGAAAACATCTGTCTGCAGCTGTGTTAGAAATCTCTTAAGGAAAACATATTGTAAAGCATCCTGTGAATTTTTATTAAAGCTCTCTCTCTCTCTATATGTGTGTGTGTATATATATAAAATGTCTGTTTGCTTAACACATCAAAATATATTTCAAATATTTTAAAATTACTGGTTAGTTCTTTTTTCCCCTGTGATAAATACTTAGAATATTTTGTCAAATTACATTGCAGCATTAAAAAAAATAGAAGGTAACAAACCATCAAATGAGGAACTAGATGAACTGTAGGGAGAAAAAAAAATCTTCAGCACATCAAGAACTATTGGACCAGTGTCCTTTAAAAGATATAATATGCAAAAAAAATCCTTTGCTCACCACTGAAATGTTCTTTAACTGGAGGTTTCTTGTTCATAGAAATAAATCCCTGTGGGTAATCCCTCACTTGTAACTGTGACTGTCTTCTGCTTATGCAGAAGAATGTAACAAGAGTAGAAAGAAGTATAAAAGAGGAATTTGAAGGGGTTTTACCAGTGCAGTTTGTTGGGGAAGGAGCAACACTAACATCAAGGTAAAGGAGGCATGCAGGAAGCAGTCCGTCAGGCAAAGGAAACACATTGTGGACTTGAACTAGGAGATAAACATATGGCAAAGCTCAACCAGACAAGAGGGAAAAGGAAGACGTCCTGTTGAGTATGCAATGTCATACTTTTTGGAAATAGTATGTTTTAAATGTTTAAATTACAAAATCAAACTGCAAAAAAAAATTGATAGAGTGACACTACTTTATTTAAAGATCCTCAATGGTCTCCTTTTAGAGAAAATTTTGAAGATAGGTCCTCTATCTCTATCGAAAGATAGGCATCTCTCTGTCAAAAGATAGGTCCTTTTCTGGTAGAGACCCAAAACATGTTCCATTAGTAGTACAGTGAGTAAGGTCATACTTTCTGTTGTTCCACACAGAATGACAGGTAACACAGTGGGCGGGACATGTTAGAGACAAAAAGCTCACTGTGTTAAAATGTAGTGAAAAAACCCACATGGAGAATAATGTGTTCCCGTGACACATGATAAAGTTTTAGAAAAAAGTAACTCAGAAGAAAAGAGCCTTTTAATAGAAAGTGCGAACATAATTTGAAGACATTGTGAAATGTGATAAGGATTATACACTAAAATTTCCTAGAAAAATAAGCCAGATATAGCCTAAATTACATCATCTCATCCAGTTGTACGTTTTCTGTTGGTCCTAAAACTATATACTCCCTTTCACTAAATCTTAGCTACTTCCTCCTGCAAAACCTGTGTCTTTCAGGATAGGCAGCTACCTCACTTTCAAGAACTAACACTAACAGCTGAAGAGCCACAAAGAGAGAAAAATACTGTACCAACCCTGACACCTAGGAATGTGTGGGGCACACAGTAAGTGTTCAATAAATCTGTGAACTACTAAATGAAGGAAAGCAGATAGTCACACTGTGCGGGAGGGTAGGATCTGTCAAATATGCTCACCAGGGATCCTGTTCACTCCACTTACTTCACATCAATTTTCAAAGGAATAAAGTAATATGCAAGTTTGGAATGCTATGTAAACATCACATTTCCCCCCTCAGTATTGGCCTCTAAATCTCAGCAACAGGAATTTCCTACTATGTTTTTCCAAGGAATTCTATCACTTCCAAAATAATGAAATTGCACTTACTATGATGATTTTGATATTGCCAGAGCTAAAATTCATCTTTATGTTGATTCTCTCTGACTCAGTTTTTTACAAAGTAGATTACAATTATGCCGAAAAACTCTTTTTAATAGCCATGTATTATTTTGTCTCCTTTTCTATATATATATACATATATATATGTATATATATATATTTTTTTTTTGAGACAAGGTCTTGTTCTGTTACCTAAGCTGGAGTACAGTGGTGCAATCATAGCTTCATGTCTTTTTTATATTTCCTCAATGTTTTCTTTTGTTACTGATATGATTTGGTTCTGAGTCCCCACCCAAGTCTCATTTTGAATTGTAATCCCCAGTCTTAGAGGAGGGATCTGGTGGGAGGTGACTGACTTATGGGGGCAGATTTCCTCCTTGCTGTTCTCATGCTAGTGAGTAAGTTCTCATGAGATATGACAGTTTAAAAGTGTGGGGCACTTCCCCTTTCACTCTCTCTTTCTCTCTCCTGATCCACCATGGTAAGATGTCCTTGCGTCCTCTTCACCATAAGCCATGATTATAAGTTTCCTGAGGCCTCCCAGTGATGCTTCCTCTTAAGCCTGTGGAACTGTGAGTCAATTAAACCTCTTTTCTTCATAAATTATCCAGTCTCAGGTAGTTCTTTATAGCAGTGTGAGAATGGACTAATACACTTACTAGTACTAGAAGGGCAATAATTACAAGAAAAGTACTGACAACATGACCAGGGAGGTAGGAATATATCATAACAAAATATGTCATTTTAAACATGTCTTATTTTTCATGCAATTTTTAATTTATCTGTTCTTATAAATAATCCAGTATGTATATAATGATCATTTTATATTCTATGCTCTATGAAGTATATACAAATAAAATTCATAGACATGTCATTGAAATATTTGAAATCTAATTATAAGACAAAGTATATACATGCGAAATAATTAGAAAGAGGATACTATAAAGTTCAAATGCATAACACACAAACTGTGCACTTCATTATTTAGATGGCGTAATATCAGGACATCAGGAAGTCAGGTTTATCTTGAAGGCATCTTGGATAAGGTAAAATTTGAACCAGATTTTTCTTAAAAAATGCTGTAAATACTTTGATTAAGATGGACAAGGACTTTCCATCCAAGAGAATAGCATGTATAAAGTAAATCACTAGCATAAAAATTTAGAGGTAAATGCAGATTGATCTAACATTGCTCTAGGCCCATCAAATATTTCTGAATACGATTTTTCAGTGTGTTAAATTTAACCAGATTGAAGATTTTAAGACCCATCCTAGTGAACAATTTTAAATGAAGGATTTGCTTTGTAATGAGGCATTTGCATTCAATCATAAATTTGGAATGCAACATCTTTAACTTGGTTATTTCTACTAGAATAGGTTCTTTCAGGGTATTATGCTTATCCTGCAGTAAAGACACAGATTCCTCAAAATTTATTTCAAGTGTAAAAGATGAGAGGAATACTTATTTATAGAGAAACCTGGAAAATATAGTACTTACAATAGCAAACTAAGAGTTGTGTAATAAAAATTTCAGAAATGCTGTCACTAAACTATTTACAGAAGCTCCAGAGCGCTATTTTTGAAAGAAAGACAGAAACAGAAATTTTAGAAAAGTGATTCACAAGACTGAAGCTATTGATAGAGAAAAGCTGAAGTACTAAGGAACGGATGAGTCAGAAGCAAATTTAGGAGAAACACATCAAAGAACGTCTTAAAAATTTATCATTTGGGAGGGACTATAATTCACTCTAGCTAGAAAAAGCAAAAAGAATAGAAGAAAGTATATTTACATAGAATTAAACTTAAATTAGCAAGTATTCTTAGGAATTTTTTAAACTGCCTGCCTCTTCTTTTTTAAATAAAAGCTTCATTGAGATTTAATTTACATATAATAAAATTTGCCCTTTAAAATTTTTTAATCCAGTGGTTTTTAATATATTCAAAGAGTTATGCAACTATCACCACTATCTAATTTTGGAACATTTTTATCATTCTCAAAAGAAACCCCATATACATTGGCCGTTGTTCCCCATTTTTTCTCAATTTTCAATGCCCCTGGCTTTGGCAACCCATAATTTACTTTTAATATCTGTGGAGGTACATATTCTGGATATTTTATATAAATGAAATCACAAAATGTCTGGTCTTTTGTGACTGGTTGTTTCTTCAATTAGCATGCTGTGAAGGTTCATCCCCGTTGTGGTGTGTATCAGTACTTCATTCCTTTTTACTGAATAACTTTCCATTGTATGGATACACCACATTTTCTTTATCTGTTTATTGGTTAATGGACATTTGAGTTGTTCCTAGTTTTTAAAGCTTCACCACCTGATTCAAACCTTCAGTCCCAGGACATGTCACGGCATGTTTTGCTTCTTTATTCTGACAGAAAACAAAGTCATCAGAAACTTTATCTTCCATCTAACAAAACATTAACTCCTACAATATGGGCACCCACCCTATTTTCCTTGCTTCCTGTAATAATGGAAAAATGCTTCTTCTTTATTTTATTTATTTATTTATTTATTTATTTATTTATTTATTTTGAGAGGGAGTCTCGCTCTGTCGCCCAGGCTGGAGTGCAGTGGCATGATCTCGGCTCACTGCAACCTTCGACTCCCTGGTTCAAGCGATTCTCCTGCCTCAGCCTCCCGAGTAGCTGGGATTACAAACCATGCACCACCATGCCCAGCTAATTTTTGTGTTTTTAGTAGAGATGGGGTTTCACCATGTTGGCTAGGATGGTCTCAATCTCCTGACTGTGGGATTCACCCACCTCAGTCTCCCAAAGTTCTGGGATTACAGGCGTAAGCCACCTTGCCTGGCCTTCTCTTTCTACATAGGAGTATTCCCCTGCACCCTGCAGTAGTCCCCCCTTATCTGAGGGAAATCAATTTCAAGCATTTTAACCTGCACTTTCCATGCATCCATCCAATCCCATGTCACCCTACCCTCTCCATCGTATGGCATCATATCCTGCATTGCAGAGAAACTTACAGTCTATCTATTCCCTCAGTGTGTTCAAACACAACTTGTCAATTAGTCCTTCCTCAATATTTTAATAAACCTTTCAACCCACTTCCCTTCTAGTAACTCCCTATATCTCTTCCTCATCTTGTTAAACAGAATGGACATTTTTATCCTAATATCTCTTGATTTCTCAACAGTGTTTAATACACGTTTCTTCTTGAAAAGGTGTCTTCTCTTGACTTCCATGAAACAATAATCTTCTGTTTTACCTCCTACCTTTCTGATTTTCTCTCGTGTCTTTGTTTAGGCCCAGGTTCCTCTACCAAACCTTTATTTACTAAAGTTATTTAAAGTCCAAACTTAAACAAAGTCCTCATGTGAGTCTGATACATGAAAGGGATCTCAATCCAGACCCCAAGAGAGGGTTCTTGTATCTGATGCAAAAAATAATTAAGGGCAAGTCCATAGAGTAAAGTGAAAGTAAGTTTATTAGGAAGTAAAGGAATAAACGAAGGGCTACTTTTACAAATAAAAGAGTAAAAGAATGCTCCATAGATATAGCAGCCCCGAGGGCAGCTGATTGCCAATTTTTATGGTTATTTCTTGATTATATGCTAAGCAAGGGGTGCATTATTCATGCCTCCCCTTTTTAGACAATATAGGGTAACTTCCTGACATTGCCATGGCATTTGTAAACTGTTATGGCGCTGGTGGAAGAGTAGCAGTGAGGACAACCAGAGGTCACTCATCATCATCTTGATTTTGGTGGGTTTTAGCCTGCTTCTTTACTGCAACCTGTTTTATCAACAAGGTCTTTATGACTGGTATCTTGTGCCAACCTCCTATCTCACCCTGTGACTTAGAATGTTTAACCATCTGGGAATGCAGCCCAGCAGGTCTCAGCCTCTGACAACTCTACCCTCTCCTCAGGCAATCACATCTATGCCCTCAATTTCAATTCCCACCTACATATATTTGATTTCAAAATTTATATATCTAAACCAGACTTTTTCACTTCTAATAAATTTTCTATTTTCACCTTTGAATCCCTAAGGTTTCAGGAGCTGAAAAGGGTCTGGATTTTACCCTACTTGAAAGCTAACAGCTTTTCACAGTTTCATGGATGCTGACAGAAGACAGGATTTCTGAATCAGAGAAAGGTGGTGCAGTAGTCCCCTCTTATCTGCGGAAAATACTTTTCAAGATGCCCAGTGGATGCCTAAAATCACAGATAGTACCAAACTCTACCTATGCTATGTTTTCTCCTATACATACATACCTATGGTAAAGTTGAAGTTATAAATTAGGCACAGTAAGAGATTAATAACAATAACTAATAATAAAACACAGCAATTATAACAATATACTGCAGTAAAAGTTATGGGAACATTTACTTCCGGAATGTCCATTTAATATTTGTGAACCACAGTTAATGCCGGTAACTGAAACTGAAAACAAAACTTCAGGTAAGCGGGGAATACTGTATTACTCACAACAGAAATGGTAACCAGAGAGCCAGCATATTTGGGCCAGTTTTCCCAGTCTCAATTCACACAGGATGACAAAAGGGACCAAATGACACCTGCATAAGCAGTGAATTCTGTTAAAAAAGAGAAACCCAGGGCCAAGAATCTAGTACTTTTGGGCAAGCCACTAGCAAGTTTACTTTACCCAGGGACTGAGTTACCTGGTAACCACACTCTCCTCACTTTGACCTATTCAGCTGCCTATGTGACAAGCAGAAGCTTTGTAACCTGGTGCACTCAGAAAGAATGGGCAGGGATGTTCAAGGCTCCTGGCAGATGTCTCTTCCAGCATAAAGAACCTCAAATTCTCTGTAACCCTAGAACATTGAATCTATATCTGTTTCCCAAACTACTGTTTTTCTCTTCCATTGTAGAGTCTTTGCCAAGGTAGAATTCTTTCTATACCAGGAATTCAGTTTCTGCTGTGGCAGAATCAAATACATTTCAAGGTGATTTGTATTTGTCTGAAGAAGGTGGCATTAAAGTGAAAAAGTAGCTGAGAACAAGAAGAGGAAGACAAAAGCTTAATGCAGTGGGGAAAAGGGAAAGCACACCTACAGCTCCTATTGAAAAATAGTTGTAAAGAAAATAGGCTATTGATTTAAATTGAAATCCATAAGCTATACCATTAATGTTTGTATTTTGTGCCCCAGCATTATGAAAATTACCTAGTGAATTGTTCCAGAGAGTTATCATTTCATTTCTTTCCCTATTTCCCAAATTGTTCATGCTTGTTCCTCACATCATTTCATAAACATATTCTCCACGAATAGCCTAAAAACAGTATCGGAAACATCCTACCATTTTCTCCTTTCTGAAGAAAATCATTCTGACTCTAAATTTCCTCTGTGGTATCTCAAAGGTTAGTTTTGCTTTACCGCAGGCTAAGCTGTGAAATGGATCATGAGCTTTTCCAACCTACTGTGACTCTTTCTACCCCCTACCTTAAATATGGACTCCACGTTGACTGTAACACTTCACTGAGGCAAGGAAAGAATGTTAAGTTAATATACCTAGAAAGGCACGAGTCAAGGCAACTTGAAAGAATCCCCCATAATCATTCTTATGAAAATATACAAACCTAATCAACAATTCCCATTCAGAACTTGGCTACCTCTATCTTGCCAATGAGTTAACATCTAGTTTGCTGACAATGTGCTTAGCAGTCTTTTAGAAAGTTTATGTTAATTGTGTAGTTTCTTTTTTTATTTTTCACTTACAAACTTGTAATTTTTCACCGAGGTCTAAGAATTTTAGTAAATGATATATACACAGGCATAAAATGTCCTTTTAATATTTGCTGTCATTTGTACATTTAAAAATAGGTCCTCTACTTTTACATTTCTACTTCAACTGCTTATACCAGCTACTATTTTACCTTTTTCTCTAGACTAAAATTGATATTGCCACCCCCCAGAGCATAACATGGCTTTACTAGCATTAAGACATAATTAAGAGACTGAATTCAGTGTTTCCTGGCTTTCTAATATGGCTCTTGAAAATATAAATTTAGTTATGAGGCTCTGCCCCTCAGGGGAAATACCAGTGACGACCAAATCAGTTTCTGGCAGTTACGTTTCAAATAACAGTGGCGTTTCTGTTTTCTGCCAGTCAAGAATCTTCCCTCAGATGCATCTTTTGTTAAAACCATGTAGGGGCAGAGTGTTGATTGACAATATAAAGTGTGATTCATTGATATGATGCCAGATCCATGTATAAACAACAAGAACATTGATTAGCAACTTCGTAATAGTTGAATTCAAATATTTGAATATTTTAACATATATGTAACTAAAATCATATATACACACCTCTTACCTAATGGTGAGCATATCCTGGCATTTGAGATAGGGTGTGTTAATCATGGAGATCTAAGCTTTAGGGAAAAGTTTAATAAAGATAAAAGAGTGACTTGAATTTTATAAGGGAAGTATTTAGTAATTAAAGATACCACAGCTGCTAAAGATAATATAGTCATGAGATTTCATAATTATAAGGTCCTGGCATCCCTGCTTACAAGCCTCATACTCAATGGTAATATAATCATGCCCATTTGAGAATTGAAGAGATAAGACAGTATGTGGTGTACAGCATCCATTACTAGAAGGTCTATTATTTCACAACAATGGGAGGGTCAGAATGATCCACAGCAGAGAGAATTTTTTTTTGTCATTCAGTAAACATGTCACGTACTTCTACAACCCAACTTTTCAAGCCACATCTGCTATATACATGTAGGGAAGATTCATTAATGCAATGTCAGGAGTACTCTAATAAAAATAAAATGTCTGTTCCTGGGAGCCACCAAGTGGCTGCACTTGTATATACCTCCCCAGTTATGATAATTTAGTGTATTGGCAGCATCCAGGGAGTATTTCATTACATTTTTTTCCTCTTCCTTCCTATTTGCCTCACTCTGTAAATAATCCCTTTAGACCATTTTTCTCAAGGATGTAGAGAGAGAACCAAATGGTATTTTCAGTCTCTATACATGTACAATTTGAGACACACTTTCTTCTGAACTATATGAGAATACACCAATGATGACATTCAAAAAGTGATATAATTTAGAGGCACAACATATAAACTTTATTTTGTATTAGAGAGGGTTTTTAACCCTATTTTAATTTTATGTTTTCTAACATTGGTTTCCAATTTACTTTTATCAATTTTTTAATAATTATTTTAATCTGGTTTAAAAATACAATTTTTATTCAAACCTTGCTTACCAATAAACACTAGCAAAATATTATTATATGATTTCAACTCTTTCTTGGAATTCTATTTTCATTAAATGCTAAATAATAACCCTGCATTTTAAGTCAAATTAATTATATTCTGAGATCAAATTGATGGCTTTGCAAAAAACACATTGAAGTAAGTATCTACACAAGTAAACAATTAAGTGCATTAATTGAGATTCAGCATTCCGCAAAATATATGTGTCATATGCATATCCTGATATATTTCCTGTACGGCAATGTATATTTAATCAGTATTTCTCTAAAATAGAAAAGAATCCACTAGATCCTCTGAAGGAGACCTGTGCCTTTCATACCAATAAATCACTGAATATATTTGACTACATAACTTATTTATCAGACTCTTAATTAACAAATTTTTTGACTATTGGATATTAGTCATGACATATACTGGGCATGTTATAGATTTATATTCTGTAGTATTTAACAATTAAGGTAATTCATTTTCCCCACAGTATGATAACAATTATTTTAATGAAATAAATCTGTAATATTGTGTTTTCCTGTGCACTGTTAGCAATAACCTAAAGTTATTCTGGTATGTCTCAGGGGTTTATATAGACTTTCATGAATCCACTCATTCAGTTTTCACCTCTGGGCCTTCTCCAGAAGTCTATGGAGATGGACTAGGGCTACATTCAACTCAGAGACATGACACTAGACTCAAAGTACCTCTCCTCTCCAGTTTTAGGGCGCTTTCTAAGGCCATGTGCATCATGTCTGGGTTCTTCTTTCCTTAAATGTGTTCTCCCCAGAAAGATGCTGTTTGGTCTCTTTTGAAAAAGGATTTCTGGCAGGAATATTCTACCAAGTCGAACTATTTTTGGATACCAGGTAAGCTTAAGCTAAGCTTTGCTATGTGAACTTCAGATAATTATCTTAAATTGCTGAACCTCATTTTAGAATGAAACAGTAGTACTACATGTTTCTAATTCTAATATATTTTCATATTATATATAAGATCACATCAAGCATGATTATTATGTTTATTTAGCATTCATTTTTTGAGCATTGCCATGTGCCTAGCCTTGTTCTAGTTTCCAGGGACCCAAGAGGGAAAAAATACCCTAAATTTGTGAAGCTTATTTTCTACTGTAGTCAGTACATTCCTACACCACAAAACAATTTTTTTTCCTCCAGATTCTTTCTAATTAAATGTTTAGTCACCATAGCCTGTGCAAAAAAAACACAAAAAAACTCTGTTAACTGTAACCAATATTTCTTAATAGCTGCCCGCGAATGGGAAAGCTAACTTCAGACTTCACTTTGAAGTAGCAAAGCAAAACAAGAATATGTAAAAACAGACAAAAAAATGTTTATAAAACAATCACCCGCAATGTAAAAAGAAGCCATGCCAAATACATTTGAATTCCAGAGTAATAGATACAGGTTTTGATTCAGCAACAAACAAAATCTCACATGTCAGAACATCAGTAAATAAAATCCCTAGATACATATCAACCTTAATTTACAGAACCACGCTATAGTGGAATGACACCCTGTGATCCATTTCATACATTTATTTAATATTTCAAAGAAGAATATAAGAATGTTATTAGCCTACTAAATTGTAAATGATAGATCTACAGTCTTGTTTCCACTTACCATACCCTATACATCTTGCTGACAGCTTACTTTTTGGAAGAGTTGGCTATGAATTACTCTTAAGCATCTGAACTGTCTGATCCAGAGTTACTCTTCTATCTTCTCTTCCTTAGTGATGAAACATGTCTTTTTCTCAGGGGCCTCTTTTGTAAATTATAATTATTCTTATATAGTTGCCTTTGTTTTCTTGTTATTCCTTATTTCTCACATTGACGAGAAAGTGGAAGGATAGGTTATCATATATGTTTAACATTTCCTGAGTGGTAAATGACATTTCATTGATCGTGATGTAACATTTATAGTCTAAAGATACTAAACCATGTGCCCCAGAAAACCTCCCCAAAGTTGTTGGTACCCTCTTATAGCTTACTAGGCAGTTTGCTGTTCTCAAAGGAAAACTGAGACAGAAAACATATTTGTAAAAATAATAGAGGTTATTTTACTGTTTGAAAGCAACATATAAACACATATATTTTTCAAATACATTTGAAGAATCTACATTGAAAAAATCATTCGGCTCTTAAAAAATATGTTTTAGAATACATGTTTTTAGAAGATAATTCTATTGCTCTATAAGGAAAAAAACAGGAGGGGAAACAAAGTGATAATAAGTAAGTACTTTTCATATGCTATATTTATTTTATCCATATTTATTGTATCCATACACATATATATATGTATACACACATATACATAATGTTAATATATTTAATAATAATCCAAACAAATAATATATCTCGTTCAATTTCCTATAATTATCATGTGGTAGAGGCTGCAAACTCTCTTGCCTCATGTTACCAAGTCTGTAATACAGATGTTTCTCGACTTAGCATGCCATTGTGTCCTGGTAAGCCAACCCATCGTATGCTGAAAAGTCAAACATAAGTCAAGCATAAGTCAAACATAAGTCAAGCATAAGTAAAACATGCATTTAATACACTCAACCACCCAACATCATAGCTTAGCTTAGACTACCTTAAACATGCTCAGAACACCTACATTAGCCTACAGCTGGGCAAAATCATCTGGCAATACAGTACATTATAGGGTATCTGTCGCTTTACTGTGGCTGACTGGGAGCTGTGCCTCACTGCCACTGCCTAGCTTCATGAGAGAGTGTGGAACTGCTTTCCATTAAATGCGTATCACTTTTGCACCATCATAAAGTTGAAAAAAATGTAAGTCCAGCCATCATAAGTTGGGACCAACTGTGCCCAGTCCACCCCGTCTGTGTGATAGAATCTATGCCAGCTCAGAGAAATGGAAAAGAAAAATTCATAATAGACAAAAATCCTGCACATAAACATTGAAAGAAAACAAAAAAAAACCCTTCCTGTGAAATTTAAGAGGAAGAAAATGTCATATTCCCCCTCTGAGAAATTGCTGTTGGCCTCAGACTGCAAAAGAGGACCTGAAGAACAAGGCAGAAGGTAGCCTAGCTCAGCCAGCAGGACTAATGAAGCAGGTGTGTGGGCATCTCATTGACACTATGGTAAGAAGAGTCATTTTCCATATTTGGAAGTTTTCCAAAAAACATAAAACATTTTCTCTTTAATCACATCTATTACACTCTAGAATTTTTCTTTTTATTTTAATTTATTTTTTTTAATTTTACTTTAAGTTCTAGGGTACATGTGCACAACGTGCAGGTTTGTTACATATGTATACATGTGCCATGTTGGTGTGCTGCACCCGTTAACTCGTCATTTACGTTAGGTATATCTCCTAATGCTATCCCTCCCCCCTCCCCCCACCCCCCAGCCGGCCCCAGTATGTGATGTTCCCCACCTTGTGTCCATGTGTTCTTATTGTTCAATTCCCATCTATGAGTGAGAACATGCAGTGTTCAGTTTTTTGTCCTTGCGATAGTTTGCTCAGAATGATGGTTTCCAGCTTCATCCCAAATTTTAAAAATGCTAGCTATTAGAGACAATTTCAGAAACTATAGCCTCTACTTACGAAAACTAGTGCCAAATCTCAGAGTTTAATTACTGTAAAATCTTCCCCAGCAGCAAATGAAGGAAATACATGCCATTGAATTCTGAGTTGAAATCTTTGAGTTCAGTCAATGTTTTCTGAAAATGAGCTCCCACAGGACCACCCACAACTGAATGCTTAGATTACATGTCATTGGACTCTGAGCCAAATGGCAAAGTCTAAGAATTAAATTATGCATAAATATGTATACACACATACACAGCTAAACTTATATAAGGACTTACAAAAGAAAATCCTGGTAAGTTCATGGCATAGGAGCTTTATTGTCACCCGTAAAGCCTTCTCAAAATAGAGAGGAAAATGGAACATTCAGAAAAGTTAGGTGGTGGTTTCCAAGTGGCATTTATAGTAGATTTATAAATTAGATAACCTTGTTTGGCAAGACAGTTGCTTAATATTCTGAAAATTCTATAAATACACTTTTTGTGAACATGTTTCTTTTGAAATCTGAGCAGAATTTTCTGAGCAGAATTTTACAAGTTGAATTATTTTAAATGTAATTCTAAAAGACAGTTTTCATATCTTCTGGGCATTTCATCAATTGTAAAGGCTACCCATGCTTTATTTAAAATAATACTTAAGTTATATTTTACAGTGAATGTGTCAATGTGCCAAGTGACACCCACTGGTTTCTCTTTCCAGTAAACTTTCATGGGAGCTATATTTAATGACCCTGTTCATAAAAACAGGCTCCTTGCTGTCTGATAGAGTATTATTACTATGAATGAAGAGGTTCCTTAAATATTTAAAGCTATCCACAGATTTGCAAAGTGTCTATTAAAAACTGCTTTCATCTTTGCTTTTCTTTGGGAACTACCTTTTGTTGATGTTGTTCTTGTTGTTATAGTGGTGGTTGCTATTAGTGTTCACTGCAAACAAAAAAGCATGAACAAAAAGAAATAACTGGAGTGGGGGATGGACTCAGGCTTTTTTATGTGAGTTCTGTTCTCACTTCTACCACTATTTTCTTTTTATTTATTGAAATGGCTCTGTAGCTCAGCAAGGGGAAAACAAAAGGCATGAAAATTCATTTAAGTACTCTCTTTTATTTATGTTAACATTTCATCATATGCTGTTTAACAATTTACTAAATGTTTATTATGCACAGAGTTGCATTGTCAAGAGAATAAATAAGTTTCTGTCAGCACTTCTTTTAAGAAATCCTATTTTGGTTGTGGATTTTAAAAATTCATAATAAACATTTCCTTGAGGAAGAAGCCAAGAAAGAAAATGCTTTGACACTGCTGATAAGTGAGCTTGTAACTAAAGAAATGGAAAACAAACACGTGCATAAATATTCACTGTGTGTATATGTGAAGGGAAAGAGGAGGGAGGGAGACAGAAGAAGGGAGGAGAGAGGAAGAGAGAGAGAGATAAAGAGAGAGAGGGACAGAGCATGTGAAAGAGTGAGAGAATAAAAAGATAATTAATTCCTGGATTTTATAATCTCCCTGATTGCTTCAGTGTTAACATTCCCACAGTTTGTCACCAGACATACTTGCAAAATAGAAATAGAAAAGCACAGAGAATAGACTAGATGATGTCTAAGGTTCTCCCAGCTCCAAAGTTTTACTATTATATTATATTAAGAAAAATATAGAATAGAAAATAAATGTCAAATAAATGTCAAAAGATGAAGAATGGCAATCTCTACTACTTTCATATATCCTACATCATTTGACTCATATGTGGAGATAATGTGTGTGTGTATATATTTATATATATGTACACACACACACATATACATACATGAAATTTACCAGCTCTAAGTTTTTATACTGAAAAATAAGAGAATTGGGTTTGAGGAAGAGTGACATTCTTGTCTTCCCTTCTTAATTATTTAATTTTTTAAAAGGAGTGAGAACATTTATCAGTAGATTATTATTTGTCAGGCACTCTTAGAAGCACTATATTAACTTACTGATATTTTTAATAACCTTATAGTGCAAGAGTATTATGATAGTATCCTGATTTTTTTAGATGCACAAAATTCAAACATGAGCAGTTAAAACTTGCCAAAGTCACAGTGCCTCTAAGTAGCAGAGCAAGGTTTCTCAACCAAGTAGTCAGGTTCTGAGCTTATCCAGCACATCAATCTGTAACTACCCAGTGGGTTTCCTTTGCCCGCTGCCTAGACAGAGCTGATTTATCAAAACAGGGGGATTGCAATAGAGAAAGAGTTTAATACATGCAGAGCCGGCCTTATGGGAGACCAGTGTTTTATTATTACTCAAATCAGTCCCCCAAAAATGCAGGAATAGGATTTTTTAAGGACAATTTAGTGGGCAGGGGGTCAGAAAATGGGTAGTGCTGATTGGTCAGGTCAGAGATAAAATCATAGAGAGTTGAAGCTGTCCTCTTGCACTGAGTCAGTTCCTGAGCGGAAGCCACAAGACCAGATGAGAATCTTGCAGCCTCTAGCTGCGTGACTCCTAAACCATAATTTCTAATCTTGTAGCCAATTTGTTAGTCCTCCAAAGGCAGTCTAGTCCCCAGGCAGGAGGGGATTTATTTGGGGAAAGGCTGTTATGGTCTTTATTTCAAAGCTAACCTATAAAGTAAGTTGCTCCAAAAGTTAGTTCGTCCTACACCCAGGAATGAACAAGGACAGCTGGGAGGTTAGAAGCAAGATGAAGTTGGTTAGGTCAGATCTCTTTCACTGTAATAGTTGCCTCAGTTATAATTTTTGCAAAGGTAGTTTCAAATCTAGCTCCACCTCTCCAAAGAAGATTGTGACATGACTCTCACTAACCACATGCAGGTTTTGCTGTATAACCAAAATGTAACAAAGAAAAAGACATTTTTCTGTCTATATAAAATAGTTTTCTGAAGGTGAAACCAAAATAAACATCTTCTATAAGCCTTTGGTCCAGATATAACAGTTAATATCTTAATGAATATTCTTATAGTTACTTTTGGTTTTATAAAGCTTCACTGTAACTTATCAATATAGTGAGCATTTCTCAATGTCATTAAATCTTCATTGAGTGCATGCTTTTGAATGTTCATTTAATTGTGTCAAATTTATTTGATAATGGCTGCTTTTAAAACACATAAACATAGCTGGCTTACTGAATCTTGCTCAGAAGCCTCAGTTAAACATCTTTAAGTAATTAAATTAACCAATCTGTCTGCATTAGTTTTCTGTGCTGTGTAACAGGTTACTAGAAACTCAGTGGCTAAAAATTGCATACATTTTTAATCAAATGGCTTGTATGGGTTAGGAGTCCAGACATGGCTTAGCTGAGTAATCTGCTGTGGGTCTTAAGGCTGCAGTCAAGGTGTCAGCAGGCTATGTTCTTATCTGGGGGCTCAACTGGGAGAGAATCAGCTTTGAAGCTTCCTCAAGTTATTGGCAGTATTCATTTCCTTGCTGCTATTGATCAGATAGCTTCTGTTTCTTGCTAGCTGTGTGCCATAGGCTGCCTGGCCACAAAAGGTCAACTCATCTGTAGTTCCTTGCCCAGTGGCCATCTCCGTAGGCAGTTCACAAGTCATGTGTTTTTTCAAGGCTAGAAAGAGTGAGAACCAGAACTAGCAAAAAGAGTCTTATATAATGTTTCACAATCATGGGCATGACATCCATCATGTTTGTTGTATTCTTTTGATTAGAAGTGAAGACAATAAGGATATGCTACTCCAAAATATGCCAATTTGGCATAAGAATTATTTTGAGTTCTTGAAATCTATTATCTCTTTAAAAGCCTAGTTTCCCAAAAGAACTAAAAAGAACTAAGTTGTCATAAATCCCTTCCCTGGGGGCAACTTTATTCTTCTGGGATACCACATCCAGACAGACATTGTCACAAACTAACACATTCCCATGTAATTTCTTGAGAGCCCAAATACTCACTTGCTTTTCCATAAGTGCTCTTTCATCTCCTCTTTCCCCTAGGAAGTTAGGTATATTGACCCCTCCTTTGGTGGGTAGGGGTCACTACCCACTCCTTTGGTGGGTAGGGGTTCAGAAATTTCCAGAGCTGAGTTCAAGTCCTGAATATCCTTGTTAATTTTCTGTCTCATTGATCTGTCTAATATTGACAGTGGGGTGACAAAGTCTCCAACTATTATTATGTGGGAGTATAAGTCTCTTTGTAGGTCTCTAAGAACTTGCTGTATAAATCTGGGTGCTCCTGTATTGGGTGCATATATATTTAGGATAGTTAGCTCTTCTTGTTGCATTGATCCCTTTACCATTATGTAATGCCCTTCTTTGTCTTTTTTGATCTTTGTTGGTTTGAAGTCTGTTTTATCAGAGACTAGGATTGCAACCCTGCTTTTTTTTGTTTGTTTGTTTGGCTTTGCATTTGCTTGGTAAATATGCCTTCATCCCTTTATTTTGAGCCTATGTGTGGTTTTCTTTTTTTGTTTGTTTGTTTTTGAGACAGTCTTGCTTTGTCACCCCAGCTGGAGTGCAGTGGCATGATCTCGGCTCACTGCAAACTCTGCCTCCCAGGTTCACGCCATCCTCCTGCCTCAGCCTCCCAAGTAGCTGGGACTACAGGCGCCTGCCACCACACCCAGCTAATTTTTTGTATTTTTAGTAGAGACGGGGTTTCACCGTGTTAGCCAGGATGGTCTCGATCTCCTCACCTCGTGATCCGCCCACCTCGGCCTCCCAAAGTGCTGGGATTACAGGTGTAAGCCACCAAGCCTGGCCGAGCCTATGTGTGTTTTTGCAGTGGCTGGTACTGGTTTTTTCTTTCCATATTTAGTGCTTCCTTCAGGAGCTCTTGTAAGGCAGGCCTGGTGGTGACAAAGTCTCTCAGCATTTGCTTGTCTGTAAAGGATTTTATTTCTCCTTCGCTTATGAAGCTTAGTTTGGCTGGATATGAAATTCTGGATTGAAAATTCTTTTCTTTAAGAATGTTGAATATTGGCCCCCACTCTCTTCTGGCTTGTAGGGTTTCTGCAGAGAGATCCGTCAATTCATCAAATTCATTCTCTGTCCAGTTTTGTTTTAGTCTGATGGGCTTCCCTTTGTGAGTAACCCGACCTTTCTCTCTGGCTGCCCTTAACATTTTTTCCTTCATTTCAACCTTGGTGAATCTGACAATTATGTGTCTTGGGGTTGCTCTTCTCGAGGAGTATTCCTTGTGGTGTTCTCCATATTTCCTGAATTTGAATTTTGGCCGGTCATGCTAGGTTGGGGAAGTTTTCCTGGATAATATCCTGAAGAATGCTTTCCAACTGGGTTCCATTCTCCCCATCACTTTCAAGAACACCAATCAAATGTAAACTTGGTCTTTTCACATAGTCCCATATTTCTTGAAGGCTTTGTTTGTTCATTTTCATTCTTTTTTCTCTAATCTTGTCTTCACACTTTATTTCATTAAGTTGATCTTCAATCTCTGATATCCTTTCTTCCACTTGATTGATTCAGCTATCAATACTTGTGTTTGCTTCACAAAGTTCTCATGCAGTGTTTTTCAGCTCCGTCAGGTCATTTATGTTCTTCTCTAACCTGATTATTCTAGTTAGCAATTCCTCTAACCTTTTTTCAAGGTTCTTAGCTTCCTTCCATTGAGTTAGAACATGCCCCTTTAGCTTGAAGGAGTTTGTTATTACCCACCTTCTGAAGCCTACTTCCATCAATTCATCAAACTCATTCTCTGTCCAGTTTTGTTCCCTTGCTGGCTAGAAGTTGTGATCCTTTGGAAGAGAAGAGGCATTCTGGTTTTTGGAATGTTCAGCCCTTTTGCTCTGTTTTTTTCTCATCTTTGTGGATTTATCTGCCTTTGGTCTTTGATGCTGGTGACCTTCAGATGCAATTTCTGAGTGGATGTCCTTTTTGGTGATGTTGATACTATTCCTTTCTGTTTGTTTGTTTTTCTTCAAACAGTCAGGCCCTTCTGCTGCAGGTCTGCTGGAGTTTGCTGGAGGTCCACTGCAGACCCTGTTTGCCTGGGTATCACCAGCAGAGGCTGCAGAACAGCAAAATTGCTGTCTGTTTCTTCCCAGAGGGGTACCCACCAGATGCCAGCCAGAGCTCTCCTGTTTGAGCTCATCACCCTGCTGGGAGGTTTCTCCCAGTCAGGAGGCACGGAGATCAGGGACCCACTTGAGGAGGCAGTCTGTCCCTTAGTAGAGCTCAAGCACTGTGCTGGGAGATCTACTGCTCTCTTCAGAGCTGGCAGGCAGGAACATTTAAGTCTGCTGAAGCTGTGCCCACAGCCGCCCCTTCCCCCAGGTGCTCTGTTCCCAGGGAGTTGGGAGTTTTATCTGTAAGCCCCTGACTGGGGCTGCTGCCTTTCCTTCAGAGATGCCCTGCTCAGAGGGGAGAAATCTAGAGAGGCAGCCTGGCTACAGTGGCTTTGTGGAGCTGCAGTGGGCTCCACCCACTTCAAACTCCCTGGCAGAAATTTCCTTTTTTAAAATTTTTTGAGGCAGGGTCATGCTCTGTCTTCCAGGCTGGAGTGCAGTGATGTGATCATGGCTCACTGCAGCCTCAATCTCCTGGACTCAAACAATCCTCCCAAATCGGCCTCCCAAGTATCTGGGACTACAGGTGTGTACCACCATGCCTGGCTGATATTTTTACTTTTTGTAGAGTTTTCACTTCTTAGTACTCCTATGTGTCTGCAGGATGCACATATAAATAAACTTCCTTTTTTTTCTCTTGTTAATGTATTTTTGTCATGCTAATTTATAGGGTCCCAGCTGGATAACCTAGGAGGACATAGGGAAGCTTCCTCGACAGGTCACCACCACACTTAATGAGGAGAGCAGATTACTCAAAGGCACGAACATGAACAGGTAGGGATGTAGTTCCTCAAACTGTTCCCTCTTCACTGGAGCTTCCTTGGTATATAGAGTTGCTCAAGAACAAAGCGTCTCTGTGACAAGTGTTACAGGTGACGGTTTCTGTCTCCGTGATCATTAAGTTAAGGCTCAAACAACGGTTAATTTTCTCTTCCAGGAAATCCTAATATGTGTGGTAAGTGTCTGTAGACAGGCAGTTCAGTGATTCAGTGATACCTTCTTTTTCCTCCGTAGTTTCAGCTGATCCTGAGGAGTGCAGAAGAAAGTGCCTTCAGGTCTCCCCAGAGTAAATTTCATGAAAAACAGGAAGTTAGTAATTGCAGACAGACTACATGAAATATATTATCAAAGTCAGGTGGCAATCTATCCACCCTTTCTGTGTACTGGGATTACAAATCTATGTTGTTTAAGGAAATAATGTGATTTTTAGAGGTTTTTTTTTTCTCCAAAGAGCAAATTTTTTTCATACCACCTACAAAATAGCCTATGTCTTTATTACTTATTTACTCACTTATTCATTTATTCATTCATTGATTTAATAAATACTCTTGAGTTACCAGGAGTAATTTGTTCAGCCTCTTTGTCAGAAGCTATGAATACAGTGGTGAATGAGATATGATTCCTGCCTCAAAAAGGTTAGAATGCATTGGAGAAAACACATTAGAAAAACCTAAACAAACATCTAAAATAGTAATTAACCATGTGACAATAGGAGATACAAAGCAAATTAACAGAATACTGTATTTTATCATAAAATAATAAGGCAAGTTTTATTTCATTAGTGCATCCCAAGCAAAGAGGCTTAGGTTGTAAGTATCCAGGTATCTGCCCGAAAAGCTTCTCAAGATTTTAAGCAATGTGAACAAGCAATAAAAGGAATTATCTTCTGAGCAAACTATCCCTTACCAGAAATCCCTTATCTTTCTCCATTTTTTTCTAGTAGAAAACATCAAGGATTTTTGCGCCCACTCCCTTACACACACACACACACACACACACACACGTTTTAATCTGGCAAATGGTATTCCAAAATATAATTGAACAATTGTTGCTTAATGATTCAGTAATATTACTCAAGATATGTTCACAGAAAATTCTTAATAATTATATTTGATAGAAGCATAGGTAGAATCAAAATTATATGAGCAGTAAGGAATATAGGGAGGTCAAGTGTTTTCTAAGAGCATTTTGTCCCATTATAATCCTACACATTAATTGGGAAAGAAAAGGACTCTTTACATTATTCAGGCTTTGCATTCAGAAACATGATATAGCTCTCCATGTAGCTAAATATTTCATTTTTCTCAGTAAAGTTTTATCAAGTTCTCCCTATAGGTCTTACCCATTTTCTTTTTAGGGTTATTTTAAATAATACATAAGTGTTTTGGTTGCTACTGAGTGTAAACAATGCTTGCCATTATGTCTTCTAATGGTTGCCACTGGTTTGAAATGTAATTGATTTTTGCGCATTTATCTTATATCTGACCATTACTAATTCCGTAAGTTTTGACATTTGCTTGAATGGAAATGACATTCACAAAAGATAGGTCAAGGCTCACAACACTAGTTTTGAGCTCCATTTTTACTAACTAGTTATTTCAGAAACTATTTTTAATTTCTAAATGGTTAACTTTACTTTGTTTAAAGTCTTAGTATTACTTTTTAGCTTTATAGAATGTAGCATACTTAGACTATTGAGACAAGTACAAAGATTTTTTTGAGAATAAGAATACATTTTATAAATGCCCCTTGAGACTTCGAACATCTTTCTTTTAATTCTTCCTCTTCTGTCTTTTTTGGCATGGTACAGTTTTTATTAAAGTTTCAGGAATATGGAAGGTATACAATTTTAAATTTTCAAAATTATAATTTTATTTGTATATTTTGTCAATGGCAAAACTGAGATGCCTTTTTTGATCCATTCCTTTTTATAGTTCTTCCTACCCCTTTCACTGTTTCCTGTCTATATCACTGTAATTTAGTAAAAAAAAATTATTTTAAAAATATTGATGCACAATTATAATATATATAAAATCATTTAGATGAGTATTTAATGACAGTACTATGTATTGCAAGTCCTTTTCCATTATGATTCTCTATTTTGAGCTTTTAATTTAGTTTCCTCTCTTAGACTCGAAAAGGCGGTGTACTGTATAATTTTTTCAGTCTTTGCATAGGTGATTTTCTTTGCACAAGAAATGAGAGAGTAGAGCATACAATTATTTAGCTACAATAAATAAAAGACTCTACTATTTTGTTAATAAAAATTTTCAAGTATTTACAAGCCCACATTGAAGATACATATTGTACAGTGTATAGTGTACTTATAATTGTTAGGCTTAATTGGGTTAAGTATAAATATCTAAGAATAGAAAGAAGCAGTGGAAAAGCTTCTTTTAAACACTGAATATTGTATAAAATCTATAAAGGTCTAGGGATGTCCTTGACTAGAGACTTTTATGAGGAAGAAATGAAGCATTGAACCGACTAAGTCTTCCCCTCATGTTCTTCTGAGTAAAAACACCTGTGGTTTCATTTGCCAAATCTTTGCTCAGGGTGATAGGTGAATACAGGCTTTCTTCTTTCTGTGCTTAAATATCTTTAGAAACTTAAAGGCCATCTGTACCCTAAAGTTAGGTCACGCACAAGTGAAAACTCTCCTGCCATGTAGCCCCACCCACTGCCCAGGTACATAATGCCATGCTTTCATTCTTGTCTGACTTTGTTCTCTTGGTGCTGGGTACACAGTTCTGCCTCTATGATTTAGGCCACTCTGGAACTTGTCACTGGCAAAGACTCTTTATAGTTGCAATTACAACTTCTCTCTACAATTACACCCTGTAAGAGGTCAAGTTGAATATATCAGGGGCCTTATACACACTGCCTACCTACATCTTAACTCATGTAAATCCCAGATGCTGCACTTTAGCAGAGCACTTCTTTGGGGAATATTCAGGTTGTTATTTTTCACTTTCTTAGCAACGAGGTAATCTAAGGAGGTATTTTTCCTTTCATTTCACTTCTATGTCTGTTCTGGTTTATTCTGCAGTGGTAACAGGTGAAAGAATCTGGGGAAATGTGTCTTTGATGATAGGACTCGTCTCTGAGCCACTTCTCAGTACTCAAAAACAGTTTGCAGAAAGGTGGAGTTTCTGGAGGAGGAATGAAGTGGGGAAGCTTTTTCTTTCTCAAGAAATACTTTCTTTTGTATTTTGTCACTACTCTTCCTCCTCTCCATGTTACTATTTAGGTGGGTCCAGTGCTCGTTTCCACTCAGGAGGATCTCTCTTCTGTTGAACACTTAGCTCTTGGAAGGTAAAATAAGGAGTAAGAAGCCATGGTATGGGTGGCTTAAGTGAGTTCTAAGAATTGGATTCGAGTGGCCAGTGTAATACAGGGCAACCAGTTCCATTTCAATTTCAGATAATCAGTGAATACTTTTTTTCAGCATAAGTATGTCCCAATTATTGCTGGGTGTACACTCACACTAAAAAGTATTCTTTTTTAAATCTGGAATTCAAATTTAACTAGGTGTTCTATATCATATTTTTATTTTCTAAAACTGCCAATTTTAGATTTTACTAATGGTCAAGACTGACATGTTGCTCATCCTAGATTACAGTGATAGAAAATGTTATAATTTGAACCAATTTCCAAACTCAGGATAAAGATTTTGTATTTACAATTGTATTATATAACCCATTTAAAGATACACAGGATTTAGGGAGGTAGGGAAATGGAGGTGAAATTTATAACAGCTGTGTAATTTGAAAAATTGGGGATTTGTTTGGTTGGTGAGTAATTAATGATTTTTATGAGAATGTTGGTTTTGATTAATAGGAGTTTTATTTGTTATGAGTAAGGAGAGTAATGGCAGCATTTTTAAAGTAGTGTTTTAATGAGGGAAACTGATAGAAGGTTTTTATGGGGTGATGGAGAGGGGAGGAGGTGACTTATTAAATGCAGAGGAAGGACTTTGGTAGTGTAGAATTATGTCGGTACATAGGTTGTATGTTACGGTAATAAAGTTACAGTTTTGGGGGAAGTGGAGACTTTAATATAGTAAGGAGGAATGTTTCTTTGTATTTATTTATAAGTTGTTGGGGTTTGTCAGAAGTTGGTTTTAGTTGACAAAGTGACCGTGTTTTATATAGAGTTAGGAAGAAAAACAGGCTGTAATGCAGGAGACTGTCCTGCCTAGAGACCCTCCCCATCTGCTTACACTTGCAGAAGGTTTGGAAATTCAAAATCCAGAGGAAATTTCAATACCAGAAGATATTACTAATAATCACCTTATTGCCCTGATTTCACTTTAGAAAATCAATCTTGCCAATGGGAGGAATTAAGCATAAAAGTGTCTGTTATCGCACAACCCCCATAAGCCTCAGAGCATAACCTATAATGTAGGCTAACACCATTTTGGCAGAATTAGCAAATGGTATTTAGTTTTTAATAGAAAATGAGGAAAATAGAAACAAAATTTTCAGTGCAAGACATGAAGTTATATAGCATTCTATCTCTGCTTTCTGAAGTGTCTTTCATCGCACCCTTTTTAACTAGACAATTTCTTATCACTCAAATCTCACATCACCTACTACAGAGAGCCCTCTATGGATCACCTCCCTCTCCCTTGGGGAGTTCTTTGAGGACAAGGATCATTACTTATTCAGCTCTGTATCCCTAGAACCTAGTGAGAGGTGAAGCCAGCTGGGCTTCTGGGTCGGGTGGGGACTTGGGGAACTTTTGGGAACTTTTGTGTCTAGCTAAAGGATTGTAAATGCCCCAATCAGCACTCTGTAGAAACGCACCAATCAGCACTCTGTAAAATGGACCAATCAGCGGGATGTGGGTGGGGCCAAATAAGGGAATAAAAGTTGGCCGCCGGAGCCAGCAGCGGCAACCTGCTCTGGTGCCCTTACAGGCTATGGAAGCTTTGTTCTTTGGCTCTTCACAGTAAATCTTGCTGCTGCTCACTCTTCTGGTCTGCACCACCTTTAAGAGCTGTAACACTTACTGCGAAGTTCTGCGGCTTCAGTCTTGAAGTCAGCGAGACCACGAACCCACCGGAAGGAAAAAACGCCAGACACATCTGAACATCTGAAGGAACAAACTCCGGACACACCATCTTTAAGAACTGTAACACCGTGAGGGTCCACGGCTTCATTCTTGAAGTCAGCCAGACCAAGAACCCACCAAAAGGAACCAATTCTGGACACATTAAGAACCAGCGAAGCTCAAGAAATATTTGTTGAGTGAATGAAGACGTGAAATCTGCAATAAAATTGCATGGAAACAGTAACCACTAAGCAGATTTTGAAATAAGGAGAGCTGTAGAACAATCCAACATGCACAACTGCAAATCTTTAAAACAATATTGGAAAATCATTAAATTAAGATAGGAGTTAATAGGAATTAAGAGCATGAGAAACTTTGAGCTCCATGTTAGAAAAGTGATGTTCAGTGTTTAACCTTAATGTGCTTAAGTTTTAATTAGACATTTCACGTACTGCCTTCTTGACCAGGCCCCATTCTTTAGAACAGAGGACATTCAGCACAGGTAGATATTTATAAAATAAATTTTCCCTATTTTCTAATAAAATAAATAAATTGAACCATAATCACATTGTGTTATTGAGGTCTCATCTAAATTTGTATGATCAGATATAGTGAGTGGCAATATAAAGTGCCACTACATTTTAGAAAATGAAACATTTTTAAAAAATCCCTATTCACTGCCCCACTTCACTTGACTAGCCTAAAAATAATAATCATGAAATATTAAAAATAAATGAATAGGAGCAGCAGGAAGAAGAAGAGGTGAGAACAACCCCCAGACCAACCAAAGCCCACTGTGCAGCTGCATCCCACATCTAACCCCTACGTCCCACCACCATTGCCACTGTGGCCAAGAAAAAGGCTGAAAGGGATGCTGAAGGGAGATTAAAGCTAAGGTGAAGGAAGAACCACAGAGGAACCACAAAGCTGTCTGCTAAACCTGCTCCTCCAAAGCCAGAGCCCAAGCCTAAAAAGGCTCCTGCAAAGAACAGAGAGGAGCCACCTAAAGGGAAAAGCTGACACTGGCAAGAAAGGGGATAACCCTGCAGAACATGGAGATGCTAACACAGACCAGGCACGGAAAGCTGAAGGTGCTGGAGATGCCACATGAAGTGTGTGCATTTTTGGTAACTGTGTGCTTCTGATGACTGTACAGTTTGAAATACTATTTTTTATCAAGTTTTATTAAAACACAGAATTTTGTTTACTTTTCTGTTAAGCTATGTGATGTGGTTTGGCTGTGTCCCTATCCAAAATCTCATCTTGAATCGTAGTCCCCATAATCCCCACGTGTCAAGGGCAGAACCAGGTAGAGGTAATTGGATCATGGGGACGGTTTCTTCCATGCTGTTCTCCTAATAGTAAGTGAGTCTCAGGAGGGCTAATGGTTTTATAAGGGTCTGGAATTTCCCTTGCTTGCACTCAATCCATCCTGCCACCCTGTGAAGAAGGTGCCTGCTTCTGCTGTGCCTTCTGCCACGATTGTAAGTTTCCTGAGGCCTCCCCAGCCATGTGGAACTGTGAGTCAGTTAAACCTCTTTCCTTTATAAATTTTCCAGTCTGGATTATTTCTTCAAAGCGGTGTGAGAACTGACTAATACACTATGTTAGCACACAGAACACTTTACTGTTTTCTGGGGGAGGGGCAAATGTCACTAACATAATGCTTCTGAAGCTGGATTAATATGGGGAAAACCCCTTTCCCCTCTAGCTCTGAGAGACTTTTCTTGGCTCCCAGGAGAAGGGATTCCCTTCTACCTGACTGACCACACGCAGCCACCTTGGCACAAATGCCTTGTGGTATGGAAAAACAAATTCTTTTCGTGTCCTCTTCTCCCTTTCCACCTTCAGCAAAGACTTAACTCATTTAAACCCAGACACCTGTTGGGACCCGACCTCCAATAATTGATTACCAGCGTGCCAGGCAATCTGGACTTTCTGGTGCTGTCACTGAGATGGTGCCCCTCAAAAAATCAGTGGTTCTGTTTCTAGATTGTGGATCTTCACATGAATTCTGCCATTTTTATTTCACTTCCTAAAAGTCAGGGTCGACTTGTGAAAAGTTGTAAAGAACATGCTAAATGTGAAATGTCAGCCCTCACTCTAAACTTCCCCTGTTCAGAGCATCAAATGGAGACTTCACTGGATTTTATAGTGGCTTTCTGATTTTTGGTAGTCCATTGAAGACGGAAGTTTAAAAGTTGTATACTGTTAAGGATTGTTTGCCCATGTCCTGCCTGAAATATCATGACTGTTTATGGAAAGTATCTTTAATAAAGCTGGATACTGTTTGACTTGAATAAATTAATAAATTAATTAATTACATAAAATCTGAAAATATTCTTACCCTTAAACATGGGAATTATATTTCTAGATTAATTCAAGTATAAAACGATTTTTATCAGCAAAGGGGTATATTGATTCATTATATATTGCAACACGGGACAGGAGACAATCTAGCTATCCAGCAATCAGAAAATGGTTAAATAAGTTACAATACCTACGTTCAACTAGAAACTATTTAGCTCCTTAAAATATTGTTTAGAAAAACATTATTCACAAACCATTTATAATACTTCATTGTAAAATTAAATATAATCAAAATATAATTGATACAAAAAGATTATTAGGAAAAGTAATTGGAGAAAGTAGAACAAAAATAACATTTTCAAAAAAATGGTTATTTGACACTTTTTATGTGCCAGACACTTTTCTAAGTATTTTAAGTATGTTAACTCATTTAAGCCTCATAACAGCCTTATGGAATAAGTACCATTATTATTGACAGTTTTACAAATAAGGATGTAAGAAACAAAGATGTTAAGTAACTTGCATAAAGTCACACTTTAAAATCAGTAGAAGAGAAAATATTCAAACAGAGGCTACCAATAGCACAGTTATAAGTATGCATCCATGTTGGCATTTATCACCTTTTAAATTTTTTCTTTATGTTGTGTCATATTGTATATGAAATTATTATATATATAATTTCATTATTCATTACTTAATATTTTCAACAAATAATATTTAATTGAGCAGGACTTTGAGACATTAAGATGAACTGTGCTGTTTCATCTGAACTTGAAATTTTTTTAGTTCTGCCTTACGAAAAAACCTTTTTATACCCTGATATCTGAATATTTAGCAGTGAGGTCCACCATTGATATTAAATTCTTCTCGATGGCAAATAGCATACCAGGATATAATTTAATTGCAATCCTGGAAGGTAACAGAAAAAGATGAGATCACACAGGCCATTAGTCTCGAGGCATAGGTGGAGATCAGTCAAGTGAAAAGGAAGCAGGTGTCTAAGTTAGATGGCAAGAGACACAATTAGTAGTTCCCCGGATTTGCACAGGAGCCTCCTGAGGCTCACGTAACCGCTTCCCAGCAGGCGCGCAGTCTGACACCTGAGATGGCAAGCTGAGCTAAGAAACCTCAGGATAGCAGTCACCTAGCTGGAAACAGGGTTGCTGCTGGAGGGAGGAGAGGGGTATGTGGCAATGCTCCCGCAAATCCCTAAAGAGCGCTGCTCCATTTCCCTGGGCCACAGTCTCTGCAAGGTGTGCTGTAAACACGCCCTGGAAATGCATCTGTTCTACAGTTATTTCCATCCTAGTGTAGCACTCCTGTAGCCTTGTTTCAAGGCTTGTTTCAAGGCTGCAGAAGTGCTACGCTAGGATGGAAATAACTGTAGGTTGGATGCATTTTGTTCTACAGGTTCAAAATGCTCACACTTAAGTACAATCTAGGGACACTTTATTCTAGAACCTGTGTGACTGAAATTATAAATGTGAACACTCCCTTATATGATTCACTTTTTTAAAAAAAATTTCATTGTTGTCTTTTGTACTTTGGCATTATCCAGTCAAAATTAATAACAACAAAAGCTAAGGTATTTTTTCAAGATGAACAGATCTTATAATCTCATTCTCAATAAAAGTAACTTTAATGTGTTGAATCAGGTGACATATCTAGATATCTAGCTTTCTAGTGTTATTCACATGTTTTAGAAGCATGCCTACCTCCATCTCTGTTCCTTTAAATATGAATATTATCAACGAGAAAGGATATCTGAACAACGGCACTAGAAGTAAAGTGATAGAATTTAGTTTATATATTCAAGTCCTAGGCTAAGTGCTTTCACAAGTATTAACATGTGAGAAGAAAATATTCCTCTTGGAGGTGATTGCCACATCATATCCTGTAACGAACAACTTTCCATCACCTGATATTTTCTTATCATAAATAATGTGCATGCATTGCCAAACACTGTAATCTGATTTTCTCTAGGTAACAGCTTGAAACAATGAAATACAACTCTGCTTTTTCTTTTACTAAATAATTGACTTAGCAGGTGTTATAGGACCAGTATTGAGATTCCTCTTCTGGACCATTATAATTTCAAATATTATGCTTCTCCATCTCCACCCATTAGATAGGTATATTGCAATACCTGGGGAAAAAAGGTATAGCTATAGATATATCTCCAAGGACAAATGCTTTGTGTTTTATATGCTTAAACAGATTTTAGGATTGTAAACCCTTTTCAAGTGCCATATTGCTGTAGAAATTAGTTCTAATCTGACAATATTTGTTCACAGTAATGCCCTGTACAAACATATATTGGGGTTGGGTGTTCTAAATTATATTAGTACTAAATCTTTATGAAGACAACTGCTACAACATAATCCCTCTGTCTTCTGGATAAACTGTATGTCAACACTGTGTACAGTTGGCTAAATTTTCAATGTGTATCAATTGTGGATTTGAACAAACTAGGCTCCTCTATAAATGTTCAGTCCTTACAAAGTTAGCATCTTTATCTGAGTTTATTCTATTTATCAAATTGACTGCAGTATTAGTAAAAGGGAATACTGCTATAGATACTTAGGATGAATGCCATGTCTTTCTTAGTGACATTTCCTGATTAATGTTTAACATAATGTGCTAACAGAGCTTGCACGTGGAGAGCAGGGCATCAGAATGCTTAAATACAAGGCCCACAGTTGCTAACTAAAAGTCACGAGCCCTGGATAAGTCATTTAACTATTCTAGAATCAGTTTATTAGTGTCTAAACTATCTCGGAGCCCTCAAATCCAATCAGCCTATGTATCTCTTCTAAGACAAGCCATGGGTTTCTGTTATTTATCCAGTAAACAATTTTTTAACCTCTATTACTATTCAAACAATGTAGGATGTATAGCATTGCACAAATTTCTTTCACAGATATTACCATGTAGATGCCAAATCATACAAAATGCAAGAAATTATTAAGGACTGTAATCAGCATCACAGGAAAGATGAAACGTTTTCTGGAATTTCAAAGAAAGGAAAGCACACTGCATCCCATAGTCAACAAATAATAAAGATCTACCAGATGACAGACAATGTGTTCAAGCCTTGTGTTTCATAGATAGATAAAAAGCAGGCCTTCTCCTAACATTTGTGAGGCACAAAGCAAGAGTGTAGCTGGAGGCCTGCATGTCACATGTCTTTATATTTAGAAATTAGACTAACAAACTATTATACCAAGTATGTACTATCAGCCTACTATAATGAGCCTAATTTTACAATGACCTCAAAGAGCGAATAAAAATTAAAATTCTCAGACTTTTCAGACTTCCTTACCCCTGGCTCTGCCCCTACTGCTCCATCCTCTCCCTTTATTTTCCCACCTCTTATTCCTAATCATAACCTAAGGGTCCTCACATGCACTCGTGTGGACACTCCAGGCCTGTGTGTCCAAGCTCCTTCAGTAAAAGAAAAAACTACCATTGAAGAGCTGAGGAGAATCGTAATAGATAGCATTAAAATCATACCATGTGGAAAAAAATATTAAAACCCTGTAGAAGGAAGTTTCTGGGGTTGGTTGCAGAATGTGGAATTGCTCAGTTTGGTTAGAGTTTCAAAAAGAGAAAAACATTAATGCTAAACCCATAAAAATAAGCCTAGATCATAATGTCAAAAGCTAGAAAGTTTGAACTTTATTTGGTAGGCAAAGAAGAGGGATTTGAAGGTTATTGAGCAAGGGTGACATAATCAAAGCTGTACTTTAGGAAGATTAATTTGGCAGCCGAATGCAGAATGAGTAGATTAGAAGCAAGACTGGAGGCAGGGAGAAGAGTTATAGCAGTAGTTTAGGTAAGCAGTAATAAGACTGTTAACTAGGGCTAGGGTAATGTACAAGAAGAAAGGGTGGTGTGAGACAGTAGGGAGAAGGAATTGACAGCCCCTGATGAATCACTGGTAATAGGGGAAAGGAGAGATAAATCAAAGAGCACTCAGAGGTCTTGAGCTTCTGTGACTAAAAAGGAATATTGGAAGCCATCAGCAAAAAGTCAGGAGGAGGAGCCAAACTGTGGGGTGAAAATGGTGAGAGGCATTGATGTGTGTTGTGTTAACAACATTGGCAAATCTCCACCCAGGTGAAAATGGCATTGAGACTTATTAATGCAGATCTGGAACATGGGAGAATCATCAGGAAATCTCATAAAGAGGTGAAACTCTTAAGTCTGACTTGTTTGAAATTAGTTGTGGAAGCTATTCTTTATGCAATCTCAATGTCTACAGGTTTTCAAAATTTTCTCTGGCTCATAGGTTAGTTCCTTGGATTTTCAGGTTGCTAAAAATAATATATGTGTATTCTGAACAGTTATTTGTAAACTCTGGACCAGTTAATTCACTTTGGCAAGTTCTACCTTATAATCGATAGCACTGTGGTCTGCTTTGTCAGGATTTGGTGATAACAGTTCACATTTCTTTTCCTGCCACAAATCATTTCCCAATATCAGAACATTCAGTTTTGAGAATTTTGACTTTGTCCAGATTTAGACTTTATGCATTTGTCTAACTTAATGCTTACAAACAGTGAGTCAGCCTTTGGGCTGACAGATCTCTCAAACCTACTGCGAGGTGCCAGAAGCTCTTATGGCTCTCAAGTGACACATCTATTGGTTGATTACAAAAGTCATTGCCTTTTGTTCTCACACATATTAGCTACTAAGATACAAACACCCAGACATGCACATCCATGCACACACACAGAGAAGCACATACACACACACAGAACTCACAATCTCAAGCAACAATAAAGATGACTTAATTGAGTTAATGCCTTTACTCCTGTGTTCTCAATAACATTACCCAATAACTCCTCTTCAGTTGTCCCTGACGCACCCAAATATTTCAGTCATTGTTGAAGATCTCAGGATGGCTGCCATTTATGCCAGGATGGAGAAAGAAGCCTTATTACAGTGAGAAAATCTCAGTCTTTGGGCAAACGGAAACAGAAACCAGCAACTGGGCTGCACACATTTCCCGGGAGGGACAAAGTCTATGTAAGGTCATTTTAGGTCTCTGCTTGCCTCCACTTTAGGAAAAATGCCGCTGCCAAACCCTTTGACTCTATCAATGCCTCAGCTTTCAGAGTTGATAGCTAAACCTATATCACTAATAAAAAGATTTTTATAAGTCTCCTCTTTCACATGTATCTCCAACCCAGGCAGCGTGGTGAAACATACAGTTCATAATAAGGGAATGTGGCCTCCCTCAAGCATTTCAGGGTGAAGGCAAACTGTGGGTGTTAAAAGGGAAAATATTTAAAGATCGGTGGTGGTTTTCTGCTAACAGAAGTGTCAAGTTTTTAAAGGGGACATGTGGCACTAATAAAAGCATTTCATGAATAAAATATATAAGACGGACAAAACCAAAAATAGAAATAATATCTATAACATGCTATATAATGACTTTTGGGTTGGCCAATTACCTATTGCCTCCCACAGCAAACAAAATCTGAAAAAGAGCAGACAGATACACAGTCTCCCATTTTTGCTGGAAAAAAATGCTCTTTTCATCAGAACTTTGACCTACTTCTTATATATCTTGCCAATGTTTGCTTGATCATTCGTTTATTCCTTGAGTAAATTCCCAGTCAAGCCTAGTTCTCCTTACCTGGCCTTCACCTATTAAAGCCCTGGACAGACTGACTCTATTTGCTTCTTTAACTTTCATAACTTTTCAGGATGCTCTTGACCCTGAGTCATAAATATACATACATGTAACTGAAGAGTCATTTATAGGCCAGCAGTCGTCAAAGGGACAAATATGCATGTTCCCAAAGTATGTGTAACTACTTCGAAAAAGTAAAGAGGCCTTAAAACTAAATTTCTTAAAAGCTAGGGGAAAAAAAAAAAACAGAGGGAATGTACCATAGGCAATATATGAGACTTCATTCGATCTGGGTTTGAATTATGGGATAAAACTAGTAAGCGCCATTAGTGATTCTGAAGATTAGTTGATACAAACATTTTCAAAAGGTAGTAAAGGATTTTTTTAATATTTGTCTTCTCAACTCACTATATGGTATTTTCTATACCAAATTACATTAAACAATCATTTATATCTTCTATTTTTACTAATAAAAGAGAAAATAATTAGACTTTGGATTTGCAAGTACCACATTGAAATTTATGATTTTCATTAGATTGCTAACTATTTTTTAAATACCAGGAGTACTCTTTACCACTACCTTTGAAGATCCTAGGAATCTGATGTTCTCAGTTGGAAGCCATTTCTTAAGTTATTAGGCAGGTAAAATGGATTAAATGCTGAGTTAAGGCAGGCCACTAAACCCATGATGAAATTAGAGGGGTCAGGATTTATGACTCGACTTTCTTTAGCAAAAGAAGGGAAGGTGAGCCCAAGCAACAGACAGAGCTTGATGAATGAAGGAAACCAGGTTGATGAGAGGTGCTAAAGTCAGACATCAGACTCATGGGAAGGAGGAAGATAAGGCAGGGTAGTCAAGCCATTGAATGATCAACACATAAGCTACAGTGTTATGAGACAACAGTGACTGGTTAAGGGGAGTAAGGCAACCTTCCTGCTGGGGAATAGATAGTGGTCAGGTTACAACAAATTCAAGTGTGGAAAAATTAGATCCAAGTTACACATCTAGTGGGACAACTCAAAAGCTCCAGGAAACCCTGTGATTAGGGGAGATAAGTCATTCTCCTCTTAAAATGATAATTCTCCAAGTAGGTTTTCACAAAAGTCTTAAAAACCATGAAAAAGACTAATAAATAGTAACAACTTCAAGCATTATAAATTAAAAATAAAATAAATTTAAAAAATCACAGGTTTAGCTCCACTGAACTAGATATACAATAGGCCTCTGGCACAGCACAGCAAAGCAAGGATTCCTATTAATTTAAATAGGGTAAAATGAGAAAGAAAATTCACATCAGAACATTCATGAAATAAAAATGCAGGTTCTGAGCAAAGTCAACACAAGTTTACTGTCAGGGCTCAAAGCCTCCTGTACCTACTCCCAATGGGGTGCCACCTTAATGCTTTCTGCTCAGTGTCCTATTGTGTTTGAGTTTTGCCAGTTTGATCTTTAACTGTGAATTTCCTCTTCCTGATTGCACTAAGACAGAATGCAATCTCTTTTTGAAGTCACTTTTGCTGGGTGAATATTTTAAATCTAGGTCTGTGTTATATAGAATATACAGAACATTTGTACCAGTTTACAGAAAAGCTTTAGCAATCATATCACATCTGTAAGCACTATTAATGTCAATGGAAAGGCAGTGAGCCTGATGATCCACATATATCTGCTAAAACTGCTGGAGCAGAGTAGACAATGAAGGAAGGAAAATACAGTATAGAAAACCAGCATGGTGCCAATGAGGTTGAAAAATATTGTAACGCTTTGCTTTTGAAATTTTTTACCTGTAGGATAAATCCATTAAAAATATCAATATAAAACTATGTATGCTGAAACTAGTATTTTAGGGGAAAGTCTTTTGTTAATAAAAAGTTTAATTATTTGCTTTTGACTTTTATTTGTTCATTCATGTTTTGTTTGTAATACATTAAAAGAAGAAAACACAACCACACAATTGGTAGATTATGTAAGACAACCATTGAGATGGAAGAGTTTTCTCATTTCCAAGTTACTGTGAGCATAACTCATAATTGTTAGCAGTTAACAGGTTAAATACGTATTACAGATGCATACATTTTTGTTTGTTTGTTTGTTTGTTGTTGTTGTTTCTTGAGATGGAGTCTCACTCTTCTTGCCCAGCCTGGAGTGTAATGGCACGATTTCGGCTCACTGCAACCCTCCACCTCCTGGGTTCAAGCAATTCTCCTGCCTCGGCCTCCTGAGTAGCTGGAATTACAGGTGCGTGCCACCACGCCAGGCTAATTTTTGTATTTTTAGGAGAGATGGGGTTTCACCATGTTGGCAAGGCTGGTCTCAAACTCCTGACCTCAGGTGATCCACCTTTGGCCTCCCAAAGTGTTTGGATTATAGGTGTGAGCCACTGCACCCAGCCTCATAAAGTTTTATAATATATAAATTCAGATGGATTAAAGAGATAAAGTAGTTTTTAAGAACATCATAATTTTCCTGGGAAAAACAAATATGTATATATAGGAGCCTATTTAGTTTTCATCAATGATGACTGAACTCAGTATAAAATTGATATAAAAATTAAAGAAAAAGGATGGTAGAGATCTAAGTTTTAAAAATTAAGAAATAAATAAAAATAAGATGCAAATTACAAACCCTGTGCAAAAAAATCCAATATAAGTGGCAAAAATTAATATTCCTAATAGAAAAGGGAGTCTTAAAATGGAATATTAAAAAAATTCAAAACATTGAATAAAGGGCAAAGATCTGAACAGCTAATTTCAAAATAAAAAATACATACAGTTTAAAATATAAAAAAAATTATTTAACCTTATGTTATGAACTGAATTGTATCTCCCTATTCCACCCCCTAAATTCATACATATTGAAGCTGTAATCCTCAATGTGATGATATTTGAAGGTAGGGCCTATGGGAAGTAATTAGGTTTAGATGAGGTCATGAGGATGGGATCTTGTCTAAACCATATGATAGGATTAGTGTTCTCAAAAGAAGAGATGACACAGAGCTTGCTTCTTCTCCCTCTGTCTCTGTACACGTGCACTGAGGAAAGGCCATGTAAGGACATAGCTGGAAGGTATCTGTCTGCAAGCCAGGAAGGGAGCTATTACCAGGAGCCAAATAGGCCAACATGCCAAGCATGTTCACTCACACTTATAATCTCAGAATTTTGGGAGGCTGAGGCGAGCAGGTTGCTTGAGCCCAGGAGTTTGAGACCAGCCTGGGCAACATGGCAAAACCCAGCATCTACAAAAAATACAAAAAAAAATTAGCTGGTGTGATGGCGCACACCTGTAGTCCCAGCTACTCGGGAGACTGAGGTGGGAAGATCACCTGAGCCCAGGAGGTCGAGGCTTCAGTGAGCCATGATCATGTCACTGCACTCCAGCCTGGGCAACAGAGTTGACTCAAAAAAAAAAAAAAAAAAGGCCAACACCTTGATTTTGGACTTCTCAGCATCCTGAACTATGAGGAAGAAAATGTCAGTTTTTTAACCCACTCAATCTATAGTATTTTGTTATGGCAGTCCAAGTGCACTAAGACACCTTATTTGTGTTTTTGTTATTTGTAATGAATCCCATTGATATTACCTGAGTTTATGCTAAAGAGGTGACTTAGGATGGGATCCCTAGAGAGCCTCAGGATGGAACTGGTCGCCAGAAAGGCCAAATGATCAGTAAGTTGGAACTTTCAGCTCCATCTACTGATCTCTGGGAAGGGAGTAAGGAGGCTGGAGATTGAGCTCTATAAAAATTCTTCAACAGCAAGATTTGATGAGCTTCCAGGTGTCTGATGCTAAACATATAAGGAAATGCTGGGAGGGTGGCATGACCAGACAGGGCATGGAATTGTGGAGCCCTGTCCTCCTACCTCGCTCTGTATAGCTCTTCTATCTGGCTGCTTATCGATATTATTTGTAACATCCTTTAAAATAAATAGGTAATTGTAAGTAGTATTTTGCTGAGTTCTATGAGCCACTCTAGCAAATTAATTGAACTTGAGGCAGAGATTGTGGGAGCCCCAATGTAGAGCTGATTGGTCAGAAGCAGAGGTCACAACTGTGGCTTGCAATTGGCATCTGAAGTGAGGACCGTGTTGAGGGACTGAGCCCTGAAAACCCAAGGGATCTGATGCTACCTCCAGGTAGATTGAGTCCGAATTAAATTAAGTTATAGGACACCTGGTTGGTGTCCACTGGAGAATTGCTTGGTGATGGGGAGAATCTCCACGCACATTTTGGTAACCAGAGGTGAAGTATTCTGTGTTGAGTATTGAATATGTTAAGTGTGTAAGAGTAGGAAAACACTTTCTTTTCCTACCTCAAATAGAAGCGCAAATCAAAATCCTAGGTTCCATTTTTCATATAAAATTAGCAAGTATTTAAATATATAGTAATACCCTGTGTGCGTGAGTGAATGAAGACTATAGATGTTTTATATACTTTTGGTGGAAGCATAAGTTGGTATATATAGTTCACAATTTTTCGATCTGTATTGATTGTTAAGTAGCTATGACCTTCAATCCTATAATTCAATTTCTAGGAATTTAACTAGAAGGTAGTTTATCAGAATGTGATTTAGGATAGGAAACAATGTGAAATAATCTACACATCCAGTGTTAGGAGGGTCACTTAAATAAATTTTATGCATAGGATGGGATATTTCATATCTCTATATATAACTTAGATTTTCAAGTTCCTGTTTTCAGGTAACAAAACAAAGACTGGATTTTCCTTTTCTCTGCTTGGATATCAAAATATGAAGTCAAAGATAATAGAAAGATCAATCTTTATTCAGTCTTTATAATGCCAGAAAATATCTGTAGCCTTAAACACAGTGAAGGTTAACGGGACTGCAGAAAGATACTAAAGAGGAGCCTCAAGGTTGCAGATTTCAGACAAAGTCAACAAAGTGTAGTTTTTCAAAGTAGGTGGCATATACTAATGGAAGAAATCCAGCAATCCCATATTTAAAAAATATGACCCAGCTGCAGGCAGGAAGCTTCCTGGTCCTAGATTGGCAACAAGTTGATGCCAGAGGGACCAGCCCAAGTGAGAAGTAGCAGTGGCCAGCCATATTTACAGGAAGCAGTCTGCAAGCAAGGCAGAGCAAAAGGGAGAATCTCTACATTTTGAGAAGCCCTGAAGCTTCTGATCACTGCGGCTAACAAAAAATAAGAGCCAGGGTCATGTCTGACCCTGCTTCAAAAGAAATTTTATTATGAACCAGAAGAAATTCCTACTCATGTAAAATATGGCTGTAGCCTGACCCTCAAGTGATTCTTGGGCAAATACCTGGGCAAGAATTAACTTCAATCAAATATGTGTACAATTTGAAAAAGAAACAGTGCAGAAGCTATATATGTACAGCAGATTATACCTATATATAATTATATAGAAAATTACAAGTGATTCAACAAAAACAAATTGCAGATAATTAACACAAGAAAAAATTGTTATGTCTTCCATGTCATGGGAGATATGAAAATTGTCATCAAACATAGCATAGCAAATCAATATTTTAAATAACAACCTTTTAGATAAAAAATCTTAAAGCAGATAAATGAGTTTAGAGAAAATATATATAATAAGACACTGAAACAAGAGAAATAAAACCAATCAGCAAAGACATGAAATGGCAGAGATGAGGAAAGAAGTAAGAGATAAATAGAAACTATCATGGAAATGAGAATCTCACCAGAAGCAGCACAGAAGAGAAAGACAAACTGGAATGCCAGTGAGGAAGAGCTTGGGAAAGATGAGCTAATGAAAGTCAAAATAACTATTCAAAAGAAAGTTACTGTTGAGGAAGAAAGTAGAATAAATGGAATTTTCAAATACTTTAATTTTTAGTTTTTTAAAATTTCTAGAAATGAACTAGTTTACAGTCCCACCAACAGTGTAAAAGTGTTCCTATTTCTCCACATCCTCTCCAGCACCTGTTGTTTCCTGACTTTTTAATGATTGCCATTCTAACTGGTGTGAGATGGTATCTCATTGTGGTTTTGATTTGCATTTCTCTGATGGCCAGTGATGGTGAGCATCTTTTCATGTGTCTTTTGGCTGCATAAATGTCTTCTTTTGAGAAGTGTCTGTTCATGTCCTTCGCCCACTTTTTGATGGGGTTGTTTGTTTTTTTCTTGTAAATTTGTTGGAGTTCATTGTAGATTCTGGATAGTAGCCCTTTGTCAGATGAGTAGGTTGCAAAAATTTTCTCCCATTTTGTAGGTTGCCTGTTCACTCTGATGGTAGTTTCTTTTGCTGTGCAGAAGCTTTTTAGTTTAATTAGATCCCATTTGTCAATTTTGGCTTTTGTTGCCATTGCTTTTGGTGCTTTAGACATGAAGTCCTTGCCCATGCCTATTTGTGGAAGTCAGTGTGGCGATACCTCAGGGATCTAGAACTAGAAATTCCATTTGACCCAGCCATCCCATTACTGGGTATATACCCAAAGGACTATAAATTATGCTTCTGTAAAGACACATGCACACGTATGTTTATTGCGGCATTATTCACAATAGCAAAGACTTGGAACAAACCCAAATGTCCAACAATGATAGACTGGATTAAGAAAATGTGGCACATATACACCATGGAATACTATGCAGCCATAAAAAATGATGAGTTCATGTCCTTTGTAGGGACATGGATGAAATTGGAAATCATCATTCTCAGTAAACTATCGCAAGAACAAAAAACCAAACACCGCATATTCTCACTCATAGGTGGGAATTAACAATGGGAACACATGGACACAGGAAGGGGAACATCACACTCTGGGGACTGTTGTGGGGTGGGGGGAGGGGGGAGGGATAGCACTGGGAGATATACCTAATGCTAGATGACGAGTTGGTGGGTGCAGCGCACCAGCATAGCACATGTATACATATGTAACTAACCTGCACATTGCACACGTGTACCCTAAAACCTAAAGTATAATAATAATAAATAAATTAAATAAATAAATAAATAAATACTTCAAAGATTCTTGAAAAAAAATATTTCTAGAAATGAAAGATAACTTGCATATACAGATTGAAATATCCTATCATGTCCTAGAAAAATCTGATCCAGGATCAAAATTGAGTCAAATGTTGGAAAAGTTTCTGGACTTCAAAAGTAAAGGGTCGGGAGGAAGAATCACTAACATTTAACTTCATGAAAAGTAAAAACCAAAATAGATGCACAAGCATATGTGAAAGTAAAACGGTCTTTGCTTTATGAAGAAGCTGGCCTAGGTAGGGTTACAAATGGGTTTTACTGAACTTAAACAGCTAATTCCTACATCTCTGAAAATAATCAGAATAGAAAAATAGATGGAAAAATTTCAAACCCACTGTAAGAGACTGACATAAATCCAATTCCAAAAGCTGTTAATTATACCATCTAAAAATAAAACTGTCGACTAATCATGTGTTTACAAACCAAAATAAAATATTAACAAATTAAATATAACAGTGTATTTAAAGAATAATACACCAATATCAGTATAGTGAACCCCAGAATACATGTAAGCTTATACTAGGAAAACCATTAATGAAGTTTTTGACATTAGCTGACTAAAAGAGAAATATGAATAAAGAAAAAAGGGCCACATCAATTTCTAATTTTAAAATGAAAGGAAATAAAATCAGGTAAAGTTTCCCTACAGAAATCTAGAAAGGAAACGTACCTAGAAAGAAATAGGAAGTAATTCTACTGAACTTTGAAAGATCAATGCCATCATTCATTATTTCATTTGCACTCTTATAAATCAGAATAAAACCTGAGAAAGAAATCATTGACATGCTTGTTAAAAAAGAAAGCAACCTAGCTTTCACTAGTTACAATCAATTTAGATTAAAAAACGGATAAACACAAAAGTGTATACAGACACAAATAATCCATGAAGTAGAAATTAGAACAGAAAATATTTTCAAAGATACTAGAGGATAAATATTTTCTAAACTACAGGAAGAACTTAATGTGCATATGAATGAGCATAATTTCTCTTAGAAATACGTGCATTTATGCTCAATAATCGGCACTCAGACAGAGTCTATCAATGTTACTGGATTTAATATATTAAATAAGCAAGTCACATATAGGAGAAAAAAAGAAGTTAAAACATAAAGTAGACAAAAGAATGGACATAGAAAAATTAATAACAATTTAAATGTGTCTGTATAAATATATATTGTGAAAACAGAGTGATGTATGATCATTTCAACAGATACAAAAAGTTTTGATTGAACTGAAAAAGAATTGACTTTTAAAATTTGAAAAATGGTTACTTCCTCTAATTTTTAAAAAAATTACTATGTGTGAAAGAACTGAAGCCTGTTTCGTCAATTCAAGATGACTCACAAGTGCTCTGAGGGGCATGTTTCAACCTCCCTAGCTGCAGCCAGCTCACTTAACCTACTTTTTTTTTTTTTTTTGTCTTTTTGACTAGAGGCATGTTTCTGGAGGCCTTTGGATGTTGGATTTTAACAACAACCTTAGAGAAATTGTTAAAAAGATTTATGTACATACTTAATATGGAATACTCTGCAGCTTTAATAACGCAGACAGATCTCCAAGACATATTTTTATATGAAAAGGCAAGTTGCTGAACTATATGAAAAGTATGTTCAAATTCATATTAAAAAAAAATTACATATGTAAAAGAATTCATGTACTCAACAGTTGAATATCAAATTATTCATTTGGGAAGAAGTAGAGGGAGATTTGAATTAAACTTAGATGTTTTATTCTATGTATTTCTGAAATGTTTGGATCTGTCCATAAAAATATTTTCATGTATTCTGTGTTTAAAAATTAAAATACATTTTTAAAGGATTATCTGATAAAGGCCTAAGTTAGACATCGCCAAGTGCTAATTACGCTAATGAATTGTTAATAAGCTTGAATCTGCAATGTTTTCTTGTAAATAGCTTTTGTGGGGATTTTTGTTTGTTTGTGGGGTTTTTTGTTTTATTTTATTTTATTTTTTTGAGACGGAGTCTCGCACTGTCGCCAGACTGGAGTGCAGTGGCGCCATCTCGGCTCACTGCAACCTCCGCCTCCTGGTTCAAGCTATTCTCAGGCCCCAGCCCCCATAGTAGCTGGGACTACAGGCGCTCACCACCACGCCGGGCTAATTTTTGTATTTCTAGAAGAAGTGGGGTTTCCCCATGTTGGCCAGGATGGTCTCGATCTTTTGACCCCGTGATGCCCCTGCCTCGGCCTCCCAAAGTGCTGGGATTACAAGCATGAGCCACAGCACCCAGGTAGGGTTTTTTTGTTTTAGTATTTTTCTTCGTTTTTGTTTTTGCAAAGGCGTTCTAAATGATAGTCCATAAATTCAGAAGGAAAGGCATGACACCTGATCCCAAAAGTATTTACTCTATCTACTAATGGGTAGCTGAATGAAAACATACGTTTAGCTTAAACTTTTTATCTCATTAAAATATATAATGCCCTGAAGTAGATAGTACTTTAAGTAATCAGTAACTGTATTTAAAGGCAGATGATTTTTTATCCCTTTCTTAGGAAAAGGAAGACAATGAGAAAACTTGAAATAGAGAGTGAGAATATCTAAAGGAAAAGAGGGAGAATTGCAGGTCTGGAAATACCATAGATAAACTTACATACTTGCTAAAAAATACCTAGGGCTTGAATTGTAAGTTAACACAATCAGCAAGTCTTCTGCATTAAAATATCAGAGGAGAAGGATGAACGTGGTCACACGAAGAAAGAGTCTTAAATCATTAGCTGTTTTTAATATTTTAAAATATAAAACAGAATTTGGATTTGGTAATGTTTAAATGAAAAAGAAAAATAGGAAGAATCTTTATATAAATACTGATGTAATAGACTCCAACAGGATTAGAGCACATTTACTCTTTACTATCAGAGCACATTTTTAATTTCTGATGAATATTTTCCAAACAATTTACACTTTAAATTTGACAAACAACTAAATATTGAAGATGTGAAATATGGCAGGAACAATTGTCCCAAGCATTCCAGTCTGCATAACAAAATAATGTTATAAAACTATTAGGTTAAATTTAAATCCAACATAATTGATTTTGGATTTAAAAAACAAGACAAAAAATAATTATATGCACAATTTTTTTAAAATACAAAACAAAAGGAAAGTTTGTCCAGGCTAGACTGTCCAAACAGCAAAAATTCATGTTAGTCATAATGTGGTGTTATGGAAGGTGTTATAAACTATTCACCTAAATATTGCCCTACTCAAACATTTTCATTCTCTTAGGGATTTCAGATAGACTTTTACAAAGGAGCAGATTGTTACTAACTTCTTCAGGGTGTGTGTGTGTGTCTATTAATTAAAAACAGAGCATTCTTCTCAGTATTCTAAATATCCTCTGACTTTTAAAAATAATGTATTTGCAGAAATATTAACATACTCCATTTGGCAATAAAGGTGGACAGGAAATTTAAGCACTGCATGGGAAGGATAATAAGATAACCTTTAAAGCCCCTTTCAACTCTGAGAGTCTGTGATTCCAAACCAAAGGAGGCTGCAGTTAAAATGTAGATGTGAATTGAAATCATCTGCTAGTTTCAGACAATGCTTATAAGCTAGATTTTAGGCTTATACTCCTTTTTATCTAGTTTAATTAAGAATGAGTTGGGTTTTAAATAAAAATATTAGTAATATCCTATTAAAAAAACAAATGATTCTATCCAGGAGAGATCATTCACAACTGGGAAATACAAATGTTCCTTAATATAACATTATATTTTACAGTCGTCCGGAGAAGCACCACAGTCTCTTCAATCGCTCTTATCATTTGCTTGCTTCTACTTGCAAGTGTATACCATGCTCACGTTTTTCAGCAAATAATTGTTATTTGAAACTCCCTGGCTTCTGGTGAGAGGTCACTGGCTTTATAGAAGACATTAAAACATTTGTTTTTATAGCTATTATTCCTGGTTTTATTTTTATGACTTTCAATTTTGATACAATTTTAAACTTACAGAAATTATGCTGAATAGTCCACGAAAGTTCCCCATAACTTTTAATGTGCTTCAACAACTTTATAATTTACTTCTTGTTTTGGCATTGTCTCTGAACATAGACTCACACACGCACACATACACACACACACACACACACACACACAGTTCTACAGCATTTCAGAGTTCCTTGGAGATTTCTTGCTTCCTTATCCCTAAATATTTGTGTGTATTTTCTAAAAGCAAGACATTCTCCCACATAACAGTAATACAATTATCAAAATCAGAAAATATTATTATCTAAACCAAAGGCTGTATTCAAATTTGTCAATGTAACAGTAATGTCCTTTTTAACTTCCTCCCAACCCCCACCACTGGTCTAGGACCCAATTCAAGTCACAATTTGCAATTAGTTGCTATATCCCTTTAGTCTCCTTTAATTTAGTAGAATTCCTGAGTCTTTCTTAACTTCAGTATTTTAGAAGAATACAGGCCAACGATTTTGTATAAGAGTTACAGGCCAAGAAGATATTAATGAGATTGATATCTAATACCTATTCTTTTGGGAAAACCATGACTATGTGGGAATTATAAGACAGATAAAAGGATGCCTTCTTTTTTCAGACTCATTCATCCAAAGGGGACACTTTTATGCAATTGACTTATTATATCTAATTGATTCACCCTCAATCAATGCACCAATTCCGCGAGATGAGATTCAGCCACTCTTAGTGTCTGCTTAATGCTATAGACGAACAATAAGATCGAAATTTTTATGTTTTTTTTAAAGTTCTTTTTATATGGATCTGCTATGGTCTGAATGCATGCTAAAAATGTCATGTGTTGAAAACTTAATCCTAAAATCCATATGTTGACTAGAGGCGGACCATTGGAAGGTAATGAGAATTAGGTAAGATCATCAGGGTGGAGCCCCCATTATGAGATTAGTGACTTTATAACAAGAGGAAGACAGACCTGAGCTAGCAGCTTGCTCTGTTTTGCCACATCATGACACAGCAGGAAGGCCCTCACCAGAAGCCGCTGCCATGTCCTTGGACTATCTAGCCTTCTAAACTTACAAAATAATTTTATCATGAGCCAAATAAACTTATTTTCTTTGCAAATTACCCAGTATCAAGTATTCAGTTATAGCAACAGAAAAAAAACAAAGACAGGTTCAATTAAACAAGTTTATTCAAATACATAATGTGTAATGACTTAAATTTTTATATAATTATTATAATTTTAACTGACACATTTTTTTTCTCTGCATAGAATTGATACTGAACAAATGTGAGTATTTTGAGTATTTTTATAACTTAAAACTAACCCCACATAGAATTATCACTAGTGCGAAATGATTTGGGTGCCAGTGATTTCCCTTCCTTGTTTTGTTTAATTCTTCTGTGTTTTGTAGCAGTGTAAAAGAAATGTTCCAGGTTAAATCCATATGTCACATTGGACAATGTTCCAGGCTAAATCTGTACCTGACACTGGACTTTAAGAATTCCAAAGTCCTCTTCTGTAAACTCAGAGCATTTCCTATTGTTATTGGTGTTGGGGGTTGGTAACTTTAGCCATGAAACTCTAGATTCAAAGACTTAACGAGAAAACCCAACTCATGAAGCAGATGACATCAGCTAATTCACTGCACAGATTAAAGCTAAATAGGGGAGAAGGAATGGAACAGCGTTCACCTGTTGTACAACAACTTAGAAAGGGTCATGAGGAGCTTTAGTTGAAATTCATTACTCTGTTTAATCACTCCCTGGGTTAGCTTAAACTGATTTCTTCTGTCTCTCTAGTGTCCTTAGGATATCTTAAACTCCTCTTGGGTAGGTACTGAGTTGTCTCTCTCCCGGGACATATCACACTTCTTTGCTGCTGTATATAACATTAATAAACATGGGTTGTTTGTTGAGCTGAGTAACCTTATAGTCCATATTATTGTCTGATATGCATAGCGTTAAGATATATTTGATGCTCTTTAAAAAGATGATATGAAAAATAATTCTCAATTTTAAGTTCCTCAAAAGCATTTAGGTATCTGAACATAGGCACTTTTCCACAATTTTACATCATCAACAGCAAAAGACATCCCCAAATTTATTGAAACTTTGAAAGGATACAGTTCATTAAAGTTCTATGAGGATAATGGCTTTTCAAAATCTCAAAATTTTTTTACCACTCTTCAAATAGTCTATTTTTCTGATGTTTTTCTCCATTATTAGGTCAATAAAGAATAACAACATTTGAAAGATGCAGTCCTTTGAAAAGGCTTCACAAAAAAATTAAATAAAAATACTTTAGCCAAACATACTAACAAGATTATAATAGCTCTCATAATCTAACTTACATTTACTCTGTAATTACCCAGCAAAAGGTGCAGAAGTATAATTCACTGATGTTGCAGAATAGCAAACAAAGGGATATGTGATGAAACCGTGAACTAGGAGATAAAATTAGTCACTGCTACTCCTGCTCTTTTTGATGCCACCAGCACTACTCAAAGCAAATGCAGAATGCCATCCACAGCTTCATTCCTCACATGCCTTTCCAATAATGCCTTTTTCTTTACCTGCTCTATGAACAGTTGTTCTTCTCTTCCTAATAAGATAAAAAAATGTATGTGAATTCATTGAAAACCATAGACAGCCTTATCACAAAAAAGGCTGAAATTTCAGCAGTGCCATTGCAACAATCTGCAGTACAAGACAAAAAATTGAGAAAAAAGAAAATGTAGACTTAATTAACTGGTGATCTTATACCTTAGAATAATTAATGATTGAATTCAAATTAGACCATCACCCATAAAGATTCTTAGTTTTTTATGATTATATTATCACATATTAGATTTCAGTTAATTATTAATTCTGGAAAATATTAAAAAGATTCAGTGACTATCTTTTTTTCTGGCTTTCATATTTAAATGAGACTGTGTTCAAAAATTTTTTAAAGAAACCAGACTCAATTTAGTTTCCAAATATTTCAAAAATTCAGATTAGTAAATGACCACCAATTTTTAACTCCTTTGATACAATTTGGATTGTTTACTTGAAATACTATCTTGAATATAGTAATACAAATAGTAAATTAGCTGGATGCGGTGGCTCATGTCTGTAATCCCAGCACTTTGGGAAGCCGAGGTGGGTGGATCACCTGAGGTCAGGAGTTTGAGACAAGCCTGGCCAACATGGTGAAAACCGTCTCTACTAAAAATACAAATATTAGCTGGGTGTGGCGGTGGGTGCAGAAGAGGCTGAGGGAGGAGAATTGCTTGAACCCAGAAGGCAGAGGTTGCAGTGAGCCGATATGGCACCACTGCACTCCAGCTTGGGCGACAAAGTGAGACATCATCTCAAAAAAAAAAATGTAAATTATATAAACAGTATTTCAAATAGAAAACATACACAGGTTGGACATATAAATATTTATTCAAAACATATCAGGCCATTGAAACTTGGAAGAGATGATAGTATATACACAGGATGTATGACATCTATAGTGTTCCCCATTGGTAATCTGCTTTCTATTCAGCACCAAAGCAGTAGACATCCCTCCAATTAAGAGTGGGGAATAACGCCATCATTCTTACTGTACTGGGGCAGAAGATACAGGGACATAAAATAAAGGCAACAGGCTAGAAAACCAAACATTTAGATTATAGCACTGACATGTTTACCATACATGCATTCTAAGCTCTCTCCTTCACCATCAGAATACCTAATAATGGTAGGGAAAGGGAGAAAAGAGATAAAGTTAACACTTTTTGCTTAGAGTGTTAAGATTCTCTCTAGTTAAAAAAAAAAACCCAGATATTTTTGCTAAAATTAACTAATGAAAGAGACTTTGGGGACTTTTTATGGCACTCTTAAGATGATATATAATATTAATTATGTAATTGGTTCAAAACTTTTTTCATTATATAGACTCATAGAAATATAGAAATATAGTGAAAGCTATGAACCTACTCCCACATGAAGAAAATAATATTATTTAGGTGCAGCAGATTCATAGATCCTGTGAAGTCTAGCCATAGACCCTCTTATTCTGTGGTCTCTGGTTTATGAGCTCTTGATGTTTAGGAAGTAATTTAAGTATTGATATTGTCATCATGGGGAAAAAGATATGTTTCAAATTCCTCTAAGGCTCATACTTTGAAACCCCTGAGGTTCACAAGATAGAAATTTTTTATTTCTTTATTTTAAAAACCTACAGATTTACTCCATAGTATCAGTTATTTCAAATAAGTTCTTGACAATTGAATATATGAATGAAGAATGCACACATAGATTCTATTTCTTATTTTTGAGTCAAAATTCAAATAATTTTCTTGTTCTATGATTTATAACAAAAACTTGAAATTATCCAAATCAGTCCTTTAATAGAAATAGCAGCAAAATATTGTGTTCTTTATCAAATTTGTTTTTTTGTGACCTTTGACTGAATGCATAAGTGACAATCAAAGCTTTCCTGCAAATAGTGATACAAGACAGCAACACTCCTCGGAGACAGTGGCAGTGTGAGCATAATGTGGCATATACAGTATGAGCATCTGATTTGCACAGTACAAGAATGCATCCAGGCTAAAACAAACTGAGGCTATTAGCCAGCTCTGCTTGAGCATGTTTTTACAATTTCTTAATTTAAAAAAAATTAGAAGTTTATACCAGAACCCCACTATAGGTATAGACACAGACTTGTCATATACTTACATACTCACACATAGAGATAATTATGCTTGAGTCCATTAAAAGTCACTCCTCCAGAAGATATACAAATGGCCAAGAAACATATGAAAAAATGCTCAACAACACTAATTATCAGGGAACTGCAAATCAAACCACAATGCAATACCACTTTACTCCTGCAAGAATGACCATAATCAAAAAATAATAAATGTTGGCATGGATGTGGTGAAAAGGGAACACTTTTACACTGTTGGTGGGAATGTGAACTAGTACAACCACTATGGAAAACAGTGTGGAGATTCCTTAAAGAACTAAAAGTAGATCTACCATTTGATCCAGCAATCCCACTCCTGGGTATCTACCCAGAGGAAAATAAGTCATTATAAACAAAAGATACTTGAACACACATTTATAGCTGCACAATTCACAATTGCAAAAATATGGAACCAGCCCAAATGTCCATCAATCAATGAGTAAATAAGTAAAATGTGGTATGTTGTATATATATATATATGTGTGTGTATGTGTGTGTGTGTGTGTGTGTGTATATATATATATATATATATATATATATATAAAATGGAATACTACTCAGCCATAGAAAGGAACAAAATAATAGCATATGCAGCAACCTGGTTGGAATTGGAGACCATTATTCTAAGAAAAGCAACTCAGGAATGGAAAACCAAACATCATCTGTTCTAGCTATGAGGATGCAAAGGCATAAGAATGGTACAATGGGCTCTGGGGACTCAGAGGAAAGGGTGGGAATGTGAGGAATAAAAGAGTACACATTGGGTACAGTGTACACTGCTCAGGTGATGGGTGCACCAAATCTCAGAAATCACCACTAAAGAACTTATTCATATACAAAAATAAATACATAAATAAAACACAAAAATAAAATAAAAAATAATTTAAAATGTCACTCCTCCAGTTCTCTAGGGAATAATTTTTAAAAGAATGAACTAACTGGAGGTTGTAAGTGGATGGTGGAAGAAATGAAGAGATTATTGCGTTAAAACTTTGAAAGAGAAAAAAATGAAATGTGAGGCAAAATTGGGACTAGACATACACTTCTGCTTTTGTTGAAAAAGATAGAGCCATATACATCTATATAAGGAATGATAACACCTGGCTGGAGAAGTTCTCCGTTTGACGCTAAAATAAGATGACCCTGTACGTTTAGGAAGGGCTTGTAAAATACCGATTTACTGATTTGGAATATGCAAGCATGTTAAGCAAATGTTACTCAAAGCTCTTTGTACCTTGAGCATCCAAACTGCACTTTGTTTCTGAAAATAGGGACCCCAAGAGACTGGTTCTCACAGGCAAGACTTAGGACATGGAAGTTAATACCTCCATTAATAAAAACAAGAAGGCCTGAGATATTTTAATGTGGAACTAGAAGCAACACAAAACAAAACAGCCTTTTAGACTGCAAAAGAAAGCAAAATAAATTATAAGCCCCCATCAATACAGAAATAAGTAATAAATAAAAGTGGTTCACAATAATCATTATTCATTTACATTATTGAGTAAAATATTTTTTCATAAAGTAAAAATTATTTTATATATATTATCTCCTTGATCCTAAATTCCCCATAACATTTTAAATTTCTTGATTCCCAATTCTACCATCACTAGTAGTTGCAGAAGAGGCTAAGAAAAGGAGAGTTGACTATTCATAAATAATTGCCTAGATGGAGTGATATGGCCATATATTTCAAGATTCTAGAACTTCAGATGGGAAAAATTATGTAAGCATTTGTTGGCACTCTACTTCAAACAGGAAGGGAATGAAGAGCCATAAACAAACAATGGAATATACAAGCTCTCGGCCGGGCGCAGTGGCTCACTCCTGTAATCCCAGCACTTTGGGAGGCCGAGGCGGGCGGATCACGAGGTCAGGAGATGGAGACCATCGTGGCTAAAGCGGTGAAATCTCATCTCTACTAAAAAATACAAAAAAATTAACCGGGCGTGGTGGCGGGCGCCTGTAGTCCCAGCTACCCGGAAGGGTGAGGCAGGAGAATGGCGTGAACCCGGGAGGCAGAGCTTGCAGTGAGCCGAGATCGCGCCACTGCACTCCAGCCTGGGCCACAGAGCGAGACTCCGTCTCAAAAAATAATAATAATGGGATATACAAGCTCTCAAAGGGTCAAAAATTGGCTGGGACTCATCCCTAAGCCACATTGCAGAACTGCTGGCAGGTACATTTTTACTGTCACATCTTGCCCTACAGACACTGAGTCCAGAATATGATCCCTAGAACCATCCCTCCTGGTGCAGCTGCTTTCACTTACTTAAAGACAGCAGCAATGCAGGCTCCATATAGCACTTCTTGACAACTGCTGCCTTGCTCAGCTGTTTCTGACTTGTGGAATCTAGATCATAAGCCTTCATCTCAGCTGCCACAGAGGCTAGAAGTAATGAGGACTTTCTTCTTATGTAAAGAATTAACAAAGAGAAGGTGACTAAAAGATGCTGAGTAACAGAGTATGACAAATGCTCACTACAGATCACACTTAACATACTGCTCTCAAAAGCCTTAGTTCTGCCCAGGTTTACAACATATAACACTCTAAAAGTTGTTATGTAAGACGTATTAATAAAATAAATAAGCCCTTCTGGAAAGAATCACTCCTTCCTGATATGACTTCCCCTACTGTCTTTTCTCAATAGCATCCTCATTAGCCATTACAATGGCTCTTTAAAAATATATACATACATACATATGTATGTACAGAAAATGTTTGTTTAAACATGTTTATTTCTCCCCTTCAATTGATAAACATGTAAGCTATTAAATAACCCATCATTTGACTGTTCTACTACTCTAAGCTACCTTTCTAATACCCTCTATATCTCTTTTCATCAATTAAAAACTTATGTAGCCATTGTTTTCCTGTCTCTCTAATAGCTTTTTGGCTTCTGTCCCCACCATTCTATGGACACTGCTCTCCTGAAAGTCAAATGACCAATTCTTTATTACATCCAGTGGCCTTTCAGAGTCTCACTCTCCTTGACTTCTCTGTAGCACAGAGCTCTGTCAATAATCTTCTGGAAATCCTTCTTGTATTTCTTTCCTAGATCTCTTCCTATTTTCTCCACTTGATCACTGTCATCTATTTTTATATCCTGTAATACCTCATCTCTAGTGGCAGCTCCTAAAATTCTGTCCTCAAGACTCTTTTCCTCTTTTGTCTTCCTCATTGAGATAACCCTACTCACTGTTTCACTGTTTGCTTCTTTACACATTCTTTAATTTGTTCAATATGTATTAATGGTAATGGCAGGCCTCTGCCAGGTCCCGTGAGGAGGATAAGGAACAGGCTCTGCTCTCAAGGAACTCAGTCTTTAAGAAAAGAACACATAACAGAGACACTTCTTATTAAAAAACCAGCCGGGCGAGGTGGCTCACGCCTGTAATCCCAGCACTTTGGGAGGCCGAGGTGGGCGGACCACAAGGTCAGAAGATCGAGGCCATCCTGGCTAACACGGTGAAACCCCGTCTCTACTAAAAATACAAAAAATTAACCGGGCGTGGTGGCGGGTGCCTGTAGTCCCAGCTACTCGGGAGGCTGAGGCAGAAGAATGCTGTGAACCTGGGAGGCGGAGCTTGCAGTGAGCCGAGATCGCGCCACTGCACTCCAGCCTGGGCGACAGAGCAAGACTCCATCAAAAAAAAAAAAAAAAAAAAAAAAGGAAAAGAAAAATCCAGAAACTGTATGGCTATAGCTGTGCACAGATTTGGAATCAACCACGTGGTAGGTGAGTGGGGATGTAGCTCAAGGCAAGAATGAACTCCCTGGAGGAAGCGAGAGTATCACTTTCCTAAGCGTATCTTCCATTAGCACATCCCCATCTCTGCCATTATGCAGTTTAGTTCCACCTTTCTCCCTCCCTGCTGGACACCGGCACCTTAAAACCCTTGAAGAAATTAGGTTTAAAACCAAACTTTTCATTCTGTCTGCAGCATTTGATTCCCCTCCTGATTTTCTCATTTATGATCACAGCATCAATGTTTGCTTAGCCATGCTAGCTCTAACTCTCTGAGTCATTGTGGGCTTGTCTCTCTGCCTCACTCCTAACAGCTGCTCTTTCACCAAATAGTGTTGATTCAATAGCTGCAGAGGCTGAGTCTAAAACTAAAAAAAAAAAAAAAGAAAAGTCACTTAACTGTGCAGCTGTAGGCAGATTATTTTTGTGTCTCAGTTTCCTCTTCTTTAAAATGGAAATAATGATTCTGACGTCACAGAGTTGTAGTAAAAATTAAATAAGATGCTTTCCTGAAACATATCGAATATTGATCATATGTCATCTATTGTTGCTCCTAATTTCTACTTTCTCCATTTTTGCTTTTCCTATCCTTCTACCTTGACGTTGGCCCCGAATTTAAATCATTCACACTTCTCTAATTATTTGGTTGAAGAAACTGAACTGGACAGGTTGCGTTTACAAGGTCACTTGATTCTTTTTTCCCACTGTCTCTTCACCCTCACTCTATGGAACAGTTCAATCCTTGCCCCTCAATGAAATCTCAGTCAGGTTAAAGAGTTTTGCAGTCACTTTGTTTTACAAGGACACTTAATTCTGGTAATAATAACTGCGGTTCAGTGTAATCTTCAAAATTCCAAGCTCTTATTCAGTTTGGAGCTTCTCTCTCTGCCTGCTTCATAGCACTTCAAGCCTGTAAAGGTGCATGAGTGGGGATGGAGGTGGGATGAGGTGTGGTTTAATGTCATTGCTCTTTAGTCTACCCAATTCTCCCCAGACCCAGAAGCTGCTGCTGCTGATGCCTCTAGGCCTAGGCCCACAGGGAGAAAGAATTAGGAGCTGATATTGTGGGGGGTTTAGGTTAGGGCCCTCTGGCTTAAAAGAAAAGCATTCGAAACAGATCCTTTTTCTTCTAGAGAGCCTAGGTGAGTTTTTTAGCTTTTACTGCAGTCTTTTTGATACAAATAGCTCCCCTGGGAAGACATCCATAACTTTCTCCTTCTGTACTTGAACCTCACTCCTCTGCTAGGTCACTTGGTCATTCCATCCTTCCCATCCTGACTCCGGCACCCTCAGGCCAATATCCTCTCACAGATCCACTTGGCCCAAGGAAAAATCCTCACACCACTACTCTGGGCATTTATAGAGGGCTCAATGCCAGAGCACACCTGAGTCAATTTCTGTGTCTCTCTCTCTCCCCACTCTACTTTTTCCTCCTCATTCCTCTCCTCCTCTCTCAAAACTCTGTTATGTTGAGAGTCACAATCTCTCATCACTCACCTTAAGATTTCTCATATATGTATAAAAACAATCTCCCATATCCCCTCAAACTCCAGGTGATGAAAATCAAGCTCTTCCAAATGTCCACTTGAACAAATGCCCCCCTTCAGACTGGGTTTCCCACAAGTTGGAAGAGGAAATGCTCCCAGTTTCCAACAACACGATCCAGAGAGTCTTTTTTATTGGCTCCATTGCCCTCCTGATCAGTCCCCCAGCCCTGCCTGTGTGTCACTGAGAGAGATGATGAGCCTCACAAGGCAGCTTTGGGACAGCCCCTTGACAGGCACTACAAACAAGCCCGTGGCCCATGTGTGAGGACTTGGCATCCATTGCTCTCAACCTTAGGGCCAAAAGTAAGACAGAAAGGGTTCCACTGTACTATCTGGTGACACCTGTGTTAGTATATTCTCCGTGAATCTCATCTCTCTGTCTACAGTCCTTCCTCCATCAACCAGCAGACCACCTTCAAGCACTGCTTTTTAAAGCTCTCCACCCTAGGAACGCCTAGTGAATCCCTCTGCCCATTGAGGAGTTCTGCTGCTTTTATTTGGTATGAGGACTTTTCACGCTTGGTTCATTTTTAATACTTAAAGATAGGATTCTTTCCCAAGTGGCTCTTGAATCATTACCATTACTTTTTAATAACTGAGAGAGAACAATCTATTAACAATTAATTAGAGTAAATGAAAGGGGACTGTCTCTGCATAGATGAAAGCAAACTGTTCATGTTTAGGGAAGACTTACTGAAGTACTTCAAACTGTAAGATAGGCAATCAACAAAAGGTGAAAATATTTTCATCAAACTGTGACCAGAAATAATTAAGAACTTCTCCACAGATTAGAAGCACAAATAAGGAGCAGCATTCATCTCTGCATAAATTAATATATATGTATATATTATCTTATTTATAAAAAGGTCTATTGCAGCATGTCCGTAGATTAGAAAACTAGAGTAATAAATAATTTAGACTAGACTAGCTACTTGCTTGTTGAAAAAAGAAAAAACACTGCCACTTTTCCCAGTACCAGTCCTTTTTTTCACACATTGTATTAGGCTGTTCTCACATTGCTATAAAGAAATACCTGAGACTGGGTAATTTATAAAGAAAAGATGTTTAATTGGCTTATGGTTCTGCAGGCTGTACAGGAAGTATGGTGCCAGGATCTGCCTGGCTTCTGGGGAGGCCTCAGAAAACTTACAATCATGACGGAAGGCAAAGGGGAAGCAGACACATCACATGGCCAGAGCATGAGCAAGAGGGGTGGCGGAGAGGTGCCACACACTTTTAAATGACCAGATCTTGCAAGAACTCACTATCACAAGGACAGCACCAAGGATACGATGCTAAACCATTCAGGATAAATAGGCCTCCATGATCCAATCACTTCCCACCAGGCCCCCACCTCCAACACTGAGGATTACATTTCAGCATGAGATTTGGACAGGGACACAGATCCAAACCATAGCACACAACAATTATTTGTACATTATACTTATTTAAAAGCATCATACAAATGATATATTTTGAGTGTAGTCTGTTCAGAAAAATCTTTTAGGCATAAAGAGGATGTTAAAGTACTTAGGAGCTGAAGAATTGACATTCATTTTAATAAATTAATAGATTTCAAATTAGATAAAACTGCAAAAGTTTCTCAAGCTTTTTAAAATTCCGTCTTTGTCTTTCTAAATTACCTGATGTGAGAAGACAAAGAGAGGGGTAAATTTTAGAGGAAAAAAAGTGTCCTGTGTGATTGGTTCCAATAAAATCTAAAATGCAAAAGTCTGAAGTTGGCTAGAAGCAGTTAGATGAATTGTGATTCTTATTTTTGATGAGTCATAATGTTCAAGAGGAGGGGTGTCTGAATATAGAATGAAGTTGTTCTAATTTCTTGATATTATCCTAGAGGCCTTTTAATATATTACTTATACCTTTTTTTCCACTTGAAGAAAGAAATGATCTGACCTCTAAGAGGCACATTTTCAATAAATTCCATAAAACAGCAGGAGAGAATGCAGATTGAAAATGCAGTTCCAGCATCTTGCACTTTAAAAAGCTTTTAAAGCCTGTCTCATGCATTTATCTTTTAACAAAGATGAATGCGCAAGACACCTCGAATTCTACCCTGCTTGGTAAGTCAGTGATAATGTTAAATCAATGACACAATGATCAAAAATGAGAATGGAATCAATATTCTGATCAACTGAATTGCTTTAGATATTAAAAAGTAATTATTCCCCCACAAGACTGCATTGGTGAATGTAAGAGCATGTCTGACTTGTCTAATAACTTTCACTTTAAATATTGACAAACTCTTCACAAATAAAATAACAAATTTGGGGGAACTGTATTGAGCACGAAGTTATAAAATGTGTCTGGAACAGATAAAAATACAATTATATTATTTCACACATAACTCTGTAAGGGGAGATAGATAGCCCCCGCAAAACAGAAGTTAGTCTAATTTATTATCACATTTTGTAATGAAAAACAGGCATTTGAGTAAAAAAAAAAAAAAAAAAAAAAAGAATGCAGCAAAGGTCCTACCCTCAGCACCAGACATAAATCAGAGCTGCTAAGCAGCCATCACAATGCATCCATTTATGGCTGCAGGTGAGCAGCACAGTAGGCAGAATTAGAATTGGTCCCTGACCTTAAAGAACTTACATTCTGGTTAGAAAGCCAAGGCTAAACATATGAAATAATGTGAGAAAACTTACTTACAGAGCAAAATAAAGTAATGAAAGCTAACTTTTATTGACAGCTTACATTGAGCCAGATACTATTCTAAGGACTTTGTATGTTGAAGTGAATTCTATCAGTGGGCTGCCCAAATCTATTTTAGTAGTGTGGAGCACCCAACACCTAGCAGCAGCTGTACATGTTGGCTATGAAACAGCCCAGCCTCTCCTATTCTCCAAAAAAAATTACCGTCTCTAGAAAGAAAGCCAACTAGCCTTGAAGTTTATGCACTGCCACCCGCTGGGAGCAAGCTTGCAGCCAGTGGCTGATGGATACAGAGGTATACAAAAGGCCTATTCTGTGGTGTAATTTGTGGTTCTCGGCTCTCCGTAGGATCAGGCTGATGTTAGAATTCTGCTGAGAGCCTCTCTTTACCTAGTTATCCCCACACGCTTTCCTCCTTCCATCTCTCTCCTTTCTCTGAAATCCTTCCCCCAATAAATCATTTGTACAATAATCTCTGCCTCAAGCTCTGCTTCTAGGGAACCAGACCTAAGACACACATAGGAACTCATTTAATACTTGCAACAAACTCATGCAGAGTTTATTACTATTATACACCTTCATTGAGGCACAGATGGGTTAAGGGCTTAGGCAAGGTCACTCAGCTTATAAATGGTAAATCTTGACTTTGATTCCAAGCACTGCTGGCTTGAGAAATCATGCTTTTAATCTCTATGCTCCTTTGAGAATTTTCGCCATGTGAAGGCATCACTATGCATGCAGAAAGAATGTAGGACTTAAGATTAATGTTCATGTGAGTGCTTTACCTTCCTAGCCTTGTGACTTTGAGTCATTTGATTTTAAAGAACATATTCATAAACTAGGCATAATAATATGAAGTGGTTAGAAGGATAAGATGAGATCAAATGTGTGAAATATCTGGCCTAGAGCAGGTCTTCAAGAATGTTAATAAAATTTTGAATTTGAGAATACCAATAGTCCTTTAAAAGTATGTAGCATTTTACAACTTATAAAATGTTTTATTTAATGATCTCTTTGAGTCTTACAATAGCCTTATAATAAAAACATTATTAGATATATTTTCTTGATTTTTTACATATTGAAGTTCAAGAAACTCTCAAAGTTAGTGGGAGAAGCAGGGCTCAGAGTTAAGATATCTGACTATCATTCTGGTTTTTTAATCTTTGTACCTCAGCTACTTAAAATAATAAAGTATAATTTGAAAATACTCTACTGATTACTTTTTTATTTTATTTTTTCTTTTATTCTTCCCTGGATTTTTGAAAAATATATCAACTTTTTGAAAGTGGTGAGTACCATTAGTTCCCCAATACTCCATAAAGGAGAGAAGGTGTGGATGGGAGTTCATGGAAGAAATTTCAGGGGACACTTCATGAAGGACAGGCATTTGAGCTACATTGAAGCTCAATTTTTATTTCTTCTACAAGAAAATATGTTTTGAGGACCTTTTTAAGTTTATTTTTTTCAATTGACAATTGAAAAAATTTATATGTTTATGGCATATAACGTGATGCTTTGATCTATGTATACATTGTGGAATGATCAAATCAAGCTGATTAAAATATCTATCACCTCACATACTTATCATTTTGTGATGTGAACATTTAAAATCTACTTTCTTACCACTTTTCAGGTATGTAGTACCTTATTATTAACTATGCTTACCATGCTGTAGAAAAGAACTCCAGAACTTATTCCTTCTGTCTAGCTGAGACTCTGAACTCTTTGACCATCTTCCTATCCCCTAGCCACAATCTCCAGCCCCTGGTAACTGCCGTTCTATTCCACCGAGTACCTTTCGCCCTTTAAACACTGTGTAAAATTTGGGAAGACAAAGATACAAGTTAAGGAAACAACATAATTTGAAGCAAATAATCAGAAATAAAAGAACATCTTTAAGAAATAGGAGTAATATAGTTCAGAAATATGGAGGAAAATAGTGGAACAAAAAAGACTAGAAAGTTCATTTGGGGCAGATATTTGGGGACAGGGAAAGACTGGGTTAGGACCTAAGGCTTCATTTTGAAGTTGGGGACACCAAGTGAGCATGGTGGGTAACTGGGACATGATTTAAGCTATACTTTAGGATCTATACCAGTGAGCAAAATGGATTTGAGAAAGTAGAAGATGAAAAGAAGGAGACACATTGAGACTACAACAATAAATAAGTGAGAAGCGATGAACACTGACAATAGGATAATAGAAGGAGGATTGTGTGGCGGGGGTTGGTGTGTGGAACTTTTCAAAGGTCAAATATGCAGCATTTGTTGATTGACCAGCGGCAAAAGGATGAGGAAGAAGCGAAGTTCAAAAATAACTTTGCATGCATTTTATTTTTATAGCACAGTAGTTATGAAAACAGGATCTAGCCCCAGACCTTGACTTGTGTCAAATTTCAGCTCTATCAGTCAATTGCCAACTAAAATAAAGTTGGGCAATTTCCTTTTCCTTTTCTGCTTCTGTTACTTCATCTGTAATAGAGGATGAAAAATTGTGCCTACCTCCTAGGGTTGTTGTAAAAATTAAATTAATTCTAAAAGATGCACCTGCTGCAGAGTAGTGCTCGAGACCTTCCATCACAGTCTCTCCCCAGTATCCACAGGTCATTGGCCCCAAAACCTCGCCAGAATGCTGAAGTCCCCCTGTCTGTCCTGTTTCTGTGGATGTAAAACCTGTAGATACAAAGGGACACCTGTACTGTGATAGGAACACCTTGACACAAAGCAAAAAGCAAGAAGAGATCATTTACAAAAGGAAGCAAAAGTTTCATGTGTGAAGCTGATACTGTCAGATTTCAGTTTGTATCCTGACATTGCTTTTTATTTTGGAATTTTTAAAATAATTCCTTTGCTTGATGTGTATGATTGCCCAAAAATGAGAAAGACTAGTCTTTTTAACTCCCTAAAATAAATAAAGATCAATAAGACCAATTAAACGATCCATTCAGATATGGTACTAGTCTATCAGGCACAAAACCACAACCTCGGGGACTCATACATTCAAGGTTTTCCCTATGCACAGCCCTATCTCCTAGTGACCAAAAGCATTGTAAGTTAATGAAAGTGGGTGAGCTGGAAAAACAAAAAGTGTACATTTTAGTGATATTACTGGGAAATGTAGAGTCAGTGATAAAAATCCAAGGCAATAAAAATATGAATAATGAAAAAAAGAATGTACAATTTAAATTTTCAAAAATATTTTTTCTGACCAGCATTTGTTTCTTTCTAATAACACAATGAGATCAGTCCATCATTAGTCTTCTAAATCTGTACTGTTTTCATTATCTATAACTGATTCTAAATAACATTCTAACAAATGTACCCTCTTTTCTAAAATTCATGATTAAGTAATATGCAATTTCTCCACCCACCCTCTATCCTTGTTTATAACATTTTATTACCTGGCCTGCTATTGATCCTTTATTTTTCTATTTTCATTTTAGTGAGGGTTACTACAGCTTCCTTAGGGAAAATACTCCTTGATCATTACATCAAAACCAAGTTTTACATGTACTTAAGGTCAAAGCATGATCTAAGAAAACTTATATTCTAATGATTTGAGCTTTATACATTATGTACATACATACACATATATTTTATGTTTTCTCTTATTTGACATAAATTAATTAAATTTAGCAAAAATATAGTGAGCTCCACTTATGTATTCTTATAACAAAATATTTTCAGTATGTTTTAGTTAGGAAAATTTTGCTTAGACAGCAAACCCCAAGTCTTAATATAGGCTTTATGTTGTCTATAAGATGTTGAACAATTTTTCAATCAGGTATTCGGTAATAACTAACGAGAACCTGTTAGAAGAAGGGTTGGTTATTCAAGTGAGACATTGGAAAAGAAAATACGAAATTATAATACATAATATTGTAAAATCTTACTTGATGCTTCCCAAGCAAATTTAAATATTTCTTGCTCTATTGAAGAATTATCACAATAGTTAGAACTTTTATTTACATGTTGCATAGACAGGACACAGGAAACCTACAAAATGGCCATTTCTGACAGCCTTTTTCTTGTCCACTCTTCACTATATAACAGGCTTCCTTAACCTAAGCATTTTGACATTTGGGGTGGGAAAATTATTTGTGATGTGACAGTGGTGAGGAGATTCCTGTGCATTGTAGGGTGTTAAGCAGCATCCCTGGCCAGGACTTGCTGAATGACAGTAGCACTTCTACCCTCAAAATAGTGACAACAACAACAAAAACAATACGGTGGCTCACATCTGTAATCCCAGCACTTTAGGAGGCTGAGGCAGGCGGATCACCTGAGGTCGGGAGTTTGAGGCCAGCCTGACCAACATGGAGAAACCCCGTCTCTACTAAAAATACAAAATTAGCTGGGTACAGTGGTGCATGCCTGTAATCCCAGCTACTCGGGAGGCTGAGGCAGAAGAATTGCTTGAACCTGGGAGTCAGAGGTTGTGGTGAGCCGAGATCGTGCCATTGCACTCCAGCCTGCTCAGCAAGAGTGAAACTCCATCTCAAAAATAAAATAAGAATAACAATAACAATAACAATAACTCCAGACATTGCTAAATGTTCCCTGAGTAATAAAATCACAGCTGGGTTAGGATTACTGAAGATAAATAAAATAAATATTAACTTTTCCAACTTCCCTCCTGGCTTGGAGGTGACAGATGACCAAGTTATAACCAATGAGATATAAGAAAAATATAAAGGAACTATTCTGAAAAGTATTGTCCTTCTTAGAGAAAGCTCCTCTTTCTCTGGTTTGGTTAAGGTGCCTCGTTTAGAGCTGAGGTTGCCATTTTTTTGAGCATGAGAGGAATGTCAAAAGCATACCTGGCATGCTGATTCAGAGCCTGAATGTTGTGAAGCTCTTGCTCAAAGCCAGCAGTCACCTACCCACAAACTTGTTGCCATGAGAATAAAATAATCCTGCAATTACTATAAATGCTTTAGTCAGCTTCTCTTTTACCTGCAACTGAAGACATTCTGCATAACTATAAACAAGGTATTATTGTTTTTGAAACTTCTCACAACTATCAAATGGGGATAATAATACTGGCAAGTTGTAGAAATTGTTCACAACATGAAAAAAAGACAATATGCATTAAAAAGATAAAGCTTAACACGTAATAGGTGCTCAGTAAATGGTAGCTATTGTTGTCATTGGCATGGTGTCAATTGGTGAATAACAAATATACTTTTAATTCCTCCTTATTCTTTCTAGAGTAATATTTCAAAAGAAAGTTCCCAGAACCTCCTATGTTAAAAGGCCTGAAATGACAATTCCTACTGGGATCTAAAAAAAAAAATTCCTATTGGGATCTAATTAAGGATTAATGGAGTTTCTGAAATTATATTTGAAGAATTTAAATTGCATACATGCATTAAGTCAGGACAGAGTCCACTGCTTTTAACAGGTTTTTTAAAGGGGCTCGAAACCTGTTTATCCAAAAATGGGTTAATAACGAACACTTAGAAGCTTCTTGGCTTGGTAAGGTTACTATAGTTAGTTAATTTAGATAGGCTGCTTTTGAGGAAAAATAATATGTCAATAAGTTCAGAAGGAAAAGAGATTTGCTTATTACGAACTTACAACCTGGGTGGTCTGATGAAAAGGAGAAGGCAGGCTGTATAAGCACAGGAGTGATGTTAGCTTTTGAAAAAACACCAAAAACACCTCTTCAAGAATGTAAAATGAGAACTTTCTCTTCAAGAAAAGACAAAGAAAAAAAAAGCTTCCTTCTTTAATGAATTTTGTTTCCTCAATTACAAGACAAAATTGGGAGGTGAAGACAAGACTTTCTCCTCCCTAAAATGGCATATTTGAACTTCCTTGAAAACATAATATAAACAAATACATTGATTATATTTGATTCAATACAATGAGAACAAACCTAATTTGAATTAAATTTGCCAGGCATCATGTTTTTTTTTGCCTAAGGCATACATTATTCTGGCCTGACTATTACGAATACAATAATTTAAGGTAATTTATCCTAAGCTTTAGCTATCTTTCAAAAAATATTATCAATAGATTATTTTAAAAAAAACCCTTCTTTTGAGGAATTCATCATTCTTCCTTCTATATATCTGAGAAAAGGATACTTTCTTCAGAGGAAATTACGGAAAGAAATGATTACAATTAGAAAATGAGAGAGAAGACAAGAGACGGGAGAAGAGGATGAAGGTTAAAAAAAGACAAATCTTGGGAAATGAATCTAATCTTGTGGAGCGTCTTCAAATTCGCTATTTCATTGCAACTAATAGCATTTTGATAGGATTAATTTACCTTACATGGATAAGAAAGGTACTCAGAAAATATTTTGTCCACCAATGCTAAATAAAATGCACTTGATTTATATATGAAATTAAATATACTTACTGAAACTTTATTATAAATTGTCAATTTGAAAGCTAGGTGGAATACTAGAAATTCTCCTGTTATTTGACAGAATTTAATTCAGTTATCTGGCATGCACATTTGCCACACATTGCATTTTCTTAAACAATAGAACAACCTGTTCCCTGAACCATTTCCTTGAATGAGGCTTGTAAAAATTCCTATAATATCACTGAAGGTCATTGTCAAGTATCAGAGATTCTAACATTTTTTTAGATTTGCCAGCAGAGATACCTAAGGAATACTAACCAACTCAGTCCTTCAACAACAATTATCCTTATTAAATAAATGTATCAGATGAATCTTCAGCACAAAAGAAATTAGAACTACTATGGCAAATCTGCAGTGTAAATCCATGGCAGTAACTGATTTTCGCAAGAGAATATTAATCAAGAAAAGTTTTAACTTTATCAACTCCACTAATGAAAAGACATTTTCTGTTACATATCACACAAAGCCTGATGGGGTGAAGGAGTGCAAGCCTTAAGCCTCTAGATTTTAGCTGATGTATTACTTCTTCAAATTCACAATGCTTTTGAAGTGCCTCAGATCTTAAATCAAGGAACCTGCACTACAAAGAAGAGAGTTGCAGTGAAATTAACTTTTTCCTATCCTTGTATATGGTATTATTTTTCTTGTTTTAGTACCTTAACATGAAAGATGTATAATACCGACAGAGGCAGTCATTTTATATAAAAGACTGGAATAGCTAATTTAGTGAGCAAATAAATGGTGGCACAAATCCTCCTGCTCCTTTAACCCATCATCAGGCATTTTAATCAAGCTAGTCTGTTCCCAAAAGAGAATCTCATTGCAGTTGCAATTATTTTCTTTAATGTTGATGCCCCAAAGACAGCAGAACAAGCATATTGCCAAAATTCAGTTTTAAAATGAACAGAATTTCAAGATGACATATTCTCTCCTCTTGTTCTACTACTGTTTCGCGTTTCTCTAAATCTTAGTAAGCATCTTCATCGGTGAAATTCAAATGCTAAAACTGCCCACCTCATAGGTTTAGTGTGTTTCTTAAATGAGACAGTGTATGTAAATCAGTCAGTATTCAGTGCCTGACATACAGCAAGTGCACAATACACATTAGTTTTGGGTTTTTTAGCACTCACATTTTACAGATGACACATTTGTTTTTACTGTTGTTATTTTCTTGCCAGAATTTTCGAGGGAAAATAATAATTATCTTTGCAATTTTCCACTGTGATCACAGTTTTAATTTATATGCTTTGAAAAATAAACTAATCAATGAGAAGAGAAAATATGTTATGTCTTCATGTGTCTATAAAATACATTTTGTTTGTGCTAAAGTTCATGGAAGAGTGAATTCAAGAAGTGTTGGGGTGCTTTTGATTGCTTCTAATATCTGAGATGGCAGAACGGGTACAACATTAAGGATTGCTTCTCTATGCCAGGGCAAATTTTTCTTACTGCATCCTTATCTTCTCTGTCACTCACAACCACTGGCTCAGGGAGGATTTGGCAGGTGGTTGATAAATGGAAGTTCTGGCTTCTTAGGGCACTTTCTGGAAAGTTCCCAGAAATATCAGATTGACACAGTAATGTATGTAATGCAGTAAATGGTGGAAGATGCCAGGGTTGCCATTGAGGAAAGTCAAAAAGAAGAGAGAAATGAGACAGAATACATGGGAAGTTCATAATACAAGTGATGAACACATATTTAGCAATCACTTATTACTTGCTAATTACTCTACAGCACATAGTGATATCTAGTATGGGGAACTAGAGGTGAAAATGAGCAAAATACAATGCTTGTCCTTAAGAAGCTTTGAAATGACTGGTGTAAAAATAAGCGTATGTATGTAAAACTAAACAGTGAAATACACTGTGTAGGTTCTAACAGACAGTTTTTGTCAAAACTATTAAGAGATATGGAATATGAAAAGGAGCAAGTCGCATTTTCTGGGAGAGTGGAAAAGGGTGATATTTGAGCAAAAGATTAAAAGTTAAACAAGAAGTGAAAGACTATTCCAGTGAGAGGAGCTAGATGAGTAGAGTGAATCTGGACATGGTGTATGTATTTGTGACTGGAAATTACATCAGGGAGCCAAGCTGGGGTCCAGCATTTTAAAGCCCCCAGTTTCATGCTGATATACCAGGTTTTCATCCAGTGACAGTGGGGGACTACTGGAAATGGTTTACAAGGAAGTGGTATGGTTGCATACTTGTTTTGAAAAAATTACTCAGGCCGCTGTGAGGAGGAATTTAAAAAGGACAATGCTTGAGGCAAGAAAGCACCCAGCATCTGACTATAATGGTCCTAGGGAGAAACATGTGTGCCTGAGCTTGGGATGGGGATGTATCTGAGAGCCACATAGGATGAGATAAGAAGAAACAAATGGGGCCAGGTGTGGTGGCTTACACCTGTAATCTCAGCACTTTGGGAGGCCGAGGTGGGTGGGTCACCTTAGGTCAGGAGTTTGAGACCAGCCTGACAAATATGGTGAAACCCCATCTCTACCAAAAATACAAAAATTAGCCAGGCATGGTGGAAGGCACCTGTAGTCCTAGCTACTCGGGAGGCTGAGACAGTAGAATTGCTTGAACATGGCAGGTGGAAGCTGCAGTGAGCTGAGATTGCACTGCTTCCGTCCAGCCTGGGCAACAGAGTGAGACTCTGTCAAAAAAAAAAAGAAGAAACAAATAGGTTCAATGGGGATGCAGAGTCAGGCCCAAACTAACAGAGACAGCAAAGCCAGATTAGCTTGTTAGACACAGTAACAATGAATGAGACACATATAAAATAATTGAGAAGCATTTCAAAAAAGGCAATATCTTTTATTTTATGAAGTAGCTTAAACGTGCATACTGCCCTCTCCCTTTTGTTTTTGATTTTTTTCTTTCAGCAAGTGCTATACACTCTTAAGTATTAATAATTCCACCATTGCCTTTTTTTTTTTTGCAACATTACCTATCTCCCATCATATGCTAAACACCATACAAAGAGTTTTATGTCTATTAGTGACTGGGCTATGCAGTGCCCAGACATTCGGTCAAACATTATTCTGGCTGTGTCTGTGAGTGGGTTTTTGAACAAGATTAACATTTGAATCAGTAGACTGGATAAAGCAGATTGCCCTCCCTAATATGGGTGGCTTTCATACAATCAATCAAAGACCTAAATAGAACCAAAAGTCCATATAAGAAAGAACATCTGCCTGATTAGTTGACCTGGAACATCAGTCTTGTGCTGCCCTCGAATTAGAACTATAGCATCAGCTCTTCTGGATCTCTAGCTTGTGGACTACAGATCTTGGGACTTCTGGGCCTCTGTAATCATGTGAGCCAATTCCTTTTAATAAATCTCTTACTTCTGTTTCTCAAGAGAACCATGCCTAACAGGTGATTACAACGATCTAGTCCCTGTAAAAATATTTTAAGAAAAGACCTGGCATCCTGATTTTAAGATGAAGAAAGTGAAGTATAGAAGGACTGAGGAATGCATCCAAGGACACACAAGGGTGGAGTCCAAATTCAAACACAAGCACTCAAACAAAGCTCCAGAGTCTCTGCTCTACTACTACACAATGTTGCATCCAATGCCCTTGCAGGTATACATTTAACAACAGAGAGGAACAGGCGCAGCATTAGCTATTGATGACATAATTATGTAAATAACTATTTAAAGTTGTGACAAGCTCCACAAAAAGATGTAAGACCATATAAGTGTGGGGAGTCTTGCCTGTTCTGGGGTTCAGGATATGCTCCTTGAAGTCCTATTTTAGAGACAACTAAGAGGACACTGAAACAGTATGTCTAAAGATGCCAGAAGGGAAGGCCCATGTGGCTGATGTTAGTCAAGAAGGGAGGGGCATGTAACAGAAGTCTGGATGAGACCAGGTGCAGCGGCTCACACCTGTAATCCCAGCACTTTGGGAAGCCGAGGCAGGCAGATCACAAGGTCAGGAGTTCAAGACCAGCCTGGCCAACATAGTGAAACCCCATCTCTACTAAAAATACAAAAAAAAAAAAAAATTAGCTGGGTGTGGTGGCGGGTGGCTGTAATCCCAGTTATTCGGGAGGCTGAGGCAGGAGAATCGCTTGAACCTGGGAGGCAGAGGTTGCAGTGAGCCAAGATCATGCCACTGCACTCCAGCCCAGGTGACAGTGTGAGACTCTATATCAAAAAAAAAAAAAAAAAAATGTTGGATGAATAGCCCAAAGGCGAGTGACACTTGTACAGAGTTTTTATTTATTGCTAATATCAGTGTGAGGTAATTGAGGTGACTTAAGGGATGCAGATATTGTAATAGGGCTATTTGCATTTGGAAAAGCTTTCAGCTCCAGAGAGACCTGGATAAGAGTGGGGTAAGTGGGTTTAGAGAAGGGTGCTTTAGGAGCCATGGCTGTGGTTGAAGTGAGAGATCACACAGGCTTCCAGCAGTGCTCCTCAATCTGCAGTGGGAATGTCTGTCCAAGTTTTGGGTTGTTTTGTTTTTAAAATTCATTCCAGACCAAGTGAAAGACTTGAAAAATATTACATGCTTAAACATCTCTCAACATCAAATTTCTATAAAAATTTGTAAATGCTTACTTTATATTTTGATAATTCATTGCCCCAAAACAACAACAGCAATAACAACAGTTTATAGGCTAGCATTAGCCCACGGATCACTATTTGAGTAGGAGACTAGATGGTTACAATATTACATATTAAAATAAATCTACATGTTATTTACATATTATTTACATATTAAAATGGATACTAAATGAATAATTAGATTGAAGGGTTTGTATTGAGACAGAGGAAACTGGCAAGAATGACAATTAGATTTTTGGCATGAGCTATTTAAATTACAGAGTTCTTCACTGAAAAGAGAAAATTGGAGGGAAAGCATGTTTGGGCAGATGTAGAAGATGTAGATGTAGAGAAAAAAGAATGTATTCAGGGTAGTATTGATTTTGCAATGACTCTGAAGATTTTGAGTAGGCAGTAGACTATATGAGTTTAGAATCCAAAACATTGATATTAACAAATAATACCAATAGTAATGAATAATAAATATTAATAATGAATATTTATGAATAACACATAGCCCAGAAATAAGGCCACAAACCTATGCCCATTTGACCTTCAACAAAGCTGACAAAAACAAGCAATAGAGAAAGGACCACCTATTCAATAAATGGTGCTGGGAGAACTGACTAGCCATACACAGAAGATTGAAACTGGACCCCTTCCTTATACCATATACAAAAATCAACTCAAGATGGATTAAAGACTTAAATGTAAAACCCAAAACTATAGAAACCCTGGAAGACAACCTAGGCAATACCATTTCAGACATAGGAACAGATAAAAGATTTCATGACAAAGGCACCAAAAGCAATAACAAAAGCAAAAATTGACAAATGGGATCTAATTAAACTTAAGAGCTTCTGCACAGCAAAAGAAACTATCAACAGAATAAACTGACAATCTACAGAATGGGAGAAAATGTTTGCAAACTATATATCTGACAAAGGTCTGATATCCAGCATCTATAAGCAACTTAAACAACTTTATAAGAACAAAACAAACCCCATTAAAAAGTGGCCAAAGGACATTAACAGACACTTTTCAAAAGAAAACATACATGCAGCCAATAAGCATATGAAAAAAATCTCAATATCACTGATCATTGGAGAAATGCAACTCAAAATCACAATGAGATACCATTTCACACCAGTCAGAATGGCTACTATTAAAAAGTCAAAAAATAACAGATGTTGGTGAGGTTTCAGAGAAAAGGGAATGCTTATACACTCTTGATGGGAGCGTAAATTAGTTCAACCATTGTGGAAAGGAGTGTGGCAATTCCTCAAAGAGCTAAAAACAGAACTACCATTCGACCCAGCAATCCCATTCTTGTGATACACCCTGAGAAATATAAATCATTCTACCATAAACACATATGCATGCAAATGTTCGTTGCAGTACTATTCACAATAGCACAGACATGGAATCAACCTAAATGCCCATCAATGACAGATTAGATAAAGAAAACGTGGTAGATATACACCATGGAAGCTATGCAACCCTAAAGAAGAATGATATCATGTCTTTTGCGGGAACATGGTTGGAGCTGGAGGCCATTATGCTTAGCAAATTAATGCAGGAACAGAAAACTAAATACTGCACATTCTCACTTATAAGAGGGAGCTAAATGATGAGAAGACATGGACACATAGAGGAGAATAATAGACACTGGGGCCTCCTTGAGGGTGTAGGGTGGAAGAAGGAAGAAGAACAGAAAAATAACTATTGGGTACTAGGCTTAGTACCTGGGTGATGAAATAATCTGTACAACAAACCCCCATGACACAAGTTTACCCATATAATAAACCTGCACATGTACCCCTGAACCTATAATACAAGTTAAAAAATAAAATAATACCTCTGTACGTATGGTAATTATCTAAGAAATGTAAACATTTAATTCTTACCACATCTTATGATATGTGTACTTTTTTTTTTTTTTTGAGACAGTCTCGCTCTGTTGCCCAGGCTGGAGTGCAGTGGCGCGATCTCCGCTCACTGCAAGCTCCGCCTCCTGGATTCATGCCATTCTCCTGCCTCAGCCTCCGGAGTAGCTGGGACTACAGGCGCCCGCCACCACGCCCGGCTAATTTTTTTGTATTTTTAGTAGAGATTTCACCAGGTTCTCCAGGATGGTCTCAATCTCCTGACCTCGTGATCCACCCTCCTCGCCTCCCAAAGTGCTGGGATTACAGGCGTGAGCCACCGCACCCGGCCCCAATATGTGTACTATTTTTGTGCCACTTCACAGATGAGAAAACTGAGGTACAAGCAAGATGAATAATTTATTTACTCAGAGTCACACAGCTGAGAAGCAGATGCCCAGAAGGAGAAAGAGAGGCAGCCGGAATCCTACACACTATTTTGCCTCCAGAAGAAGCATGTAAATAGAAAACATAAATTTAGGTTGTGAGGTTAGGTTTTCAAAGAGGTCTGTTTTAGCTTATGGGCAAATTGCATAAGCTATAACATTTTGTTGTTGTTGAGTTCTGGGGTTTCCAGTCTTTAGAAATGAAGATTAGTCAGACATGACCAAGGAGCCAGCTTCATAACATTTACCACTCCCTCTTATTTTTGGAACAGATAATTATATACTTAAAAGATGAAATTTTGAAGAAATTAAATCAGAAATAACATTCTTTTTCAATTGCATAGCATCATATTCACTCTTGATCTGTTTTATGAACATGTAAGTGTTGTTGAAGAAAAGTATTATTAGACCTAGATTAGCTTAACTACGTCACTTTACAATATGCAACAGTAGGTTGCTTTTAGTTAATAAGTAGGAATGGGAATTTATAGCAATTATCAATAGATACTGCAGGTGGTAGCAGATTCAGATGTGGGCTGTCAAAATCAATGCTTAAGCAATACCAGACAGGACCAGCCTAGGGGAGAGCAGATGTACAAGGCCCCAGATAGGCTGGGGGTCCAAACTAAAGTCCAAAGACAGGGGACCTTGACTGTAGGCATAGACCAGCATGGATATGAGTCCAGAAGATCATCCTGAAATCCTTTTAAGAAAACAGGAGGCCGGATGGGTGCACCATAACCTGAAGCTTAACAGAATTCAATATATGATATATCAATCCAACAAAAAACAGCATCTGGGAGATCCAAATAGCAGGCTGTCATGCTAAAAACAAACAAGCAAACAATAAGTAAGAACGGGATATGTCAAGGGATTTTTGGCTTTGGTTTTTTGTTGTTTTTTTAGATAGAGTCTTGCTCTGTTGCCAGGCTGGAGTACAGTGGCGTGATCTCAGCTTACTGCAAGCTCCGCCTCCCAGGTTCAAGAAATTGCCTGCCTCAGCCTCCCGAGTAGCTGGGACTACAGGCGCCCACCACCACGCCCAGCTTATTTTTTGTATTTTAGTAAAGATGGGGTTTCACCATGTTGGTAGGATGGTCTCGATCTTCTGACCTTGTGATCTGCCTGCCCCAGCCTCCCAAACTGCTGGGATTACAGGCATGAGCCACCACACCCAGCCCAGGGAATGTTTTTTAATCACTTTAGAAAGGCAGTAGTTCCCAGCACAGACTTTGTAATCAAAGAGCCTGGGTTGAAGACTCACTTGGCCAGTATTTAACCTTGGACAACTTATTCAAGTTCTGTAAACTTTACGTTCTTCTTCATAGGATTTATAGACGAATAACAAACCAATGTTTATGAAGTGTTTAACACGATAGCTGGGTTGTGCTGAATAATCAGGAAATGTTAATTAGGGTGATGAACACCATAATGATGATGATAGTCAGGATAAGGTAGGCACCCTGCTTCTGAAAAATATTGCATGGTTTAACAGATAATATAGATATAAATATATCCTACTTTTCTACAGTCTTTTTGACCAGAATGTTTTTAACCTTTGGTTAATAAAATGAAAGTAAAATTTGGTAATGTAAGACTATCTTTTTCAAATGAGTCTAGCTGTAGAGAAATTACTGAGCCAAGCCCGAAAGGGAGAGTGTGGTAGGATTTTCTGTCCTTTTATTTGGTAGGATGCAACATATTAATAATTGACACTGTAGTATCTCAGGCTTGGTAGCCTATGTGCATTGGGTAATCCCCAAGTCCCCAATCTTTACCCTCACCCCAAAGCTGTATCATTTCCCTAAATACTCCATGTTGGGTCTATAAGAACACCTGTGCTTTTATCCTATTTTCTGTTTGGTGTTCCAGTATCTGGAGTTAACCCCAGGTTTCTAGCAGTGATTTGCTTAGAATTACTATTAATCACCTACCTACTTTGCAGGGTAAACTGTGGATATGGAAAGAATTAACCTGTATGGAATGAAGTGTGGGACCTGCCAAAAATGTGAGAAAATAAGGCAGTTGCAGGCCACACGAGATGAATTTCACAACTGACACTGCAAGTCCGTGTTGCAGTAGAGCTCTGGTGAATGGAATATGGAGAAGATTATTTCAGAGTATTGAGGACAGACAATAATACTGGCACCCAGCAGGACTAGCTCAGCAAGCTGTCGGGGATTGAAAGGGGACCCTGAAAAGGGATAGAAAAGCTGGAATGCTCGTGTTGCTTCTAAAAATAATTTGTGAATATTTTAGCTAATTTGTGAAAACAGTCTGACACTTCTAAGCCTATTTAGAGTATAAGAGAGACACACTAATTCTGAATCTTTTCTGGACTCTGCATGGAGCTTAAGATTTACTAGTCAGCTAATTTCCATATAGAGACAATATAAGGGCAGCAAAACCTGAAAATTTATTGTTATATACATGAAGTGTTGAAATTGATAAAAAGGGTGTCAGCTATGATTTTGGCTAGCTATGCTCTAACTTTTTTGTACACACACACACTCACTCTTGCACACTCACACATATAGATACATTGTCTCTCTTCTTTTTTTCTCTCTCTTTCTCTCTCTTTCTCACACACACACAGACACTTTCTACATATTTATGATGATTCAGATTAAATGTGAGGTCATTATATCCTGTCTCTAGGCTGTCTCCCTTTAAGTGTCAGCCCCAGAAATAAATCAAGTTTCTTATGATAAATTATATCAGAATAATCTTTTTTGTCAAGTTAGTAAAAATGTGATTAAAAAAATGTGATAGGCCTAATGCATCAGTGTTTAGAGAGGCAATGAACAAGATATTCATGTAGAGTGGGAATGAAGACAGGACAAAATGATAAAAGCTCTGTGAAAGAAAAATGCAAATGAATTAATATTACCTGGTTTAATAGCATACTCAGAGAATGATAATTACAGAGAACATCACTTAGTTCAGGAATCTGACAGAAAGAACTCAAGGTATGACTTCTTAGTTTGTTTGCACTGCAGTAACAAAATGCCTGAGACTAGGTTATTCATGAGAAAAGAAATGCATTTCTTCCAGTTCCGGAGGCTGGGAAGTCTACAGTCAAGTCACCAGCAGATTTGGTGTCTGGTGAGGGCCTTGTTGCTCAGTCCTTACATGGCAGAAGGGTGGAAGGACAAAAGGCTCTAGCGTGCTCTCTTCAACCTCTTATATAAGAGTTCTTATTCCCATTCTGCCCTCATAACTTAACCACCTCCTGAAGGTTCCCACTTTTAAATACCATCACCTTGGTGATTAGCTTTCAACATGTGAATTTTGGAGAGACCCCCATGTTCAAACCAAGCATATGATCTGTGATATTTATTTGTTTTAAAATTGCAGACAACTTACTTAACTTTTCTAAGCCTCTGTTTCCTCAACTCTATAATAGGGATAATAAAATAATAATGAAAACTTTCTTCATATGGTGTTCCTGAAGTTTAAATAAAAAAAAAAAAATCCTTTAAAGTCCTTAGCACAGACGTTTTTTAAAAAGAGCATTGCTTTCCAAAGAGAAATGCATCCTCTTCAAAAGGTGTGCATTCCCCATAATAGATTGCATAGTTCAGAAGTCCTTTTCATGGGGATGATACAGAAAAGAGTCAAATATCAGGTAGGTGGTTGGATGGAATGACCTTAATATCCCTTACCTATGATACTATCATTTTATGCCCAAGTTATTTGGCAGTTGGGATTCGAGGGATCTTTTGGCAGATTTCAAGTGTCCTCCACTGGGTAGTAAAAGGCTAGGAGGGTTGCACAATGGACCAGTTAGAAAGTCTTCCCATTCAAGTAAGAAACACCTCCACTCAGACTGGCTCAATTAATGAGAAAATATAATTATTTCAATCATAACAGTCCAGTAATATATTAAGATTAGTTGATTTAGGGCTTCAGAGATAACATCTAAGAATTTTCTTATTGCTACTTCTACCTTCAGGGTCAGCTTCATCCAAAAGTGGGTTTTCTTCATGGTCCTAAGATGGCTGCCAACAAGAAGTGGGGAATATGGTTTTGATTCACCTGAGCTTCTTCCTCTAACTGTCCTTCCCTTCAGTCCAGTTGAGCCATCCAAGGGTGGCTTACCTTCAGGAGATTAACAGTTGCCAGAGGATTTCAAGGCACTGACTGGCCTACACCAGTGAACAGAATCACCATTGTGGGAAATGTATGACTATGAGAGGCAGAAGTCAAGACCTAAACCAAGCACATGTCTTTAGAAAGGAAAAAGAAATCAGTGAATCCTGCCTAGGCAACCAGGCTCATTGTAGGTAATTACTTCAGAATTAAGAGATTAGATAAAAGATAATCAATGCTTTCCCTAAGACTAGGTGATCTAGATCTATAGAATAAGGTCAGGGCAGGAAAATAATTGGTCAAGTTCAGAAGGAAGCAAGGGTCCATTACCCAGATGTTTGAATAATTTCCTTCCATCCTAATAATATTTACGTAAAAGTGAAAAGATTAAGGAAAGCTCTAAAGAAATAATGCAAGTTAAATAAATAGTAATGGCACTTAATAGGTCATTTTTCAGTATGTATGATATAATTATAGTAGGAAAATATTTTTCTGAGTACTCACTTTGTGATAGTGCTGAACATCCTGCATAAATTATTTCATCAGTTGATAATTTTGGCTAAATGAGTGAAAAATGAATGAACCAATATGTTAATGAGAGACACCTATATAAAGGAAAAGCCACAAAATCATACCTCATTCAAGTTTTGCTTTTTTATACGATTGGTTAAAGAGGTTGTTAAAAATTAATTCAAATGTGAACCAGGCCGTGGAGAAGCCAAACACAGAAGTCATGTCTCAGTTTGAGAAAAACACACTTTACTGAAACTGAGATGAAGAGTTAGAGGAATCAGTGATAATTTGGAGGTAGCAAACATAATAATGCCCTATAGGCCGGGTGCACTGGCTCACGCCTGTAATCCCAGCACTTTCGGAGGTCGAGACGGGTTGAGCACAGGGTCAGGAGATCGAGACCATCCTGGCTAACACAGTGAAACCCCGTCTCTACTAAAAAATACAAAACATTAGCCAGTGTAGTGGTGGGCATCTGTAGTCCCAGCTACTCAGGAGGCTGAGGCAGGAGAATGGTGTGAACCTGGGAGGCAGAGCTTGCAGTGAGCTGAGATCGCGCCACTACACTCCAGCCTGAGTGACACAGTGAAACTCTGTCACACAAAAAAATTATAATAAAAAAATGCCTTATAATATTTTATAATAGCCCTCCACAAAATAAAACCTTTCAGACCAGTTTTCATGGTGGTTAAAACCAAATAACAAAAAAGTCACAAGAAAAGTTTTATTAAAATACATGAATGTTGGGGGGAGGAGCCAAGATGGCCAAATAGGAACAGCTCCGGTCCACAGCTCCCAGCGTGAGCGACGCAGAAGACAGGTGATTTCTGCATTTCCATCTGAGGTACCGTGTTCATCTCACTAGGGAGTGCCAGACAGTGGGCGCAGGTCAGTGGGTGAGTGCACCGTGCACCAGCCGAAGCAGGGGTGAGGCATTGCCTCACTCGGGAAGCGCAAGGGGTCAGGGAGTTCCCTTTCCAGGGGTGACAGACGGCACCTGGAAAATCGGGCCACTCCCACCCGAATACTGTGCTTTTCCAACGGGCTTAGGAAACGGTGCCCCAGGAGATTATAGGCCGCACCTGGCTCAGAGGGTCCTATGCCCACGGAGTCTTGCTGATTGCTAGCACAGCAGTCTGAGATCAAACAGCAAGTCCGCAGCGAGGCTGGGGGAGGGGCGCCCGCCATTGCCCAGGCTCACTTAGGTAAACAAAGCAGCCAGGAAGCTTGAACTGGGTGGAGCCCACCACAGCTCAAGGAGGCCTGCCTGCCTCTGTAGGCTCCACCTCTGGGGGCAGGGCACAGGCAAACAAAAAGACAGCAGTAACCTCTGCAGACTTAAATGTCCCTGTCTGACAGCTTTGAGGAGAGCAGTGGTTCTCCCAGCACGCAGCTGGAGATCTGAGAACGGGCAGACTGCCTCCTCAAGTGGGTCCCTGACCCCTGACCCCCGAGCAGCCTAACTGGGAGGCACCCCCCAGCAGGGGCAGACTGACACCTCACACGGCCGGCCAGGTACTCCAACAGACCTGCAGCTGAGGGTCCTGTCTGTTAGAAGGAAAACTAACAGAAAGGACATCCACACCAAAAACCCATCTGTACATCACCATCATCAAAGACCAAAAGTAGATAAAACCACAAAGATGGGGAAAAAACAGAGCAGAAAAACTGGAAACTCTAAAAAGCAGAGTACCTCTCCTCCTCCAAAGGAACGCAGTTCCTCACCAGCAACGGAACAAAGCTGGACAGAGAATGACTTTGACGAGCTGAGAGAAGAAGGCTTCAGACGATCAAATTATTCCGAGCTACGGGAGGATATTCAAACCAAAGGCAAAGAAGTTGAAAACTTTGAAAAAACTTTAGACGAATGTATAACTAGAATAACCAATACAGAGAAGTGCTTAAAGGAGCTGATGGAGCTGAAAACCAAGGCTCGAGAACTACGTGAAGAATGCAGAAGCCTCAGGAGCCGATGCAATCAAATGGAAGAAAGGGTGTCAGCCCTGGAAGATGAAATGAATGAAATGAAGCGAGAAGGGAAGGTTAGAGAAAAAAGAATAAAAAGAAATGAGCAAAGCCTCCAAGAAATGTGGGACTATGTGAAAAGACCAAATCTACGTCTGATTGGTGTACCTGAAAGTGACGGGGAGAATGGAAACAAGTTGGAAAACACTCTGCAGGATATTATCCAGGAGAACTTCCCCAATCTAGCAAGGCAGGCCAACATTCAGATTCAGGAAATACAGAGAACGCCACAAAGATACTCCTCGAGAAGAGCAACTCCAAGACACATAATTGTCAGATTCACCAAAGTTGAAATGAAGGAAAAAATGTTAAGGGCAGCCAGAGAGAAAGGTCGGGTTACCATCAAAGGGAAGCCCATCAGACTAACAGCGGATCTCTTGGCAGAAACCCTACAAGCCAGAAGAGAGTGGGGGCCAATATTCAACATTCTTAAAGAAAAGAATTTTCAACCCAGAATTTCATATCCAGCCAAACTAACCTTCATAAGTCAAGGAGAAATAAAATACTTTACAGACAAGCAAATGCTGAGAGAATTTGTCACCACCAGTCCTGCCCTAAAAGAGCTCCTGAAGGAAGCGCTAAACATGGAAAGGCACAACCGGTACCAGGCACTGCAAAATCATGCCAAAATGTAAAGACCAGTGAGACTAGGAAGAGACTGCATCAACTAACGAGCAAAATAACCAGCTAACATCACAATGACAGGATCAAATTCACACATAACAATATTAACTTTAAATGTAAATGGACTGAATGCTCCAATTAAAAGACACAGACTGGCAAATTGGATAAAGACTCAAGACCCATCAGTGTGCTGTATTCAGGAAACCCATCTCACGTGCAGAGACACACATAGGCTCAAAATAAAAGGATGGAGGAAGATCTACCAAGCAAATGGAAAACAAAAAAAGGCAGGGGTTGCAATCCTAGTCTCTGATAAAACAGACTTTAAACCAACAAAGATCAAAAGAGACAAAGAAGGCCATTACATAATGGTAAAGGGATTAATTCAACAAGAAGAGCTAACTATCCTAAATATATATGCACCCAATACAGGAGCACCCAGATTCATAAAGCAAGTCCCGAGTGACCTACAAAGAGACTTAGACTCCCACACATTAATAATGGGAGACTTTAACACCCCACTGTCAACATTAGACAGATCAATGAGACAGAACGTCAACAAGGATACCCAGGAATTGAACTCAGCTCTGCACCAAGCGGACCTAATAGACATCTACAGAACTCTCCACCCCAAATCAACAGAATATACATTTTTTTCAGCACCACACCACACCTATTCCAAAATTGACCACATACTTGGAAGTAAAGCTCTCCTCAATAAATGTAAAAGAACAGAAATTATAACAAACTATCTCTCAGATCACAGTGCAATCAAGCTAGAACTCAGGATTAAGAATCTCACTCAAAACTGCTCAACTACATGGAAACTGAACAACCTGGTCCTGAATGACTACTGGGTACATAACGAAATGAAGGCAGAAATAAAGATGTTCTTTGAAACCAACGAGAACCAAGACACAACATACCAGAATCTCTGGGATGCATTCAAAGCAGTGTGTAGGGGGAAATTTATAGCACTAAATGCCCACAAGAGAAAGCAGGAAAGATCCAAAATTGACACCCTAACATCACAATTAAAAGAACTAGAAAAGCAAGAGCAAACACATTCAAAAGCTAGCAGAAGGCAAGAAATAACTAAAATCAGAGCAGAACTGAAGGAAATAGAGACACAAAAAACCCTTCAAAAAATTAATGAATCCAGGAGCTGGTTTTTTGAAAGGATCAACAAAATTGATATACCGCTAGCAAGATTAATAAAGAAAAAAAGAGAGAAGAATCAAATAGATGCAATAAAAAATGATAAAGGGGATATCACCACTGATCCCACAGAAATACAAACTACCATCAGAGAATACTACAAACACCTCTATGCAAATAAACTAGAAAATCTAGAAGAAATGGATAAATTCCTCAACACATGCACCCTCCCAAGACTAAACCAGGAAGAAGTTGAATCTCTGAATAGACCAATAACAGGAGCTGAAATTGTGGCAATAATCAATAGCTTACCAACCAAAAAAAGTCCAGGACCAGATGGGTTCACAGCCGAATTCTACCAGAGGTACAAGGAGGAACTGGTACCATTCCTTCTGAAACTATTCCAATCAATAGAAAAAGAGGGAATCCTCCCTAACTCATTTTATGAGGCCAGCATCATCCTGATACCAAAGCCGGGCAGAGACACAACAGAAAAAGAGAATTTTAGACCAATATCCTTGATGAACATTGATGCAAAAATCCTCAATAAAATACTGGCAAACAGAATCCAGCAGCACATCAAAAAGCTTATCCAACATGATCAAGTGGGCTTCATCCCTGGGATGCAAGGCTGGTTCAATATACGCAAATCAATAAATGTAATCCAGCATATAAACAGAACCAAAGACAAAAACCACATGATTATCTCAATAGATGCAGAAAAGGCCTTTGACAAAATTCAACAACCCTTCATGCTAAAAACTCTCAATAAATTAGGTATTGATGGGATGTATCTCAAAATAATAAGAGCTATCTATGACAAATCCACAGCCAATATCATACTGAATGGGCAAAAACTGGAAGCATTCCCTTTGAAAACTGGCACAAGACAGGTATGCCCTCTCTCACCACTTCTATTCAACATAGTGTTGGAAGTTCTTGCCAGGGCAATTAGGCAGGAGAAGGAAATAAAGAGTATTCAATTAGGAAAAGAGGAAGTCAAATTGTCCCTGTTTGCAGGTGACATGATTGTATATCTAGAAAACCCCATTGTCTCAGCCCAAAATCTCCTTAAGCTGATAAGCAACTTCAGCAAAGTCTCAGGGTACAAAATCAATGTACAAAAATCACAAGCATTCTTATACATCAATAACAGACATACAGAGAGCCAAATCATGAGTGAACTCCCATTCACAATTGCTTCAAACAGAATAAAATACCTAGGAATCCAACTTACAAGGGATGTGAAGGACCTCTTCAAGGAGAACTACAAACCACTACTCAAGGAAATAAAAGAGGATACAAACAAATGGAAGAACATTCCATGCTCATGGGTAGGAAGAATCAATATCATGAAAATGGCCATCCTTCCCAAGGTAATTTACAGATTCAATGCCATCCCCATGAAGCTACCAATGACTTTCTTCACGGAATTGGAAAAAATACTTTAAAGTTCATATGGAACCAAAAAAGAGCCTGCATCGCCAAGTCAATCCTAAGCCAAAAGAACAAAGCTGGAGGCATCACACTACCTGACTTCAAACTATACTACAAGGCTACAGTAACCAAAACAGCATGGTACTGGTACCAAAACAGAGATATAGATCAATGGAACAGAACAGAGCCCTTAGAAATAATGCCACATATCTACAACTATCTGATCTTTGACAAACCTGAGAAAAACAAGCAATGGGGAAAGGATTCCCTATTTAATAAATGGTGCTGGGAAAACTGGCTAGCCATATGGAGAAAGCTGAAACTGGATCCCTTCCTTACACCTTATACAAAAATCAATTCAAGATGGATTAAAGACTTAAATGTTAGACCTAAAACCATAAAAACCCTAGAAGAAAACCTAGGCATTACCATTCAGGACATAGGCATGGGCAAGGACTTCATGTCTAAAACACCAAAAGCAATGGCCACAAAAGCCAAAATTGACAAATGAGATCTAATTAAACTAAAGAGTTTCTGCACAGCAAAAGAAACTACCATCAGAGTGAGCAGGCAACCTACAAAATGGGAGAAAATTTTTGCAACCTACTCATCTGACAAAGGGCTAATATCCAGAATCTACAATGAACTCCAACAAATTTACAAGAAAAAAACAAACAACCCCATCAAAAAGTGGGCGAAGGACATGAACAGACACTTCTCAAAAGAAGACATTTATGCAGCCAAAAAACACATGAAAAAATGCTCACCATCACTGGCCATCAGAGAAATGCAAATCAAAACCACAATGAGACACCATCTCACACCAGTTAGAATGGCAATCATTAAAAAGTCAGGAAACAACAGGTGCTGGAGAGGATGTGGAGAAATAGGAACACTTTTACACTGTTGGTGGGACTGTAAACTAGTTCAACCCTTGTGGAAGTCAGTGTGGCGATTCCTCAGGGATCTAGAACTAGAAATTCCATTCGACCCAGCCATCCCATTACTGGGTATATACCCAAAGGAGTATAAATCATGCTGCTATAAAGACACATGCACACGTATGTTTATTGCGGCATTATTCACAATAGCAAAGACTTGGAACAAACCCAAATGTCCAACAATGATAGACTGGATTAAGAAAATGTGGCACATATACACCATGGAATACTATGCAGCCATAAAAAATGATGAGTTCATGTCCTTTGTAGGGACATGGATGAAATTGCAAATCATCATTCTCAGTAAACTATCGCAAGAACAAAAAACCAAACATCACATATTCTCACTCATAGGTGGGAATTGAACAATGAGAACACATGGACACAGGAAGGGGAACATCACACTTCGGGGACTGTTGTGGGGTGGGGGGAAGGGGGAGGGATAGCATTGGGAGATATACCTAATGCTAGATGACGAGTTGGTGGGTGCAGCGCACCAGCATGGCACAGGTATACATATGTAACTTACCTGCACATTGCGCACATGTACCATAAAACCTAAAGTATAATAATAATTTAAAAAATAAAAATAAAAAAAAAGAAAAACAAAAAACAAAACAACAACAACAACAAAAAAGAAACAATAAGTGCTTAAATCAAACGTTTTGTCAGAAAAATAAAAACTTTAATGCCTTTTAGTTTACGTGACTTTAGTAATCCCTGGGAAATAAAGATGGTCTTAAAGATTATTAGTAAAATAAAAATGTCTATAAAATTTAAACATTTGAAAAAAAAATAAAAAATACATGAATGTTTTTCTCCTTGGAAAAGTCCACAAGGTTTTGCAATAGAACCTCAAAAATTCTCAATGTCTGGGTCCCTATTTTCTAGATTTGTACTTAAATCTACCATATAACTATTATGTTCTTTTGTTATTAATACGGAATTTTATTAATTATAATTATACCAAGTTTGGTAAAATAAAAGCAAAACATCAAATGAAGGTCGGATGCATATTACATATAGCTAACACCAATGGGCTCTGAATTTTTTGTTTCCCACAGCCTCCATTCTGCCAGCTCTGGGGTTCTATTGCCATTTCTTTCCAAATTATATTTGCTCTCTGTCAATGTCCACTGGCAGTTTGACAAAGTGCTGAATCTGCAGAAACCATGGCATGCTGTGCAACAGCTCCCATAGCAGATTTCTGACAGATTTTCTTCCCCTGCAGTAATAAGGCTTGTGCTACATTTTGTGAACAGGGACATAGATTAGTTAATATTTCCAAAGCATTTTGAAGATGAAAAGTGCCACATACGTACTGATTTTTACTAATAATTTCTCTTGCTGTAAGGATCAAAATAAGCTCAGAAACATATTAAGCCCTACTCACAGAAGCATTAACACTTTGCTAAGATTGTCAGAATGCCCAACAAAGACAAAACATTGCATTTGCCTTCACATTTGACAACATTTGATAAAACTGACAAATCAATGCTCTGGAAAAAAAACCTCAGCATTTATCACAGTCATAATTTATTTGAATCATGGATAAAGTGCTAACAGAGATTCTGCATACGTTGACAACATTGTGGATAGTCACCTGAGAATTACATAGCACAGTCTCAATACTTAGTTCAAAATCCTTTAACTAAAATGAGCGTTTGTCTTTCTGTATATTTATCTTTTATTTCACAGTTGAGACTTCACTAAACCAAAGGTTCCCAACTGACAAGGACAGGCCCAATTAGTAAAAAGGTCTTAAGGCTCAGGTTAAAATGACCAATTCTTGACCACATCTCAAAGTACTAAATCAAAATCTTCAGAAATGAATCTAGAACGTTTGTATTTTAAACAGGAGTTCCCATTGTTTTGGCTTTTGAGTTGGGCATTAGAAACCTCTATTAGCTAATTCCTACACTTCTGAAAGAGTTTCTGGTTTCTGATAGCCTATACTTCTTTTACTCTTAAACAAGAAGTTAGGTGTGGTTCCCTTATTCCTAAGATTTGGATTAAATTGGTTCGAATCATAGGAAATTGAAATTTTGTGGAATTTATGTATCTTCTTCTTACCACCAATTAACATTCTAACTTTAGAAAAACCTTTCTTTTCTTCATGTCTTTGGTTATTTCTCTGTTTCCATCCTTGCTTTCTACAAATGTTTGGTGATATCAAACCCACAAATTCCACCTATAGTCTTCAGTACAGCTGCACCCTTTGATTTCTACAGTAGCCCTGATTCTTGCTCTGGCACTGCACTAACTTCTTGCTTTTAACTATTTTAAATTCAGACAAAAGACTTAACTTAGGCCTTTGAGGATATTCTGTCTGTTCAGTTGAATTTTGTGTTTTCACCTTGTCTACTTTTACTGTTTCATCTCATTTTTCTTTAAAGTACTATCTGTCAATGTATCTTTGTTTTATTTATTTTCATCCACCTTTTTGTTCTTTCCTTTTCAAATGTGGAACAAGAGGTGCAGGCATCAGATGAACAGTCAGGTGCATTGCTGGCCTACGCCAGATCAGTACAGTCAACCCCACTCACAAACTAGGCTCCTGTTGGTACAACAGCATCACCTTTACCTCATTTCCAGAACAATGCAGAGGTATCATGGTAGAGATAAAAATGCGTAAGATCTAGGATAAGAAAGTCTATCTTTAATCCCTGTTTAGCCCCTATTAACTGTGACCTCAAACAAGAAATTGACTCCCTGACTTTGTAAAGGAAAGGTAATAATAAAATCTTTGTCTACTTCCTGGGATGATTATCAGGGTCAGATCAAATTATGGATCTAAAAGAGCCTTAAAAACTTGTTAAGTGGCTGTTATTCACACAAGAAAATCTGTAAATTAAAAAGCCATAGTTTTAACAAAAATAAGCACTGGGAATTGACTAATTTCTTCCATCTATCTCTGGATAAAGAAAGGATCAGCTGGAAAAGGGTAGAGAAAGGCAACACTTCACTGCATGAGAAGCAGGACTGTGTGAGGACTGAGCTGAAGCCAACACAACAGAAAGCAGAGTGGTAAGAAAAATGGGTGGCATTATTGGGCCACGGGATCAGGCTTGACTGACACAGCCGTACCTTGGGACTTTTCAGATAAGTGAGCCAACACACGCTTTGTTTTAATACTGGCTTTAGTTACATGTTTTATCACTCATGAGAAATAATAACATAAGGAATCATAACTGGTTAAGCGCATCTGTTAGTTGTGAGTACTAAAGCACTTGTTGGATCTGGTATTTAGAAAGATAGATCCAAATAATTTGACTGAAGAATAAGGTTATCATTGCTAAAAACATGTTCACAAATTTCAAATATGCTCATACAATTCAACTTAGAAAGGATGAATGAGGACCTCCCTGGGGAGGATTATAATTTGGAATGCCACAGAACTGGGCCCCTTACTAAAATATCCTTTATAAGAAAAATGAGGGTCTCAGATAAAGCTATTCCATTGTTGACCATTGCTAAACATCTACCCTATTTTTTATCTGCACTTGTGGAAAATTTTCACCTTACTGAGAAGATATTTGAGAACAATGCAAGCCTTTGTCAGCAGTATTGATCTACAGTTAGCCTTTGATTCTATAGACAGGACTCACTATATGCCAAGCTATGTGATCTCAGCACAGATCTCAGGCTATGAAGATTCCTTCAAAGTCTGAAGCATAATACCACTGGGAGAATCAGAGTAGGTAGGAATGGACTCTCCACATTAAATTCCAATCAAAATCCAAGAAAGATATTTGTGTCCTAACTGTACTTCTTTTTAATTTATTTCAAAATAATGTGATACAACTTTCAATTGATCTGAATGAATACCCTTCTGCCACAGGACACAAGACAAGCACTTACTTCTGTACTGATAACATAGGTTTCTCATTATTAGGTTGCAAGAGATGCCTTAATAATCTACCAAGCCTTCTGGCTACACACTGTCAGTTTAATATCTACTGTGCCAAAACCAAAATTATTTTAGATAGACACTCCAACATGCAGATAGAAAATATGAGTGAAGTCTATGTAACAAAATGATTAATTTGGCTATCTGGGCTAAGTGGTAGGGTAGTACAACTTGCATTTAACAGTTCAAGAAGCCTATAAACATTCATTTATTACACACATCTGTATGTTTTTAAAAAAATAGATTTCCAGTGCCAGATTCTGTGCTAGGAAAGCCCTGTGGCTGCTTGGTGATTAAGATTCAGCCCTTGCCCTTAAGAAGCTTATATTTTAAGGTGAAATGTCAGGATTATATAAATTGTATAAAATTCACACTATAATATGGAGACTAAGGCAAGAAAAAATAAAACTATTGCATATTTTCTTTGATAAGACGATAAATAGCAATGCGTGATGTGCCTAGTTTATTATAATGCACAAAGTTAACAAGTATTCTTAACCGACAAGTATTTAATATTTTATTTTAGTAATTTTTGTACATGTTTCTTATTTCAAGTATCCTCATATCTTTTTGATTTTTAAAATTATTTTGAAGCATAGATAACATAATTTGTGTTTCTGCATAACAGTTTCACTTGCCTTATGAGGTCGCCCCTTGCATAATTTATATTCCATTCATTGAAAAACCAAATACATGAGAACATTTGTTATAAACAAGGGAAAGAGAAAGTGATACAGTTTACCCCATGAGTACATAAGGCCAGTCATCAAGCTTAGTTCAAAACCGTTTGAGAAGGTGACGTTTGACAGAATCCTTCATAATATTCCTTTGAACAAGGTAGAGAAATGAGGTCTAGCAACAGTACCCACAGTAGACTAATAGAAGGCTACACAAAGTGGTGACTCCTGGATTATGTTCAATCTAGAAACCAGCCTCTGAGGGCACATCTTAGAAGGTGTCCTGGGTATTGTCCTGTGAAATGTTTTTAATCATACATCAGATGAAGCCACAGAATCTGTATCTAAGATATTTTTGAGATGCTGTAATTTAAGAGGAATAACTAAATTATTGGATAGTGGAATCAGGATATTTAAAGTTTTCATTTAAATTCTATGCACCTCTGTTTTGTTCAACAATTAAATATAAAAATACAGGCTGGAAGAAACAGTAATTAATTGCAGTTTGGGTAAAAATGCAAGAGGTTTAGGTAAACATGAAAGTAATTTGAGCCAGAGGTATCATATTGTTCCAAAAAAGGTAACAATGCTGTAAGGGGAGCTTTCCATGCCTTTATTTAGGTCATGGAGTTAAGCCCAAAAGTGTGCAGGAAATGGGAGCAGGAGTGGTGATGAGTCCCCAAAACCATACCTGTAAAATGTGGAATGTGGAATGTTTAGCCTGGAGAGAGAGAAGTATGCTTGACTGAAATCTTCAAATATGTGAAAGTCTACTGTGTGTAAGGGGAAGTAGACTTATTCTTGGAATTTCCAGAGGTAGAAACTAGTATGAGTAAAAGAGAGAGTCAGATATGACTCCTTATCAGGAGGATATTTAAAATGATATGGACTGGTAAATGGATTTCCTTCTAAGAAGTGAGCATTGGGGAAATGATAAAATGTTTAATGACCATTTGCCAAGGATGTTGTGGAAAATTTCTTAATTGTGAAAAAATTAGGATGACATGACTCTGAAATTTTTTTCTAACTGTAAGGATTTATCGCTTTATATTTTACCTGATTCTTGGTATATATAATAGGCCCCAGGTAAATATCTGCTCCCAATTATGCTCTTGTAAGTACTAATGAACATGTCTCTTTTTTTTGAGGGACAGACCCTCAGATCTTACACCTCTGTTCCTGCTTGGTCTTTGTATCTATTCCATAGGCTAGAGGTATTATCAACACAAGATACTAAGAATATCTTAGCAACTGATAGACTCCCTCCCTGTGTAACCAAAACCAAAACAAGACGAACAAAAACATAAGAAACAAATTTGGAGTTACGTGTTTTCTAAAACGTGTGTAACAGTTTTTCATACTTAGGAGACTAAAAGAACAGCCTTTTTCCAAGTTGATAAGGAAGTTTGGAGGACAATGGTTTTTACTCCAATAATTCCTTTGATATTCGCCCTAACCGAAAACCATGTCAACAATGCATAGAGCCAACAAATCATTTTACATGAAACAACCAATGCCCTTGGCTATTTTTTTCACTTCCAAGATTATCTGCCTAAAGTTTCATATTCCTCAATGCTTTGTCAGTTTTTAGCATTACTTCCAAACTCTATGTTCCATATTCTGCAATACATTTTTTCCACTTATTCTTCACTGGCAAACTCCTACTTAACTCTCGCTACCTTGCTTAATTTTCCTGTCTCCTACAAAGTTTTGCCGAGCTTCCCTGGGTAGAAATGCTTATTCCAGCTTTGACATCAATAGCTTCCTTCAAAACTCTACTATGGCACTTGTGATGCATTATTCACGTGTGAGTCTTCCCATCTAGGTTAAAAATGTTTTCTTGAATACAATTTCACTTTGTTAATTTTTATGTCCTCTTCAGAACCCAACATGAGGGCACCTAGGACACTACAGGCATTAAACAAAAAACAGGAGAAATGACTGAAGCAATACATACAGTAGATGAGTAGATATAGGAAGAAATAAGAAAAACTACATATAGGAATTATGAACTTAAAATTATGGCAAAATATTATTACATGGAATAAAAACACACCTAAAGGAAATATGGTACACAGGATATCTGAAAAGAAACTAAATTTTTGTGCTCTGCTATTATCCACTGTCACTTATGGGAGTAAACATTAAATGATGGATATCTTATCAGCTAATTTGTCTAATTCTAGGGAAGGTATTCAGATAAGAGAAGTACGCAGATAATAAAATTTTACTTGTTTTATCTATTAAATTTTCATTCTTTCCCAACAAGAAAATTATAAACAAAACTGAGTAATTTCAATCACTTTAAGGCCACATGTATGTTTGTTCATCTTTGCATCTGAGTCCATATATGTAGGAAACAACAAATACTTGGTAAATGCATTCATTGATTATTATGCATTCTGTGACAGGTTTCTTCTCTCCTTTCTTTAGCTAGCACTTCTATTAAAAATGTCTTCCTAGGCCGGGCATAGTGGCTCATGCCTGTAATCCCAACACATTGGGAGGCCGAGGTGGGCAGATGGCTTGATCCCAGAGGTTCAAGACTAGAATGGTCAACATGGCAAAACCCTGTCTCTACAATTAAAAAAAAAAAAAAAAATGCAAAAATTAGCCAGGCATGGTGGCACATGTCTGTAGTCCCAGCTACCAGAGAGGCTGAGGTGGGAGGATGGTTTGATCCATGAAGGCAGAGGTGACAGTGAGCTGAGATTGCGCCACTGTGCTCCATCCTGGGCAACAAAGTGAGACTCTGTCTCAAAAAATAAATAAATAAATATTTTCCATGACCTCCTCTTTCAAATTACTGTCTTCATAGATGAAGAAATTAAATAATATGGTTACAATTGTGTGTGTAATAACATTTTTTAAACTCTGAATTTTGTGCTTTTCAGTGTATTAAAGTCAGAGTTTTACTTGGATGTTTTCTTGATGGTTACTAGTATTGCTTATTTTTAGTCATTGCTACCTCTCTTTTGTTTGATATTGTTTGAAATCTGACTGAAGCATGAATGTTTTCAGGTATCTATTGCAATCAGGTACCTACATGAGAAGAAAGTATTGTTACTGTAGTTCTTCAGACAGAATCTTCTGATTTCTGCATAAAAGTGTTGTTGGTGAATACCAGTATTTCTAGAAAGTTTAACTCCTTATATGTAGATTTGAAAAATAACCTATTATTTTCTCTGAATGAATACAAATAAATTTTAATACCATTGAGCATAAAAAACAAGAGCCATACATAACGGTTAACAAAATTTTTGTGACATTACTAATTAAAGTTTCACATATTTCACTGCAAATATGGGCAATATTATGTGATGGGAATATTATCTATAGAACTATGCTGTGGTGGGTATATGTTTTCTCAGAAAGAACGTTGCCTAGGCTGTATCACTTAGCAGCATAATGTTATTTGAAATGTAAATAGTAGGTGCTACACGGGGTACTTGTTGAACTGGACACATTCTTATTTGAGAGCATTTTAATCAGTGAAATTCATGGAGTAGCGGTATAACACCCTTATGATACCTATGCATTTGGTGTTATACAGGCAGCAGTACTGTTGTATGCTTGTTGATTGCTGAAGTGAGAGGTATGCCACACGTTATGTGTTACTTTCTTAGCAGCTGAAGAACACTCTAAACGCTATACTGGAGATGAAATACTATGTCTCCTGAGCAAATCACATGACTCTCACTTCCTTAACACTTATAACACATGTCATAAACGGATTTCAACTATATCTCACACTTCAGATGCGCTTTATAATTTTGTTTATACATTCAAGCCATAAGGTGTTGCAAAACAAGTTAAAGGAACTCTTCTTATTAAGGTTACAGAGATAACTCTTAGGTAAGAGAAAATCTACATAAGTGAACCAAAGAATTCGTCTCTATTTCATTCCAGGTCTAAATTCAGTGCCATTTGGAAGTCATTTATATTTTAATGGCTTTGCATGTGCTTTTATTCCTATGTATTTGCACTATATTAAATTATTTTAGTAGTTGCAAGTGAGACCCTGTGTGTTTGAAATTATTTGCCAGCTTCTTGGAATATAAAGTTAAACACAGGAAAATTAATAACATGATCAAAAAAAGAGATACGTTGTTAATTGAGTGACTTTAGATGTGCCAATGCTATTCATTTCTTGTCTACTTAATCCTAACAACAATTCTATAAGATACATAGTGTTATCTCTAACCTACATACAAGGAAACTGGGCTTTAGAGATGAGTGGCCTGCTCCAAATCACAAGGAGTTGTACAAGGATTTGAACCAGTACTACTTTTCCCTACATCACAAGGCAATAATCTCTGCCCAGTGCTATGCCTGAGAATAATATAACAAATATGTATGAAAATATGTTTCATTCTAATGCTGCTTAATATTGATTTAAAGAAAAGGCTAAAAATATACCCAATTACTTTATGTTACTCTAACGTGTGAGATTGTTTGTTCCATATTTATTGACAGAGAAATATAGAAAAACAGTGAAAGGGGAGACAGTAAATGTTAATCCTGACTTTATACCCATCTCGAGCCAATACTTTGTCTAGCTTTAAGATCTTTTGAAAGTTTGAACAATGATCAAATGACACTCCTCAACCAAATTGGCAGGAGCTTTCCTGGATCATCTTGTTAGTGTGCTCTTGAAGGGCATCCTGACCTATGTTGCTTCAAGTGTCCAGAAAGCATCAATTTTCTACCTTGATTTTCTATGATTATTGGCAATTTTCTCTGCTAGGGGCGTTCGGGTGATGAGACAAACTTAATGTGATTGGCCATGTTAACAAAGTGAGAACATTCCAGTCACTCAGTATGTACCTCATTAGTATCACTCTTTCGTAATTCATGAAACAATACCTTGAAATATACAAAAGAACCTTATCATAAGGTAGAAAACACTTGCTTGTTTGTTCTCACCCAAATCATGGTCTGTAGTATATTATTTGATGATAAAAGTCTAAAAAGACTTTTTTCTTTATCTTTATTCCTAGGTCCCTCTGCAATTTTTTTTATTATCCTTTCATACTTGGAAGTCTTTATTTCATCAACCAACATAGTATAAGTATTTAATATTTAAATCTCTTTTAGTTATATATTGCTACGCACAGCAAAATAAAGAGCCACAAAAATCTTGAAAAAAGATTTCAAAGGCATAGTCTTCCAATTTATTTTAAAATATAGTTACTTATTTGTCAATAAAACAGGAAGCTGTATTTATAATTTGGAGTAACTAGTAGGAAATATTGTCATTTGATAACAGCAGAGAGTATTTATTTCATTATAAATTTTCTAGCTTTGGCAAGAACCCTGGTCTTAAAATAGCATTAAGCTTTGAAAAATGGCCAAGAATGTATTTAAAAGCATAGAGAGTATATACCTAAAAACAGATAATAAAGCTTAATGTAGACTAATGCTTGACTACATAGTCAAACTAGTATACTGTGTATCTGGAATAAAATACCATTATTCATAAAATGGCTGTATAAGTAGGCTCCAAGTAGAGTCAGATAAATGGCACTATATAAATTCATAAAACCTGATGGATTACTATTGACAATTATCATCAAGCTTTATTTTACCTACAAAAGAAAATAATTTTTAAAAATGGCATGCTGTTGGTTGCCACAAATGTCACCTATTTTTCTTGAGAAATGTAATCGCAAATCAGCTTTTAATACTCATCAAACATCTCTACTTAGTTTTACCTATTTAGATGATATGCTAAAGGATTCTGGAAATTTTAAATAATTGAAAAAGAAGAAAGTGTTGCAGAGGAGAGGTCTTTATAAGAGTAATAAACTAAAAAATATTCTTTTTTAGACCTTATCATCTTTCATGAAATATTCAGAAAAAATTTTGATTAAATAAGTTTACAATTAATAGTTAAATATTTAGGGACAATGTACTAACTAAGCTGTGGAAACAGTACAAGTATTTAAGAATGTTGACTGGTGGTGAGGAAATGTCAGCTGCCAATAAATATTAAAAGGCGAAAGAACAGGACTTTAAACAGAGCTTACTTAGCTATGGGTCTCCTCCCCACACACAAAAACTCCCTGACTGGCAGATAGGCTACAGTTCCTAAGACTTTGGCTCTTCACTCTAAAAGAGTTAGCTTTCCACCAGAAAAGATCCTCAGGACCCACAATTCATACTGCCAGCTGAGAATCCACCCTGGGGGACAAGGTAAGCAGACACTGAGGCAGCTGGGCCATCCTGGCCCTAATTCCCCCAGCAGTGTCCACACTGAGCACTGCTGCCATTGTAGAAGGCAGTCATTGGCTCATCTGCAGGGTGAGTCTTGTGCTGCATGAAGTGAACAGGAGGGTGTTCGCATTGGGGACATGGCTGGGCAGGACAGTGGACATTCTCCTAGGCAGTTGCTCTCCCAGGCAGCTGCTCCCCCAAGCACATTATCCACTTCTTTCAGCTTTGGATCCTTCCAATTTGTGATCTTATAGGTGATACTGTACTGGAAGGGCAGGTGTTGTAGGTGGAGCAGTGACAACACTGTCCCTCCTCCAGGATCAACTCATTTTCCCAGCCTGGGCAAAACAGCATTATTGTCTCAGACTCCGACTCACAGGCTCCAGCTCCCAGCCAGAAAATATTCTTTAAATAATTTTATAATTCCCTGATTGATTGTATTCTAAAAATTTTATAGGAAATATTTTGCTCTCTAGTAGAAAGTCAGTCATTAGATTGAATGCTGAACCAAAAATTCGAATATCTATTTGTGTTATCAGGATGGCTGTCTATAATATTTTAAGTTAGGTTAATTCCTCTTTCATTGTATTATATACAAAATTGTGGTGTTTATAGTTGCAAAAATTGTTTTAATATTCTAGTTTATAAGATTATGATATCTATGAATTTTAAAAATATTTAGAAGTAGATAAAGCTTATATTTTATTTGACTATATTAATTATTTTAGAAGAAATATTTTAGAGATCATAAATTTAATTTTGGAAATATATTTTTGAAACACATTTTTGACAGGTTTTCTCAAGAAATAATACTTGAAAAAAATTAGTTGCTTGCTGGCATTAGCACATGGGTTGAAAGCTGTGTGAATGTTTATTAAAGTGTAGTAGCAAATAACAGTTTATCAAGTTGATTGGAAGGATCCTGTATGTGTCACTGGGATTGTTGTTAGGTCCAGTTAGGCTCTTTTAACAGCTTCATCAATGATCAGGCAGAAGAAAGAGACAACATGTTAATTAAATCTCTGGAGCTATTACGCCCAAGTATCAATCTATAAAAATTGTCAGCCCAGAGTGCTTAGTTCAAATATGCTCAGAAATAAACTTTAAAACAAAAGACTGCTACAGAATTTGTATTTCAACAAAAATGTAATGGAATAATGTTTTAAATTTTGTATTGCAGAGATACTTTCTAAATTATCAAAGAAATTGGACAAAGGTGACTTTTTGTTTAAATGTAATCAATATCCTTAATGTGTTTTTATTTGCCCATAGAGAGGAAAGTGAAAATTTTATAAGAAGGTGTGCAGAGAAATTGCAGACAAATAATCACATGCAGACTTAGACCACAAAACTCGTTTGTTGTTGACCATCAGCTTTTCTGTATAGCTAAGGACTATGAACCCTCACGGCATTGCCAGTTTTGCTTCACTCTTTGAACAATGCTGACTATAGCTCATGGGCCTGGAAGAAAGTAAGTCCTTCCAATAATCTAGAGCAAGATGGACAGCCCAGAACCTCTCAGCTAATCTGGGCTAATGTAGCAGCTCAGTTATAAAATTGAGTTCCTGCTGTCTTCCTGAGTCTAACTTGAAGCTCTTTCTTTTCCACCTTTCTCCCCTGTGCTTGCTTTAGTCCCATCTTTATAATATGATGGCCCTCCAGTTGCTGTGGCATGAGTGAGTTTTTCCTTCTTCCTACTAATCATACATCCCCTTCTCACTCTAGGAACCGGAAATTTCTGTTTCTGCATCCCAGTCTCTGCTTCATGCTGACAGACACCTGTGACACTATTTACGTGGCTGCCTATCTGCTTCCCTGAATAGAAATATCTCTAGCTGCTCCAACATTCCATTTTCTTGTGTTCTATCTTCATGCTTGTTGAAATAGTCTATTATTCAATCTTTCTAATAGCAACAATTTACTACCACAAATGATGAGTAACATATACATAAGTGTAACAACTAATAAACAAAATTACAAAGAAATGTTTCCTTAATTTTAATACAAAATAGCAATGTGAATTTATTTCACTATTATCATTAGACGTACATATGAATTTTAAATGGAATATTCCACATTAAAAAAATCCTAAGTGAACGTAACATATTTATTTGCTATTAGGCCAGTCTCATTTACTAATTTCATTAAGGGAATACATGTATTGTTTTAATCTGAATAAATTTTCTAATATTTGAAATTTTTCTGATTGGGGCAATTTTCCATTACATCCAGGCTTTTTAGTAGTAATTAATTAGAATTTTGCACTCAGTAATATGCTATGTATCAGTGCTATTTTAAAAGTGATAATCTAATAGTACTAATTCTTTTGTTGGGAAATAAGGCAGAAGAAGTATCCTATTGCTCACCAGTCCCTGCTCCACATAATATGCCTGGGCACCTACCAATTTATTATCATACTTCAGCCATGCTTATCTATCCAAATGGATCTTTTCTGGGCATGAAGCATGTAAGAACTCTTCAGTTCTCTATTAAGCTATCTTCTTGGCATCCTTTGCCTATTGTCCAAATGCTTTATAAGGCCAGTTACCCTTCCTTCCCAAATATCCTTCTTGAATTTGTTCTCATATCTTACTATCTATGGGAATCCTGCTTTCTGACTTCCACAATTCTGAATTTTATATGCATTGCTGTGAGTGTAAATATTTAACAACCAGCTCTCCTAGAGAAGCAAAAGCCCCAATTCATACCATTTAGTAGTTTTAATGACAGAAACGTCCACCACCATGGACAATTTCAAGCTACCAAAGTGACTTCCCTAATTAGGAGTTAGGACATGTATGTTATTTATTGCTGCCTAAAAAAACTAGTCAGCTAGTTTAACAGCTTAACAGCTTAAAAGAACACATATTTATTATATCACAGTTTCAGTTGGTCAGAAATCCAGGGTCTCTCAAAAGACTGCAGGCAAGGTGCCAGCCAGGGCTTTCGTCTCAAATGAAGGTTTAAATGAGCTAGTATACAGTTTCAAGTTCACTCACGTGGTTGTTGGAAGAATTCAGTCTTCTTAACGTCATCATTTCTATGTGCTTATTGCCCACTTGATGAAATCCTCTTCCCTGGAACTCTTGCCTACCTGAGTTAAAAACTGGTCAGGCAGGGGACTTGTTCTGGCAGATCCTGTACTACCTGGACTGGGTTGTCCAACTCTCCCTCATTATACCTAAGTCTCAGCAAGATGACAATGAGTCCAAACACCAGGGTAGAATCCCATCCTTTTCCCCACCACATACATACCAAGAAAATCTTTTCATCTCAAGGCAACTGTTTAAACCTGAAGCTATCTGTATTAGTCTGTTTTCACACTGCTGATAAAGACATATCCGAGGTTTAATGGGCTTACAGTTCCACGTGGCTGGGGAGGCCTCACAATCACGGTGGAAGGCAAAGAGGAGCAAGTCATGTCTTACATGGACAGCAGTAGGCAAAGAGAGCTTGTGCAGGGAAACTCCCCCTTATGAAACCTTCAGATCTCCTAAGACTTACTTATTCACTATTATGAGAACAGCATGGGAAAGACCTGACCCCGTGATTTAATTACCTCCCACTGGCTCCTTCCTACAACACAAGGGAATTCAAGATGAGATTTGGGTGGGGACATAGCGAAACCATATCATTCCACCCCTAATCCCTTCCAAATCTCATGTCCTCGCATTTCAAAACCGACCATGCCTTCCCAACAGTCCCCCAAAGTCATGACTCATTTCATCATTAAATCAAAAGTCCACAGTCCAAAGTCTCATCCAAGACAAGGCAAGTCCATTCTGCCTATGAGCCTATAAAATCAAAAGCAAGTTAGTTACTTCCTAGATACAATGGAGATACATGCATTAGGTAAATACCATTCCAAATGGGAGAAGTTGGCCAAAACAAAGGGACTGCAGGCCCCACGCCAGTCTGAAATCCAGTGGGGCAGTCAAATCTTAAAACTCCAAAATGATCTCCTTTGACTCAATATCTCACATCCAGATCACACTGATGCAAGAGGTGGGTTCCCATGGTCTTGTGCAGCTCCACCTGTGTGGCTTTGCAGGGTATAGCCTCCCTTCTGGCTGCTTTCACAGGCTGGCATTGAGAGTCCACGGCTTTTCCAGGTACACAGTGCAGACTGTCAGTAGATCCACAATTCTGTGGTCTGGAGGATGGTGACCCTCTTCTCGCAGCTCCACTAGGCAATAACCCAGCAGGGACTCTGTGTGAGGGCTCCAACCTTACATTTCCCTTCCACACTGCCCTAGCACAGGTTCTGCATGAGAGCCCCACACATGAAGCAAACTTCTGACTGGGCATCCAGGCATTCCATACATCTTCTGAAATCTAGGTGGAGGTTCCCAAACAACAATTATTGAGTTCTGTGCACTGGCAGGCTCAACACCATGTGGAAGCTGCCAAGGCTTGAGGCTTGCATCCTCTGAAGTCGTGGTCCGAGCTCTACATTGGCCCCTTTCGGCCATGTGGAGTGGCTGGGATGCAGGGCACCAAGTACCTAAGCTGCACACGGCACGAAACTACTTTTTCCTCCTAGGCCTCTGGCCCTGTGATGGGAGGAGCTGCCATGAAGTCCTCTGACATGCCTGGAGACATTTTCCCCCTTGTCTTGGGGATTAACATTTGGCTCCTTGTCACCTATGCAAATTTCTTCAGGCAGCTTGAATATCTCCTCAGAAAAAAATGGAATTTTCTTTTCTATCACATTGTCGGACTGCAAGTTTTCCAAAGTTTTATTCTCTGTCTCCCTTTTAAAACTGAACATCTTTAACAGCACCCAAGTCACCTTTTGAATGCTTTGCTGCTTAGAAATTTCTTCTGCCAGATACCCTAAATCATCTCTCTCAAGTTCAAAATTCCACAAATCTCTAGAACAGAGGTAAAATGCTGCCAGTCTCTTTGCTAAAACATAACAAGAGTCAGCTTTGCTCCAGTTTCCAACAAGTTCCTCATCTCCATTTGAGACCACCTCAGCCTGCATTTCATTGTTCATATCATTATCAGAATTTGGGTAAAAGTGATTCAACAAGTCTCTAGGGAGTTCCAAACTCTCCCACATTTTCCTATCTTCTTCTGAGCCCTCTGAACTGTTCCCACGCCTGCCTGTTACCCAGTTCCAAAGCTGCTTCCACATTTTCAGGTATCTTTTCAGCAGCACCCTACTCCTTGTACCAATTTACTGTATTAGTCCATTTTCACATTGCTGATAAAGACATACCCAAGGTTGGGCAATTTACAAAAGAAAGAGGTTTAATGGACTTACAGTTCCATGTGGCTGGGGAGGCCTCATAATCATGGTGGAAGGCAAGGAGGAGCAAGTTACATCTTACATGGATGGCAGTAGGCAAAGAGAGCTTGTGCAGGGAAACTCCCCCTTATAAAACCATCAGATCTCATGAGACTTATTCACTATCATGCAAACAGCACAGGAATGACCTGCCTCCCTGATTCAGTTACCTCCCACTCGCTCCCTCCCACAACATGTGGGAATTCAAGATGAGATTTGCATGGGGACACAGCCAAACCATATCACTATCGTTGGTTCTCCACATTAAATTATTTTAAATTTATTTCATTGAGTAATAGCATTACCCAATTCAATTCACCACCGTTAACTTTAACTTGGCTTTTGCTTCAAGAGGCATTTATTGCATCATTTTCATTTTATTTTTCTCTTTTTTATATTTTTTAGAGATAGGGTCTCACTCTGTCACCCAGGCTGGAGTACAGTGATGAGATTATTGCTCACTGTAGCCTGGAACTCCTGAGCTCAAGCCATCGTCCCACCTCAGACTCCCAGGTAGCTAGAACTATGGGCATGCACCACTATCCCTGCCTCATTTTTTAATTTTTAATTTTTTTTTTTTTTGTAGAGATGGAGTCTCACTATGTTGCCCAGGTTGGTTTCAAACTCCTGGGCTCAAGCCATCCTTCCACCTCAGCCTCCCAAAGTGCTGGGATTACAAGTGTGAACCAGCACACGTGGCCTCTGTTAAGTTTTTAATTTCTATATTTATTAACATTATTCTGAATATACACTCAAGGTTGCTGAAGCAGAAGAGATTATTAATTACTTATCAAAAATAATACATGTGTAGTTCTCTTGTGCCCCAATTCTTACCTCTGGAGACGTGTTGAAAGCCACATGTTGTCCTGCACATAGGAAATCAATATTGTAGGTGAGAAACAAAAAATACATAAATCTGGACATTTACATAAGAGAGAGACAGCTGCTTCCTCCTTTCCTGAGAATGTTTCCTTAGAAATATAGCAGAAAGGACTCTGGATTCTAATCTTTTGGACAGTAAATAAATTTTCCAAAGGAAAGGTAAGACCAGCATATTTACAATCCAAGAGTATCTCCACAGTCTCAAGTCTCATCTCCTCTTAAAATATAAACTCATGGCTCTGGGGAGGCAAATCTCTCTGGATAGTCTCTCATTATCTACTCAGTCATAAGATAAGTTAGGCTTGTCTTATAATCTAGGTCCCAAGTTCCAGAAAAATTTGCTCAGAACTCCCTGCCTGTGCAGAAACATAAAAATATTTTCCCTACAGTCTCCCACACTTCTGTTTCTCTGGAACTTTCAATGCAGGATTAGCAAACTTTTCTGAAGCCTCACACTCCTCTGAGTAACTCCTATATCCCTTGCCTTAACCCTAACCTGGATATTCTTTGAGGTCACTCTTTCTCCTTTAGTCCATACAAGTAAAGGATGTTCTTTTTCTTAATCTCAGCAAGATCTCATCCATTCAGGAGATGAGGGTAAGTGTCCTTCTTGCTCTCCTGTTGCTTTCAGGTCATTTCTCCCCCTTCCTTTTTGATAAATTCTGCACTGTTGAAGTGCAAGTCATTTTAGCCATCTTACAAATTTCCCATCTCAATCCTGCCATTTTCTTACTTCCCAACTACTTCTCTTCACTCAACAAAAGCCTTACCTTCTGGCCCACAGCCTTTCTTTCCATAGCAACTTCTGTTGTCATTCTCAATAACAGTATCACATTCTGGACTCCCAGTCCATTGATCTATTCACTAGAAACAATGTTTTCATCCCTAATCCAATTCAGTTATCCATTTTCATGAGTTTATCGTGAGTAATATCATGAGTTTGTCATCAACAAAACTGTGTCACTTCCAAAATAATTCCAAACATTCCATTCTCTGTTGACCTGTTCCTGCCTTTCCAGCTCACGTTTCATTACACCAAGTCCAATGTTCTTCCAGTTCTTCATGACCTCCAATGCACGAACTTCCCCAAATTTTCATCATCTATCATCTGTGTGTCTTCATTTCTCTCTTTACTTAATGCATACTTAATAATTCACTCAATCACCATCTTACCACATTCATTTGATGTTTCATCTCAAATTTAATAAGTCTACAATTTCGCTCATGATAGTTCCTATACCTAGGCATCCTTAGAATCCTTACCTCAATAAATGACACCATTGTACTTTAATAAATCTCAAAACGTTTCTCTATTTCCTGTATCAAGGCCATTCATTCACTAATTCAAAAAAATTTTCCAATCCACTTTTAAGCACCAGAGAAACCATAGTTGAGAATCGGAATCCAATACAAATCTCAAACCAACTCACTGCCAATGTTCTCTCTGTGGCCCAAACCTCTATTATTATTTAGTCTGTAATTCTGAAATAACTCCCTAACTAATCTCTGCTCTTCCACTCCTGGCCCATCCAAACCATTCTTCATGTGGCAGCTAACATGTCTTTTTACAGAACTACTGAAGACTTCTGTAGCTGTTCCTTGCACTTATAACTTCATAGACACGTGTTCCCATGAACTAAACCTGTGTAATTTAGCCCTTGGTCACCTTTTCTCCTCAGTACATGACACTTGCTCTCTGGGTCTCCATCTAGCTCCAACTCTCTATGCAACAGGGTAGCACAGTTTTTCAGGTCTCAGAACTCAACAACCTCTTTACTTCTGCTGGTCTTTGGGCTTGCTGTTCTCTCTGAACAGCAAGATATTTTTCTTTCTGATCCTTGCATGAATGACCTCTTCTTGTCCTTCAATTCTAAGAGTAGATATTTCCTCTTCCAAAAGGCCTTTCATAAAGAATTCTTCAGCTTTCCCTTATTACCCTCAATTACAGGACTTTGCTTATTCCATCCATTGCATTTATTGCAACATATCATTTTATTTCACGTTTATATATTTATATATATATAATTTATTTGTATAAATTCATTTGTTTGTTATTTATTTCCTCATGGCAGTGCAAGCCTCATGCAGACAGACATAACAATATGCCATGGTTACACCTGCAGTTAATATGCCAGTAACTGCATATTAATTGGAATATATGGAATATGGTGACCCTAAATTCCACCAACATCTGTGGCATGAACAAAGGATCTCCCTCCTTTCAAAAACCTATAATCTCCATTCAACCAATAGGAGGACAATATGTTTTTAAATGGTTTCCAGAGCTCAACAGCTTTCTGAAGTCAGCACCACATCTCAAAGGTAGAGCACTTTTCCACATATCCTAAAAATGATTATTAACTGGACAGGGCAGCGAGAGGTAATGCCCTCCTGTCCAGATATATAATTGAACTCTTCTAGGTACGTGGAAGCAGAGGCAATTTGAATAAATCCCCAAAGTCATTCTGAAACATCACCTCCTACCTCCATCCCCACATTATCCCACTGGTGAAGAATCAAGAAATTCTAGGCAAAAATCTGATTTTGAAACTTCCTTGTTGAAAGCCCACAAATGGTTCATTAAGATGGCACACGTGATTTTCGATGATCAAGTCTGTGTTCGTGTCACCAGCTTCAACTCACCACTCCCTGACTCATGCCGTACTACTCTGCATCGATGAAAGACTGTTATCTTTCCTGCACACTGTGTATACACACACACACACACACACACCATATATATAGTATTTATATTTAGTTACGTTAAATTTCCAAAGATACACAAACACACACCTTGAATAATTTAATGGTTTTGAGTGGTTGAACTTTACAATCATTTGTCATCCAAGTGATTCAGTCTCCCAAACATTCACATGAAGAATATTTTGTTCAATTAAGCCAACCCAAAGCAATGAATTTCTCAGTTACTGAAATACAAAGACTTGTATAAACCATTGGTTCTGGAGGCATCATGCTACCTGACTTCAAACTATACTACAAGGCTACAGTAACCAAAACAGCATGGTACTGGTACCAAAACAGAGATATAGATCAATGGAACAGAACAGAGCCCTCAGAAATAACGCTGCTTATCTACAACTATCTGATCTTTGACAAACCTGAGAAAAACAAGCAATGGGGAAAGGATTCCCTATTTAATAAATGGTGCTGGGAAAACTGGCTAGCCATATGGAGAAAGCTGAAACTGGATCCCTTCCTTACACCTTATACAAAAATTAATTCAAGATGGATGAAAGACTTAAACGTTAGACCTAAAACCATAAAAACCCTAGAAGAAAACCTAGGCATTACCATTGAGGACATAGGCATGGGCAAGGACTTCATGTCTAAAACACCAAAAGCCATGGCAACAAAAGCCAAAATTGACAAATGGGATCTGATTAAACTAAAGAGCTTCTGCACAGCAAAAGAAACTACCATCAGAGTGAACAGGCAACCTACAAAATGGGAGAAAATTTTCGCAACCTACTCATCTGACAAAGGGCTACTATCCAGAATCTACAATGAACTCCAACAAATTTACAAGAAAAAAAAAACAACCCCATCAAAAAGTGGGCAAAGGATATGAACAGACACTTCTCAAGAGAAGACATTTATGCAGCCAAAAGACACATGAAAAAATGCTCATCATCACTGGCCATCAGAGAAATGCAAATCAAAACCACAATGAGATACCATCTCACACCAGTTAGAATGGCAATCATTAAAAAGTCAGGAAACAACAGGTGCTGGAGAGGATGTGGAGAAATAGGAACACTTTTACACTGTTGGTGGGACTGTAAACTAGTTCAACCATTGTGGAAGTCAGTGTGGCAATTCCTCAGGGATCTAGAACTAGAAATACCATTTGACCCAGCCATCCCATTACTGGGTATATACCCAAAGGAGTATAAATCATGCTGCTATAAAGACACATGCACACGTATGTTTATTGCGGCACTATTCACAATAGCAAAGACTTGGAACCAACCCAAATGTCCAACAATGATAGACTGGATTAAGAAAATGTGGCATATATACACCATGGAATACTATGCAGCCATAAAAAATGATGAGTTCATGTCCTTTGTAGGGACATGGATGAAATTGGAAATCATCATTCTCAGTAAACTATCGCAAGGACAAAAAAACCAAACACCGCATGTTCTCACTCATAGATGGGAATTGAACAATGAGAACACATGGACACAGGAAGGGGAACATCACACTCTGGGGACTGTTGTGGGGTGGGGGGAAGGGGAGGGATAGCATTAGGAGATATACCTAATGCTAAATGACGAGTTAATGGGTGCAGCACACCAGCGTGGCACATGTATACATATGTAACTAACCTGCACATTGTGCACATGTACCCTAAAACTTAAAGTATAATAAGAATAATAATGATAAAAAAAGAATTAAAAAAAAAATTGGTTCTCACCTTGTTGAGGGAGTCTGCATCCAAACTATCTGGACAGCTTTTTTCAAAGTATAGCTTCACATATCCCTATTCCCACCTCGCTCCACCTCACAGCCAGATTATATTATTCCTTAGTTATGTGGGTTGGGGAAGAATAGGTATTTTGAAAAACCCTCTTGGACATTCTGCATTGCTCTGAGTGTTCTGCCCTAGATAAAAATGGCCAATATAGACTCAATCTTAATGGATGCTTATATATTAGAACAAGATAGAAAAAGCAAAACAAAAATTATTTTGCATCAGGAGTTGAATCTAATCAGTAATTCTGTGTATCTGGATAGCTAAGTTTTTCTTCCAGATTTGTTTACCATAAATAGCTGCACCTCTGCTTTGTATCACCTGCCAAGATTAACTTATTAATTACACAAATATTTATAAAAGCATCCACAATGTAATAGCTCTGTGCTATGTGCTGGTGATACAAGCAATGAGCAAAAAGTACGTAGTCCCTATACCTAACAAGCTTCCAGTCTAGGAGGGGAGTCATATATTAATCAAATAACCACATTGATGATATATAATTATCAATCAAGATAGGTATAATGAGGGAAATAATGACAGTTCTGTGAGAGGATATTTCACATATATCAGATTTCTACTAGGAATCAGGGGAAGCTTCCCGAAAATAATTGGGCTGTGACATTAAGGATGAATGAGTTAACACACAAAGAAGGAAGAGGAAGGGTGTGCTCATGACAAAAAAAAAAAAAAACAAACAAAAAAAAAACAGTGTAGGTAAAATCTCTGTGGTGAAAGTGAGAAGTCAGGTCCCAGGTATTCAAGATTAATAGGGTGAACAGCAGAGGCCCAGGGGGAAACCAGAGGCATCATGGGTAGCAAGGGGCTACACTATCAGGGCCTTGCTGGTCATTTTAAAGATTTTTTTTCTAAGATCAACGATATCTCATTGAGAAGACAAAATATAGAAAAATCTGTTTTGAGGCAATTCTGTATTCTTGGCAAAAGATAAGTTTAATTTGGATTATGATGGTGGTAATGGAGATAAAGGGAAGTGGATCAATTCGTGAAAGAAACACAGATTGGGCTTGATATGGCAGTTGAGGTAACAGAGGAGTCAGGGATTGCTTCCAGCTCTCCTGTTTTACAAGTAAAGTGTCATTTTCTAAACTTGGGGGGCAGTTTGGTGATAAAGAGTTTAATTTTGTACCTGATAAATTTGAACTATTTTGAGTTAGTCAAATAGCAAAATGTTAAGTTGGCAGTTAAACATTTAGGTCTGAAGCTCAGAGAAGAGAATTGAGCTGGAGATATATTCAAAGATGTTCATTTTACATGCAGTAATTGAAATCATAGCATGGATGAGGTTGCATAGGTAAAGAATACAGAATAAGAATAGAAGAAATCCGGCCGGGTTTGGTGGCTCACGCCTGTAATCCCAGCACTTTGAGAGGCTGAGGCAGGTGGATCACGAGGTCAGGAGACAAGACCATCCTGGCTAACACAGTGAAACCCTGTCTCTACTAAAAATACAAAAAAAAAAAAAAAAAAATTAGCTGGGCATGGTGGCACGCGCCTGTAATCCCAGCTACTCGGGAGGCTGAGGCAAGAGAATCGCTTGAACCCAGGAGGCGGAGCTTGCAGTGAACCGAAATTGCGCCACTGCACTCCAGCCTGGGTGACAAAGAGAAACTCTGTCTCAAAAAAAAAAAAAAAAAAGAGAAAGAATAGAAGGAATCCTATAATAAACCTTAAGAAATTCCAACATTGAAAAGCCACTTTAAGGAAGATGACCCTGACAAGAGAGACCAGAAAAGAAGGCATAGAGGCAGGAAGAAATCCAGGAGAATAATGTGCTGGAAAAGCCAAGGGAGGAGAGAGGTTTAAGGATATGAACAGCACTGTTAAATAATGCTGGACGGTCAAACCAGAAGATAAGTAAAAAGTGTTCACTGAACATAGAAACATGGAAATCTTTAGTGACGTAATGAGAGCTTGTTTGTGGAATAATGGAGTAAAAGTTCAATTGAAATAACTTAGGAGTGAAAGATGAAATGCAAACAGCATGCATAGATAATTCTTTCAGAAAGCTTGATTGCAAAGAAAAAATGGGCAATAGCTTCAAGATTTATACAATGAAGATGGTGTTTTATTTTATTTGTTTTAATAAGAGGCATTCATATATATATATATGCACTCACACACACACACACATATATACATAACACACGACACAAAGAAAGGAGGAGCAGAGAAAAAGGAGGAGAAAGAAAGGGTATTACTGATAATGAAAGATTCCTGAGAAGATAGGGCAGCAGGAGGAGACCAAAACACAACTGGAAGCTCTGGCTTCAGACAGGCATTCAGGGAACTTCTCTATTGTAAAAGCAGTGAGGGATAAGAGATGGGAAACAAATGCAGGTAGATTGGGACATTTGATTAGCATGGCATTTAAAGGTGAATTCTACACGTTTTGTAAAGTGGGAAGATACCTGCCAAGAAATGGAAAGATATTGGGGGAGGTTTGATGATAGTGGAGAGGACTTGAAATAGTTTGGGCTGTGATTAGAAGAACCTAGAGGAACTTCCATGCTTTATGAAGTCCTGGGCAGGACAAGGAACCAAACTCAGGTTGTTGATCCTGAGGGGAACACCTTTTATTTCTTCAATTTCTGTTCTTCCCAAAAATTACAACCCTGTTTGCCAGCTCAAATTTGGGATCTTAATTTGTACCCCTCTTTTACCATACTATATGGCTCTGTGTGTGTGTGTGTGCGTGTGTCTGTGTGTCTGTGTACTTCTGTTTATCTTCCAATAGGATCATAGCACCTTGAGAAACTTAGCATCAATTTGCCATTCCAATATACGCTTGGTTTAACACACTATGTACAAATTCAACGCTTAATAAATATTTGCTTCGAATAAATATATAGGTGTTTGTTTGAATATAATACAGGAAACATAAAAGGTTTCCAAGGTTTTAAATCTCAAACATCAATTCCTAGATTTAGTCCCAGACATACAAAATCTTCAATTTCATATATAATTCCAGAATGCCAAATATCTGAACTCACATACACTATGACTCTTGTCTGACTGTAGATATATTTGAACTAGTTATTCTATAAAGTGTGTGCCTGAACGCTTTTTGCAAATCTTTCTGCAAATTGTCTCTAAGGCAATAACATCACCGAATCAGATGTATACTTAATAAACGACCGCTAGTAAGAGCATTTTACATGGAAACGTAAATGTCTTTTTAAATATGCAGGTAGAATAAAAGGTTCAGCTATAAGATATTTTGATTTAAGTTTTATCATTGAAATTAAAGAATCTCATACTTAACCTTCAAGAGCTGCCATGCTGGTGAATGGAAAATTATTTTTGATTACAAAACAAGCAGTTAATGCACTTTGCTTTAAAAAGATTTGCTTCAGAGACAGTGAGGTTAGCTGCTATTTTGAATTTCAAAATGAGGCCCTGATTTCCTGTAGTGGAGATTCTTGCTGACATGTCCCCGGGTTCCACAGCTATGCCTCGCTACTTGAGTTTTGCTTCACTGTGTCCTTCTGCCCACATACTTGAGGGCTCTGTCCTCCATTTGCCATCGAGCAGCTGCCTAAGAATCCATCTGTCATCCGTCTTTCACACGTGCACCACCCAAAGGAGTCCCTCCTGCAATACATCAAAAGTACTCCTGTGCTGAGGAACTGTCTGCATTCAAAATCCAGCAGAAAATAAGTTCAAGGGGAGACACTAAGAATACATGACTGGTTTGAAATACCAAAATAATTGCAAATGGAAATAATTTAGCAAAAGCATGATAAGTAGAATGGCAAAATGACTAGTTATGTACACCTAATATATTAATATTCAAGGAAAAGGGGTGAAAAAAAGTAATACAACACCAAAAGGTTTTAAACGTATGAATAAAAAGTAGAAAGGTAAATTAATATATAGGGTGAGCACTTTGATTACTGAATACAGAAATACTTCTACTGTTAAGGGATAGAAGAAATTAAAAAAATAAAAATATAAAGCAGTAAACTAATTTTTTAAAAAAAGATATTCCCAACAATAATTATTCATGATAATGCCAATATATAAAAAAGGATTTTAACATCTATGTTTCGGTATAAAGTTTGCACTGATCTATAACCTGAAAGAAATTTGGTGACAAGTAACCAAGTCACTGTCTTCCTATTGTCTCGTAGGTCTCAATAGCCATCAGCATCACTAACACCTCATAAAATGTCCTGTGTTTTAAATGGGTGGGGAGCTCATTTGATATACTGTTTATCCCCTTGATATTAAAAAGAACTGGCAGAAGTGAGTTTGTGCAAGGAAGGGCAAACAGAATAAAATTTAAAAAACCAAGGCTATTAGTCAAAAAGAATGAAAAAAAGAACCCTAAGTTCTTCAAGGAAAAGTGATTAAAAGCATGACACTCAAAGGTCCAAAGAGAATAAATGATTCAAACAAGGCTAGAGTGTTAAAATATACATCTAGAAGGATTTGACACCTACATTTCTAAAGGACCTGAATGATTTTCACCAGACCTCAGGCTAAAAATTTGTAATGAGAACTTCTCAGAAGCAAATACCAAGGGGAAAAAGTCAGTTGTTAATAAAAAGGAATTTGTATTTGATTTTCATTAGTTCACATTCATTTAATTTTCCTAAAAGAATATGACTTTAAAAAGAATAAAAGAAAATAATAGTTTGTATTGACTAAATAGAATATTTCTGATCATTTTGCAAACATTGGGATATTAAAGTTCTTTATAACTCAGTGACATTCAACAAATATCACAGAAGAAATAACAAACCAAACAATGCAAAAATAAGCAAAACTGTCTACCTATAGTCCTATAGACACTGAGGAGACATGATTTGAAAGCCACAGAGACAGTGTGATTAGGAATGTCTTTACAAACATAGGGGAGAAAGTCAGCCCACTTACAGAGATTCAGAGGACAAGCATGAACACCTTCCCTAACTGTCTACCACCAGTTACAATATTTGAAATTCAACCAGCATTATTTCTTTTTATTAATTTAAAGGTATTTGGGATTTAGTAATCATGTCTTTGAATTCTAGAAAAGAGCAGTTTATAGCAAAAGAAAAGCAAAAAGTCCTGGTAAAGATTTTGACCGATAGGGCTTGTCTATTGGAGCATCTTGTAAGGATGGGTCATCAGAAAGCAGAGTAAGGAGGGAGTCGAATGTAAAAAGAGTTCAAAAAGAAGCATTGAATATTTCCCAGTTTTACAAGGCTTGCAACATTTTCAGCTTTATAACATCTGTAGGCAAAATGGAAAAACGAGTCATTGAAGGAAAAAGGTAACTCTGTGCCTATTGAGAGGAGAATGCTAATCTCATTCCATCATTTTTCAAACTATTGTATTTCATCAAAGACACCCTTAGCATTATAGCACAGGTATGCACCACATAACAATGTCTCAGTCAACAACAGATCCCTTGTATACTAGTGACCCATAAGATTATAACAGAGCTGAAAACTTCCTAGAGCCTAGTGAGTTGTAGCCACAGTAATGTCATAGCACAACACATTACTCACATTTTTGTGGCAGCGCTGATGTAAACAAACCTACTGTGCTGCCAGTCATAAAAAGTTTTACACATACAATTATGTACTTGATAACAAACGACTATGTTACAAGTTTGTATCCTTACTAAACTATATTTTATCATAATTTTAGAGTATACTCCTTCTACTTATTAAAAAAAAAAAGTTAACTGTAAAACAGCCTCAGGCAGGTCCTTCAGGAGGTATTCCAGAAGAAGGCATTGTTATCATAGGAGATGACAGCTCCCTATGTGTTATTGCCCTTTAAGACCTTCTAGTGGGACAAGATGTGGAGGTGAAAGACAGTGGTATTCCTGATGCTGACCCTGTGTAGGCCTAGGCTAATGTATGAGTTTGTGTCTTAGTTTTTAACAAAAAAGTTTAAATAGTAAAAATAAAAATAAAAGACTTAAAAATAAAAAGCTTATAGAATAACAGTATGAAGAAAATATTTTTGTACAGTTACACAATGTGTTTGTATTTTAAGCTAAGTGTTATTACTAAAGAGTCCAAAAGTTTTAAAGAATTAAAAAAGTTTATAAAGTAAAAATTTTACAGTAAGCTAGGAGTAACTTCTTATTGAAGAAAGAAGAAGTATTTTTATAAATTCAACTTAGCCTAAGTATACAGTGTTTATAAAGTCTACAGTAGTGTATAATAATGTCCTAGGCCTTCACGTTCACTCACCACTCACTCACTAACTTACCCAGAGCAACTTCCAGTCCTGCAAGTTCCATTCATGCTAAGTACACTATACAGGTGTACCATTTTGATGTTTTATACCACATTTTTACTGTACCTTTTCTATGTTTAGATATGTTTAAATGCACACATAATTACCATTGTGTTACAATTGTCTGCAATATTCAGTATAATAATACGATGTACAGGTTTGTAGCCTAGGAGCAACAGACTATACCATATAGCCTAGGTGTGCAGTAGACTATACTATCTAGGTCTGTTAAGTACGTTCTATGATGTTCACACAATGACAAAATCACCTAACAACCATTTCTCAGAATGTATCCTTGTCTTTAAGTGATGGATGACTGTATTTACAATCTGGTAGGAGTCTTTTGAGCTCTTATAAAATCTCCAACATTTTACTGATGGGAAACACCGATAAAGTGTTCCTTACTAAATTCATAAACCACTTAGTTATACAGCTAAGACAAGCAGCTGATTTTCTCAATTCTAGTGGATTCACAACATGTCTCATTGATTTCTTCCTAAATTTTTCTCCCTCAGATAAACCTATTGATGTAGGTGATGTCACCATTGTTATTAGAGCATATCGCTGTGTTGTATCTACCCTACTGAACTGGCATCCAAAAGTACACTATGATTCAGCGAATGGAAGTGGAACATTTCATTGCTTATTTCATGAAAACATTGTCATAAATTTCATTTTATTTCTAAAAATAATGGATGCCATTGAAACTATTTTCAGTGTAATTTTACTTTCAGACTTAGAAATATTTCACTTGCAAAAGGACTGTGCCTACCATAGAAAGGTATCAATGGTGAAATATTGTAATACTAGTAAGTAAATGGAATCTCTAACTGAACTGTAGATTGTTGCAACGCCTATCATGAGTTGACCATTCAATTGTGGTTGAAATAGCTGTTTTTTGTTTGCTTGTTTTTGTTTTTTATTCAAGTTGACATCAAAAATAATAAGAGAGATTACATGATTGAACCAAAATGTTCCACACCCAGGCTCTTGTACATACTGTCATCTGTGTGTTGCTAGCACTGTGTTGTCATTAATTTCAAGGTTACACTTGGAGTACACAGAATAACCGTAGGAAATTTTCTCCATGTGGGAGCCTCTTTACTTGTTGCTTTGGAAAAGGACTTGATATCCATAACAGCCATCCAGTGCTAAAAGAGTGATAAGGAATGTAGTCATTCTTTAGTACATTGGCCACAAAATGACACCCTAAAAATGCAAAGGGCTTCGCCTGTGCCTGACTCTATACACAGTGTCTAACATGATTAGAATTCATTCACTTATAAAACGTCCACACATCCAATTTTTCATAAACTTCCACAGGCAAATAATATTATGCCATCCCTGTTTCACCCCACCTTTCCCATTATTTGAGTGATTAACTTTTAAAAATGAAACCATATAAAGAAGTTTTGTTTAAATAACAACAAAGTCACAGATTACACAGATGTCTGACTTACAAGAAAAAGAATGCGTAAAAACAGTGAAAATTGTGGGTGCCTTTGGCCTCCAAATTCATTTATCACATTACAACAAGCAATGACGTTCTCTGCTACCCAGAAAAAAATGGAGGCCTTGGATGACCCTCTAAATCTGTGTTCAGTGTTCCAGGAATTTCCAGAACTCCACTACAGAAAGAGTACCCAGTAATTCCCTTCAAACTGCATCTCAGAACTGATCTCTCCTCTTGGCTCTCTCTGTCAGTTCAGGTTGTTGCCTGATGCATGCCTTTCAGGGGCTATGTGACTCATGGTGAGTTCGCCTTACTTTACTCACCACTTCAAGGGGCAGATGCCAAAATAAACTCTGTACCATCACAGGGAGAAGCTGTTTCCGTTCACTGGAAATGGAAATCTTCATCTAGTTTTTACTTCCTTTAATTCTTATGCTGTTATTACCAGAGTACTCTGATAACCTCCCTGGCCTGTTCTCCACCGTGTCCCTATACTTCTTGTATCAAACTTTTGTTTCACTTTCATTTATTTATTCAACAAATATTCAAAATAGTACTATGTGCCAGATACTTCTCTAGATGCTTCAAAAACATACAACAGGAGAAAGCACTCCTTGTCCAAGAAATTCACAAATTTTGGGGATCTACAATTTCAATAATGACATTCTAACACAGGAGAAAGAAGCCACTCTTTGATAGAACTCTCTACACAGTTATCTCTAAAGTCATTCATTACTCTTAGAAGATGCAATTATTTGCTACAATATAGATTGATGGTCTGGTATAGTAAAGAGTGATGGAAATAAAATTAGGCCACCCAGTTCAAATCTTATCTGCCATTTTCTGGCTATGTGACTTCACAGGTCTCAGTTAAGTGGTTATTCCCTAAGCATGAGTGTCCTTAACTGTGAAATTGTTATAACAATGACCTACTCACAGGGTCATGTGAAGACCACTTGAAATAATTTATGGAAATTGCAGCACAGCTTCTGGTCCTTAGTAGGCACTCAATAAATGTTGTTTTAGTCAAATAAATTACAATAAAAATGATACATTAGATGCCAACCCTGTAATAACTCCTTAACTGTTTGAAATAATTTAAGACTTAGAGAAAAGTTGTAAAGCAATACAAGTTCTCTCATAGCCTTTCCTCTGATTCCTCAGATTATTTTATATATAGTATTCTCATATAAACAATATTTCAAAAATAAAATCTCTATATTTTTAAAGTAATTTTCAGACATAATATTCCTTCACTCCTACAGACTGTAGCATTTCTCAAGAACAGTAACATTCACTTATACAACCAGAGTAGAATTATCAAAATTAGAAACAAACATTGATACAGTATTATAACATATCTATAGACTTACTCATTTCATCAATTGTTCCACTAATGTCCTTCATAGCAAAAGAAAACAAAATGTTTTCTGGCCCCAAATTTAATTTAGGCTCACACATTCCATTTGCAACTTATGTTTCTTTAGTTCCTTCAATCTAGAAAAATTTCCCTACCTTTCTTTGTCTTTCTCAATCTTGACATTTGAAGAATACAGGTCTGCATTTTGTAGACTGTTTCTCAATTTTGGTTTGTCCATTTTTTTCTCATGTTTACATCAGTTTATGCCCTCTTGGCAAAGCAATACAAGAGTAATATTGCGTCCTTCTCAATGCATCATATTAGGAGACATATAAAGTCAATTTGTCCCACCAATAATGATATTAACTTTGACCACTAGATTAAGGTGGTGTGTGAATAATCTCCACTATAGAATTATTCAATTTCCTTTTGTAACCAATAAACATCTGTGAGGAGATATTTTAAGACTAAGTAAATACTCTATTGCTCACTATATTTTTGTCCACTAGTCCCACCATGCAATGATTTTACCTAAAACAGTTATTGCTATGGAAATTGCCAAATGATGATTTCTAATCACTTCTACATTTATTAGACATAATCATATAATAACATTTACTGTTAATTATGAACAAACTAATATTTCATTGATTCATCTAACAACCAATGTTAAGAGAAACAACCCATTTAGGCATCAGAGGAAAATGTTTTTTATCTGTTAAATATGCCTTTTATCAAGCTATGTTATCATCATAAAAACAGTATCTGTTTAAAACGTATTTTTAGAACTGCATTAAAACTTCAGCACAAAGAACACTAAATCCTCACAAAAATGACTGTCTCTGATAAGGAACAGGAAAATAGGACACACTAAGAACAAAATTAGCCAAATAACATTGTCTGAGTGACCCTGAGAAGTAAGAGAATGGTGTCTAAATATATTTATTTACTAACACACCCTATCCTTCTATTTTTCTTTCTTTTTTTTTTAAGTCATCTTGTTTCTGAAGGAATCTATGGGCCTATCTTCACTGTTAAGATCAAAAGAAAACTAAAAAAAAATCACTATATATTTGTGAAAGTAGATTTGTTATTGGTTAAGGGTAAAGAATCCAGAGAAAAACTCCTTTTCACTAGAAAATATGTGAAGAAATATCTTTGAAGGTGCTTTTCTATATGCTTGGAAGTTCAGATATTTCTTAAATTTTGAATTTATACTCTTCTTTCTTAAGGTTCATGTATTTTGGCTTTTATAATACCACTTTACTCCTAATTCCCAATACTAATTTTCTGAACAGTACAATGGAGCACCAAATGAGTAATAAGAACATTTGAAAATTCTACTACTTTATGATATCGGGTAGTTTATATACTTCTTTGTTGTAGAGCAACATTTTACTGAATAAAATAATAGTGAAAAGTCTTAATTACATATTAATTGTTGATAAATTAAACTTTCAGCTTTTAAACATTTATAGTAAAACAAACTAATTGGTCCTGCTAGATGCATTTTGCTGTCTATATAGATTAGAGATGATTTGGATAAATAGATGGAGTAAAGCACTGGTACCTAACAGTCAGGAGACCAGTGTCCAGATTGAGCTCAATACTAATTAGTCATGTGATCTTGTGTGAGTAACATAACCATCACTCACCATGGTTATTTATCTGTAAAATGAGAAAGTTGGATCATGTGATCTTTTATGGTTACTTTAAGACTTAAAATTCTATTTATTGTAAAGAAAAAGTGTTTTGATTCTTATTATATTTCTGAAATTCTCATTATAGTTCCACTTAGCACATTATATCCAAATGATGTGTAACTCTAGCCTAGCCCCTTATCAGAGTACCGTTTAGTCATAATCAAAAAATGAAATTTCCCTGATTCAAATTATTAACATCCAAATCATAATATTTTACTACACATAGCCTGCATGTATTTCCTTTATGTTAGTAAACATTTGCATTACTCAACTAAATTTTTCTCTTTTTTATTATCCCCAAACTGCCTTCTTATTATAATTTGGCTTCCATAATAATTTGCTTTCACAGGCACTGCACAGACATTCTAATCTGCCTGATAATTTTCACAATATCAATAAGATGCATTCCGTTGAATATTTTATCCTTATGTGAGTTTGGTTAATATGAAACAACTCCTTCATGTTCTGATTTCGCTACAAAACTGACAAAAATCAACTTTCTGAACCACTGGATCAGCAAAGCTATCATCCCGGGCCCTGGTAAATTCACCAAGACGCTGAGGTCTGATAATAGAGAGTCAGCAGACCTTGCCCTGGTGATAACTCCACTTCACCATCAGTTTCTCTTGGAATGTATTACTTCCTGAGTTCTGCATTGGACATTTCTGCAGGCTTCAAGCCAAATATCGGGGCTATTCAGGTAGAAAGGGCTCTAGTAATTTTCGACCAAATTCTTAGAGGTTTACTTGATAGAAAAATACTGTTAGATATGAGCTGCCAATCAAAAAATTCAACCTTTACCATTTGAATATTAAGAAAATGTGAGCAAGATATAATCATAAAGGCAAACACTCAAAGTGATGATTCTAGGGAACAGGATATTAAAGTGAATGATGGAATGACTCAAACTCAAATCATTAAGTTATATCGAATATTTAGTTTTTAGTTTTATCTAATAACTTATATGTCTAACACCAAATTCAGGCAGTTCACTAGGTGCACAAAGCCTAAAGACAAACTATTTTACCTCAAAGTGTGGATTTTTTCCATTTAGAGAAACCATACATCTAATTCTCAGTCACCCCTGCCAAAATGAGCAGGCATCTACATCCTGGACCAGACTTTTTCTGCCATGCTACTTTCACGACCTGCTTAGAGTCCACTCTAAAATTTGTACAGATGTATCTAGGTAATAACCATCACTTATCTCATAGCCAGGTCATTGTCATGCATTGCTGAAGGGTCTAGGGATGTGTTAATAGTTCAAGCCATTTTGAAGACACCTTCTACAGTCATCTTTTGATATGGATATAACTCTCACCTAGGTCCAGCCATATTTGTTCCTTCTGCTTTGTTTGTTTGTTTTTTAAGACAGAGTCTCCTTCTGTCGCCCAGGCTGGAGTGCAGCGGCATGATCACAGCCGACTGCAGCCTTGACCTCCCAGGCTCAAGCAATCCTCACACCTCAGGCTCCGGAGTAGCTACAACTACAGGCACATGCCACCACAGCTGGCTAAATTTTGTATTTTTTGTAGAGGCAGGGTTTCACCGTACTGCCCAGCTGGTCTTGAACTCCTGGGCTCAAGTGATCTGCCTGCCTTGGCCTCCCAAAGTGCTCTTTCTGTTTTTCATCACTTACTTCTCAGGATGCCTTCAGTCTCCTATATGAAAGCTCTGCTTCTATTTTTAAAATAGTACACATATAGATATATTCCAAATATATGCCTTTGCACCATAACACATGATAGATAGATGAATGGAGAGATAGAGAGATAGATAGACAGATATCTTCTTATGCATTTTGTCTATTTTGTTCTTTTTCCTAAGCACTTTTGTCTCCCCCAAATAGGTTAAAGCAACTATCCACTATCACAACCTAAGTCCTAGGGATTCTTGTCCTAAAATTAATAGCTCAATATTCTAAAAGGCATAAATCATAGAACTTTCTTACCAAGCTAGAAGATAACCTAGTAGAGCTTTGGGCTTTGAATTTTTTTCCAACTCCTTTTCTCCTGATTTCTGCACTCTATTTCTTGTTTCCGCCAATACCATGATCGAGAACAGACGTTTGCAGTATTATCTCATGTGATATTACCAACAAGCATACCAGGTAGTGAACATTATCCATATTTTATATGCAATGATGCTGAAGATGAAAGAAGAATGGTAGCTGTCCAATGCATCACAGCTCATCAGCAGTAGATTCGGGTCTGCCTGACTCAAATGTCCATGCCTTTCCTACTATAAGAGACTGTCTCGCAATGAGAGTGTCACCTGTATGCTTTAAATCTATCTGTGGTATCTAATAAAAAATAGATCAGAGTCAACACGGTCCTAAAATGTGACTTTGTCAGTTTCAGTTTTAATTATTTTAAATACTACATTATAAGCAAATAATAATTACATGGGTGTGTGTATGAGTGTATTTGTGTGTAAAAAAAACAAGCTCTAGATGGGCTTATTTAGGACGTCTTTTTAAATTATTACGGACTTAACATTTGTAAGCATTTTCATAGAAGAGGTTTGACTGAGTGTAGCTGAATTTATTACATGCCAATCAAATTAGTGCAGTACACAAGTAACTTTGTGCTTCAGGATGGCTCTGGGAATCTCCGTTTGATTTGGGTATTGCCATTTACCCATGCCTGGAAGGAAAGAATGATGGCTGAGGTGATTGTGGGTAGACAATGACCCCATTAATCGTTGTGCTATAGATATGAGTTGTTCCTTGCAGTGACTCATTACATACTGCATCAAATAATAAACACCGACAGCTAGCTAGGAGTGAGGGAAGACTGACAGATGGTCAATAAATTCAGAACTGGCATATTTTTGTAAATTGATTGTAGGTTTGAAGGCTTGCAGTGCTTTTCACTACAACTTTAAATCATCAAAGTTGTCTTCCAGATTAAGCAATTAAAATTTAAATATGAAAAGTTCTAATGATTCGAGAATGAGATATTGCCTATTCTCTCATGCCACTGAAATTTGCTCAATTATTTTTACCAGAAAAAAAAAATCATCTTTAGAGTTTATGGGGAAAAAGTGTAGTGGCTAAACTGCAGATAATTTTCTTTGAATGCCATGAAATATCTATGTAAAATTTTTAGAAATCATCACAAAATTGTGAAACATTTTTCCTGAAAGTTATGATTATTTCTAATCTAAACAGGTAATATTAAAAGGAAAATAAACGCAAAGCTTGAATAATGTGCGGTACTTTATAAAATACATTTCACAAGTCTAAATATTCTGCCATGTAAGATGTAGTTACCACGGTTGATATAGTTCCCTCTTCCTATAACATCCAAAATTGCATAAGTCTTATTTTAGTGGTTTGGGGAGATTTATAAAGAGCATGCCAATTCCATAGCCTAGGGCAGTACAATAAAGGCAACAAACTTGTCTTCTGTGTTGAGACAGCCTGCACCAGTTACTTGGCTTTGATAGCCTTTTCTTCACAAAGCATAGATTACAAAAGAAATCTGTTCTCAAAGAAGATGAGAAAATGCTCATTTCATTCATTGAATTAGTTGCAAGCTTATGTTTAATATCAACATTATAAATAAATACCCCATACATACCTTTCTCTTCCCATGGTGTTATGTGCTGGATCTCTTCTATTTGTCCTTCCTAATGTACTCTGCTTCCTGTCAATTATGGGTTTGTGTCCTGCAAAAAGGTTTGTTTAAATCCAAACCCCCAGTAACTGTGAGTGTGACCTTATTTGGAAATAGGGTCTTTGCAGATGTAATCAAGTTTAAGATGAAGTCATACTGGATTTGGGTGAGCCCTAATGCATATGATTGGGGTCCTTATAAAAGAGAAAACACACAGACACATGGTGGTAAAACATTATGAGATGACAGAGCCAGATGTCTAAGCAGCAGCTGCAAAGCAAGGACCATCAAGGATCACCGCAAACCATCAGAATCTAAGAAGAGGTGAGGAAGGATCCTCTTCTCTAGGCTTCAGAGGAAATATAGTCCTGTTGAAACCTTGATTTCAAGCTTCTAACCTACAGAACCCTAAGACAGCAGTCCCTAACCTTTTTGGCACCAGGGACTGGTTCCGTGGAAGACAATTTTTTCATGAACTCGCGGGTTGTGGGGATGGTGTCAGGATGAAACTGCTTCACCTCAGGTCATCAGGCACTAGCTTCTCATAAGGAGCATGCAACCTAGATTCCTCACTTGAGCACTTCACCATAGGGTTCGTGCTTTTATGGAAATCTAATAGCTAGCTGATCTTGAGAGGTGACAGCGTGCTGGCAGTCCTCACAGCCCTCGCTCGCTCTGGGCGCCTCCTTTGCCTGGGCTACCACTTTGGCGGCACTTGAGGAGCCCTTCAGCCCACTGCTGCACTGTGGGAGCCCCTTTCTGGGCTGGCCAAGGCCAGAGCCCACTCCCTCAGCTTGCAGGCAGGTGTGGAGGGAGAAGCACGAGCGGGAACCGGGGTTGCGTTCGGCGCTGGTGGGCCAGCTGGAGTTCCGGGTGGGCCTGAGGTTGGCGGGCCCGCACTTGGAGCAGCCGGCCGGCCCTGCCGGCCGGGGCAATGAGGGACTTAGCACCCAGGCCAGGGGCTGCGGAGGGTGTACTGGGTCCCCCAGCAGTGCCAGCCCACCGGGGCTGCGCTTGATTTCTCGCCGGGCCTTAGCTGCCTTCCCACGGGGCAGGCCTCAGGACTGTAGCCTGCCATGCCTGAGCCTTCCCCTGCCTCCGTGGGTTCCTGTGCAGCCCCAGCCTCCCTGACGAGCGCCGCCCCCTGCTCCATGGTGCCCAGTCCCATCGACCACCCAAGGGCTGAGGAGTGCGAGCACAGGGCACGGGACTGGCAGGCAGCTCCACCTGCAGCCCCAGTGCGGGATCCACTAGGTGAAGCCAGCTGGGCTCCTGAGTCTGGTGAGGACGTGGAGAGTCTTTATATCTAGCTCAGGGATTGTAAACACACCAATCGGCACTCTATATCTAGCTCAACGTTTGTAAACACACCAATCAGCACCCTGTGTCTAGCTCAGGCTTTGTGAGTGCACCAATCGACACTCTGTAGCTAGCTGCTCTGGTGGGGCCTTGGAGAACCTTTATGTCTAGCTCAGGGATTGTAAACACACCAATCAGCACTCTGTATCTAGCTCAAGGTTTGTAAACACACCAATCAGCACCGTGTGTTTAGCTGAAGGTTTGTGAGTGCACCAATCGACACTCTGTAGCTAGCTGCTCTGCTGGGGCCTTGGAGAACCTTTATGTCTAGCTCAGGGATTGTAAATACACCAATCGGCACTCTGTATCTAGCTCAAGGTTTGTAAACACACCAATCAGCACCCTGTGTTTAGCTCAAGGTTTGTGAGTGCACCAATCAATACTCTGTATCTAGCTGCTCTGGTGAGGCCTTGGAGAACCTGTGTGTGGAAACTCTGTATCTAACTAATCTGATGGGGACACGGAGAACCTTTATATCTAGCTCAGGGATTGTAAACACACCAATCAGTGACCTGTCAAAACAGGCCACTGGGCTCTACCAATCAGCAGGATGTGGGTGGGGCCAGATAAGAGAATAAAAGCAGGCTGCCCAAGCCAGCAGTGGCAACCCGCTGGGATCCCATTCCACACTGTGGAAGCTTTGTTCTTTCGCTCTTTGCAATAAATCTTGCTACTGCTCACTCTTTGGGTCCACACTGCTTTTATGAGCTGTAACATTCACCGCGAAGATCTGCAGCTTCACTCCTGAAGCCAAGGAGATCATGAGCCCACCAGGAGGAACGAACAACTCCAGATGCGCTGCCTTAAGAGCTGTAACACTCACCGTGAAGGTCTGCAGCTTCACTCCTGAGCCAGCGAGACCACGAACCCACCAGAAGGAAGACACTCCGAACACATCTGAACATCAGAAGGAACAAACTCCAGACGCGCCACCTTAAGAGCTGTAACACTCACCGCGAGGGTCCGCGGCTTCATTCTTGAAGTCAGTGAGACCAAGAACCCACCAATTCCGGACACGGTCTGACAGGAGGTGGAGCTCAGGTGGTAATGCTTGCTCACCCACTACTCACCTCCTGCTGTGCAGCCCAGTTCCTAACCAGCCAGAGACCCCTACCAGTCCATAGTCCAAGGAGTGGAAAATGCTGCTCTAAGACAAGAAATTCCTGTTGTTTTTAGCCACCTGTTTTGTAGTACTTTGTTACAGCAGCCCTAACAAATGGATGCACTGTTCATTCTGCTTAGTGCCCAGGAAGATCGCCCACAGAGACAGCAACAGTGAGTCTCCTCTCACGTCTGGTTCAGGTAGGTCAAAATAAAGCTCTGGAAGGAATGTAAGGACAGTGGAAGACTAAGACTGCTAAGTATTCTGCCGGTTCCCTCCTGCTAAGTTGCTTTAACTTGTTTGTTCCTCTCCCAACAGATACAGCTCCAGTCCCTCTCCATAAAGCTGCCCTCTGGAGTCTGGTAACTGCTTTGTCTCCTTCCCCGCTCAGACCTGGATGGTAGTGGCTCCCACGTGTCATCATCTATGTTAAGTATCAATTGTAGCATAATCAATTAACATGAATTTAGTGGCTTAAACCAACACACATTAATTATCTCAAAGTTTCTATGGGTCAGGAATCAGGCATGGTTTAGCTGTATCCTCTGACTCTGGGTGTCCCAGCAGAAGCAATCAAGGTATTAGCCAGGGCTGGTGCTCATCTGAAAGCTCCACTAAGGAAGGATTTAGTTCGAATTCATTGTTGCTGTATTTATTTCCTTTTGGATTGTAGGACTGAGGGGCTCAGTTCCTTTCTGGCTATTGACCAGAGGGTATCCTCAATCCCTTGCCGTGTAGCGCTATCCAGCGTGGCAACTTGCTGCTTCAAAGCCAGCGAGGGCAAGTGTCTGCTAGCAAGATATAAGTCAGAGTCTTTTGTAATTTAATTGTAGAAGTGGCATACCCTCAAAGTTGAGATATTCTGTTGGTTATATACAACTTAATCAAGGGGAGGAGATTACATGAGGCAGTGAATAGCACAAGATCAGGATCATTGGGGTCATCTTGAAAGCTGCCTACCATCCTATGTCTTGTTAGAGAACTTAAATTCTGCCCACACCTTAGTAAATAGCCCCCTATTTAAGTGTGCCATCAAATAGGGGACTATTTACTAAGCCCCCTATTTGAGGATGATAAATTCAATTTAATCACTCTTCTTTCTATTCACACTGATGAATTACTGTTCACTCTGAATAATGTGCTGGTTTCCAAGATTCACCAAAACTAAAGAAATCTATCAGTACTGAACATTCTCAACATATTCAGTCATCCAGGCCAACATGGTCTATAAATGTAACAATTTGCCTAAGTCATGAAATAAAACATTTTTTTCTAAAATAATTTACATTTATACCTGATTAGATCAAATGATAATTAGTTCATGAGAAATTGTGTAGGATATCAAGGGTCTTGTGATGGTTAATATTGAGTCTAGACTTGATTGGATTGAAGGATGCAAAGTATTTTTGGGGGGTATGTCTATAAGGGTGTTGCCAAAGGAGATTAACATTTGAGTCACTGGACTGGGAGAGGCAGACCCACCCTCAATCTAGGTGGGCACCATCTAGGCAACTGCTGGCATAAAAGCAGGCAAGGAAAGAACAGACTTGGCTAAGTCTTCTGGCCTCCATCTTTCTCCTGTGCTGGATGCTTCCTGCCCTCGAACATCAGACTCCAAGTTCTTCAGCTTTTGGACTCTTGGACTCTCATCAGCGATTTGCCAGTGGTTCTTGCGCCTTTAGCCACAGATGGAAGGCTGTACTATCGGCTTCCCTACTTTCGAGGTTTTGGGACTTGGACTGGCTTCCTTGCTCCTCAGCATGCAGATGGCCTATTGTGGGACTTCACCTTGTGATCTTGTGAGTCAATACTCCTTAATAAACTTCCCTTCACAGATTCATCTATCCAATTAGTTATTTTCCCTTAGAAAACCCAGACTAATACAGGCCTATACAATTGGGTGGTAGATTCAGCAATAGTATGACTAGAACAAGTGAAAATGCTGTAATCAAGAAAACTATTAAACATTATCATGGAGAAAAAACAGAAGTCAAAGCTTCTGACTTCTTTTGGGGCTGGAGTGGCAACACAAAATATCATGGCCAAGAGATAAACAAAGACAATAAACGAGTAGATGATTCAAGAAAAGAGGAGATAAGAATGACTGGAGAAGCCTGGGAGTGTGCAGGACAGGACTATCAGAATGATAGGGAAAGAAGCTCGTGTGCCCTTCGGACAAGTGTATGCCCACTGTGTTAAAGACTCTTGCACAGACATTTAAGCCCTATGCAGGAGAAGCAAGTATATTAGTGACTCTCTTTATAAGAAGACAAGTAAAGGGTGGTTTGATTTTTCTCTCTTTTTAAAAAATTTCTTAAGTAATACATTACAAATACAGTTTCAAGGAAAGAACACCAAGCCAGAAGCAGAATTGAGAATACAGTTCCTTCTAGCTCCAACATAAATGTCAAGGTCCCATGTGATTCAAAGCAATTTACTTAATATTTTAATTTCCTCATCTAGAAAACAGAATAACATCTACCTTGCCTACATCACAAGAATGTTGTGAAGATCAAATAAGACAATGAATACTAAAGTAAAAAGTATTAAATACTTTTTGAAAAGTAAAAAGCATTAAATAAATATTATTAAAAATATTTTTCAAAACTCAATCATGTAGCATACATTTATGACAGTTATAGGTCTGTCATAATTTCAAAAGACTAAAATTTTCTTTACTTGGCTCATGATTGGGGCACTTTAGTAACTATTGAACTAAAACATATAATATATAAAAATATATCAACTTAATGGCACTAGAAATTTTTTTCTAAGATATGATCCAGTGATTTCTGTGAGTTTGATATTGTAAAAAATGAGGATAATATTTTCTAATATTTCCTGACATGGTTTCCTTCTCAGTAAGTACATCCCTGGAAATGCTATCTTGGAAGGAGAAAATATGACACAGAAAATATTCCTGAAGACAAAAAAATAAAGTAGGAGTTTTTGCAAGGGTAGAGGGCAAAAGAAGAAAGATAAAAAGAGAGATGCTGATCTCATTCTCTGCCCACCTCACATGCTTGAATAGAAAGTTTCTAGATAGTCTAGAAAGTTCTAGATAGTTTAGGAGGAAGGTAATCCAAGGAGCTTAGTTCCCTATAAGGGATCTTATGCCCTACTGGGAAAACATCTTCTAGAAGGCCTCCCATCACCATGTACCAGCCACTGCATAGAACCGGTGGCATGGGAGGAATAGAGAAAGGATGATCTGGGACTAGTGCTGCAGAAATTCCCCACCTTCCATGGCGTTTGATATTCCCAGTGGAGGCATCGGAAGTAGCTGAGAGGTCAGAACTAACCTGCCTACTGTAGCGACACTGAGGTAAATAACATGATGAACCTATGTCAGGGTGGAGAATAAAAGCCTAAGTCAGCAAATGTAGAACTTGGTTAAGCCTCAAAGGAGTCAGAGAAACAAGACAAGCCTAGGAGAGGCCAACTCAGCCCAGGAAGTACTCCAAATGTCACCAGCTGTCCTAACTCTGCCGGAAATGACAACAGGATGCCTGATGAGCAGCTACAACAAAAGCCTTGTCACAGAGACCAGCAAGGAATCAAAAGAGCCTCACAAGGGCCTGTGTGAGAGCTAAGCTCCTGACCCTCACACTGAGAAAGGGCTCAGCAGTCTCCCCCTCGAGCCCACACGGTATCTTGGGAATTTGCAAAGAAAGAAACATCTCTGAAATAGAGATGAGCTCTGTAGCCTCAATATTTATCCAAAAGGAGAGAGGCTTAAGCCAGAAGAGACTGAAATACATTAACTTAGTAAGTTTACATATTATCTAACACCCTGTGGATAGAGGTTTTGAGAAAGTTCAAATCAGTTACAGAGGAATTTTTGTACATCTGAGTGTAGTGTATAAATTTGCAAACTTAACCACATTTCCAAACCTGTTTCACATATACATTTTAAAAGAAGTATCACATTTCAGACCCATAAAGAATTTAACCTTTCAACATGAGCAAACATAATTTGCACAAATTTCTGCCTTACTGTGGAATGGCAGATTCTGACATGAATTCATATGTGTAACACAGTACATTATATGTGACAAGTATCAAGAGCACAGGGCAAATGTCCTCAGGCAATAGTGCCCTCCACTTTCCAATGAGATGTGAACCCTGTAAACCAAAGGGCAGTGGAGGTGCAGCCCATATACTTATCTTCCAGTTCACAGACTTTTTCTGTGCAGTAATATAGTTATAAGCCCTTTTAAGTAGAAATTTTGAACTAGAATTCCAATTCAGCCTTGAGAAAAACCTCACATTAGGACAATATCAATAGGGAATAATTTAGGACTTAACTCCTTTTTTTTACTCCATTCCAGATTTATTCTTTATGAGATGTGAATATCAGAAACATGTGGAATACTGAATAGATTTTTGAAAACCTGAAGCAAAAGAGAGCATGTATTAAAAATGGAAAAAAATGTCCAATTCTGGCATCGAAAATCATATTAGTAATCTTGTTACTAATCTTGTATTAGTAATCTTGTTATACTTACAATTAAAACATTTTATCTTCAGAAGGTCATAGGAAAAAAAGAAGTAATACTAGCTCATTTTTTAGGAAAAATTTTTGTGTTTAAATTCTTAGAAGATATTACTTCAGAAGCTAACCTAGAATGTGTATGTCTGTAGACAATATCAATAACACAACGAAACAGGTACAAACAAAGTCTAGAGTTTCTGGTTGATCAGTAGTCTCAGTCCATAAGAACCAATAGTTGCTTTTGTTGATTTTTTTCATGAATAATGTCAACAATTTCAAATTTCAATGCTATTGACATTTATTATAAAACCTACCGGTTTATTCAACTAAAGGGAAGATGTCAAATGTTCCTGTGATAGTAACCATCTGTACCTTCCCTCAAGTGACTTCATGTTTTCCTGAGGTCCAGCTGTAATTATAAGATTTTCAGAAGTGGAAAGAGTCTTAGAGAAGATATAACACCTAGAAATCTCTTAATAGAAATAAAATTTTTGATTTATAAAATACTCTATACATTTCCATTCCCTATAGCAAGAGATGGATTATGGCTAATACTCAGCTAACACGGCTACTCACAAACTCTGTATGATAAACACTAAATAGTAATCACTTGATTCATTTATTTTCCCCTGAAAGTTTTGAAGCATCTAGTACTCACCTTTTGGGGCAATTGCTCTGAAACCAGTGACATAATTGGTTCCTTGATTTTCAGTTACAAAAGCCAGTTATCAAATGAAGATGGAATTTCAGTTGCCAGTATTATACTTCTATAGATTTTGTATATTTGAGGGAATTGCTAGTAATTTTGTGGCATACATTTGTAAAAATCATTCTTTATTTTTCTTATATGTGTGACATTCAAAAAATAAGAAAGCTTGAACTTGCCTGTTCCTTCAGCTAGGGAGTAGCCACTTTTGAAATAGGTGCTAGCTATGAATGAATTTTAAGAGTTAGTGAAAATGTTGAAGAAAAACACATAGCTAAATGGAATAGAAAATATTGGGTCAGACATAAATGATCATGCTTGCTTTACACATTTGTTTACACTTGCACTAGTTCTGGCTTCTATCTTACATCTCAAGTTACTTCAGAAGTAACCAAAATATATTGAAAATAAATTTTCAGTAGCTCAGGATAAACTGTATCCAGGCTGGATACTTTAAATATTTTAATTTTTTTGAAAATTCATGTATGGTAGGTCACATTCACACTCCAAAATTTATAGTCCCTAAGTTGCAGTAATTCCTGCTTCGGCTGCTGACTTACAGCCCTGACAATTCCATTTTTATTTTTTTTTAATATCATGAAACTTAACACTGCTGGCTCTGGCAGGAAGGTAAGACCCACAGTTATTTTCTCTTCCACATTTAGTATTCACAAACTAGACTGATTAAAAAATTGCTATGGATGTGACTTATCACGTATGGTACTGCCTTCTGACTAGCAAAGAAACTTAAATACTAGAAAATATCAACAGCATGATTACATATAGAAGAGAAAAGAGATGATACTCATTTATCCTTTTGAAAGCCATATTTAGCTATGCAACATTATCAGCAAAGTACAGATGAGGTATCTCTGGAGGGTCACTCCATTTTACTTTGTTTAATTTAGAGCAGCAGTCTCCCATCATGGTCATTTCCAGTCTCTAGGGCTGGTGATCACATGAAAGATAAGATTACACTCCTTTTAGGGAGTGTAAAAGGAAAAACATAAAAAGAGTTTATTTTTGTTTTCATATATCAAGGAGTTTACTTGGTAATTAATACTTTCTATAAATATTCATATTCCAAAAACTATTTCTTTCGGGTCTAACTTCATATGCTGGGACATAAAAGTGTGATAAAAATGCCAGTGTATGAGGAATTCTGTTTTGTTTTGTGTTGTTATTGTTGTTAGTCTTAGTCACTGGGACATAGTAGAGTACAGGATGACTGGTTAAAATCAGACATTTCTTTCTTATAATAAGCTCACTTTATGCCCCTGAGGAAATAAGTTTTAAAAAATCCTTGTTCTCTCCATTTGTTAAATAGGTATGAAAGTAACCATCAATTTCAACAGTATGTGAGGTATATTTTAATTGGTTTATGTAGATGACTTTGAGATCTCATCTTAGAATCTTCTATGGAAGTATCAAGTAAGACGACATGTTTATAATTCCAAAGTTATTATATTTCATCCTTTGTTGTATTTCAATATCTATTAAAAAGTAGAGGTCTAAAGCAATGGTTTTCAAACTTGAATGAGTATGAAAATCATGTAGAAATCTTGTTAAAACATATAATTCTTGGCCTGTCCTTAGAGTTTCTGATCCAGAAAGAACATTCTGAATAGAAACTAACATTCTTAGATGAATTTACATTTTTAATTTGCAGACTAGCTTTGTTTTGTGAACACACATAAAAATAGTAACTATAAAATATATAAAATGTGGCTATAGAATAAGATAAACATTTTTTTCTCCCTGCTTATTTCAATGTCAGTTTTTGAGACCTTTGCTAAGAAGTGGTTTGGACCACAGGAAAAAAAAAAATCATACAGCCTGGGTTACTTAGATGAATTACATGCTTAGCAAGAGAGATGTCTGGCAAGCTATCAACATTAGATCATTGTACCATAAACTGTATTTTCTCCAGCACACAATAGCTAGTAGTCCAGCTAACTCAATAAAAACAATATTAACGCTGTTACATTACCAGACAATCACATTCCCATTAGCATCGGCCTCTGTGAAAGGTATTCCCAAGTTGGAAGTTAGCCAGACTCCTTCAGACAATCTCAACTTACAACACAATGTAATTTGGAAATGGCCATATGGCAATAAATATGGCTGCAAAATATTGCACAAGCCCTTGCTCAGCCTTCTTATGTGACAGAGAGAACTGAGCATCTAGAGATTGCCTTAATAGTAGCCTGTCTTTATATATACATGGAACATATTAGCATAATCTTTGGCCCTATAGCCACAGAAAAATAAACATTCTTTCTGAAATTGAATAAACAAACATTTTATCACTCGAGTCAGTTTTAATACACAAATCCTTGCCTGTGCTCACGAAGATATAAGCAGTAGGGAAAATGGAGAGGATTACAAATAGTGTTTCTTATATTGTACAATCAGCCACATTTTCTTCCATGGAAGAGATTGTTTACACATCATTTTCTTGTATTTGGTGAATGAAAAACATGAATGCTGAAAAGATTAAAGCAAAAATATTTAAAACCTGATAGAATCTACAGCGAGGTCTGTTCCGATTTTTTGCTACCCTGTGTCTATCAGGTAGGCAACTGTAGTGGTCTACGGTCATCATAAGGACTAGCTTTTCTATTCTCTTGCCTTTTTAGCATTATCCTTCAAGCAAGTATCCACCTGCCCAGACAATCAACCTGACTTTCTATGACTTCTCAATAAATGAAGCTCACTCCACTAATCCAACGGTACCGTCAATCGAAAATATCGATATGAAAGCTTGAATTGCACATTTTATGATCAGCCAACTGTACTTAGGCAACAGCCATATTTAGAAGAGAGCCATTTTCTTGTCTTTTATAATTATATTCTACTTTGCCCTCACCAACATTAGAACACTATCGTTTTGCATATTAAATGCCACATGATCAAAAACACAGCAGAATAAATTGGTGACTCTCTTTCAACCCACAGAAATCTCCAGAAAACAGCATAAATATTTTAAAAATGTCTTCCTAAAAACGTAGCTGAAAAATACAAAATTGGCAAGTATGTATTCTAGACCATTAGCCCTATGCTAATTCTCACTAATGTTTCTCCTTATTAAGACACTTATTTTCCAGATGCATTTATAGCAGGGATTGCCTACTTTGTTGGTGGGAAGATAGGGAAACACCACCCAATATTTTTCAGCCCTTTGTAAGGGCAAGCTAGATTTTACTACACATTTTTCTACCCATTTACCTACCCTTTGTGTATCTACAGGTTGTCAGATACTTCCCTCAAGATAGAACATTCTGATTCAGTAAGATTGAATGCATATTAAGTAAGATGGTGGTATTTTAATTTGCATTTCCTTCTTTACCTAAGTCAATTTTTAAAATATCTATCTTTCCACAACAAATGAGACTTAAGCAGAAGCTAAATCATTAGCAAAGCAAACCACAATGTGGCTAATACTGTATTTTCTACCATCTTAAATGTGAACTGGTTCAGTTCTGACTACATCAGTTGAAAATACCAACTCAAAATTACTTCAGGCAGTGTTACTGCCCCCACTGAAACTCAGCTGTTATTTCCTACCTATCATAATACTAACTTTAGAAAATTTCCCTTTGGTCTCAATGAAAGCATTGAAGGAGAGAAAATTTTCCCACCATGTCACGAGTATAACAACACATGTATGAGATATTAGATGAAATTAGCTATGTGTGGTCACAATGCAGTTCTGATATAATGAAATGAATACTAAACTTGTAATCAGAAGACATTGGTTTGTGACTAGGATCTATTCCTTGCTATTTATGGAAGCCTCATAATTTCCCCAAGCTTCAGTCCTCATAATAAAAGGAAAAAGTTGAGCATAATAATGCCTTCTTCATAATATGGTTATGGGCATCAAAAAAAGATAATGTATTTTTAAATACCTTTGAACTATAAAATGTCCATCTATGTAAACATTAAGTTTTCCTGCCCCACTCTCCCCATCTCACTTTCCCCCTGTTGTCACATAAAAATGGTCCCCTAGACAATCTCAACATTCAATTCATGGCTTCAGATACTGGCTCCCACATTTCCATTTCTCATTTAAAATTCTATCCCATTCAAAACCAACTACCTACCACGCATGTATATTCTATAGTCGTCTCAAGCTCCTCGAAAGCCTTGTGTCAAAATCAAAATCCACCACTTCTCAATACCTGCCCATTTTCTTATATTTCTTTTCTTGGTGACTAGAACCACCATCCATTACTATCCAATTGTCCCTACATTGCTAATGCTAGGTCATTAGTACTGACCAGTTTGATATTTTTGCCTCAAACACTATTGTCACTGTTGAAATTCAAACCCTCACCTCATCTCTTGTGTTACTAACAGATTTCCTTGTCTCAGTCTCCTCATTCCACTTTATCCTTAATGGTACTGTCAAAATGCTCTCATTAAGCACATATCTGCCTAGGTTATTCCTTGCTTGAAATCTTTCATTAACTGTTCATCATCTTGAGGGAAAAATACAAATTCCTTCTTGCAGACTTTCCGAGATCTAGCTTCCTTCTAGAGCTTCCTCTCCCCTCCAGCTCCTCACCACTCACACCCCAATGTCCAGTCATGCTGAAACTAAGACCTCTCCCAATGCATCTCATAGCTACACTAAGCTGTTCCTTTCCACTGGCCCCTCCCATTCCCTAAGAGTTCTCCATACTCATTTTTTGCCTTTTTTTTTTTTTTTTGAGACAGGGTCTCACTCTGTGGTCCAGGCTGGAGTGCAGTGGTGCAGTCACAGTCCACTGCAGCCTCAAGCAATCCTCCCACCTCAGCCTCCTGAGTAGCTGGGACTACAGGCACATACCATCACACCTATTTGTTTTTGTTTTGTTTTGTTTTGTTTTTTGTAGAGGTGGAGTTTCAACATGTTGCCCAGGCTAGTCTCGAGCTCCTAATCCCAAGCTTTCCACCTTGTGTGAGATCAGGAGTTCAAGACCAGCCCAGGCAGTATGTGGCCTATTCTTGTAAAAATGTGGCCTGTTAATGCAGCCTATAATAATGTGGCCTATTATTCTTGAGGAAACATTAAGTAGATGCTCTTCCAAGAAATTTTGCCTCAGACTGAGGTCTGTGCTGCCAGGTCACCCTCCTCACCCTATGATACGGCTAAGCTTTGTGCCCCACTCATATCTCATGTTGAATTGTAATCCCCATAGTCTCCACTTGTTGATGGATGGATCTGGTGGGAGATGATTGGATCATGGGGGTGATTTTCCCAATTCTGTTCTCATGATAGTCAGGGAGTTCTCATGAGATCTGATGGTTTTATAAGGGGCTCTTCTCTCTTTGCTTCCTTCACATTCTCTCCTCTCTCAACTGCTGCCATGTAAAACATGCCTGCTTCTCCTTTGGCTTCTGCAATGATTGTAAGTTTCCTGAGGCCTCTCCAGCCCTGCAGAACTGTGAGTCAATTAAACCTCATTTCTTTATAAATCACCCAGCTTTGGGATTTTCTTCATAGCAGTGTGAAAATTGATGAATACAGCAAATTGGTACCACAAAGAATGGGGTACTGCTATAAAGATATCCAAAAACATGGAAGCAACTTTGGAACTGGACAACAGGCAGAGGTTAGGGAATAGTTTAGAGGACTCAAAAGAAGACAGGAAAATGTTGAAAAGTTTGGAACTTCCTAGAGACTTGGAGGGCTCCGAAGACAGGAAGATGTGGGAAAGTCTGGAACTTCCTAGACACTTGTTGAACGGCTTTGACCAAAATGCCGATAGTGATAACAACAATGAAGTCCAGGCTGAGATGGTCTCAGATGGAGATGAGGAACTTGTTGGGAACTGGAATAATGGTGACTGTTGCAATGCTTTAGCAAAGAGACTGGTGCCATTTTGCCCCTGCCCTAGAGATGTGAGAGAGAATTTAGAGCATCTGGTGGAATAAATTTCTAAGAAGCTCAAGAGGTGACCTGGGTGCTTTCAGTTTATGCATTCACAAAGAGGTGGTTTGAAATTGGAACTTATGTCTAAAAGGGAAGCAGAGCACAAAGATTTGGAAAATTTGCAGCCTGAAGATGCAGTAGAAAAGAAGAACCCATTTTCTGGGGAGACATTCAAGTCTGCTGCAGAAATATGCATAAGTAACAAGGAGACAAATGTAAATTGCCAAGACAAGGGGGAAAATGTCTCCAGGGCATGTCACAGACTTTCAAGGCAGCCCCTCCTATCACAGCCCCATAGGCGTCAGAGGGAAAAATGGTTTCATGGACTGGGTCCAGGTGGGGAACTTGGTGCCTTGTGTCCCAGCCATCCACCTGTGGCTAAAAGGGGCCAAGGTACAGCTCAGGCTATTGCTTCAGAGGGTGCAAGCCTTATACCTTGGCAGCTTCTGCATGATGTTGGGCCTGCGAGTATGCAGAAGGCAAGAATTGAGGTTTGGGAATCTCTGCCTAGATTTTAGAGGGTGTACGGAAATGCCTGGATGTTCAGGCAAAAGTCTGTGCACGGGTGGAACCATCATGGAAAGCCTCTGCTAGGGCAGTGTGGAAGGGAAATGTGGGGTGGGAGCCCCCACACAGAGTCCCTACTGGGACACTGCCAAGTGGAGCTTTGAGAAGAGGGCCACCATCCTCCAGACCCCAGAATGGTAGATCCACTGACAATGGTAAATCCACACTGCCAAGTGGAGCTTTGAGAAGAGGGCCACCATCCTCCAGACCCCAGTGGTAGATCCACTGACAATGGTAGATCCACTGCACTGTATGCCTGGAAAAGCCACAGACACTCAACACCAGCCTGTGAAAGCAGCCAGAAGGGGGCCTGTACCCTGCAAAGCCACAGGGGAGAAGTTGCCCAAGACTGTGCAAGCCCACCTCTTGCATCAGCATGACCTGGATGTGAGACATGGAGTCAAAGGAGATCATGTTGGAGCTTTAAGATCTAATGACTGTCTTGTTGGATTTCAGACTTGCATGAAGCCTGTGGGCCCCTTTGTTTTGGCCAATTTCTCCCGTTCTGAAAAGAAGTATTCACCCAATGCTTGTACCCTCATTGCATCTAGGAAGTAACTAACTTGCTTTTGATTTTACAGGCTCCTAGGTGGAAGGGAATTGCCTTGTCTTAGATAAGATCTTGGACTTGGACTTTTGGATTAATGCTGGAATAAGACTTTTGGGGACTATTGCGAAGACATGATTGTGTTTTGAAATGTGAGGACATGAGATTTGGGAGGGGCCAAGAATGAAATGATATGGTTATGCTTTGTGTCCCTACCCAAATCTCATCTTGAATCGTAATCCCCATAGATCCCAAGTGTCAAGGGATGAACCTGGTGGGAGGTGATTGGATCAAGGGGGTTGTTTCCCCCATGTTGTTCTCATGACAGTGAGTTCATTCTCATGAGATCTGATGGTTTTACCAGGAGTTCTTCCCCCTTCACTCTCTGCTCACTCCATCCTGCCACCCTATGAGGAAGGTGCCTGCATCTCCTTGTCTTCTGCCAGAACTGTAAGTTTCCTGAGGCCTTCTCCAGTCATGCAGAACTGTGAGTCAATTAAACCTCTTTCCTTTATACATCACCCAGTGTCAGGTATTTCTTCATAGCACTGTGAAAACAGATTAATATACCCCTTTATCATTCATGATGCACTCAAAGTGTTTCAATTATTAGCTTCTTATTTTTCTCTCAATTAAAATGTGAGCACCAATTTTTCTTTTAATATCTAATTTACTAGTGTTAATTATGTTGCCCAGAATATTATATTCAATATATTATTGCTGAAAAGTAAATTTTGCCTAGTTATTTGTCTTTCTTATTCTTTAATTTTTGTTAAAAAGTTACTAAAATGTTATAAGAACTAAGTTCTTAAGATACCTGATCTACCTGAAGAAATGCTACTTACTTGCCTTCATATATACCAAAACAAAATCTTACCAATACAAATCTCATTTATGCATGGAGTTAGGAATTCCAATTCAGGAAAGTAAGTTGAATTCTTATCCCATTCTATCATAATAATTCCAGTTATAGAAACACTATCTGATTTCCAGAACACTGAAATGAAGATTACCAAAAACTTTGCCTCATTCCAAGCTGCACTAAAGGTTGAGAGGGTGTTTCTCCAGAGAAGGGTGACTCAATGTACTAAAATTGAATCTGACCTTGGAGATTTCTTTGATTTGTAAGAATATTTATCTTTTACCTATTAATTTTGCAAGTTTAAATGGTAATAACTGTAGTGTGGTAAAATGTCTCTTTTTAAAAAAGATACATTTCACAGTAAAATGTGTCTATCTTGCTTCACCAATTTTCCAAATTTCTATACCAAAAAAATTCTAATTTTTGTTTTCTTTGGGTTAATATAAATGGTGACAATCTCTAACTCGTTTAGGAAAAGGAGGATGCTGTCATAAGGAAGATGCTTTTAATAAGTAACTCCCTTATTCCAAAAAATGATGTTCCAAAGAAATAAAGTGAGGAAGAGGAAACCAGATAGTATGGAAAATCCTTCTTTAATGTAGACAAATAAAGCAGACAGACAGAAACAGGAAAGCAAAACATAATTAAGGTGGTCCACAAATTATGTTTCAGTTGACATAAACAACTTAAGGTCAAGACTCAAATTTACTGATTGTTTTCTATAAATAATTTTCCTTATGTTTCTTCCTCCTTTTTCATCCTGTGACCACACAAATCTCACCCTAAACACATTCTCCTATAAAATTCTGCCCCCTCCAATGAAAAACAAATCTATTTATGTAACGAATCCTGTAATTCAATTTGCTGTCCTTAAAGATTCTTTGAAAAAAGGAAAAGTTTGCTTTACATTCCCACTTGCTCTCTGAGAAAAACACAAGTGTCTTAAATAAATTAATTCACTTTCATCATATATGTTCAGGGCTTTGTGTTCATGTACAAAGCTAACCTCCACAATACCACTTATTTTGCAGTAATAAAAGGACATCATGGAATATGAAGTTTTTTCAATGACATCTTTTAGGGTAAGTGTAGTAGAACTGAATTTGGTAAAAAAAAAACTTCCTCCAAATATTCTTGAGCACTCCCATCATTAAACTTTTTATCAAATCCCCTGTTAATTAAGCAATAGTCAACTGCTAGATAGAAAATTTCTCATGTGCTAAAATAACCACCTAAACAATTTTCTGATTAATAGTCAAAATGCCCTTTGAGATGCCTTTTTGATACTACTATTTTCATTTAAAGATAGAGGGGTAATGAGCCTGACTAAAAAATACTCAGAATCTTCAATCCCCAATTTCTTAGATAAAGAAGTAATTCTCTCAGCAGCCTCTGAAAAATAAACTAAATAGAATTGACACAATCAAGAAAGAAGAGTACATATATTTCAATACATAATGTGTCTGTAACATTTGTGTATCTGTTTGTCACTAATAAAACTAAAAAAGTAAAAATATTCACAAAATAAATAAACCTCCGCCATAGATTTACATTAAACCCTTTTGTTTTCACACTGACAGTTATTTATGTATACATTAATTCACTGTCTTGATAGGTTCAGGTGTTTGTATTCATGCATAAAACTACTTTAATTGAGGTTTGAAATCACTATATTTGATAATGTGGATCTTTGAAGTTTCTGTGATACATATTATCATAAGCTTTAATTTTCTAAGGCTAAAATCTTTACAGCATGACCTCAGAGAGATCTTGCAACACAACTTAATGACGGCAAGGGTAAAGGTAGTATCTTTCAGAAATGGGGGAAAAAAAGGAAAGAGTAGGATAGCCCTAATTGTTCAAATCTCTTTGAAGATAATGGCTAAGCCCATTAATTGCTTTTAAAATAAAGCAAATTTGTGGAGAGAGAGAAAGTGTGACACATCATGTAAACAGATACTCTCACTTTTTGACACTGGTGTTATAACCCCAAATACATGGATACTCTTTGGATTGGAATAAAGGGCACAGCATTACACAGAAATCTAAATCCCTCATAAGATAGTAATTTACTAGGGATTAATTAAATTCTAAGAAACATAAAACCCTGCTTATTTACAGACTAGATCTGAACTAAAATGAGGTTTTGGGGTTTTTCTTGTTTTATTGGTTGGTTTGGTTTTAAGAAAGAAAGAGAAAGAAAGAAAGAAAAAAGAAAGAAAGAAAGAAAGAAAGAATGAAAGAAACAAAGAAAGATCCAACCAAATGTGTTAGGAGCTAATCTAAAACTGTTTTTCTTGAAAAACAACCATTTCCTTTGAATAATGATAAATATCAATAATTTTCTTTCCCTTTTAATGAAAAATTAGCACATTCAGAATTTTCTTTAAATTTCCATGCAGTACCCATAAACATGTATATATTTATATTGTACTTTCTTGGGGAGGTACTTACTCCACCACCATGCTTCCACATCTCATTCTTTTATTTCTTTTATTTTTCTTGTCTCTATTTTAAATTTTCTTCTTCTTTTTTTTTTAACTTGCTTATTTATCCATCTCCCTCCTCTAGGAATGTACAGACTACAAATGTAGGACTACATCCAGCATCTTAAATTCTGTATCCCCAAGGGCCTATTATGTGCATGGCACAGTAGTAATGCAGTGAATGATTTAAATCTCCTTTTACCCTATGCACTTTCTGATTTCAAACCTGTCTTTTGTGATGATATCATGATGATTTTCTGCATGAAATTAAATATGCTTTCAATGTCCTAATGTGCACTCAGATATACAAACCAAGGTTCTTGAATTCTTTTCATTCTTGGTGTTTTTCCTTTATGAAGTTTCCTGTGTAGGGCCTGGAATGAAATTCATTGGCTGTGACAGGCTCTAATAACAACACCAGCCTTCTTCCAACAGCAGCAACCAGGCTGACCACTGCGGGAGGGACATATGTGCCCTCATGCAGGGAAGATTTCTTCCTAACCTTCCACTACAATCAATACAGAGAAATAGGCAGGGCTGCTAACATCAGGCCCCATTAAGATGACTCTTTCTACCCTCCTGATATTTAGACCCCAAGAGAAGTGTGAAGAAAAAAAGAGAATAAGAGAGGATGGATGAGAGAAAATAAGATTGAGGAAAGGGGACGTGGTAGCTTTTCCCTAAACCATCAATTGCCAAGCTTACTTTTGGCAGCGAGCAAAAGAGAAAGGGGCAGAATGTGCCTGTCTGAAGCTTTCGTACTTCTGCCCAGACTGTGGGGAAAATGATGGGATTAAATAAAAATGCCAGCGATAACAAAAAGGAAATCTTCCCAATAGTTTTCCTTGCCTGAAGGATGAACTGCTTGAAGTTATGACCTCCCTGCCCGTCTCAATGAGGTCAAGAAACTGTCACTCCTACAATTGTGATTAATGATGCTCCCGCTGGTGACATATCTCTAACCACAGTCTCTGGAGTGCAGCAAGACTCAGTTGCCTTGTGGTGTGTTGAGTCATTGCTCTGGCGAAAGATCTGTTTGCTATAGCAACAGGCTTAGCTTTCAACAAGGCGTCCTCTTGATTCTTTGCTGCAACATCCTATCATGAAAGAACAGAGAGCCCAGTACAAAGAAGGACTGCTAAGAAGGATGAAACATTAAATTAATTTAAAAAAAAGCTTTTGTACTGAATGGCAAAATGCAGCATAATGAATAATTAAACAATTAATAATGTAATCCTCTTAAAAGCACACAGCCACTATGGGAGAAGATTAAGTGTTTAACAGTTTCCAGTATAATGCAAATGGTAAGGAGGAGCCTTTCTTCCCCACTTTTTAGGGTAATAGAATTGAAAGCACATTTCCGGATTTTAATTAAATACTATTAAATTTTCAGTATTAAGCCGGCAACAACAGTGCTGCAATATGGAAGGATTATTAAATGCAAAGGTAAGTACACAGTAGCAAGACGTTAACATTTCTTGGTTCTGTTTTTATAAAAAGAGTTTACTTGAAAGGGTGGATTCTACTTCTAAGCTACTATGGTGCACATCACCAAACATCAAGCTAAATGCTAATCTGTGTAAGTGACTGTAAGATTGAGATTTAGATTAGTGTACTTCAATGACAGTCCAATCGTGGAGAAAAAAAGAAAAACTAGAAAAGCAACATAGAATAGTTGCAGAGGTTTGCAACAAAGTAATTGATACATCCAAATTCTATTACATTCTCAAACCAACAATTAATATTCTCTATGACATAGCACCTGGGCTGCTACAATTATATTTGCAGTAATTCCTAAAGTATCATAGATATGGGTTGCCTTAACTCTGTGTCCCTAGAAGCAGAACATGACAGAAGGATTAAGAAAGTTCTTCCAGGTGAAACAGTGAAGCAGTGAAGGAGACACCAAAGGTGTGATTTCAGATGAACCTCAGCTAGCCTGATCATGCAGAGCCTTCTGGAGCATACATTATGCCACAGAGTTTGCACTGGTAAGGGACTCCAGCAGCCCAAAGTCATCCTTTGAAGAAGGAGGACATACAGAAACAGTACTGGGCAGTATAAAGGATTCCAGGGATCCAAGCAGAGCACCAGCAGTATCTCTACAGAGTTGTAGTAAAGAAAGATTCTGAGGCTGGGCATGGTGGCTCAGACCTGTAATCCCAGCACTTTGGGAGGCCAAAGCAGGAAGATGACTTGAAGCTAGGAATTCGAGACAGCCTGGGCAAGTTAAGGAGACCCTATCTCTACAAAAAAATAAAAACAAATTATCGGGGCGTGTTGATATGCACCTGTAGTCCCAGCTATTCGAGAGACTGAGGCTGGAGGATTGCTTGAGCCCAGGCGTTCAAGGCTGCAGTGTCACTGCACTCCAGCCTGGGTGACAGAGCAAGATCCTGTTTTTTAAAAAAATTAAGAAAAAGAATAAAATAAAAATCTCAAATTAATTCAGGAACAGAAAACTAAATACTACATATTCTCACTTACAAGTGAGAGCTAAATATTGAGTACAAATGGACATAAAGATGGGAACAATAGACACTGGGGACTCCTAGAGGGGAAAGGGTGAGAGCAGGGCAAGGGCTAAAAAACTTCCTATTGGGTATTATGCTCACTAGCTGGATAACAGGGTCATTTGTACACCAAGCCTCAGCGACATGCAACTTACTCATGTAATAAACCTGCACGTGTGCCCCCTGAATCTAAAATAAAAGTTGGAAAAAAAGAAAGATCTTTGCTTATAATTATTCTTGAACTCATTTAGCTGTATAGTTGACTGCAGTTTAAGTTAAAAATGCCGATTAGGCCCAGCACTTTGCATGATCAGGCTAGATGAGGTTCATTTGAAATCACACCCTTGTTTGGTGTCGTCTTCTTCCACTCCCTCACTGTTGCTCCCGGAGGAACTTCCTTAATCCTTCTCTCATGTTCTGTTTCTAGGGACACTGAGTTAAGAGAACACATTCCTGTGATACTTTAGGAATTAGTGCAAATGTAATCACAGGACCACAGGTGCTATGTTACAGAAAATATTCTACTTGCCTCCACTCCCCATGGCTAGCACGTACATGAAAATTTATCCCCAGACCCAGACGGGGCTTCAAGCAGAAGCAATTTTTGGAACTACAGGTTGTCTCTCCCTCATTCAAAATACTGGGAGACAGAAGTGTTTGGACTTTGAATGCTTTTGGATTTTGGAATATTTGTACATACATAATGAGATATCTGGGGCTTGGGGCCCTAGTCTAAACATAAAATTCATTTATGTTTCACATGCACCTTATATTCATAGCCTAAAGGTAATTTTATACAATATTGTAAATAATTTTGTACATGAAATGAAGTTGTATTAAGTAGTTATGTGTGGAATTTTTCAATTGTGGCATCATGTTGGTGCTCAAAAAGTCTTGGATTTTGGAGCATTTCAGATTTTGGATTTGCAGATTGGGGATGTTCAAGCTGTTTTGTCTGACCCTATAGACTCTGGGCTTAAGTAACCCTATGTCCTGTTCTGAGAACTAGGGTACATGCCTGAATCTCAACCCCACCTGCACTCCTGTAAGGTTTCCCCTTTGTTTAGGATTCCAGTGTGTTGCTTAGATCTCAGTCCCGCTAAGAAAAGATATTATGTTTCACTCTTGCCATTCCTCCTCTGAACTTTGACTCTCAATCCAGACTTAAGACCTTACCACTTCCCATTTGGTTACCTCCCTTGAAGTCTCAGGGGATGTGCTCCACATATAAGTTACTGAGAATCCATCATCCAAACATGTTGCTGCTTTCTGCTGTTATGGCCTCCAGCTTTTGATTCCACATTTCAAATTCCCTTTCCTCCTGTCTCTGTAGGTGGAGCTATATGGGTCTCTTCAGATGACAGATTTTCCTTTTGTATCTTATCTGGTAGCAGTGATCTGGGCCCTATATAACTACATCTTAGAAGATAATACCTGTTATGGTTCTAAAGATACCCGATTAGAAAAAATAATAATAATACACTCTTGAAGTTATTCAATAAGCAATTATAGGGGGAGAAGGAGATCCAAAGGAAAAAAATTCATAAAGTACTCCAATATAAAAGGATAGCTTAGATACTTGAAACAAGGTTTGCTCTTTAAATTTTCACTCTAGGGAGTAATTCCTCGAACTACACCAGACTTGGGAGAGAAGTTGACCTGGAAATGAAAAGTAGCACTCATGATATGCAAATTTTAACCATAGAACATAATGACAACTTAAATTATTTAACCTTGAAGATGTGGACACATAAACAAAGGCCAAGGATCAGGTGAAAGCCTGAGCCAAGTAAACTAATTACAGTTAATTTTAAAATAATGTTTAAGAAGCACAGCTCAATTAATTGGTATTACTTGGTTTGTTGGCAATAATAAAAAGACAGTTAAATTTTATATTAGTGTAAACACATTTTAACATATAAAACACAAGTTTTGGAACTGCCTGGGAATATTTCATATTTGTTTTTAAAAGTTCATCCTAAAGTAAGGTCCATAGATCTTACATTTTCCTTCTCCACCAGGTAGGGCAGGGTTGCTTCATATCATCAGTACAGAGTTCAAGCCCACTAAATTAAGGCAAAATCTTGTCTTCAGCAGGTATTTGAGGTCCAGAAGATGATGGGCAAGATGAAAAACCTGATCACTGAAGAAAAAAAGAATCAGAAGTACAGCCAGGACCAGATGCTGAAGAAGATCAATTTGATGTGGATTCATAGACTCTATGGGATAAATCAGGCAACAAAGCCAGTGGGAATTAAGAAGCAGGCAGAAGTACAGCCAGGAGGTACACAGCTGATTTAGCATCTTTATAGCTATGAGTTTTCTTTTAAGCTCATTCCCCTCTAAGATACATCTATTGGTTTTGAAGTTACTGCTCCCTTAGACCAATCTCAATGGTGTTCTTGAACTTGAAATCAAAAAGATCTGCATCCTCCTTCCAGCTCTGACGTGTATTAGCTGCATAAACCTAGACAAAATGTTTATATTATTTGAATTACAATGGGCAACATAATATCTCACTCAGAAATATTATGAAGATTAAATAAAATATTGAGTGTCAGCTACATGGCACACTGTAGGCTTTTCATGATGTTATTCCCTCCCTGTGCATTCATGCTTACAACACCCCTGAAGCCTTCTGGAATAGAAAGTATCCAGGTTTCATATTGTGGTGATAGGGGAAAATGGTCATATGATAGAGGTGTTATTACACCGGTGGAAAGTGTGATGCCAGGTAAGCCACTTAAAGATGCAACCCGCTCCTAACTTAGCAGGTACTGAGACCAGCTTCAGTGCCAGCGAAGTTTAATACCCACTCCCATGAGCATCGGACCCAGCAGGGTCAAATGTAAGATAAGTTCGTCTAAGTCAGGGTGAAGGAGAACTCATGCTATACAAAGCTTACGTGGAGAAGACTAGGAGCAGGAAATACAAAGTGTGCAAGTCAATCATGACTGTTAAGCATATATATATACACACACACACACATATAAATATGAAACTAAGCACCTGCCATGTGCCAGAGTCTGTGCTGGGAGTTTTACATCTCATTCATTCTCATAATTCCTGCACGGTAAGTATTAATATTGCCATTTTATAGATGGGGACATTGATCTTCAAAGAGGTAAAAATAACTTGTCCAAATTACACAGCCAGCAAGTAACAGTAACGAATCTGTTCAACTCTGTATCCTTGGATCTTATTTTTGATTCACTGATTTATTTTGGAGGCTGAAATAATGTGGGGATTTTGATATGGTTCTTCTGCTACAGGGACCTGCTACCAGTTAACCAGAGATTTAACCTGAAATTTTGGTTGCTGTTGTATAGACCCCTCCAAATTTAACTAGGTAATAATTGATAATGAACACAACAGTGAAGCAGTTGAGTGTGGGGAGAATATGGGGGAAAAATTATCCTAGATGTCATATGTATACATAAGATACATACTTTAGCATCAAAAAATTTCTCTGGATTTAGAAGATTTATTTACCATGGAGAATACATTTCTAGAGTAGGGAAAGTACTAAAGAAAAAATATATATTGCATAGGAAACAAGAAAGGTTCCCTTGTCCCCCTCGAGGGCAAGGTGTGTGATGGGGGTGTGGCTCACTGAAGTGCCCCTGCTGCTCAAACCTCTAGGGGAGCATATAGAAGGGCAGGTTCCGACCCCACGGCAGTGTCCAAGGGTGAATGTTTACAGCTCCTGAAGCCCCAGTGGGCGTGTGTCACAGGGTGCCCTTTTAGTTTACCTGTCCCTAGGCAGCTTGTGTTAGTCAGTTCAATTAGACCCCTGCCTTATGGCAATGACAAAGGCCTTTCTATATCCAGGGATTCTTGCTTTGATATATCAGAAGTATCAAGGGGCTTGGAGAATTAATGCAAGGTTTTATTGAGTGGAAGTAACTCTCAGCAGATGGGGGAGCCAGAAGAGAGATGGTTTTCCCCCGGAGTCAGGCCACTGGGAGTTCTAGCTTTACTCGGAGTTCCAACTTTTCTCCAAACCATGCCTCCCCCGCAAATCCGCATCATTCTGCTCCTTGATGGCATGCCAGCGTGCCAGTGTGCTCCCACGCCAGTGCATCCCTCTCAACGTCCAGCCCTGTGTGTTCCTCCACTGATGTGTTCCTTTCAATGTCCAGCCACCTCTGTGTCTGCCCACTGGGGTCTCGGGTTTTTATGGACACACGATGGGGGCGTGGCAGGCCAGGGTGGTCTTGGGAAATGCAACATTTGGGCAGGAAAACAAAAATGCCTGTTTTCACCTAGGTCCTTGGGCACCGGCCCAGGGGTGGAGCCCTAGCCAGGGACCACACCCTCCTCTACCCAGCACTTCCCTTCCCCTCTTCCACATTGTTTAAAGGGACCAGCCCTTCCCTTCCCAGCACTTCGGTATCACATAGAGGAAGTAACTTCCAAAAGTTCTAATGATGTTATTGTACTTTAATGTTCAGCATATAATATTATAATCCTCTATCTCTGTCCAAAATTTTCAATGCAGTCTCAATTTCTTTTTATTTGTCTAAAAAATGTAATTCCAATTTCTAATGATAACTGGTGAAAAAACCTAATTTGCTTGTAAGGAACTATTTTTCCAATCAAGTTTGCTGGCATTCATCTACATGCTAATGAAACATGAAAGTTCAGTTCTCAACATGTAACTACCCCATATTGACATTTGAAACCATTTTAAAGATAAAGGGTATCATATTTAGATGTGAAGAGAATTGGAATAGGTGTGAAAAGGCTAAGATGTCAGAGCTTCTTAAGAAAATTAGCATTATTGATATTCACTCTTTAAAGAAAGAATGGCAGAAGATGAGTTGTGAAATGCAATCTGTGCATCAGATACCACCAAGAGCTTTGCAGCCAGCTTAAGTAAACCAAATTTGAATAAGGTCAGAAGTGCAAGCACATACCTGTAATCCCAGCACTTTAGGAGGCCGAAGAGGGAGGATCACTTGAGCCCAGGAGTTAAAGGCTACAGTGAGCTATGATCTCGCACCTGCACTACAGCCTGGGCAACAGAGCAAGACCCTGTCTCAAAAATAAAACAAAATAAAAAATCTGTTATCACATCTGAATTAGACGAGGCTCCTCAAATTTCAGCCAAAGTGAAAAATCCAGGAAATAATATTACTAGTCAAGGATGTGGATATTTTTGCCCAGTAGAACTGATTAAATTTTTCCCTGAGGAAAGACTGAGGTTAAGATAAGACTAACACTTTGAGGCAGGTAACATAAATAACAAATTTATTCAAGTAGCACTCTTTGTTAAGGACTGTGATCTGTTTGCACCAGTGCCCACGTGTGGACGCTCTCATGTGTGGGGCCCCAAAAGCATGCCATCCGCAGGGACAGAGGGCAGAGAGCCAGGGGAAGAGCAGCCAGCGGGAGAAAAGCCCATTGTTTCTCTCCATCCAGCTGCTACTCACTTTCTCAGCCTAAACACAGAACTCAGGTAATGGCTGTTGAATTCCTTTTTGAATGACAATATAGATACTTCAATCTCAACTAAATCTCATTTTATGCTCATTTCACTTTGCTGCAGCATTTTTTGTCTTCCATGCTGCATTTTTCTTGAACAATCACCAAACTGGCAGACTCTGACTAGCTTGTCAGAAAGGAAAAGGAATTTATGTTTCATAGGAAATTAATCCAATCAGTGGAACATTTATGAGAAACCAAGCCAGACTTGTTTACAAATGAACAATACCTGAAGGGAGAGATTTTAATCTCATTATAATATGACCTTCCAAAGATTAGGACACAACTGTTTAATTCTCCTTGTTAACTCATTGTGTTTAAAGTTTACTGTGTCTTATGGTTATCAGGAAAAAAAAGGAAACTAAAAATCACCTTATTCTAATAAAATAGGAAGTGAGAGGAGGTAAACCAATAATAACCTTTAATACTGTGATGAAAAAAGCCTTCCATAAAACAAGGATAAACAACGTTGCAGTCTAATTTACCTCTGCATAAAATGTAAACTAGAACTCAATGTGCAATAAAATATTAGTATCTTTACCGCCAGCATAATCTTAACTAATCATTTCTTATGTTATTTCTGTAGTTACAGTAAGTCATCTGCATGAAATTTGACTGAATAAGGTTAGCCCAGCAACTGAAAGTACCGGGGCTTTCCTCTTTTTGCATTTCATAAAATCTTTTTCCATTAATGTTCTCACACATTTCTAAGCTATCCCCAAACTGGATCAGCCTCTACTCTTTTCAGAATGTCACCAACCCAAAACAGTTTTCTTCTTAACAATCCCCTTCTTTGTAATACATAAACACATTCTTCAGGGGCACTGTAATTATCCAAAATGAGCTTTAGTACTGCAAATTACTTCAGCACCCCTATGATTTATCTGTAGTAAACATAGTTTATAATATTTATATTCCCATTAAAACTGCCACTAATAATGAATCAACAGTACATAAACATTTATATGATAGGGCACGGACAAATACCAGATGCCCCTATAATAGTTACATTCCTTGCTCTTCCTATCATGTTGGGAAAAACCAAGCCTTGGCATTTCGCCATGTTTATGAAAATACCTTTGAAAATGGCTCAGCACATTGCACTTCACATTTGCAACCACTTCCTTTAAAAAGATGGCATTCGTCCATACTTATGAGGTCTGGGTTATTGCATTTCCATATTATGCATCATTACTCCGAGTAGGTGTCTTATCAGCAGCTCCAGTTGCTGTGGAGAAGATTGGAATTAAGCACTGGAAGCTTTTTATTTATTTTACATGCTTTATTCCTACAAGATTTTCTGCGTATAAGCTCCTTTGTTCAGCTGAGAATTGGATACATTGCCAAGGCATTGTAAAATTTACATCTTGCTTTTTCTCCTGTATTCTTTCCAAAATTGGATTGAAAACAAAGTATAGTTTTTAATTAAAGCTCTGACCGACAACAGACATTTCTCCCCCCTAAGCATTGGCATTCTTGATCAGTGGTGAGGTTTCATAAAAGCCTAATAGAAGATGTTCACTACTTAACCACAATCAGCCTTAAGCAGTTTATATTTCAGTTAAAATCTGGGATATTCCTGACGATATTAATTTAAAGATAACTGTCACTAAAGTTGATCCAAATATAATCAACAAGACCATGGACAAATCTGAAACAAATTCACCTTTCCATTTTAGCATCATGTAATCCAAAGTGATGTTCCTGCTGACTTCAATAGAGAAAAACTGAAAGAGAAGTCTGTTATTTTTTCAAGCAGTTTCAGAATAGACTTCTGATTACTATTTTATTACTTGGAATAATCTATCATGGCTTATTTTATCCTGAAGTGGAATCCAAAAGTCATCATTTTTTGGCCTTCAAAATGTCTTAATGACTTAAATATCCTCAGTAAGGCCAGTAGTAGCCAAATCATCTGAACACAGGTTTAACAAATCTGAAGATCATAGTAAACCTTGTTATGTGATTTAAGGCTAAGCTGGTCAAGAAATCAGTGGCTCTGTCTTCCCATTTGTAAAATGAAATTGGCAAACACTCTTCCTACCTGGGAAGAATTTGCCCTTCTTTACCGAAGTTTTGGGTCCTTTGCCTTCTGTAACACCACGAATTTCCTCTCTCTCCCTGGGCTATCTGCCTCCAGCACCCAACATTTAGATCTTGAAATTCTTCAGGACTGAGTCACAGCTCTTTATATTCTCTTGCCATACTTTCACCTGAGGTGATCTCATCCATTTTTCAGAACTTTGTAAACACCTAAGCCAATGATACCTAAATTTTAATGTTCATTGCAGGGCTTCACTGAGATCCACACTTTTTTTTTTTTTTTTTGAGACGGAGTCTAGCTCTGTCACCCAGGCTGGAGTGCAATGGCACAATCTCAGCTCACTGCAAGCTCTGCCTCCCGGGTTTCAGCTATTCTCCAGATTAATCTATGCAAGACTAGATTATTACATTTCTCCCTAAAGGTGAATAAGATATTTTCTTCATGCCAAATGAAATTGCTGCTACAAAAGAAGGTTGAGATGAAAAAAGAAATGAAGAAAAAATAAAGTGGTAAATTTGTAGGCAGCTCTAAATAAGTATTAACTGTATAAAACAATATGTTTAAGAATTTAAAAAGATAGTGAATATGACAAATATATCAGTTACCACATTAAATATAAATAAATTAATAATGATAAAAGAATCACCAAGAAAGTTTAACAGTTTAAAATATACATCCACTCAATTACATGACCTCAAAATGCATAATTTTATAAAATAATAAAATTATAAGAAGAACCCAAATGCACAGTCAGTGGCAGTTTGCATATATAAATTCAAGAAGGATACAGAGAAAGAAAGATTTAATAAATATTATAGCATCCGAATGCAAAAACATAAAAATTGGACAATATCCTATGCCATAAAGTAAGTACAAATAAATTAAAAAGGTATATGTTTTAATAACTATTAATAATCAAAATATACCTAGAAAATTACTATATGTTTGGACATTATAAAAACACATATCGAAAGGAAATCATGAGAGAAAAAAGAAAGTATACTAAACTAAATGATAATGAAAATACTACATATTAAAATTTGAAAAGTACAGCATGTAAAATGTATAGCCTTAGAAGCACACATTCAAAAGAAAAGATGGCTTAAAAGTAATGCTTTAAGCATCTGTCTTGAGAAATTACAAAAGAACAGCAAAAAAGAAAGTAGAAAGAAGAAACCATTAAAGAAAAAGAGCATTGATGAATGATGATGAAACTGATAATTAAATATAATAGAGAAGACAAAGCCAAAAATTGGGAGGCTAGTAACATTTATATATATATACACACATATATATTTTTTTCAAGAGAATAATGAAGAAGAGAAAATTAACTTATATCAGGAATAAAACAGAGGAGATTCTATAGATATTACAAAGATAATAACTGTATGTAATAACTTTATTTCAATAAATTGAGAACTTCAGAAGAAACTGTCCAGAAAATTTCTAGAAAACTACCACTTATAAATTTGACAAAAGATATAATAAAAAACTGAGATAAACATAAAGAAACTGAAACAGCAATATGAAACTTCCTCCAAAATAATGTTTAGGTTCAAACATCTTTACTAACAGGCACAATGAAAAATTAATATCAATCCTACATATTTCCAGAGAATGACAAAATAAGATAAACTCTAATACATGGTATCAGACTGGATTTTCTTGATACCAAAAACCAATAAAGAGAATATGACAAGGGAAACATACGGTCCAATCTCATTATGAACATAGACCCCAAAATTCTTAAAAATGTAAACCCAGCAGTTGGTAAAAAGACTTCATCATAAGCAAGTTGGTTTATACTAGAAATTCAGGTTAGCTTAACATTAGAAAGGCAATGCAATTGGTCATATTAAGAATAAAATAAAAAATAGATATCACCTCATTGATCAATAAAAAGCATTCAATGAGTTTTAAAAATCCATTCATGATAAAAGTTAAAAATAAAAACTCATGGCAAACTAGAACTAGAATGGAGCTTCCTCAATCTGATAAAGGCTAATTACAAATTTAAAAAAAAAATCCACTGCAAGCATCTTATCTAATGGTGAGATTTTCAAAGCTTTCCTTTGAAGTCAAGGATGTGAAATATCATCACTTCACTTCAATCTTGTACTGAAGGGCCTTGATAGCACTGAAAGGCAAGAAAGAGAAATGAAAGATATAACGATTAGGAAAGGAAAATTAAGATTGTCATTATTCTCAGTTAACATAATTTCATTTGTAGAAAATCTAACAGAATCTACAGATTAATTAGAAGTATTTTGTAGCAAGGTTGCAGAAAAAAATCAGTTATATTTATATGCCAGTATCAAACACTTAGAAAATAGATTTTTTAAAGTCACCATTTCATTGGGGAAACTTTAAGGACATCGGTCTAGGCAAAGAATTATTGAGTAATACCCCTAAAGCACAGGCAACCAAAGCAAAATTGTACAAATGGGATCACATCAAGTTAAAAAGCTTCCACACAGCAAAAGAAAAAAATCAACAAAGTGAAGAGACAACCCAGGGGATTAATAACCACAATATAGAAGGAACTCAAACAATTCAATAGAAAAAAGAAAATATAATAATCCAATAAAAAAACGGACAAAGGATCTGAATAGAAATTTCTCAAAAGAAGACATACATATGGTAAACAAATATATGAAAAGGTGCTCAATATCATTGACCATCAGAGAACTGCAAATCAAGGCTACAATGAGATATCAACTCATCTCATTTAACATGACTTTTAGGCAATAACAAATGCTGACGAGGATATGGGGAAAAGGGAACCCTCGTACACTGTTGGGAATGTAAATCAGTACAGCCACTGTGGAGAAAAGTATGGAGGTTCCTCAGAAAACTAAAAATAGAATGACCAGAGCCAGGCATGGTGGTTCCCACCTGTAATCCCAGCAGTTTGGGAGGCTGAGGCAGGAGGATTATTTGAGGTGAGGAGTTCGAGACCAGTTTGGCAAACATGGTAAAACCCTGTCTCTACTAAAGATATAAAAAAAAAAAAAAAATAGCTGGGTATGGTGGTGTACACCTGTAATCCCAGCTACTCAGGAGGCTGAGGCACAAGAATTGCTTGAACCCAGGAGAGAGAGGCTGCAGTGAGCCAAGACTGCACCACTGCACTACAGCATGGGTGACAAAGCGAGACACTGCAAAAAAAAAAAAGAACTACCATATGATCCAGCAATCCCAAACCTAGCTATATACTCAAAAGAAAGGAGATCAGTATATCAAAGAAATATGTGCACACCCAGGTTTATTGCAGCACTATTCACAATAGCCAAGATTTGGAAACAATTTCCAATTTCTGTAATAATGACCCAGTGAGAGCCAACACCTAAAATCAGTAATGAACTTATATGCAGAGTATATTAAAACTTCCATAATCAACAATAAAGAGCCTGAAAACCCAATAGAAAAATGGGCCAATGACTCCAACAGGCTCTTCAAAGAAAATAAAATGCAAATGGACAACAAACGTGAAAAAGTGCTCAAACTTATTTATAAGCAGGAAAACGTAAAAAAAAAAAAAAAAGCAGTGAGAAACTACTACATACTCACCAGATTTAGGGGGGAAAACTAACAATAACATTGTCAAAGAAGTGAAGTGATGGCTTTCTCTTACATGCTGTTGGGACTGTAGATTAGAACAATCACTTTCAGAAACACTTTTGGATTATCTACAAAAGCTGGAAATTGACCCAGAAATTCAAATTCTAGGCTTATTCCCTAGAAAACTCAGACATGTGCACCTGGATACCTACAAAAGATTGCTTATAGCAATATTGTTCCATTTGGCTTTATACTAAAAATAAATAAAATGGCCATCAATAATAAGATGAACAAATAATCTGATGTTTATTTATTAGATGGAATACCATACAGTAATGAAAATGCACAATCTATAGCTACACCAACAATGGAAATAATTCCTACATGCATAATTCATTTGATAAAGACTCAAGAACAGGCTGAACTAAACCATATTATTTAAGATTGCATACTAGGCAGTAAAACTGTAAAGAAAAACAATGAAGGAATTACCAAATAAATCTGGATAATACTATTCCCAGGAAGGGGAGAAGGGGATTGTGATCAGGAAGGTGTTCAGTTGCTTCTGGAGTGAGGGGAATGTTTTGTTTCTTGATCTGATTTCATGGTGTTCACTTTATAATGCTTCGTGAAATTGTAAAATTATATTTATGCACTTTTCTGTAAGTCTGTTATAATTCACATTAACAATTAAAAGAAAAAAGAGTTATTCTCTCACTGCAAAAGGCCATACAGAACAATAAAAATCTTACTCTTTTATGAAATTGTTTTTTGTTGGAGGTTGGGAGGTTGTTATTAGCTATAATTTTTTGAACATGTGAGAGGGGAACTCAATGAGAAATGAAAATGAGACATTTTTACTTTACTGATGGGCATTCTAAATGATAAAATATACTTTAAGAAATGTATTCATATTTTCAATTAATTCTGTAAAGAGATATTTCAAACTAGGTTAACAGTTGCCTTGAAGAAAGGCTTGTTTTAGTGAAGAAGAATAATGGTTAACTACGCTATCCATTTAAATAAAATAATGGACACTTTGTCTCTGTTTTCTTCCATTCAGTTTCATAATTTCCTAATTAGTGTCATTTGAATTGGTGAAAGTGTATCATCCTGGCCCTCCCCATCCCTCCACCCCACTTCTCATGTGCACTCTCTCTCAATATTCTTTTGTATTTTGTTTGACTGTTTTATTGAAAAGCCATAAACAAGCAGTATTAGTTTGCTAGGGCCACCATCACAAAATACCACAGACTGGGCGGCTCAAACAACAGAAATTTATTTTCTCATTCTTTTAGAGGCTGGAAGTCCAAGAACAAAGTGTCAACAGGTTAGACTTCTCCTGAGACCTCTCTTTTTGGCTTGCAGATGGGCCACCCTCTTACCGTGTCCTCACATCACATTATTTCTGTGTGCATTCCTCCCTGCTATCTCCTTCATTTCTTATGAAGATGTCAGTCACACTGGATTAGAGCTCCATCCTTATGAATTCACTTAAGCTTAATTACCTCTTTAAAAGCCCTATCTACAAATATAATCACATTATGGTTTAGGACTCTCACATGCAATTTGATGGCACACAATTCAGTCCATAACACGGGCTCTTTGATTTTGATAATATTATACCTAACCACCCTTCAGAGTATCCAGTGTGGTACAATAAATGTGAAATTTGGCAACTCTACATTGTTGCTCAGAAAATGACAAATCATAAGACCTATCATCTAATCCTCTCTCCTTTCAATGGTAAAATACAGATAATACATTTAAATAAATTGAGTATATAAAATGGGACATAAAGCTTTTTAGAAGTTCCAATTGAAGATTGTAGATACATTTCAAAAGGACCTGGAGAGGAAATGGGCAATAAATTATGAGCTGTAGCTCTTCCTAAAGTCATCAGAAAGGCCTTTCCTTCTTCCTTTGAAAATACCTCCTGGTAAGTCAACCTGTTCTTCCTTTCTGATACCTACTTCAGATAGTGGATGTAGCCCTTAAAAAGAGAATCTCATTTTCACACAAAGGGAGGAGAACACAAATTTAAAATACAAGAAGGATACTAGGTCCCCACTCACAGCCCACACCATAGCCCACACTATCTTTATCTCATGCTTCCAGGCTCTTTCCACTCACTTCAGCCTTCACAATGCCAAATTATTGTCCAAAAAATAAATCTAATCATGTCATCCCCTGTTTAAATATTTGAATGTTTCATTGTTTCCAATAGAATCAAGTCTATATTTGATAGCTCGGGATATAAAGCCCTTTATAAGCATACTCCGGCTTACTTTGGCAAACGTATTTCTTGCTACTTCACTACATGTGTACTCTGATCCAACTGCATAAAACTCCTCAGCAGCCTCCAGGTTCGTCCACTACCTTCCCTAGAATTCTCTTTCACTGCCTCTGTGCCCAGGACACTTCTCAGCTTTACGACACAGCTCAGAGGTTACCATATGTGGTGCCTCCTTACTGCCCAAGCAAGCTTAGTCTTGCTTCACGCTACCACAGAACATTGTTCTTACCTCAATTATAGGGCTCATGATGTTACACTGTAATTGTTTATTTATAACCAAGCCCTGCACTCTAGGCATACCCAACTTGAACACTGTGTCTTGTATATATTTGCAGTCTCAGTTCTTGGCATATGGTAAGAAATAAAACCATGATAACTCCCACTAAATATGGTTTTAATGTAAAAATCAATGCATTCTTTTATTCCATCAACAAATATACATATAGATATCAAGGGTCCCCTACAAAAAATACTCACTGAAGCTGTGGACATACAGCTGTGACTGTCAGATGTATACATGAATCTTACATTCTAAAAGAGAAAGATATCGAACAACTTACTATATGATTAATTATTTCACTGATAACAAGTTCTACAGAGGCGGAAAAAAAAGATGTGATGTTATTGAAATATATCATAGGTAGCATGATTTCACCTAGGGAAGAAATGGCTAAGCAAGTTTTTCTTATGAGTTACCACTAATAAAAAAGAGAGAGAGAGAGGTGAACTAGGCCATTATACCCAAAATGCAGTTAAGTGTAAATGATATAAATTATTATTACACAGTGTATTTTAGTGTATTTGTTTTTAATAACTTTCTCTTAATTATGGCATATAATCATGATTTTATTTTACATTTACTGCAATGATATTAGATTTCTTTTTCTAGTATATTAATTTTAGTAAAAAGAATGATTTAAAGAAATTTAGCAAATTAAAGGAAGATAATAGTATCAGTATATAGAGAGACACGGCAAAAAATTATATATAAATAACTAGTGCTAAATTCCACACAATGCAGAGGAAAAGGAAAAGAATTTCAGGTAAATGGAAAAAAAATGAGTGAATGCCTTACAGAAAGAGCCTGGCATGTAGAGAAAATGAGAGAAGTCCAGCATGAATGAAGCTCTGAGGGAGAAATGGCACGTGTTGGAAGATGAGGCAGGGGACATCAGTGGGGAGAATGAAAGTGATGAGAAGAATATTTTGAGAAAGTCATATGAAGGAGGTGGATGAACAAACAACAGAAGACTGAGGAGGAATTAACGGAGAACCAGCTTAGCATTGCATCATGCCGACCAAGGGAAAACGTGTTTCAAGAAGGGAATAATCAACTGTGTGCAACAGTGCCGACAAGATGAGAACCCAAAAGCATCAACTGCATTTGACGACATGTGGGTCATGCATGTCCTGAGCCAGATAAATGATCCTGCCTGAAGTCTCTGATGTATCCTTCTCTGGATTTTGGATAAATGAAAATAAAGAGGGTCTCAGGCAGAAGATAGGCCTTGATCTGTCTCCTGTGTTACGGCCCAATTTTTCTGAGAAATGTATTTTTCAAATTCATTTCTTTGGACATGTATTGCATGAAAAGATCATAATTTCTTATTCACCAATTATTGATGATTTTCTTTGATGACAAATTAAAATTCCTTTACTAGATGTTTGATCCTGGGCAAGTCATTTATCCATCTGAAATTCCAGTTTCCCTTTCTGCGACATGCAGAAAATGATACTACAGGTCACAGTTTTTATGTTTAAGGATAATGTACAACCAGCCCCTTGCATAAAGCAGGTACTGCCAAGTAGCTTGGATTCTCATTCAGCTACAGTAGGACTTTATTCTCTTACCATTGTGCTTCACTCCCCTTCTTCAAACCATAAGGAGAAAATGAGTCTGAGGTTTTATTCTTGAACATCACATGCTTACCCATGAGGTTACACAACCATTCCCATATAGGATCAGCGTTTGATGACAATGCAGTTTTCTGCATGTCATTGAGTTCCAAAAGTAATCAGTACTCAATAAAATACCTTTAAAAATATATAGACAAGTAGCTGACTTCCCCAAATAGGCAGATCCCTTAAAACAAACAGTAACTCCATGAAACTCATGAAATTCTATTTCCTGAGATTAACATTCAAGAGATGTTAAGTATGCCATAAACATTGTTTAGAATATTACAGTTATTTTAACTTATTCTTTTTAAGAGTAAATCACATTTACAGAAGCACACTTACAAAGGACTGGAGAAGACAATGCCATGTGCAATAAATAGAATTGTTGTTTTTGTTTTTACTCTTGTCAGTGAACACTTATTAAACACCCACTAGGTACTGGACCTCATGGAAATGAATGTGAGTTAACACATTTCTTCTCCAAAAAGACATTTTTCAGTGACTTAATTTTTTTCTAGTATTTGGGGTAGACAAAACTGACTACATCACATTAGAAGTCAATCTGTTATCAAATTTAAGTTGTTGGCAACAGCAAACATTTTTAGATTACATGAGTGTACACACACACACACACACAGGCACACACAGTAAAAGCATCTGAAATAGGCTATATTCTATTATTGTAAATGTACTCCCTGACTGAGACCTTGTATGCCAGCCTGAAGCAAATTATTATAGCCTAGCTATTAACTCCTAAAAATAGGGAGCTATAATGGAAACACTTGGAGACTAAAGAGTGAGCAAAACTACTATCCCAGCAATGGTGCAGCAATGAGACACATTTGTATAGTTTGCCATGTCACGGCAGGGATTAGGTGTCAGCCATCCCTGCCTTGTCGCACCAACCTGTACTTTCGATTCTTTTTTTTTTTTTTTTGTCCTTTTACTGTATACTTAAAAAAGTTTTTGTAATAGTCTCTTTCTTAGTTTCTTTCTCTTCTCTCCTCTCTGGCAAAATTCTTAGGTCAGATTTGTCTTTTAAAACTGCACCCTTTGTCCCCACCCAAGAAAAGGGTGGGAGCATTTGTTGAAGCAGAAGTCATGAGTAAAAATTGCTAAAGCGATCGGAAACAAAAATGCCAGAACTGTGACCCCTGGCAATTTTGTAGCGCCCTTGTTGAGTGACTATATATGTGAGTGCACATTTTCTAATGCAACCCAGTGGATCCTGACCATTTTCTAGAGTGTAAGACTATTTTCTTTGAGCTTATGCTAGGGCGATAATCTATTGTCATCTAAATTTATGCTGTGAGACAGCTGTTTATTATCTTATAATTAGGTGGGCCAGTAGAATGTGTTTGTATATCTATTTGACATACCCGAGACTTGAAATAAATCATTTGTATAGTGACATATTGTTAAGAGAAACTTGAAAAAATTAAAATATCCTATTTAGCTTACAGATTTCAAACTATAGGCACAAACAGATAACCGCAAAGTTTATCTGAAATCACAAAGAAAATATAAAGAATTGAATGATGTCACATGTACCTCAATCTTAAATTGAGATATAATTTTCATACAATAAAATGCACACAGACCTCATATGTGACAATTTGATGCGTTTTGAGCAGTGGATACACTCACTTGTGTAACTCACAAATCTACGATAATAAGGAACATTTCTATCATCCCAGAAACTCCTATCCACTCATTCTGTTCCCCTACCAACCCTCTTTCCACAAGAAGCAACCACTGTTCTGATTTCTCATACCATAGATCAGTTTTGTCTTCTCTAAAATTACACTAAAACGTGGAAATAAACACTTTTGTGATTGACTTCTGTCATTCAGCATAATGGTTTTCAAAGTAATTCATGTGTTTACACATACAGTAGTTCTTTTATTTCACTGCTGAGTAATATTTCATTGCCTATATTGAAATTGATTAGGCATTCACTCATCAATGAACATTTGAATTGTTTCCAATTTCAGGTTATTATAAATGAAACTTCTATGAACATTATTGAACAAGTCTTTTTTTCAACGTATGTTTTTATTTTTGTTGAATAAACACCTAGGAGTAGAATTGATGAATCATAGGGTAGGCAATTGTAACTTTAAAAGATACTGCCAAATGGATTTCCAAATTAGATGTATCAGTTTTACACCTCCTCCAACATATGAGGTTTCTGGTTGCTATAAATACATGTCAATTTCTAAATATCATTTTTTTCAGCATTTTAAAATTTATCTCAGTATGTACTAATATCTCATTGTGGTTTCAATTTTCATAAGCCTAATGACTAGTGATGTTGAACATGTTTTTATGTGACATTTATCTCCCTTTGTAAATACCTGTTCAAGACTTCCATCCATTTATTAAAAATTGTGTTTTTGGGGTTTTTAAATTGATTTATGAAAGTTCTTTACATAGTTTGGCATAAGTCTATAATCAGCTATATATGCACAAATACTTCCTTCCACTTAGGTTTTTGATGAGCAGAAATTTTTAATATTTATGAGGAATAAATTATCAATTTTTCATTTCAGTTATTGCATTTTTCAGTTCTAGAATTTCCATTTCTTAAAGTTTTTATTTCTCTACTGGGATTTTCCATCTGTCTATTTATCATGTTCATCCTTTCCTTTAAATTCCTAAACATAATTTAAATTGCTATTTTAAATTCTTTGCTAATTCCAACATATCTTTTGTCTCGGTATGTGTCTATATTATGTCTTATTTCCCCCTGGTTATGGGTCACCCAATTTCTTGTTTTTTATGCCACTTAGTAATATTTTATTTTATGCTAAACATTACAGGCACTATGTTGTTGAGAGTCAGAATTGTTTTTAAATCTTTATTTAAAGCGAATTGAGTGTTATTCTGGCAAGAAATTAATTTAATAGTGTATCAACTTGATTGCTAAAATAGGTCCATATTATTTCTTATTCTAAGTCTAAGGTAGCCCTATTCCCAATATCTAAACTTTTAGGAACTAAGCTGAATGTCTACTGTGTTTAGCAAAACTTCAACTTGTCATGACCCCACCTCTTTAGAAATGTGCATCCTCTAGAATCCATATTTATTTTCACAGTTCCCCAGCCTCATTGCCTCTTTCCCTGTATACTTACAGCTTAATAGTTAGCAAAAAACTTAAAAACAATTTCTAGGAAAATTTCATTTTTACATAGTTCCTTTCTCTGTGGTCTTTGGCCTTAAAAATTCCAATCCACCCAACAGCCCTGTACTGCAATCTCCACCTCCTAAATTCAGCAGGACTATCAAGCTCTGTTTGGGCTCTACCTTCCTGCTTTGCAATCTGGAAACTGCCTCTAGATAGAGAAAGTCATGGTGATCACGGAGCTTACTTTGTGTGTTTCCTTTCTAAGACCACAGCCCTGTGTTGCCTCTTGTCGAACGTCTCAACAGTTGTCTCATATATTGTGCCCAGTTTGATAGCTGTTTGTGGTGAGTGGGCTATCCCAATGTCAGTTACTCTCCATGGCTGCAATAGAGTCTCCCAAGATCTGTTATTCATGACAGGTAACATGCACCAGAAACACAAAACATGGGTGCTAGTCAGGAAAAGGCCAAGACACACAAAAAGACCTCAAAGGTTTTGTTTTCATTTTGTTAATAAAGACTCCATTTTAAAAACCTTGCTTGCCTGATTTAAGCAACCGAAAGAATAACAGATTCCTTCTGCATTATACCCTTCAGCTAAGTGGGGTTTCAAAGATAATATAAGCAACTCTTTAAAAAGCCATTAGTATTTAAAAAGAGCCAAATACATTGTATACATTCAGGAAAAATGAAAAACAATACTATGAGATGTAATTTTTGGAAATGAGATCTGAGCTATATACGACATTTGATCTCATTTCTTTTTCTTTTTAGTGAGAGCATACTCAAAGTTGAAAGTGGATTCTGGACTCTTGTCATTTTTATAGTTTAAACTAGAAATATCCCAAGTTTTCCTAAACTGAGCTCAAGCTATTTTGCATCCTGCTTCTGTGTATAATCATGCCCAACCTCTGCCACCCTCACACTTACACACACTCCCACACAGATGCACACAAATGGCCCTGTGAGAGCACAGCCCTCCCTGCCTTTGCAAAGGATGTAGAAAGGCAAGGATCATAACACAATTTGAAACAGTGTCATTTCCATGATCATTATCCCTTTTTCCACATTCCATCATGACTTAGTGTTAGCTGATTTTTCTGACATAGTATACACTGAGACACACGCACGCACACATGAACTGAGAAATACAATATTACTGATTTAAATTTAAATCATTCAAAAATTAGAATAATCTTGGATAAAAAATAAAGACTCTAGGTACAGAAATGCATTTCAGTTGTTGCTTTTGGAGGGCCAATTCTGCTCCCGTGTCTCCTGACTTTCTTAGTGGTGGCTGTGGAGCTGTGTCGGGAGCAGCAGTGGTTACAGACAGTGTCTAAAGCCTCCTGGACAGAGGACAAAATATAATCGAATCATGTTGGAGGAGAAAATAACTAAAATTCAAACACTCTTTTACTAAGAAACCTTCAAAGGAAGAAAAGAACAGACTGAAAAATGAGCTGAAGCAAAAGAGCGGCAGAGACAGAGCACAAGAAAAAAGATCAGGAATAAGAAATCCCTTCATCTAGTTTAAAGTCAAAATGTCCCTTAGTGAAGTAGACCTTTAAGTGTAAAGAAGTGAACTAAACTTATTTGGGTAAATGAGGCAAAGGGGGCAGTATGACGGCCTCCTTACCTTTCACACACAGTTAACTCTGCAACAGAAGGCTGATCACCTCACTTTGAATTGCCAGTTAAACCCCTGTCTTCCCTTTCTCTGTCTGCAGTCTTTAGTTCAGGTAGTGGACTAGATATTCATTCCAGTTCTTGTTCCATGATTTGCCCATGGTGCTTCTGGGTCTTCTTTTGTGTTGTCTGATCAAGGTAAACAAAAAGATTGAATAAGGAAAGGATTAAGAAAGTGAAAACCGAGAGAATTGAAATAATCTCTCTCAATTCACAGAGCAAGAATGTGGCAGAGATCACATTGTCACAGGGTCCCTGTGTGGTTCGAGGTTGTATTCTTTCCACTGTGCCCTATTCTCTTCCCTCAGGTTCTGAATATTTTGGAATGGGAGTACAGTTGTGTGGGTGGTTTATGTTTGTACAAATTGGCTTTCCAGACCAAACATTGGCTTATGTTTGTACAAAATCTTTCCAAAACCAAACACTGGCTTATGTTTATACAAATTGTACAAATTGTAGTGTATGTCATGAGACAATGTCACATTTATTATTTGTTGTTAAATAATGACAACCTTTAGTCAAAGATTATGAAATTCAATGAAATTAAAGAATAAAATCTATCATGACATTAAAGCATCTAGTACAGCATCGTTTCTTTTCAACAACTGTCCGAAACTGTACAGAGCTTTTATAAAGTTATTAGTGAATGAGATATATTGCTCTGAAACTAACCTCTCTTAGCAGCCATGGAAAGTAAAGATCCCATCATTTATTTTTAAAGCAGAACTTCAATCAAAAAAATCCAGAAAGATATTATTTATCACTACAGATATTATGTTGTCTAAGAGGTGCCATTGACCTAGTTTTGCACTGAAGGGACCATAATCTTGACACTACTATTCATGGAGAGAGGATCCAGGAGTGGTTTTTAAGCCAATATGCACTGTTATGGCAGTACTGATTATTAAAATATTTAAATAGTTTCATTTTGATTGGTAAACATCACATGTAATAGGCAGTAACATGATTTAATAACATAAATTCTAGCACATATAGTCTCTCTCCAAAGCCAAACATACACTGTAATTCCAGAACCTTTTTTTCCTTGATCAGGCACTGTGCACAGAACTAAGGGTCCGCTCCCAAATTATGCTATTTATTCTAAATATCAGGACAGGAGAGCCAGCTTTGCAACCAAACTGAAGAGAACCTATTCTATGATCTTCCATAAGAAATGCCCATAATCTGCCCAGGAAGAGAAACAAGGACCATGCTCAAGTAGTAAATGAAGGGCCTGCTGAGGCAGTTGTCAAATACAGGTGCTGCACAGTGCTTTGTCCAGGAAAATTTTTAAAGAGCATGGGTCTTTTTAACAACTTATTTCCTGGTGGGGGGTGACTATCCCCGTGAGTCAGAAAAGGTCAGGAGGGGTGTTGCCTAAATATCTGCCAAAACACATTTAATAGTTAGAAGAGCATGTACCCCAGAGAGCTACAGTGAAGTCCTATTTGTCACACTCACCTAAATTTGCCACCTCGTCCCCATCCACTTCTTCCCTATGCTTATCAGTTCCCCTAATCCTAGGAACATACCAAGTTTGCTTGTCTTCTGGCACATAAGCCCCCTACCTTACTCAGCTATCAGTAACTGTAATTGTACTCTCTTCCCCTCTCTTATTTCCCCGTTATTTTTGTCCCAGTTAATATGTTGGCATCTGGCAGCCCCACCTCACCTGTTGACACCAGCCTGCTCCTGATTCACCCCAGGTATTCAGCTGTCTCATGCTCCCGGGAAACAAGGAAGATAAAAGCCCTGGCCCCTGGCTCCATAATCCCAGCAACAACCAATCTTCGCTCTCTTCTTGCCCTTCCACTGCTTCTCTCTCATTCTCTCTGGTTTCTGTCTTTTTGAATATTGATTTTTGACTATTCCACAGAGATAGTGCATTCGTCTGTTTTCACACTGCTATAAAGACATACCTGACACTGGGTAATTTGTATAGAAAAGAGGTCTGGCCGGGCGTGGTGGCTCATGTCTGAAATTCCAGCACTTTGGGAGGCTGAGGCGGGTGGATCACTTGAGATCAGGAGTTCGAGACCAGCCTGGCCAACATGGTGAAACCCAATCTCTACTAAAAATACAAAAAATTAGCCGGGCATGATAGCACGCGCCTGTAATTTCAGCTACCCGAGAGGCTGAGGCAGCAGAATCGCTTGAACCTGGGAGGTGGAGGTTGTAGTAAGCCGACAGTGGGCCACTGCACTCCAGCCTAGGTGACAGAGTGAGACTCTGTCTCAAAAAAAAAAGAAAGAAAAGAAAAGAAAAGAGGCTTAGGCTGGGCGCAGTGGCTCACGCCTGTAATCCTAGCACTTTGGGAGGCTGAGGCGGATGGATCACTTGAGGTCAGGAGTTCAAGGCCAGCCTGAGCAACATGGTGAAACCCTATCTCTACTAAAATACAAAAAATTAGCTGGGCATGGCAGTATGCGCCTGTAGTCTCACCTACTTGGGAGGCTGAGGCAGGAGAATTGCTTGAACCTGGGAGGCGGAGGTTGCAGTGAGCTGAAATTGCACCATTGCACTTCAGCCTGGGCAACAAAACGAGACCCCATCTCTAAAAAATAAAAGAAAAGAAAAGAAAAGAAAAGAAAAGAAAAGAGGCTTAATCTGCTCACAGTTCTGCAGGCTGTACAGGCTTCTGCTTCTGGGGAGGCCTCAGGAAACTTACAATCATGGTGGAAAGTGAAGGGGAAGCAAGCACATCTTCACATAGCTGGCAGGAGAGAGAACCAAGGAGGAAGTGCTACACACTTTTAAACAACCAGATCTCGTGAGAACTCTCTCACTATCATCACAAGAACAGCAAGAAGGAAGTCCTCCCCCAAGCTCCAATCACCTCCCACCAGGCCCCTCCTCCAACACTGGGGATCACAAGTCAACATGAGATTTGGGTGGGGACAGAGCCAAACCATATCAGGGAGGAAGTAAAATGGAAAAGGAGGGGCAGAGACTTGAAGAGTGATGAGGGGAGTCATATCCCAGATGGACAGGATAATCATGAAGCAGCATCTATGGGTCGGAGAAGACAGCTGTCACCTAAAGGCTGACAAGTGAGTGGGAAATGATCACAACAGATAGAAACATGACGCTGACAGGAACATTATTTATCTGGGAACTACATAAACAAAAGATCAGATCACCAATTAGTTATTCCAAGATTACTTCTGGTGTGTTTGCTCTGACAGTTGCCTCTCTAATCTCCACGCTCCTGGTCTTGGATCTATATCTTTGACAACAATAAAAGGAGGAACGTTTTCAACTCCACTGATGGAAGCAAGTAGTTTTTGAACTGATTAGGGATCAATGCTGAGAATCCATTCAGTGATAGCTGCAGTACTCTGGTAATTTGTTGAAGAAACTTTCGTCCCTCACCCAACAGCTGTTTCCAGCCCTTTCTTCTTCAATATCAAAGCCCTAAAGTTCTGAGAATAAAGATGCTAGAATTTTAATATACTTAATTTTCTTTTTTCCTGGAAGCTACCACTGACCCAAGAGGAAGTCTACTGGAGGGAGTCCAAAGGCATTTTCTCCTGGATAAAAGATACCTGCTAGAACAAAAGCTTTGTCACTCCCCTATTCCATCCCATCCCAACCTCCAACCTTTCTTCCTATTTTTGACTCATTGTAGCCTGAGGACTGAGGCTTGGAAGCTGCTGAAGCCATCTTCTGACCAGGAAGGCAGAGTGATGATGCACTGTAGATCACAAAGCAGAAAGCCAGAAGGGGCCTGGATCTTGGTGAGTTCTTGATCTGCTAAATTGACCAGGAAAAGGCTACCTATACACTTCCTATACTTATCATTTTCCTTTCACTTCAGTGGACATATTTTTCCTGGTATTTCATGACTTGTAGATGAAAGCACCCAAACAAGCTAGTGCACCTTAAAGAACCCCACACTGACCTGTGGCATGCCAAAGCATCCTATTTCCCTTCATTCTGAGTCGTTAGCATTTTTGATAGACCATCAGTAGGAGATAGTGATTACCCCAGAAGGAACTGTAGAATTTGAAATGATCACAGAAATTTAGAATTGATGGGAGTAGACACATATCCTCTCTTCTTCATCAGCACTCTTTTCTACCAAATTGTTCTTGGGAAGTCATCAAGCTTCTGTTCAATTTTCCTAAGACAGAGAACTCATTATATCATGAAACAGCCCAACTCTCCCCTACCTTTTCTTTATGTAATTCAATTTTCCTGCCAGACCATAAAACAACACATATTATGAGAGAAAAAGAAGAATTCAATAACATTAATTATTTCATTAATGAGCATTTTTAAAATGCACTGATCTGTAATGAAACCACTTGAAACTTGGAGAAAGATCATATGTTGAATAATATTATGTTTTTCTTGTATTTTTATAAATTATTAACACATTTTTGGATTGATTTAAAAGTAAAGAAAGTGAACAAGCTTAACATTATCTTGTAAATAACCCAACTAACACTAGTAATGTTATTAGTAAGGCAGCCTCACTGCACTTAAATCATTAATTAATGGAATGTAATTAGAGTAAAAGATAAAAAGAAAAAATAATTTATGAAATATAATAACACTATGAAGAAATTTTATGATATTTTTATAGCACTCTATATCAAGGAAGAAACCTGCAGGGAAGAAAACTGACTACATATTTTAAAATGTATATAACTAGTATAATATTAAACATAAATATTTATCTAAGTATCTATTCAGAAGTTGGCTTCACTCAGCAATTTATGATCACAGAGAATTTATGCATTTATTTATTTTTTAAATGTCTTCCATTTTAGTTTGACTATTAAAATAATCAGAAGTTCAAAATAAAATTCACTGAAAACTTCCTTGGTTATGAATTGTATTTTGATGTTTGCTCAAAGGCCATTAAAATGTGTTCAGTGACTGATGAGCTGATTTGAAATTTCTTGCATGCTTGTAATGTCATCTTGAAATATTGTATTATTCTAAGATGCCAAAAAATTTTTAACAAAACTTAATATGGCTATTTCAGTGTTATTCCATCAAATGTGAGATCGCAAAATTGCAGTATCTCTTTAGGCCATAGACGTGTGCCATACCATATGAAAATAGAAAACGAGCTCAAGAATTTTATAGTACAGTCATTGATCTTACAACAGCATCTGTCTGCTGGAGCAAAGCCGAATCCTGCACACCAAAACAGCCTTATATGTATTTAGTTCACTCTCTGTCTTCTAAGACACATGTGCCCATCTCTTAAATCCGAAATAAGAATGTGTCCTTTCACACTACAAAACTATCTCCAAAATATGTATTGTGAATTATCTGTCTGGTCAAAGTAATAGACAAGATAACTTGTATCACCTATTTATTTGATTCTTTGTATTTTACACAAAAATATCCAACTCAATGGGGGAAAAAAGGTAAACCAGTAAACCACATATTCAAGGTCACGTATTATAAATAAAAGAAATCTCCCAGTTGTATATGTAGATAAAGGCTTGGAATTCCACCAGTGTCCAATTAAGTGTCACAAAATATATTACCCCATCTGTTTTTCTTTATCTTTTTTAGGACTAACATTTCAAACCTAAAATTTACCCTTTGTATCTTCCAATTGCAAAGGACTGACTACCACGCTAAAGTTCAGTTCATCTGCAAACAATTCAGGTTTTATGATCTCACAGTTCACTTGAATAGAGACGTGCTGATTTGTGACAAATTGTGTTAGGTTAGCTTAGAATTTCCAAAAGTAACATCTGCAAACTTTCATTTTAACATTATATGTTTTGTTATATTCTCATTTTTAGTATTTCATTTGTTAGTATTCCAAAGAAAAGTAATGTTCCCTGAAAACATAAAATAGAATGCAAGGTGGTGTGTGGTATGCATTTTCTAGTTGTTTTGTTAGTCATGCTATGAAAACAAAGAGCATAATTTTGTGGCTAAATACTGCCCACACCACCTTTGAAAAATGCTACCTCTAGGAACATCACTTTCTCTGGTTGATATCCTTTATACCCTCATCTGAAAGTCAAATGAACATTTCCAGGCAAAAGAAATAAGAGCTAGGGTGTGCCAGTGGGTTTATTTTTAATTGGAAAAAGAACTTCTCTTTCTTAAAAGTCAGGTAATGATTTCAATGTGTTTCTAAGCAAGACCTGAATAAAATATTAGACAATCATGCTCAAAAGCTATTAGTGGTTTTCTAATCTAATACAAGGAGCAGTAGTTTCGAAAGTAATCGGGGTTTTCTTTATTTGTAGTTGCAGAACTTGTGGAAAATTTACCAACTATACCATTGTTTTTGAGATTTTCATCAGGCAAAGCACTGAGTTTCCAGATTTTTATATGTGACTGGGAATAATATCCCCATGCATTAACTGATAGATTTAACACACAGAAAAGTGTTACAGAAATAAATACACAGTATTTATGAGATAAAATCTAGACCTGCAGACAGTGGGGGACAGGCTGATTTTTGCGTGTGTGGGTTCCCTTCCCCACTACAAATAGTCTGTTATTCTAAAGTCTTATGATCATTTTTTAAAATTATTATTTCTGGAGCCAAATTCGAAGGCTAGAGTCTACTTTGTTCCCAGATAAATTCTCGTATTGAATTCATCAATCAAAGTATTGATTGGAATAAAATTTGGATTTGTGTTTCTTTAACTCTGGCATCACAGATCATACAATCTACATGTCCACAATATATCGCAAATGCTAGCATAGGAAATTGCTAAGCATGGAGCAATGGGTAACTTTTATTTAAAGGGAGAATTGTGTGAGTTGGGCAAGAAAGCAAAAATAATTGGATGATGTTGTGTGACAGAGCAAGCTGGTGTGTTTTCTTCCTCTGAACACTTCAGCATTAAATGTAGAATTTCCTTGGTTATGGCAGGTGCATGGTGTATTGGGTTCATGTTTTTAGTTGACAACTTTTGACACGTGTGCTAACTTTCAGGATGAAGGAAGAGAATCAGACAAAGTGCCAAAATATATAAAATTCCAACCATCTCACCTTTAGAAATAGGTCTCCTCTCCAAAATAAAGCTCTTTCAAGAATAGAAATCCAACTGTGTTCTCCAACTGTAGATTTTGCATGGTAGAGGTTCAGTAAGGAATACTGAGTAGGATTTATATCCATTAGCATACAAAAACTCAATTTAAGAAACATTTTGAATGGTGACAAAAGAATTGCCTCCCCACTACATCTTTGAAAGTGCACTTGGCACTATATTTCTTGTCCTGCTGATAATCATCTTTTCCTCCTGCTGTTTACCCAGTCCCCATTTCTGAAGACTAAGTAACTTTTTTTAAAAGAAAACAGACATGCAATATTAAAATAAATCCTAATGACTTGATCTAGAGACAAAGTATAATGACCACCATTTTAAATATCATAAACATAATCTAAAAAATAAGAACTTGATATATTTTCAATATAGAGATACATATTTTTCCAACACTAGTAGGATGCATTAAAATATGTTCTCCTTAAGAGATTTCAAATTCATTACCAGACAGTTATGTTTTCACTTTAGTTTTAAAAGCAGGGCTGACAGTGCTTTATGAATAAAAATGAAAAGCAAATTCCACAGTCAGAAGTCTAGTGCCTGTGAGCCCTTGTTCCTTGGGATTTGAGATTACACATTGGGCAAACCAGTAGCCTACTGATTCAATCTCAGTGAGTAACAGAGGGGTTATAGTGAAAAAAAAAATAAAAACACTAAAAATATATCGAGTTCTGGCTACCAAGAGTTTTATTAGCCAGATACAAAAATCAATAGGAAGCCTTTGGGCTCTCAATGTGGAGATTTTAAAAGAACCTATAAAGGGAATATTATCAGTCTTCCTGTTCATCTACTGAAATAAAATAGAGGTTGTAGCTCTCCTCTTCTGGCTAAGAACAGTAAAAGAATCAAATTCGAGCACGGCAAAGGCTGCTTCACATACCCAACCTCTGAATAATTCTCCACACATCATCGTGTAAGCCACACAGTTAAAGGTAAGGTTATGTCTGAATTTCAGACTGGAAGGGTCCTGGATATCATCTAATTAAATGTCCTGATTTCATAGTTGAGGAAAGTGAATTGACAGTCACTTAGCTATTTAGTCGTGTAGCCGTGACTAGAATTGAAATCTTCTGAATATCCATCAACAGTTTTGGGGCAGTTTCCCCTTTCCACCATACACAACAGAGATGTTGCTTGTGAACCAAAAGTCACTGGTTTTCAAGCATTTTTGAAGATATGGTGAGAAATACATTTCATATCATTCATTATTACCACATACACACAAGAGAAACAAAAATTTCTTGAAACAATATTTACTACATATGATACACCCAGGTTCTCTATTCCTTTCTAGTATATGCTACTGTATTTCTTTTTGAATGGTAACCAAGACCCAATAAAATAATAATTTCACTTTTTGCTAAGAGACTATGATTTTTTTTTTTCTTTTTGAGACAGGTTCTTGCTCTGTTACCCAAGCTGGAATCCAATGGCATGATCATAGCTCACTGCAACCTCGAGCTCCTGGGCTCAACCGACCTACAGCCTTAGCCTCCCAAGTACCTGGGACTACAGGAGCACACCACAATGACCAGCTAATTGCTTTCTTGTTTGTTAAGACAGGATCTTGCTATGTTGACCAGCCTGGTCTCTAACTCCTGGCCTTATGCAGTTCTCCGAAATCACTGGGATTACAGGTGTAAGCCACTGCACCTGGCTATACATTTTGAAACAATAACTGTAGTCTAACTTTCCTATTTTGTTGTCTTTGAAGAGACATAAAGAACTTTAACTATCATTTCAGGAAATTATGCCAACAACCCAAGAGGCAACAGAACAGGGCATGTACCCTTCAGACAGAGGAAGACCCTGAGCGAAGGTGACCAGTGCCGATTTTACTCATTATGCATGACTTTCTCATACCGATTCACCCCAAATTGCTTGTTCACATAGCACTCTACCCAGTCAGGAAGAGGATGATCTAGAGAAGCAGCTTTATTTCCACATAACTGCTTCCACCTTCCTGATTTCCATTTCCAATGATGTTTTGCTGAGTTGTTGGAAAATCGGAGTACCTTTCACTGTAGTTTCTTTTCACAAGTAAATTGCTTTCCCCATATTTTGCTGGATAATTCCATTTTAATAATCCTTAAATACATGCCCATGTCTTTCATCTGGTTCAGCGCCCCATTCTGTGGACCATGGGCAACCCGTTCTTCTATTCAATTCCCCTCTGTAAATAGAAAATAGGGATCCCTGTGGAATACTTACAAGTCCTTTGACTCTTTTGTAGTCACATGCTTCCTCTGTACCCCACCCTACTCCCTATCCCTCCTCCCACACACTCTCATTCTCTCTCTGGTTCTTATTCTGTCTGTCTGTCTCACAAACTAACACATACTGGCAGGGATACATGCCAATCTGGGGATAGGATGTACAAGTTGACTGGATTCCTTGGGTAATGCAGATATGTGCACTACTCCCACTGCTGGACCCCACTATCTGTCATTACCAGTGTGCACACACACATAGGCACCTGCAACCATCACCACCCAGTCTAGGGATCGAGTGATTTTTTACATGGCTAGTTCTTTCTGTTGGCTAGTTTTGTGATTCTGTTCACTTGTTTTCAACAAAATTGCAAGCAAAAGCCTAATACAGAAGTGAGAGAGAAGGAGCCTTTCCGGTTTAGGGGAATATCGAATGTACACACTGGCTTTGTTTCTCACCTGTCTTCTACCTTCTACCATTACAAGGCAGGCTTAGCTCCTTGGAGCAGTTTCCAAACCTGAGGTCTCTCCCAGTGCTCTCAGACATTACCAGAAAAATATAATACTCCGGTCATCTGGAATGGGAATGAAATGGAAAGAATAAAGGGAAGAGAAATAGAGGGAGATAAATTCCTTATAATTTGTGTTAGATAACACCTGAAAGACTTAAGAACAAAGCTGTGCTGAAGTCTTCGGCAGAGATATTATTAGCTGTATTGTTTGTATTCATCCTTGTATCAGTTTCTTTTTAGTAGCAGGCACACAAGTGATCAAAGGGTCTTCAAAAAGAGGACTTTATTATGACAAATATCACTCACAGTTAAGCCATCTCCGCATTCCTGAAACATGCACAGACCCTCAAAAAGAACAAAACAAATTAAAAGTAAGAAACCCACATTGGGCAACAGTCCCCCATGGCAAGCATGGCATCCTTTCCTTTTTAGCTAACATCATTTTTCAACCGGTAAGAGAGCAGACTGCCGAGAGGCTCTCTGTGGAGCACTCACAGAGATGGCAGGTGATGCCATCCCAGCCCTCTGAATGGTCAGAGAAGAATTCCTGCTTCTTCACATTGTAAGCCGGTGAATCTACATCGGGCGTAACTGCAAAATAAAAGCCAGATGGTCTCAAAACTTTCCTACTGCTGCCAATGACCCAGAGATGAATTGTCTTTGCAGGGATCAATCCAGCAATCTTGACTTATAGACACTCTAGACTTAAAGTAGCACAGCCCCACCACCTCCTCCCTATAGTGGAAAGACCTTGTTTAACCCCAGTTGTACAATTCTTCACAAACTGGTATTTGCAGTGAAAACTCTATATGCCTAAGTGCAAACAAAAAGGTTTCTTGAAGATGTTTTTGTGTCTCTCATATGCCTTTAGTTAAATGTGGATGGAAATGTTTGAGGCAACTTCCTAAGTCAGACCATTAACAGGATGGGTTTTTCTTGTTGAACATGGAGTGGAAGGTTAAGCAATGAGAAATTTGGCAAATCTTCTTGGCCAGTGGCCTCCAGCAATGTGTTTCAGAAGGCCTTTACTTATCTGTTCTCTGCTCTCAGCCCCACTATTTGTTTGAGGGTGATGAGGCACAATTGTGACAGGTTAGATAAGGTTTCTGTCTGCACATTCCTCAAACTCAACTGAGGTTAAAATAACAGAAACAATAATGTCTGTCAATCTGAGATGCTGTAAATAAGTGACACAGAGGAGCTGTGCCCAGATGTCAGGGATTTAATTTAGAACTAGGAGCACTTGGAGAAACATTGAACAGTGTCCCAGAATCATGAATGGTTTTCTCCAGAATGATCCGGCAAAGTAACTTATTCTCTTGACCATGGCTTCTTTGGTCCCCATACCCAGCAAAGTAAGTACTTTGGATCCGTTACAACAGCAAATTGGCACATGCCACACACCTTTATAGACTTAAATATCAGAATCACTTCCATGCAACCAGCTACATTTTAAAGCCAAAGCTTTTATACAAACAATTCAGAATGTGAGCTCTTGGTGTGGCAAACATAATGCAATCATTTCATTTGAGAATAGCAATGTAATTCCCCCCCCCTTTAAAATGTATGCTTTATGCATAGACAGTTCACATGAATGTTTGTGAAAGGCCTGGTTCCTGAGCAATAACTTACTGAAGAGTAGACAATTGGTGTTTCATTGTTTTGTGGCATTTGCAGCTAAATCAAAACTCCCAGGTTGAGCAATGGTTTCTGTTTGATGTAGTGCAAAAGCACAGATGCAGAAGATAATGACTGCTTAGAAATCGCCCTTGTGCTTGTCTCCAGTGGTACAACTTCATTTCCCATAGTTCTGATTCAGAGTTATGTAGAACTTGAAGACGTATATTTGTTCAAGGAACACTTAGGGTTTGTCTTTGTTATTTAGTTGTCATATCATTAGCTGTGATGGACTTTTTTTTTTTTTTTTTTTTTTTTGAGACTGAGTCTCACTCTTTTCGGCAGGCAGGAGTGCAATGGCACGATCTTGGCTCACTGCAACCTCTGCCTCCCTGGTTCAAGCAATTCTCCCGCCTCGGCCTACTGAGTAGCTGGGATTACAGGCACCCACCACCACGCCCAGCTAATCTTTGTATTTTTAGCAGAGATGGGGTTTCACCATGTTGGCCAGGCTTGTCTTGAATTCCTGACCTCAGTGATCCGTCTGCCTCGGCCTCCCAAAGTGCTGGAATTACAGGCATGAGCCACTGTGCCCGGCTGGGATGCACTTCTTTTAGATGGGATATAGTTCAGAGGCACTGACCTAATTTGCCTAAAAAGTGACTCTGGAAGTTTCAACTAAAGAATTCGCAATGTTTTTGCTCAATATTTGATGTACGTAAATTATAAGGAATTCCATGAATCACTTTCATTAAGGTAACCTTTAAAACCATAGAGAAAATTTGGTTTACTGAGATTAGTTTTAAGAAGAACACAGCATTTGTTAGAAAAAATAATTTGAGAAGTAACTTAGATACCATGAAGGCATGCTTAGGGTAATGAGAGATGCAAACGTTCAGGAGGAGAATTTAAGATAATACTGGAGGAGGAAAGGAGGTAGACTAAGAAGAAAGGAAAAAGAAAGAATATAGATAGTACAGAGAAAAGAGCAAGATGATGGATTCTATACATAGCAATGAATGACCACGTAATTTTAAAGTAAATTTGACATAAATCATGAAAGGTTTGGTGTGAGTGGTTTTCTTGTTGAAACCACTTCAGAAGCTGAATTCTGCATTTCATACTGATTTTGAGAAAAATGTAAGGGCTACATGTGAACTCAAATAGCTGATATATAATCAAAGATTTGATATATGATTTGTTGACTTAATGCTCAGAGACATTAGAAATATTTTACCGTACTTGGAATCCTAGAAAATAAGAGATCATGTCTTAAACAAAAATAAATAAATAAATAAATAAAAAGACTTCAACATAAAAAATTTACTCCAATAAAAATTGAAAAGAAATTAAGGGAATGTTTTCTAATAATTGTACAGAGAAAGAATACTTAGCAAAACAAATAAAAGGAAATTATTTTTTCTTTCACTTTATTTTGCTAAATATTTGAATACTTTATTTTGCTAAATATTTGCTAAATATTTGAATAAATGATTGAATATCAATCAGCTGTTTGAAATATATGAGTATCAGAAAATATTTTTAAAATTTTAAAGGTAGAAAAATTAATTGGCAATTATTGCTATGACATGGCAAACAGCAAAAAGTACTCAATAAACAGGCTTATAAGCTGGAAGCCATCATCCTCAGCAAACTAACACAGTAACAGAAAGCCAAACACCGCATGTTCTTACTCATAAGTGGGAGCTGAACAATGAGAACACGTGGACACAGGGAGGGGAACATCACACACTGAGGCCTGTCAGGGGGTGAGGCTGGGGGGAGAGAAAGCATCAGGACAAATAGCTAATGCATGTGGGGCTTAATACCTAGGTAACAGGTTGATAGATGCAGCAAACCACCATGGCATATGTTTACCTATGTAACAAACCTGCACGTTCTACACATGTATCCCGGGACTTAAAGTAAAATTAAAAATTAAAAAAGGCTTATGAAATCAGTGTGGTCAATGCTAACACTTTGAGAAATATAAGCAAACAAACATCAATCCTGAAAAACATAAAAAAACAAAAATAGCAGTACCTAATGAGTACATGCATGCTGAAATACTCAATGCTGTTATAAGGGTGTGATGGGATGAGCACACTCATAAACTTTTTTTTTTTTAATTTTACTTGAAGTTCCTAATACAAATGCAGAACATGTAGGTTTGTTACACAGGTATACGTGTGCCATGGTGGTTTGCTGCACCTATCAACCCATCATCTAGGTTTTAAGCCCCTCAGGCATTAGCTATGTGTCCTAAGGCTCTCCCTCCCCTCTGCCCCCACCCCCCAACTGGCCCCGGTGTGTGTTGTTCCCCTCCCTGTGTCCATGTGTTCTCTTGTTCAAATCCCTCTTGTGAGTGAGAACATGCAGTGTTTGGTTTTGTGTTCCAGTGTTACATAAACTGCTTTTAATAAGGTTACAAATTTTGCAGTTTTTCTCGAAGGCATATACATACACCACTTTTCAGGAATTCTGCTTCTGTGAATCTATCCCACTGAAATTATTAGAAATAAGAATAAATTATTCTGTGTAAATATGCCAATTATTATATTATTATAATAAAATTCTGAAATTAGCCTTAATGTCCAGAGATGGTTAAATAATGATGCTGTGTGCTAATGATGGAACATTTTGCAGCCATTGAAATGCTGTTTTAAAAGCATGCATTTGAATATGCCCATTAGGCACTTTTTATTAGAAGAAAAAAAGTGAAAAACTAAATTGTATGTATATTAGAATTCCTATTTTTTTTCTCTCTATATATATTTAGACAGAGGGAATAGACAATAGATACATAAGTCTGGTGAAAAATACAGGAATATATATATCATGGTTATATGTGAATTTTTAGAGTAAGATTTTCATTTACTTCTTAATACTTTCCCATATTTTTCAAATTTTCAAAATAATTATTACTTTTGTGATGTTTACTTTTGATCATTCTTTACCCATCACAAAATATTATCCTCTTGAAGTATTGAACAAGTAAAACACTCTGAAATAAAGAGATGCTTAAGTTGAGATGGACCTAAAGAATAAAGCCTATTTGATTTTCTGCAATGTGAGAAGTGGACTGAAGATTGCTACTAGATATGGTGTTGCCTAAGGGTAGATACTTCTCAAGGTTACACTTCATTATCAAGTATGGAAATGGTTTGTCAAGTATGCATAGTTAGTATAAGTTCACCTTATTTGGCTATATATACATAACTGGTGTTTAAGTGAGGTGATGCAATGTGGATTGATTAAGATAAAATGATATGGGAACCTCTTTGCAAATTCCAAGTTCATTTACACTTATCATACGTTTGAAACCTAGTTAACCTTAACTGATGGGAACTCTATCATCATAGAATGTGCATGTGCAGTTCGGGAGCCCTAACAGCTTGGGTTGTGTAAATAGAAAGTATCAAGCTACTGGTCTTGTCAAAACCCCAGGCAGGATAAGCTGAGCTCTTAATTGTTGGTGCCGTCATCAATCCCAGTTGAACCAAGAAAATCAAGTCTTTCACCCTCTGAAATGATTAAATTGAGACTCAATCTATCCCACTTCTGTTTTCATCGCCCATTTCCATCAAATTTCTCAGGATTTTGGACTACCAGGTATTTCTTCTTTTTTGTATGTTAACCTCTAACCTCTTACTCTTTAGTAGTTCCTTCCCATCCATAAGTAAATGGGCTAAATTTCTCTCCCATACAATAAATGCAAAAAAAAAAAAACCCCCACAAAACAGAAAATCCTTTACTGACCTCACATGACTTCTAGCAACCACTGATCTCTTTCCTCCCTTCACAACAAAACATTTCAAAAGACTTTTCTACAGTTTCTATCTACATTTTATTTTCTCACAATCACTCTCAATCCAATGACCTTCATGTAGTTAAATTCAAGTTTTTTTTTTCTTTTTAGTGCTTGTCTTACATCATGTCTTCTTGATATTTACCCTTGATGCTACTCTCCAACCCTTCCCCTATTTTTCAAACACTCCCCGCCTTTAGCTTCCATGATTTTGAACTAAGTTCAATGAGTTGGACAATTCCTGCTCTGTCTCCTTGGTATAGTCAAACTTTGCCACCAAAACATTAAATGTTGGCTTGGGTTCTTTGCTTTTAAAATATAGTAATTCTGCCACTCATGCTGACGGTTTTCATTATTACCCTACAAGATTTTACCAAATTTTATCTCAAGCTCCAGCCACTTTTCTGACTGCCTATTTAACACCACCACCAGGATATTTAAAAGATGCTTCACAACATCAAATTCCCAATCTGCCACAGTCTACTCCATCACTACTACCCATAACTTTATTCTTATGTTTTCTATATCATGGAATGGATATCTCACTTTATTATGTTGCACATGCCACATATTTTAGCATCATTTGTAATATCTCTTCCGTACTCCCTTAACCAACTCAATACCAAACCTGGCTGATTTTTGCCTCCTAAAATACATCTCCTATTTTCTCCCTCTACTGTATCTTGACTGGTATCCCTGCTTTTATTCTTGCCTCCCTCAAATCTGCTCTCTATTTTGCAGCCAGAATGATATTTTTAAAACACAAGGTTGAGTATATCATTGTTTGCTAAAAACCCTGAAAGGGGTTTTCACTGGTTTGTGGGGCTTCTTTTATGTGTTTTAAAAAGTCATTCCCATTCACGGCCCTTGCCCATCTCTCCATTATCTCTCTCAGTGTACTCCTTTCACTCTCTGCATGCCAGGCATGTTAACCTTCTTTCACGCCTCAAAAAAGCATGCTCCATCCTTCCAGAGTATGTGCTGTTTCTCCCACTAACTGAAATGCTCTTCACTCAGATACCCTGTTGTTTTTATTTAACCCCTCATCAAACTTTTTTTTAATCTTAGTTAAATAATACTTTACTTTTCTGAACTAAATCTCCCAGCATAGACATAAAAGCATAGATATGGCAGTGTATCTCCCTGCTATGCACCCTCATAATAGTCTTTCTCAGAGTTGTAATTGTAAATTGTAGTTTCAACCCCTTTGCTGTCTAAAACATATTATGAATGAATGAATGACCAATTAATATGTACTAGGTCCTGAGGTGACAAAAGCAATTTTGAGATAAATAAATCCCGGTTCCTGTTCTCCAATCTGGTGGGAAAGAAACTTACACAAATAATTAAAGGCATAATGCAGTGTGATAACTATTGTAGTAAAGAAATGTACCATACAAGTTTGTGGAGAGGAAAATCCAATTAATTCTATGTGGAAGGGATAGGGCATGCAAGCTCCAAAGCAAAGCTGACACTTGTGCTGGACTTTGAAGAAAGATCTGAAGTTAGTGAGGTAAAGACTTTGGGGAAAAAGATATCCTAGGCATAAAGAACAGCATGAGCAAAGTCAAGAAGGTGTCGGCACACATGTCAGGTACAAGGAATTTGGAATGAATGCTTCTTTGTGTCTAGAACAGGTGGTGTATGGAGGAAAGTAGCCCAAGATTAGAAAAAGAGATAGCTGTCTAGAATTGCCACAGCTGTGAATTACTATGCAAAGATCTTGAGACTACACTTTTCTGAACACAGTGAGATCTTCTCTCTCTGTCTCTCAGGTGGCATGATTTTTGTCAAATATAGTAGGTGGCAAAGTGGTGGAGAGGAATGGCGATATGAGAGTCAGGAAGTCCCATAGAAACCTATTACAATCATCTAATGAAGCCATAATTAGAGCAGTAGCAATGGGGATGGAGAGAGAATTTTGGGATTTTTATCTTCTTTTTTAACTTTTAGGTTCAGGGGTAACTGTGCAGGTTTGTTATATACAAAAATTTGTGCCACAAGGGTTTGTTGTACAGATTATTTCATCACCAGGTACTAAGCTTAGTATTCAATAGTTATTTTTACTGATCCCCTCCCTCCTCCCACTCTCCATCCTCAAGTATGCCCCAGTGTCTTTTGTTCCCCTCTTTGTGTCCATGTGCTCTCATCATTTAGCTCCCACTTATAAGTGAGAACATGCGATATTTGGTTTTCTGTTCCTGCATTGTTAGTTTACTAAGGATGATGGCCTCCAGCTTCATCCATGTGCCTGCAAAGGACATGATCTCATTCTTTTTTATGGCTGTATAATATTCCATAATGTATAATATGTACCACTTTTTTTAATCCAGTCTATCACCAATGGGCATTTAGGTTGATTTCATGTCTTTGCTATTGTAGGTAGTGATACAATGGACATACCTATGCATGTGTCTTTATGATAGAACAATTTATATTCCTCTGGGTATATACCAGTAATGGAATGGCTGGATTGATTGGTAGTTCTGCTTTCAGCTCTTTGAGAAATCACCACACTACTTTCCGCAATGGTTGAACTAATTTACACTCCCACCAACAGTGCATAAGTGTTTTCTTTTCTCCACAACCTCGCAGCATCTGTTATGTTTGAACTTTTTAATAACTGCCATCTCAAACTAACTGGTTTGAGATGGTATCTCATCGTAGTTTTGATTTGCATTTCAGAGAGACAATTTTTCAGTAAAATAAGTATGACCTGGTGGCCAACTGGAATGTGAACCAGGGAACTAGTGAAAGAATGGAAGAATCAAGGACATTTAGCTTGGGTAACTGACTGGCATTTACTGAGACAGGGTACACAGTAGTAGGACAATGTGTGGTGGAGAAAACAGCCACATTTTTCTGCTCCTGAACAGTGCATGATCTAGTAAAAGAAAGACATACCATCAGCAATCACCTATAACATGATATTAATATGCAGGAAAACCTTTTCTTACCAGCTGGAGTAAGATATCATCTTAAGGAGAGCCCATCATTTGTTTAGGAAGCGTTTTGATAAATCTGCTGAGAATCAGGGCTGACAACTAGGATTTGAAGACCTGGGTGTCTAGCTATATGCACAGGAATGTAGAAGGAAATAGAGACACTGTTGGGAGTTGGGGAAAGATTGAAAGAGGGAGTAACTGGCAGCAGAAAGGGGATATCCAGAGCATATTTGGAGGTGAAATGTTTGTGTTATGTGTAGCATAGAATTCTTCCTTTGGATTCTACTATGACTTCTTCAATAAATTCCACACTTCATACTGACACTTTGAGGAGCATATTTTATTTTGGGAGAATGCAAAAGAAGTGCCCAGGGTTGTTTCATGCTTGATGGAGAAATCAGAGGAGAGCCATATCTGGGTTTCAATGTAATTTTAAAGTCCTATAAAGAAAATGTAAAGAAATACATAGACACATAGAAGCTTAGTAGGATAATGCTCCTGTCTGAGATTTCCTGAAATGAAGAACTTTCCCTGGCAAGTAAAAAAAAAAGCATATGCAAAGGCATAAAGTTATACAATGGTAAGTGATCTGGGATAATCAGTGTGATTAAGGGTAGGACAGGGAGGGGAATAGTGAGAAGTGGCTGAAGCAATGAATTCAGACCAAAATTTTCTATTCAATAAGGGAGTATATATTCAATTTTTTCCCAGTAGTACTTGAGAGTGAATTTATACTGTCTACTTGTTTTCTAACTATTTAAATATTTTACTATGAATATCTACCAAAAGCCCTGAGATAAAACAATGGCTACATATGAGGCAAAGGGAAGTTGAGCAGGTCCTTGTCACACTATTGTGGAAAAGAAAAAAGGGTTGAACATGCAAAATCTCTTAGATATAACACTAAATAAACTTTTTAAATAATGTCAGAAAGAAACATTATATACATGGAATCACCATACCCTCCTGGCATATAACTCAGTCATTGACTGATTACTTCCTACAATATTTCCAGGATGAAAAGCATGTTCTTGCTAAAAGTCCATGCTTAATAATTAAAGGCTCTGTCTCTTCATTGAGGAAGAATTTGTAAAATTTGTAGTAAGACTATTCCTTAATGCTGATTTCTTCTCCCTACACTAAGAATTGTAGCTAACACTGTTGCATGCTTAATATGACTTTCTTCTCAGGACCAAAGCACGATCTCCTTCATGTTATGGGGTAGATGAGCAATTATGCATGACTAATTCTGTAAAACTCACATCAAAGATATAAAGATTAGTCTCATTACGTTTCCATTATTCTTTAATAATTATTAAAACAAAGAACTACCTACTGTAGATGGCTCAATGGACCTTGTGTTTCCTTCCTCTGCATTTGTAATGAATTGAATAGATTTTATATTTTCAACAAATCAATTGTCTATTCGCTAATTTACATTATTGTTCACTTGGAAAAGATGAAACATTTTACTCTTCAGTGCAAGGTGTACATTGAATGAGTACGGGATTTTTATGCAAATTATTCATTGACACTAGCGAAACAGAAACGTATCACTTATTATCAAAGCTAAATTAGCCAAAAGATTCATTGTTATTTTTTTCCCTCATTCTAATTTGAAAGCCCAAGATTATCAGTACACCTACTGTTCTTTCTGCATGCATAACACATTTAAGGGAAAAGCATTCATTACTCTATCCACAATTCTCTTAAAAAAAAAATTAAAAAAAAAAAAACAAAAAACGGCCAGGCGCGGTGGCTCACGCTTGTAATCCCAGCACTTTGGGAGGCTGAGGCAGGTGGATCACGAGGTCAGGAGATCGAGAGCATCCTGGCTAACACGGTGAAACCCCATCTCTACCAAAGATACAAAAAATTAGCTGGGCGTGGTGGTGGGCACCTGTAGTCCTAGCTACTGGGGAGGCTGAGGCAGGAGAATGGCATGAATCCGGGAAGCGGAGCTTGCAGTGAGCCAAGCTTGCGCCCCAAAACAAACAAACAAAACAAAACTCTTTTTCGAGACATCAAAGAAAATATCATTTTTATATCTTTTCTACAGCCTGTTGTTTATACAGCATTTTAGCAGCTGCAACACGTTGAATCCAGAGCCATCAAAAATCCTCAGTGAAAATGACTAGTGACTAGTAGGAGGGTTTCTCACACATTTCATCTTGAGCTTCTCTAGCTCACACTAAGATAAGACAGCTTTTAGAATCATTTCATTAACATTAGGTAACCATGTGAAGGAAAATCTTGTTCAGAAAGAATTTACCACACCACCCCTCTGGGAAATCGCTTAGTAAACCTGCACACTGGGCTAGTCAGGGTTTGTTAAGTGTCTGTAGCCTTGTTTAAATCCCAAATACACTGAAAACAAACCACACCTTCCACTGTTAACCTTACTGCTATCATGAGACTAGCTAGCCCAAATACCTGAGATAAACGTGACACTCGCAGCCCTCACCAACTGTCAGTTTATCCCACCGTTAGAGCCAGACCACTGGAAAGACCACATTAAAAAGTAATCATAAAACCTTCTTGAATGATGATAAGTTATCCCTGCTATTTTTAAGTTTTTCTTTATAGACTTATTTTCATTGCTATGTCAGGATTTATGACTTCCAAGTGTAAAACGCTGTAGCCCTGGTTCACAGGGAGGTTGCATTAGTTCAGCAGGTCTATCCAAACACAAATCTAGAAGATGTTTTGATGCAGAGCCCTATTTCTCAGTAGTAATGTCAGTTCTCATTTGGTATATAATAAAGTGTACTGCAAGACCTTTTAAGTCAGCAACCATTTTGACATAACCTGGTATCAGGATAAACAGCTGCTGCAAAGAAGTGATTCTTAAGGAAAATAAAAATGTAATCAATCACCACTGAGTAAGAAAAAACAATTTATAATATTTTAAAAGTTTAGCAGATGCAATATTGCTCTGTATTTGTGGGTGGTCGGTTAACTATTCTCTTCCCACAAATTAGCAAATCTCTGAGCATAATCATTCATGTTCTAATGGTTAAAGCTGCTTCATATTCTCCTCCCACAACTTTCTGTAGTAATTGTTTTCAGTCATCCATAAAGCAGTGAAAATAACGCATATTTTATTCATGATACCAAAAGCAAAATTGTGGAAAAAAAGTAAAAACAGAACTACATATAAAAGATTTCAACTTCTGAAACACAGTATCGGTTTTTAAAGGAAAAAAGAAAACTTTCTTTGCTAATACCTTTACCCTTACATGTCCCCAAACATGCTTAAATAAATGTAGCAAAAGACAGCTTAGACACAAAACGGTGGTAGGGAAAATGTCCCGTAAAAGAAGTAGACGACTGAATGAGGATGAAAAGAGAGAACAGGGAAACCTCACAAGTTGCCTTCATAAAAACAACTGGGTTAATCTTCAATAAAAACCAGCATTTCCAATTATTTTTAAATGCTATAGTATAAAATTAACAATTATATCACAAAAATACTATTATGCAATGAATTCTTCCAAACGTCTTTTGTTTTACAAATAGAAACATACTTTTCGTCTGACACAAAACTTTTCATTCATACTCAAGTGACAGCCACACCTACTGGGACAGCCTCCTATCTATTCAAGAAGTATTTCTGAGTGCCAGAATCGGTGCCAGAATCGGTGACAGATGCTCCTATCAAAAGAAATATAAATAGCTACTTTAATGTATTTTTTAGTAAGGTTATGTTAGGCATATTTCATTCTTAAAAAGAATCCCAAATATATTAATATGATATATAATAGAAACAACATTTCCTGAAATGGGCATGCAATGTGTGGATATATTCATTGTGAACAAGAGGTCAGAAGCCCAGAGAAATAGCAACCTGGCACCAAGAATCAACAGGCTGATAAAAAAGAATGAGATCATGTTCTTTGCAGTGACATGGATGAAGCTGGAGACTTCATTATCCATTATCCTTAGCAAAATAACACAGGAACAGAAAACCAAACACCACATGTTCTCACTTATAAATGGAAGCTAAATGATGAGAACACATGGACACAAAGAGGGGAACAACAAACATTGGGGCCTTTTGGAGGGTGGAGGGTAGAGGAGGGAGAGGATCAGGAAAAACAACTAATGGGTACTAGGCTTAATACCTAGATAATGAAAAAATCTGTACAACAAACCCCCATGACACAAGTTTACCTATGTAACAAACCCGCATTTGTGCCCCTATACTTAAAATAAAAGTTAAAAAAAGAATAAAGTACTTAGGAGTAAATTTAACCAAGGGGGTGAAAGATCTATACACTGAAATTATAAAACACTGGTAAAATAAATTGAAGAAGACATAAATCAGTGGAAAGCCTGTGTTAATGTATTGGAAGAATTAATATTGTTAAAATGTTCACACTATTCAAAGCAATTTACAAATTCAATCAATCCCTATCAAAATTCCAATGCCATTTTTCAAAGAAATACAAAAGAAATCCTAAAATTCATATGGAACCACAAAATACCTGCAATAGCCAAAGCAATTTCAAGAAAGAAGAATACATCTGGAGACATCATACTTCCTGACTTTAAACTATATTACAAAGCTATAGTAATCAAAACAGTATTGTGCTGGCATAAAAACAGACACATATATCAATAGAATAGAGGGTCCTAAAATAAACCCACACATACACAGTCAACTAATATTTGACAAGGATGCCTAGAATACAAAATTGGGAAAGGATAGTCTCTTTAATAAATGATGTTGGGAAAGCTGGATATCTACATATTCTAAAGGTCTTTATAAGATTTTTTAAGACTTTATGAATTTTGAAAATTGAATGAACAATATTTGTGCTTAAGAAAAAGAATCAACAGGCTGAACAGATCACAAGAGACACAAGACAGTACAACCAGAAAAGGAAATTTTCTTCTCAAGGAGCAACATCATGCTGAACAGAAATAGAGCAAACTATTTTTATAAACATGAAGATACCATCATACTCTATTATAGATAGCATTATAATTATGGATATTTTTAAATGTTTTACGCTTTTACTGCTTTTCTTGTTCTGCCAAAATTCTAATATTAGCAAGCGGAGTCAAAGACAAATCAGTTGAAAACCATTGCAGTCGCTGAGTAAGGTATTTGCATTTCTTCAGTAACCATTCATAACTCTTATGAATAATCTCAATGAGTGTGACTAAAACCTGGAGTTGTCTGACTCTCCTCAGCCAGATGAATCTGACCCCTCCCTCTTTACACCCCATTCAAACTTCTCTTATAGCACATAACATTTTATTGTACTTCTTTATAAATCTATCTCATTTGCCATGACATATCATCTTGAGGGGAAGGACCTTGTCTTGTATAATTTGGTACCCATTACCTATGGCACTTATTGAATGTCTTAAATAATAAGTAATAAATTTGTATTTGAGTTTTAAGTAATCAGAGCCAGAAAAGGAAAGAAAATCAGGACTATTACCAATATTTTGTTTTAGAAAAATTAGATTTTGATTTTTAAATATGATATTTATTATTAGTATTGCTATGATTCTTTTGCTAAAACTGCAAAGCCTATACCTTTAAATTCTGCCTATATAATTAGCTCTCAGCATGACACAGAACAAGCCACTCAACCTCTAAAAATTTTTTAAATTTACCTTACAGGAAGGGTGGGAGAAACCAGCTATGAAACAAATTATAATATAAAAGTGCTATGTAAAGATTAATGGAGAGGACTATGACTTATAAAAAATGATTATAATAAAATAAAATAACTGTGGATGCAATAGCAACCTATATCAGAAACAAAGGGGTTACAGAAACAACTTTGAAGTTATCTCAATAACTATTTATCCCAACGGCAGTTTATTCAGATCACAGTTGATGTTTATTCTTTAGTCCCTGAATACATTTCTAAGATGACTTCTCTAATATGCCTTATGTTGTAATAATGAATATATTATTGAATTTATAAAGCTTATTATTCATTTTTAAATACACAACTCTGGTACAAGATCATGACTTTTATAAGCTAAAAAAAGAGATATATTTGGAGAGCTAAAAAAGTTCAAGAGTCTATGGGATGCAAAGTTTTCTTTGACTCAAGACCACTTTTGACCCCATCCTTTTATTTTGAAAAATATCAAGCTTACATAAAAATCATAAAAAAAGTATAATGAATACCACATACCCTTCAGCTATATTCACCAAGTAACATTTTGCCGTATATACTATATGTCTAAACACACGCACACACACAAAGACACGTACTTTTTTTTTTTTTTTGCTGAACTGCTTGTAAGTAAGCTGCACATAATAAAATATTCACCTCTAACTATTAAATAATACAGTTTATATCTCCTAAGAAGTAGGAATCAGGCCATTGTTCTACATAGCCACACCATCATGATCACACTTAAGAAATAAAACACTGGTATAACAATATTAGCTAATCCAGTGTTTCTCAAATTATCTGTGGAGGAGAACCAGTATTTGTCGTCTCCAATCAACTGAGAAACAATACTTTTGTAAAATAAAAATGAATTACTAAGAAAATGAGAAGGCACCTCTATGCCACAACAATGTCAAGTTACTATAGAAATTTCTACTTGTTTCCTCTTAATTTCTGCACTTAACTCCTTGTTGATCAATAAAAACCAATTAAAAAAATTAAAAGACAATTGGCACTGTCTTAAAGGCCATACTTGTAATAGCACTATTATGACACTGAGTAAATATTCAAGTGACACCAATTACCCCATCAATTACATTTTCTTTTAATTTTTTTAAATTTATCTTTATTTATTATTATTATACTTTAGGTATATCTCCCAATGCTATCCCTCCCCACTCCCGCCACCCCACAACAGTCCCCAGAGTGTGATGTTCCCCTTCCTGTGTCCATGTGTTCTCATTGTTCAGTTCCCACCTATGAGTGAGAATATGCGGTGTTTGGTTTTTTGTTCTTGCGATAGTTTACTGAGAATGATGATTTCCAATTTCATCCATGTCCCTACAAAGGACGTGAACTCATCCTTTTTTATGGCTGCATAGTATTCCATGGTGTATATGTGCCACATTTTCTTAATCCAGTCTATCATTGTTGGACATTTGGGTTGGTTCCAAGTCTTTGCTATTGTGAATCATGCCGCAATAAACATACGTGTGCATGTGTCTTTATAGCAGTATGATTTACAGTCCTTTGGGTATATACCCAGGAATGGGATGGCTGGGTCAAATGGTATTTCTACTTCTAGATCCCTGAGGAATCACCACACTGACTTCCACAATGGTTGAACTAGTTTACAGTCCCACCAACAGTGTAAAAGTGTTCCTATTTCTCCACATCCTCTCCAGCACCTATTGTTTCCTGATTTTTTAATGATTGCCATTCTAACTGGTGTGAGATGGTATCTCATTGTGGTTTTGATTTGCATTTCTCTGATGGCCAGTGATGGTGAGCATTTTTTCATGTGTTTTTTGGCTGCATAAATGTCTTCTTTTGAGAAGTGTCTGTTCATGTCCTTTGCCCACTTTTTGATGGGGTTGTTTGTTTTTTTCTTGTAAATTTGTTGGAGTTCATTGTAGATTCTGGATATTAGCCCTTTGTCAGATGAGTAGGTTGCGAAAACCTTCTCCCATTTTGTAGGTTGCCTGTTCACTCTGATGGTAGTTTCTTTTGCTGTGCAGAAGCTCTTTAGTTTAATTAGATCCCATTTGTCAATTTTGGCTTTTGTGGCCATTGCTTTTGGTGTTTTAGACATGAAGTCCTTGCCCATGCCTATGTCCTGAATGGTAATGCCTAGGTTTTCTTCTAGGGTTTTTATGGTTTTAGGTCTAACGTTTAAGTCTTTAATCCATCTTGAATTGATTTTTGTATAAGGTGTAAGGAAGGGATCCAGTTTCAGCTTTTTCCATATGGCTAGCCAGTTTTCCCAGCACCATTTATTAAATAGGGAATCCTTTTCCCATTGCTTGTTTTTCTCAGGTTTGTCAAAGATCAGATAGTTGTAGATATGTGGCGTTATTTCTGAGGGCTCTGTTCTGTTCCATTGATCTATATCTCTGTTTTGGTACCAGTACCATGCTGTTTTGTTTACTGCAGGCTTGTAGTATAGTTTGAAGTCAGGTAGTGTGATGCCTCCAGCTTTGCTCTTTTGGCTTAGGATTGATTTGGCGATGCAGGCTCTTTTTTGGTTCCATATGAACTTTAAAGTAGTTTTTTCCAATTCTGTGAAGAAAGTCATTGGTAGCTTGATGGGGATGGCATTGAATCTGTAAATTACCTTGGGCAGTATGGCCATTTTCACGATATTGATTCTTCCTACCCATGAGCATGGAATGTTCTTCCATTTGTTTGTATCCTCTTTTATTTCCTTGAGCAGCAGTTTGTAGTTCTCCTTGAAGAGGTCCTTCACATCCCTTGTAAGTTGGATTCCTAGGTATTTTATTCTCTTTGAAGCAATTGTGAATGGGAGTTCACTCATGATTTGGCTGTTTGTCTGTTGTTGGTGTATAAGAATGCTTGTGATTTTTGTACATTGATTTTGTATCCTGAAACTTTGCTGAAGCTGCTTATCAGCTTAAGGAGATTTTGGGCTGAGACAATGGGGTTTTCTAGATATATCATCATGTCGTCTGCAAACAGGGACAATTTGACTTCCTCTTTTCCTAATTGAATACCCATTATTTCCTTCTCCTGCCTAATTGCCCTGGCCAGAACTTCCAACACTATGTTGAATAGGAGTGGTGAGAGAGGGCATCCCTGTCTTGTGCCAGTTTTCAGAGGGAATGCTTCCAGTTTTTGCCCATTCAGTATGATATTGGCTGTGGGTTTGTCATAGATAGGTCTTATTATTTTGAGATACGTCCCATCAATACCTAATTTATTAAGAGTTTTTAGCATGAAGCGTTGTTGAATTTTGTCAAAGGCCTTTTCTGCATCTATTGAGATAATCATGTGGTTTTTGTCTTTGGTTCTGTTTATATGCTGGATTACATTTATTGATTTGCGTATATTGAACCAGCCTTGCATCCCAGGGATGAAGCCCACTTGATCATGGTGGATAAGCTTTTTGATGTGCTGCTGGATTCGGTTTGCCAGTATTTTATTAAGGATTTTGCATCAATGTTCATCAAGGATATTGGTCTAAAATTCTCTTTTTTGGTTGTGTCTCTGCCCGGCTTTGGTATCAGGATGATGCTGGCCTCATAAAATGAGTTAGGGAGGATTCCCTCTTTTTCTATTGATTGGAATAGTTTCAGAAGGAATGGTACCAGTTCCTCCTTGTACCTCTGGTAGAATTCGGCTGTGAATCCATCTGGTCCTGGACTCTTTTTGGTTGGTAAGCTATTGATTATTGCCACAATTTCAGCTCCTGTTATCGGTCTATTCAGAGATTCAACTTCTTCCTGGTTTAGTCTCGGGAGAGTGTATGTGTCGAGGAATTTATCCATTTCTTCTAGATTTTCTAGTTTATTTGCATAGAGGTGTTTGTAATATTCTCTGATGGTAGTTTGTATTTCTGTGGAATTGGTGGTGATATCCCCTTTATCATTTTTTATTGCATCTATTTGATTCTTTTCTCTTTTTTTCTTTATTAGTCTTGCTAGCAGTCTATCAATTTTGTTGATCCTTTCAAAAAACCAGCTCCTGGATTCATTAATTTTTTGAAGGGTTTTTTGTGTCTCTATTTCCTTCAGTTCTGCTCTGATTTTAGTTATTTCTTGCCTTCTGCTAGCTTTTGAATGTGTTTGCTCTTGCTTTTCTAGTTCTTTTAATTGTGATGTTAGGGTGTCAATTTTGGATCTTTCCTGCTTTCTCTTGTGGGCATTTAGTGCTATAAATTTCCCTCTACACACTGCTTTGAATGCATCCCAGAGATTCTGGTATGTTGTGTTTTGGTTCTCGTTGGTTTCAAAGAACATCTTTATTTCTGCCTTCATTTCGTTATGTACCCAGTAGTCATTCAGGAGCAGGTTGTTCAGTTTCCATGTAGTTGAGCGGTTTTGAGTGAGTTTCTTAATCCTGAGTTCTAGCTTGATTGCACTGTGATCTGAGAGATAGTTTGTTACACTTTCTGTTCTTTTACATTTGCTGAGGAGAGCTTTACTTCCAACTATGTGGTCAATTTTGGAATAGGTGTGGTGTGGTGCTGAAAAAAATGTATATTTTGTTGATTTGGGGTGGAGAGTTCTGTAGATGTCTATTAGATCCACTTGGTGCAGAGCTGAGTTCAATTCCTGGGTACCCTTGTTGACTTTCTGTCTCGTTGATCTGTCTAACGTTGACAGTGGGGTGTTAAAGTCTCCCATTATTAATGTGTGGGAGTCTAAGTCTCTGTGTAGGTCACTCAGGGCTTCCTTTATGAATCTGGGTGCTCCTGTCTTGGGTGCATATATATTTAGGATAGTTAGCTCTTCTTGTTGAATTGATCCCTTTACCATTATGTAATGGCCTTCTTTGTCTCTTTTGATCTTTGTTGGTTTAAAGTCTGTTTTATCAGAGACTAGGATTGCAACCCCTGCCTTTTTTTGCTTTCTGTTTGCTTGGTAGATCTTCCTCCATCCTTTTATTTTGAGCCTGTGTGTGTCTCTGCACATGAGATGGGTTTCCTGAACACAGCACACTGATGGGTCATGACTCTTTATCCAATTTGCCAGTCTGTGTCTTTTAATTGGAGCATTTAGTCCATTTACATTTAAAGTTAATACTGTTATGTGTGAATTTGATCCTGTCATTATGATGTAAGCTGGTTATTTTGCTCGTTAGTTCATGCAGTCTCTTACTAGTCTCGATGGTCTTTACATTTTGGCATGATTTTGCAGCGGCTGGTACTGGTTGTGCCTTTCCATGTTTAGTGCTTCCTTCAGGAGCTCTTTTAGGGCAGGCCTGGTGGTGACAAAATCTCTCAGCATTTGCTTGTCTGTAAAGTATTTCTCCTTCACTTATGAAGCTTAGTTTGGCTGGATATGCAATTCTGGGTTGAAAATTCTTTTCTTTAAGAATGTTGAATATTGGCCCCCACTCTCTTCTGGCTTGTAGAGTTTCTGCCAAGAGATCTGCTGTTAGTCTGATGGGCTTCCCTTTGAGGGTAACCTGACCTTTCTCTCTGGCTGCCCTTAACATTTTTTCCTTCATTTCAACTTTGGTGAATCTGACAATTATGTGTCTTGGAGTTGCTCTTCTCGAGGAGTATCTTTGTGGCGTTCTCTGTATTTCCTGAATCTGAATGTTGGCCTGCCTTACTAGATTAGGGAAGTTCTCCTGGATAATATTCTGCAGAGTGTTTTCCAACTTGGTTCCATTCTCCCCGTCACTTTCAGGTACACCAATCAGACGTAGATTTGGTCTTTTCACATAGTCCCATATTTCTTGGAGGCTTTGCTCATTTCTTTTTATTCTTTTTTCTCTAAACTTCCCTTCTCGCTTCATTTCATTCATTTCATCTTCCATCGCTGATACCCTTTCTTCCATTTGATCGAATTGGCTTCTGAGGCTTCTGCATTCTTCACGTAGTTCTCGAGCCTTGGTTTTCAGCTCCATCAGCTCCTTTAAGCACTTCTGTGTATTGGTTATTCTAGTTATACATTCTTCTAAATTTTTTTCAAAGTTTTCAACTTCTTTGCCTTTGGTTTGAATATCCTCCCGTAGCTCAGAGTAATTTGATCGTCTGAAGCCTTCTTCTCTCAGCTCGTCAAAGTCATTCTCCGTCCAGCTTTGTTCCGTTGCTGGTGAGCAACTGCGTTCCTTTGGAGGAGGAGAGGCGCTCTACTTTTTAGAGTTTCCAGTTTTTCTGCTCTGTTTTTTCCCCATCTTTGTGGTTTTATCTACTTTTGGTCTTTGATGATGCTGATGTACGGATGGGTTTTTGGTGTGGATGTCCTTTCTGTTTGTTAGTTTTCCTTCTAACAGACAGGACCCTCAGCTGCAGGTCTGTTGGAGTATCCGGCCGTGTGAGGTGTGAGTCTGCCCCCGCTGGGGGGTGCCTCCCAGTTAGGCTGCTTGGGGGTCAGGGGTCAGGGACCCACTTGAGGAGGCAGTCTGCCCGTTCTCAGATCTCCAGTTGCGTGCTGGGAGAACCACTGCTCTCTTCAAAGCTGTCAGACAGGGACATTTAAGTCTGCAAAGGTTACTGCTGTCTTTTTGTTTGTCTGTGCCCTGCCCCCAGAGGTGGAGCCTACAGAGGCAGGCAGGCCTACTTGAGCTGTGGTGGGCTCCACCCAGTTCGAGCTTCCGGGCTGCTTTGTTTACCTAGGCAAGCCTGGGCAATGGCGGGCGCCCCTCCCCCAGCCTGGCTGCCGCCTTGCAGTTTGATCTCAGACTGCTGTGCTAGCAATCAGCGAGACTCCATGGGCATAGGACCCTCTGAGCCAGGTGTGGGATATAATCTCCTGGTGTGCCGTTTTTTAAGCCCGTCTGAAAAGCACAGTATTCAGGTGGGAGTGACCTGATTTTCCAGGTGCCGTCTGTCACCCCTTTCTTTGACCAGGAAAGGGAACTCCCTGACCCCTTCCGCTTCCCGAGTGAGGCAATGCCTCGCCCTTCTTCGGCTCGCGCATGGTGCGCGCACCCACTGACCTGCGCCCACTGTCTGGCACTCCCTAGTGAGATGAGCCCGGTACCTCAGATGGAAATGCAGAAATCACCCGTCTTCTGTGTCGCTCACGCTGGGAGCTGTACACCCGAGCTGTTCCTATTCGGCCGTCTTGGCTCCTCCCCCCTTCAATTACATTTTTAATGTGACCCAAGCAAGAATTATGCCTCTTTATTCTCTTATAATCTAAGTAAGTGATTCTTCCTCTCTTTCCCTCTCTCTCTCTCTCTCTCTCTTTGACATTTATAACATTGACCCTTGGAAGATTCCAGGCTAGTTGATTTGTAGAATACCCCAACAGATGACTTTGTTTGGTGTCACTTCATGATCAATTTTACTTTAAACATCTCAGGCCAGAATACTAGAATAGGTGTTTCTTTGCTCCTGCTGCTGCATGACATTAGACGGCAAATGATGTTAGTTTGTTCTATGGTTAGTAATGCTAACGTAGTATCTGTCAGACTTCATTATGTATATAGCTGTTTCCTTTGCAATTCATAAATAATCTGTTTGCTGACATGTTGACATGGTGTAAATATCTCATTCCCCAGCAACATTTCATGCAATGCTTTTAGTATCTATGTATGCATTTTGCCCAAAATAGTTATTATATTTTAGGTAAAAAAAAAAGGTTATGTCTAACTTGTTTTCAAACAAAGTATTAGCTGGCATTCCTCTGTAATGGAGAGTTCTCCTTTGCCCCTCTGTCTCTTTATTTTGGGGGAAGTTAGCTCAGTTGGCTCATGGATTATTTTATTCTTTTTCAATTAATATCCATAATTCATTATTCTCATAATCTATTTTGAAGTTCAAAGTGTTTGAAATTTGGCCAGTGAGAATTTCTTCAGGCCAGCTCTTAGGTAGGTGTGAAATGTCCCCATAAACTTTCAAGTGTTCCCTTACTTTCTGATACAATGTATCCACCACATACTTTCCCTGCCACAGAGTAAATCATTTATTCAGTGATCCCTGGTTCCTTTGAGTAAGGAATGGTGTTTGGAAGCCAAGATTTAAGTGCTAGGGGTAATCATTACTACTGCATATTATATTTTTCAGGAGTTTGTAATTTTTTAATCCTCCTCTTAACATCTCAATCAGTACAAAAACATTGTTTCATACATGGAAATACTTAGTATGAGCTCTATTAGAAAACATTACTAGTGGGAAATTGTTGAATTAAAATTTCATATCTATTTAAACATGTAAGCTTTTAAATGACTAAAGCTATATTGTCATACCTTTTAGGGATGAAGTTTGTTATGCATAAATATGTAGAATCTTATTTAAATCTTTTCAAAAGTGATATTTTCACACTTTCCAAATCTCCTCAATAAGATGTGATAAATCTTTCCTTACAACCCTAATAGCGTGTTGTTTCTTAATATCCCATGGTACATGGTGTCTTATGCTATGAATATTTCTGGCTATTGCTCATCTAACCTCTACAGTGACTGAGTTTAGTATCTAAAGTCAGAAGACTTGGATTTGAACATCAGATCAAACACTTAACCAAATTTTCTCCTTTGAAAAATGTCACTTAATTTTCCAAAGTGTAACTTTTCTATATGGAAATAGAAGTAATATTATCTCTTTATCATTAGCAGTATTTATAATATCCATAAATGTCTGAGATCCTGGGAATACAGGATTCAATCAAGGTCAAAGGTTTTTTTCATAAGGCAGGAAATATATTTACATATTGTGGAATACCTGTCAAGGTAAGACCTTTAGACCTACTCACAAAGATATTTAAATGTTGTAAAATATCTTTTAAAATGCAAAATCCAAAAAAATAAGCAATTTGGGGAAATTGGCAGACTTCCATGATGTCATGAAGACAGCTAAACTGGAGATTTGTGTTACTTGACCACCGGACTCTTAAAATTATAAAATCCAGAATATTAATTCGATTAATATAAATATAGGGTACTATTAGGGAAGTTAGTCAGTACAAAGAAGGCCCTGGACATCTGAAACTCCACATCACACAGTAAACCACATTATCAGATGGTATAAAACTTCAGGTATTCAAGATAATTATTTTCTTCCTACTCATAAACATCTTTCAAAAGGGATACATTTGGTATTAAATATATCATGTTTAAAATTAAACACAGTGGAGGCTTCTTATTTCAGCTCCATCATGTTAAGAACTGCAAAGTTGTCACTCCCATCCTATAACAAGAAAATCTGGATCAACTGCAAGCAATTACATTTCTTGCACCCATCAGAGAACTGAGGTTACAAAGCAAATTACCAACCTGAAATCTGGAGAAACAGGTGTATCCCAAAAAGATACATCAACAAAAATCTTTGCACTGTGAGCAGAGCCAGTGGAGCATAAGTTGGTAGGAACTCTTAAAGGGTAATTTCAACAAATTTCTGGAGGCCTAGTGTGGAACTGAATGACAGTGAGACGCTTTTGGTGGCCACACTCATAAGAGGGCATCACACTTTCATGGAATCTAACTCCAGGAAGCCCACCTCCAGGTTCTCAAGATGGAGAGCTAAGAAAGATCCCCTTGAGGCTCTGGCAGGGGGGAAGGAAAGAGTAACATTGTAGGACATGTCCAAAGCATTTTCCATAAAAAAGGCATACTGTCTAGCGAAACAGCTTTCCTAAAGCACACTTCTGAAATGTTCCCCTCTGGGGGAAGGGAATTCCTCCCCACATCATCTCCTCTCAGCCAACCTAAGATATAAGCCCTATAAAAGATTAAGATTTAATCAACTTATCCTAAGCAGACAAAAACGAAATAATAAAAATTAGAACAGAAATCAATAAAATTGGAAACAGGAAACCAACTAGAAAATCAATAAAACCAAAAGCGATTTCTTTGGAAAGATCAATAGAATTGATAAACCACTAGTCATGCTAACCAAGAAAGTAGAGAGAAGACACAAATTAGCAATATCAGAAATGAAAAAGTAAGTTAAATTATATAATAATGGAATACTATGAACAAATCTAGGGCCATAAATTATACTTACATTATTACTTAGATAAAATGGACCCATTCCTTGAAAGACATAAACTATCAAAACTCACACAAGAAGAAAGGAGTAACCTGAAGTCCTATATTTTTAAAGAAAGTGAATCAATAATTAATGGCATCACAAGAAAAGAAAGCATCAAGCCCATATGGTTTCACTCACTATCAAACATTTATTGAAGAAATAGTACCAAGTCTCCACAATCACATTCAGAAAATAGAAGCAGTGTAAATACTCCTTAACTCATTCTATAAGACCAGAATTACTTTAATATAAACCAGATAAATTTAAACATGACACCAAAGGCATAATCCATAAAAAAAATCCATAAGTTGGACTTTTCAAAATTAAAAATCTTTGCTCTGTGAAAGTCCTTGTTAAGGCAATGAAAAGAAAAGCTACCAACTGTGAGAAAATATTTTGCAAATTATATATTGGGCAAAGAACTCATTTTCAGAATATATTAAAAAATTCTTTCTTAGCTCTCCATCTTGAGAACCTGGAGGTGGGCTTCCTGGAGTTAGATTCCATGAAAGTGTGATGCCCTCTTATGAGTGTGGCCACCAAAAGCGTCTCACTGTCATTCAATTCCACACTAGGCCTCCAGAAATTTGTTGAAATTACCCTTTAAGAGTTCCTACCAACTTATGCTCCACTGGCTCTCCTCACAGTGCAAAGATTTTTGTTGATGTATCTTTTTGGGATACACCTGTTTCTCTAGATTTCAGGTTGGTAATTTGCTTTGTAACCTCAGTCCTCTGATGAGTCCAAGAAATGTAATTAATTTCTTTACAAGAAAATAAGACTACAAACTAATATTTCTCATGAACATTAACCGAAAAATCTGCAAGAAAACGTTAACAAATCAAATCCAATAATATATTAAAAATTATATTCCATGACCAAGTGGAATTTACTCCAGGTATGCAAGGCTGGTTCAACATTTGAAAACTAATCAATGTAATCCTACATATTATCAGGATAAAATAGAAAAATCACATGATCATATCAATTTGTACAGGAAAAATGGAAATATCCTCAACTTGGTAAAGACTATTTACAAAATTCCCAGTGCTAACACAATTCTTAATCGTGAGAAACTGGACACTTTTCTCCTAAGAATGGGTAAGGTCAAGATGTCCACTCTCATTTCTATTCAATATTATACTTGAATTCCTAGCTGGAGCAACAAAACAAAACAAAATAAAAATAAAATGCATACATATTTGAAAGAAAGAAATAAAACTGTCTATTGAGAGGTCATAGGCAAGGTGTACATTGAACTCCAAGAAAGTGCCAATTTCCAGAGTTTTGTACCATTTTACACTCATACCAACAATGTAGGAAAGAATGTTTCTCCATATTCTCACTAGCATTTGGAATTATTTGGTTTTTTTTTGGGGGGGGGTCATTTTAATAAGTGTGCATAGTATCTCCTAATGGCTTTCATTTGTATTTCCTTGACCGCTAATAATGTTAAACATATTTCCATGTGTTTATTTACCATCTAGATGTCTACGTTGGTGAAGTGTCCAAGTCTTTTGTTCATTTTCTAATTAGATTTTTTTTTTTAAGTTTTAGTTTGAAGAACTTTTTAATATATTCTGAAAATGAGTTCTTTGCCCAATATATAATTTGCAAAATATTTTCTCACAGTTGGTAGCTTTTCTTTTCATTGCCTTAACAAGGACTTTCACAGAGCAAAGATTTTTAATTTTGAAAAGTCCAACTTATGGATTTTTTTATGGATTATGCCTTTGGTGTCATGTCCAAGAATTTGTCACCTAACATTAAGTCAGGAAAATTTTCTATTATATTCTGTCCTAAAAGTTTTGTAGTTTTATGTTTTACATTTAGGTCATAAGAATCCATTTTGAGTTAAGTTTTGTATGGGAAGTTTAGGTCAAAGTTCTTTTTTGGGGCTATTGATATCCAATTTTTCCAACATCATTTGTTAAAAAGTATCCTCTTTCCATTGAATTACTTTGCACATTTGTCAAAAACTATAACTTTAGTTTAGCTATGTAAATTTAATAAGCTTTCAATTTAAAATCACAAGTCCAAGTCCAAAGCCATTATGGGGCATAGTTTCACCTTATTTAAAAATTGAATTTGTTATACTTATGAGTTTTTGAGTACTTTGAAGTTTTCATTTGTTAGTCAGACAACTGAAGTAATTTAAGTAATTTAAAAGAAAATAGATCATATCAAGTGTATAAATACTGTTTAAAATGTTGAAAAGTGATTAAATGTGCAAATGAGACCAAACACTATTAAATGGCCCTTGAAGATTGCTAAAATTTCCTAGAAATATTAATAGAATAAGTCTCATAAGCTGCAGTTTCATACTTAAAGATAAAATAGTCCTCTTGAATGTATGAGTGTGGTAAACTGAACACTAATTCTAAAAAACAAAGTAACCCCTGTTAGAACAGCTAAAATAAAAAAATAATGAAAATACCAAATTCTGGAAACAATGTAGAGAAACTGAATCCTTCATATATTGCTCTCAGGAACAAAAAATGATACAACCACTCTGGAGAATAGTTGTCAGTGTTTTACAAAACTAAACATGACTTACCATATGGCCCAGCAATTCTACCGTTGGGTATTTATTGAAGAGAAATGAAAACTTTTGTTTACAGAAAAACTTGCACATAACTGCTCATAGCACATTTATTTTTAATGGCCCAAAAGTAGAAACAGTACAAATGTCCCTTAAAAAGTAAATGGTTAAACAAGTTGTGGTACATCTGTGCCATAGAATACTACCCAACAATAAAAAAGGAATGAACTATTGATAGTTGCAACAACTTGGATTAATCTTAGGGAATTATGCTGAGTGAAAAAAACCAATCCTAAATGATTATATACTGTCAGGTTTCATTCATATTATACCACTGAAAATTATAGAGGTGGAGAACATAGTGGTTGCCAGGAGTTAGGGTCTACAAAAAGCCAGGGTGAAAAGGAAGATGGTGTAGCTAAAGGCAGTGTGAGAAATCCTCAGAGTTATGAAACTGTTTGTGTCTTGACTGCAGTGGTGGTCACACAAATCTACAATGTGATAAAATTGCATAAAATTAAATAAACACACATGCAAATGAGCATGTAAAACTGGCAATGTTTGAATAATATTGATGGATTACATTAACATCAATATCCTCATTATCTTACTGTACTTAGTACAGTAAGACGTTGGATTCCATTAGGAGAAACCAGGTGAAGTGTACAGGCCCTCTCTGTATTATTCCTTACACCTGTACTTGAATCTACAATCACGTTTTTTTAAAACATAATAAAAAGAGAAGTAAATCTCAAATAGTCCCTTCTATGCACAAAGAACAAAAAGCAAAACTCTTAAGGGCGTCAAAAAAACTGACACTAGCATAAACACACACAGAAATTGCTTAGAACAATGGATGAATACATAGTATGCATTTAATGGATTGTACCTTCTGCTATTGCTATCACAATTATTAATATTTCTATAACCATTATCATCAATATTTGAACTTGCATTTGTTCTCATGCCTGATACTCTTCCTTCAAATAGCTCATCTGATTTCAGTGTCTGAGAAGTTTACCACAAGAAACATCACTTCCTTGACAACTTATCTCAACGAACTATGCTCCGTCATTCCACTTTTCCTTGCTTCTACTCTATCCCTTTACCATGATTTATTTTTCTTCTTGGCACTTATAAACAAACGAAATATTGCATATTTCTGTGTTTATTTGTTTATTCTCGATTCTCTCTCTAAAGGCAGGCTCTATGAGAACAAGACTTTATCTACTTTTGTTCACTGTTGCTTCCCTATTTCTTACAAAATGCCTGACATGATACAGGTTCAGGAACAATTTATTAGGAAACATTGTGTTATGCTGAAGAGTGAATGTTGATGTTAAAGATAACAATGCAAAATTAACTTTTTCTTATGTTTTAAGCAACAACTTCGGATGTGTGAGAAAAATGCTAGAGAAGATAACTTCAAAAATCCCTTTGCAAATTTTTTTATTAAAATACTCATAAAACTATTTTGAAAAGAATCTTTTATGCACTTCAATGGGGAAAAAAAGATCAAGGAAATGTTGTGTTCTTCTAGGGTTTGACACTATTCTCCTTATGCCTTATTCATTAGTTTGAATTGAAAGTCTGCTGTCTTTTGGAACCTGCTCTCTTAATTTCACTTCTCTGCTTCCACTAGCTATTCAAGTTAACTGGTTCTTAGAGTTCTACCTCTTAGGGTGGAAGCTCAGTTGCCTCAGACCAAATTTGCATTTTGCCTTCAGGTTCCATATAAAGTCTCTTACTTGAAGTTTCTTTTTGCTTCTTTATGCAGGAACTTTGAAATTCATCAAGCTACAGAAGTATAAGCTCCCCCACCTTTTCCTCCCAGGATATCCATAAGTCTTTTTAGGTTCCCTGGAAAGAAGAAATGGCATTTTAAAAATATCTACTGTAGACCACATCTGTTTCAGAGGGGGAGACAAACTGACTTTGCCTGTCTCAGTTCTTTTTTTTTTTTTATCTTTAAAGAACTTTATTTATTTTTTATTTTATCTTATTATTATTATACTTTAAGTTTTAGGGTACATGTGCACAATGTTCAGGTTAGTTACATATGTATACATGTGCCATGCTGGTGTGCTGCACCCGTAAAGGAACATCTTTTCTACCGAGGTCCACTGTGAAGTGGTTTATAGTAACTGTCCCAATGAATCCACGTGGTTTACTCTTCATTAAAAGGATAAGTAAGTAGGGGGAAAAAATGTGTCATGGGATCTATTGAGGAAGATGGATAGCTACCATTTATTGAGTATTCTAAAAATTTTATACATGTTTCAGGATATTAGAAAGATTGGGGCTCCAAAAGATAGTTATCAGATAGCGAAGTGAAGGTAAAATAATTCCCTCCCAAAATTATGTAGGATTTACAAAGGGATGGAGGAGAACTGCAACAGAAAGATGCAGCAATAAGTAGGTACTGTAAATAGCTGTTAACTTAGAAAGAAATCACAGCAACCACAGAACTGAGACACATCCTTTAGGGCAGGGGTCCCCAACCCCTGGCCATGGACTGTTACCGGTCTGTGGTCTGGCCTATTAGGAACAGGGTCGCACAGCAGGAAGTGAGCAGTGAGCAAGCAAAGCTGAGCTCTGCCTCCTATGAGATCAGCAGTTGCATTAGATTCTTATAGGGGTGTGAACCTTACTGTGAACTGCACATGTGAGGGATCTAGGTTGCACACTCCTTATGAGAATCTAATGATGATTCTGAGGTGGAACAATTTCATCCTGAAAGCATTCCCTCACCCTCCAGTCTGTGGAAAAACTATCTTCATGAAACTGTTCTCTGGTGCCAAAAAGGATGGGGAATGCTGCTTTAGGAAACTGCAAAAGAGGAGCCAACCTGAAGTGAAAAACTCATTAAATACACAAGAAAGAAAGGCAACTTGGAAGATCTGCAGATGTAACCACCTGAGGCCGTTTTCCTGCCCGCTGCACAAAGAAAGACCATGGCATTGTAGTAGAGAAAGAGTTTGATAGATATGAGGCTGGCCACACCTCATGGGAGGTGGAGTTAGTACTCAAATCATTCTTGCCCAAAGCTCCTAGATTAGGAGTTTTTCAAAGGTAGTTTGGGGAAAGGGGTGGGGGTGGCCAGGTGATGGGTGCTTGCTGCTGATTGGTTGGGGCAAAGATGAAATCAGAGGGGGTTGAAACTGTCCTCCTATAGGCTGAATCACTTCTGGATGGGGCCACAGGAGCAGGGTTGGTGGGTCCAGATGGATCCATGGGTGTCAGACGTTACAATACTTGAAAAGATATCTCAAAAGGCCAGTTGATCCTAGGTTCTAAGGTAGTGATGATATTTGCAAGATTGACTGGGGAAGTTGCCTATCTTATAACATCTGTAATAATAACTGACAATTATTTATGTCTGCACTGTAGCAGGACTCTGATGCCTCTCCTCCCTCTAGGCCTGACGAACTTTCATTACCTATGCAAAAGCCTTCGAGTTTGGGCAAGGCCTATTATCATTTAAACTATAGCCAAAATATCTTCCAAAGTTAGCTTGGCCCAATGACCCAGGAATAATTAAGGGAAAGACAAGATTGTCGGGGCTGGTGAATATCCAGGTTACCAATGGCAAATCCATACAGATCTGCAGCAACCTCAATTCTTTCCTCCTCAGAAGAAAGAATTTGACGGAGGGGCATAAGGCAGAAAAAGAGACCAAGGCAAGTTTCAGAGCAGGAGTGGAAGTTTATAAAACTATTTAGAGCAGGAAAGAAAGGAAAGTACACTTGGAAGAGACCCAAGTGGGCACTTTGGAGGTCAAGTGTTCTGTTCAACCTTGATCCTAGGACTTTATATGCTGACTCTCTTCCAGCGCCTTGTGCCCCTTTCCCTTCTTTCTTCCCTTAGGGTGGGGGTCCCACATGTGCAGTGCCCTCCTTGCGCTTGGGAGGTGAGCATGTGCAGTGTGCTCAGGAAGTTGTGCACATGCCCATCTGAGGTTTTCTTCCCTTTTCTGATGGAATGCCCCCGGAAGGTCATACTCCACCATTTTGTCTCTTAATGCTTGTGCTCGAGCCCACTTGTCCAATTCCTGAGATTTTATTGGAAGCTGCCAATGATCAGTTTCAAGTGTTTTTATATACTGGGAAATTGCCTCTCCCTGGCATCTGTGACCAACTATTATTTTAGTGTCACAGCTGCTGGACCATCACTTAATGGTCACCTGACATTCCTGGTGGGTAGGGGGAGCCCCCTCCCCACTCATGCCTGACTACCCACCTACCTATTATAACAAGACAGGGGGTGGGTTAGCTCAGATCTCTTTCACTGTCATAATTTTCTCATGGATACAATTTTTGCAAAGATGGTTTTATGAAGGCCACTGATCTAAGTCACAAAGCCAAGCAGTAATGTCCCATCCAATTAATCTCTTTCCTACTTAAATTCAGAGTGAAAGAACAGCAAGTTAGTATGGGTGGAAGACCCTACCTTTCCCACTATAGGTCTCTAGGCTGAAGCAGGTCCAAGCTAAAGGAGGAAAAAACTTAAGGTATAAAAGTTAGAAGTTTCAATTATTAACAGTATTAAACATTCTAATGATTTAATTGAGATAAGGTTTGCAACTTATTTTTCTGCAGGGCTGTGTCCTATCTAAGAATCTGCATAATAATTTTGGGCCTGCTGGAGGTTTCTTCCAGGAGCAAAAGATTACCCTGCCTGACTGTGGGAGACAAGAAAATAAAGTTGCATTTTGATCAAAATCCACGCATCACACCTATTCAACATACTGGTTACACATACATAATCTCCTTTACTCCTCACACCATCTTTGAAAGTTAGCATACAGCTTGTGGTGTTGTTCGGGGAACACATGCTCAGAAAGGTCCTGGGCTGGCTTGGTTTAAGGCTCTACTCTTAGTGTCTTGAAATTTTTAATACTTTGGAAAAAGGAACCCACAATTTAATTTTGCACTGAGCCCTGCGTATTGTATAGCTGGTCTTGCAAAGCACTTTTACTGTGCTGTCTGTGTTCAACTTCTCGACTTACATTGGAGTTATATGGGTGTTAAGTTTTAACCATTGGTTATATCGTACATATATTTTATGCAATTTTCTGTATATATTTAATATTACACAAGTTTTAAATGTAAAAATAAATACTTTCCCAGAAATAGATTTACTCCAGGAAACAGGGAAAAAAGTTTAATTTCTGGCCCGGCACGGTGGCTCACGCCTGTAATCCCAGCACTTTGGGAGGCTGAGGTAGGTGGATCATTTGAAGTCAGAAGTTCGAGACTAGTCTGGCCAACACGGCGAAACCCCGTCTCTACTAAAAATACAAAACTTGGCTGGGTGTGGTAGCACATACCTGTAGTCCCAGCTACTCGGGAGGCTGAGGCAGGAGAATCACTTGAACCCAGGAGGGGGAGGTTGCAGTGAACTGAGATCACGCCACTGCACTCCAGCCTGGGAGACAGAGCAAGACTGTCTCAGAAAAATTTTTTAAAAAATTTAATTTCTCACTCAAGTTCTTAATGAGATATAAAGCCAGGCTTTTAGCAAATAGGCAAAAATAAGAAGAGGTCAAATCAGTGTTTTTTAAATTTAGAAATTGAAATAAATTCTGCATTACAGCACAAAACAGCAGATATGACACAGCAGAAAAATAAATTTTTAAGCGTAAAAAGATAACCTGAGATGTAATTCTACAATTTAGAATGAAGACACACAATGGCGAGAGAAGATAATATATATAAAGGGTAAATGACAGAGAGCCAACTTACAGGTAATGGTCAACTCCAAAGGAAGAGAAAAATGTATCAAAAGCCAATTATAAAAAAGATCTTTCCAGATTAGAAAAAAGGACCTGATACCAACGGAAACTAAGATGTCTCACTGTGTCATGGCAAATTTAATAACCAATGTATTTTCCACTAATTTTCAATTTGATATCCAACAAAATCAAAGTGATCCTGAAACCTAAACTGAAAAACAAGTAATCTTCCAGTAATTAACTTACAATCAGGAAGAGTTCAATTTTTTTGTTCTTTTCTCTGCCATAAACAATATAGAAATAGGTCTTTTGAGTTTGGCAGTGAAAATTGAAGAAGGTGATGACACAAAAATATAGTCACCAGTCAATTTAGCACTCATGATTTAGAGCAGAATGGCAGAGCTTCAGAGTTTCAGAAAAAAAAATACTCAAATACTCCAATATTCCTAGGGAAGAAAAAAAGATTAAAGATATTAATAAGTCCACTGGAAAATAAAAATGAATCAAATTTAAAACTTTATCATTGAGAAGTTGTGACAGAAAAGAACTAGCTATAAATACGGAAACAAGCAAGAAAAATCTTCAAAAATTACTAAGAATTATTGGGAGAAAGATTGACGCTGCTAGGTCTCAATAACTGGTGTAACTATGGTAACTAACATAGGATGTGAATGACAAAATATGCTTTGTAAAAATAATACTTTTTTTAAAAAAAATAGCAGAGTTTGCAAGCCTAGATTAAAAATATATCAGATAGGAAGAAAAAAAGCACAAAAATATTATACTCATTTTTCCATGAAATGGAGTTCAAAGTTGTCATTTTTTGTTTTTATAACAGCATAACATATACAAATTAATCTATGAAAATTGCTAAAGTTGCCAATAATCAAATTAAAATCAAATTATCCATTTTCCAAATTATTACAAGTGATAAGAAAATACTGTTGGGGTTCAGAAAATAATATCCCCAAATCTGTCACTTTGACATGCTGAACTAAAGCAGCAGCCTCAAGGTCTCTCTGACCTTCCCCTTCTTCCGTCCTGTCTCTCAATCTTCTGTCTCTCCCGAAACATAGGATGAGACTGCTCTCTGAAGTGCCCTTATCTACCTTGAAACTGGACCTGCCAAAGAGGAACACAATTGCCTTCGATCCCTTCTCTAAAATTTCATTAACCAGAGAAGATTAAAACTCATATCACAGAGACTGAAAATTAAACACCACACCTACAGCCCAAATAAACTTTGTCCCAAGCTATTGTTTGTCCTCTGGTCCCACTCAGTTTACAAAGAGACTCATTTATAAGCTAATTTCTGTCCATTCATCTCTCCTAAAATCATTTACTGTCTCTCTAAAATTGGCTACAGCCACCATTTCCCTGTCCCCTTTGAAGAGAGTATTTAAGTTTCAATCATCTGGCCATCCTCTGATGCTTCATATTTTTTGTTCGGCTACCGTGCTTATATACATTGAGAAATTTGTTATGCTTTCCTCTTGTTAACCTTTCTTTTGTTATAGGGATATGAATTGTGACCCTTATGATGAGGAGGAAAGGGATCATCCCTTTCTGTTCCTTCCACACAAAACATTTTCTATGCAACAGAACACGGTGAAAGAAACAGCTTCACTAAAAGAGGCATAAAATTAACATAAGTCAGGTCTAGAGAAAGAATGAAAATCAATTACAATAAAGTTAAATTCAATATTAATCAAATGGTTCAAATGAAAACACCCCCAAGCCTTGGAATAGTATTAAATGACTATTATTTCAGAGGAAATACAGTATAAAATACAGAACTACATAGAAATTTTTTAAACTGTAATAGTACAGCTCAATCTTCTAGATGAATATGGACACTCAAACTGGAAATAAAGTAACAGGGAACAGAGGAGAGACAAATCTTTCTATCCCTAGAGGTGCATTTCCTCTCCCTTTTGATAATTTAGCAGAGCTGGCTCAGGAGACTTGAGTTGCCTCAAGGGAAGAACAGGCTGACACCAGCTACTGTGTCTCTAGGGTTCCCCCTTTCTAAAAAGGCTTCTTCCAGACCAGGGAGCTTCCACTCTTAAATACACACTTAGATGTTCCTGGCCCTTTGCATAAATACAGAGGGCAAGACGCTTCCCTTTGACACATGAGCCTCTGTGCATTATGAGCCATCCATGCTCCCTAAGTTGTGGGTCTATAAGATTTGGGGCAATATGCCTGTGCTCTACTTTTTTCTGCTAGTAAATTTCCTCCCCAAAACCCTGTTAAATCTAGTCTGCTTTGCTAGTGACGTTGTCCATGATTGCTTTGCACAACAGGAATAGAAGCCAACAATTTATTATGCCACATATTCATCTGAGGAATGAAAAGTGGATTACATTTATAAAATTGATTAACATCATATGTCACATAAAAAGGATAAATAAGAAAAATTATATTATCCCTTTAATGGGATGGTAAAAAGCATTTGATAAAATATTATGCCCATTTATATTTTAAAACCCTTTAAAAAGGACAAGAAAGATGGGCTCAGAGTTTATTTCAAATCGACATCCAGCATTATACTCAGTGGGGGAATGCGCTACAGTCGCTTCCTTTAAATCACTAGCAAAGCAAATAAGATTTCTCTCTATTTTTAAACTAATGATATTTAAGAAATTCTGATCAATTTCATAATTTATGAACCAAAAATAAGTGAAAACATAATAGAAAGAAACAGGAAATATTTTTGTTAGTTGCAGAAGACATAATGCAAAAGTTCTAGAAAAGCAATTCATTGAAAAATAGAATTCATAGAGGAGCTCCTCAAAGTGGAAGAGTAAGAGATGTATGTGAAAACATCTGTTCCAGTTCTACATACCAAATTCAAGAATTCTCATTTGAAAAAAAATTGTAAGAATTATTCCAATGAGAAAAGTAAGAGACCTATAGGGATAAAACTGTAAACATTTATTTTATGTTTATATCTAATATATATTTCCATTATTATTTTATATTTCTCAATAGTGTCAAGATTTTAAACCTGCTCATATTAATCTATAGGCTTAGTTCAATTAGAATAAAAATTGTAATGGAATCAGATTTTGAATATTGAGGAAATTAAACTAATCTGTAAGAATAACCAGGAGAGGCCAGGCATGGTGGCTCTCACCTGTAATCCCAGCAATTCGGGAGGCCGAGGCAGGCAGATCACTTGAGTTCAGGAGTTCGAGACCAGCCTGGCCAACTTGGTGAAACCCCGTCTCTAAATAAAAATACAAAAATTAGCTGGATGTGGTGGCAGAAGCCTGTAATCCCAGCTACTGGGTAGGCTGAGGCAGGAGAATTGCTTGAACCTGGTAGGCGGAGATTGCAGTGAGCCGAGATTGCACCATTGCACTCTACCCTGGGCAATGAGAGCAAAACTCCATCTCAAAAAAAAAAAAAAAGAATAACCAGGTGAGAACATCTCTGAAATTTTTCAAAAGATAATAACTAGCCAAACTACCAGAGGCATTCCAACCAGAGCACCTCCATCTTGAACAGGGGCTGGGTAAAATAAGGCTGAGACCTTCTGGACTGCATTCCCAGGATGTTAGGCATTCTTCAACACAGGATGAGCTAGGAGGTTGGCACAAAATATGGAACATAAGGACCCCACTGATAAAACAGGATATAGCAAAGAGGCTGGCCAAAACCTGCCAAAACCAAGATGGTGATAAAATTGACCTCTGGTGGTCCTCGCAGCTCATTATATGCTAATTATGATGCATTAGCATAGTGAAAGACACTCCCACCAGCACCATGACTGTTTAAAAATGCCATGGCAACATCCGGAAGTTAATATGGTCTAAAAAAGAGACGAACCTTCGGTTCTGGGAACTCCCCATCCTTTTCCTGGAAAACTCATGAATAATCCACAACTTGCTTAGCATATAATGAAGAAATCACCATAAATATATTCAGTCAATCAGCCCATGCTGCTGCTCTGTCTAGGGAGTAGCCATTCTTTTGTTTCTTTACTTCTCTAATAAATTTGCTTTCACATTAGTCTGTGGACTCACCCAAATTCTTTCTTGCATGAGATTCAACAACCCTCTCTTGGGGTATGGATCAGAGCTCCTTTCCAATCCAGAAGGTTTTCTTATCTCCTTTTTCTTGTGCTTCTTTCTGGTAACAAAGCCATATATTTAAAATAAATTGTATAGGTACAGTAATTAAAACATTGGCCTACTTGTCTACAAATAAACGTACAGACCATTGCAACAATTCAGGTGACTAAAAAGAAATGATGTTGTATAAATGATAAAAGAGGCCTCACAGGCCAGGAGCGGTGGCTCATGCCTGTAATCCCAGAACTTTGGGAGGCCAAGGTGGGTGGATCACTTGAGTTCAGGAGTTCAAGACCAGCCTGGGCAACAGGCGAAGCCCATCCCTACAAAAAACACAAAAATTAGCCAGGCATGGTGATGTGTGGCTGTCGTCCCAGATACTCAGGAGGCCGAAGCAGGAGGATCGCTTGAGTCCATGAGGTCAAGGCTGCAGTGAGCTGTGACTGTGCCCCTGCCCTCCAGCCTGATCACAGATGGAGACCCTGCCCTCCCCCCACAAAAAAAGAGGCATCACAGATTAAAGAATAATAAAAGGATCATCTATTAAATGGCCTTAGTACAATTTGGTGAGGAGCAAAGAGAAGGGAGAATCCATGTACAATTCAATTCATACCATACAACATATTTAATTCCCGAGGAATTAAAAAAATAATAATTATTAAAGAAAATTAGAGAAAATTTATCTGATTTTCTAAGGCTGAGTTTCTAAGTAAAATAAACATTAAAAAAGAGGAAATAATCCTATAATCGACCCCATAAAAATAAAATCTCCTGTGTATGAAAAAGTTAATAGAAACTAAAGGTAAATAAAAGATTGGGTTCAAATCAATAGCAAGTAAACAAAGAGGTAATATATTTATAAACCTCATTCCTCTTCTGATTTGCATGTTTGATACCTGCTGTGATTCAGCACTGTCTCACATGTTTACTTAATAGTTATAATTCTACCCTGTTATGCTACCTGTTTGTTATTTTATGTTATCTTACTATGTATCTGTTAAAGTCTCAATATTTTTCTAAACATTCCACGTTTAGGAATAATACTTTAAATAAGTAAACAAAGCAGGAAATGATTTCAGAGTATAAAATTAATTAGAAAAATACCAAGCTCCACTAGTTATCAAAGAAGTATAAGTCAAAGGTACAATAAAAAAAACTTTAAAACTTTTAATCTATTAGCAAATTTTTTTTAAAAGATAACATCTAAAACTGGCTTGTATAAAATATAAATTTTCTCTTATACATTTGGTAATAGTAGAAGTTGAAGTTACAATTAGGGAGCAATTTATAATTATAAGCAATGCTTATAAGTTGTCAGAAATTTCTCGATGATAGTAAACCCGTATCCTAAGAAACAAACAAACAAACAACATTAAAATAGTTTGAAAAGGCTATTTTTGAAAGCTTTAAAATAGCCTGTATATCCATCGGCACAGAAATGGGAAAGCAAATTATGGCCCACATACAGGGAACTCGATGCTGCCATTAAAATGATGATCATGAAGATTACATAACAGCATGGAAATACTTATGATAATTCCATCATAAAAAAACAAAAAAGCAAAATATAAAATCATGTTCATGGTAGCAAAAGAATAAAACTGGAAAGAAATCCACTAAATCAATAACTTAGTATCTCTTTTTAAACAACTGTCGACAAAGAGTCAAACTAAAATATTTGAAGAGATTTCTGAGCCAAATATGAGTGACCAATGGCCCATGACACAGCCCCAGGAGATCCTGAGAAAATGTGCCCAAGCTGGTTGGGTTACAGCTTGGTTTATACATTTTATGGAGACATAAGACATCAATCAATACACGTAAGAGGTACAATGGTTCAGCTCAGAAAGACAGGACAACTGGAAGCGGGTGGGGCTTTCAGGTCATAGGTGGATTCAAAGATTTTTCTGATTGGCAATTGATTGAAAGAGTTATTACCTAAAGACCTGGAATCAATAGAAGGGAGTGTCTGGGTTAAGATAAGGGGTTTTGGAGACCAAGGTTCTTATTATGCAGATGAAGCCTCCATGTAGCTGATTTCAGAGAGAACAGATTGTAAATATTTCTTATCAGACCTAAAGGTTCTGTTCAATCAGTCTCAAGGTCTCTGTTTTAATGCTAATGCTGGTCAGCTGTGCCCGAATTCCAACAGGAGGAGGGTATATTGAGGAATGTCTGACCCTCACTTCCCATTATGTCCTGAACTAGTTTTTCGGGTTAACTTTGGAATGCCCTTGGCAGAGGGGAGGGTTTCTCAGTCGGCTGGGGGCTTCGAATTTTATTTTTGGTTCTCTTTTTTTTTTTTTTGAGACAGAGTCTTGCTCTATCACCCAGGCTGGAGTGCAGTGGCACGATCTCAGATCACTGCAACCTCCACCTCCCGGGTTCAAGCGATTCTCCTGCCTCAGCCTCCCAAGGGACTACAGGCATGTGCCACCGTGCCCAGCTACTTTTTATTTTTAGTAGAGATGGGGTTTCACTATGTTGGCCAAGGTGGTCTTGAACTCCTGACCTCAGGTGATCCACCCATCTCAGCTTCCCAAAGTGCTGGGATTACAAGTGTGAGCCACTGTTCCTGGCCTATTGTTGGTTTTCACTACAGCAAAAAACATCCAATTCTTTTTAGGTTGCAAACACACAGTCTGTACTCAGTAGTTAAAAGTACCCAGTTCCATATATTCCAATCCTTATTCCGATCTTAAGTCAAACATTCCAATTCAACACTCCAGTATTCATTCAAAGATAGAAAAAACCTTTACTCCCCTACTCCCTCCCCAGCTGGGGCTAGAACCTGGGGGCTGGGAAAGGAGATTTTCTTTTTTCTCTTCCTCCTCCTCCCTAGATTACTAACTTGGGCCTTAGGGTCCTCGCTCTTTTGTTGCCCCCTCACCCACTGGACAGGTCTCTTAAGCAGGATTTTAATGAACTCTTCTCTCCCGTAGCATCCCCATGCATGTGGTCCCTGAAAAATGCAAGTTCATTCTTTGCCCTGTAGGGGTCTCAGTAATCAAAAATGACAAACTCTTCCTGTCTTGCTCTTGGGATAGAGTCATGAACTGAGGGAAGACACCTAGGGCACTCTGATCCAGCTGCTGGAAGCTGACTCCTCCAGGCTTGAGGCAAGAAGGCAGTGGCTTCCCCCCCATCCCTAGGAGGATGGGAGTCTTACAATCTCTGTTTCTCTCTCCAGAGAGGCCTCACAAGTCACTTGCTCTCTCTTCAGTTTCTTCACCCTTTCAAATTGTTGAAATGGTTAAGGAGTTCAAAAGTTGTCAGGAGGATTCTTGTCTACCATTTCGAGGACTCTTCTTAGTTGTTTATTAGAGGCTGTTAACAAAACAAGAAATACCACAGAGAATCCAACAGGTCCAAAATGGTCCGGAATATTTTCCATTTATTTGAATGATTAAACAATGAAGACCAGGCACAGTGGCTAAACCCTTAATCCCAGCACTTCGGGAGGCCAAGACAGGCGGATTGCTCGAGCCCAGGAGTTTGAGACCAGCCTAGGCAACACAGTGAGACCTCATCTCTACAAAAAATAGAAAAAAATAGCTGGGCATGGCTCCCTGCATCTGTGGTCCCAGCTATTTGGGAGGCTGAGGCAGAAGGGTCACTTAAGCCTGGGAAGTTGAAGCTGCAGTGAGCCATGATCACACCAGCCTAGGCAACAGAGTGAGATCCTATGGAAGGAAGGAAGGAAGGAAGGAAGGGAGGGAGGGAGGGAGGGAGGGCGGGAGGGATGGAGGGAGGGATCAGGAGTCAAAAATTCTAGATTCTTTTTGCACCCTTACTAATTAAATGCCTTGGTCAGTGTCCATAAGCTTCCTAAGCTCTGTTTCCTCAACTGTAATGGAAACAATAAATTATAGCTGTTCTACTTCTTTTACAGGATGCTATAATAAACAAATAATTTGTTTACAGTAAATATTATATCAACATACACTAGCCTTATTGCAATTGACTATCTCATAATAGAAATATTTCTATGGATTATGTTTTCCTCTTAATGTTTGTGAAGTGCTTTGGTCTTCTAAGTAGTAAAATGATCAGTAATGAAATAATCAGAAGTGAATACTAAAGTCAAAAATCACTGTTACGACATTCATTGAAGCTTATCAGAATATCCACCATTTTTTAAAGTATTAACATTTGAAAGAAAATGACAGCTTGTAAGATATTTTTTAACTGAAATTAATAAAGAGATATAAGCATCCGAAAACAAAAGCATGTCAAAGCTTCCCCTTTAATGAGCACGAAAGACATACTGCTGAGGTTAAATACTTTAACAAACTAGCGAAATGAGTTTAGTGTTGACAGAAGCTTTTTGTTAAAGATTATTGCTTTTATTCAGATTCAGATGAAATTGTTTGCTTTAGTTAGACAATGAATTTCTTCCTCAGGAGCAATTTCCCTGTAAAGTTATTTTTATCAGTGGCAATTATTATCTAACGTTAGAACAGAATGATAATAGAGGCACTTCGCTCTAGGTTTTCCTGGAGGGGTTCCCTGGAGCCCAGAATCCTTGTATGTCCAATGAAGTGCTGAGGAAGCCTAAAGAAGAAGGCACCTAAAAGACTGACCTCTGCTTGCTCCTCCATTTCTTTTTCCTTATTGTCTCTTCTGCCCCATTTCCCTCCTTCCCCAGTTAACTCCCTAACAGATCACCTCTAGGTATGAATATTAGTAATGCAATGCATTAGATGCTTAACTCTTTCCCAAAGGAGAGCCTCCAGTCTACAGGAATCTTTAATTAATTGAAGAGGGAACAATTTTAAGAAGACCTCCAGAGCTTTGCCTATCCAAATCTCATTCTTCTCTTCTCAACCCTGACCATGTGGGCCATTCAGTAAGCAAATAGATTTTACCTTGGTTAGCAGCGTTCATTCACACAGCATCACCCCTACCTTTGCTGTCCACACTCTAGCTTTCCCTGCTCAAATTCCAATAAAAGCATCATAAAACAAAATACCACATTTATTTGGATAAATATAAACAAAGAAAATATTTAAAGCTGCTAATGGTACACCCCCGCAAAAAGAGTCTTCTTTCTGTATTTCCTAAATGGGAAAATACATTTATATACAGTGCATATATATCTGCAATATGTAGTGTATAGTTATCTCCCGAGAAACATCACCAAAATAATTTTGCAATATAAGTTGTTCAATGTAAATAACAATAGCATTAGTAATTAAGTGTGATAGTTCAAAATAGCATGGAAATGTTTACAGTGTTTTTCACAGAATTATTCCATTTTAATATTGAAAAATTATTTGAAATTATCTTCTCATTTTACATGTGAGGACACTGAATGATGAAGTGACTTGCCTGAAGGACTCTGCACACTCATAACAAGAGCCAAGGTCTCTTCTCTCCTGGTCCATTGTTATGTGTCTGTATGTGTTTTACACAACATCGCACACCTCTTAGGTTTTTTAATAAATCTTACTGGAAAATCGTTGAAGTGATCAACTCAACACCTACCTGGAGCCACTGTAACTCCCTTAAGGATCAAATAAAGATGAATAAGCGAATGAGAGAAACTGACAGCATTCCTGTCCTGCTGACCTCATACCTGAGAGCATAACTAGTGACTTCATCTCAGTCTCTTCACTCCGTAACAGTTCATTGCTTACATTCTTGATGTGAACCCACACCCCCCTCAGGTTGTAGCAAAATGTTCCCACCATATGATCCCCATCATGGCTATGTGTGCTTCGCTGCTTCAGTGGCTGCCCCTCACCCAAATTCTCCTCAAATTCTGACTAAGCCTTGAGGATAGGTCGTAGAATAAATCTAGGTCTTGGCCTCTATATTTTGAGATTGCCCAAACAAGGCTATCCAGTCTCTCCAAAGAAAAGACAACTTCATTTTCCCAGTTGTGGCCTCACTGCCATTCTTGTAAATACACAGCTGCTTGAGTTCCTGGGCCGCGGGCTGCCTACACTCCGTGAGTGCTTTCCCTCCGAGGATGGGGAAGCTGTGCTTGGTGCCTGCATGTTGCTACTGCACCCAGGAATTGAGATCACTCCTGGGACTTCTGGCTAGGGATACTCACCGAGCGCAGACAGTAACAGCATCCACTGCAGAGAGCTGTTCTGTGAAGAAGTTGGTGCATGAAAAACATTTAGCGCACCACCTGGCACACATGAGTGCTCAGTAAATTTATACATTTCTAACACAAGATAATGGAGAGGAGTATTTCCAATATAAAGAAAGGACTCTGAAGCAACAATCCAAATGTCCTTCAATAGGTGAACATTTTAAAAACATTGGTATATTCATACCAGTGAATATTACTCAGCAGTAAAAAAGGAATGAATTATTGAAACAACTTCAATGGATTTAAAGCGGATAATGGTGAGTTAAAAAGCCAAGCATATAATCTTGCATGTCATATGATTCAATTTATATAGTATTACTTAAATTAAAAAATAATAAGGATGGAAACAGATTAGTGTTTGCCAGGGGTTATGTGAGGAGAGAAAGAGTAAAGTGGCTTTGGTTACTCTTTAAAGTAACCAAAAAGTAAAAGTAAAGTACAGTACAGTAAAGTAAAGTAAAGAAAGACAGCACAAGGGATAGTTGGGATGCAAGTGCTCTGTTATCTTGGGTAACACAAATCTACAGATAGGAGAAAATTGCATAAAATTAATGCAGACATTACATGCACTTTAAATCGCATTAAGTTAACGCAGACACGCACACCCTTGGATACATTAATTTAATGCAATTTAAGTGCATGTAAAACTGGTAAGATTTGAATACATTCTGTGGATTATGTCAATTTCCTGGTTGTAATATTGTACTACAGTTATGCAAGGTGTTTGTTATTTTGTGGGAAAACTAAGTAAAAAGCCCACAGACTAGCTCTCTTATTTCCTACCACTACATGCAACTCTACAATTATCTACAAAAAGTTAAATAAAATAACAACTACTAAAATAATTTCCTGGGGTTCCTATAATTGTCATTCTGCCTTTAGTTTTTTTCTTATTGAAGATGAAGACCTGGGAACAACGCCCAAATAAAAATGTACTTGTAGAAATATACTTTAGAGTTATTAAAAATCCTTTTTAAAAAATAAAAGCTTAGAATTTATAGGCAAATAGATTACTTTGTCCAACTATTTTTTTCCTTCAAAAAGGAAGGAGTAAAATTAGGCATTCATTGACAATTTATTTACAATCTAAAGTATGGTTAATTAATACTGACTTTTCTGACTTCCAGCCACCCAATCCAAAAATAACTCATCCTGAGCTCCTGACATCTACAATCTAAGAGTCTAGAATCTTGGATCTTGTGCCTGAGAACTTTACAAACACATACACACATGTTTAAAAAGTAGCCACAAGTTGGGAGGAAATGGGAGCAGGAAACAGAGAGCTTTTGTTTGTGGATGTCTTTCCTGCCCTTCCCATGTGGCTTACTTACAATGTCAGAAATTTCTTCTTTGGTCCTCACTTCCTCCAAGTTATTTACCAGAGTTTAAGACTGGGTCTTCTGGCCGGGCGTGGTAGCTCACGCCTGTAATCCCAGCACTTTGGGAGGCTAAGGCGGGCGGATCACAAGGTCAGGAGATCGAGACTATCCTGGCTAACACGGTGAAACCCTGTCTCTACTAAAAATACGAAAAATTAGCCGGGCGTGGTGGCGGGCGCCTGTAATCCCAGCTACTCGGGAGGCTGAGGCAGGAGAATGGCATGAAGCTGGGAGGCGGAGCTTGCAGTGAGCCGAGATCGCGCCACTGCACTCCAGCCAAGAAAAAAGACTGGGTCTTCTAAGTCACCAGAGAGGGAAATGCTTGACTGCTGGTGTTTACCTGCATAGCAGCAGTCAGCCTGAAGCAATGTGCCTATGATCCTATGAGTATTCTAGAGGGCCTGGCATTTTCCTTGATGTTGTTTGTGGGGCCAATGCTATTCCCTTGCTGCTGTGATATTCTGTGTTCATAAACCTCCACCAATTTATTTACGAAAATAAATCTATCTCATCTAAGACGCTGGCAAAAATTCTCTGTATTATGCCTGCCTCCCAGAAGTTCTTTATTCAAACAGCCACAGACAGACTTGTACCATGAAGTCCGCAAAGCCCCAACTGCCAACATCACCCTGACAAGAACATATTGTGTACATCACAGTTGAAAAACAGGAGAAGCTGTGCAGCTGGTTTAAAATAAAAAAAGTGCTATCAAGTTTCAATTAGTGGAGTTCAAATTGTCTACTAGAACAAGGCTTTTCAAAATACTTGTGGTAAAGAACCAATTGCACACTGATAAAACTGTAAATTTCAATAAAAATAACTTATTAGAAAAAGAAAAAATTCATGAAGACATAAGAAAATATAACCCCCAAATTTTATTATTAAATTGACAGACATCGAATTACTTTGTCAAATTGCTATAGAAATTTCTAAACACTGAACTCTCGATTTCAGCACTAATTTCAGTACAAGCAGTCCATGAGCCTCACCTGACCACATTTTGAGAGCACTGAACTGGAGGACATGCTCTCATCTGGTCTTCCACAGTGCTCTTCAACACTCACCTTTAGATGACCCCTTTGTGCTTTTTTTTCCTCTATTGCTGCTCTTGGCAAAGAAAGATTTAGAAAAAGATCTCAGGTCTACGTGGTACTCCTGAAATGCATGTTGTCTCACTTGAAAAAAAGGGCAGGGCCATGTTTATCCATCTTGACATTTGACCTTTATTTCTCAGTGGTTAAAAGGATCCTGAAATGTAGGAATTATCTCAAGGAAATCAAAGTGAACTAAATTGCAGGTAACAGGAAGAGACATTAAATCCTGATTTTTTTTTTTTCAAAATCTGATCTCTATACCATTTCTGCTGGCTACTGTAATATTTTAAGAGGTCTACTGTATCTATAAAAATTATTTTGGTGTATGGTTATCTATATTTTCTGCCAATAAGGAACTCAGTATATGTTTTATAGTTCCTTCCATTGCTATTTATTCTAATTATTTATATGTGCATTTTTTTTTCTCCCTCAAAGAGAGGACACTCTTTCTGAAGGCAAAAACTTCACCTATTGGTTTTTTTACATCTTTCATAGTATCTAGCACAGACCATAAATCAACATTCAGTAGATACAGAATAAGCACACTAAGCATCAGTTATCTTATTGTTAGTTGAAACCTTTGATATGAATAATATAAATTTTTCAAAGAGGAATAAAATGATACTTCAAAGTGAAAGGTATATTTTAAATACAAAATGACTACATAATTTCAATTCTCTTTCATGATTGAAAAAGCCTTCTAACATCTTAGAAATCAGTTTTTATTGCCTTAGTCAAAGATATATAACTGAGCAGTTATAGTTATTTGTTTTTTTCCTTGAATTAGACCATTGTAGCTACTCAGCAAAGCATTTTTGGAGGACCCTGGAGACAAGGCTGAATTTGCTCCTTGGTCAGTAAGGACCCTTAGTCAATAATAACACTACCCTAGCTGTTAGACTAACCTCAAAAAGCCGCTAATGACCCAAGTTGAATGGTTTTCCAATGTATGCTGCCATCTTGGACTCACTTCTCAATTGACAGAATCTCTACAGCTGCTTTAAAAGCTTTCTACTTTTTATTTTGCCAAAGCCTCTTTAAACATTGCCTAAGAGCACTGAAGCTTTTTCAAACAAATCAGACCTTCTAATACCTCTCAAGCAGCTGTGACGACTTCACGTTTTCACAAAGGGAATAAAAGATGGAGGCTGTAAAGAGTGGCTTATGGGAGTGTTTGTACTTACAAATAAAATGTCTTAATAAGTTTATTCATGTAAACAAAATAATAAGGAATGATAAAAATGACAAAAACACACTTAACTATCTTCACCAGTGTAATTATACCAGTGGATTCTGTCTACTTCTGTGGAGAGGAAAAAAGAAAATGAATAACACTAAGTACTTAAAATTTCACGTGTTAGAAAATTATACTTATATTTCCAATAAAGGTTCTAGGAACAATTTTAATAGATCTGAATGATGAATAACTATATCATTCCAGAAAGCTTTTCTAGTATTCTAGGCCAACTTTAAAGTGTTAAATTGTAGGATACACAAAATATAGCAAATAAAGTTATAAAAATTATGATGTACCTTTCACATCATTTTGGTAGAGGATTCAAAAATCTCTCTTTTTTTTTTTTTTTTTTTTGAGATGGAGTCCTGCTCTGTCACCCAGGCTAGAGTCCAGTGGTACGATCTCGGCTCACTGCAACGTCTGCCTCCCAGGTTCAAGCGATTCTCCTGCCTCAGCCTCCCTAGTAGCTGGGACTACAGGTGTGTGCCACCACACCTGGCTAATTTTTGTATTTTTAGTAGAGATGTTGTTTCACCATGTTGGCCAGGCTGGTCTCAAACTCCTGACCTCAGGTGATCCACCTGCCTCTGCCTCCCCAAGTTCTGGGATTCCAGGAATTAGCCATGGTGCCCGGCCTAATTTTTTTAAAATTAATTTTTTAAAAATAGGTATGTATTTTTAATTGACACATAGTAATTGTACATATTTATGGGGTACAGGGTGATATTTTGACACATGTATAGAGTGTGTAATGATCAAACCAGGCCAATTAGCATATCTATCACCTCAAATTTTATCTTTTTTTAGTGCTGGTAACATTCAAAATCCTTTCTCCTAGTATTTGAAAAAAATGCAATAAACTATTATTTACTATAGTCACCCTGCAGAGCTACAGAGCACTAGCATGTATTCCCCCATCTAGCTGTAGTTTTGTAACCTCTAACCAATCTTTCCCTATTCCCACCTCCCCCAAACCTTCCCAGCCCCTAGCAACCACTATTTTATTGTCTACTTCTATTAGTCAAATTTTAGCTTCCACATATTAGTGAGAACATGTATTTATCTATCTGTACCTGACTTTTTTCACTTAACATAATGTCCTCCAGGTTCATCCATGTTGCTGTGACAGGATTTAAAAAAAAAATTTTTTTTTTTTGAGACGGAATTTCATACTTGTTGCCTAGGATGGAGTGTAGTAGCACAGTCTCGGCTCACTGCAACCTCAGCCTCCAGGGTTCAAGTGATTCTCCTGCCTCAGCCTCCCAAGCAGCTGGGGTTAGAGGCTCCCGCCACCATACCTGGCTTTTTTTTTTTTTTTTTTTTTTTTTGTATTTTTAGTAGAGACGGGGTTTCACCATGTTGACCAGGCTGGTAACTCCTGACCTCAGGTGATCTGCCCGCCTTGGCCTCCCAAAGTGCTGGGATTACAGGTGTGAGCCACCGTGCTTGGTCGGATTTCATTTTTTTTTAAAATTATGACTGAAGAGTATTTCATTGGGGATACAAACATATATATATGCGCCACATTTTCTTTCTTCTTTCCTTGTGGTTTTTTTTTGTTTTTTGTTTTTTTTTTTTTTTTTTTGGAGAGACAAGATCTCACTCTGTTGCCAAGGCTGGAGGGCAGTGGTATGATCACAACTCACTGCAGCCTCAACTCCTGGGCTCAGGCAATCCTCCCTAGTAGCTGGGACTACATGTGCGAGCCATTGCACCAGTGTATATATTTTCTATATCCATTCATCTCTTGATGGACACTTTGATTGATTCCGTAACTTGGCTATTGTAAATAGTTCTGCAACAAACACGGGAGTTCAGATATCTCTTCAACATACTCATTTCCTTTTCGTACCACATCTTTATAATACCCTCTTTATTCATAGTCTGGGTCCTGAGGTATTGAATTGAACATATATTTCTAAGAAAAGCATGCTATTTTGCCAGTATTTAATTGCATAACTGAGGTATTAATTCCCTACTTGCAACATACTTGGGAACAGTTTCCAATATATTTACATGGTAAACTTAGTTGTTTTGTTTTTTTTTTAAAGCATGCATCTGTATTGTGAAAGAAGTACCAGAGTCCTGAAAAGAGACAGGGATAATTCTTATTTGTACAGAATCCCCATCATGTAATCAATATTAATATGCCTTGGCAAGAACTTACCTTTAAATTTAATGTTCTTGATGGGGATGGAAAACTCATGACATGACATGTATGTTCTGGGAAAGTAAACATTTGAATTGATAACAAACATAAGAAATTATTTGTAAGACCCAAATGGTGTTCACTGACCATATAATGGCTAGATTTTTCTGCGTATCAGTTCTAGATGTACTGTAGCTCTTCCTAGATATAACTATAACATTATCCTGTTCTATTTCTTATTATATGGAAGTCAATATCCTAACTGGCTAACTGGCACCCGATGAGGTCTCATGATCATTTATCAAATGAATGAATGAATGTGAATAAATGGTTGAATAAAAGTGCAAGTTTAACTATACCTAACCAGAACTGAATAGAATGATACATTAGCTTTTCTATTTCTTGAGATCTGTTACTGTATTCAGTACGGTAATTTTCAAACTTTAGGCACTAAATAAAGATTTGTTTTCATTAAACAACGTGGTTAACATTCCTTACCTCGCAAAAAAAAAATTATACAGCATTTGCATTTGTTAAGTTTAAATTAGTAAATTTTACTACCTTCTTTATTTTTCATGTTAAGAATTCCTGCCCAACTGAAAGTTTTAAATCTCTCCCACAGATTTTCATAAATATCACTTCTCTTATAAGTCCATTTTACATATTATTGTTAAAAGGCTATGTTTAGCAAGCAATCTAGATGTTATATATCAAAGTGTCTATAGTTAATGACAATATATTACATTCTTGAAAAATGCAAAGAGTGGATGTTAAGTGCTTTCATCACAAAAATGATAACTGTGAGGTAATGCATTTGTTTTCTCCTTTTTTTGTTTCTTTTTTCTTTTTACAAACCCTGCATGTGGCATTCAGTGCATTTGTTAATTAGCTAAATTTAACTATTCCACAATTTAGAAATACTTCAAAGTATCATGTTGTACACAATGAATACATACAATTATTTGTCAAAAACAAACAAACAAACAAACAAACAAAAACAAAAAAAAAAACAGCCTAGCACAGTGGCTCATGCTTGATCCCAGCATTTTAGGAAGCCAAGGCAGAGGATCACTTGAGCCTGGGAGTTTGAGATCAGCCTGGGCAACATAGTGAGACTCCATCTCTATAAAAAAAAAAAATAGCCAGGCATGGTGGTGTGCACCTGCAATCACAGCTACTCAAGAGGCTGAGGTGGGAGGATGGCTTGAGCCCAGGAGATCAAGGCTGCAGAGAGCCATGACTGCACCACTGCACTCCAGCCTGGGTGACAAAGTGAGACCTTATCTCCAAAAAATAATCCAAAGCAGAATACACAAGTGTAAATACAAGATCGGAGCCTGAATCCTTCCCAGGCTCTAGCAGAAAATAAGGACTCCAGGAAAGAGGATTAATCCTGCCAGGCACTACCTTGAGCATAATAGGTGGTGCTGAAGAACATGGGCTCTGGTGTGAGACCACAGGGTCTGAATCCTGGCCTCACCAATTCTTAGCTTTGATTCAAAAGGCAAGTAACCTCAGTTTCTCGTAGGTAAGACTGGATAATAGCATCTACCTCATAAGCTTAAGAGAAGAATTAGGTGAGAACATGCACATAAAAATCCCTGGCATACAGTAAGTTTTCAATAAATGTTAGGGATTATTATCATTACAGAGAACCCAGACTCTTTTTCTGGGAAATAGCGTTTTTAAATTACCTGTTTTTTTTCCAAGTATCACTTGCCCTAAAGTTGATGTATGAATTAAGTGTTTTTCTCTTCTAAATTTGATGTAGATTAAAATGTGGTGTTTAATTCTTATTCTAGCATTATTACAGGGACGTTTGGGAAGGGTGAGAAGGAGAGTTATACCTAATGAAGTTCTTTTCCTTGAAAAAAAGGAGCCATTTATTCCAGATAGCAAGAAGCTGGCACAGACACCCTTTTGCTTGCCCTCTGTCCCCACCTGCCATTCCTCCCACTACTTTTCAACGTTCTCTCTTCCTGCTAGATGTCCTCATGATGATATTTCAATATAAAACAATGTGATTAAAAACAAATTGACACTAAAATATTAAAGATACGTCACACTTCCCATGATACTTGCATTTTAAAATAGGCTTTTCTGTAATGGTTATGCTTAATATATTGTGCAAGCCTCAAACACTGAAATTTGTCACTATAGTACCAACTATACAATAGAGATAATCTCGGTGTATAGGTGGGTAAATACACATTTAACAAAAGGCAAGAGAAGTGAACCTCTGAATGATGGCCTGGTAAGTCTAACATCAACAGTAAAATAATGAAACGGGCCTGACAAGATGAAATTTATCAAAATCTGGAGGTTGATGGAATCATGAGCAATAAGCAGCATGGTTTTATAAAGAGCAAATCATATCCGACACAATCAATAGCTCTTTTCAGCAGAATGACAAAATTAGAGGAAGAAGGGAATCAGGTAAGTGTTGCCTATTTGCACTATCACAATGGATTTAAAATGGTCCCCTCAAATTTTAAATTCAACTGTAGATAAAACTGACTCAGTCATGAATACTTTCTAAAAAGGGCTGAAAAAAAAAAAGTACAATGTCACAGATAATGACAATGCAGGCCGTTGTGGGATGCTAGAGTTAATAAAGCTCATTCACTGCATTTTCTAAACTGATGAAAAGGAAAAAGTGCATCAGAATTGTGTATAACGTGTCAGTGAATAGCGCATTTCATAGAACACAATTAGGCCGATTTTAAAATACAATGGATAATCTAAAAGGATCGTAGGTGAGATCCCTGTAACAACTATCTCTTGACTAAAATAAAACAGACTGAGATAAAGGGAAAGCCCTCAGGATCAAGAATCAATCAATCCTGGGTTGTGTTCTCTCTCCGCCTTCTCCAACTGCATTCTTCCATGATTCATTTAACTGGCTGGGATTCTTCCCCTAACCCTGACTTTAGGACAGCATATGACTGGCAAGAACCTCATGATGTCCACTGAATACCTTGGCTGTTTGACCGTAAGTGAATGGGAGAAATTTCTATATCCTTTCTCAACTCTGGCACCCAGTCTTCTTCTTCCATACAGACGTAATCACAGCTTTGGTTCAGAAATGCTCTCCCGGCTCATAGTCTGTTCAGAGAGAGACAGAGAGAGAAAGAGAAATAAACAATGGAAAAGAAATGAAAGTTAAATACAAGTATGTAGAAAGTTCTAGAGCAACTCAAAGAAATAAGAGACTGTCAGAGAGAATTAGGTAAATGTTTCAAGAAGGGACATTTGGTCAGGGCCTTGAAGACCAGGTAGAGAGGAGGTGGGAAATGGAGGGTCTGCCACCTGAAGGGGCAGCAGACACAAACACCTCCTCCTGGATATGATGAGAAAGATAACTTCTGTGCAAGCTCCATCCAGCTCAGAATGCTGCTTGAAGAGCAGATGGAATGACCCACATGACAGAATTTTGTAAAATGCTGTATAAATATGAGAGATTGTAATTATGCTACGAGTAGTTAAAAATTGCTTTAAAAGAAAATTCCTAGTAGGCTAAATGCTAGGGGAGCCTAAAACCCAACTGCCTAACTTCAGCCTAAATGCGGCAGCATTAGCATTACCAGGCTTTACCCAGGGCTCTAACCCTTCTAACCACGAGTAGAGTAGGGAGACACCACATACAGAACAGAGGCCGAGTTTTCTTATGTGTACCTGTGCTCCCAAACAGAGCGTGACTCACACATGTGGGATATGAAGCTGCCCACAGATCTGCATGCATCCACAGGCAGCAGCTGCCACTATCCTTCTCTGCAACTATGTTTGCTGTGAAGAGGAGGGTAGAGTGTCCACATCAACCAAACTTAAAAGCCTGGAGTCACCTTAGACTCCTTCCCTCTGTGTTGTGATTCCATTGTAATTTATCATCTTTCTTGTTCTCATCTTTTCATTTCCTTCCATGCTGTCACCAGCAAATCTACCTCTTCACTTGGGCAATTATAAGGCTCCCTATCTGGGGTCTTCTATCAGCTTTTTAGCCTCTCTCTCTCCTCTAGTCCACTCTCTGGAACAACTTGGCATAGAAAAATACCACTGCTGTCCTGTTGTGCACTTATTTGAAATTCATCACTAACTCCCCATTGCCAGTATCAGTGATTCTCAAACTTCATTTGCCGGAAAACCGTGTCTGATATTTGTTTAAAATGCAGACTCTAGGATGTTCCTTCCCATTCTGACTCACTCATCGTAGGGCTCTGGAATCTTCATTTTTTAACAAACAAAAATTTTGTGTTAGTTTTACTACTGTTTTGGGGACAGCTCAGAAGTCAGCTCTTATTGGGTGTATAACTGACCTTTAAATACCTGTTACCAAGTGTCTATTTAAAGTCACACAATCACTTCAGTTAGGCATGATTATCAAAATTAGGAATACAATATATAATTTTTATATGCATATAATGCATATCTATCAATTTATATATTTAAACATATAGTACTATGTAAATAAAATACCAATTGGGTTGTCTTTCTGTCTCCAAGGGGCTACTAACTGGTGCAGAAATATGGGAATGACTCACAGTTTAAAAGATGCTAAGTTATCTGCAGTCATGTTCAAAGGAAGCTTGATTCATGGTCCTAGACTCACACAGTTTAAGTAAGCCTCCAAAAAATAACTTCTTCTGTTGGGAAGGGAGGGATATCTTCCTGAGGAGATTTAAGCCTTCAGGTAATAAGCTATTTTTTTTCTTTTCCTCCATGGGGTAAGATCCGTAGTGGTGGAACATTTAACTTATTCCTCCCATTATGGTGCCCAATCCATCATTCTCCAGACTGGAGACTGGTACCTGTCTTCTGTCTAAAAAGGGTGAAATGATCAAGCAACAAACGATGTGCCCAGGAAATGGTCAGGAGAAAGGCAATGAAACTGAGAGGCATGTTGCATAGACATAGTCCACAGTCCCAGAACTTAGCACACAAGGGTTCATGAATTTGATACGAGTCAAATGGATGCCACATTAGGCAATTGGGACTTTGGTCAACTTTCCAGTCACCAACCGGAATTAGAGGAGCCTGTAAGCAAGATGTTGTAGGATATATGGTGTTAACGCAAAATAAGCAAAAGGCCATTAGACTGAGGCTATTTCTGTGCCCAGAACCCTTACACATGCAAGCTGAAACTTAACTTAGGGGCATTTCTTAGAACAGATTTTTTTTTTTAATTGACAAATGAAAGTTGTATGTATTTATCATGTACAACATCTTGTTTTAAAATATAGGTACCATATGGAATAGCTCAACGAACTAATGAAAATGTTCATTATCTCATAAACTTGGCGTTTTTGATAAGTGGTGAGAATGCAAAATCTACTTAGCTATTTTTACAATACAACACATTGGGCCGGGCGCAGTGGCTCACACCTGTAATCCCAGCACTTTGGGAGGCCATTGCGGGCATGAACACCTGAAGTCAGGAGTTCAAGACCAGTCTGGCCAACATGGCGAAACTCTGTCTCTACTAAAAAATACGAAAATTAGTTAGGCATGGTGGTGCCCACCTGTAATCCCAGCTACTCAGGAGGCTGAGGCAGGGAGGCGGAGGTTGCAGTGAGCCGAGATTACACCACTGAACTCCACCCTGGGCGACAGAGCAAGACTTTGTCTCAAAAAAAAAAAATTAATTAATCAAAAAAATACAATACATTGTTAACTGTAGTCACCATATTGCAGAGTAGATCTCTTGAACTTATTGTTCCCATCTAACTGAAATTTTGTATCCTTTTTCAGTATCTCTCCAACTCCCAAACCATGGCCCCTGGTAGCCAGCACTCTACCCTCTGCTTCTATGAGCCAAACTTTTTTAGATTTCACCTATAAGTGAGATCATGCAGTATTTGTGTCTCCGTGCCCAGCTTCTTTGACTTAACATGATATCCTCCAGGCTCATCCATACTGTTGCAACTGAAAACAAATTTTCACTTTTTTAAGTTGAATAGTATTCCATTATGAACATATACCACATTTTCTTTATTCATTCATCTGTTGATGGACACTTAGGTTGATTTCATATCTCGGCTATTGGCAAATAGTGCTGCAATAAACATGAGAGTGCAGATATCTCTTCAAATAATTTTACTTCCTTTGGATATATAACCAGTGGTGGGATTGCCGGATCATATGGTAATTCTATTTTTAGCTTTCTAAGGAACTTCTATACTGTATTCCATGATGGCTGTGCTAACTTGCATTCCCAAGCAGAGGTTTAAAGTTTCCCTTTTCTCCACATCCTCGCCAAAGCTTGTTCTCTCATCTCTTTTTGATAAAAGCCATTGCAACAAGTATGAGGTGATATTTCATTATGGTTTTGATTTGCATTTCTCTGATGATTAGTGATGTTGAGTATTTATACCTGTCGGCATTTATATATCTTCCTTTGAGAATGTCTGTTCAGGCACTTTGCCCATTTTTTAATTGGGTTATTTGTTTTCTAGCCACTGAATTGTTGGAGTTCCTATAATATTTTGGATATTAACTCCTTGTATCAGATGTTTGGTTTTGCAAATATTTCTCCCATTTCACCAGTTGTCTCTTCACTCCATTAACTGTTTCCTTTGCTGTGCAGAAACCGATTAATTTTGAATCAAGCTTCAGCCAGTCATAGATAGCCAACTAGCCCACTGGTTAAATAATTTGGTGCCTTTCATCAGATTATACCCATATAGGACAAGGGTTCAGCTGTAGCCAATCTAGTAGAGCCCTTAACTTTGCTTCTGCATTTAGTCTGTAAAAGCCCACTGCTCAAGCTGCTGGAGTCAAGCTCTCTGAACCTCTCCTGGTTTTGAGAGCTGCCCAATTCATTCACCATCCTTTACTCAAATATAGTCTGTTAAATTAATTTTGTCTAAAGTTTTTATTTTAACAATAGTTATCTGTGGAGACAATGGGAGGAAGAGACCATATCTCAGCAGGGTAACCAGGCCAGGGAACTGAACAGTTAAGGCCTCAAAGAACCACCAAACGAACCCCATGAAAGATCTAGCATTTGAAGGCCCGCAGCCTGGAGAGAACCAGTGGCCACATTGGTTGGAAACTGTTCGACAATCACAAGAATGGACTGCAGCCTCCTGCAGCTCCAAACAGTGCCTGGGACTGAAAGAGGCCTGACACTCTCCCTGGCCACTGGTTTTACAAAATTTTAAACAAGCTTCTCCACAGCCATGTAAAACCTCTGCTCTGTCTCTTGGAGAGAGAGCATTGAATTAGAGTGTAATAATATCTAAAGTTGACTGATCCAAACCAGAAGTCCCAAAGTGTTATGAGATGAGACTAACATTCATCAGATGGTGTGGAAATACTCTCTGAACATAAAGATGTTTATAAATGTCATACTTTTTTTTAAAAAAAGAGCACAAACATAAAATAAAGAAAATATAATTCCAAAGTACATGTTAATAATTCTTCTCATTTTTGAATTATGTATCTTAAGTGTATCATGGTGTAAAGAAAAACAATTTTTGATTGGAATCAAAAGACTTGAATTATAGTACCCACCAAAATATTGAAAAACTGGATCAATGATATAACAATGATGAACAGTAGTTTTGTATCCATGAATTAAGAGCAGTAATTATTACTGCTCTTATATGGCCACCAAAAATGGGCCATAGTATCATAAGACTTTTGAAATTCACTATTCAACTCTCAATTTTTAGTAGAGATATTAAAAATAAAAACTCCACATCACACCAGATATTATTTTGCTCATTACTTGTTAAATGTTTTTGCCAAGCTAATCTCTTTTCCAGTATTTTTGGGTATTCATCTAACACCTAATTCTAAAATTGTATATCTAAATATGGGAATTGGACTGTATGTTTTCTAAATTTCCTTCAGCTCTAAGACTTCATGGTTCTCTTTTCCTTCAGTTTTAGTACACCTTTTATTAGAACTGTTAACAAGTCTGAACATTGTCCAATTTCATTTTTTTTTTGCCAGAATTAATGAGCAGTAAAATAATCAAATGGGAGCAGAAATATATAGAGAGAAGACATAAGAGGAAAAAAATTTTGAGGAGAAAAAACTGACTGGAAAATCAGCTAAAAAATATCAAGAGTTAACTCCCTCTTCATCTTATTTAATAGAGTATGCCATTAGACGTAATTCACATATGGATTGGATTGTCTAAAACAGACAAAGTCTTTGAAAATGATTACAGTTAAGGCTAAAATGTTCATAGATATTGAAGTTGAAGAAGATTGTCACTTCCTGATTCAGATATTATGTGAAAGAATCACCAGTCTTAGATAAAATAGTTGAAAAATTTCGTGTTACCTGGCATGAATTTGAATGTCTAGAAAGAAATAGCTCTTAAGAGTCAATTTCTTGGCAACTTGGTGCTGTGCCATAAGGTAGTCTCAACTTCCGCTTTTTAAGCAGGTTGAGCTGATGCATTGCTGTGACAAATCATAACAACAGAGTCTCATCCAGCATTTGTGATGTTCTATTCCCAGCAAGTTCGTGTGTCCCTTGATTCAAGAAGAGGTATTGAGTTACAAACACCTGGTACTGCAAGGATTTTTACTTTGTCCACAAACACTAAATTACCTATGTACGTAAACCAAATATCATTGTTCGATAAGTTGTAAAGGTAACATGGTAATTTAGAGATTGCCAGTGTAATCAGGCAGGAAGAAAGAGAGGCCAAAGAGAGTATTTCACGTCAGAAACCTGTTCACTTCTCCCGCTGAGGCTAAAGTAACTACGAATCATGTTAATTAATCTGCCATAAAATGTCACAGCCTAAATGAGTTCAAAGGATTTCAATTCAATCCATAGTGCATCACAAATACCACCATGAACTAGAGCCAATGCTGCAGCCTTAAATCTGAGAGACATGCAGATAAGAAGACAGGTGTATGCATAAAAGAATAAAGTATAGTAGAAACCAATTACAGCAAAGTCGTTTTTCTTCCACAAGAAAAAATTTTATTATAAAAAGAAAAATTACTACAACAAAAGGGACTGTGATTTTTTTCTAATGATTGAAGTATCTATCTAGTTTCTTGATGAAATGAATTTCACTCAGGTTGAATTATAAATAAATTGTCCAGTTTGCCATGAATATTATAGTTCTACTAAAAATCATACCACCTGCACTGAAAGATATAGTGAGTCCTAAACCTCATGTCCTAAACAATCAGATGTAATTACTGGGGCATTTAGAACTAATATGATGTTTTCATATCTAAGATTAAATATGCAGATGGTGACAAAGTCTAGGGTGCATCTGGTTCCAAATAAGAGGTTGACAAAGGCTCTCTTGCTTGTTCTGTTACTTAAATATTTGACAGGGTACAGATATCTAATATATAATTTTGTAGGTGAACATCATCACCCAGCTAATCCTACTGTGGATATCCTTATATTTCAGATCTGTAGTACTCTTTCTACTCTCATCAGATTGTTAGTGGTGACAGCTGAACACTTAAGCCCAGCAAAAATGTATTATTAGCAAAAATCTGGCTTATTATTCAATTATCAATGGCTGGTTGAACTGTCAAAGTAGGCTAAGTATGGCTTTGATAAGTATGCAGAAGTTCTCAAAGTGTTCTAAAATAGTAATTTCACAAAATGAAGCTTTCCTAGATAACTTTTGTTTTTGTTAAGATATACCTGCCCTTTGCTCATCAATATAACTTAGACCATATTGTGCCAAAATGGACTTCAGCCTATTGATATTTCAGGAATGCTAAAGTATTCTGTTTAAAATAAAAAAGAGGCGGTGTTGAGGAACCTGGGTATTTTTTTCTTTCAATAGAAATAATGTTTTAGATAATACATCTGTAGCTAGTGTTTGACTCAATGATACAGTTTATCAGTATTACTATGAACTCAGCATTATTTGCATGACCTTTTAAAAGCCTCTTAGCTTCTCAGGCTTTCAGTCTGGGTGACAGTAATAGTGATATTTTGTAATATTTTGCAATGATTAAATATGTCAGAGAACCTAGCACAGTTCATAAAGCAGATACTCTTTATGTTAGTTTTCCTTCTGCTTTGAATAAACATTTCATTCTTTCCTTCTTTGCCCTCTTCATCCTCTATTCCTTATTTCTGCCCTTCCTTAGTCATTTGTCTCTCTATTATGAGGATCATCATCTTGTATTGAATTTGTTTTTCACTTATCTATCTTTCCACTTCACTATAAACTCTGTAAGGACAGGAACGCATATTTTCATCGTTATAGCCTCAAATCCTAGTACCTTTAGCACACATAATAAACTCAGACTAGCTACCTCTTGAAAGAATCAATTTTGGGAATGTAAAATTTAATCCCTGCTTCTGAAATAGAGAACATTATAAAAATATAATTTTAAAAATTTGTATTGCCATAACCCCATACAGATGATAAAGGGCTTCCAAGTGCATAATTCATTTGTTTAATGTATAAAACAATCTTGAGGTATACAGCTGGAACATGGCAAAAGAAGTCCAAAGCCCTGAGCTCAAAACCCTGACATTCCAAGTTTCCTAACCTGAGGTTATTTTCTAAACTCTTTGAGTCCTGTTTGCTCTGAGCTGCAGCCTTCTCATCTTCAAACAAGATTAATATCTGTCCTGCCTCTCTGGCAGGGTTTTCGTAAGGATCAAATGAGGGAATGTATGTTGAAATGCATTGTGAACTATAAAAACATAGATGTAGGAAGTGTCTATAAATCCTTCTCAAAGAAAAGATATGTTATAAATAACTAGTTGTTAGGTGTCATCTTCACTCAATAATAAAACAAGTGATGACTACAAGGCCCTTTTTTGTACACAAAAATTGGTAACTTGGATTGATATGGTTGGGGTTGTTAGAGCTCCTGTAAGAAGTCAGAGTGCATCTGAGCCTTGAAGTCTGCTAGAACTTGAATGTGAAACAAATAGAAGGACGTGGCAGACAAGAAGATTTTGAAGACTTAAAGTGTAGCCCAAGCAGGTAATTTGAGGGGAGAGTAAAAAATCATCCTTGCTGTAATAGAGCATTGGTGTTTGAGAACGGGGTTGAGATGAACTCTCGCTGGTGTTGAGATGAACTTGGAGAACTAAAGAGGTCAGAGCACGGGGGACTTTGCATGTCAAGGTAAGTTTCAACTTTTTCATGTTAATAATACAATCATACTATATTTCACGTAGAAAAAAATATTTTATGGAATCAATAATCTATTATGAGGCAAATAGATTTTAGGGAAATAAATCCAATTGTATTCATTAGATCAAAGATGGAAGACTACAGCACTGAGACTGGTTAAAAGGGAGAAGATAACTATTGTGGCCTATTCAGGAATGAAGACCAGAAAAAATAAAAAAAAATAGCTTAAGGAGCAAAGTGCTAATGGGAGGTGGGAGAAGGAGTAATGAATTCAACATTATAAGGAGCTTGGTGTTAAAATCAGTTCAGATACATAGTGTGAGTATGGCACTGGGACACAGGGATAGGACATGCTTAAATGGGCAGATGCATGGTGATGACTCTGTGAGTCTTAGGGATGAATAATTCTCAGGAGGAGGCCCATGATATTAAGCTTTTGTTGGATATGAATAAGTTAATGTGAGTATAGCATTACAGAAGAGGAACCATCTCAGCATTTATAATTGTGTGAGCCAGTCTTTCATAATAAATCTCTATCTACCTATCTGTCATCTCCTATTGGCTCTGTTTCTATGGAGAACCCTAACTAACACAGAGAGCAAAACATGCATAAAAGCAATCTTGAATCAGTACTGAATATGCAGTAGGCAAAACACATGACATTCAGCAAAGTAGATAGTATGCAAATATGCAATAATTTTGTCTGTCAACAAAATTGAAAATTCCTGGGTTAAAATTAACTCTAAGGTTTGAAATGTCTTGTATGAATAGCATATATTTGAAAAAAAAAAGTCAGAAATTCTTATTTTTATAGCCTGTAACCACCCAGTCATGAAAGAGCACATAAGAATGTAAAAAAAAAAAAAAAAAATCATTCAATTTAGGAGCAAGTGAAGGTAGTTTTAGATATTTAGTAACTCTCTCTACTTTCAAAATAATAAAATATTTGGAAACAAATGTTTGGAATTATACATGATAGAATGCTTCATTTTCATAGAACTTTACAGTTTACAAAACACTTAAATGAATGTTATGTAATTTTTTTCTTTTTTGAGATGAGGTCTCACTCTGTCACCCAGGCTGGAGTGTAGTGACACAATCTCAGCTCACTGCAACCTCCGCTTCCCAGGTTCAAGTGATTCTCCAGCCTCAGCCTCCCAAGTAGCTGGGACTACAGGCACAATCCACCAATGCCAGGCTAAATTTTTGTATTTTTTGTAGAGGCAGGGTTTCATCGTATTGCCCAAATCGGTCTTGAACTCCTCAGCTCAAAGTGACCTGCCAGCCTTGGCCTCCCAAAGTGCTAGGATTACAGGGATGAGCCACTGCACTGGGCCTAAATGTTATGTATTTTTATTGAGGAATACATACTAACATGTTTGTAAATCTTTTTCATAAACTGTAAAGCAGATGCAAATGTAAAATATTGATAGCAATTTATAGGCATTTTATTGAATAATTTTAACTTGCTCAGTTATGTACTTGAAGCAGTTTTATTTTTCTCCAATCTCTACCTCTCTACCAAATATTTTCTGTTCATTAAGGAGATCTTTGGCAGATCCCATAGATTCGGGGTCACTTTCAACCTTAAAAATCCAATCCAGTGTAGTTTAAAACTACAATATCATATTTTTTTCTTCCCCAAAACCAATCTTGGGGCTTTGCCTCAGGAGTGAGAATAATCTGCTTATTTTGCCCCTAACTATACTTCCTGGTTTTAGCTTCTCTCAGATTGGAGACTGTATTAGTCCAATTTCACACTGCTATTAAGAATTGCCCGAGACTGGATAATTTATAAAGAAAAGAGCTTTAATTGACTCACAGTTCAGCATGAGTAGGAAGGCCTCAGGAAATTTACAGTCATGGAGGAAGGTGAAGGGGAAGCAAGGCATCTTGTTCACAAGGCATCAGGAAGGAGAATGAATGCAGGAGGAACTACCAAACACTTACAATACCACCAGATCTCGTGAGAACTCACTATCACGAGAACAGCATAGGGAACTGCCTCCATGATTCAATTACCTCCACCTGGTCTCTCCCTTGACATGTGGGGGTTATAGGGATTATGGGGATTACAATTCAAGACGAGATTTTGGGTGGGGACACAGCCAAGCCATATCAGAGATGTAGAAGAAGGATGGAAGAAAAGATCTCTTCATTGGGCTGTAGTCACTGTTCTCCAGCTAACACTAACTGGCCTCTATACCTTCATTGTGGAGGTGTCCACTACTAACTCTCCCATAATCAACTTCCTGTGTACTTCCCTGAAGAAGATGAGGAAGTCATAGCACGGAGTTTCTAACATGCCTCAACTTATACTGGTGGCTCACATCATAGGCAATCCACTGGGCTGGAGATGGTGGGGGAGAGGGCAGTTAGCCTGGTAGCTAGTAAACCCTTTTGGTTAGGATAACAGCTAAGATAGGCACAGAGACAGAGCCTCTGCATGAGGGAATCCCTATGGTGGGATTCCATAGGTCCACTGCATAACGGAATCCCTATGGTGGGATACATGCTAATCATCCATTCTTATGGGCATCCCAAACTCTGTGGATGGTTCTGTTGGATCATTCTCCTTGCTTGGCTTAGGCAATCATATAGCTGAATGTCCCCCCAAATTCATGTGTTTTGAAATTTAATTACAAATGTGATAGTATTAAGAGGTGGGACCTTTAGGGGGTGATTAAATCAGAAAAACAGAGCCCTCATGGATGGGATTAGGACCCTTATAAAAGGGCTTGAGGAAGTGGGTTCATTCCCTTCTGTCCCTTCCACCATATAAGGAAGTAGCATTAGTTCTCTCTGGAGAAAGAGGAGCAATAAGGTGTCATCTGGGAAGCAGAGAGCAGCCCTTGCCAGACACAGAACTTGCCTCTATTTTAGACTTCCCAGCCTCTAGAACTGTGAGAAATAAGTTTCTGTTGTTGATACATTACCCAGTCTCAGGTACTTAATTATAGTAGCACAAATGGACTAACACAGGCAGCATATTAGTTAGCTTATTACTGCATAAGAAACTACACAGACATATAATACTCTTAAACATCAAACATATATTATTTCTCATAACCCTAGATCCAACTGTAGAGTTCTGCTGATCTCGGTGAGGCTCGGTTCATGTCAGTGGAGCCACTCATGCATCTGCAGTCAGCAGGCAGGTAAGCTGGAGCTAACTACTCTACCATGGTCCCAACTGGAAGACATAGTTCTCCTCCATGTGTCTCTCATCTGGCAGGCTAACTGGGATTTGTTCTCTTGACAATAGCAAAATTCCAAGAAGGAGAAAGGATCCCTGCATAGTGTCTTAAGACATAGGTGTAGAACTGGAATATCATCACTTCTGCTATGTTATTTAGCCAAAAAAAAAAATGCCAAAACCTCATCCCAGATTCAAGAAGTAGGGAAACAGACTCCACTTATTAATGGCAGAAGCTTAAAGGTTACATTTTAAAGAGCAGGGATAAAGGAAAAGACAGAAAATTAGGGTAATTTTTGCAATCAAATTACTAGAGAGGACCTCCAGCTTCAATTATTTACATACATTTCCCATGCAAAATATACTCACCATCTCCCAAGACCTTTACAAGTCCCACCCACTCAGCCCTGGCATGATGATCGTGATCTACGTTAGGTCTTGTTGTGGCTTCTTGTTATCCAGAGATTTTTACCTAAAAAGCCAAGCCTTCTAGAGTCCAAATACAAAATAAAGCTAGGACAGAATAACCCATACTCTCCATTCAGAAATGACACTTCGTTCAAAAATGTGGAGAAGGAGAGGAACAGAATAGTCTCAATATTCTTTCTAAATCATTTCCCTGCCAGGGAAATGTTGCAAGAACTCCCGATTCAGGGTTTGGGTAATGTTCCTTTATTAGATCCTGGTTCTACTCTCTGGGGGTGGTCCTCTTTTCCAACGTTCTCTTCAGATCTTGCCACAACCCTCTTGCCTCTTGATTCTGAAACACCTCTTTTCCATCACATCTTATTTCTGAAGAAAGAGCCTGTGCTTGCTGCTGAGTACCTTTTTCAACCTGATTCCTGCCCATATCAAATTGAGGGAATAAATTTACTTTCAAAAGTTGAACAGTGTCAGTTCCTTTTAGCTTGATTAAGCTGCTCTTTTGTCATTACAACTTTGTGGACTTTATACATACCTGATTATTGTCTACTTCCTGTTTCAAAAGTTACACTCAAATTGTTTTTCCGTGTCCCTTTCTAGATGTAATCACTGTTACTTTGGGATCAGACTTCTGTGAGACCACACCTATATAAAGTTTCCTAAAAAGTCATTTTTCTCCAGCTGAGAAGCCCTACTAAGCGTGGCCTTAATTCTTGCAGAAAAAAATTCTCATTTTTTTGTTAAGACTTAATTTTTAAGACTTAATACTGAATTCCTAAGTCTTAACGAAAGATCTTTCAGCCTTACTCTAATTTGATCTTTGTCATCAGGCTTCATTTTTACCTTGAGAATCCATTAAAAGCAAAAGAGATTAGAGATGAGAAATAGCTTTTATTTCCAACCAAGAAAGTTCTCTCTATTCCGTCTAAATTCTCTTTGTAAACCGGCCAATTCTTTTCTTAGCTCATCTCTTTCTTTAGGTTACCTTACCAATTCAGCTACAAGCAACCACATGACAGTTTTAACATTTGCCTGGAAATCATCTTGATCAACTCCAAGAGTGCATTAGGAACAGTTTTTATCTTCCAAATTACCAAAGGCCACATTTTAACACCTGTTGTGCTCCTGTATAACAAAGGTCATGTTTCCAGCCTCCACCTACCATCTTATTGTAAAATCAAAACAACATATGAGGATTTTGTTTTGGCAACATTCTACTTATAGGTAATAATTTCTGTATCATTTAGATAATGCTGCATAACCAAGCACCCCATAACTTCGTGATTTAAAACAGCAATGACTTATTACTTCCAAAATCTAAGTATGGCTGGGCATTTCAGCCAATCCAGTCAAAGCTCCACTGAACATATCTGGAATCACTCATGCATCTGCAGTCAGCTGGTGAGTCAGCTGGAAACTGGCTGGGCTGTGATGGCTCCACCTGGGACATCTCAGGTCCCCTCCACTGCACATGCCCTTCATATCCTTTGAGAGGCTAGCATGGGCTTGTTCTCACGGGGGTGGCTGGATTATAGACAGAGTGGAAATATGCAAGGCTTCTTGAGAACTAGACTCAGCACTCCGTTCTGCTGTTTTCTATTACGCAAAGCAAGTCAAGCAACAGGTAGCAACAGGCAAAGTCAGTCCATATAAAAAATATGAAGATTCTACCTGTTGCTAGAAAAACCTGAAAAGTCACAATATAAAGCATTTGGATATAAGGGAGGGAGTGTTATTTTGCAATCTTTATGGCAGATGTGAAGCACCCCAGGACAGAAAGAATGGAGAAATCACAGCATTCCCCACTGGGCTAAAGACATGGCATTCAGACAGTCCCTCCACTCTCACTCCCTTCCCCAGCCCTCTGCTTAAGGAGATGTGGGATAGAGATGGGAGGAAGGACATGGGGGTTTATGAGACACTATGTTGGCAATGATGGAGAATGGCAATACAGATTCAAAGCCGGTAGAAAGTAACCCCAATTTTGGTGTTTTGTTTTAAACAATATATTTTATTGACATTTCTTAGACACTAATTGTGGGGTACGGTTTTCCATTCTGAGGCAAAAGGAATATTCCCATTCCTATTATTATGGTGTTATTCTATGATTTAACCTAACTGGGTTGATAGAGCTGTAATTTATTGTTATTTATCAGATAGACCTTTGGAAGGGATAAGGACTGTAACTCAAGAACACACCATTGGGAAGTGGTGAAGTTTGCAACTAACTCAAGTCTTCTGATTGCAAGTCAGTGGCTCCATAATTTCTTCATTCAAAGGGTTTGTGCCTGGCAGGCAGGTTAGAAGAAGGAACTAGCAGACTTTTCTGAAAGCTGCATTTGCACAGCATTTAATGTAAGACTGAAAAAAACTCAGTTGTTCTCCTAAAAAAAAGGGGGGGGGGTGGCAGAGGTGCTGATGGAAATAATGAAAGTTAACCATCATCGCGGTGCAATATAATCTAATACTTGGTGGTACTTTCGATCTAAAGCTACAGCTTTTTTCACTATGTTGCCTTGCCTCTTGTAGTGAGTGGGTAGTATTGTGTCTCCCAAAAACTGTTTGTGCCTCCAAAAATGTCCTAGCCCTTTGTACCTGAGAATGTGACCTTATTTGGAAATAGGGTCTTTTAGATCTATTCAAGTTAAGATGAGATCATACTGAATAAGGGTGGGCACTAAATCCAATGACTAGTGTCTTTATAAGAAGGAAATTTGGACTCAGATACATAGGAAATAACACCATCTGACAGTGGAGGCAGAGATTGGAGCAAAATGTCTACGAGCCTAGCCAGAAATGCCAAGGATTTCCAGCAACTACTAGAAGTTACGAGGAAGCAGAAAGGATCATCCTCTAGAGCTTTCAGAGAAAACATGGCCCTGCTGATACATTGATTTTGGTCTTCCAGCCTTCAGAACTGCAAGAGAACTGTGTGTTTTAAGCAACCAAATTTTTGGAAATGCATTATAGCCCCTTAGGATATACCTTTCAATTTCATCCAAATTGTTACTGTAAGAGAGGTGAACCTTTTACCTCTACCCTCTACCCTCTTAGAGTCCCAGCTGGGCATGAGAATTAAATTGATATAAGATAGATTAACAGAAGAGAAGCATGTAACTTTTACATGATAGAAGGAAATGAAAACATAAAGAAGTGTCAAAACCAAAATGCTTTTATATTAGGTACAATTACAAAGAGATGTAATTGTAGTAAAGCGACTAAATAATGTGGTGAGGCTAGAGGAAGAAAAGAATTATTTTAATAATATCTGTTTGTACAGAATTCTCCCAGCTATGACTCCCCATTGAAGAATATTTTTCTTCTCTGGGTCCAGGAAGGGCATCTGTGACATGAGAATTTTAATCTTCTGTTTTCAGGAAGAAAGAGATTAGAATGTCCTTCTTGCATCTGCTGTTTTTCAAGTGCATTAACTCAAAATAATCCTTATACAGAAGTGGTCAATTTTGAGATGTATATTCGGCTACGCTTCATTACAAATGTGTTGACCTAGTCCACACCACTGTATAATCTAATGAAGGGAAAAAAGATTGCAGACAAGTTAACATTTCCTATTTCTTAAATTGAGGAAGAGAGGAGTCCGAGGGAATAAAGAACTGTCACTTTAAAATATTATTTTTTCTCTCCACTTCTCACAAGGTCAGCCTCCCTACCTAAAACAGCCACTTGAAGCTAATCTCAAAGCTTCCAGTACAATTTTATTTGACCTTTAGTTAAAGACCACCTCTACCAGGCAACTGACTTTGTTCCATCCCCTTGGGCTGTTGCAGAAGTCAGATTTCACAGTGTTCCTTTCATTGTTCTGCTTGGAAACCTAAAACCTGTTCATCCTAAAAGAAACCAACCTGAAAGTGCCAACTGAGGCAATAACAAAACACATATTTCATATTTTTGAGAAAAAATATGCAGGGAAGAAAAATGAAGAGAATAAAATAATCTGTTTATCTGAAAACTATGTTTTTCTATGCTGAGCACTCTGTTTATAGAGCCAATACGTCATGTCCACCAATAAGTGGAAGTGAAGCATGTTTGTTCCACACATTGTTTGACACGGAAAGTGACTTATTGGCATTGGGTAATTTAAACTCACATAGTGGTGTCTGGAGTATATTAGCAGCATAGCATGCAAAGACTAGATTGTTCAGCAATTTGCGTACCAGAGAGAAGCAGTCCAAAACAATTTAGGAGAGAGGCAAGGGCAAAAAGTGTGGAGAAGTTGCTTTATGTCAGACAAATATAGCTGCCATTAGGAAGATATTCATTAGCATCAGTTAAATCTAAAAATTTGCCACCCAGTTTGCTAAATCCTAGTTTAAATGGCAGAGTTACAGGTAATGACATGGTAATATTGATCTACCACATACTCAGCACTGATGCTGCCTCAGATAATCCACTGGATTCATTCTTCCTATTTTTCCCTACCTTCTCCATAACAAACAACATCTGAAGGGACACACACACACACATACACACACACACACACTCATGCATATTTATTGCTATGAAAAACAGAATGTATTGGAATTAAAAGTATTTGCTCTGGAGTTAGACTACCTATATTTGAATCCCAGGTTTACCATTTACTGCTGTGCAAACTGTATCTATGGAATAGAGATTATATAGCTCATATATCATATGTACTATTGTGACAAGTATTATAAAGGATAATACATGTAAAATGCAGCCCGAGACACCAAATAAATAGTCTATAAATGTCAGATATCATCATCTTCTTCATCACTATCATTATACACACTCATAGGATTGGTTATCAATGTACATCTGTATGACTGGAAGTCTCTACAGGTTTGTACATGAACTTAGGGGTCTAAGGCTTACCAAAGGTTTGGACTTCAGAAAATTATGTTAATTTTTCCTTTAGAAAATATTGTGAAATAAAACTCAGGAAAATATCTGCAAGTTTAAACTTAATCAAATGGTCAGCTAATTAATAGAGAAAAATATGTTCAATATTAACCAATCTTGTCAGCTAGTCCACCTAGATAAAACAGCGTTGTCTTATCTGCTCATTTATAGACCAGTTGAATCATGCCATAAAGGATGAGTTAACATGATTAAAGGCAAGAAGCAACTAAAGCAAAAGGTATTGAGGGAAGGTAACAAGTAGTTCCACTTGTCTAGCTCAACAGATTGTAACGTAAAGCACTCTGGACCTCAGACAAATCCCAACTTCTACTACCCAGCATGCAATAGGAACATCGAACATTTTCTTTGGGCCTAAATGTTGGGTTGATTGGTTTTCATATCAGCTATAAAGCAAAGGTTTGTGTGATATGAAATAAGGAACTGCGTGTGAAAACTCTAAGATTTTTCAAAACTGGAAAAAAATAATATAATTTATTATTAAACCCATCAGAGATATTTTTAATATGAGGTTAAAAAAGTAAAACTAGAAATACTAGTCCAGAGAAGTTAGACTTTCCACTCTAGCTTAGGAAAAGCCAATAAGGAAACTTTAAGTGAGATAATCAAAGTGATGTAGGTTTTTTGTTGTTGTTGTTGTTGTTTTTGAGACAGAATCTAGCTCTATCGCCAGACTGGAGTGCAGTGGCATGACCTCTGCTCACTTCAATCTCCGCCTCCCAGGTTCAAGCAATTCCCCTGCCTCAACCTCCCGAGTAGCTGAGACTACAGGCACACACCACCACGCCCGGCTAATTTTCATGTATTTTAGTAGAGATGGGGTTTTGCCATGTTGGCCAGAATGGTCTGGATCTCCTGACCTCGTGATCCACCCGCCTCAGCCTCCCAAAGTGCTGGGATTACAGAAGTGAGCCATCATGCCCAGCCCAAAGTGATGTTTTAATGGGTTGTTCTTGCAGCCATGTATGGCCTTCTTTTGACTGGGTCATGTTTTCCTTCTTGCAAGTCAGATAAGATAGCAAATAAAGACAATCTACACAATATGTTCTTGCTCCTTAGAATTTTCTATAGAAAATATAGATTAAAAAACTACTTGTGACATTTACGAGCAGGGTTTCCTGGCTGTCAATCAGCCTTCTGGTGCCATAAATCAAGATACTTACAAGAAGATGGTCTTAAAAACTAGTCAGAAATGGGTATTTTTAATGTCACAGTGCTTGGTTATATTTTTAGAGAGACTTTTTTTGGTGTTGTTGATATAAGTGTACTACATTTCACTTCTACCTATGGAGTAGGTCCTATTAGTGTTCAAAATATTTGCTGCCCCTCCCTGTTGGGGTTGATTGTACCTTCTCTCTCCATTGCTATTAAGCTTGTCTCTGCAAGTTTCTTTGAGCAATAAGATACGAACAATAGTGACATGTGCCACTTCCAAATAGAAGCTATAAAAGCCTTCACATAGTCCCACCATCTCTGACTGCCATGGAAAAATGAAATATTAAAAGCTCCCACGCTCTTAGAAAAAAACTTTATGGAAGGCATGTAACAAGTAAACACCAGAACTCTCTAAACCTATCTAAACAATCAATGATGGATCTATAGCCATGGTAATAGTAATGATCAGAACTGCTCAAGAACATCAGCCAATCAGTGACAACCTCTTACTTCTAAAAGTCATCGATTCAAGAATGGATTTATAAAAGAAAGATTCCCTGAATGTCAATTAATCAATAACCGTATCACCCTAGTAACTATGCTTCTACAGATGATGTCAGCACACTCCCATACTACAAATCTGCCAATCCCCAAACTCCAGTCTTTCCAAAAGCCCTATAAAGGATCAGTTATCTGCTTTGCTTAAGTGTATTCTTGATTCACATAGCTTTCCCTCCCTTAAATAAGCAATAAATTCAGCCTTAAGGTTCTTATTTCAAATACTGAGTGGTGGTCTTACCTTTTGACACGTGAAATAAAAAATGACCAGATAGGGCCTACTCTGCCTGTCTGAGTCCTCATTGAAGAGAATGTGGCACAGAGCCATGGCTGGCCCTCAGTGAACAAGTAACTTCAGTAAGACACAACTGTTGTTTGTGCAAGCCACTGAGATTTTCACGTAGTTTGTTACCACAGAATAATGTACACTATGCTGAATTATAAAGACTGTAAGTCTAAGTTATAAAATTACATAAGAAAACAGGCAGTTATAATTTATGTCCCACTCCTGAGTTTTCCACTTGTGAGATCAGACTTATCTTCCTCATTTAATATAATTATTAAGTTTTCACAATTTCAACACAGCATTTATTTTAAAGGGTTCATTTTATTATTTCATTTAAAAATTATTTTTCCTGTAAACTATATGATTTTCAAAGATTTCTCCTCTGCGAAACAACTTCACCAAAACAATAACAACACTATGCATAAAAAATATAAAACAGTATAAAAATATAGCAATAAAAGAAATAATACATTATCCAGCCATAAATGTTCAATTTGAAGCAATTTCCCCCCAAGATTCTATATCTAGTTTTAAAATCAAAACAAATAAGGAAGTTAAATTTGTCTTTAAAACATGTTAAATTTTACTAGAAGTATCTATTACAAAGAGAAGTAGTATGCCTGTAGTTATGTTTCAGTTGATACATGATTATTTTCAAATTTTGTTATGTGGTTAGAACTCATGGAATCCATTTTGAAGGGCAGATAATCATAATAATTCAGTTATCATGGACACCTATTAATTCATATAACAAATATATAGTGATAATATATGTAAACTACAGGATTCAATGCAGTTAGTGTTCTAAAATAAATAAGACACAGAAATTGCTTTCAAGTTCTAAAAGTGAAAAAAGTCTAAAAGTAAAAAAAGAAAGTCTAAAAGTTTAAAAAAGGAAATTTAATTTATACTCCTAATAAAATGAGAGTATAATCAATGGCATCAGAAAGACGTACATAAAATGATATGTGAGAACTGAGGGATAAGAAATTACAATTGAGGAAAATCAGAGAAAGTTTATGGAGGAGGTACCTTTAAACAGGCCTTGAAAGATCAGTAGGAAATACACATAGGAGCCTGTCTTCATACAAGCAAGGCAGGACTACCCATCTCTTCAGTGTGACCCTGATCTAGACATTACTTTTAATGGTAAAAACCACAATTACTTTTGCACCAGCCTATAGCAAGGCAGAGCTGTTCTCTCAGTAACATGATTCACCATTTTCGTGATGTGTATCATTAATACTCTCTGAGATTTGGCAGGAGGTGAGGGGAGAGTTATGTTTTAAGATCTGCTCTGCAGGTTTATCCACTCACTTAGGCAGCATAATTTAACCCAGCTACTCTTTCTAACAAATTTTAGCGAAGTAGAGATTTCAAAGCATACAGGTCATTAGAAATTAATTCAGGGTCTATACATTCCTTAGAATTGTTGGCCTATGAAGGCCTAGCCTTGTCAATCCTTGAGTCAGAATCTTCCTCAAAGTGGACTACCTTTCTGTATTTTATTTCTTCTATATGGGTCAGAGCTTTAATCCAAAGCACTGAACCCCAGCCAGGGATTAATAGTGGTGAAAATTGTTAGTTAACTAGACTTGATGGCGCAGCCAACTGATAAGGCATGATTATAGGCCTCATAATTCACTGGGAAAAATTCATTAGTCAACATTTTTACCGACACTCCCTTCCTAGTAATAGTCAAAGCACATTTCTACAGCCCTTTCCGACCATTACTTTTCTCACTTGAGAAATTCCAGGATGAAGGGATTAAAAGAAATGTAAATTCTTCACTTCATATCTCACCTACAAAAGTGGGCAGCAACATGATTTGGGGAAATTTCCTGAAGCCATGATGAAATTTATAGCAGAACAAAAGCCACCTGGATCTACTATTTATTTTGCAAAGCAAAGTAAAACCTTTTTTAAAAACTCATATTCAATTTTATTAAGCAATATTAAAAAGCAATAGAGCTTTCAGGACACACAGGAATATAGTGCACATATCATTTATATGCAGTTGTGCATAAATCATTCTTTTTTTAGAGGAATGGAATCAGAACTTCATGGCACTTGCAGAAAATACCCACTTAATTTTCAAGAAGAACTCTGTAAAAGAATGCTTATCAACTTCTCCAGAATAAAAATTGGGCCTAAATATAAAGACTTTGCCATTATATGAACACTCTTCAACGCTTTGACTCAGTGAAGTTAATATCATTGCCACCATTCTTAAAATAAGTGGAATAATGGGCATATTCTGGGCGGGGGGAAAAAATAGTAATTAACTGTCAGAGTCCATGAATGTGAATGGAACTAAAGTCTCAATGTTCAAATTTTTTTTTTTAATTGCCTGGCTTAAAAATTCAATGTAATCAGCAGGTACTTTCCAAAAAGAGACAAAAGCAGTCTGTCAACTTTCTATATCAACCATACTAGGGGTCCAAACTAGGTTAAAAAAAAAAAAAAAAAAGGACTTAGCAGTGATTCAAAAGACCTTGGCCTCAGTCTCAAATACATTAGATACAACAGCTTAGTAGTTGATATGAAAAGGTCACTTTCTGTTTCTCACTTTCCTCACCTGAAAATGGCATTCAAATAGTCATCCTGGAGTTGTTCAAGCATCGAATTTAAAAATATATAGGCCGGACGCAGTGGCTCACACCTGTAATCCCAGCACTTTGAGAGGCTGAGGTGGGGGATCACCTGAGGTCAGGAGTTCGAGACCAGCCTAGCCAACGTGGCAAAAACCTGTCTCTACCAAAAATATAAAACTTAGCCGTGCGTGGTGGCATGTGCCTGTAATCCCAGCTACCCAGGAGGCTGAGGCAGGAGAATCGCTGGAATCCAGGGGGCAGAGGCTGCAGTGAGCTGAGACTGATTGCACCACTGTACTCCCGCCTGGGCAACAAAGCAAGACTCCGTCTCAAAAAAAGAAAGGAAGGAAGGAAGGAAAAGAAAGAGAAAGAAGGAAAGAAAGAAAGAAAGAAGAAAGAAAGAAAAAAATATATATAGACACTCTGTAAACTGTAAAATGTAAGAGGTCATGATTGCCACACTTTTATAAAGTCTTTACAACCTTGAGTTCCTGTAAACAAAGCTTCTCAGTTGACCCCGTGGATATTTTACTTCTAGACCACCTTGGCATTGACTTTCTTTGTACTGCTAGATATGTCCCTACTCTCTCTTTTTCCTGCCTGTGAAACTGAGTGGATCTCCACTAGTGACAAATATTTGTGAACTACATAAATGTTTCAAAAGTTCTCTGAGAGACTCAGAGCAAAAAGCAGCCTGCAAATTCAAAGTGCTAGTTAGATTTTCATGAGACTAAAGTATTACCACATCTCTCTGGAATTTGCAGGGCTTTTCTATCCTTAGGACGTAAACAGAATAAATTGAATAAGGGTTACTGGGTCCTTGAGAGCAGTTACAAACAGCCATCTAAGCACACAGACTGGGGTCAAAGCTGGATACAGAATCTCAGAATTCCATTATGACACTGTTGGATGAGGCTGTTTTTCCTGCATACATAATGAATATATTATCTCAGGCTTTCCAACTGTTTTGAAACTAGACATCCGACATTTAAACTTGGGAGTAAGCAATTACTGAAAAAATGACAATCTGCACCAATGAAAAAAGTTTAGAATATTTCTTTCTTCAGCTGGGTACATTTAACTGTGTGAGAAGAGGAACTAATCTATGTTTCAATTAGTTCCCTGTGATTCCAGCAAGGTTCGATGGATTAATCAAATTCTGGCTTTTGGGGGGAAGGATTTACTTAAAATCAGATTGATCTGTTGTTCTCATATTATCACTGGTAAATCTATATTTACTCTGCTTTAGGGCTTCTGAAGAGTAATAAATTGTCACCACTCCTGCAGTCTGCCTGAGTCTCAAGTCACACTTGAAATGAGTTTAATATTTAGAGCCCCTTTCAAAAGTACTGTTGCTTGCAGACACTCAGTCGTAAACTTTCCAACAACAACAACAACAACAAAAAACACGACAGTAGAGGCAAGATTTCATGAAGGCAGAATCAGACTGTAAATTTTCTTCCTGACTTTTGGAGACAAGGAAGACGGTTTCACCAAGCAAAAGCAAAATTCAAATGAAAAGAGGGTGAGATGTGAATGTCGAGTGTGCATGTGCATGGTGGCAGCTGAGGGGGGGTGGGCATCTAATTGCATTCTGCAGGAGTATTTCCATCTACGAATCATTTCCCTTTAGTGAGGATATTCTTCCTAGGCTCTGCCTTTCCCTTCATTTGATAGACACTGACAGTGGCCTCTCCTGTTCAAAATGCACTCTGCAGGTGTTGCTCGGAAAGGGATGCACATCACTCAGTTTCCTTATCATCTCCAGGGACTGTTGTTCTTTGTCCCTTATGGGACAAAGGCTCTGATAAAACTTCAAGGCTCTGATGTTGAAATACGATTCCTGAATTTAAAGACCATCACTGCTGCTCTTCCTGCCAGAGAGCTAGACTGCTAATTTGATGCACAGGTGCACCTTTTGGACTACAAGGGGTTAACCCAGTCTGCCAGCCAAGCCAGGAGAAAAGGAGCTGACTCCCAGATGCCACTGCCAGTAAAATTAATCCTGGAGCTTAGCATCTGGATGCTTCACCTGCCAGGTGGGTCCCAGTAGGTCTTTTTCATTGCTGGGCCAGATTAAAAGAGAATGATAAGCAGAAGTGGTTCCACACCCATCAGTGACAAGAAGGAAAAAAGCAAAAAACATCCTTCACTGAGAAGGAACCTCCCGACTGCCTCCAGGTATTAATGCCCTGAAAACAGTGGACAGGGTACCCCATGCTATGTCCAGACACCACCTGACCAGTCTGCCTGCTGGAAAAAAGACTCAGTGAACATCCGAAGCCACAGGGTCGGGCACACTGAGCAAGTCCAAGCTACCTTCAGGGTGCCACCTGTCAAGTTTTCACCGGAGCAGACAGGATTTTCAAATGTGTTCTTTGGTTTCAGGCTGCTGGTAACATTTGTCAGGACACTTTTTTTTTCCTGCCTTGTTTGTTTTGAACTTAACAGAAAATCAAACTTTCCCAAATCCATGTGCTTCCTTGATCTTCTAGTCTTAAGAAATTCTTTAAGCTCCAGGCTTCCTCGTCTTCACAGGTCCTCAGTTTTTTATTAAAAAAAAAAAAAAACTGGTATTTTTAACATGTTGTTTTAAAAATTAGAAATACAGTTACATTATTGGGGTATTGCCCAGAGCTGGAAAACAGTGCATTCCACCTATCTAGATGAATCCCATAGGGGAGCAAAGGGCTGGAAAAGCAGGAGAGAGAGCCAGAGGTACAGACCTGATTTGCTGGGCAAGAACCTCAAAGAAATAATGAGGTCCCAGGAGAGGTGGAGCTCTGATGTAGGGAATTGAATCCTCTTCCAAAGCTTTCATAAGATGTGTTTTTCTTTCTATTGCCAGATAAAGGTCTGTGTGGGGTAGAGGGGAAGAAAGAAGGAAGGGAGTGGAAGTATTTGATAAAAAATGGAGGGGAATGGTGCAATGCTTTGCTTAGGTTTCAGGTAAGGTTTCCTTGAAAAGTACTATGAGCAATTTAAACAGTGAAAGTGTCTGGGAATTAAAGAATAAACCAGGACAGAGACATGCATTTCAAGGGCAGTTATCAGCGATAAAAAGGGGGTTGCAAAGTAGCACTTTATAAATTTGATCTCTGAATATGAAGCCACATTTTCTAAGTCTATGAACTAATATTTTACACATAGAATATCTAAAAGCTAATGTAAATTTTTTGAATCTGAGTGTGTGTATCCTCTGAAAAGAAGAGCTGCCAAGCCAAATCTCAAGTTTTAGATTCACTCCTTATAGCAAGACAAAATAATTATTTCTAAATGTGAAAGTCAAAATTTTTCTTAAGCTGGGTGAATCTAAGCATGGTTAGTTGACTCTTTTATGGAGATGACTATTTTTTAAAATCCACCTATTCTATAAGGAAATGATACCCTCTTCAACTTTCCCCCTGCTCACTGCTCTACGTGATTTCTTATCATTTTGGAAAAAATTTACCGCAGTTTTCCTAGGACAATCCCAGGTGGTCCTTGTTATCCTGATGAAATTATTAACTCACCCTTTTTTATTCTCATGAGTGTCCTAGTTTGGATGATAAATCACATTGCTTTCCTACTAGAGAGGACTGCAAAGTTCTGATGTACACAGGGCAAGGCCAGTGGGTCAGGAGACCAGGAGCTGCGGAAACCACAGCCCTAGGATGAAGCAGGTACCCCTGGGTAGGGCCCACGAGGAAGTGAAGGAAGCGCCCCAACTGAGTTCCACCAGAGCTAGTGAGTCAGTGTACCTTCACTCCTATTATAACACTTTGTGGGGTTTTCTTTTGTTTTTGTTTTCGAGACAGGGTTTCCCTCTGTCGCCCAGGCTGGAGTGTGAGTGGCCAGATCTCAGCTCACTGAAGCCTCAACTTCCTGAGATCAGGTGATCCTCTCACCTCAGCCTCCTGAGTAGTTGCGGCTACAGGCACGGACCACCACTCCTGGCTAATTTTTTTTTTTGTATTTTTTGTGTAAAAATGGGTTTCACATGTTGCCCAGGCTGGGCACAAACTCCTGGGCTCAAAGGGTCCTCCCACTTCTGCCTCCCAAAGTGCTGGGATTACAGGCATGAGCGACCGTGTCCAGCCAACACTTTTTATCTAATAATGGCTAGTGAAATGCTCAGAGTCCCCTCAACTAAATTAGGCAGAATTGAACAAATGACCAGTGCCCACCTTGGGGCCTGCTGGGTGAAGAGGGAAAAAACACCGAAAAGTCAGGGCTGTGCCTACAACAATAACCAGTGAAAGCTCAGCACAAGAGAAGGGAACAAGAGTCGATTCCTAATTCCTATAGCCTTTCCACTGTGAGCACACTCCCTTAGCTGCCAGCCTGAGAGCCTCTGGAATGTGTTTTATTAAAGAGTAAACAAAAAAATTAGTAGCTTGTTTTTACTGAATTTACTATATTGGTAAATTTTCTCATACCCCTACCAAAAGAAATCTAAATGCTCAAGATAAAAGGAATGGGCATTCTATAAAAGATATGTCCTTCCGTACCCATTATATTCAAAATGTCTATTTTTTTTAATGGAGTAAATGGAAGAAACAAGAGTAGAAATTTTGCAATGAAAGAAACTTGCGGGGGGAGGAGCCAAAATGGCCAAATAGGAACAGCTCCGGTCTACAGCTCCCAGTGTGAGCGACCAGAAGACGGGTGATTTCTGCATTTCCATCTGAGGTACTGGGTTAATCTCACTAGGGAGTGCCAGACAGTGGGCGCAGGACAGCCGAAGCAGGGCGATGCATTGCCTCACTCGGGAAGCGCAAGGGGTCAGGGAGTTCCCTTTCCTGGTCAAGGAAAGCGGTGACAGACTGCACCTGGAAAATCAGGCCACTCCCACCTGAATACTGCGCTTTTCTGAGGGGCTTAGGAAACGGCGCACCAGGAGATTATATCCCGCACCTGGCTCGGAGGGTCCTACTCCCACGGAGTCTCGCTGATTGCTAGCACAGCAGTCTGAGATCAAACTGCAAGGCGGCAGTGAGGCTGGGGGAGGGGCACCCGCCATTGCCCAGGTTCACTTAGGTAAACAAAGCAGCCAGGAAGCTTGAACTGGGTGGAGCCCACCACAGCTCAAGGAGGCACTGCCTGCCTCTGTAGGCTCCACCTCTGGGGGCAGGGCACAGACAAACAAAAAGAGCAGTAACCTCTGCAGACTTAAATGTCCCTGTCTGACAGATTTGAGGAGAGCAGTGGTTCTCCCAGCACACACTGGAGATCTGAGAACAGGCAGACTGCCTCCTCAAGTGGGTCCCTGACCCCTGACCTGACTAACTGGGAGGCACCCCCCAGTAGGGGCAGACTGACACCTCACACGGCCGGGTACTCCTCTGAGACAAAACTTCCAGAGGAACAATCAGACAGCAGCATTCGCAGATCACGAAAATCCACGGTTCTGCAGACACCGCTGCTGATACCCAGGCAAACAGGGTCCGGAGTGGACCTCTAGCAAACTCCAACAGACCTGCAGCTGAGGGTCCTGTCTGTTAGAAGGAAAACTAACAAACAGAAAGGACATCCATACCAAAAACCCATCTGTACAACACCATCATCAAAGACCAAAAGTAGATAAAACCACAAAGATGGGGAAAAAACAGAGCAGAAAAACTGGAAACTCTAAAAAGCAGAGCGCCTCTCCTCCTCCAAAGGAACGCAGTTGCTCACCACTAACGGAACAAAGCTGGATGGAGAATGACTTTGACGAGCTGAGAGAAGAAGCCTTCAGACGATCAAACTACTCTGAGCTACAGGAGGAAATTCAAACCAAAGGCAAAGAAGTTGAAAACTTTAAAAAAACTTTAGAAGAATGTATAACTAGAATAACCAATACAGAGAAGTGCTTAAAGGAGCTGATGGAGCTGAAAGCCAAGGCTCAAGAACTACGTGAAGAATGCAGAAGCCTCAGGAGCCAATGCGACCAACTGGAAGAAAGGGTATCAGTGATGGAAGATGAAATGAATGAAATGAAGCGAGAAGGGAAGTTTAGAGAAAAAAGAATAAAAAGAAATGAGCAAAGCCTCCAAGAAATGTGGGACTATGTGAAAAGACCAAATCTACGTCTGATTGGTGTACCTGAAAGTGACGGGGAGAATGGAAACAAGTTGGAAAACACTCTGCAGGATATTATCCAGGAGAACTTCCCCAATCTAGCAAGGGAGGCCAACATTCAGATTCAGGAAATACAGAGAACACCACAAAGATACTCCTTGAGAAGAGCAACTCCAAGACACATAATTGTCAGATTCACCAAAGTTGAAATGAAGGAAAAAATGTTAAGGGCAGCCAGAGAGAAAGGTCGGGTTACCCACAAAGGGAAACCCATCAGACTAACAGCAGAACTCTTGGCAGAAACTCTACAAGCCAGAAGAGAATGGGGGCCAATATTCAACATTCTTAAAGAAAAGAATTTTCAACCCAGAATTTCATATCCAGCCAAACTAACCTTCATAAGTCAAGGAGAAATAAAATACTTTACAGACAAGCAAATGTTGAGAGATTTTGTCACCATCAGGCCTGCCCTAAAAGAGCTCCTGAAGGAAGCACTAAATATGGAAAGGCACAACTGGTACCAGCCACTGCAAAATCATGCCAAAATGTAAAGACCATCGAGACTAGGAAGAAACTGCATCAACTAACGGGCAAAATAACCAGCTAACATCATAATGACAGGATCAAATTCACACATAACAGTATTAACTTTAAATGTAAATGGACTAAATGCTCCAATTAAAAGACACAGACTGGCAAATTGGATAAAGAGTCAACACCCATCAGTGTGCTGTATTCAGGAAACCCATCTCACGTGCAGAGACACACATAGGCTCAAAATAAAGGGATGGAGGAAGATCTACCAAGCAAATGGAAAACAAAAAAAGGCAGGGGTTGCAATCCTAGTCTCTGATAAAACAGACTTTAAACCAACAAAGATCAAAAGAGACAAAGAAGGCCATTACATAATGGTAAAGGGATTAATTCAACAAGAAGAGCTAACTATCCTAAATATATATGCACCCAATACAGGAGCACCCAGATTCATAAAGCAAGTCCTGAGTGACCTACAAAGAGACTTAGACTCCCACACAATAATAATGAGAGACTTTAACACCCCACTGTCAACATTAGACAGATCAACGAGACAGAAAGTTAACCAAGATACCCAGGAATTGAACTCAGCTCTGCACCAAGCGGACCTAATAGACATCCACAGAACTCTCCACCCCAAATCAACAGAATATACATTTTTTTCAGCACCACACCACACCTATTCCAAAACTGACCACATACTTGGAAGTAAAGCTCTCCTCAGCAAATGTAAAAGAACAGAAATTATAACAAACTGTCTCTCAGACCACAGTGCAATCAAACTAGAACTCAGGATTAAGAAACTCACTCAAAACCGCTCAACTACATGGAAACTGAACAACCTGCTCCTGAATGACTACTGGGTACATAACGAAATGAAGGCAGAAATAAAGATGTTCTTTGAAACCAATGAGAACAAAGACACACTATACCAGAATCTCTGGGATGCATTCAAAGCAGTGTGTAGAGGGAAATTTATAGCACTAAATGCCCACAAGAGAAAGCAGGAAAGATCCAAAATTGACACCCTAACATCACAATTAAAAGAACTAGAAAAGCAAGAGCAAACACATTCAAAAGCTAGCAGAAGGCAAGAAATAACTAAAATCAGAGCAGAACTGAAGGAAATAGAGACAAAAAAAAAAACACTTCAAAAAATTAATGAATCCAGGAGCTGGTTTTTTGAAAGGATCAACAAAACTGATAGACCGCTAGCAAGACTAATAAAGAAAAAAAGAGAGAAGAATCAAATAGATGCAATAAAAAATGATAAAGGGGATATCACCACTGATCCCACAGAAATACAAACTACCATCAGAGAATACTACAAACACCTCTACACAAATAAACTAGAAAATCCAGAAGAAATGGATAAATTCCTCGACACATACACTCTTCCAAGACTAAACCAGGAAGAAGTTGAATCTCTGAATAGACCAATAACAGGAGCTGAAATTGTGTCAATAATCAATAGCTTACCAACCAAAAAGAGTCCAGGCCCAGATGGATTCACAGCCGATTCCTACCAGAGGTACAAGGAGGAACTGGTACCATTCCTTCTGAAACTATTCCAATCAATAGAAAAAGAGGGAATCCCCTCTAACTCATTTTATGAGGCCAGCATCATCCTGATACCAAAGCCGGGCAGAGACACAACAGAAAAAGAGAATTTTACACCAATATCCTCGATGAACACTGATGCAAAAATCCTCAATAAAATACTGGCAAACCGAATCCAGCAGCACATCAAAGAGCTTATCCACCATGATCAAGTGGGCTTCATCCCTGGGATGCAAGGCTGGTTCAATATACGCAAATCAATAAATGTAATCCAGCATATAAACAGAACCAAAGACAAAAACCACATGATTATCTCAATAGATGCAGAAAAGGCCTTTGACAAAATTCAACAACCCTTCATGCTAAAAGCTCTCAATAAATTAGGTATCGATGGGACGTATCTCAAAATAATAAGACCTATCTATGACAAACCCACAGCCAATATCATACTGAATGGGCAAAAACTGGAAGCACTCCCTTTGAAAACTGACAGAAGACAGGGATGCCCTCTCTCACCACTCCTATTCAACATAGTGTTGGAAGTTCTGGCCAGGGCAATTAGGCAGGAGAAGGAAATAAAGGGTATTCAATTAGGAAAAGAGGAAGTCAAATTGTCCCTGTTTGCAGATGACATGACTGTATATCCAGAAAACCCCATTGTCTCAACCCAAAATCTCCTTAAGCTGATAAGCAACTTCAGCAAAGTCTCAGGATACAAAATCAATGGACAAAAATCACAAGTATTCTTATACACCAATAACAGACAAACAGAGAGCCAAATCATGAGTGAACTCCCATTCACAATTGCTTCAAAGAGAATAAAATACTTAGGAATCCAACTTACAAGGGACGTGAAGGACCTCTTCAAGGAGAACTATAAACCACTGCTCAAGGAAATAAAAGAGGATACAAACAAATGGAAGAACATTCCATGCTCATGGGTAGGAAGAATCAATATCGTGAAAATGGCCATACTGCCCAAGGTAATTTATAGGTTCAATGCCATCCCCATCAAGCTACCAATGACTTTCTTCACAGAATTGGAAAAAACTACCTTAAAGTTCATATGGAACCAAAAAAGAGCCCGCATCACCAAGTCAATCCTAAGCCAAAATAACAAAGCTGGAGGCATCACGCTACCTGACTTCAAACTATACTACAAGGCTACAGTAATCAAAACAGCATGGTACTGGTACCAAAACAGAGATATAGATCAATGGAACAGAACAGAGCCCTCAGAAATAACACTGCATATCTACAACTATCTGATCTTTGACAAACCTTAGAAAAACAAGCAATGGGGAAAGGATTCCCTATTTAATAAATGGTGCTGGGAAAACTGGCTAGCCATATGGAGAAAGCTGAAACTGGATCCCTTCCTTACACCTTATACAAAAATTAATTCAAGATGGATTAAAGACTTAAACATTAGACCTAAAACCATAAAAACTCTAGAAGAAAACCTAGGCATTACCATTCAGGACATAGGCATGGGCAAGGACTTCATGTCTAAAACACCAAAAGCAATGGCAACAAAAGCCAAAATTGACAAATGGGATCTAATTAAACTGAAGAGCTTCTGCACAGCAAAAGAAACTACCATCAGAGCGAACAGGCAACCTACAAAATGGGAGAAAATTTTCACAACCTACTCGTCTGACAAAGGGCTAATATCCAGAATCTACAATGAGCTCAAACAAATTTACAAGAAAAAAACAAACAACCCCATCAAAAAGTTGGCAAAGGATATGAACAGACACTTCTCAAGAGAAGACATTTATGCAGCCAAAAGACACATGAAAAAATGCTCATCATCACTGGCCATCAGAGAAATGCAAATCAAAACCACAATGAGATACCATCTCACACCAGTTAGAATGGCAATCATTAAAAAGTCAGGAAACAACAGGTGCTGGAGAGGATGTGGAGAAATAGGAACACTTTTACACTGTTGGTGGGACTGTAAACTAGTTCAACCCTTGTGGAAGTCAGTGTGGCGATTCCTCAGGGATCTAGAACTAGAAATTCCATTCGACCCAGCCATCCCATTACTGGGTATATACCCAAAGGACTATAAATCATGCTGCTATAAAGACACATGCACACGTATGTTTATTGCTGCATTATTCACAATAGCAAAGACTTGGAACCAACCCAAATGTCCAACAATGATAGACTGGATTAAGAAAATGTGGCACATATACACCATGGAATACTATGCAGCCATAAAAAATGATGAGTTCACGTCCTTTGTAGGGACATGGATGAAACTGGAAATCATCATTCTTAGTAAACTATCGCAAGAACAAAAAACCAAACACCGCATATTCTCACTCATAGGTGGGAATTGAACAATGAGAACACATGGACACAGGAAGGGGAACATCACACTTCGGGGACTGTTGTGGGGTGGGGGGAGGGGGGAGGGATAGCATTGGGAGATATACCTAATGCTAGATGACAAGTTGGTGGGTGCAGCACACCAGCATGGCACATGTATACATATGTAACTTACCTGCACATTGCGCACATGTACCATAAAACCTAAAGTATAATAATGATAATAATAATAATAATAATAAAAGAAAAAAAAAAAAAAGGAACACTTTTACACTGTTGGTGGGACTGTAAACTAGTTCAACCATTGTGGAAGTCAGTGTGGCGATTCCTCAGGGATCTAGAACTAGAAATACCATTTGACCCAGCCATCCCATTACTGGGTATATGCCCAAAGGACTATAAATCATGCTGCTATAAAGACACATGCACACATATGTTTATTGTGGCACTATTTACAATAGCAAAGACTTGGAACCAACCCAAATGTCCAACAATGATAGACTGGATTAAGAAAATGTGGCACATATATACCATGGAATACTATGCAGCCATAAAAAATGATGAGTTCATGTCCTTTGTAGGGACATGGATGAAATTGGAAATCATCATTCTCAGTAAACTATCGCAAGGACAAAAAACCAAACACCGCATGTTCTCACTACTCATAGATGGGAATTGAACAATGAGAACACATGGACACAGGAAGGGGAACATCACACTCTGGGGACTGTTGTGGGGTGGGGGGAGGGGGGAGGGATAGCATTAGGAGATATACCTAATGCTAAATGACAAGTTAATGGGTGCAGCACACCAGCATGGCACATGTATACATATGTAACTAACCTGCACATTGTGCACATGTACCCTAAAACTTAAAGTATAATAATAATAAAAAATAAAAATAAATTTAAAAAAATTAAAAAAAAGAAAGAAACTTGCTATTTAACATTAATGAGATAAAATACGTACATATTCATTTAAATAATGTATGTTATAATAAATAAGAAATAATTCAAAATAATTTTAGGGCATTTACACTGCTCAATATAAATATAGTTTTTTAAACCTCAATTTAAATATTTCCTTCTGAATTGTATAGGACTTACCTGAAAAGTGGGCTGACAAATCCTAAATATACTCACTTGATCAACAAATATTTATAGTATCTATCATGCACAATGCACTTTTCTTTAAATAGTGATCAAACACATAACATCAGGTATGTTTAAAGCTCGGAGGAAATGTAAAACATACACACATACAAAAGCATGTCACATTAAAATTACATGATGCATAAAGCTTTCTCACACCCTTTATTTCATTTGATTCTATGGACAGCATATTTTACAGGTTAATAAAACAAAATTCAGAGAGGTTAAGGGAGCCATTCAAGATGAGATGGCTAAGAAATTAGCAGAGTTGGAGTCCCATTCTATAGTTTCTAAGCAAGGTTTTTTATTTCTTTATTTTTATTTCAATAGTATTGGGGGAACAGGTGTTTGGTTGCTGGAAAAGTTCTTCAGTGGTTGTTTCTGAGATTTTGGTGCCCCCATCACCCGGGCAGTGTACAGTGTATCAAATGTGTAGTCTTTTATCCTTCACCCCCCTCCCACTGTTCTCCCTGAGTCGCCAAAGTCCATTATATCATTCTGTGCCTTTGTGTTCTAAGCAAAGTTTCTTTGGCAATAATTTTATTTCTTATAGGATGGGCTGCACATGGGAAAGAATATGATATACAATTACAATATGGCAGGAGGCAAAAGAATAAATAAGTATTCTAGTCACAGGCCGTGTTAATTTAGACAAAGTTCTTGAGTTTCTATTTCCTCCTCTGTGAAATAGATTAAATGCTTATGATACTCTGTGACTTATCTCTGTCATAGTATTTCACAATCAAGTACTCTTGAAAACTCAAAAAGAAATGCAAAGTTTTATTCCCACTAGAAATAATCAATGACTCCAAGAGTATTTCTATCTAAACAAGGTGTATTTTCTCAGAAAAATAGGTTGGGAGTGGAGGCTATGTCTACCAGTAGGGCCATACTGGTTGGTAAAATATTGACATATTTCTGAGCTGCTTGATTAACTGGCACTGGCTCTAGTCCCTTAAAAATCCTGGCCTTTTCTCTGAAATCTTCTAGATCTTCCCAGGAATCAGAAACTAAAGGAACAATGCTAGCAAGTTCCTGCTTCGGTGCTAAGGCCAGTACCAACCTTACTAGTACTTGACCTCTGTCCCTGCCTTGTTGGAGACATTCCTGACCAATAAAGAAAAAACTCCGTTTTTCTGTTTGCAGCTTGCTTTCTAATGTAGTCAGAGTCACATGGCCAACATCTGCCTATATTCCTGTGATCAATGTCCATGTGAATATACTACCACTCTTTTTACGCACTGGGTCTTAGTCCATTTTTGTGTTGCTATAAACGGATACTTGAGGCTGGGTAATTTGTAAAAGAAATAAATAAGTTTATTTGGCTCACAGTTCTACAGGCTGTACAAAAAGCATGACATCAGCATCTGCTTCTGATGAGACCCTCAGACTTCTTCCACTCATAGCTGAAGGCAAAGGGGAGTTGGTACGTCCAGAGATTACATAGTGAGAGAGGAGGCGAGAGAGAAAAGGGATACGTGCCAACTCTTTTTAACAACCAGCACTCACAGGAACTAATAGAGCAGGAACTCGCTCATTATTGCAAAGATGACAATAAGCCCTTAATGAAGAATCCACCCCCATGACCCAAACACCTCCCATTAAGCCCCACCTTCAACACTGGGGATCAAACTTCAACATGAAGTTTGGGGGAACAGACATCCAAACTATAGCACATCACAAGATAGTGATTGCAGGAAATGTAAAAGACTGTGGCTAGGATGGAAATTTATCAAAATGTGATGCTTTATCTCCAGGGGCATTAATAAAACAGTAGAGAAGGTCGAAGGCTGAGAGATCTGGGAGCAGTGGGAAGGTTATTGATCATTATTCACTGTTTAGGGCAAAGGAAAAACTAAAGACTGCTTCAATTACCCAGGAATTTACTTCCCAACTCTCAGCAATATAATGCAGTTAGACCAGGAAACAGAGCTCTCCAAAGCCAGGTGAACCTCCCTATATAAAGGACTCCTACATAAAAGACCTCCCTACATAAAAAAACAGGAATTTCAGAGACTCAGAACACCAGCAACACTTGTCTCCAGTTTAAAATCTGAGAATCCACCAAAATCTGTCAAATGGACAATGAAGAGAACCCAAGGGAACTCACCAACCCTGTTAGCAGGCACATGTCATGCAAGAACATACTCTGTTCATCCAAGGACAAGAAAAAGAAAACCAAACAAAAATAAACATGATATTTGTGAAAATAGTCTGCACTTTCAAAAAGAGAGAGAACCTAAGTACTAAAGATGCATAAGAAAAACAAACCTTTGAAAAAGATCTACTATAGGAAATGGTAAAGTAGTAGATTCTTTTTTTACAGGAACTTGAATGAAATTCAAGAAAACATAGACTCTGTAAAATAATATAAGGTTAACATTTAGATAGAAGGGGAACAGACTGGGTCAGGAAAATATAAAAAAGAAGGTAGATTTTTAAAAAGGAAAGATTGTAATGATATAAAATTACAAACAAATTATTTATTTGATATATCTTCATGAAGGGCTAAGAAATCTCACAATATGAAGACTAGCAAGATCTCTGGGACAATATTATAGAAAACTGTCCCTAAGACAACAAACTTAAGAAGCACTTCAAGAATGCAGAAAGAAAGAAGAGAAAAATTATGTTATTAGGGAGGATGAAAATGGGATACAGAAAATAAAGATATAAGAAATGGGTAATTGATTTCCTGGTGGGGGCAGGGCATGGAGAAAAGAACAAATAAGACAATAAATAAAAGAACAACATAAATGAGTAAGGCTTTCCTAATAGAGGAAAATAATATTATGTTTTCATAATAGATTAGAACATGACTAATTTCATAATAGATTAGAACATGACTAATTAGAACATGACTGAAGCTATAAAAAAGAAGCCTAGGAAATTTCTCAAGAAAGTCCTGAGGTCTTAGCTCAAAAGAGCTTACCTTTTTTTCATCATATTCTGGTGAAGTTATGATTTTCCAAAAAAAAAAAAAAAAGAAAAAAGAGGCAAATCATGCATTCCTGAGGCTGGGCCAGGACACTCAGGAGTTCTCTCTCTCAGAAAAAAACTTCTGAGGCAGGCCATGGACTTCTCTAAAGAGTTTAAAGTGTTTAAAGTAAAAAGTTTTTTTGTTTTTTTTGTTTTTTTTAGAAGAATTCTCAAGTATGCTTTTAAAAAGGAAAGGGTTACCACTAAACTCTATGCTCAGCCAAATTTTCATTCAAATAATAAGAAAAAATTATTCTTAGTAATGCAAAGGCTCAGAAAGGATATCTCCCAGAGTTCTTCCTGAAAATGTGAAACTGTTCAAAAGATCAATAAAAAGAGAACCCAGAAATGGTTAACCTGTGGTATAAAAAGATGCACAGAAGGCACTGAACCCAAAAGGGTTTTGAAAGAATATTTATTATTATTAATAACTTAAAAATATGTATTTATTCAAAAATCTCATAAGAAAAAAACTCTGAAACAAAAGAAGGGATGAATAAAATTAGAGTACTTGGTAGATCAAGAGGGTAGAAACAGCTTCTGATTTATTCATGGCATTGATTATTAGCAAAATATATGTTCGAATATGTCTTTTTTTAATTTTAAGATAAACTCTACTATTTTCAATAAGTGGGAGCTAACGGTTGGATCCTCGTGGACATAAAGATGGCAACAGTAGACACCGGGGACTACTAGATGGGGAAGGTGGGGGTGAAATGCACTGAAAAACTACCTGTTGGGTACTATCCTCACTACTTGGGTGACAGAACCATTCATATGCCAAACCTCAGCATCACACAATATACCCAGGTAACAAACCTGCACGTATCCCCCAAATCGAAAATAAAAGTTGAAATTATGAAAAATAAAAATACCACCAATAAATAGTGTCTGGGTGTGGTGGCTCACACCTGTAATCCTAGTGTTTTGGGAGGCTTAGGTGGGTGGATCATTTGAGCTCAGGAGGTGGAGACCAGCCTGGGCAACATGGTGAAACCCTGTCTCTAAAAAACAAAACAAAACAAAACAAAAAATTAGCCAGATGTGGTGGTGTGCACCTGTAGTCCCAGTTACTCAGGAGGCTGAGGACAGAGGATCACTTGAGCCCAGAAGGTCAAGGCTGCAGTATGCTGAGATTACCCCACTGTACTCCAGCCTGGGCAACAGAATGAGACTCTGTCTCAAAAATAAATATAAATAAATAAATATCATAAAATACTGTTTTCAGGGACTTTTTCTTCCAAATCATTGGGACAAAAAAAATCAAAATAACATTTCATATGACAACAGGAGCAAACAAAGAAAATAAAAAAGAAGCAAAATATACAACAATAAAAGACAGATATCTCCAAACAAAATGAGAGAATAAACTCAAAATCACAGTCATGATAATGAACACCCCCACTAAAATATAACTCTTACACTTGGCTAGAAAATAAAATCTAGCCATAATAGCCCTCCCTAACACAAAAGGACAAAGAAAAACTAAAAGTAAATATTTGGGCAAAGATAACTCAGTTAAACCCAAGGAGAAAGAGACAGATAAAGCATATTACTAACAGAAAAGTAAAAGGTAACAAAAATTAAAATGTGCATAATTTTATATATTTCTCTATATATGCTAAATATATAGATAGATACAATCTGTAATTATGATTCTGGAGTCCTAAGCAATTATACTATATAATGTAGTATAAAATACATTAGGCAAAAATAAAATGAGAAATAAATAGAAACACAATGTAGGGAGATATTTTAATACAAAATGTATAGGCTTTGTTAAGTAAATAAGATTTAAAATGATATAAAAAATCTAAATACTTAAGATTTATTTAACATTTATATTGAACTATATAAGGAAAAGAGAAATGTTCATGGAACTTTTGCAAGAATAGTTCTTGTATGAGGCCACAAAAAAAGCAAAATAGTTTTTAAAAACTCAATGGTTCATATTATTTAAAGCAAATACCAAAAAACCCTCAAAAACCTACATGTTAATATTAAAATTCTAAATAAAAATTTTAAATGTTTGAAAAAAATTATGAATCTAATAAATAGCTTATGTTAAAAAATAAAAATAACAATTATAGAAAAATGTTAAAGTAACACTAATGATAAAATTGTATACCAAACATCCGGGAAATGGCCAGAACTACTCAGTAGACTGACTATTCTTCTAGATTAAGAAGGATGGAGGGAGAGAGGGAGGGAGAGAAGGAGGAACAGAAGGGAGGAAGGGAGGAAGGGAGGAAAGGAGGAAGGGGGAGGAAGGGGGGGAAGGGGGGGAAGGGGGAAGGGTGAAGGGGAAAAGGGAGAAGGGGGGAATGAGGGAACTACGGAAGGAAGGAAGGGAGGGAGGAGGGAAAGGGGGAAGGGGGAAGGGAGAAGGGGGAAGGAAGGAAGGAAAGATGGAAGGAAGGAAGGAAGGAAAGAAGGAAGGAAGGAAGGAGAGAAGGAAGGAAGGAAGGAGAGAAAAAAAGAAGGAAGAGGAGGAGAGGGAGGGGAGGGGAATGAGACAGAGAGAAGGAAGGAAGAAGGGCAAAAATATTAACTAACTTGTTAATAACATAAATTAGGAAAGAAAGCACAATAAGGCAATTTTAGGAAAAGTAGAAGAAAGAAACTAATTATTTTTTAAATGCATAAGTAAACAATTTAAGGTAAAATTTAAAAAGTAGAATTAATAATCTAAGAAGCAGATCTTTGAAAAATGGAAGAAATCAATCAAAATAATTCTTCATAAAATCATCACTTAAAATAAAAATCCTAATACACAAATTTAGAATTAGAAAGGGAACATTACAGTACAGAGGTAATTAAAAATAATATCATATATTAAGCTATGCTAAAGCTTTCAAACTATTAATGCAATGTAAATTTTTCCTAGGAAATATAATTAACAATATTGACCTAGAAGCAGCAGAAACCACGGAAGGAATTTAAACATTAATTAGTGAATTACTTAGCAAAAATGTGCCAAATTAGAACAACAAGGTGTTGTGCTATATAAACCCTTCTGGAATATAAAAACAAATGATGAGCTTTCCAGTTTATTTTACAATCTTTTGCATAATCTTGATACCAAAACATAAAAATAGGGAAAATAGGAATTCAGGCCAATTTTATATATACATACAGATTTGAAAATTATAAGTAAAATCTTATATATGACGGCATTGTATTTTAAAAAGTATTCACCATGGTTGCTCTATTTATTTTTGTAACACAGCAAAAGCTTATTTTATATTAAGAAATCTGTTATCAAATAATAACTTTAAAAATGGTTATCAAAAATAGTTACCTCAATAGATTCCAAAAAGAAATTTGCTAAAATTCTTCACATATCCCAACATAGTAACAAAGACTCTCCAAAAAAAAATAAGGAAAAGTTCCAGATCCAGGAAATCTCCAAAAGATCACAGCAAAAATTTCAGCAGTCTCTAATATAAATTTGATCTACTATATCACTGCATAGGGTTTCACTGTGAACTGAGACCCAGATGACAACTGCAAAACCACTCCAGCTGCTGAGGTTACTTGATTTAAACCAGAATCCTCATTTATATCCATGTGAAAATAGATATTTATGAAAGCATATTCTGGTAACATTGTTGTTGGCCCAGATGTATGGAGTGCTACCAGCAAAAAGCCTTCAGCTTTCAGTCCTGTAGGGATTATCTCAAATATAGAGAGCTCTTTCACCCAGAGTTAGCCTTTTCTTGAGGTGGCCCACCTTCCATACCGTAGTATAAAGTCCTAGCCTTCCTGATTCAACTCAGGACAATTCTGAAGGGCCTGTAGTTCCTTTTGTAATTAGCTGCGGCAACCATTGGGAGTGCATTGCATTGCAACCTCTCCTTCTGCCCAATCCCACTTGCTCCCCTTCTATTTCACAAGTGTCCATCTCAAAGGTGCTGCTTACAAACATCCTGCAAGCTAAACTCCACTCAGAGTCAGCTTCCCAGGGAAACCAACTGAAAGCATTAAGACATATAATGATGTTATTTTACTCAGTGCCTGGCTCTAACATTTAGGCCAGGCATTACCTCTTTGGGCAGAGACTTAGAAATGAGTCAAGAACACAGACCTGTGGTTTGTATTTAGGACTAGATGCATTGTTCTATTTCTGATGGATTATTCCGAGCATTAGTTTCTCATCCATTAAACAAGAGAGTTGATCTAAGGGATTTCTAAGCTCTTTGCCAGTTCGAAAATGCCATATGATAAGATCTTCAAACATATATATTAGATTTAGGGCTTTAATATCCATAGAAGGATTTAGTGAACTTTCTCAACAGCATGTTAATATAATCATTCAGTAAAAACAAATTGTCAGATAGTTTGAGGTTGAACTAGAATGTTACTAGGTAGTCAAAGGATTAGGAGAGAAAATGAACATTATCTTCATTCACTTATCTACCAACTCATTTAGTCATCAAGTAATTATTGAGCAACTATTATGTGTCAAACATTGTGTTTTGATCCAAAATCAGTAAGATATGGCCCTTATCCTCTAGAATCTCACAATTTAGCAAATGAAATCAATACTGAAAATAACAGCAATAACCCACAAATATAAGTTCAGCAATAACATACAATGAGTTCTGTTGGACCATAGAATAATACACCCAGCTCCACCTGAGGGTTGCAGAAATCATTTCCCAAAGGGATTGACAATCCCTGGTGTAGGAACTGAAAGCTGTTCACAAAGAGGAGGCAGTCTACATGAAGATATAATCTCAAAAATTAACATGGTATTCAGAGAACACTCTAGTTCTTAGGCACTTAGCTAAGTGTCCCAAGGCATGGTCAGGAGCAAAGTCAGCAAGGGTTAGCAAATCAGTTCATGGATCCTGTAAACTGGTGGTAACTGTGCTTCCCAGAGCTACCCCACTCTCCTCCTCATGCCCAATATTATGATTCTCTTGTTGCAGAGTGTGGCCAAGAAATCTTCAAGCCAAGTTAATTGGGTTGATTTGCAGATGGATGCTGCAAATTATACTTCAGGAAACATCAGGAGTGCCCATACATCTCAGTATGCCTGGGAAAGCCTCACTTTTCACCTATTGTTTCAGCATAATTAGTAATAAATTTGTCATTCACCTGCAAATGTGTCCTCCTTTGCAGGATAAATTATTATGGTCATTCTAATCCTGCAGGGATATAGGGAAGGTGCCTTGGGTCACAGAGAAGGGCAAAGTGTAAGGGATGGTCCAAGGGGGAAAGACTCTGGTTTCTTCCTCTGATTCAGTTGGATGAGTGCTATACATAGGGCCTCATAGCTTTCTTCTAAAAAACAAGTCTTAGCAGTCAAAACTGGAAACTAGAAATCATTGAATGGTTTTAACATGCACTGACATTCTCAAATGGACAGTTGAAATAGATTATCTTGGTAGCTGTGTAGACTATGAAGTAGGAGCAGGCAGTGTAAATAGGAGGCTGTTTAGCTGTCCACAGGAGGAAAAATGAAGGCCCTAAGTAAGACAATGAGTGGATTAGAAACATCTGAGAAATTTTACGGTAAAATTGGCATGACTTGATAATTCATTTTATGGGGATGGGGTGAAAGATGTCAGTAAGTTATGGATGACATTCATGTGAACATATACCACTAAAGAAAAACCCCAGGATACATGATGTGAATGCTCTATTATTGAACAGCTTAGGAAAATCTTCTGCAAAGGGCAGAGAGGATTTAGTGAGAAAGGCCAAATCTCCTGCCTGCATATACAATAATAACACCATTTTATTCCACTTATAAAAATGTTCTGTTTCATTAAACTTTACTAAACATTTTTAGATTGTCAGACTATACCCCAAAAAAAGAAAACTAAAATGTGGAGATCCAAAATCATAGTGAAGTCAAAATTTACTCATGTTGTATGTAAGTTATTAAACATAATTCCAAACAATATGGATATAGGATTTAGGGAACCGAAGCTTATACCATTTTGAGGGATGTCTTTTTAAAAATAATACAAAATTGCACATAAAATCAGTTTCTACTCAGGAATAAGAAAAAAACGACAAATCACAGATTTTTAAAAGATGAAAATATCACCCAGAAAATTTAAGATAATATATAACTTGCTTTTTAACATGTCTTTAATGATGCTGTTCCCATATAATTGGCTACTCTTTGATTGCCTCTTCCTAAGATTTTATAACATTTTCTACAGTGGATCTTCTCAGCTTTTGCAGCCTTGGCACTATTGACATTTTGAGACAAGTAATTGTTGAGAGCAGGAGAAGGGGAGAAGGGAAGGAGATGTTCCACGTACTGCAGGAGCTGCAGCATCTCTGGCCTATATCTACTACATGCTAATAGCATCCCCCACCAGTTGTAACAATCAAAAATGTCTCCAGCCGTTGTCAAATGTCCCCTGGGAGACTCATTCAAATGAGAATCACCACTCTGTAGAAAGAACAGAGAGACAGTGTTTTAGTCTGCTCAGCCTTCCATAACAGAATATCACAGACTGGGTGGCTCAAATAGCAGAACTTTATCATCTCAGAGTTCTAGAGGTTGGAAGCCCAAGATCAAGGTTCCAGCAGGATTTGGTTTCTGGTGAGGGCTCTCTTACTGGCTTGCAGACAACTTCCTTCTCTCTGTATCTCCATATGGAGGAGAGAGTGTGTGAGCTCTCTTGTGTCTTGTCTTTTTGGTTTTTTGTTTTGAGGCAGAGTGTTGCTCTGTCACCCAGGCTGGAATGCAGTGGTGCAATCTCTACTCACTGCAACTTCCACCTCCCGGGTTCAAGAGATTCTCCTGCCTCAGCCTCCCAATAGCTGGTATTACAGGCATGCACCACCACGCCCGGCCAATTTTTGTATTTTTAGTAAAGATGGGGTTTCACCATGTTGGCCAGGCTGGTCTCGAACTCCTCACCTCAAGTGATCTGCCCGCCTCAGCCTCCCAAAGTATTGGAATCACAGGCGTGAGCCACCATGCCTGGCTCTTGTGTCTTTTCTTATAAGGAGCCTATCACATAGGCCTCACTCAAAGAGTCAGTTTGGGTACAGTGTAGTACATAGGGAAGGCAGCAGTGAATGAGAAATTTAGAAAAAATGCTCTGAAGACAGGGAAGGAGTGGGAAATATCATCAAATGCTGGCAAGTGACTGAGAATAGATGACCATGACTTAAAGTTTGAGTTAAGGAATCAAAGTTTGGTTGATGGGCCAGTAGGCATATGAAAGTGTAGCGTGACAATCGTTAGCATTAGAATCAGCCAAACCTCAGTTTAAATACTGATCTGACACAAAGTAGCCTGTGAAACCTTTAACTGTGTCGGCTCATGTCCTCTAAGAAGCAGATACCAAGATAGAATTAGATGTACAAGAGATTTATTGAAGGAAATGGCCATGGAAAATAAAGAGAGGAAACAGAAGCTATTGACAGCCTTTCAAATCATGATGAAGATCTGACACTCATAAAAGGAAAGAGAGAAGAAAGGAGGATTGGATCGGAAGACCCTCAGACTGCAGTACAGCTCTGAGAAAGTCTCAGCTGGAAGGCAAAGTCTGCCCATCAGAGAAGTTCTGAATTGAATGGGAATTGTCTAGCTCGAGAACTCTGGCCATGTTTCATCATTGGCTGAGAGCACCTTGGGGAAAGTGTGATTTTGTGGGGATGCTAAGATGGATCCAAAGGTGTGGCATCTGGAGGAAGCATGCCAACATATTCTCTTAAAGGAAAGTATGAGCCATGAACCTCCAGGGCCTGACCACTGGCCATAGCTTATGTATAGAAGTCATTCGCAAGCATATAAATCTATTCCAATAAACCCAAACTGAATGTATCTCATTGACATTATTTTTAGCCATATGCCAAAAAAAAAGTCCCAGCTTATTCCAGTGCCACCAGACATGAGTGGAAATATGACAGAGGGGAAGTTGCAGTGAAAAGACACAGTGGTCTTAACTGATTGTGGATAAGATATCTTCTGAAAATTTACAGAAGCGTATGTCTGTGTGGACATGGGCTAGAGACCCTGCCAGGACATTGGAAGGGGTCCTGCAAATGAAGACCCTGAAACTTAAAATGCTTTAGCTTCACACAAATCTACCCCTGTTTCTAAAGGTGGTGATAATTTATTTTTATCAGACATGCACTACCATTGAGACCAAGTCCAACTCCTAAATCCCTAAAACTCTCAGCTAAATAAAACTAGCATAGGATAAGTGCATCTCGAAAGGCAGAAGAGCTGCCCCCACTCTGGAATACAAAATCACCAAGTTCATGGGACCAGGGAGTTCTCATTCTTCAGTTTGGGCCAGAGTCAATATCTAAGGGTCCAATCTAAGGGAGAAGGGCAGGTTCCTATGTGGCAAGCAAGTTCAAGGTAGGGGCAGTTCTCAATATGGTTGGATGAGAGCTCCAGATGAGGAAAGTCCATGTGGGACAGTATGAAACAAAACAAAACACAAATCAAAAGTGGGATCCAAAGCAGGGTAAGGGGCTGGCAAGATCAAAAAGAGGAATCTAGAGATCTTGTCAACAGGCTATGAGTTAGGACTAGCCTCTAGACTTGGGAGAAGGAGAAAAGAGTTGAGAAGAGCAGGAAGCCAGGCCTACCAGTCAGCAGACTGCCCATCCTCCCTATGCACCAATGAAGTCAAACTAAACTGTCTGTCCCTAGATGTCACTGGTGGGGAGGGAGCTGCTGAAGCCCTACTGTAGGGTCCCCATTGTCTCAAGGGTTGAGCCATGGAAAACAGGCATTTATTATCCACACCTGGGCAGAATAGGTCCAGATAGACAAGTAATCAATGAAGAATCATAGCAAGCCCTCCAATAACATAGTTTCATTCAATCAGTGTTGTTATAACATTGATGAGAAAAAAAAAAGACTTTATTTCCAGCAGGGACCACTGTCTATGTGGCGTTAACTCATTCTCCCCAGGTCTCCATGGGTTTTCTCTAGGCACTCCAGTTTCCTCCCAGATCCCAAAGATGTGCACCTTGGGTAACTGGCATACCTGCACTGTCCCAGACTAAGTGAGTGTGAGCATGTTTGAGTGTACCCTGAATGGGGTGCTTTCTTGTCTCGGGTTGGCTTTCACCTGGTACCCTGAGCTTCTAGGAGAGGCTCCAACCACCCAGGACCCTGAACTGGCATAAATGGGTTGGAAAATAAATGAATGAATGAATAAAAGTTGTTGTCAAATAAAAGTTTGTGAAGTCTATGATAATCATCCAAATATACAACAACAAACAGTGCATTAGGAAAGTGCTCAGTGAGCCCATCATGCTGGTAGGAGGGGCTCCTTCCAATTTTTACTTGGCAAACATTTATTCCTTGATTTAACCCACCACCACTATGACCACCCTCACTCCTCATTCACCAAAAACTGGGGAAGTAATTATCTTACTTGTTTTTATTAAACCTTCTTAAATGTATGTATAGCTCACATTTATTTTAATGTTTAATATTAGGATCATTTTGAGTCTTCACTTAGAAGTTTAGTGATCTATTTGGGACCAAAAATATGCAGTAGAAACTTAACTCTCATTTATGTCAATTAACCTATGTTAAAAACTGGCTTCATTATACAGTTGTTCTGCTTAAAGAAGCAGTTTCCAAGAACCTATTGATGACACTAAGTGAGGACTCACTGTTGTCCATGCTGGACGAGAGTCTCTATAGGGCATCGAAGCCTCAGACCTCTAAATATCCTAATCACCATCTCCACGCTGGTAAGGTACTAACACAGGGAAAGCCTAGCCAAGGTGAGACCTTGAGAGGCATAGAGAGATTTACCAGCAATTGTGTGTGTGTGTATGTGCATTTTACTGGTACAAATTGAGATGCAAATAAATCAGAAAATAATCCTGGAGGAGAGGGCAAGAGAAAACAGCAAAATAACTAGAGGGAAATAGCAGAGTTCCTCAGAGACAGGTGGCCTTTTGCAATTGCAGCGTTTGTATAAAATCCAGGTGTAAGCAGCAAAATTAGTGCATTTTTAAATTTAAATATATCTTTCTTAAACAGAGTTAATTTATTTCCCAGCTTTCTGGTTATTGGTCTCATGTTTCTCCTAAAAAAATAACTTAGAACCTGTAGTGCGCAGAAGGAATTAGTGATTCTTTCTAGCTATAAATTATTTATCACCTTATTCCACTCTCTTTACCTTCATTGGGATGCTTCCAAATTGACAAAGAAACCTATTTACTGTTAATTGATTACCACTCTAAATTCATTGAGATTGCAGCAGTAACAAGCATCTCAAGTAGTTCAGCTGAGATTAGCTGTATCCCATCACAGGAGAGAAGGCAAGATGTGGATAAGGCAGGTTCTCCTCACTGACAGTGGACTTCCAATTTCAAGTGCACATGTTTTGAAATTCAATACGACACTCTTAGTTTGCCTGAAAGACAAGTTAAAATGCAGACTTTCATTTTTGCAGCACAAATGATGGTCAACAGGAATTAAGTCAGGAAAAAAGAATCCTTATTCGTCCTACATGTTAAAACTTACAAGAAATAGATTAAAAACTCTTGATAGCATATCTGTTAATAGCATTAGAAAAGGTTTTCACTTTTATTCAGTTCTAGCTCTGCAAATACAATAAGCATTAAATTTTAAAGCAAACAAAATAAATGCACCAGAATCTAGTGTTACATGGGAATATGGAAAATTTCTACACCAAAAATGAGCTGTATAAAGATATATGTTGTTTCAACAATATTTTTTGCAAAAAAAAAGTGACTTATCTATAATATCATACATTCGATGGTAAGGATATATGGTAAAAATTGTTATTTCCCCAAATTGGGACTATTTCTTATCAAAGCCATAGTTAGTTATAATAAATTCAGAGGTCAGCAGTCTAAGAGCACTCAAAAAATAATTAAAATTAAAACACTTTAAAACTTTGACACAGCCTACAAGAATGACAATTTATATTGCAAATATTAATATCAATTTATTCATTCAACAAATGTAAATTCAGTTCTTAGTTCAAGCCAAGAATTACTCTATGAGCAAAACTGACCAAAAAAAAAAAAAACAAAAACAAAAAAAAAACAAAAAAAAAACCCTGTCCTCATTAAATGTGCAGGCAAGGTAGGATGGAGGGTCTAGTGAGAGAGACAAGAAACAAATATACACAGTGATGCGGTGATGAATGTTACAGAGGAAACTAAAGCAGAAGAGGGAAAGAGAGCTGATGTTTGGGGAGGGTGTTGCTATTTAATAATGAGTGGTCACGAAAGGCCTTTCTGACAAGGTGATCTTTTAGCAGAGCCATCAAGCACTTGTGAAAATCCGCAATTTGCCCATCTGAGAGAGGAGTGTTCCATGCAGAAAGAATAGAAAGTGCAAAAGTCCTGAGATGATAGTTAGTGGGCACATTGGAGGAGCTACATGCCAGTGTGGCTGGAGCAAAGGGAGTGAGAGAGAAAAGTAGACCATGAGGTCAGACCATGAGGTCAGAGAGTTCAGATCAAGCAGAGTAGAAAGTCCTTGTACAGATGTTGGATCTTACAAAGATCCAACAGGGATTACAAGTGATCCTGATTACAAGGGATCAGTCGGCTCTTCTGGCAAGAATGGAAGCAAGTGGGTGGGGAGCAGGGCAAGGGTAGAGGACTACTTAGGAGGTTATTGAAGTCGTCCTGACAAAAAATAGTGTTGGGTTGTGGCAGTGAAGGGTGTGACAATTTAAAGACGGTACAGATGGGAGCTCTATGTCCACAGAGAAAGAGGAATCAAGGATGATGGAGGTTTATGTTCTGGAGTCGCCATGTACTAAGAGAGAAAGATGCTAGGAGCAGATGGGGCAGGTTTAAGGCAGAGAAATTAAGAGTTCTGTTTTGATCATATCAAAATTGAGATGACAATTATCCAAGGGGAGGTGTGCGTGTGTGTGTGTTTTCCACTGGTCATGTTACTAAGAAAAATTATTGTTGCTTCTGGAAAAGATTGAATCACGGTATAAGAGAAAAAAATCTTTGGACAAGATGCCTGAGGCAGCATGAAAATACTGAAAGACTATTGAACTAAAATAGTCAAAATGCCACTAGCTCAATTGTCTCAAAGTGTCAAACAACCTTTTGGAGACTCAGTAGTCTCCCATCTGTAAAATAAAGAAGTATGACTAAATTTCGTGAATAAAATGACTCAGCTCTACCAAATTCAAAGAGGATATAAATCCTTCAAAACCATTTCCTGCAAATAAACCTCTCATGTCCCTCCCAAGGGGGGAAAAGTGTTATTTTGTAGACAATGACAACTTCTCACTTTGGAAATCAGGACTTGTTTTAAGGTTTTAGAACTAACGTTCAGAAAGTCCTGTCTTTTGCAGAGACTGAACAGTGTCGAGAAAGAAATGTATGAGCATCAGACCCAGCATATTTCAATCCTAGTTCTTCTGGCAGAAGCTAGGAAACCTTGCTCAGATCTCCAAAATTCTGCTTGAATGTACTCATTTATAAAAGAAAGCAAGAAACACACAGTTCTCACAGAGTTATTCTGAAGATATAAGAATTAAAGCATTTAACACCACACAGCATGGTATATAATGTCATATGGTTTAGGATACACTGTATATTTAGAACACCCCATAATTATTAGTTCCATCCTTTCCCATTCCTATCTCCTCACTTCCCACTCCCAGCCTGGAGGCGAGCTGGACAAGAACCAAGCCCTTTAGTGTCAGGATTTGATTAGTCATGGAGCTGAATGAGTGAGAGCTCTCAACAATATCAATTAATTTACACAGTGGGGAAGCCAGGAGAACTACATTCTTAGCATCTACTCTGTGCAAGGTATTTTGTAAACATTAGTGGAATTAATCTTCATAACAAACATACAAGGTAAACATTTTCATCTTATTTTATAAATAAAGAATCTGAGGCTCTGAAAGGTTAAGTAATTCAAAGAACTCACGTAAGATCATTAATTGTTTCATAATCAGTAATTGTTTCTCAGACGTGCTTGATTCTGGAATCTCTTTGCACTGCATCACTATGTCTTCCTTGATGCTGCTTCCCACCCTGCATTGGTGACCTGGTGGTTTTAAAACATGATGGTAGGACCAGGTCTCCAGTCTGAGAATAGCCTGCGGACATGACCTGTCTAGACTTTTGCTTGTCTGTGCCTCTCTTCTCTGAGTCCCATCTGCCACCGTGTTCTGTCTGTACTTTAGTTTTTATGATCAAAGACTCTCTTTAAATCAATGCTATTCCTGATCAGTCATCTTGGCATGTCTGCAGCCAGCAGCCTGGTCTACAAATCTAGCTAGCAATCTCCTTTGATCATTGTTATTCAGCTCTGTAGAAACCTGGATGTTGTCTTTAAGTGTTCCAAGTCACTCCTTACAGTCCATCACCAAGTTCTGTTGTTTCTACATTCAAAGTATCCCTTTAATCTTTCCATTTCTATTTCCTTAACTGTCCTTCTACTCCAGATCTCTAACTGCCTCTCAACTGGATTTCTACAATAGCCCGTTATCATTCTCCCCATTTTATCTCTTCCACATCCCCAATCCATTATCTATGCAAAGTAAGATTTTAAAGCAAAGCCTAATTATGTACCCCTTGAAATACTTCCTTTGCTTCCCACTGCACTTCAGACAAGGTCCTTACCCTTTTTGGTATCATGTACTACCCACAGTCTTGCATGGTCTGGCTCTTCCTCTCACTTTGGTTCTCTGTGTACCAGCCACAGCCACCTCCTCTCACTTCTGGGAAAGGCACAGCTCCTTCCTGTCTCTGAGATATCACATGCCCAGCTCCTTGTCATCCTTCAGTTTCCTGCAGAATTGTTAGCTCTCTATCTCTACACTCATTTCAATTGCCTTTTAGCAATTCACAGTCTATAATTACATAGAGTGGCTGCCAAGAGAAAGGAGAAGAGGATCCAGGCAGAGATAAGAAGAGCCCCTGCAAGCATGTAGAAAGGTCCTGACTGGAGGTTGAAAGAACTATGTGTGTTTGAGAAACTGAAAGAAAAACATTCTAAAAGACAGCCTTTGTGTCTCCCTGCAAGATTGTAAACTTCATGAAGGCAGGGCCATATCTGTCTCATTCACCAATTCACTTAGCCTAATACATACGATGCCTGATATGTAAGATTCACCAAGTACATATGTAAGTCATGCCTTAATGCCTGTGAAATGAGGTGTAACAGCCACTTTGAATATTACTCATTAGTACTTAGTTTACTCCTGCTTTCTCAATAGAATAGAATATAGCTGATAGTTTTTACAGAAACTTGTGTCTAACCACCTCACATACACATGGTTTATTTGTAGTCATTGATGCTTATCTATGCATAATTTTGTTGTCTTGGTTCAGATTTAACTTTCATTTAATGAATCCATGACCCCTTTCTTCTCTGTACTGTCCTTCCCTCCCAGCTTTGTTTTCCATAGGCTTTGGGTGTTCTGAAATAATACGTGGCCTTACCTTGACTGACAGGTAACTCACAAAAATAAGTATCTTGGCACTTCTCTGTCTGACCTCCAGGGTGCATGTCAAATTCAGGTCTGTTCATTGCCTCATCGTTCTGAGGCAGAAAGTACTTGGGGCAGATGGCAGAAGCACAGTTGGCTGAGACAAACGGCAACAAGTGGCAACACATTTACAGATTCTGCTCCCTTTCCTGTTGTGTTGACCAAGGCAAGTCACATAGCCAGGTCCAATTTCAAAGAGGCAAAGAAATACACTTCACGTAGGTCAGCAGTGCTCGACATTTTTGTCACCAGGGACTGGTTTCGTGGAAGATAATCCACAGACGGGGTGGGGGGTGGTTTCAGGATGAAACTGTTCCACCTCAGATCATCAGGCATTAGTTAGATTCTCATAGGAGTGCACAATCTAGATCCTCTTCATTCAGAGTTCACAATGGGGTTCATGCACTGATCTGACAGAGCTGGAGCTCAGGTGGTAATGCTGGCTAGCCTGCCGCTCACCTCCTGCCTTGCAGCCTGCTTCCTAAGAGGCCACAAACCACTACCAGTCCGTGGTCCGGGGGTTGGGGATCCCTGACTTAGGTGACTATCTGAGGTACTGCAAAGTTCCATAGTAAGAGGTATGAAGGTATAAACCTATCAAATGAAGAGAGTGAAGAATCAGGAACAGTAATGTGATCTACTATGGCATTCACACTTCTAGTCTTTGCGTTCAAGGAGCAATCTGGGATCCAGTTATTATACTTAAAGACAAGATAAAAGTGAATAAATTAGATCAACCCTTTCAAAACTAATGTATTGACAAAATGCTTATTCTGAGATATGTATTTATTTACAAAGTAAAAGGTAAGCATTTACAACTGTTTTGAGAACAGTATTGAACAGAATGTATCAAAAATAGAAGCTGGTGGTTTCAAAACTCCCATATACAAAGAAATATTGATTAGCAGCAAGAGTAATTTTTAAACTTGTCATGTCAATAGCCATTAGCTACTAAAATTTATCACAAGGTGTTAGTTTTTAGGTCTCACCTGTAGAAAGATATTAAAGATCAATGTAAAAGTAAAAATAATTAAAAAGTAAAGATTCCACTTAATATGGGCTGGAAGAAAGCATTCAAATTCAAGAGTGTAGAAAAGGCTAGAAAATACTTTGATAAAGTTGTTTAAGTTGCAGTATCTTTGAAAAAAATGAGAGAGCTACAATTTATAAAAGACTGATTAAAGATCTTGGGTAAAATTAAAATGCTAGAAATGAAGTGGGAAAGAGAGAAACACATACACAAAATCATTCAATTAATTTCTTAGGCCAAAGATGGTAAGAACAAAAAATTATAACAACAGCAAACAACCCACAAAATATCACTATGAATAACAACTAAATGACAATTTATACCTAATGTAAAACTGAGAATAAAATAAGCAGATAATGAATAAAAACAACCATCATTGCCATGTATTGAACATCATTCCAAACAGCTTATGTATAGGCTATCTACATAAGAGGAAATAAGGAAGAGAGAGAGGGAAGACAAGAAAAGAAAGAAAAAGGAAGAAGAAAAGGAGAAGAGAAGGATGGAGGGAAAGGAGAAGGGGAAAGAAGGGAGGGAGGGAGGGAGGGAGAGAGGGAAGGAAGGAAGGAAGGAAGGGAGAATAACTATGAAACTGGAATCATACCAATGTTACTTTTAGCAAACAAATATTAAAGTTCCTTTGAACTTAGCAGAAGCCTAAAATTTTTCTTATCACAATAGATATTCATATTTTAAATTTTAAGAAAGTAGTTCAAAATTTTGAAAAGGTTGGAATGATTGTACTATTTAACATGTGTTAACTTAGGTCCTTAACCTGTGTTAACACATGCCCTGCTATAAAAGATGAAGAAATTAGTCCACTTCCAATTCTTCTCACCTTCTAATTTTTTTAATTGTATTTAATTACTTTGCCAAGATTTATAACATTTCCCTAACGCATTTCCCACTGGCTCAGGCCAGCCATAATCACCCTCTTGTTATTCCCTAACCCTGCCAATATCATTCATGCCTTAGATTCCTTTTACTTGCTTCTCCTTCTTCCTAGCACATTCTGCCCCCCAAATATTTTCCAGGCTGGCATCTTCTCGTCTTCCAGGTCTCAGCTCAAATGTCATCCTCTCAGAGAGGCCTCCCTCACCAACGGAGCCTCAAAATAAACTCAGCATATTACTTTGTTCTAATTTCTCAAGATAATTTATCGCCATTAGAAATCCCCTTCCCCAGCACTTTAATTTCTATCTTCCCACACTATCATGTAAATTTCACAACAAAAGGAATATTTTGTTCACTACTTCTATTCAGAACTGCAACACTTCAGAGATCTGTATTTTGCTCTAGATTAAAGGCTTGTGTCAGGACCCAGAAACTCTCTTCTCTCAAGCTAGGCATCAAGGATTTGGGAGGTATGCTTACTATTTTGCAGTTCAGGGTTGTTTCACTATTCTCATTGCACTGCAAATTGTTTTTTAAAAGTTTACCTCTATTCTTCTTTTTGTTATTATTGCTGTTTTTGAAGTATTTTGATAGAGGAAATTTAACTAAAATCCTTCTACGTCAACATTATCAATTTATATTCCACGCACATTTACACAGTAAATATTTTAATTTTTCTCTTCGGTTACTTGTGTAAAACCGAACTTGGAAGGAAGAAATGATAAAAGAAGATAAGCAGTGTGAACCACCACCACCATGGTTAGTTGCAGATGACTTTGGGAGTCTAATGAACACATATCCTTCCCTCCATTAAAAAAATGAATAGGCAAACTCATAAATGCAGTTCCCTAAAAGCCCATTCATAGGCTCTTTTGAGAACCATGGACCATATGTAAGAAAACCTCGGTGAATGCAGATTTTAGGTTAGATTTTTTCAACATTTGAACCTCTGCTCTTTCCCTTTCCCAACATAAACATAATAAATTATTCAATAATCTAAATGATTTGAACCAAAACAAACTGCACCACATCCTACCTGAGAATATCTAATTATATCTATGACAATATGTTACTGTTTGTAAAGTGTTAAGAACAGTGCCTGCCACATATTGAGCACTACATAAGTGTTTGACAAATATATTGAACAAATTAAACTGTTTTGAAACAACTCTGATCCTCTTGTTAACTGCTGAAGACATATTGATGTTACATGGTATAATTGATAGTGGAACAAAATATACGTCCCAGTAGCTATATCCCAAATGCACAATAGTATGAAAAGAAAGAGCATGAACTAAGTTGACACGGATCTGTGGAAGATGTTATGGCTGCGATGGCAAAGATGGGAGGAAATGTGAGCAGCAACTATCTAGATTTCTCTGAACCTTCCCCATGGCCCCAAGAGTAGAGCTTCTGTATTTACTAAGTCTAGGGTTTCTAATTTCTTGGTTCTTCTTCCAAGCAGTCATGGTGATGATGAGTAGCAGGGCAGTAAGGTAAATATAGAATTCATCCCACTATGCATCGCTTAACAAAGGGCTATGTTCTGAGAAATGCATCGTTAGGTGATTTTTTCATGCAAACATCATAGAATGTACTTACACAAACCTAGGGTGTATATCCTACTACATGCCTAAGCTATATGGTATAGTTTATTACTCCTAGGCTACAAACCTGTACAGAATATTACTGTACTGAATGCTGTAGGTAATTATAACACAATGGTAAGTATTTGAGTGTCTAAATATAGAAAAGGTGTAGTAAAAGTAGGGTTTTATAATCTTATGGGACCACCATCCTAGATGCACTTTGGCATTGACCAAAATGTTGTTATAGTGTACATGACTGATATGGTAAGAGTGGGTAGGAGTAGCAATGGACCAGCAGTACCTGGAAATTCTCTTGTGCACACTATCTCATTAATCTATTTATATAAAAGTAATATTGTTTCCATTAATTACATAAGTTGATAATATGATTATCACAAATGATAATATGCCAAATACCCCGACTTGATGTGTATTCTATGCTTGTAACAAAATATAACTAGTACCCCATAAATAAGCAAAATATTATTTATCAATTTAAAAAACCTGCTTCAGTATCCAGCAACTTTGTTAAGAGAATGCCACTATGTAGATTAAGAAGTTGGAAGTGTCAACATTTTATATAGTTTTTATATGAGAATTATACTAGTGAAGGGTATCATTATTCTTCAACTAATAGTATATTCTAATAGCAATTATAAAAGGTGGAAAAAGTAAGCTAATCAACTTTTTTTTTTTTTTTTTTTTTTTTTGAGACGGAGTCCTACTCTGTCACCTAGGCTGGAGTGCAGTTGCGCGATCTCCGCTCCGCTCACTGCAAACTCCGCCTCCTGGGTTCACGCCATTCTCCTGCCTCAGTCTCCCAAGTAGCTGGGACTACAGGCGCCCGCCCCCACACCCGGCTAATTTTTTGTATTTTTAGTAGAGACGGGGTTCCACCGTGTTAGCCAGGATGATCTCGATCTCCTGACCTCGTGATCCGCCCGCCTCAGCCTCCCAAAGTGCTGGGATTACGGGCGTGAGCCACCACGCCCGGCCAGCTAATCAATTTTTTAAAGGTAAACTCAACAACGGGCTTTTTATTATTATTATTTTTTTAAATGAGGAGATAAAATGTTAGAAACTTCTAAGTAGAGAGATGTTGAGAAAGAAGTGTAGGTCAGAGAGGCAAATCTTTAGGTCATCCAGATATTGAAGAGTGACAGACCAGACTAGGAGAGATGTGGCTGAATTGAGGAAGGATTTGCATTACTTTAACCTAAGTGTAAGGGCAGTCAATAACAAGAAATACTCTTACCAAAGAAGTTCAAGTTATCGATCAAAGTTGCACTGAATTTTGCCTTGTCAGTAGGACTTTATGATAATGGCATTATAATTAAAATCAAAACATGCAAATTTCTTAGGGGAGGGTGGGCACCTAATTCTTTCCATTTTGGAGGAAGTCTGCGGGTAATCTGGGAGGATTTTGTCCATTTATCATTTCTATGTATTGGAAACATTTCAAGTTCTCTCTTGTGGCTACTTTAAAATATACAATACACCGTTGCTTGCTATAGTCATCTTACTCTGCTAGCAAACATTAGAACTTATACTTTCTATCCAACTGTATGTTTGTTCCCATTAACCAACCCCTCTTCATCCCTTGCTCCTACCTACATACTCTAGTATCTATCATTCTACTTTCTATCTTTATAAGATCAATTTTTTAGCTCCCACATGTAAATGAGAACATGTGAAATTTGTCTTTCTGTGTCTGTCTTATTTCATTTAACATAATGGCTTCCAGTTCCATCCATGTTGCTCAAGCATATCTTTTGACCACTGTAGGCAAATTTGCTCTTTTTCTTTGTTCTATTGTTTCTTACATACAAAAAAATCCTAAAGTTTCTTCTAAGATGGTCTAATATACCCTCATATGGCAGCTTAGATGTTGACCATACCACCCAAATGAAAGGAGCGCTTTCTATATATCCCTAGATCGTAAAAAATATTTGTTTCTATGTGCCTACACTACCTCTCTGGCTATCAGTCATTTCAGGTTATTGCACTAATATGCGATAGAGATATGAGAGGGATTTGTAACTGACAGATGCATTAGAACTAGATTGTGCCTCAGCCCAACTCCTCCTTGAGCCCAGATTTATACAGTAATATTTGGTCTAAACAATCCAGACATATAATCCATGTGACATTCTGCAACACTGCCATCCTCTATCCTAGAGGAGTTACCACTATTAGTAGAGCACAATAAATAATGCAAAAGAAGCCCCTTTTGTGTAAAAGAGTTACGCAAAACTCAGCAATGACCACACACAACGCCCACCATATGTAAGAACCCTACTATAATATTGCAGAACAACACAGCTGAGACACTGCCTGCATTTTCGTATTATACCTCTTATTCTTTTTATTCACTCAAATAAACTGTATGTGACCATATTTATTCAATCATCAGAAAACTAATGAGAGTATAAATGTAGCCAGCCATAAAAATGAAATGCCCAACAGCCAATGTAGGTTATGTATTAAGATGTGGGTTCTCTCAAGGCAGGTTATTTCTGTAGGGACTTCATCCCCACAAATTCTCAAGCATCTATATGGTGTTACACAACAGATTGCTCTGTCAGGGCTTCTGCCTCTGAATTCCAGGTGTGCTCAATTTTGCATCTGTTACTTCACAAATGCATCAGACTTGAACGGCAAACCATATGGCTTCCTTTACTGGACCTACTTTCAATCACAAATATGCACAAATTACCGGTACAGAGGCTGCTGCCATCTGAAAATGCCAAGAGTGAATGGTGTTGGGTTGGGTGCACAGACATAACTCAACATGAGTTTACAACAGCCCTGAAAGGACTGCGGGGTGCTTCCCAGCTGACCCTGATCTATGGCATCTGGATAACAAATGTGCACATTTAGAATAGCCTGTTTAGTTACTGCTCTGAGCTGGGGATCAAACAAGTTACAAATAGCCCTGAGTCCAAATACAGTAGTGACACGCAGTAATGGTGTCATTATCAGGCAATAATTCTATGCCTATCACTGACTCCCACTGGCAATAAAAATGATAGTCGGTAGCAAAGTGGCCAGTAACAGACACTAGCAAGGGGATAGCAAATTACAGTAAGTACCATGATTATATCTTCAATTAGCATTGTGTGTGAATGTTGAGTCCGTGTGTGTGTCTGTGTGTGTGTGTAAGCATCCCAGCGATGAAGTTTGAGTGTGTGTGTCTGGTCACTAGTCCTCTAGCAAAGAACAATTAAGTAAAAAAAACAAACAAACAAAAACAAACCAGGAATATTCATATTCTAAAATTGTTTCTGGCACTGCTAGCTGATGAGCTATTATGAAGTGTGTTTTCACTGCACAGCACTTCTTTTTATGACACAGTCATGGATCTCCAAACATTCCCTCAGGACAAGATGCTTTTTAAGAAGGGAACTCTCTGAAACCCAAAAATACTAAAATACTCCTATATACTCCCTCACGCAATGGAAAAGTGTTCAGAGATGAAGATCTACTTAAAATTTCTAAACAAAGAGAGAATAGAAATTTTTTGACCCTGCATATTCATAGCGCCTTAAGAAAGACTTTTGTTGAAGTGGTTGTTACATTCTTTACATCAAGGGTTTACCATAAACACTGCTTGAGGCAATCTCAGATTATAAGGGCTTTCTTACACAAAGAAAACAAAAATTTGTGCTGCTCCACTGGCACTTTTATAAATTCTATATTTACTTTACAAATAGTAAAATGTCGACAGGCAAAAGTGTAAAAGACAGCCGCAAATTAACATTATTTAACAACATTCAGAACCAGTCTAATTTTATAATGATTAGAGAAAGGTTACAAACATTTAACACAAAGAAAAATAAGAGATCTAAAAATTCCAAATTGAATCCAAAGCTAACACTATTGGAAATGTTACCATGTAGTTCATTTAAGCTTCTAAGTCCTTTGACTGGTGATATAAGCTTAGTGCAAATCAAAGCAAAAAGTAACATAGCATCAAAGTTTGCTCACATCATTCGGCTTTCTCAATTTCTCCCTGCTTCCCAGTGTGAGGCTGGCTGCATTCCAAAGTTATTTACTTTCTTGTTATCAACTTAGGCAATGAATTCTACAGTCAAGAGCATCATATGCTTTCTTTCTTTTAGCCAATTGTATTGATTTAGTTCTTTCTCATTGGCAGATAAATTCAGCTTATGTAGCGGCAATTATCCAGAGGGAACATTAATAAGATCCACAAGATATAAGGAGTTTGCTGAAGCCCCCTGGACTATCCTTAAAATCTGACTCTGAGACTATTTTTCACTTATGCAAGACCAGAATCTCACTTGCCCCATCTCATTAATCTTTAATGCAATGTCATGATTTACAGCTATTGGTGTAATTTTCATAAGCATGAATCCTACCATTATTAAAGTGACTTAAATTTTTAAAAATAGCCACTTATGTTTGGGGGTCAAAGATTTAATAGAGATTCACAACTCTCACCCATGAAAAATCAGCTCATAAGAGATTGTGGTTCTAGGACTCCTGAAACAGGGAATCCACCATAAGGAAACACATAAAATATTGCTGTGTAACAGGTTTAGGTTTGCACATATTAACTTATTCTATGTGATTGTCCCATCTCCAGCCAATTTACTAGTTACCATTACTTATGCAGGAATAAACTAAGTAGAATAGTACAAAGTAGATTCTTTGGCCATGTTGGGACTAAAATAATGGGTTAAACCAAGGGTCAAAGAGACGAATTTGCTGCCATGGCCTTAATAATGGGTAATATTAAGATTATTAATTATTGGGCCATTATGATTTAATAAATAAATGATATTTACACCATGTCTTAATATTACCCCACCCTAAGATTGCTAAATTTGTCATTTGTTTACCTGAGTAGACAAATTTTCTCTCTATGTACCTGGATTTTAAGAATTCCTTCTAGCAAAGAGCTGTAAAATCACAAACAATATGCAGCATCCAACTTAATTGACACTCCTATTTCTAAATTACAAGAAAGATGATCTTATTTAGGAATTTGACCTCTGCAAAATTGATATAATATACATCTTTGGTATTCTGAATAGATATATCTTCAGAACTCTATAATCCTCAAAATTACGAATTCTTCTAATTGAGAAACAGATTGTGGGCAGCTAGCTAGATTTCCTCACCAGTATATTAAACTTACTTAATTTCCAGCCTTGCAGCCATAGAACTGAAATTCACATTGGTACTCCCAAGTGTCATATCATTTAATGTCTTTAGGAAGTAGATACGTTTATAGACATTGGGATCCCTCAAGAAATGTCAGAACCATAAATGCTCAATTTACTAATGCCAATTGTTGCAAAAGCCCTAAACTTAATAATCTTTGCTTTTGGTAGGAGAAAATAGACTTTTAATGTTAAAGCAACAATTATTTAAACACGCTCAGTAGTAGATGTTCAGCAAAGTTTGATGGATTTCTATTGAAAGTTTACCTAATGTAACCTTTCATAGCCAACATAATGAATAGATAGAGAGATAGATAGATAGATAGACAGATCCATGTGATGTTTCTATACGTTGTTTTGAAATCTTTTAAAAACAATCTGCAAAGTAAGAAGTGGATAAGGTTAATGTATTATAAAACTCAGGAAAGAAGAAAAGGATAAGTTACACTGAATGAGAATGAAGTAGTTAATTAGGTAACTCCTAATTTTACCTAGAGAGAAGAAAGTAAAGGAAACAAAGAGAAAACTATAAAATAAATTATCATTAAGAAAAGAATGAAAGCAAGAATTTCAGCATAATCATGTGCTAATAAAGTGATCAGATAATAAAACAGGGTTATCAAAGATAAAAGATAAAGAGCAGGACACGAAAATCAATGCATTTAAGTTTTCAACCACTTAATGATTGAATCATTGAGCTGCCTGCTAGGAACCCAGGCCTTAGAACAAGAATGATTTCGTCTTCAACAAGAAACAGACTTGTGAGTTGATGCCACAAGGAACTGCTCCATATTTGCAAAGTTCTGAGAACAATAGTTGTTTTTATGTAGAGACGGCTAGTTGTATCCCCCAATAGCTGTTCTCTTCTTCCTTAATACTTCCTTCTTCTTCCAAATTTTTGCTGAGTACCTTGCCACTAAAAGCATTTCAATTTTCCCAGCTTCCCATGCTGTTAGGTATGGCATGGCTTTAGATTTACCAAATGGGATACAAGGATAAGTTACATAGCAGTTTCTAAATGCTTTAATTAAGAGGCAGCTGATGCCTACCTTTATCCCTTTTTGATTTGTTCTTTCTTCTTGCTTTCTAGAATGCTGATGTGATGACAAAAGCTGGACTAACCCTCGTTCACCATCAGGTGATCTGAACGATAGAAGATGGTAGAACCATCTTTTATCTTTTTTGTCTACCAAAAAATGGTAGAACAAGACAGAGGAAATCTGAGTTCTGATACCATACCAGCCCTAAGCTATCTACCTCTAGACTGTGACATGAAAATAAATATATTTCCCTCTTGTCTAAGCCACTGCTAATTTTTGTTTTGTTCTGCTTTATTTGTTTAATCTCTAAGAGCTGTCGCTAATCTTTTCTGAAACCTGCTGATATCCATAACCCTTGAAATTGTTGACAATTAGTTATTTAGACAGTGATCTCAAGCAAGTACATGTCTGTTGTTTAGGAAAAGAAGCTAGGCTTACAAAATTGGCTTTTTATCAATACCTCTGTCTTCTACAGGAAATAGTTCTACCAGTCTGAATTTTCAGGCTTTCTCCACCAGTGACTAATTCTGGTAAGAAACTGACTTGAATTGGCCACATTTATTTCTTGGGTGGAATTAACATGGGGAAGGTCTCTATTCATTCCTGGCCTAGTCTCTTCATTCTGTCTACAAGAGGGAAAAAAAAAAAAAAAAAAAAAAAAAAAAAAAAGGATATTAACCTTCAGACTCCCAAGCAAGAATAAGGGAATAAGGTAAGTCAGGTTCCACATCTTGCTCTTGCAACTGGGTACATTAATTCAAGAGAGTGGGGATGGAGAAGGAGGTCCATTTTGGTTTCAAGACCAAGCCCAATTCTGCAGTTGAGCTAAACTGAACAGGGCAGTTATTTTAAACTCATCCTGCCTTGCTGTGCTAGTTCTCAACTTAGATAAGACTATTGAGAAGAAGAGGAGTACGAGTGATTAGGCTAGCCCAGTAGTAATATTATGAGCTGCCCCACAGTATAGTAGTGTAAGGTCATATCAGGTATATGATTAGTCCTTATTTTTCAAGTTCTATGTATTTGTCCATTTAAAATAATTACGATTTTATAAAAATGGTATGTTTTTCTTCTTCCTCTTTGGGTCTGTGGTTCAAAAAATTATATCAAATAAAACAACACACAAAAGTATCACCACTTTATATATTAGTTATCTGAGCTTCAGAAAAAGCACTACAAAACAGCATAATTTTCAATTCACTGAGCAGTGTCTTCAGTGATATCAATACGAATGTAATGCCCAGGGAAACAAGTGTCATACTCCAGGCATTTTTTTTTATGTTTAAGCATTTATTAATTCTGATTTTGCATTTTTTATTTTGATATATTTTCCCTCTTTTCTTTTTCTTTCTTTCCTTTTTTTAAAATTATTATTATACTTTAAGTTTTAGGGTACATGTGCACAACGTGCAGGTTAGTTACATATGTATACATGTGCCATGCTGGTGTGCTGCACCCATTAACTCGCCATTTAGCAATAGGTATATCTCCTAATGCTATCCCTCCCCCCTCCCCCCATCCCACAACAGTCCCCAGAGTGTGATGTTCCCCTTCCTGTGTCCATGTGTTCTCATTGTTCAATTCCCACCTATGAGTAGTGAGAACATGCGGTGTTTGGTTTTTTGTCCTTCCGATAGTTTGCTGAGAATGATGATTTCCAGTTTCATCCATGTCCCTACAAAGGACATGAACTCATCATTTTTTATGGCTGCATAGTATTCCATGGTGTATATGTGCCACATTTTCTTAATCCAGTCTATCATTGTTGGACATTTGGGTTTGTTCCAAGTCTTTGCTATTGTAAATAGTGCTGCAATAAACATACGTGTGCATGTGTCTTTATAGCAGCATGATTTATAGTCCTTTGGGTATATGCCCAGTAATGGGATGGCTGGGTCAAATGGTATTTCTAGTTCTAGATCCCTGAGGAATGGCCACACTGACTTCCACAATGGTTGAACTAGTTTACAGTCCCACCAACAGTGTAAAAGTGTTCCTATTTCTCCACATCCTCTCCAGCACCTGTTGTTTCCTGACTTTTTAATGATTGCCATTCTAACTGGTGTGAGATGGTATCTCATTGTGGTTTTGATTTGCATTTCTCTGATGGCCAGCGATGATGAGCATTTTTTCATGTGTCTTTTGGCTGCATAAATGTCTTCTTTTGAGAAGTGTCTGTTCATATCCTTTGCCCACTTTTTGACTCCAGGCATTTTTGTTTTGTTTGTTTTGTTTTGTTTTTAACATACATTCCACACCTTATGTATTTCTAAGAACTATGCCAGGGAATAAACCTTACACATCAGAGAGCAGTTACATGTTATTACGTTCCAGTAGATGGGAAAATCTGGAGTTATGTACCATTACAGAGTACCATGACAAGCTATACTGAACCCTGAGACAAAAGAAAAAAAAAAAAAAACAGTTATACTGTTGCTGCCTTTACTTAAAATTTTGATAGTTTGTTTATTATGGATTTTTTGCACTAAATTTTGATTTTGTAAATATTGCATTAAAATATTATCTTGGCCAGGTGCACTGGCTCATGCCTGTAATCCCAGGACTTTGGACAGCTGAGGTGGGCGGATCACAAGGTCAGGAGATCGAGAGTATCCTGGCCAACATGGTGAAACCCTGTCTCTACTAAAAATACAAAAATTAGCTGGGTATAGTGGCATGAACCTGTAATCCCAGCTACTCGGTAGGCTGAGGTAGGTGAATCGCTTGAACCCTGGAGGCAGAGATGGCAGTGAGCCGAGATCTCAGTGAGCCAAGATCGTGCCACTGCACTCCAGCCTGGGCGACGGAGGGAGACTCCGTCTCCAGAAAAAAAAAAAAAAAAAAAAAAAAAATCTTGATTGTTGAGTTTATTAGCTCATTTTTAAATCTGGAACTCAAGATGAAAGTGTATGAGGAGGATCCATGAAATGATCTCATGGGTCTCAGCCTAGTCCCAGCCTGCATTTCAGAACCTAGCACTGGCTATTTGTATGACTTCTGCCAAGCTCATCTGCATTTCCGAATCTTAGAACACCAGCAATGTAACATCAGTTGATGCTTTTTTGCTTCACATTATTATATGATAATGAGGAAATGCCTGTGCCATGCACGATCTCTGAAGAGGTGGCATTAAATAACTCCAACCAGTCTTGTTGTTGCCCTAAAAAATACAAGTCCTTTACCTTCGCTAGACATGTTTATAATAGAGTTGGTCAAACTATCCCTGTGATAGGAGCTACACGGTCACATCAAAAAGCTGCGAATCAGGTGAATAGTAAAAACTGTGAGCCCCTTTGGAGATATTCTTCTTCTTTTTAAAAAGAAGGTGTGTAGAACTACTAAAACCTGCAGATATTTAATAAGAACAAGCATCTGTACTTTGCTTGCTTCAAATTACACAACATCATCCTAGCGCCAGTCCAGGGCTTCTTACATGCACTGATGCTGAAAGCAGAGACATAACAAAAGGCTGGACTAACACTTTTCTTTGCCTCTAGCAACCACTCAATGTTCTGTTTTATTTTATTTGGCTTTATTATTTGGCTTTCAGCTGACCACCTAAATGACCAGCCTGCAGCGACAGCAAACATGGATCCCTTTGGCGAGACTGATGAGACCATTCTATCAATCCTCATATACTCCACATTGTGGGGGCCACAAAGATGGGGTGAACCCCTCTTAAGAGTCCACACACACACTCACACCACAAGCACATGCCTCCTTATAAGATGGCTGCTGTCTAGAGAGTAGAGATTGTTGCCAAAGAACAATGGGTATCTTTAGGGATAAAAGCATTACCTAAATGTAAGATTTTGTCAGGTAATGACCTCACGAGTTTCAAAGTATCTCACAATTGCTGCCTGGTGTTGATTATAGGGTAGGATGCAGTGTACTTAGTAGAAAATCCAGATTAGGGCAGTGAGAGAGGTGAGGTGTCTGTCAGGACTGACATGCAATGAAAGATTATAAAAACCTGGTTTCTCCCAGCCTGACAATGAGCATAGTCAGAAAGAAACTTAATTGCACTATTTAAGATTAGGAAAGGTATAGGGGGAACAAAGTTATCAATTCCAAGCTTAAAATGCCATTGCACAATATGAGAATAAGTACTCATATGAATGGCACAGCAAGAAAATTTAAAAACCAATAAAATGAAATACTTCTGCACACAGTGGAATTCAGTGCTGCAGGAGATCAGAGAGTCAAATGCAGTAGCTGTATTTTAAAAGGAGGCTGAATAATTTTATGACCACTGTAAAACAGGAGACAGGCTTAAATTGCTGCAGGAGGTTAGAAATAAGGAAAAACTTTATAACTGCAAAGGTAGTGAGACCCTAGAGTGGGTATAATCTGAGTATTTTGATATGCCACCTTTTAAAAAGAAAATTAAGATTTGTCACTCCTATTAGCCAAACCAGGGATCTGCTCAACCTTAAAGCCTATAACTCTTTGTTTTGCTCTGTGTTGTCCTGCCATCTTTTGTCTTTCAAGTTTATGGCATTGCCAAGGCAGTTTTCATGAACGCTCTGGTGATCCTTTTCCCAGAATTCATGCACACCAAAGTGATTGGCCAGATGCTGTTTGCTTTGTACACAGATTCCTGAAACATACTTTACACCTTCAGTCTCTCCTCCCACTTCAAATCACTTTACAGCCCCGAGGAGTAACTGTGAGCAGACTTCAAACTACACACAGAAATTCCATTAGATTTCAAATCGGTTGTCTTAACCTCTTATGCACCACAGACCACAATAATCCATCAGCACATGCTGGTTTAGCCACATTCTACCTGTTCTTAATAGCCAACAGTGAGCCTCTAGATAAATTATGACTTTCATTCTGCTGACTTGATTGCTTCACATTCCCTACTGGATCATTCCTCGGCAGTGGTGCCCAAAATAATTCTTTGCATTTTGTGTAATATTTCAGAAGCTACGGTACATTTCTATATCCATATCATTTGATAATCACAGAAGCTCACTAAGGAAGTCAACGTAGAACAGATATTAATATCTCTTTTTGAAAAATGAGAAATCTAGCCTCATTTCTGCTTAAGTACTTGCATCTTCAGATTTCTGGTGCTTTTCCATACACAAAATGATGCACTATAGTTAAGCATTCCTGATCATTTTATTTAAAATCCTCCTCCTTCCGCGCTACTTAAATGTTCCACCATATCTAGAATGATCTGCCTTTTTCCCTCAATAGTCTAAGCTCTCAGAATTCTATTTATTATATTTAAAAAATTCACTTAAAATAATCTTGTACCCCAAGCAATGATTCCTAATACCTAAATTTTTCTAGGACTCTTTCTTTAGTCTTCTGAAAAGCATATTTGGATTCATAACATACCAACAAATAGATAAGTAAGATCCATAGGTTACTCATTTTGAATGCTTCACAGATTCTAGAACATCTTCCATATGAGTGTTGATATTTGCATTCATTTATTCAATAAGTATTTGAGCACCTTCTATGTGCCAAGACACTGAGAACATATAACAGACTAACGTTCCTGCCCTTATTGAGTTTAGATTCTAATGAGGAAGGCAGATGGCAAACAACATAATTAAGAAATTTACAGAGTGTTGGATAGTCTAAAACATATAAATTAGGTAAATAAGGAAAGAAGTATTAGGATAGAGGCAAGGAGTTGAAATTTAGATAAAGTGATCATGTAAGGCTTCACTGAGAAGACGACTTTTGAGTGAAACCCTGATTGAAGCAAAGGAACTAGCTACGTAGATGTCTGAGGGAAGAGCTTTCCATAGAAAGGAGAAGAAGGGCAAAGGCCCTGGTGTGGAGCCATGCCCGTGTGTTTTAAGTAACAAGAAAAGAAGCCTGTGTGGTCAGAGTTCAGTGAGTGAAGACAATCGTGGTAGGAGGTGAAATCAGAGAGGCACTAGGTACAATAATATAAGGCCTGATAGTAGATGAAGAGTCATGTGAACAGAACATGATAGGAACAAATTTATACTTTGCAACATCTCTATCTGCATGTTGAAAATAGGCCAAAAGGGGCAAGGGAAGAAACAGAAACATCAGTTAGGTGTCCATTAATCCATGCAAGTGACTCAGCAGCTGTGGGGGTGGTGAGAATAGGATAAATTTAAGATATATTTTGAAGGTAGAATCAATAGAATTTGGGTCAAAGCAGATGTAGGATGCCAGAGAATGGGAGGAGTCAAAGACAACACCAAGATTTTAGCTGAAAGAAGTAGGTAAATGAATTCCCCTATTCACTATGATGTGGAAGACAGCCATAAGAGCAGAAGTGAAGGTGGGGGAATATCAGCAGATTTGTTCAGGAATTAAGTGTGTAATGTATAGACATCCCCATGGAACATCAAGTAGGCATTTGTGTATATGGGATTTTTGAATGCATTTAGATACTGAAGTTCAGAGGAGAGGTCCAGGCAGGAGACATAAATTTAGACATTATAAGCATGTGGATGGTGGTATTTAAAGACATGAAACAGGGTGAGATCCCCTTGTTTGGGGAAGGGAGGGAGAATGAATAGAAAAGGGAAAAAATTTAAGAAGTCCCAACACATTTCAACATTTAGAGACTGGGAAGACAACACAGCAAAGAAGTATCTAGACAACTAAAAGGAAAGCCAGGTAATTGTGATTTAGAAGTCAAGTGAAGAAAGTATTTCAAGGGCAGAGTGGTTACCTATGTCAAAATCTTCTGATTAGGCTTAGCAATAAGGAAATCATAGATAATCTGGTAAGACTGGTTTCAGTGGGAAAGAGGAGGCAAAAGATGGTTTGAGTGAAAAAGAAGAGTAGGCCAGGCCCAGTGGCTCACACCTGGAATCCCAGCAGTTTGGGAGGCCGAGGCGGGCGGATTGCCTGAGGTCAGGAGTTCGAGACCAGCCTGGCCAACATGGTGAAACCCCATCTCTACTAAAAATACAAAAATTAGCCGGGCGTGGTGGTGGGCACCAGTAATCCCAGCTCCTCAGGAGGCTGAGGCAGGAGAATCACTTGAACCCAGAAGGCGGAGGTTGCAGTGAGCTGAGATTGTGCCACTGCACTCCAGCGAGACTCCGTGTCAAAAAAAAAAAAAAAAAAAAGAAGAGTAATTGGAAACAGCAAGTCAGCACACATAGATGACTCTTTCAAAGAAAAATGAGGAAAGCCAGAGGAGGAAGTGGGGCCATGAGAGGGTATTTTTTTTTTTTATGTTGGAAAAATAACAAACTAACATTTGCAAACTAACTGGAATAATCCAACAGTGGGGGAAATGGGTGAGCCGTGAATGAAAGGGGACAATTGCCATTGTTGTTGCCTTTGAGGAGAGAAGGCAGGATGAGGTTTAATCACACGTGGAGTATTTGGTCTTAGCCAGAAATATCCATAGTTCATTTACAAAGAAGAGAAGGTAGGGTATGTGGGTTAAGACATAGGTAGGCGATGAGAGCATGTGGAGGTTTTCTCCTGATTGCTTTCGTCAGTAAAGTAGAAAGGTTTGTCAGGTGAGGGTCAGGATAGATGGGGAGAGGCTTTGGAGGACTGAAAGAGAAGTATATAGCAGTAATCTTGGAGACTGGGAAAATAAGTAGATTGGTAGGACAGCTGGCAGCATTAAGACCCACTTTGATATTAATAATCATGTGTTTAAAGTGAAACTGTTCATCTTGATTGTGTATTTGGTCCCACTTACTTTAGCTGCCTGGGTTTAAGCACAGAGTAGTCAGAAAGCTTATTTTAACCAAGGTTGTGATTTGGCCAAGTGAGTATAACCAAAAAAGCAGAGAGGGGGAATGGAGTTGAGAGTATTTGCAAGTAAGTAAGCATGATGATTGATTGCAGGATTTAAATGTGAGAGAGGATTAGGAGAGGAGGTTAGGGATAGAGAAAAGATAGCAGGAATTTGGGGCAGAATGGAAGGGGGCTGTTGAAAGATTGCTGCAATTGAGGTAATTGAGGGAATAAGCTAGGAAGATGAGCGTGGAGTGGTAACCAGTTAAGGGGTGTTGGAAACTGAGATAATGGATGGGTATGGGTAATGAAAAGATCAAGACTGTAGTCACAGGAGTGGTTGGCCTTTTGCTCCAGAAAAGTCAAAGTGTTTCAGGAAATGAGAAGAAGTAAGACAAATGAGGATGAGAGTCTGGAATGGTTTGGGATTCCTGAACTTCTTTTAGTAACTGATAGGAGCAGAAGTAAAAGTCATGATGGGATTAGTTCTTCTGGTCCCAAGTAACATGATGGAGGAGGGGCTGGAAGTATTAGGGGAGGGCGGCTGTTGCCAAGAGCTTGAATTCTGGAGATCCCCCTTGACTCCTAATGAGGAAAGCATGGGAATGACAAAGGGCAGTCTCATTCCTAGGGCACAGCTACTCTCCTAGACTCTGCTGCTGTGGGCCTGCGGAGGCGTGGCCTTCCCTAGTGCTCTGGGCTGTTCTGGACATCTGCCAACAAGTTCTTCCAGGCTGCAGAGGCTGCAAAGGCCATTGTGATGGTTCTTCTTGGTCTCCACTTCCTTCTACAATGGTAGCCAGGGTCATCTATAGAAAGTGAAATTATTGAGGAGGCTTAGGGAGAGTTTTAAAGGAAACTGTAAATACATACGTCTCCACTGTTCAATCGAGTATATGAAATATCTAGCAAACAATTTTGGAAAGAGGGACTATTGAGAGGCCTATAGCTAATAATACCGATAATTTCTAACTCCTTCTCTTGATCTGGCTGGTCATCCTTGGTCAGAAAAATGTTTTCCAAGCGATAACACATCATAGGATCTTAGACCATATTTTACCACACACATAGTTCAACCTGAGAAAACGGAGGATTGTAGTAAACCCCACACTGTCTTCCAGATAGGGTTGCTAGATAAAATAAAGGAGGGCCAATGAAATTTAAATCTTAGATAAACTACAAATAATTTTTTAGTGTAAGTATGTCTCATGCAATATTTGTATTTACTGTATTTTTATTTGCTATATCTGATAACCCTACGCCTAAAGGAATTTTTAAAAATTGATAGAGATAGACAGATGGCTAACCTTGATCTGTCTTAAAGCAACAAACCAGCCAGGGGCAGTGGCTCACACCTGTAATCCCAGCACTCTGGGAGGCCGAGGCAGGCGTATCACGAGGTCAGGAGATCGAGACCATCCTGGCTAACACGGTGAAAACTCCGTCTCTACTAAAAATACAAAAAATTAGCCAGGCGTGGTGGCGGGTGCCTGTAGTCCCAGCTACTCTGGAAGCTGAGGCAGGAGAATGGCATGAACCCGGGAGGCAGAGCTTGCAGTGAGCTGAGATCACGCCACTGCACTCCAGCCTGGGCGACAGAGCGAGATTCCGTCTCAAAAAAAAAAAAAAAAAAAAAAAAGGCAACAAACTGGGCTTTGTACCTCCTTCTCCCAAGTTACCTATTCAAGGTTTTCCATGTCACACACAGAATCAAAGAAGACTCAAGTAAAGCTAAAATAAGTCAGTAGTCACCTAAGATGTCCCTTCTCTGCTTTGTCCAATACACTCCATTATTCCCCATATCCCCATACAGTCTTAGGGAATAGAGAGAGAGAGAGGCAGTACAAGAGGATGGATCTGGTAAACCTAAGAAGGTGGTGTCAGGGAGATTTTGTAGGCATGGGACAAAAGAAGGGACCCTGCAGGAGAGTCCCTTAGAGAATATTTCTACCCCACTGTGCCCCTTTCATGACACTGGCATCCTTCTGCTGGGTCTCTGGTATCGCCCTGGGTCTCTGGTATAGCCCTGGGTACGCTTTTTCACCCTAATAGGTATTGGACAAAAAGAAAAGGTGGGAGATGGAAGAGATTTTTCCTAATAAAATGTTTCAAAATAACCAATTTAAATATAAAGAATTTAGAACAGCATGTTAAGCATGCTCCTTGTATTCTATTTACTTAGAGCAAAGATCATGTTCCCTGATTATCAAAGGCCAGCAGTTACCAGAACCTACACTGTGTCATTACCTAATGGCATAAGTCATATGGGTGGCTGAAACATGAAAGAAATACCGTATATTAAAATCTGCTATCAATCCAGTAGGGAAGAGCCAGCTGGATAAATCAGAATACACTTCAAATAATCACTATATATGAACCTGCAAATTTATCCACATCCCTATCTCAAAAGCTAACACATTTCATGCTCTTTCTCATATTTAAATCTAGATAAGTGAATTTCCAATATCCTTTGAGGATGCAGCTGTTGTTTAACAGTGTGATTTTATATTTATATAGTGCCGGTTATCATAGGATCTTAGACCATTTTTACCAGCTTAATTCAGTATTAATAACCATAAAAAAAACCCAGTAATTTCAGCTGCATTATTCTACTGGGCAACTAGACAGTAACACATTTATTTTCCTGGGCATTTGGAAGTTCCTGCATTGTCCTCAAAGAGAAAAAGTAGTCAAATCCTCTAATCCCCCAGAGGAAAATAAAAAATAATGAAGACCAGCCAACAGGACAAAACAGTGATGTTTCCAAACAAACTCCACTTGTGGGAACCTCTAGGAAACCATTTTGTATGTTCCAGGAAAGAGGAAATTGATTTGGCAATGTGGTGAAAAAAATTGACATTTATGTAGGAAACAAAATCAAGATTCTTGTACAGATTAGGCTATTTGGATAAATTTGTGTTTTTAGATTAATATGGCAACTCCCCAAAATGTGACTATAACCAACCAACTTGGAAATGTGTTTTTATGAGAACGCAAATTTGGACACAGTCTCCTATTTAAACCCTGTACCTGGAACAATTTTATCCTCTTTCTACACGCCATAATCTTACTCTACCCAACAATATAGCCAGCATGGTTATTGTATCACTAATAGCTGATGTCTATTGAAGTGTATGTCTGTTCCCAAATTCCCCAGTGACCCTCTCTCCTCCTACTGGATAAATCTGATTCCTTTTATTTTTCTCACCTTCTCACCATTTACTTAATTCTGTCTCAATACAACATTCTCTTGGGTTCTTACACATATCTTTTCCCAATATTTAAATATAGGACCATTAAGTAATATGGGTTTTGGGATGAAGTACTAGTTCCTGAATTAGAGAATCACCATGGAGAATTGGGTTTAAAGTTGTTGGGGAAAGGAGAGAAACAACTCCAAGCAAGAAAATGAGCAAGTATACTCTATTCTGTCTTGTAACCCATATGCAGTTGTGTGTGTGTGGAGATTAGCTGTAAAACTTGGCAGTTTCTCACCAGATGCTAACAATGATTTTTAAACAGTTCAAATAACTAGGATAACTATGCCTCATTAAATGACACTGTTCATGTCAAACACCTTACAGTACAGTTTATTTTGGTTGATTTGCATACAGAGATCTTCTCGGTGCTGCATCATTTCTTCCATTTTTGAAAGGAAACCTCCTTTTGAAAGTTCTTTTTTTTTTTTTCAGTCATAAACACACCAGCCCTCCTTCCTCAGCAACGCAGGTCATTCACTCAAATCTGGTCACAAAACTGAAGGAGCAGCATGCCAGGAAGAATCATACACACATCAGCCCTCCTCCCTGCAAAATGCATGTCATTCACTCAAATCTGGTCACAAAATTGAAGAAGTGGCATGCCGGGAAGACAGACTGAACACTGGACATTATTAGGCACTGTGGGATTACTTAAGTAGCTCCATAGAAAGAAATTGCATTTTCATGTCACAGTGGTCCGAGATGGATTTAGGACAAGACAAGGCAAGTAATAAGGATGTCTGTTGAATGTCATGAATCCTACTAAATCAATTAGTTGCTAAGATATAAGAAGATTTTCTCTACCCTCTTCCTCACCCTCAGTGCTACAAAGGCCATGAAGTTATCAAGCACGGGGGACTGGAGTGCTCTGCCAATGTTCAGCTGCTGCAGGAGGCTCCTAAATGGAAAATTACTCTGATTGTGAAAGTGCAATTTCAGATGGCAAGCATCATTGATGACACTGAACCTCTCTGCTGAAACTCAGAGAAAGACCCAAGTGTTTATCCCATTCTAAAGATACAATTAGCTGAAGATTTTATCTCCGCATCTGAAGAGCCTAAATCAGACAATTGTCCTATGATTATTTCTGGTGGAGAAAAGGAGGACTGCATTCCTACAACGGGGCTGGTTTCTTTTTTTTCCCCATTAACTGACTTTTTGAATAGGCAGCAATTAATCACTCTTCTCTGCATACAAAGACAAAATTAAAGCTTTGTATTCTAACTTCAATTTGAAGAGTATTTAATGGTAAAGAATCATCACGTGGTCAGCATCTTCAACATTAAAATAAGAGCTTATACAGAATATAGTGACCAAACAATCTTTTATCTCTGTGAGAATAAGTCATTTCAGTTTTAATCATCTTTAGGGAATTATAAAGTTTAAAAAAATATAGTATTAGTGATTTTGTTTTAAAAAATGCAAAGAATATGAGAGGGTGTTTTATCCATTTGTGTTACATCTAGAGGCTACACTTAATCCAATCATTCTTCTATTGCACTGGATTTTTAAAATACTTTGTTTTGGAATTTAATGTAAATATAGAATGAGTTCACTCTCTTTATATTTTTTTTTTCAGGCTGAATTTGGTTCTTGAAAACTTCCAAATTCATTTAGAAATTCATCAGTCAAGTCCAGTAAACAAGAGTCCCCAGTGACTGCTCTGGAAACCAACACTCACTCCTTAATGAACATGTTTATCATGTCCATTTAGTTAAGCAACAAATGTTTATTGACCATCTATCAGAGAGAGAGAGATGGGAAATGCGAAATTCCCATCTCCCAAATGGGAAATTCTCCTTGACCCCTTCACAGGCCTTGAGACAAGGGTGCCTCACTTACTCAGTCTGCAGCTCTCAGCTGGGACAGGCAGCATGCAGGTGAGCAGGCTCAGGAGGTGGGATGAGTGCTTCTGGGCGCCGGCAGGAACAGAACCCTGTGCAGCCCTACAGCAGCATCTAGGAGGGTGCCTGAGACCCCTGGAGCCCCACAGGGTGTGTTACCGTGTGTTCTTTTAGCTTTGCAATCCATAGATGGCTTAAATGTTCAACAGCTCAAGCACCCACACCTGTGACTCCCAAGTTCTTGCTTGGCATCCAGGAAGAATCAGGTCACATGAACAAGTTGAAGGGTCATAGGTCACATGAACAAATTGATGGGTCATGAATACAGAGGATTTTATTGCCTATGACATAGGCTTTCAGGGGGAAGGGGAGCTGGAAAGGCGATGGAGTGAGAAGGCGGTCTTCTCCTAGAGTCTGGCCATCCCCTGCCAGGTTCTTCTCTGAAGTCCCAGCATCAAGCCATCCCTCTAAAGTCAAGCTGCTTCTCTCTGACATCTGCCTACTTCTTTTCTTCTTCCTCTGCTGCTCCTCCGCCAGTGGAACCTGGGGTTTTTATGAGAATCTGGGGTTTTTATGGGGTTTTTATAGGAATGGGGGGGTGGGCCAGGCCAGGGCAGTTTTCAAAAAGGCAACGTTCAAGGGGGGTAAATGAGGATGTAAAGTTCTCACTTTGAGCCATGGTCCCAGGCTTGAGGGTGGGGCCTTCCCAGGAACCGCCCTCTTCTGCTCAGTATTTCCCTCCCTCACTTGGACAATTCCAGCACCTTAAATTATTTATCAACAAAGTGCTCTGAGAGTACTTACAAATAAATGATTAATTTCAGTTGAAGGGATCATGAGAAGAGAAAGTTTAATTTGGTCTGGGTCTTGAAAGATGAGTGAGATTTCAACAAGAGTGATCAGTGAAGGATAAGAAAGTAACCATATGTCAAACAAATGTGACAGTAAAGCCACAGAGCACAGGAAAGTACACAGTGTGTTTACAGTAATATAAATATCCTTTTGTAAGTCAAGAGTTATTTGTAAAAAGGCCCCGGCGTGGTGGCTCATGCCTGTAATTCCAGCACTTTGGGAGGCTGAGGCGGGTGGATTACTTGAGATCAGGAGTTCAAGACCAGCCTGGCCAACATAGTGAAACCCCGTCTCTACTATAAATACAAAAAATTAGCCAGGCTTTATAGAGTGTGCCTGTAATCCCAGCTACTTGGGAGGCTTAGGCAGGAGAATTGCTTGAACCCGGGGGGCGGAGCTTGTAGTGAGCCAAGATCCTGCCACTGCACTCCAACCTGGGTGACAGAGTGAGACTCCATCTGGCCAACAACAAAAATGAGTTACTTGCAAAATGTAAGGCTAAAAAGTAGAATCATGGCTACCTAGAAATGTACATCTGAATAGGCCTGTGAGACCATCCAATTCTACTCCCTAGTTTTATAGATGAAGAAACAAAAAGTAGCTAGAGTGACTTGTAAAGATCACAAGGATAACTACTTCTAGCCAGAACTGGACCCAAATACTGTGTCATCCAAACCAGTTTTTTTTGCACCATCCCATGTGTAGGCTGGCATCATATCGTGGAAGGTGGCTCTGGTGAGTGTTGGAAGTTTCTGAGAGGAGAGTGATATGATCCGACATGCATATCACACCAGAGAAAACCCTGAGGGCAGTGAGAAGGGACTGGAGGAGAAAGATTGGTGAAAAAATTTCTGCAGTCATCTGAACCACAACTGTGATGACTGAAATAGAAAGGATATGATGGATTCAAGTGTCGTTTCAAGGATGAAATTGCTGCCGCTTGGTAATGAGAGAGAGGGAAGAATTACAGATGATGAGCAAGCTGTAGAGCCTGGGTGAAGGTGGGTGTTATTCCATCACCTGGGAAAGGAAAAGGAGAATGAAGAAAGACTTAGAGGGCTAAACAGGTTAACTCTGTGTTCTCCTATCTTGGTGAATGGAACTTAATCACTCATTAGAAGTTAGGATCTAGCTGGGTGCGGTGGCTCATGCCTGTACCCCAGCACTTTGGGATGCTGAGGTGGGCGGATCACCTGAGGTCGGGAGTTTGAGACCAGCCTGACCAACATGGAGAAACCCCATTTCTACTAAAAATACAAAATTAGCCGGATATGGTGGCACATGCCTGTAATCCCAGCTACTTCGGAGGCTAAAGCAGGAGAATCGCTTGAACCAGGGAGGCAGAGGTTTTGATGAGCCAAGATCCCACCATTGCACTCCAACCTGGGCAACAGAGTGAAACTACATCTCAAAAAAAAAAAAAAAAAAAAAAAGGGTCTAGTCTCTGCTCCACGTTTCTGGCCCTTAGAGAACACATGCCAAGATTAGTGGCAAATGAGGCCAAATAATTAACTTTATTAATGGCTGGTGAAGAACAAAAACAAAAAGAGAGGTTTTGAGCACTATACCAAGAGCACTCTTATTTTTTACCCCAAGTCAATCTTCCACAGGGCAGATTCTGAGTAATCATCTCCATCAGCATCAAGGAACACATTCCCAAACTCAGACAGAGGTGGAACAGAGAGATAGAATGCAAGCACATCTGCCAAGAAGAGGGGCCCAGTTCTGTGGATGTGGTTAGACACAAGATGGAAAGGAAACCTCTCCACATAAGCACAAAGGAAGGGGAGGTTTCCTACCTAAATTTTTCTTTAGAAGACAGCTGCCCTTCCTTTTAACAAATAATAGTCCAAGGAGTATCTAACTCTGGCCAAGTGGATCGACCAATCCACCTCCTCAAAGAAAACACAGAAAGAGGCAGGAGCTTCTATCTCAATGTGACCCTGCAAAAGTCAAACTTACAGCAGAATAAAAAGAACAGAATATTTCCTTCCCATATTTTTAAAGTCAGAAACCTGAGAATCATCTTCTCCCCTGATAGTTTTCTCCCATTCTCTTCTCTCATGATAGTCAGGCAATCCCTAAGTCCTATCAGTTCTATCTTCCAGATACAACACAACCTTGTCTCCACTCACCCATCCTCACTGGTATTTCCTTCATGTCCCCTAGATCAGTGCAGTAGAATCTCCCAAATGTTGTCCTAGTCTCTGACTTCGCAACCTTCCATTTCATTCTTTACAATTCTGAGATATTCTAAGATGCAATGTAATCACACTATTCTTCCACTTAAAACTAAGTGCTCCCCGTCATCTCCAGGATAACATCCAAATGCCTATCAGTATTGTGTTTATTGCAATTATTTGTTGCCATGTCTTTTTATTCTACTACATTTCTAGTTCTTTGGAGTTCTTGCGTTACAGAGATGTTTTCCCATTTATTATTATATTGCCAATGCCTGGCAGTGTGTCTAAGTACTATATTAGAAATATTTTGACCTGTATACAAGACCCTTCCACATCTGACCCTGCCTATTTCTCCAACTTTGTGCCCGGTCACAGCCCCACAAATTTCTTCTTAACTCTCATATGACTTCTAATTCCAAGTTTACCAAATTATTCTCAGGTGTCTGAGTATTCTTTGCTCTTTCTCCTCACATTTGCTCACTGTCTTTGTGCTCTTCTTTCTATTTCTCTTTTCTGTCTAGATATATTTCTCATTTACTACCTACATTTCAAGACACCAACTCATGCCTCCCTTCCTCCACACACCTTTTGTTAATCTTAATGTTTACTTTTCATCATACCACTGGGTTCAGACTGAGTAGAAGATTCTTCCCATGGTATCTATGCATATTTCTAACACTGCATTTATCAAACAGCTTTACAATGGTTATTTACCTTCTTTCTTCTCATATATATGTTAAATTCCTTAACTGGTCTTCATCTCTGGAAGCAGGACTAAATGACACACACATAGATTCAGTAACTATTGAATGAAAAAGGAGGGGAGGGATGGTGGAAGAAAGGGAAGTGGGGAGTGAGGAAAGAAAGAAGGAAAGAAGAAACAAAGGAAGGAAAGAAGGGTGGAAGAGGGAAAGAAAAATGGGAAAAAAAAAATAAATAAATAAAGGAACTCAGCCATTTATATATTAAGTTTTTCAATGAACATTCCTTGTGAAATGTTCAATAGATCCATACAGTAAAGTAGACAGAAGGCTGAGTATCTCTATTCCTCTGTCTTCCTGCTAATTACTTTGCTTTAATAGACCTTCTGAAACAATTCAATAACTAGAGGGTTTATTCTAAATTGCATTTTAAGTTATTAGGAGACAGAGTAAAAACAAATCTTTTAGGAAAAGCCATTTTTAATTAAATATTTAACTTTCTTCACTTTGTCTTAAGGCCTGTAGAGTTATGCAAGTCCAAAAATGTCTACTACTCAATTAAAAGGTGCAACTATACAAAGTAAGCGAGGGAAAATTCAACTATGTTTATAAAGCACTTGTGAATTTGCTGTACCGCTGGAAGAGTACCACATCTCTCCACTACGTTGTCTAGTTGCTGCCTTCTTTCCAGACAGCTGCAACTGACTGTCATGGTTGCAATCATGAAATACAACATTTCAAAAATTAAACTATAGTTCATGGTTTCTTTCTCTTTTGGGGGGGGTGGGGGGGCCTTAAATCTTACAGCTCCAAAAGTCCATTTCTTGATGAAATGCAAAAATCCTTTAAAAATTATTATAGGAATAAGTAAGAAAACTTGAATATTAAAAAAGACCATTATAGTTAATTTACATGAATGAAAGCTAGAGGAGGAGCTGACAGTGAATAATAGGAGTCGCTTATTAAGGCCTAGAGTACTGCATAAGTAAGTTGTAAGAAAACATGTAGCTTTAGTCTGCAAAGTTCTGTTATTAACATTGTTGCTTCTTTGGAGAAAGAAACAGAACAAAGAAAGTTAAGGTTCCTGTTAGCAATAGCAAATATGAAACATAGCTGACACTTCCAGTCAGTATCTACTTTGTGTTTTCCTTGCCTATTCTCATTTTCATGACAAACTTGTTTGACTAGAGCTCTTCATTCAGTCAGTAAATGCTTACTGCTTTGCTATTATGTGAAGATAATGGTTAGCAAACCACATTCCTTGCCCTGAAGCTTATCAGGCAGATTTTTAAAAATCCAAGAGAAAATCAATGTGTGATCAGGGATAAACTGAGAAAGCAGGGAGAAAAGAACATAATTTAGTGACATACGGACTTTAGCAAGGACTTGCAAGTGGCGAGAAGGCAAGGTGGGAGGGTCACTGTTATACTGAGATACTGCGTTAATTCAGTAAAGAAGGACGGCAGAGGAATGGGAAAAAAAGAATCAGAGGACAGAGAGAGGATTTCCTAGTCTGAAAGAACAGCATCTTCAAAAGCAATGAAAAGTATATTTTTAATTAATTTGAAAACACTTTAATATCTTGTAACATATACTGTATGGAAGAAAAGACAGAAGAGGCTGAAGAGATAACAAAGGCAAGATCATGAAAAATCTGATAAGATATGTTAAGGAGTTTGGATTTTATTCTGAGGACTGTGAATTGTACTTGGAAGCAAGGAATTCCATAATATAGGTTTTAGAAAGACCATAAGCCATTGGTACGGGAAAAGACAAGATTGGAGAGAGTCTGGAGATTGTTCTGGTAGCCCAGGTAAGAGGTAATGATGGCCTAACCCAAGAGAGTGGAGACGATTTGGAAAGACATGGATAAATTGGAACAGTATTAAGGAGGAAACAATAATGAGACTTGCTATATAAGTGTAGAGATTTAAAAAAGAATAAATATCTCTCTAGGTTCTTTATATCATGTATTTTTTATTTTATTTTTGTGTTATGTGATCTGTCACTCATGGTGGCTAACCATCCTAAGAAGTCGCCCAAGGCATCTACGTGGGCTGCATCTAGTCATTACCCTGATGGGCTAAGAGCACTAACAGATGTGAAACTTCTTGTCCAACTAACAGTTATATTTTCATTGCTCTAGAAAAAAAAAATGGAACATTCAACATTATACCTAGGGAACAAAAATGAAAAATACCTAAAAAGATAAGAATAATAACAAGTTTGTGATTAGTATTCCCCATATAAATTACTAATAGCATAATAAACAACCCTAAATGCCTCAGTGAATCTGATGTGTTTCTGAATTTAGTGTGGTGTTTCTGCTCAAATCAAAAGAAGTTTCTATAACTATTATTTTACATGAGTTCACATCCTGAGTCTTTCTTTGAACCTGGAATTTAAGCAAACCTCAAATCTAATTATAAGCTGTTAGGGTTCTTCTTCCTCCAAAAATCTGAGGATAGACTGAAATCCTTTTCATATTTGCATGAAATTGATAGGGTAAGTATAGTTCCCTATTAAGAGACTTCTCAAGCAAAGATAAATGTAAGCACATTTCAAAATGTCCCAAGTATCATCCAGTCTTTGCCTTTTACTACATCAACCATGAGCCAAGAAAAAAAAAATAGGAAAAAAGTAGTTTGTGCCTTGAGCAAACAGAGATGAATAACAGTGAAGATCCAAACATACCATCCCGATAGTCTCTTTTAAGGAAATAAAAGTAACACAGACTTCTGAGAAAATATAAATGCCATAGGGTGCTAAAAATATCAGTTATATAACATGAAGGGAGAAGAGGCAAGGGAGTTGTTCATAAAGAAAAATCTTCCCCAAACCCCACACAACAAGCCAACTCACACAATACTCAAGAGAACATTATTCTTTTGCTGCTCCTTCCCTGGATGGCCAAAAGTACAAATCCAGTAAATGTATGTTGATAGGTTTAAGTCTGGGAAAAACAACACCCTAACATTACAAGCCTTGGATATAGCCTGGCAAATACATGGCCAAACCAGAAAATTCTCCAATCATTACAAAAGAACTGCACAACCAACATGGTGAGTACATTAAATTCCCCTGAGTAGTATTTACTGGCACTACACCTTTTTAAAAAATTGCCTTACATTTTTAAAATGACAAATTGTTTAAGTAGTTTTAGAGAGGTTAGAAATTAGACACACACCTACCTTGATCTAGCACCCTACCTTAGAAGAACAACAGCTGCCAAAGATATCAGGTTCTCAATCCTGGAACCTGTAAATGTCACCTAAATGTGGAAAAAGAATCTTTGCAGATGTGATTAAGTTAATGGTCTTGACATGGGAAAATGATCCTGGATTATATGAATGGGCCCTAAATGCAATCACAAGTGTCCTTGTAGGAGAGACACAGAGGGACATTTGATATGGACAAAGAGGAGAAGCGATATGACCATGAAAGCAGGGATTGCACTGATGTGGCCACAAGCCACGGAACCCTTAGGGTTACCAGAAGCTCAAAGAGGCAAAGGAGTCTTCCCTAGAACCTGCACAGAGAGAGGTGTCTTCGCCCACACCTTGATTTTGGCCCAGTGATACTGATTTTGGGCTTCTGACCTCCAGAACTATCACAGAATAACTTTTTCAAGTTTGTAGTAACTTGTTGGAGCAGCCACAGGAAGCTAATACAGATGCCTTGGGTGTAGTAGAGAATGGGGAAATTTCTCATCATTCACTCTGCACTCAGCAGTTCTACACAATGCGCTCAGGGCCTTGGGTGTGTAACCTCATAAAAGAGGCAGAGCTTTAACTGCTTTAACTGAAGGCTGTTGAGTGCAGGCAGTCTCCTGAGTATCCTCACACCAGAGGAGATTCAAACTTCTGTGGAATCAGAACAGGCAAGCCCACTCAGTAGCACAGTTAGGCAGAGGGTAAGTGACTACATCCCTTTCGATGCAAATTACTGCAGCCAGTTCCAACTGGAAACATTGTGGTAGCACCTCAGTTTGTACATCTTACTGTAGGGAGAACTCAGAGGCCAGTGTGGAGTGATACGAAGGACGGCTCCTGGAGTAGGGTACTCTTTTCTCGGTCCAGCATTCATCAACAAAGTGACTTTGAGCAAGTTACCAACCTACTTCACAACAGTGTCCTAGGGCAGCTTTGCAATTAATTTGTAAATGCCCTTTGGCCCACAGAAAATCCATTCAGCCTGTGAGATTTGTATCTCCCAGAGCTACTGATTTGCATACCATGCAGCTGTGCCAAAGAGGCAAGCATCTGCCTGCAGTAAACGCAAGGGCAGAGTTCTCTTCTATACACACATTCCCTGGAAAATCCAAATTACAAAGAAAGGAAGAGGGAGACTATTACATTTGTTTCAGTGCCATTGACTGAATCCTATTTGACCCATTCTGATTATGTTTAGCAAACAGGTATATTGGCGAGCATTTATTTCCTCGGACCTGAGAGACTATGGGCAAAATGTGTTCAGATGCTTTTGGATCCTCAGGAAAAGGGCACTGTATAAATCCAGGGGACTGTTATGTGAGAGAGACGGAGACTTTATCTCCCAGTCTTAATAAAGAACTAAGCATAAGGCCTATCTGACTTCTAGTTCAGACACCAAATTGACCCCTCTGGGAGTTGGGGAAGTCTCAATCTCCTTCCTGCCTTATATAGCAGTGGTAATAAAGGAGCGTGAGCTGAGGATTAACTAAAGTTCACATACTGCCTTGAAGAGAAAAGTCTTGATTTAAGTGCTGAAAATTTATATTAGTGGGAGGGGAAAGACTAGAGAATGGCAAAAGGAATAGAAAGTTACACAAAGTTATAATGAAAAATATAAGTTGAAGCAGGTCTAAGGAAAAGATGAAAGATCAGACACAAAGTAAGGGGTAGGAAATGTGTTTTTTTTTTTTAAAGAAAAAAAACAGGCTTTTTCTCCGGCTGTGTTGGCTCCATCAGGGAATGCTCCTGTGGGTCCTAAAGGGAAGCATATCCATTAAACAGGAAAAGAACAGGATTCTAAGTGGAGAAAAGAAAAAAAGCAGCAAAAAATACCGGGAACAAGAGAAAGAAAACGGTTAAAAGGCAGTAAGGGGCATGATGAAACAATAGAGAATGAAACTCTTAAGAACTTGAACAGGATCTCTAAGAGTCCATTAGCCCCCATTCATTAAAATAGCAAGGATTGCTTCCCTGACTTCATGAAATCAGAGTTAGCCCAGCCTGTCACCTTCCTGATACAAAAATAACTTGACCAAATAAAATGGATGTGGTCTAGCCTCTTGGCATGTGGTAAAAAGAAATATTTTATTTATATTCAGATACTCTAACATAAAATATGCTGACCACCAAAACTGTATTTGTATACAGAAAAGCAATTTAACAGAACTTAGTTGAAAAGTTGAACATAATTATATTGGTTTGCAGGCTCTTATTATCAAGTAAATGGTTAGCTTTTTGTGGATCAGGTTGTTTGTTTTTTAATCTCATCACTTAAACTTTACCTAGATGTAGCTGACAATACAGCCTATAAAAGGTAAACATTTTAAAATTTACAGAAATTTTTAGGGGCAAAGATATTATACCTTACTTTGGTATTATATATAGGTAATTCCAAAACCCATCATGTGGTTTTGTAAAAGTCTTGGACAAAATCCATCAGATTTTGTGGTCACATCTCTCTTTGTGGTGCGAGGTAAAACAGGGGGTCGGAAAGTGACCAAATTGGGATTTAATTCACAGTCCGAAAGAAAGACAGAATTTCCCCAGCTCATGTGTGGGCAGATCTCAGATTACAAAGCCAATCTGCCATGCTCTATTTCTCTAGGAGTACACAGTCCTTTTACCCTGTTCCAAATGTGCAATTATGCCATACTGTCTATGCAGCATTTTAAGATTTAAAAATCTCATTTTTTTAGCATCATCATTCATTTGCTGAACAAAAGTATCAGATAGGATCCAGTTAAGGAATCAAAACCATACCAGTTATTTTAATAAAGAGAATTTAATTAATGCAAAGAAATTTTAATTAGGATTTACAAAACTGAAAACCTGGAGGTCTCCTGGAGGTGCTAAATGTAGAAAGCAACTACCTTCCCAAGGGCTGGAGAACAAGGGGAGATGTTGGGAATATTAAACTTGAAGCTACATTGTCAATATGGTAGCCACTAGCCACAAGTGGCATGGAACACTTGAAATGTGTTTAGCCCAAATTGTGATGTGCTGAAAGAGTAAAATACAAATGAGATTGCAAAGACTTAGTATGAAAAAGGAGGTAAAATATCTCAATAATTTTTAGATTGCTTGTATGTTGAAATGATATTTTTTGATACATTGGGTTAAACATATTTATTTCACCTATTTCTTTTTTACTTATAACAAATCATGACTTTCTTGTAATAGCATTAAAATATCTATAATGTCATTACTAGAAAGTTTAAAATTTCATATGTGACTTGCATGTTATTTCATTGGACAGGGATGGCCTACAGGCTCAGAGGAAGGCTCCCGTGGAGCTTGGACACAGTCTTTGGAGAGGGTGCTAGAGGCTGATGTTAGTGTATCTGAGAGTAAATGATAAGGCTGGTTCCGGCACTGTAAAAATCTGCAAATTAGAATCAATTGCTGCTGAATCAACTGTCCCTGCCAGGGTAAAGAGGTGTTGTTACAGTGGTTCTGATAGGGGAAATAGAGAAACAAGGACGAAGTCTTTTCCTTCCTTAGCCTTGCAGTTTTCCTCTATTGCCTCCAAGTGGTAGAACCAAACAGGAGTTCAACCCTAAGGGAGAAATGTGACTTGCAGGGTCCCAGCCCCAACTGCACAAAGCAAAATATAGAAAGGTGAGTCTGATGTTGAGAGGCAAATAGCTTAATAAAAGATGCAACAAATATTCATCAAGTGTCAGGCATGGTTTTAGATATTAGGGCTACAACCACAAACCAGACAAAGTCTCTGTCCTCATCCAGCTTCCATTCTACTGAGACACAGCAGACAACAAGCAAATACATAAACAAATAAGATGATATTTGTCTAGGCATTATGGAAAGAAAAAAGCCATGGCTTAGAAGGTAGCAAGATGAGAGTGGGGCATGCATAGCTCCTGGAGGGAGCTGCAAGAGGTCCCTGCAAGAGGCCCCTGGACACTTGTTGGTCTGCCAGAAATCCAAATTCTGCCACTAGTCACACCACCTGCATCTCATGGAGACACATTGCCACGATTACATGGTTGTACTAAAATGCAATGCACTAAAATACAATGCAAATATTAATGAAGATAATATTACTGCCCTGGTATGAAACGGAAAATTAATTTTATCACTGGATAAAGACATGAAAAAACTAGACTTCAAGGACATCCACCTGAGTATTCCGGCAGAAAATCATGAAATTTAGTGTTTTCATTGATTTGATAGGTTTATCCTTTAACCCAGATTCTAAGACGTATGAAAGAATGTCTTAGCTCTCCAAGGAAAAGAAGCCATTGAAATTTGGTTTTCTTTTGACTTGGCATTATACAAAAACAATGAGCCTAATAATTTCATATCAACTCAGTGCTACTCTCATCCAAGGACAGTGGTGGCCAAGCATCCTTGTATACAATCACTGGTTGCATACTTCCAGAGAGGATCTGTCTCCTAATGGAACAGCTAGCTCACTACTCTGATTAAACAAAGTTAGTTCCGCAGATTACGTTGTCAGTTCAAGACTTTGCAGACAGCCCTGTTTCATAAAGAGAAAATGAATATTATTTTTAAAAAAGAGAAACATTTTTACAACTTTGTAATTTTTAATAATCAGGACTATTGGCTTCAGAAGGCTATTGGGGCAAATAATGACTGTCCACCATAAAAATTACAAAGTTTTAAAATAATAATTATAAAAAAAGATGGGAACAAGATGAGGTCAAGCCCTGATTTAGATAATGAGGTCAGTAAACACCCCTCTCAGGAGATAATATTTGAACTAAGGTCTGAAGGGAAGTGGGGAGAAAAAAGTCTTCCAGGGCAGAAGGAATAAAACTTGCAAAGTCTCTAAAAACAGAATGACTTGGGATTGTAGTTGGAGCATAATTGTCAGGGGAAAGATGATGAGGGATGATTGGGACCAGATTATGTAGGGTCCCTGTAAGTCATGACAAGTAATGAGGATTTTAACTTAATTGCTATGGGAACCACTGTAGGATTTGAAGCAGGAGAGTGGTATGATTTGATTTACATTTGTAAAAGGTCATTCTGGCTGCTGTGTAGAGGAAGACTCTAGAGGGGCAAAAATATGAGGAAAACCAGGAAGCTAGTGCAATAGCCTAGGTAAAAGATGATGATGGCTGGGACTCTGATAGAAGCAGTGGAAATGGTAAGATAGGACTGTATTCAAGATATGAATTAGAAGTTGAGCCAACAGTTCCATTAGAGAATGGGCTGATTCATGTAATTCACTTGAGTAAATTTTTCAAATAGCTAACATACTTTGAACACCAAAATTATTTTTAAAAAATCTTGTTTTCATGGAAATCTTTCAAAATTGTACAAAACATTCCTTGATCTTCTTCTATAGAAAATTCCAACCAAATTTGCAAATTGTTGCTTTGACTCAGATCCTGTTCTCCATTTTTGTCTGCCATCTGACACATTCCCTGTCAATTTCTTGCGTTTCTCAACTCCAATTACTTTCACTCCATATGTTAAAGCTCTTCTTGTTTTGAGGCAAATTTTAATTAGGATGGAAAGACTATTTTTCCATATAAACGAATCCATACATTGGCTATGCCATTTAGGTAGAAGCTGCACCTGCCTGACTGAGGTCAGCATCTGCCACCCCAGCCTGTTCATCAAGCCTTCTCTTACCAAAGCCCTCAACTTGGTAAGGTGATAAAATTATCTTTACTTCTGAAAACCAAAAGTATCTTTGCTCTTGAGACACCAGCCATGTTTACCTGCTATACCCCACCAAGGTCAAAATCAATACAATCCACACTTACAAAAGCCAAATGACCATTTAGAAAATCTAATCTTCATATTGAGTCCCAATTTCTAGTCTTTGTCTAGTTTTACTATTCTCAGCTAATCCACAAAGATGCTGAGGTTTCATGGGGCCAATAAATGACCTTCCATTCTTCCTTTCCCAGTTTCTAGATGGAAGTCTGAATTAGAAATCAAATTATCATTTACTAATGGATCTAAACTAGAGCCTGTGGCTTGGATTTAAGGCCAATGGCTTTCCTAATATGTCCTCCTGAACTGAACTCAAACCACCATACTACAAACTCACCACCTGGAATGATGAAGGTGAAAGTGAAATTGGAGTGGGATGAAGGTGAAAGTGAAATTGGAGTGGGATGAAGAGCCTATAAAAAGTGAAGAAGTAAGACAGAAAATAATACTTGATACTTCATAAAGCTGGGTTCTGAAGAGGAACAGAGAAATGGAGCCGTAGCTAAAGGGGATGTCAGATCAATGGAAGATTACATTATGAGAAGGGAAGTAATGGGATATGTTTATATATTCATGGAAAATAATCAAGGGAGGTGGGAGAGATTAAGAATGTTGGAAAATGTATATATACATATGTATGTATGTGTATATATATATATGTGTGTGTGTGTATATATATAATATCAAAAAAGGGGGTGTCCTTGACAGTCAGCAGAGAGAATTCAGAGCCCCAGTAGAGAGACTGGCCTCCATAGTAACGGGTGGGAATGTAACGGTGATGGGGGCACAGGAATTTAGGTTTCTAGATTTAGTTGTGGGCAGATGGAGTTTTCATTCTGTTTTCTATTTTCTGAATGAAAAATGAAGTGAAGTATTCAGCTAAGAATGAGAGGGTGGGAGGTGTGAAAATAGAGAAAGTTTGAAATTAAAATCTTGCTGGGTAGAAAAGCAGAGTTACAGAGGAAATGATTTCTTAGTATTTGTGGAAGGCCCATTCGAAGTTTGTAATAATTTAAAGTGAAACCAGTCAGCGCATCCACGTAACTTTCTCCAGCAGTATTTGGAAAGCCGGGGATAGCCAACGAGAAGCTACATGGACTCAACTAAACACGAGCTATTGTAGGCCAAGATGGAGAGAAATGGAGAGCAAATGGAGTTGAGGGCTTTTACAAGAGCAAGATTATGTTAATTTAGTTAGCAATAATCATTGAACCCCTGGTATATATCAGTAACTAGGCAAAAATACTCAGCTAAGCTATAGGGAGTTGTTAAGTACTGGCACTGTCTAGGGCTTCCATCAGAACTGGGTGTAGATTTTTTCCTTAACCCAGCCTTCCTTTTTTTTCTTTTTCATGCTTCTTGGAAACACACACACACACACACACACACACACACACACACAATTGGGAATATATATTTAATACTTACCATGTATCAAGTACTATGCTAGGCACTGTTCAAAAACATAAACTCGCCGCTCCATATACCAATGCTGTGAAGAAATCATTATTATTAGTGCCATTTGCAGATAAGGAAGATGCGTAAAAAGATGTTAAGAAACTTATGCAGATAACCATATCACTTTTGGAACTACTAGCTTCACAGACCTTTGCTTCTACAGGTTAAAGTCTTCAGGATTTAGGGGAAAAAACCTGAAATATTTTTCATTAAAATAGTTAAAATTTCCCATTTTCACTTGAGTGTATAAACGACCATGCCATTATCTGCAGATCCTTTTGGAAGAAGTTAAGAACCTTAAACTCTGTTACAAAATTGAGTGGAATTTTTATTTCAAATTATCTAAGGTTACAAATTGAGCAGTCTTGCCTATACAAGTAATCCTTCCTAAACTCTCTTGTGGGTGATACATGCTGAAGAAAATATTTATGCTTTAGTTAACATTTTCTACTTAAGAGAAACAATCTGAATGTCTAAATTTAGGTCTGGAAAATAAACACAAATTTCCCTTCCGTAGTTCCTCTTCCTTCCTTCCTTGCTAATCAAACCAAGATAATGGATCTGCCCTAGAAATTGCCCAATGACTAACAGGTACTATTGTTTTTCATATGAGAAACCACACTTAAAGAGACACCCCTTCTTATTTGTGAAAAATATCGCAAAATTAAGGAGGATGAAGAGAGTCAAGCAAGGGTGAAGTTCACTCACTTTCTTGACAAGGAGGTCAAGAGTTTTCCCTTGTTCCCCTGTTATCTAGAAAAACACAGAATTCTTAAAGTTGAATCATGCAAAAGTTCCTTTGACTACTTACATTTTTCAAGACTATGCTATATTTGAATATGTCCAAGTATCACTATCTGGAAAGACACACACAGGTCAGTCAGACAAATATTTAAAAAATGAACTGTACTTCGCTAACAGCAAAATTAATTGGTATGCATAGCACTGTAGCCAGGTTTGGTAATAGCTATCATTCACTGAGAATTCTCTATATTCTAAGCCGCAGGTTCTCAATCTTCATTACATATTAGAATCACTGAAGAAATTTTTGTTTCGTTTTGTTTAACTTTTTATTTTAAATTAATTTAGACTCAGAGTAGTAGAAAAAAAATAGCACCAAGTGTTCTCATATATCCTTCGCCTGCTTCCTATAACATTAACTCTTTACATGATCATGGTACAATGATCAGAGTCAGAAAATTAACATTGGTACAATACTATTAACTAGATTACTAGAATTATATTAGTTGCCTCACTAACATTTTTTTCTTTATTCAGTATTGTATTTATTGTTATTTCTTCTTAGTTTGTTCCAATCTTTGATACTTCCTCAGTCTTTCCTTATCTTTCATAACCTCAACCCTTTTGAAGGGTGCTGATCAAGTTATTTTGTAGAATTTCCCTCACTGTGGGTTTTTCTGATGTTTTCTCATATTCAGAATGAAGTGATGCATTTCTGTAAGAATACCACAGAAGTGATGGGTGCTTCTCAGTGTGTCAGATCAAGGGGTTTGTGATATTAACATACTATTCTTGCTGCTGTTAACTTTGATTGCTTGGTTCAGGTCACATTTACTGGGTTTCTCCATGGTAATATTACTATTTTTCCCTTTGTAGTTATACATATCTTAGGGATAACACTTTGCAACGCTGCAAATACTGTTTCTTGTCAAACTTGCACCCACTTATTTTAACATCCATCAATAGATCTTGTCTACAACAATTGTTACTGTGGTGTTTGTCTAATGGTGAGTCCTTCTACACTGTTTGGAATTCCACCTGAGGAGATTTTTTTAAATGCTCATATCTTGCCCCCACCAGAGAGCAATTAAATGAAAACTTACTAAGCATATTATCGCTTGTCCTCACAATAAGGCTAATAGGCTGATATTATTATAATATTATTGCCTGCATTTAAATATGAATAAATTGATACTCAGAATGACATAATAACTTATATTTTTTGTGCCACTAAGTAGCAAAGGCAAGACAGAAATTCTAAGCTGCCTGTCTCTAAAACTCACGCTCTTTTCACTGTCCCATCCTCTCTCCATCAAAGTTCAGCTCATTCTTCCAGATGTTAAAATCTGCCCTGTTTAAAGCCTACTCTCTCTCCCAACTTCAATCATCTGTAATTTTTGCCTAGATCATTCCAGGGTTAGACACATCTTTTTTCCGGAAACTTTTGACATCCACCTTCCTTAAGAGTTAGGAACAGCTGTCAGCTACATTATTTGTCTTCACCTGGAGAATAGATCATTGCTGAAAAATTTGTAGATGAAAGAGTATATCACACACACACACACACACATCAAATCATTTATGTGTTTAGGATAACAAACAATATTTTAATGAAATATAATCCAAATGCTCTCTGAGCGAGTTAAATTCATCAGGCATTGAAACATCAAAAACTATGCACGCAGTCAGTGGTTAAGAGCAAGGTTCTGAAGCCAAGCAGATCTGAGTTAGAGTTTAGCAAAGCACTCAAAGACATTGAACATGTCTTTTAACCTCTTTAAGGTTTAATTTCCTAATTTTTAAAATACACTTCTTGCGAAGAGTCAATGAACTCTTAGCACAGGGCACAAGCAATTAGCAAATATGAGCTTTTAAAAAAAAACCCACTATAACCAAACTGCTTCTTGACAAGAGACAAGTGCTTTTAAAGAAGATGCTGGGGGCAAACGTGAGAGAAGTAAGCTTAGAGAATTTGGATTTTTAAGAGACCAGATGTTGCGGGAGTGTACAGGAGTTTTGGAACTGCCAGAGGGGCACATCAGGCCTCTGATAGAGAAGGAGAAACGGAAATGGAGTGTGTGAACGGTCTTGATTGATTTCCCTTGTGGAGGCAACTATCAGTACAGAGCTGGATAGCTGCCAATCAGTTATGGCATCATCTGAATGTAAAGGTAAAGTTTTCCCAAGAACATCTTTCAGGAAGGATATTATATGTGTGCATCATGGAGATAAGAAATTTTGTCTATTTCAGTCATTTCTATACTGCAAAAACACTACCTAGCGTATAGTAACTGTTCAATAAATATTAATAACTGTTGGATTAATGGATAAATGAATGAATGCATGATAGATTCAAAAGACCATATTAAGAAGCTTAGCTCCTTAATTAGGAAGGTATGCCCCATAGATTCAAAAGACCATATCAAGCTTAGCTCCTTAATAAGGAATGTATGCCCCATTGCTTACAGCGTTTTCTCTTGTGGAGAAGGGTAAGCAAATTAGGGAGCAGGGCTGATTTTCTCAAGTCTGTAGAAAAAAAGCCTGAGTGCACCTACCAGCTGCTATTCCTCTCTTCCTCTTCCTCATTTCAGAGTTTCCTCTAAACCTTTGTTGAACAAATAAGGAATGATGATTTTTTTTAAGGATGCCAAATTGTAAACTGGTAGGACATTTATAAATCTGTTAGGCCTTGGCTGTATGTCACTGAAAATTACATACATACTAGGGAAAGCAGTCATCACTTGCCCAGCTATGAAAATGTGAAATAAGATGCCTGTGGCAAAGACTAGAAGTTGCTTTTTTCACTTTCATGCTTAATGAGAGAACCTGAGGAATGTGCCTAGCTGAAGAATTGTATTTCCCAACCACATTTGTAAATCCAAGTAGCCACTGTGATGTATGAGACCTCCAGGGAAAGTCTTTTGCCCCTGGCTCTTACTATTATTATCCCTGCCTGGAATGAAGACATGATGGCTGGAGCTCCACGAGTCATCTTGTAATTTTGAGGATGCTGGAACAGAAAGATATTATATATAGGCCAGGTCTCTAATGATTTTCTGGAGCTGCCATACCAGCTCTGGAATTTCCAGCTCCAGGCTTGAATTGTGTGGAAGAAAAACAAGTTTCTATCTTGCCTATGAGATTATAGTCAGGTCAGTTTCCAGCATAATTTCAGTGTTGTACCCCCATTAGATGAAGTATGTGTACAGCTGAATCAGTAGAAGCTAAATACGTGTCCTTTGGAGGAAGAAGGCAATTAGAAGTGTTTTGTTGTTGTTGTTGTTGCTTTGGTTTTTTTTTTTTTTTTTTTTTTTTGAGATGGAGTCTTGCTCCCTCTCCAGGCTGCAGTGCAATGGCACGATCTCAGCTCACTGCAAGTTCCGCCTCCTGGGTTCAAGCGATTCTTCTGCCTCAGCCTCCCGAGTACCCGGGACTACAGGTGTGTGCCACCACGCCCAGCTAATGTTTGTATTTTTAGTAGAGAGACAGGGTTTCACCATGTTGGCCAGGATGGTCTTGATCTCTTGACCTTGTGATCTGCCCTCCTCAGCCTCCCAAAGTGCTGGGATTACAGGCATGAGCCACTGCACCCGGCCTGGAAGTTTTCATTGGCAGTGTTAGTAATTATTAAGAGGGCAGGAGAAAATACATAGCACAACTTAAGGAAACACTTCTTATGAGAGCACTATTACCTACTTCAGAGTTGAACAACAGACCTTGTACCTAAGAAAATATTTTTGTCAATAACTGGCACATTTTAGTATTGAAAAGAATCATGAATCACCCAGTTCAATTACCCATCTGTTGCTCAACTCTCCTCTAGAATATTTAGGTAAGAAGTCATCCAGTTATGTTTGGCTACATCAAGTGATAAGTAACTATACTTCCCATGCCTGCCCATTTTTATCTTTGAACAATTCTGAAAGTTAAATTGTTTTTTACCTTAAGCTAGAATATGTTTTCCTCTAGCTTCAGTCCACTCATTCTAGTCCTGATCTTTAGAGCCATTTCAGCACATTCAAGCCCTGTTCTAAGTGATAAGCCTTCAATTACCCGACTCCTGTTGAGACAGTTGCCCTTTCAGATCTTCATGTCACAATATCATTCTGAACATGTGGAAATCTACTTCTCCAAAATCCAGAGAATATGTATGACTATACTTGCTCATTGCTTTCCTAGCTATTGCATTTTTTGAAAGGAGGTGGCCATGTCCTCTCCAATTACATAACAACTTCCATTTTGCTGAAAAATTATCTTTTCACTATCAAATACAAGGTAATTATTATTTCCAGTTGTTTTTAATAACTCTGGGAGATAAATTTTGAGACAAAGCAGGTAAGGAAGTTGTCAGACGTGTACTGTTAGGTGAATGAGCGTTCCATTGCGTATCCCCCAATTTTTAAAATTCCCCTTTTTTTCTATATGTTATACCTGTGCAACTTGTATGACCTAAATCAGAAATAAGTCATTTATTTCTTATATCAAGTTAAATGATATTTAATACATCTTCACAATAATAGTACATCTGTCCTTTCACCTTTCATTAATACTCCATGATCTCCAATAAATTATTTTCTTAGAATTTTGGAGTTCTAAGCCGGCATAAATGATATGACACAGAATATGACTGTGACTTTTTCCACTCAACAAAATCTGTCCCTACTGAATTGGAGCTGTTCTCCCATTACCATATTTCAAACATACCCTGCTTGCTAACCTTTGGTGACACCAACAAGATATTTACCATCTGTGTTATGATATCTAATTCACTTGGTTACCTGCTAAAATCAAATCTATTGAGCCCACAGGATGTAATAATAACCAAAATAAATGTAACCTAAAATAGTTATTTTTAAAACTAAAAAAAAAAAATGAAATTGAAGTTTAGCCAACTGGCAATTTAGCAAGGGCATTGTAAATTTAATCAGGAACTAATCTCTGGGTTTGACACCTAAGGGCAGACATCCTATAAGGAACTTCTGCCACTTTTCTCTGCTTCCACAACTAGTGTTATGTCAAAAAGGCAAAATGAAAATGGTCAGGAGTGGCATTTACCTCATACCAAGAGAGTAAAAGTCATTTTTCAAGCTAGATTTTTAAGAGTGTAAAGCCAGGTTCACAGTTTAAGAGAAACATAGTTTCTCATTCACAATCTGTCTTCCAGCCAACCTATTCTATTACCAATATCAGGAAGGTGCAGAGATAAAATATAGTTTAAACCTCAAATCCCTCAAACCAGGCTGTCAGGGAGGGGAAAGGTCAATGCTGCCATGCTGGATAAAAGAAAGCTGATGATGACCACTGTGGTGATAGCAGCTTTTCACTTGATAAGTAGGAATTGGAAGAATTGGGATGGGATCCGCAGAAAATGAGAGTTGGGTTATTTGAGGTTTGTGCTGTTGAAGTTAGAGACAGATGTGCCTAGAGAGGGTTAGCTAAGTAGTAAGTTAGGCAATGTATGTTCAAATGGAGATAAAGCATCTACAAGCTCTAGGACTCACTTCTCCTGTGCTAATGCTAATGCTAAGAGATTCTTTTCTTCTGATTCTGGAAATTTCATGCCCAAGCACAGGAGGGATAAGTGTCTTTGGTCTGTAAGTGTACTCATGTCCTCCACTGAGTTTCACTTAAGCATGTTTCTGTTTCATAAAATAAACGTAGAAAAATGTTCAGAAGGTTAGTGGGATATGATTTGGAGTTCTCATTCACATGGTATACAAAAATAATTGCTTGAATTACACAACTGTTGTATAGAAGATAACATTTTTATTATTAGCCTTATGGGCTAGTGTTGACATTTTACATGCATGAGTGAGGATAGGATTCTTCTGTCTTCAAGGATTCCACAGGATAGGAGAGAAGATAAGGCATGTATAAGGAGCTAATACATAATCAGTACAATGGTGTATGCTTTCAGAGAGAGATACAGATAAAGAGTCCCAGAGGTTCAGAGAAAGAAGAGATGATCTCTGAACTCAAGAATACCACAAGCAAGATGGCAGATGGTAAAGCAACAGGATTCAAATATAAGCATGTTGATTTAGTATCCTGAAACTTTACTGAAATCATTTAATAACTCTAGAAGCCTTTTGGTGGAGTCTTTAGTATTTTCTAAGTATAGAATCATATCATCAGCAAAGAGAGATACTTTAACTTCTTCTTTTCTTGTTTGGGTGCCTTTTATTTCTTTCTCTTGCCAGATGGCTCTGGCTAGAACTTCCAGTACTATGTTGAATAAGAGTGGTGAGAGTGGGCATCCTTGTCTTGTTCTAACTCCAGCTTTTTCCCATTCGGTATGATGTTGGCTATAGGTTTGTCATACATGGCTCTTATTATTTTTAAGTATGTTCTCAATGCAACGCAGCCATAAAAAGGAATGAAATAATGTCCTTCGTAGCAACATGGATGCAGCTGGGGGGCTGTTATTCTAAGTAAATTAATGCAGGAGCAGAAAACCAAATACCACACATTCCCACATATAAGTGGGACCTAAACATTAAGTACACATGGACATAAAGATGGGAACAACTGGAGACTTACTAGATGGCGGAGCATGGGAGTGAGGTGAGGGTTGAAATGCTACCTATCAGGTACTATGATCACCACGTAGGTGATGGGATCATTTGTATACCAAACCTCAGTGACACACAGTTTACCCGTGTAACAAATCCACACATGTACTCCCTGAGCCTAAAATACAAGTGAGAAAAACAATAGCCACAACAACAAATGTGAGCATGGTGAGTGCTGGCTGATCTCAGTCTTACAGCCCTGCCTCAGCCACATCATTTCACTGTGCATTAGTTTCTTCAACCATTAAATGAGAAGGGGAAAATGGCATTCTTGCCCAAAGTACTCATCATCAATAGACAGGTCCCAAGCCAAGCAAAAATAATGCATTGTTCATGGAAAGCTTCACAGTGCTCAGAATAGAGCAGAAGTAGCTTTGCTCTCCAAACTTTTACATGCTTCAGGATAGTCCCTACAAACTGTGACTGTGTCACCAAGCCAGAGGAGTAAAACCGGATGTTCACATGCAGCCAGTGTTAAAAGAAGGTTAATTTGTGTTAGCAAGCTGTCAAATAACCTGTCACACTTAATTATTTTTCTTCATACACAGACTCCCCCACCCCCTCAAAGTATTAAATAAGTAAATAAATAGAAAAATGTTTCTGGGATTACGTGATAGCTAATCTTTCAAGGCTACTTTGTGTCTAAATAAATAAGAAGAAAAACAAAAACATTGCTGTTCTAAAGGGCTTTTATTTTTCTTTTTAAAGACACTGCAAAGTACTAGCCATGATATAAATTCAAGGGCAAGTGCTTTGTTCATTATAAATTTGAATTAGCAAATTGTTCCTCTTCACCCAACATATTTGTAATGTACAGAGATAAAATTTGATAAATTCATAAAAACAATTAAATTATCACAACAAGAGGTGTTAATACAGTATAAGCACCAACAATGCATGAGACAACCCAAAATGCAGAGAAAGTAATACTCTATTGTAGTATATGAATTACATTGTTAAAATGGTTATTGATGTTATAGCTCACATTTCAAAGACTGCCTTTATATAATAGGTATATTGTCCAATCTGATAATGAGAAAATATGTTCTCAAGGGTAAACCTGCTCATATATTATTTCTATAAAATCACAGATATGGAAGAGTTACCCGAAATAATGGCACATCTGAAAATAAGAGGCAGGGAGAAGAATCTAAAGGAATAAAATTCTTTTAAATAATACTAAAATATATCACTTTACAATTTTTTTAAAAAGAAACTACTCTGCATCAGGTGCTTCAAAACAGAGTCAAAAAGGACGTGCGAGATTACATTATTTAGATTTCTATAGCACTGCACATTTTTCAAACATCACCTATGCATGAATTCTCAGCAGCATTTTTCTATGGTTACTTGATTATAAATTAGATAAATCCTCTCTCGCTCTCTCTCTCCTTTTCTCTCTTTTATTCTGATAAAGAAATTGAGAAGGAAATGAGTTGAGTAACTTGTCTCAGCTCATGTTGAAAAAAAGACAAGATTCAGAACATCTAATAAGAGAATTTTCAAATATGATAAAAGGGGTCATGTCTGGCCAACTTTAAAAAAAAAGAAAAAGAAAAATTCGTCCTTAATCATGGTTTAAACAACATGTTTTAGGTTATGTCAGTGGTAGGGGTCACTTCTAGTTTCTAGCCCAACCTGTAAAGAGCATGCAAGTCATCACTCCCATCTTCACAAGAAAAAAAAAGCTGAAAAGCTGAGCAAAATCAGAATCAACAACTCTTCTTACATCCTTCAGAAAATTGAGGTCACAGGACAAAGAACCATCCCCAAAACAGGAAAGACATAGAGAATCACAGCTTACCAGGAACAGAAACCTCAGCTAGCACCAGCACTGGTTAGGAATTCTTAAAGGGTAGTTGACTAATTGCTGAAGAGTAAACATGGACTAGCTTAAGAAAGAAAAACTTCTGCAGCCGTGGGGGTGCCCTCACACTTTCATGAGTTTTACCTTGAGTAGCCCCACAAAATTCTTAGTGAGATATCAATGAAAAAAAAAAAATCACCTTATCTTCCAGTAAGGGAGGGAGAAAAGTGACCATTTTGAAAATGCCCAGAGCATTTCAGCCTTCTTAACAAGGGCTCCCTTTATGGGAAAAAATTTTCCCAGACCCTAACTGACTTGGATTTTACCAGACCCTAATAGACCCAGAGGAAGAGAAATACCCAACTTTAAAGCCTTCCTGTCTCATTTGAGAAACAAAAAAAAACTAAACAAAACAAAACAAAACTAAGAAGCATTAGTGAAAGTGACAGCCCAGGGGCACAGGCCAACTAAAAGACTTAGATAAAATCAGAGGACTACAGAGTTCTTCTCCCACCACTACCACTCCACACACCTATCCTATAACCACATCAATAGGGCTCCTAAATAATAACAAGGGATTACAGTTAAAAAGCACTGCAAGTCTCAGACCCTATTTACAAATGAGCCTATAGGGATACGCAAAGACAACAGAGAAGAAAAAAAAAACAGGACATCAGAAGAAATTTTAGCCTCTGACATCTACAGCTACAGCAAATTATAAACACAGATGAACTATAAAACCTCACTCAAAAAGTTACCTCCATTCCTTTACCAATATATGAAGCTTACCTTTCAACAAAAAAATCATAAGTCATGCTGAAAGGCAAAAAACACAGTCTGAAGAGACAGAGCTGGACTTAGGTATGGCAGAGGTTCTGGAATGATTGGACCTGGAATTTAAGTACAAGTAATATGCTAATGACTCTAATGAAAAAAGGAGCAATATGCAAAAACAGTTGGGTAATGTAAGCAAAGACATGAAAACTCTAAGAATTAAAAAAAAAAATGCTAGAAGTAAAATTTGCTATGACAGAATTGAAAAACGCCTTTAATGGGCTCATCAGTAGAGTAGATACAGCCAAGGAAAGAATCAGTGAGCTTGAAGATATGTCAATAGAAATGCCTCAAACTGAAAAGCAGAGATTTATTTAAAACAGAAAAAAAAAAACTGGAAAAAAAGGAGCAGACTACCCAAGAAGTGTGGTGCAAATATGAAAGATGGAACATACAAATAATAAGAATTTCTGTAAAAGAAGAAAGAAAAAAAAACAGAAATAATATTTGCAGCATTAATGGCCAAGAATTTTCAATTGATGGGACTTGCTATGAGGATACAAGGGGAAATTAGGGAATGTAAAAAACTGTTTCAGCTACCAAGGAAAGTATCTCATGGAGAATTAGAATACCTTGTCTGTCTCATCACACAACATAACCTAGTAGTTGCTATTCCCATAGATCATTTTTCTACTATGAGTGGGTCTAGTTCTGTTTCCTGACTACTTTCTTCCTTCTTCTACCTCATGTCCTTTGTTTACATGACTTCTGCCACCTCATACCAGCTGTTTTTCTCTGGGTGTCTCTTAGCCTTCTGATCCATTTAGTGTCTCTGTCCCTCTCTCTATGTTCCTATTCTACTCCATAAGGAATAATATGACGGGGTTAATCACAGTCTAGCATAAACCATCCCTACTAGACAGAATTCATTCTTCAAGCCTCCTGATAGGTTGATAGATGATTGTATTTGGCTCTGGTGTCAATTCCCAATCTAATCATCTTTGATCTAAGAAAAGTCATGTAATAAAATGAATTAAGGACAAGATGCTTCCTACTTCATGTTTGGAAGGGACCATTGGCATGGTGGCTTCTTAGTATGTTATGAATTCATCGAAATTTCTAGGCATTTGGTAGCATGTTGCAAAAAGCAAACAAATTTCCAAAGAAAATGGTGACTTTGAGTCAATATATCCTTTTCTTCTTGAGCTCCATTTCTGTCTTAGAGATACTCTCATTGAAATTATGTTGTGCATTCCCCACCAATAGTGTCAACTACTGAGAATGGATACCCCAATGGAGAATGATATCACCAATGTAGGGGCAGGGAGTGTGAAATGTAACACTGCTGGTGACAGTCCTGGGGTAAACTCTGAGAGTTAACAGAACCCAAGCCAGACTTCCCAGACCACCCGGTGCACTCTTGTGACAGACCAGGACTGACAGCTACAAAGAGAGTAGAAAGGTATTGATCTGACATCCCCAAAAGCAGCTGTACACTGTACATTCATTGTTCAAGCAGCTGTACAGCTGTACATTCTTGATAGTCCCATTCCTTGAGTTATTTCACTATGTCATCTGTCCCAAAATATTTTTAGCTATGCCTCTACTAAACATGTGGCTTGAAGAAGCAAAGATAAAAACATAGGCTGCAGCCTAGGGTTGTGTGTGTGTTTGTGTGTGTGTGTGTGTTTGCATATGTGCATGCACATATCACTCTGTGTGTGTAATTTTTCCCTCAAGAGCACAATGTTTGAAGAAATGTATTTTTCATCTACCTGATTTCAATTTAGGCTGTCAATTTTCTGAAGCAGATAAAAATCAATGTAGGAAGAAAGCATAGTATTCTATTAGTGCTTGCTTTTCACTTGAATTCAAGTTAAAGACGAATGTGCTTCCTCTCTCCTAGTTTTCAAGGGATCACATTAAACTAACTTCCCCTCTGTACACACATGACACACCGCAGTAAGGGAGAGGCATCAGGACAACATCATTCCTTTTAGTTCTTGACTGTGTTTGACCTTCCTGGACACCTTTCCTAGGGAAGAGGAAAGTGCTTTGCTCTACCTCCACATAGAGGGCTATGTGTGAATAAAGGCTATGAGATAGAAGATAAGAACCCTCTTGTCTTTAGACCTCTCTGGCCTCAGAATCAAAAGAAGAGGTCTCATGCATCACATCTTTTCTATTATCTTAGTCCGCTATGCATACCATTTCTCGGTAAGAAATAGAGTGAGAACTCCTGCTTCCTACTAGAAACGTGTATTTAAGAAAGACACACAAAATACGTAGCAACACAGTGTTCCCATTTTACCAATTTTCTCTGGTCTCACGTACATTGTAACCCAATTGCTACATTGCTGTAAAATATGCATTTCATCCTAACTTGTTTCTTTGGATAGATTTTCAGGGAACAAGAGGCAAACATTGTCCTCCATAACATCTTTGTCTTACAAAAAAAAAAAAAAAAAAAAAAAGGCTATCACTGTTGTCACTATTCAATTTGAAAAATAATATATGACAATTATTTATTCAGTCACCAAAATGCATTGAGTGCCTCAATATTCATAAATGTTCTTTACACATGTCTGTGGGAACTTAAAATGGGCACTTTTCTCATTTTAAAGATGAAGAAACAAAGTCACAGAGAAGTTAGATGATTTATCGAAACTAAGAAATGGAATATAATTGCAAAAATGAGACTTTTTTTGAGTTAGGCGTAGTGATTGACAGCCAAATCACTTCACTTACATTTCACACAACAGCTCCAAATGTTGGCATCCTTTAGGAAGCATGAGGTAGATAGATGGTAGTTAGATAGATAGATATTAATAGGAAGACAGATAATCATGTAGCATAATGCAAGTATTTGCTCTTACCTCAGTTACATAAAATTTGTTGTGGCTTTACACTCTGTTTTAATTAAAAAGATGTTGAAAGTCAACTTTATTTTTCACTAGAAAAAAAAATGCCAAAACGCTCCCTAAATTAAAAAAGAAAATAGACCAGACTCACTTTGTTCCCTCTCTTAAGGGTCTCTTGTCCATGAATTAGCATTAATGAAGGGAGGAAGATGAGTGAACTCCCCATATCTGGAAAGTAAAGCAAGCCCCAGATATACCGAGGGCTTAGTGTACATGCTGCATAATGGTATTTCTGAAGAGTAGTGAATTCTATATTCAAACAGAGGTCAGCAAATAAATCCACAGTGTCTGAGTGTTTGATTATTTTCTTTCTAAAGATGAGCTGCTCTGATGGTTGGAAGTTTTCATTTTCCAGCTCTAACACAGAGTAGTCACAGATGCAAACACGGACACTTTGCCTGCAGTCTCAATATAGATTAATTATCTGGCTGCCAGAAACCATGAGTGGGCTATGCTGTTTCCGTGATAAACCCCAACCCTCCCTCACGCAGAGACAAAAGAAACACACAGAGAGAGGCTACAGCCTCAAACCATAGTTATTTCACCTTGAATAGACTTTCCAAATGAAGCCCTTTCACTTTTCTTTCTATATCAAAACATTAAAAACCAAAAAGGAATTTCAAATCCTGTTTTTCTTCATTAGTGTATCGGAAACAGCTAATTAGAAAAGATTTCTTTTACTAAATGATTTAGTTCTTATGTCGGTTTTAACACTTGAAAGGTTACAGCTTCAGGAAAGGAGGAAACAGCCTTAATTAAAGAATGAATTATTGAATATTCAGTTTTAATTGATGTTGCCCCATGTTATTATTTTGCATGTTTATAGATGTTTCATGTGATTCTGTTATCAGAATAACTAAATAGAGAGACATTGACTACTGAGCCTAAAAAAGAGGAAGGCGTCTGCCTGATCACATTCAGCCATTTAAGTTCAAGAATCATCTGAAGCGTGGTTTCCATGACAACAAGTCACTAATTGCAAACATAAAATAAAGTAAAAAATCAACCTTCCTTGAATTTGGCAGCTACAAAGATGATGTCTAATTTTTTAAAAACAGTGAAATGGCACTTTTCCTTAGGGAATCCCTCGAGTCATTTTCCTGAATCCAAGAAGGTACTCCATTGTAGGGTTAATTCTAGTCTGGCAAAAGTGTCAGCTGCAAGCTGCCCAGATGTGCCAGGCTTTGATTACCAACACCTAGCTTTTGGTAAAGATAAGAAGAGATGGTTACAATGAGGAATGAGGGATTTTTGTATTTCTGAGCTACAGAACAGAAGAGAGCTGCTGAGGCAGATAAATTAACCAAAGAAATGTCTACCAAATTCTGGATTTGAACATCCTTTAGACAAGTGGGGGTGGGGGGGGGGAGAAAATTGAGGGGAAAAGGTGAGTTCAAACCTAAATTCACCCACTTTCCATGGAGTTAGTCACCTGTGCTCACTCACTAGCAAAGGTTTCTGGTTTCTCTGCCTGGCAGATTTTTAAAAAACAAACAAAAAAGTGAACCCTTTGAGATTTGGAAACCTGTTCAACCGACACAATGGCACCATTCAAAATTCACCAATGTATGAACTGCAGCATATCATTTGTAAAAATTGCTTCAGCCTGAGTTACCTTTCACCAGCTCTCTAAGTCTACTCACTGGGTCACTAGGAGTGAGCAAGAACATTTTGATAAATTCTGTTTCCATGACGATGAATTAACCAGTGAAAAGGGGGAGGTGTTGAAAGATCTGTATTCTGTAGAATACTCTCAAATGTTTGCCTGTTTTCATTTTTAGCCATTTAGTTCTCATGGCTCTGTTCCACGACTCTTTAATTTGCCAGTAGCTGTTTTTCCTACACAGATTACAGGAGTAATTCATCAGAGAATGTTTCACTCAGTGGTCCCATCTAATGTAAGGAAACATAAAAATGAATTTTTCCAATTATGCCTTTTTTGTTTGTTTAGAAAGAATGTAGTAAGCTTTTTTCCTTTTCTTCTCTCACAATCTAGCTTTAGTGTTCTTATTCTCCCTTATTTATTGACCATCACCTTACACAGGCTACAACTGCAATTTGTAAGATGTTGGGATCTGCTTTTAAATACCAATAAATCCCTGAAAGGCAATGATTTTTGAATTTAGTGGACTGAAACCCCAAAGGGGGATGTAAAGAGAAAAGAGAACATTAAAACATGCAGGCCCAGTACATGTTACAATGAAGCAAAGTGTTCAGAAAAAAAATTAAGAAAGCAATAGAACCTTTCCCTTACTAAATTACTTTAAATTGGCTTATTTATATACAATGGGATCTGTTTATGTGATTTCAGCATTTATCTACTTCCTAAATTTAATGATAAAACTATGTCCTTGGGGAGCAAATAAAGAAAGTAATTCTGATGGTTTTGTTTTCCAAATGATGCAAATAGCAAGAACTCATCTATTTGCACCAGGAAAAAATGGATATGAAACTATTTTTCTGAGGTATAAAGTCAGAATAATTTGTCCATAAGACATGTGTTTGCAGTCTAGGTTTGGTATGTATCTCAACAAGTAATTCATTTTGTTCATTTTAAAAACTAAATCTAAATAATGAGATTTTCCCTTTTTTTCACCTAAAATAAAGCAAATAACCAGTTTTCAATTTCCAGTTGTTTGCTTTGCCATTGTGCAGCCACCTTTTAAGGGATACTTTCAATCCTTCCCAAATTTATTCATCCTTTGCTCAAAGCAAAAAGAATTTTTACTGGGAGATGTTCTGGATCATCAACAATTAAATTGATCAGATGTTATCCTACTCTAAGATTGAAAGTGCAAAGAACTGTGAGAATCCCAGGAAGTAAAGAAGGAAACATTTGTTATGCAAAGTTCTGCCAATCAGAACTACTTTTTAGGCAGGATACGGTGGCTCACGTCTCTAATCCTAGCACTTTGGAAGGCCGAGTCAGGTGGATTGTCTGAGCTCTGGAGTTCGAGGCCAGCCTGGGGAACATGGCGAAACCACGTCTCTACTTAAAAAAAAAAAAAAAGTACAAAAAAATTAGCCGTGCATGGTGGTGTGTGCCTGTAGTCCCAGCTATTCGTGAGGCTGAGGCACGAGAATCCCTTGAACCCGAGGGGCAGAAGTTGCAGTGAGCCTAGATAGTGCCACTGCACTCCAGCCTGAGCAACAGAGCGAGACTCTGTCTCAAAAAAAAAAAAAAAAAAAAAAATCTAAACTACTTTTTAAAATTTTTAATAAATAGTAATGCAATAATATTTCTTTTTAGTTAAGAACAGATCTTCAGGGTCATATTTGCTGTAAAAGCTTAATTTCCCTACCAAGAACAGAAACAACTTTTACATTGAAAATAATATGGTAATTTTTCCCCTCCCTCTTCAACACACATGCACACAAAATGTTATTAATATTAGTGGATTTCAGAGAATGTACATGATTGAAAATCAAAGTAATTGTTTCAATGAATAAACCCTAGTTGTTTTGCAGCAGGCATCTATAAACCGCTAGAAAAGAAAACTATGCCAATCTAGAATCAGTATATTGGTAGCTCTGAATTTGTTCATGTTGATTCAAAATAGTGAGGGCAACAGTATCAGTTAACTGTATACGGACAAGGGGAAGGCTAATGGTGTCTTTTGTTCACCTGATATATGTAGCTCCTTCTGCTTCTTATGGGTAATGTGTATAGGTTGTGCTAATAGTGCCATGCTTCCCTTCCTAGACCCGAGGCCATAATGCAGGTAGCTGGCATTCGGTTCACACTGATGTTAATAGTGGAAGATTTATCTGCCAGCTGTTGTCCAGAAAATAGAGATGGCATGGGCCACCTCAAGAAGCAGCTACCTTCATACAAATGTGACCCACAGTTAGCACCAGGCAGTGCAGGAGTCAGCTCATTAATGCTAATGTCTCCAGTGAGAAATAGATAAACAGCAGCTCTCTCAGTCCTGTAGATTGAAATTGTCACAAAAATACTGTTGAGCTCAGGTGCTGATCATTAAAAATGAGTACAAATGAGAGGAATAATGGCTTGTTGATCCACCTGAGTCAAGTTTGACATCCTTATGACGCTATTTATGACTGTATAGATGTCTTTCAGCCCTCAGTGAGAGAGATTTTTGACAAAGAAAATAATGAAACTTCTTGCGTTTTTGGTTAAAACTGGTCAATAACGATACATCCTAAAAATTCCAATAATTTTAGTTCATTAAATGATATACTCAACAACTATTGCATATGCCACAGAATATCTATTACTTGAAATTCTTATTAACACTGATGTGACATTTTATAAATATTCAGGACAATGACAATTTGAAAGGCTTGTTACTTTACATATGTGCATGATACATGTTCAAATACATAGCATAAATCATAAACATGGTCACATTTAAACACCCCTGAAAAGAGATAGTGAACGTATATTCACATAACAATATAAACACTAATAAGAAATGTATATTTATGGATCTAGGCCAGGCACGGTGGCTCACGCCTGTAATCCCAGCACTTTGGGAGGCCAAGGCGGGCAGATCACGAGGTCAGGAGATCGAGACCATCCTGGCTAACATGGTGAAACTCCGTCTCTACTAAAAATACAAAAAATTAGCCAGGTGCATTGGTGGGCGCCTGTAGTCACAGCTACTCGGGAGGCTGAGGCAGGAGAATGGCGTGAACCTGGGAGGTGGAGCTTGCAGTGAGCCGAGATAGAGCCACTGCAGTCTGGCCTGGGCGAAAGAGCGAGACTCCGTCTCAAAAAAAAAAAAAGTATATTTATGGATCAAAAGAACAGGTATCTTCTAATATGTGCAATCTGTTCCTAAAATGTATGTAACACTTTTTTAAATCATGTAGTATTCTAATTCACTGAGACATGATTGCTTGAATAAATTTTGCAAGGATCCTTTCAGTAAAGCCAGAAATACTTTTGTAATATAAAAAACTATCCTCTCTATATCTGTTTTCCACTTTATATTTTTATACGTACGATTTTTAAATATTGTGTTTAATGCAAAAAATTTTAACCTACGTACCTGTATTTGTTGTTGGAATGTTCCCCATTACTCTTCCCCCAGAGGTAATGCTGACAGGTATAGCTTCAAGGGCTGTATGTTGGAGGCAAGAGATTTGAACAAAAATACTGGATCAAACATCCAGCTTTCCTACCCAGAATCTAATTCCACTGTCCACACATTTCTTCCTACTGCAAAAGAGCTTTATACCAACATCTAGTTTGATAAGCCAGGATCTCTGTCACAAGCAAAGGAAACATCTGATACTTTACTGAAGGTGGTTAGATGAATAAAAGTAATAGTCCTCTACTGAATTTATGAGTCTAGGCTAACCCTCATCAGTAAATCACATAAAATCTTAACTGCATTGAGATCATTATTTTACAAAGCACTTTTAGTGAAGTAGATTGCTACCAATTCAGTGAGATATCTGACATAGTCATTCACTCAACAAACATTTATGAAATGTTTGCTATGGCTTTGTCCCAAAGAGTTGGCTGTGTGTATGCAGAAGCTATATCAAGGTAGAGATTACGAGAGAGAGGTATTGGGGAGGGAATGGTAAGGTTTACCAAAAACTTTCTGAAATGAGATCATTGGGAAAGGGCATTCCAGACAAAAGGAGCAGCTGGGCAAAGGCAGAGAAGTGAGAATCAGTCTGGTTGGTATAGAGAATCACAAGGAGTTAAGCGTTGCTTGAGTGTTCACTGTGAGACAAGTAGTGGGAACAAAGAGTAATGCAACAGTGGAGGCTGCACCAAGAAAGGCTAGGTAGCCATTGCTAACAACTTGGACATTATCCTGTCTTAATGATCTTTGGGGTGGTGATGGCAGTAGTTCTGATGACAAGATAGTGACAGTGACAATAAATATGCAGAGAAAAGATGAACTGAAGGAATCTTTAGGAATTAGTGTTATTAGAACTTGGTGATTGATTGGGCATGGAGAGGTAAGTAATTGCAAAATTCTACATGATGGACAAACTCTAGTTTAGGCAACTGGGTGGATGGTGGTGCCACCACCTAAGGAAATGAAGCCCATTTTGGGGAGCCTGTTGAAACAGCAGTGACTGTGGAACATTCCTTAGAGATGCTCACTTGGTAATTGAACAGTTAAGTTTTAAGCTAGAGCATAGCCTTAAAGACACAGACTTGAAATCCATTGGTAAATAATGGTATCTGAAACCATAAGGCTGAATAACATTGCTGAAAGAATATAGAAAGCGAGATGACTTGTGGATTGAGGACCAAACCCTGGGGCAATTACTTCAGACATTGCCAAAAAGAACAGAAGCCAAGAAAGGAAACAGAAGGAGTTCATCAGACATAGGAGGAGAATCCGTAATGTTAATATTATGAAAGCCACAAAAGTTAAAAATGTAGCAGAGAGGTTCAGTAAGATAAAGATGGAAAAATGTACCTAATCTCCCTCTCCGTCTCCTTCTATCTGAATACTGTCTCAAATTCTGGGGCTCCAGCGATCCTCCCGCCTCAGCTTCCCAAAGTGCTGGGATTATAAGCATGAGCCACTGTACCTGGCCTCCTTAATTTCTAAGCAAGAGAAGGCTTATCCATTTATTTTGTTTATTCTCTGCTTAGTCCTCAAAGCACTACAAATTCTTTAGATAATACTTCCTGAATTCATTCTTCTCGATTAAGCTTGTAATAAATTTTATGCAAAAGTCAGTTAAATGTTATTCTTAGTAACAAGTATCAGAAGCACAGATTGTATCTATTGCCAGTTAAAGGTAGAAACTTTTGCTTTAATGTCAAGCTGAGAGTGCAACTGATATTTTGTGAGAATTGTGAAGCCTCACTCACCAATTGGTCCTAATAGAAAGGTATACCATTCTTCAATGCAAAAGAGAGAAGAGCAACAAGTTGTGAGGAGGAAAGAGAATGGGCTATAAAAATAGTATAGGCTCCTGAGTCAGGGGTTAGTGGAAACAGAGTGAAATGTTGACTTGCCGATTTGCACGGGAGCAACCTATTAACTAGAGACATTACCAAAGACAATCTTAATTGAGTTCGATGCAAGTAGCACACCATCAAAGCTTTGTTGTTAGGCAGAGTCAGAGTCTACCAACAGCCCATTTCTCACCATCTGTGTGTCTAGGGCAAATATTTAACTGTCTTAAGTTCTACTGTCCTCATTTGTAAACATGAAATAACATTATTACCTATTCCACAAGCTTGTTTGTGAAGATTAAATGAGATAGCATATACAAAGCATTAGTCTAATACAGTGACTCTCAACAAGTGGGTATTTTTGCCTCCCATGAAGGCATCTGGCAATGTTTGGAGACATTTTTGGTTATCACAGCTTTGGTGGGAATGGGTAGAGGCCAGAGATGCTGCTAAATTTCCTACATATACATATAGCACCCCACAATAAAGAATGACCTAACCCAAAATGTCAGTGGTGCCAAGGATGAGAAACACTGGTGTAGTGGTCATACACACATTATAATAGCTGGCAGCATTTCCCAAGTAATCACATTTCTGTGCTTAGCACTTTCTCTTCTAACCCTCACCAAAATCCCATGAGGTTGGTTCTAGTAATATACCCAGGTTACAGACTCAGAAACACAAAAAAGAAGTAATGTACACAAGGTCACACAACCAGTAGCAGTAGAACCAGGATTCCATAAATGCTAACTATTACATTTCATGGAAAAGGAAAAACTTATTCAGGTGTCTTCAAATGTCCAACTCTTGCCACAAGAATGACAACTTTTCCACTTCTATTCAAACATCGACAAAACTCCTACAAAATTGGTAAGCTGTGTGTTTTGATTTCTGCACTTAGATTTTTGTTTTAAATGTGGATAAAATGAAGTAATGGCTAATAGAGGAGACAATGTAGCATTTCTTAAGAGCATTTTAACAAGACAATTGCTAGATCTACTTTTAGAGAAATCTTTTTAGTGTTAAAAATCAGTAAAACCTTACTTCAATAACTGGCATTAGGTCTTCTCTAATGCCAAAGTCAATAGCTCCTCTTGTAACAGTGTTGTGGTTTAAGTACTGCTTCAGGCCTATGCTAAACTTGCACATGGGATCAAAGAGATAGAAGTCACCTGACTATATCAATTTCACTTTACAGTCTGAAATTCTAAGGATCTGTACATTTATCCAATTGTCAGTGATGTGTCATTGATTGTTTTTTAACAATCTTTTGTATTGATGTGTTTTGCAAGGTGTTTTTCTCCTCTTTAAATCTTCCTTCAGGGAAGCTGAAACAAGCTGGTGAGCATGCATGTTCGTGAACCTTAAAAAAAAATCCTAGGAAGGCAACAAAGGCTGAAATGTGAGCACACATGTAAGTCTTCTAAAAACTTTAATGTTTATGGAAATTCAGCGTTCTTAATTTCCAAAATTATTGAGTGAAGACAGGATAGCATAAAAAGGAAAGCAATATGGTATAGTACCTAGAAGTGTAAGATTTACTGTCAGATCAGTCTACGAATCCAGGCTGTATCATTTACTATATGATCTTGACAAAGTGACTTGATCACCCTGAGTCTCAGTTACCTTTCCTATAAAAGATGGAAAATCAGACTGATCACAGAGGGGTATCCAAAGGTAAATTTTTAAAATACATTTTACACTACCATATGCTGAGCACTGTTCTAGACGGTAAGGATGTGATCATGAACTACTCTCATACAGCTTGTAATAACAAGATTGAAATTAAATATAATCTCAGATTGTAATAATGATTCCAAAGAAAAGAATTCTAGGTAAGCTAATCATGATCAGACAAGAGTAGGGGCTGGTAAGTCCTCTTAGGAGGTATCATTTGAGTCAAGACATGAAGAATATGGGATGGTGATCCATGTGAATATTTGAGGAAGAGCATTTCAAGCAGAGGGAAGAACAAATGAGAGACCTCCTGGCAGGAATATTCTGCTGAATTTGAGAAGAAGCAAGGAAATCAGTAACACTATTATTCACTGACTTACGAGTTGAATTTAAAAGTTAGCCTAGATGGATCGCTTGAGATCAGGAATTCGAGACCAGCCTGGGCAACATAGTGAAACCCCGTTTCTACTAAAAATACAAAAATTAGCCAGGCGTGGTGGCGGGCACCTGTAGTGCCAACCACTGGGGACGTTGAGGTGGCAGAATTGCTTGAACCGGGGAGGCGGAGGTTGCAGTGAACCAAGATCATGCCACTGCACTCCAGCATAGGCAGCAGAGCAAGACTCTGTCGCAAAACATAAATAAATAAATAAATAAAAGGTAGCCCAGGTAACTCATAGAGAAATTTTATGCTACAGTAGGATTTTGGATTTTATTCTAACTGTGATGGGAAGCCATTGCACACTTTTGAGTAGGGGAGTATCATGATCCAGTTGTGTTTTGAAATGATCACTTTGGCTCCTATGTGGGGAGCAGACCCTAGGGAATCAGGAGTGGATACAGGATGACCAGGTAAAGGCAGTCCCAATAGGGCAGGCAAGTGATGATGGTGGCTTAAAAGGGGAAGACAACACTTGGAAGTAGCTAAAAGTGGTTGGATTCATGATGAATTTAAAGTAGATTCAATGCAACTTCTGATAGATTGTGAGTTGTGATAAATAAGAATGATTCTAAAGTTTTGGGCCTAAGTAACTGGGTAAATGGCAGTGCCATTTACTGAAATGGGGAAGACTAAATTAGGAATAAGTAAAAAGAAAAGGAACTATGAAGAGTTTAGTTAGAGATATGAATTAGATATTCACATGTAAATTTTGAGTCGACTATTGAATATGATATGTATTCAAGAAAGAGGTCAAAAATGGATCTTAATTGTGCATTATCTGAGAATAAAACATATTTAGTTTATGAGGACTGAGTGAGATCCCTATAGGAATATGTTAAAATTGAAGAGAAAAGAGGGCCAGGATCTGAGCTCTAGGGTTCTCCAATATTTAGAGGTCAAGGAGATGAGGACAATGCAGGAAAACCATGGGAATGGTGGTGTCCTAGAGCCAAGTGAATAAAGTGCATCGAGAGAAAGAACAACCTACTGTCATATGTTCAGTGGGGCTGAGTGAGATGAGGGCAGAGTGGACCACTGACACTTGGCAACATAAAAGCCAATAGCAACCCTGAGAGGAAAAGATTCAGTGGAGTCGTGGGTACGAATGCCTTATTCACTGGAGTGAGTTCAAATGAGAATGGCAGGGGTGAAAATAGGAAAGAAAAAGGTCATTAACATATTTTTGGGAGAATTAAATAAGAAAACATATGCATTTAACTCAATACTTGGCCATTATAAAGTACTACTAAATAGTTGCCATCATTATTTTTTATCATTTTTATGGAGTTATCCCCTATCATTCAAATACTATACACTATATTAAAATTTGGCATCGCCAAAACAAAAGGAATAATTATATATGTGTGCATATGCATAGAAACATATACCATTTATTGAATACCTTTACCAAAAGAAAATTCATGTTTAATTATTTTGTTTTATCCTCACAACATTCTGTGGAGAAACAATATAGCCAAATGAGTTTTTCTCAGTTTTACAATGGATGAGGCTTAGACTCACAACTTATGCCTTGCCCAAATCACATATAAAGCCAGAAATGAAACCAAGCTCTAATGACACTGATAAGGATTGGCTGTGTCTCCACCCAAATCTCATCTTAAATTGTAGTTCCCATAATCCCCACGTGTCATTGGAGCAACCCAGTGGGAGGTAATTGAATCATGGGGGCAGTTTCCCTTATCCCATTCTTGTGATAGTGAGTTAGTTCTCATGAGATCTGATGGTTTTATAAGGGGCTTTCCCCGCTTTTGCTTGGCACTTCTCCTTGCTGCTGCCATGTGAAGAAGAATGTGTTTGCTTCTGCCATGATTGTAAGTTTCCTGTGGCCTCCCCAGCCATGCTGAACTGTGAGTCAATTAAGCCTCTTTCCTTTATAAATTACCCAGTCTCTGATATGTCTTTATTATCAGCATGAGAATGAGCTAATACAGCCACCTACCTCTTTTGTCTTCTCAGCAATGAAGACGAGAAGTTCAATTATACCACCAAAGAGAAAAATCAAACAAGATCAATGAGAAGTAGACAATGTAAATATCTGACTTGAAGAATTAACACCCCAAAAACATTTTAATTCATAAATTATTTACACATGCACTGTTAGCCATCTTGTACAATTTGTTCTTTGTCAATATGGTCAAATTCCCTCCTCAAGTGAGAAAATGTTCTGACTTAAAAACAGATTGAAATGTTTTCTTCATAGGAAATATGTAAAATAAAATAGAAAAAGGCAAAACAGTTCCTTGGGCATATATTTAACCAATCAATCAATGGCAACTACCTATGCCAAGTACTGTGTTAGGTAGTGTAGATAAAAGAGCAAACTCTCTTGGCACCTATAGTCTAGTGAGAGACAGATACTGATCAAATATGAAGTATTAATTTATTAATTTATAAATACATGGAGGAAAGCAACAGAGTGCCATGGAAGAGAAAAACAGAGATAAGCTAAGCATAGTGGAGTGTGCCTGTAGTCCCAGGAGTGTGCCTGTAGTCTCAGCTATTTGGGAGGCTGAGGCAGGAGGATCACTTGAGCCCAGGAGTTTGAAGCTGTAGTGTGCCATGACTGTGCCTATGAATAGCCACTGTACTCCAGCCTAAGTAATTATAGCAAGATCCCATCTCTAAAAAAGTTTTAAGAAAAAACAGGAACAACATGATCCAGTGTCACTGTGGCTGATATGTGTAAAAGAGATATGAAAATATCTGGATCTTTCCACAAACCACATATCGTCCATTCCAGAAGTCTGAAAGAGACTCCCAAAGAAAGACTCTCAAAAAAGGGATAAATTCAGTAAGGCCCTTTAATAACAGTTATGAAAGAAGAATGGGGTTGAATTACTTTTTGTTTTTTCTTTCTTTTTTTTTTTTTCAGGATCGAGGCTGAGAATTTCTTTTAAGGATTCCATCTTTCTTGTTTCCAGATTAGTAAAAACAAGGAACAATGTGTTTCCTCTTCATTTCCTTGTAAGAGAGTACTGAAGCCAAAGTGAAATATTAAAATAAGCACGAAACAATTCAAAAATGCTTCCAAGATATGTTAGCTGCTTCCACAATCCATATGAATTCCTGCTTAATTCCTTCACAGAACCAATTTCCTATGTGCAAGAGACTAGAGCTCTTTGGAATTGTAATCAATCCAAGTCCTTGGTACCTTCTGAGTTGCAAACCATTCCCCATCAATGAGAGAATGTCCGGGATGCATTGTGTGACAATCTTCAAATTAGCTACTTCATACTGCATCTTTGTTAGATGCTAAACTAAACCTTCTTGTTTACTCAGTCCTCCAACCCCAAAATTGCTTGCTACTTGTTTCTACCAACCCATGCCCCACTGTTCCCCACTTTCCCAAATCTTTCATCTGCGTTCTCTGGAACCCCAATCTGATTAATCCTTACATATTAAGTCTCTCAGAACAATTCATCTTCTGCCTTAGTTAGAAATCAGAAGTTCTAACAGGAGGTCTGTGAACTGTTTCAAGGACTTAGTGAAATACTTTAAAAGATTTATTGTTTTCTTTTTGTTATTTTTAAATACATATTTCTAAACTAAAAATTGTTACTATATTACAAGAATAATGCCTCACATCGTGTGGCTGGCAAGATGGCGGAATAGGAACAGCTCCTGTCTGTAGCTCCCAGAAAGATCAACGCAGAAGGCAGGTGATTTCTGCATTTCCAACTGAGGTACCCAGTTCATCTCACTGGGACTAGTTAGATAGTGGGTGCAGCCCACCGAGGATGAGCAGAAGCAGGGTGGGGCATCACCTCACCCGGGAAGCACAAGGGGTTGTGGAACTCCCTTCCCTAGCTAAGGGAAGCCATGAGGGACTGTGCCATGAGGGACGGTGCTATCTAGCCCAGATACTAGGCTTTTCCCACAGTCTCCAAAACCTACAGACCAGAAGAGTCCCTCAGGGACCTACACCACCAGGGCCCTGGGTTTAAACCATGAAACTGCACAGCCATTTGGGCAGACACCGAGCAAACTGCAGGAGGGTTTTTTTTTTTTGTACCCCAGTGGCACCTGGAACACCAGCAAGACAGAACCGATCACTCCCCTGGAAAGGGGGCTGAAGCCAGGGAGCCAAGGGATCTTGCTCAGTGGATCCCACCCCCACGAAGCCCAGCAAGTGAAGATCAACTGGCTTGAAATTCTTGATGCCAGCACAGAAGTCTGAAGTCAACCTGAGATGCTCAAGCTTGGTGGGGAGAGGGGCGTCTGCCATTACTGAGCCTTGAGTAGGCAGTTTTCCCCTCACAGTGTAAGCAAAGCTGCTGGGAAGTTCGAACTGGGTGGAACCCACTGCAGCTTAGCAAAGCCACTGTAGCCAGACTGCCTCTCTAAATTCCTCCTCTCTGGGCACGGCATCTCTGAAAGAAAGGCAGCAGCCCCAGTCAGCGGTTTATGGATAAAACGCCCATTTCTCTGGGACAGAGCACCTGGGTGAAGGGGCAACGGTCGGCGCAACTTCAGCAGACTTAAACGTTCCTGCAAGCCGGCTCTGAAGAGAGCAGTGGATCTCCCAGCACAGTGCTTGAGCTCTGCTAAGGGACAGACTGCCTCCTCAAGTGGGTCCCTGACCCCCATGGCTCCTGACTGTGAGACACCTCCCAGCAGGGGTCTACAGATACCTCATACAGGAGAGATCTGGCCGGCATCAGGCAGGTGCCCCTCTGGGACGGAGCTTCCAGAGGAAGGAGCAGGTGGCAATCTTTGCTGTTCTGCAGCCTCCACTTGTGATACCCAGGCAAACAGGATCTGGAGTGGACCTCCAGCAAACTCCAGCACACCTGCAGAAAAGGGGACTGACTGTTAGAAGGAAAATTAACAAACAGAAAGCAATAACATCAACATCAACAAAAAGGATGCCCATGAAAAAACCCCATCCAAAGATCACCAGCATCAAAGATCAAAGGTAGATAAATCCACGAAGATGAGGAAAAACTAGTTCAAAAAGGCTGAAAATTACAAAAACCAGAATGCCTCTTCTCTTTCAAAGGATCACAACTTGCCAGCAAGGAATGAAAACTGGATGGAGAATGAGTTTGATGAATTGACAGAAGTAGGCTTCAGAAGGTGGGTAATAACAAACTGCTCAGAGCTAAAGGAGCATGTTCTAACCCAATGCAAGGAAGCTGAGAACTTTGATAAAAGGTTACAGGAACTGCTAACTAGAATAACCAGTTTAGAGAAGAACATAAGTGACCTGATGGAGCTGAAAAACACAGTGCAAGAACTTCGTGAAGCATACACAAATATCAATAGCCAAAATGATCAAGCAGAAGAAAGGGTATCAGAGATTGAAGATCAACTTAATGAAATAAAGCATGAAGACAAGATTAAAGAAAAAAGAATGAAAAGGAATGAACAAAGCCTTCAAGAAATATGGAACTATGTGAAAAGACCAAACCTACATTTGATTGGTGTACCTGAAAGTGACAGGGAGAATGGAACTAAGTTGGAAAACACCCTTCAGGATATTATCCAATAGAACTTCCCCAACCTAGCAAGACAGGCCAACATTCAAATTCAGGAAATACAGAGAACACCACAAATATACTCCTCAAGAAAAGCAACCCCAACACACATAATCATCAGATTCACCAAGGTTGAAATGAAGGAAAAAATGTTAAGGGCAGTCAGAGAGAAAGGTCAGGTTACCCAAAAAGCGAAGCCCATCAGACTAACCATGGATCACTCTGTAGAAACTCTACAAGGCAGAAGAGAGTGGGGGCCAATATTCAACATTCTTAAAGAATTTTCAACCCAGAATTTCATATCCAGCCAACCTAAGCTTCATAAGCAAAGGATAAATAAAATCCTTTACAGATAAGCAGATGATGAGGGATTTTGTCAACAGGCCTGTCTTACAAGAGCTCCTGAAGGAAGCACTAAATATGGAAAGGAAAAACCGGTACCAGCCACTGCAAAAACATATCAAATTACAAAGACCATCAACACTATGAAGAAACTGCATCGACTAACGGGCAAAATTACCAGCTAGCATCATGAGGACAGGATCAAATTCACACATAACAATATTAACCTTAAATGCAAATTGGCTAAATGCTCCAATTAAAAGACACAGTCTGGCAAATTGGATAAAGAGTCAAGACACATAGGTGTGCTGTATTCAGGAGACCCATCTCATGTACAAAGACACACATAGGCTCAAAATAAAGGGATGGAAGAAGATCTACCAAGCAAATGGAAAGCAAAAGAAAAGCAGGGGTTGCAATCCTAGTTTCTGATAAAACAGACTTTAAACCAACAAAGACCAAAAAAAGACAAAGAAGGGCATTACATAATGGTAAAGGGATCAATGCAAGAAGAAGAGCTAACTATCCTAAATATATATGTACCCAATACAGGAGCACCTAGATTCATAAAGCAAGTTCTTAGAGACCTACAAAGAGACTTAGACTCCCACATAATAATAGTGGGAGACTTTAACACCCCACTGTCAATATTGGACAGATCAATGAGACAGAAAATTAACAAGGATATTCAGGACTTGAACTCAGCTCTGCACCAAGCGGAACTAATATACATCTATAGAACTCTCCACCCAGTGTCAACAGAATATACATTCTTCTCAGTGCCACATCACACTTATTATAAAATTGACCGATTAATTGGAAGTAAAACACTCCTCAGCAAATGCAAAAAAACAGAAATCATAATAGTCTCTCACTGCAATCAAATTAGAACTCAGGATTAAGAAACTCACTCAAAACCTCACAACTACATGGAAACTGAACAACCTGCTCCTGAATGACTGCTGGGTAAATAATGAAATTAAGGCAGAAATAAATAAGTTATTTGAAACCAATAAGAACAAAGACACAATGTACCAGAATGTCTGGGCCACAGCTAAAGCAGTGTTTATAGGGAAATTTATAGCACTAAATGCCCACAAGAGAAAGCAGGAAAGATCTAAAATTGACACCTTAACATCACAATTAAAAGAACTAGAGAAACAAGAGCAAACAAATTCGAAAGCTAGCAGAAGACAAGAAATAACTAAGATCAGAGCAGAACTGAGGGAGATAGAGACACAAACAAAACTTTCAAAAAAAATCAATGAATCCAGCAGCTGGTTTTTTTTAAAAGATTAACAAAATAGGTGGACCGCTAGCTAGATTAATAAAGAAGAAAAGAGAGAAGAATCAAATAGACACAATAAAAAATGATAAAGGGGAAATAACCACTGATCCCAGAGAAATGCAAACTATTATCAGACAATACTAAAAACACCTCTACACAAATAAACTAGAACATCTAGAAGAAATTGGTAAACTCCTGGACACATACACTCTCCCAAGACTAAACCAGGAAGAAGTCGAATCCCTGAATAGACCAATAACAAGTTCTGAAATTGAGGTAGTAATTAATAGCCTACCAACCAAAAAAACCCAGGACCAGACAGATTCACAGCCGAATTCTACCAGAGGTACAAAGAGGAGCTGGTACCATTCCTTCTGAAACTCTTCCAAACAACAGAAAAAGAGGGACTCCCCCCTAACTCATTTTATGAAGTCAGCATCATCCTGATACCAAAACCTGGAAGAGAAACAACAAAAAGAAAATTTCAGGCCCATATCCCTGATGAACACTGACGCAAAAATCTTCAATAAAATACTGGCAAACTGAATCCAGCAGCACATCAAAAAACGATCAAGTTGCCTTCATCCCTGGGATACAGGGCTGGTTGAACATACACAAATCAATAAACGTAATCCATCACATAAACAGAACCAATGACAAAAACCACATGATTATCTCAATCGATGCAGAAAAGGCCTTTGATAAAATTCAACACTCTTCATGCTAAAAGCACTCAATAAACTAGGTATTGATGGAAAGTATCTCAAAATAATAAGAACTACTTATGACAAACCCACAGCCAATATCATACTGAGTGAGCAAAAGCTGGAAGCATTCCCTTTGAAAACCGGCACAACACAAGGATGCCCTCTCTCACCACTCCTATTCAACATAGTATTGGAAGTTCTGGCCAAGGCAATCAGGCAAGAGAAAGAAATAAAGGTATTCAAATAGGAAGAGAGGAAGTCAAATTGTTGCTGTGTGCAGATGACATGATTGTATATTTAGAAAACCCCATCATCTCAGCCCAAAAACTCCTTAAGCTGATAAGCAACTTCAGCAAAGTCTCAGGATGCAAATCAATGTGCAAAAATCACAAGCATTTCTATACACCAGTAATAGACAAACAGAGAGCCAAATCATGAGTGAACTCCCATTCACAACTGCTACAAACAGAATAAGTTTGTAAGGAATAAGTTTGTAAAGAATAAGTTTGTAAAGAATAAGTTTGTAAGGAATCCAACTTACAAGGGATGTGAAGGACCTCTTCAAGGAGAACTACAAACCACTGGTCCAGGAAATAAGAGAGGACACAAACAAATGGAAAAATATTCCATGCTCACGGATAGGAAGAATCAATATCATGAAAATGGCCATACTGCCCAAAGTAATTTATAGATTCAATGCTATTCCCATCAAGCTACCACTGACTTTCTTCACAGAATTAGAAAAAACTACTTTAAATTTCATATGCAACCAAAAAAGAGCCTAGATAGCCAAGACAATCCTAAGCAAAAAGAAAAAAGCTGGAGGCATCATGCTACCTGACTTCAAACTATACTACAAGGCTACAGTAATCAAAACAGCATGGTTCTGGTACCAAAACAGATATATAGACCAATGGAACAGAACGGAGGCCTCAGAAATAACACCACACATCTATAACCATCTGATCTTTGACAGACCTGACAGAAACAAGCAATGGGGAAAGGATTCCCTATTTAATAAATGGTGTTGGCAAAACTGGCTAGCCATATGCAGAAAACTGAAACTGGACCCTTTCCTTATACCTTACACAAAAATTAACTCAAGATATATTAAAGACTTAAACATAAGACCTAAAACCATAAAACCCCTAGAAGAAACCCAGGCAATACCATTCAGGACATAGGTATGAGCAAAGACTTCATGACTAAAACACCAAAAGCAATGGTAACAAAAGCCAAAATTGACAAATGGGATCTAACTAAACTAAAGAGCTTCTGCACCGCAAAAGAAGCTATCATCAGAGTGAGCAGGCAGCCTACAGAATGGGAGAAAATTTTAGCAATGTATTCATCTGACAAAGGGCTGATATCCAGAATCTACAAGGAACTCAAGCGAATTTACAAAAAAAAAAAAAAAAAAAGCCCATCAAAATGGGCGAAGGATATGAACACTTCACAAAAGAAGGCATTTATGTGGCCAACAAACATATTTAAAAAAGCTCATCATCACTAGTCATTACAGAAATGCTAATCAAAACTACAATGAGATAGCATCTCATGCCAGTTAGAATGGCGATCATTAAAAAGTCAGGAAACAACAGATGCTGGAGAGGATGTGGAGAAATAGGAATGCTTTCACACTCTTGTTGGGAGTGTAAATTAGTTCAACCATTGTGGAAGACAGTGTGGTGATTCCTCAAGGATCTAGAACCAGAAATACCATTTGACCCAGCAATCCCATTACTGGGTATATACCCAAAGGATTATAAATCATTCTACTATAAAGACACATGTACACATAGGTTTATTGCAGCACTATTCACAATAGCAAAAACTTGGAACCAGCCCAAATGCCCGTCAATGATAGACTGGATAAAGGAAATGTGGCACATATACACCATGGAATACTATGCAGCCATAAAAAAAATGAGTTCATGTCCTTTGCAGGGACGTGGATGAAGCTGGAAACCATCATTCTCAGTAAACTAACCCAGGAACAGAAAACCAAACACCACATGTTCTCGCTCATAAGTGGGAATTGAACAATGAGAACACAGGAACACAGGAAGGGGAACATCACACACCGGGGCCTGTCGAGGGCTGGGGGGCTAGGGGAGGGATAGCATTAGGAAAAATACCTAATGTAGATGAGGGGTTGATGGGTGCAGCAAACCACCATGGCACATGTCTACCTATGTAACAAACCTGCATGTCTGCACATGTATTCCAGAACTTAAAGTATAATTTTAAACAAACAAACAAAAAAAAGAATACTGCCTCACATCAAATGGTCTATGTTATTTAGTATATATCATCAAGTAACATGCAGTCATCATCAAAACCATATTACAATGTCTAGAAGAGTTTCCCATTGACAAAATAAATAAAATGTTTCTGCTTTATGATTAAATAAATCCATCATTGTTTATGCATGATTAAGTTGCAAAAAGTTTCAGGAATTATAAAGTTTTAAAGATGCTTATATATCCTTTGGTTTTGCTTTTATTTTTGAAATTGGATACAAAAGCCACAATCTTTGCTGTGTTGGAAGATGTATAGGAATAGAAACATGAAACCAACAAACATAAAGGTTTACCTTGAATTGGTAGACTTTTTTAAAAATAAGAACACTTGAATTAGAAATATTGAAACCTTACCAAAAGTTTGCCAAACCAGGAATCAAGACCTATTGTGTCGCTCATCCTTGACCCCACATCTACTCACTTTCCAACTCCTATGTATCAAACCCCCTAAATACCTCTCAAATTTATCCACTTGTCTCCATACCCACAGCCATCAATCACTCTCATCAAAGTCAATGCCATCTATTAACTGGTTCTTAAAATTGCTACATTCTTTTCTGTGCCTCTGGTTTCACTCCTTCCTATCCTAAATATATTCAGGCAGGGTGATTCTTGTATTGGAGACAAAGAGAGAGCACAGATACCAAGGTGTTTTTGAAACAGGTGGCCCTCCCTATCTGCAGGTTCTACATCTGCAGCTCTAACCAACTGCAGATCAAAAATACTAGGAAGAAGTATATAAAAATAAAATAATATAAATAAGAAACAACACAGTATAACAATGATTTACATAGCATTTACATTGTATTAGATATAAGTACTCTAGAAATGATTTGAAGTATTATTTGACACTTGAACAACATGAGGGTTAGGGATGCCAATCTCCCCCGCACACAGTCAAAAATCTGTGTCTAACTTTTGACTTCCCAAAAACTTACCTATTATCCAATTGTTGACAGGAAGCCTTACTGATAATACAGTCAATTAACACATATTTTACATGTCATATATATTACATACTGTATTCCTACAATAAAGTAAGCTAGAGAAAATGTTCACAAAATTATAAAGAATAAAACACATTTTATATACTTTTTTAGAGGGAGAGTTCTCACTATCTTTGCAAGGCTGGACTCGAATTTCTGGGCTCAAGCAATCCTTCTGTCTCTGCCTCCTGAGTAGCTGGGACTACAGGCACTTGCTACCACACCCAGCTCCTACATTTACTATTTATTAAGTGGAGGAGAATCATCTTCATCCTTCTCATCTTCAGGTGGAGTAGGCTGAGGAGGAGCAGGGAGAAGAGGGTTTGGTGTTGCTGTCTCAGAGGTGGCAGAGGCAGAAGAAAGTATAAGTGAACCCATGCAGTTCAAACCCATGTTGTTCAAGTATCAGCTGTAAACATGAGGGTGTGTGTAGGTTATATGCAAATATTACACCACTTTATATGAGGGACTTGGGCATCCATGAATTTTGGCATTTAGAGGTTCCTGGAACCAAGCCCTCGAGGATACTGAGGGATAACTGTTTAAAAATTCTGAGAGAAGTGTGATGGAGAGGAAACTGTATTGAGGTGGAATAAAGGCTTAAAAATCACTTTGTTTAGTTTATGGAAGATTAAATTTCTTGGAGCTAATTTGTAGTGTAATTGCAAGTAAGATAATGTAGTGAAGAAATTTGGGGTTGTCTTTGGGCAATGAGAGTTTGTTGACTTGTTTTTCTCTAATGCTAGGGAATTTTAATTTGTCATCTCTCTGACCAAAGAAAGGAGTGGTTCTTTTGTCTTCTTTGGGTTCAGCATTCATGGGGTAAGAGAGGTTCTCATTTGAGGAAGAACAGACCACAGATTGCATCAACCTACGGGATGGCTGGAGTCAAGAGAAGAAACCAGCAAGGAACCCCTTGTGACAGATAATGACAAATTAACTGAGTTCCGAGTTTTCTTTTTCTGCTTTGTAATACTATTATAAGTCATTTGCAAGCCCCCAGCTAAATTGGGGTTCTGGTACCAGAACCACTAGCAATCCTGCTCTAACAGGAAAAAAAAAAATGTGGAGCTGAAAGTTGGTGTTTCCAGAGTGGCTTTTGCAAGATCCTTTTATTAGCTGACAGACAGCCTCATGCCTAGTTGTTCGACCCAAGATCAGGGAGGCCCTCACATGGGAAACTTGTTTATCCTGGCAGATGCCCTTGTGGCTCTTGTGTGACCCGTGTCCAGTCTATGCCTGCCTGACCATTGCTCTGGCACTGGGAGCTCACTATTTTGTTCTCCCTGGCATCCTGAGGAAAATGGCCTGGGGCAGCCCATGGTTCTTCAGATGGAAGGCACAAATTCAATACACCATCACAGTAGGAAACAAGTTCAAAGATTTTTGCTCACAGATCCTGGGAAGAGAGGGTGTAATGAGTGGAGAGGTCAGTCCTCCGTCTCCCGTGAGGCAGGAATGAAGAGTCAGGCAGAGGGAGAGCGAGCGTGTGTGTGGTCACTGGCAGTGTATAGAAAGGAATAGAATGTAGGTCACTTTAAGTTTGCAGCAAATGCCTGAATGGCTTGTTTAAAGGAACCGGAAAAGCGGGGATCCCAGCCTGCTAGGTGGGAGAGATGCTTCTAGGTTCTTATCTCTGGCCACTGGCTTGAGCCAGCTGGGTGTGGTGTAGAACTAGAAACTGTCAAGGGCCACTGAGCCTTGCTTCTGGTATGATAAAGTTGTATTCAAAATTAATGCTGAGCCAACATAGAATTATAAGAATTTACTACTATGAGAGCCTCACATGTTTAGTAAAACATGTTAGTATAGCCTTAGAGAAGGAAATAAATGGGCTTTATTTATGCTTGAGGCAAAGCAGTGCAGGGAGAGGACAGCAGCTTGCAGCGTGGTGATAGCAAGGCCAGAAGTATTCATGAGGAGCCTTAAGCAGTAGTTAGGATGAACAGTGAAGGAAAATAACCCAGGAAACATACGCCTTCCTTTTCTGGAAATCCTCACACAAAATTTTGTACTCTACACAGATGGAACATTCATTCAGAAAATCTATATTTTCAGTGCCTGACACTGTTCTAGATGCTGTGGATAACAGATGTGAACAAAACTGACCATGTCCCAGCCTCTGTGGAGCATAGGGCCTTGTGCAAGAGAGAGAAAATAAACAAGCACAAATTATGTCACATGGTAAGAAATGTAATGGAGAAAAGCAAAGTAAGGTGCAGGGGATAGCAGCTACTGAGGGGAAGGCTTGGTAACATATTGTAAAGGAGATCGGGGGACCTCTCTAAGAAGATAACATTTGAGCAGAGATTTGAAGGAAGTTGTGAGTAATCTATACAGATGTCTGAGAGAAGAATGTTCCAGGCAAAGGGAACAAGTGAAAAGACTTGAGACTAGAGTGTGCCTGATATTTTTGATAGCTTTGGGAATAAAAAAGGCTCCATATGTCTCTGTGAATCATTGCTGTCGCCATTGGTATGTATTGGCATCAAATCTTGTTTTCCACTGAGAAAATCATTAACTTCATCAAATACCAAACATGATTGAGACCAGTTTTTCCTGAGGTTTCATCAAGAAATGAAAGCAGAATGTAAAATTTTTTAACAACTATACCAGATTTTCTGATTTTCCACGAGGTAAATCTTGATGCATCTAATTAAATTCTGGGCAGATATTTCATTTTTTTTTCAGAGAGAGAGAAAATGAAAGACAATTCTAAGCAGTTTAATTCACAGTCTCCCTCTCCATTCCAAGTTCTGCCATCATTCCCAGAAAGTTGAGCATATAGATGGACAATACATCCAAAATCTGGCTTCAAACATTATTTTCATAATTTCAATGAATTTCCCACCATTCTAATTCTGCTCTCCACATCCCATGGAGCAGGCCTGGTCTTTTTTCGTCACTTGAAATGCTTGTGTCTGGTTTCTTCAACAAAAATATTGCTATCTGATAACCACAAGTCCTATCCTTCCAGTTGTCTCACTTGGCTACTTACACAATGCCTGTAGCTGCAAAGCAGCTCAATGGTTACAGCAAGTGCTCTAGCATCAGATGCCCTAGGCTAAGAGCGATTCTGCCATGTTCAGAATGCGTGAATACAAGCAAGTTTCTTAATCTTGCTAAGCATCTGTTTTTCCTGTGAAAATAATAGCTATCATTGGGAGGATAATATAAACTATAACATTTAGCACGACAGCACTGACAAAACATGCAATATATCACACTCCTTTTGATTATTACTCGACCTCATCAAGACCTCTAGTTACTTCACTCTTCCACTTTCTTCTTTATTAGCCACTTTTTAAACTTTCTTCCCCTCACTCACCCTGCACCCCAGTCTTAGACAATTTGGACATTCACTTTAGTCTCCCTCCTGCCAGTGTTCTCAAATCTCACCTCACTGTCCCACTGTACTTTCAATGCATTCTGTCTGTAAAACCCCAGTCCTAGGCTGCCACCAAATAATAAATAAATATAAAACTGTAAACTGAATACCTCTGGGTATACTGTCCTTAGGACAGTGTAAGTGTTTAGTAAGTAGAATGAATGGATGGATGCTACCATAAATCCAAGGCCTGTATCCTCGAGAACCTCAGAGCTACCCACCAGCTTTATTTCCTAGTCATCTCTCTCCTTTTTTTTCAAAGTAGTTACTTTGGCTGCCATTCTTCTCAAACTCCAAGCCCTGCCACCTGACTTCTCAGGGACTGCAGTCTGTGTCTTCCTCCCACTCCTGTATTCCTTCTCTACTGGATCTTCTCTATCAGCATTGAATCATCCATGAGTCTCTCTCCTGCCCACATGAAAACAAAACAGCACATCCAAGCATCTTTTCTCCTCAGATCCTCTCCAGTTACTGCCCTATTTCTCTTCTGCTTTTTCCATGGAAATTCCTTGAAAGTATTATTTATACTCACAGTCGATACTTTCTTATTTCCCACTTACTCCTTCGTATGTTTGCATTCTCACCCCATAACTGAAACTTATTTTGTCAATGTTATTTGTTGCAATGGAAATTTGGCATTTTGGCAACAATTGACATTTTAACCTCTACATATTTTTTTCTTGAATGCTTTATTCCCTTGAGATTTTTTAAATAAGTTTTATTGAGATGTAATTCACATGCCATAAAGTTCACCCTTTTAAAGAATACAATTCAGTGAGTTTTAGTATATTTACAAAGTTGTGTATCCATGACCACTAATTCCAGAATACCTTATTACCCTAGAAAGTAACCCTGTACCCATCAATTGATGGGCATTTGAGTTGTTTCCACTTTTTGACTATCATGAACAATACTGCTATGAACATTCACATACAAGTTTTTATGTAGATACGTTTTCAATTCTCTTTGGGTATATACCTAGGCTTGGAATTGTTGAATCATATGGTCAATCCATTTACATGAAGTGTCCAAAACAGGCAAATCTACAGAGACAGAAAGAGGGTTAATATTTTTCAGGGGAGAGGACACCAGGACACTTCATGTAAATGGAATCATATAATATGTGGCCTTTTATATTTGGCCTCTTTAGCTTAGCATGTTTTGAAGATTTGCCCATATTGTATTATATATCAAAACTTTATTTCTTTTTATGGCTGAATGATATTCTATTGCATGGATATATCACATATTGTTTATCAATTCATCAATTGATGGGCATTTGAGTTGTTTCCACTTTTTGACTATCATGAACAATACTGCTATGAACATTCACATACAAGTTTTTATGTAGATATGTTTTCAATTCTCTTTGGGTATATACCTAGGCTTGGAATTGTTGAATCATATGGTCAATCCATGTTTAACTTTTTGAGGAACTGCCAAACTGTTTTCTGAAGAAGTGGCTACACCAGCAATGCAAGAGGGTTCACATTTCATTACATGCTTGCCAACACTTGCTACTGTCCATCTTTAAAATTATGGCCATTCTAGTGGATGTGACATGGTATCTCATTGTGGTTTGGATTCACAGTACCCTAATGACTAATGATGTAGAATATCTGTCATGTGCTTACCAGCCATCTGTAAGTCTTCTTTGAAGAAATGTTTATTCTTCCCTGATTTTTGAGATCACATTCTATTGGTTTTCCTCTGTCTCCTGTATGGATTCCTAGTCTTCTGTCCTTGCTTTAAATATTGAAGTTCCTCATTATTCTGCCCTAGATCCTGTTCCAGGATGATCTCATCCATGCTCAGGCATTTGTTAAAATCTAAAAGTCAATTATTTCTAATTCTCCAGTTCAGTTCTCTCTTTTAATATCCAGATGGATATCAAACTATTTACTGAACATGTTTAAACTTGAATGTATTGTTCTCCACCAAACCCCAACCCATTTTTCCTAGGATGAATGGTCCAATCATTCAGCAAAACACCCAAGCTCAAATTCTAGCTATCCTCCTTTTCCCTTTTCATCAACTGTACATCTAAAGTGACCAAATCCACCGTATTCAACCTCTTAAATTGTCCTCAAATAGGGTTTTCTGATCTTTTCTTAATTATCAATCACCTATATCAGCCCTGTTCATTAATTATCTGAACTTCCAGCAATGGCTTCTCTACTCTATTCCCAACCGGTCTTCTCATATCAAATGTTTTATCCTTTGAGGCAACACCCCTCATAATCTTCATATGAACAGCATGAAAAAAGCTGACATGTTTAAGGACTACATTTCCCAATCTACCTTCCATCTTGTTTTTCACACACAGAACTTCCAAGCAGAATCACCCTCCAGGTTAGAGGACAGAGGTGAGTATGGGGAAGTGGCAGCCACACAGGCCATCTGAAAGCACTGGTAGGGAAGCAGCTTGATTATCCAGTGGCAGCTTTCATGGATGTCCTTCTGCCCTGGTTTTCAACCTTGACTGTGCACAAACATCACCCACAGCTTTTTTGTTTTGTTTCAATACCATGGCTGGGCCCTGCTCCAGATCAATTAAATGCAGTCTCTGGGGGTGCTGACCAAGTACCAGTACTTCTGTAAAACACTCCAGTGATTCGGACATGCAGCCAGGATTGGGAAACATTACTCTGAGGTCCAGCTGGTCCCTAAGTTTCTAGTTGCCAAGCCTAGGCCATGGTAGCTGCAGCTGATCCTGATTCAGCAGCTTTCCTGCATGACCAGTGTAGTTCGTGAGTAGGAGGTGGTGGCCACTGCTGTGTCTACAGCAGTTCCTTGGCCAGTCAGCATAGCAGTGTGACTTGCGTGATTATTGTCTCTTGAAAATCAGCCTAAAGCCAGCTTCTCCAGCCCTTCCAACAAGTCTGTAAGCTGCTTAATACCTGGTAAGACATCCCATTCTGCTAAAACTGGCCAGAGAGTTCCGTTGTCCACTACTGAACCTTGACCAATGCAGCTATCTAAATTAATGTCTGACCACATCACATTTCTGCTTTAAATAATTCACTGGTTCACCATTGTTCTCACATTAAACCTAAAGTGCCTTTAAGAGACTTGTAAGATCTTTTGTGATCTGGTATTTGCCTTTATGAAAAGCAATGTCAAAAATATGTGTTAAAAGTATTTCATAAGTGCATACCTTCATTGAGAAATTACACATGTAAGAATTTATTTTAAAAAGATGTGGACATATAGGAAAAAATGAGGAATATAAGGATACACATCACTGCATTGTGCATTAGTATTTTTTTGGAAAAAACTCTAAACAACTTATAAGAGTCTGGAGAGAAATGTTATAGTACCCTCATAAAGTGAAATAATTTTCGTTAAAGAATCTTCATGTGGTGATCTTGTGCATGATTTCTATAACTTCTTATACTTTACTCTCATTTCTCAATTTTTTTTCAAAGAACATGTATAAACATCTCTCAGGAAAAAAAGTCTTGAAAACATTTTCACCTTAGGAAGAAAAATTTGATGTTTACAGTGAACAGGCCAAACCAAATAAGCAGTCCCCCTGAAAGAACAATGTTTTAATAAGACAGGCTCTTTCTAAATGAGCTAGTGCAGGTGTCCCTAATGCAGGAAGGAGCCTCATTTGGAAAGAATCTGTCTTCTTAGGTCCCCTAGTGGAGACCTGTCCACCAAGGGTGCCCTAGTGCAGGGGTCCTGCTGTGTGGTCCAGTTCCTAACGGGCCAAGGACCTGACCACACAGCAGAAGGTGAGCAGTGGGTGAGTGAGTATCACCACCTGAGCTCCGCCTCCTGTCAGATCAGTGGCGGCATTAGATTCTCATAGTAGTGCGAACCCTATTGTGAACTGCACATGCATGCGAGGGATCTAGGTTGTGCATTCCTTATGAGAATATAACTAATGCCTTAGTATCTGAAGTGGAACAGTTTCATCCCAAAACTATCCACCCCCATCCTCCGTCCACAGAAAAATTGTCATCCACAAATCCAGTCTCTGGTGCCAAAAAAGTTGGGGATGACTGAGCTAGTGGACAGGAGCTCTCTCCCACTAATAGTTTCCTTCTGTGCAAGCCACTTTGACCATCACTATGGCCTTTGTGGTGGAAAGGAGGTGAAAAAAACATATTGTAAGGGCTGGAGAAACTCAAATATCTTATAAATAGTATCTATTTGCCTTGCCTACAAGATAAAAGTGAAAAAAAGAACCCTTGACAGAGGAAAGAGATCAAAGCAGACCTCAGGAAGTTAAGAGAAATCTTCAATCTCTGCTATCTCCTTCTGATTCCTTTCCTCCTCCTTCAGCAGTGTATATTATATCAGAAAGGAAAGTAATTTGGCATCGACTAACACACATACTGATAAGAAATCATCAAACATGTTTCCAGCACCTAGCATGCACAGGAGCCACAGCAGGAGCTTCAGGTAATAGACAGACATCACTATCATCTCAAGCTGTATATCAACTGGTTCCTTCAGTAATGGTGTAGATGGGAAATTCTGCATCACCACTTCATAGGGAGGGAAATTGAGGCTCTGGGAAATTACATCCCTTCCTCAGGTCAGCCCAGTGCCTAAGTGGCAGGTCAAGTTTCTTAGCCAGCTTTCTTTATAAGTTCTGAAATAAAATTTTACAGAAACAAGCCAGGTCTCATCCAGGTCTGCAAGTGAGAGGGAGGATGAAGGAGAGGGGCAAGAAGACCTGAGAGGGGACAGTAGCAAAGAAGGAGCCTTTTGAAGAATGAGTTGCATGCAGAGCACTGAGTTCCCATTCATCACTTCTTTATAATGGAATTTGAAGGTTAGCATTTTTGGGGGAGAAATAAATTTGTGGTTAACATAGGAGAATGTTTGTGTGTGCATGGGCCTATTAAGGCCTATAATATTTTCATTATAAGCATGTGGCTTTCATGCTGAGAGAGGGAACCTAAAACTTCTCCCTCTGTGCTGTGTGGTTGGTTCAGAGAAAGGCCATCCTAAACACCTAGAGGTCAGTATTAGTCCGCTCTCACTCTGCTAATAAAGACATACCCAAGACTGGGTAATTTAAAAAGGAAAGAGGTTTAATTGACTCATAGCACAGCTATGGCTGAGGAGGCCTCAGAAAACTTACAATCGTGGCAGAAAGGGAAGCAAATATGTCCTTCTTCACATGACAGCAGGGAGAAGACGAATGAGAGCCAAGTGAAGGGGGAAGCCCCTTATAAAACCATCAGATCTCGGAGAAGTAACTCACTATCATCAGAACAAGATGGGGGAGCCCCCCCATGATTCAATTATCTCCACCTGGTCCCTTCCATGACATGTGGAGATTATGGGAACTACAGTTCAGGATGAGATTTGGGTGGGGACACAGCCAGATCATATCATTCCACACCCGGCCCCTCCCAAATCTCATGTCCTCACAATTCAAAACACAATCATGCCCTTCCAACCGTCCCTCAAAGTCTTAACCCATTCCAGCATTAACTCAAAAGTCCAAGTCCAAAGTCTCATCTGAGACAAGGCAAATCTCTTCCACCGATGAGCCTGTAAAATCAAACAAGTTAGTCATTTCCTAGATAGAATGAGAAAACAAAGGGTTTACAAGCCCCATGCAAGTCCAAAATGTAATAGGGCAGTCATTAAACTTTAAAGTTCCAAAATGATCTCCTTTGACTCCATGTCTCACATCCAGGGCATGCTGATCCAAGAGTTCTGCTCCCATGGCCTTGGGCAGTTCTGCCCCTGTGGTTTTGCAAGGTACAGCCTCACTCCTGGCTCCTTTCACAGGCTGGCGTTGAGTGTCTGCTTTTCTATGCACATGGTGCAAGCTGTCAGTGGATCTACTATTCTAGGGTCTGGAGAATGGTAGCCCTCTTCTCACAGCTTCACCAGGCAATGCCCCAGTGGGGACTTTATGTGGGGGATTTGACTCCACATTTCCTTTCTGCACTGCCCTAGCAGAGGCTCTCCATGAGAGTTCCGCTCCTGCAGCAAACTTCTGCTTACATATCCAGGCATTTCCATACATTATCTGAAATCTAGGCAGAGGTTTTCAGACCTCAATTCTTGACTTTTGTGCACCCACAGGCCCACCACCACTTGAAAGCTGCCAGGGCTTGGGGATTACACCCTCTGAAGCCATGGCCTGAGCTGTACCTTGGCCCCTTTTAGCCACTGCTGGAGCTGAAGCAGCTGGCATGCAGGACAACATGTCCTGAGGTTGCATAGAGCAGGAGAGCCCGGGGCCCAGCCCACAAAACCATTTTTCCCTCCTAGGCCTCTGGGTCTGTGATGGGAGAGGCTGCTGTGAAATTCTCTGACATGCCCTGGAAACATTTTCCCCATTGTCTTGGTGATTAACATTCAGCTCCTCATTACTTATGCAAATTTCTGAAGCCAGCTTGAATTTCTCCCCAGAAAATGGGGTTTTGTTTTCTATCACATTATAGTCAGGCTACAAATTTTCCAGAATTTTATATTCTGCTTCCTCTTGAATGCTTTGACACTTAGAAATTTCTTTCTCCAGATACCCTAAATCATCTCTCTCAAGTTTAAATTTCTACAGATCTCTAGGGCAGGGGCAAAATTCTGCCAGTCTCTTTGCATAGCAAGAATGACCTTTACGTTGCAAGACCTTTTCCTGCCCAGCCCGCTGGCACTGGACTCTCTCCCCTGTATGTAAGCCCTGAATAAAACCTCATGTCTTGTTTCTTGGCTCTGGGACTCTTCAGCCTCTTGAACCTGGCGGCTTCCCTACTGAGGTTAAAAGTGTTCAGCACATCATTTGAACCTATATTAGACTGCATGAATGAGAAATGAATGAGAAATAAATGTGTTATTTTAAGACATGGAGGGGAGGAGCCAAGATGGCCGAACAGGAACAGCTCCGGTCTACAGCTCCCAGCGTGAGCGATGCAGAAGACGGGTGATTTCTGCATTTCCATCTGAGGTACTGTGTTCATCTCACTAGGGAGTGCCAGACAGTGGGCGCAGGTCAGTGGGTGAGCGCACCGTGCGCCAGCCGAAGCAGGGGTGAGGCATTGCCTCACTCGGGAAGGGCAAGGGGTCAGGGAGTTCCCTTCCCAGGGGTGACAGACGGCACCTGGAAAATCGGGCCACTCCCACCTGAATACTGTGCTTTTCCAACGGGCTTAGGAAACGGTGCACCAGGATATTATAGCCCACGCCTGGCTCACAGGGTCCTACGCCCATGGAGTCTCGCTGACTGCTAGCACAGCAGTCTGAGATCAAACAGCAAGTCAGCAGCGAGACTGGGGGAGGGGCGCCTGCCATTACCCAGGCTCGCTTAGGTAAACAAAGCAGCCGGAAAGCTTGAACTGGGTGGAGCCCACCACAGCTCAAGGAGGCCTGCCTGCCTCTGTAGGCTCCACCTCTGGGGGCAGGGCACAGACAAACAAAAAGACAGCAGTAACCTCTGCAGACTTAAATGTCCCTGTCTGACAGCTTTGAGGAGAGCAGTGGTTCTCCCAGCACGCAGCTGGAGATCTGAGACTGGGCAGACTGCCTCCTCAAGTGGGTCCCTGACCCCTGACCCCCGAGCAGCCTAACTGGGAGGCACCCCCCATCAGGGGCAGACTGACACCTCACACGGCCGGCCAGGTACTCCAACAGACCTGCAGCTGAGGGTCCTGTCTGTTAGAAGGAAAACTAACAGAAAGGACATCCACACCAAAAACCCATCTGTACAGCACCATCATCAAAGACCAAAAGTAGATAAAACCACAAAGATGGGGAAAAAACAGAGCAGAAAAACTGGAAACTCTAAAAAGCAGAGTGCCTCTCCTCCTCCAAAGCAACACAGTTCCTCACCAGCAACGGAACAAAGCTGGACAGAGAATGACTGACGAGCTGAGAGAAGAAGGCTTCAGATGATCAAATTACTCCGAGCTACGGGAGGATATTCAAACCAAAGGCAAAGAAGTTGAAAACTTTGAAAAAATTTGGAAGAATGTATAACTAGAATAACCAATACAGAGAAGTGCTTAAAGGAGCTGATGGAGCTGAAAACCAAGGCTCGAAAACTACGTGAAGAATGCAGAAGCCTCAGGAGCCGATGCGATCAAATGGAAGAAAGGGTATCAGCCCTGGAAGATGAAATGAATGAAATGAAGCGAGAAGGGAAGGTTAGAGAAAAAAGAATAAAAAGAAACGAGCAAAGCCTCCAAGAAATGTGGGACTATGTGAAAAGACCAAATCTACGTCTGATTGGTGTACCTGAAAGTGACGGGGAGAATGGAAACAAGTTGGAAAACACTCTGCAGGATATTATCCAGGAGAACTTCCCCAATCTAGCAAGGCAGGCCAACATTCAGATTCAGGAAATACAGAGAACACCACAAAGATACTCCTCGAGAAGAGCAACTCCAAGACACATAATTGTCAGATTCTCCAAAGTTGAAATGAAGGAAAAAATGTTAAGGGCAGCCAGAGAGAAAGGTCGGGTTACCCTCAAAGGGAAGCCCATCAGACTAACAGCGGATCTCTCGGCAGAAACCCTACAAGCCAGAAAAGAGTGGAGGCCAATATTCAACATTCTCAAAGAAAAGAATTTTCAACCCAGAATTGCATATCCAGCCAAACTAACCTTCATAAGTGAAGGAGAAACAAAATACTTTACAGACAAGCAAATGTTGAGAGATTTTGTCACCACCAGGCCTGCCTAAAAGAGCTCCTGAAGGAAGCGCTAAACATGGAAAGGCACAACCGGTACCAGCCACTGCAAAATCATGCCAAAATGTAAAGACCGTCAAGACTAGGAAGAGACTGCATCAACTAACTAGCAAAATAACCAGCTAACATCATAATGACAGGATCAAATTCACACATAATAATATTAACTTTAAATGTAAATGGACTAAATGCTCCAATTAAAAGACACAGACTGGCAAATTGGATAAAGACTCAAGACCCATCAGTGTGCTGTATTCAGGAAACCCATCTCACGTGCACAGACACACATAGGCTCAAAATAAAAGGATGGAGGAAGATCTACCAAGCAAATGGAAAACAAAAAAAGGCAGGAGTTGCAATCCTAGTCTCTGATAAAACAGACTTTAAACCAACAAAGATCAAAAGAGACAAAGAAGGCCATTACATAATGGTAAAGGGATTAATTCAACAAGAAGAGCTAACTATCCTAAATATATATGCACCCAATACAGGAGCACCCAGATTCATAAAGCAAGTCCTGAGTGACCTACAAAGAGACTTAGACTCCCACACATTAATAATGGGAGACTTTAACACCCCACTGTCAACATTAGACAGATCAATGAGACAGAAAGTCAACAAGGATACCCAGGAATTGAACTCAGCTCTGCACCAAGCGGACCTAATAGACATCTACAGAACTCGCCACCCCAAATCAACAGAATATACAATTTTTTCAGCACCACACCACACCTATTCCAAAATTGACCACATACTTGGAAGTAAAGCTCTCCTCAATAAATGTAAAAGAACAGAAATTATAACAAACTATCTCTCAGATCACAGTGCAATCAAGCTAGAACTCAGGATTAAGAAACTCACTCAAAACCGCTCAACTACATGGAAACTGAACAACCTGCTCCTGAATGACTACTGGGTACAGAACGAAATGAAGGCAGAAATAAAGATGTTCTTTGAAACCAATGAGAACAAAGACACAACATACCAGAATCTCTGGGATGCATTCAAAGCAGTGTGTAGAGGGAAATTTATAGCACTAAATGCCCATAAGAGAAAGCAGGAAAGATCCAAAATTGACACCCTAACATCACAATTAAAAGAACTAGAAAAGCAAGAGCAAACACATTCAAAAGCTAGCAGAAGGCAAGAAATAACTAAAATCAGAGCAGAACTGAAGGAAATAGAGACACAAAAAACCCTTCAAAAAATTAATGAATCCAGGAGCTGGTTTTTTGAAAGGATCAACAAAATTGATAGACCGCTAGTAAGATTAATAAAGAAAAAAAGAGAGAAGAATCAAATAGATGCAATAAAAAATGATAAAGGGGATAGCACCACTGATCCCACAGAAATACAAACTACCATCAGAGAATACTACAAACACCTCTACGCAAATAAACTAGAAAATCTAGAAGAAATGGATAAATTCCTCAACACATACACCCTCCCAAGACTAAACCAAGAAGAAGTTGAATCTCTGAATAGACCAATAACAGGAGCTGAAATTGTGGCAATAATCAATAGCTTACCAACCAAAAAAAGTCCAGGACCAGATGGGTACCGAATTCTACCAGAGGTACAAGGAGGAACTGGTACCATTCCTTCTGAAACTATTCCAATCAATAGAAAAAGAGGGAATCCTCCCTAACTCCCCTTTTATGAGGCCAGCATCATCCTGATACCAAAGCCGGGCAGAGACACAACCAAAAAAGAGAATTTTAGACCAATATCCTTGATGAACATTGATGCAAAAATCCTCAATAAAATACTGGCAAACAGAATCCAGCAGCACATCAAAAAGCTTATCCACCATGATCAAGTACGCTTCATCCCTGGGATGCAAGGCTGGTTCAATATATGCAAATCAATAAATGTAATCCAGCATATAAACAGAACCAAAGACAAAAACCACATGATTATCTCAATAGATGCAGAAAAGGCCTTTGACGAAATTCAACAACCCTTCATGCTAAAAGCTCTCAATAAATTAGGTATTGATGGGACGTATCTCAAAATAATAAGAGCTATCTATGACAAACCCACAGCCAATATCATACTGAATGGGCAAAAACTGGAAGCATTCCCTTTGAAAACTGGCACAAGACAGGGATGCCCTCTCTCGCCACTTCTATTCAACATAGTGTTGGAAGTTCTGGCCAGGGCAATTAGGCAGGAGAAGGAAATAAAGGGTATTCAATTAGGAAAAGAGGAAGTCAAATTGTCCCTGTTTGCAGACGACATGATAGTATATCTAGAAAACCCCATTGTCTCAGCCCAAAATCTTCTTAAGCTGATAAGCAACTTCAGCAAAGTCTCAGGATACAAAATCAATGTACAAAAATCACAAGCATTCTTATACACCAATAACAGACAGAGAGCCAAATCATGAGTGAACTCCCATTCACAATTGCTTCAAAGAGAATAAAATACCTAGGAATCCAACTTACAAGGGATGTGAAGGACCTCTTCAAGGAGAACTACAAACCACTGCTCAAGGAAATAAAAGAGGATACAAACAAATGGAAGAACATTGCATGCTCATGGGTAGGAAGAATCAATATCGTGAAAATGGCCATACTGCCCAAGGTAATTTACAGATTCAATGCCATCCCCATCAAGCTACCAATGACTTTCTTCACAGAATTGGAAAAAACTACTTTAAAGTTCATATGGAACCAAAAAAGAGCCCGCATCGCCAAGTCAATCCTAAGCCAAAAGAACAAAGCTGGAGGCATCACACTACCTGACTTCAAACTATACTACAAGGCTACAGTAACCAAAACAGCATGGTACTGGTACCAAAACAGAGATATAGATCAATGGAACAGAACAGAGCCGTCAGAAATAACGCCACATATCTACAACTATCTGATCTTTGACAAACCTGAGAAAAACAAGAAATGGGGAAAGGATTCCATATTTAATAAATGGTGCTGGGAAAACTGGCTAGCCATATGGAGAAAGCTGAAACTGGATCCCTTCCTTACACCTTATACAAAAATCAATTCAAGATGGATTAAAGACTTAAATGTTAGACCTAAAACCATAAAAACCCTAGAAGAAAACTTAGGCATTACCATTCAGGACATAGGCATGGGCAAGGACTTCATGTCTAAAACACCAAAAGCAATGGTCACAAAAGCCAAAATTGACAAATGGGATCTCATTAAACTAAAGAGCTTCTGCACAGCAAAAGAAACTACCAACAGAGTGAACAGGCAACCTACAAAATGGGAGAAAATTTTCGCAACCTACTCATCTGACAAAGGGCTAATATCCAGAATCTACAATGAACTCCAACAAATTTACAAGAAAAAAACAAACAACCTCATCAAAAAGTGGGCGAAGGACATGAACAGACACTTCTCAAAAGACATTTATGCAGCCAAAAAACACATGAAAAAATGCTCATCATCACTGGCCATCAGAGAAATGCAAATCAAAACCACAATGAGATACCATCTCACACCAGTTAGAATGGCAATCATTAAAAAGTCAGGAAACAACAGGTGCTGGAGAGGATGTGGAGAAATAGGAACACTTTTACACTGTTGGTGGGACTGTAAACTAGTTCAACCCTTGTGGAAGTCAGTGTGACGATTCCTCAGGGATCTAGAACTGGAAATTCCATTTGACCCAGCCATCCCATTACTGGGTATATACCCAAAGGACTATAAATCATGCTGCTATAAAGACACATGCACACGTATGTTTATTGCGGCATTATTCACAATAGCAAAGACTTGGAACCAACCCAAATGTCCAACAATGATAGACTGGATTAAGAAAATGTGGCACATATACACCATGGAATACTATGCAGCCATAAAAAATGATGAGTTCATGTCCTTTGTAGGGACATGGATGAAATTGGAAATCATCATTCTCAGTAAACTATCGCAAAAACAAAAAACCAAACACCGCATAGTCTCACTCATAGGTGGGAATTGAACAATGAGAACACATGGACCCAGGAAGGGGAACATTACACTTCGGGGACTGTTGTGGGGTGGCGGGAGGGGGGAAGGATAGCATTGGGAGATATACCTAATGCTAGGTGACGAGTTAGTGGGTCCAGCGCACCAGCATGGCACATGTATACATATGTAACTAACCTGCACATTGTGTACATGTACCATAAAACCTAAAGTATAATAATAATAATAATAATAATAATAAAAAGAAAAAAAAGAATGATCTTTACTCCAATTCCCAACAGTTTCTTCATCTTCATCTAAAACCACCTCAGCCTGGACTTCATTGTCCATATCACTATCAGCATTTTGGTCAAAGCCATTCAACAAGTGTCTAGGAAGTTCCAAACTTTTCCACATCTTCCTAACTTCTGACCCCTCCAAGTCTCTAGGAAGGTCCAGACTTTCCCACATTTTCCTGTTTTCATCTGAGCCCTCCAAACTGTTCCAATCTCTGCCTGTTACCCAGTTCCAAAATCGCTTCCACATTTTTGGGTATCTGTATAGTAGCACCCTGCTCTCCACAGTATTAATTTTCTGTATTAGTCTGTTCTCATGCTGCTAATAAAGAAATATGTGAGACTGGCTAATTTATAAAGGAAAGAAGTTTAATTGACTTACAGTTCTGCTTGGCTGGGGAGACCTCAGGAAACTTAAAATTATGGCAGAAGAGGAAGCAAGCACATCCTTCTTCATATGGTGGCAGGGAAAAGAAGAATGAGAGCTGAGTGAAGGGGGAAGTCCCTTTTAAAACCATCAGATCTTGTGAGAACTTACTCACTATCATGAGAACAGGATCAGGGAAACCACCCCCATGATTCAATTGTCTCCACCTAGTCCCTCCCACAACACATGGGGATTATGGGAACTACAATTCAAGATGAGATTTGGGTGGGGACATAGTCAAACCATATCAGAGTCAGCAAGAGCCAGCTTCACATCTTCTTTCTCCCCAAGAGTATGGTTAGCTTCCTAAATTGCTAATTTTTAATTTAAAAAATTCAGCATAGAGTAAATTTCTACTTTAAAATTATGAAATTCTTGCAAAAGTATGTAATAATTATAGGAAAAAGGAAATTATCACCTCAAATTTCTTTCTTGACTACTTTCATCTTTTCTTTAAAGCTACTCTGGGTACCATTAGTAGTGTTCCTGTCTTCGTGAGAAGACCCATGCCTAGAACAGAGTCTCCCTTCACTACTTCCAGGAATAATTTTTTTAAATGCTCATATGCGTCCATAGGTACATCACATATATGAATGTTCATTGTAGCATTGTTGGCAATAATGAAAAAAAAATCAATGCTCATCAATAAGAATGTTTTAAAACAAATTATGGAAGATCCATACCTTGGAACAATATATAGCGACTAAAAATAAGAATGTACATGTAGAATAACAATGTTTAAAAATAGCTGCCAACCATCCCTTCCTCTTTAAGGTCTTGGTGCCTGTCTGGGAGGGAGCTCAGTTATACATAGAGTGTTCTAGGAAAAGCTTTTTTATTCTTTTTTTTTTTTTTTGAGATGAGTTCTTGCTCTATCACTCAGACTAGAGTACAGTGGCACGATCGTGGCTCACTGCAACCTCCTCCTCCCAGGTTCAAGCGATTCTCCTGCCTCAGCCTCCAAGTAGCTGGGATTACAGGTGCCTGCCACCACACCTGGCTAACTTTTGTATTTTTAGTAGAGATGGGGTTTCACCATATAGTCCAGGCTGGTCTCGAACTCCTGACCGCAGGTGATCTGCCTGCCTCAGCCTCCCGAAGTGCTGGGATTACAGGCATGAGCCACCGTGCCCAGCCGCTTTTTTACCCTTTATACCCCAAACAGCTAATAACAATACAGTATGTCCTCACTTAACTTCGTGGATAAGTTTTTGGAAAGTGTGACTGTAAACAAAATGAAGTATAAAACCAAACCAGTTTTACCATAGGCTAATTGATAGAAACAAGAGTTAAGTTTCCATGACGTATTTCTGGTCTCAAAAACATCAATGAAATTTTAAAGGCCAAAACACTTCCAACATCAAACATTGAAGTAAATGTGAGTCATACATACATTTAAGAAAGATGAATAAAAACAAGTAAAGTAATTATTTACCCAACTTTTCTAGTTCAGGGTCCGGAGTGGCCGGAGCCTATGCCAGTAGGTCAGGGCACCAGGAAGGACCGGACCTGAATAGGGCCCCATCCCATCGCACGGCACACTCTCACAAACACCCAAATTCGCTCGTGCAGGGACAATGTAGACATGCCAATTCACTTGACATGCACATCTTTCAGATGTGGAAGGAAACTAGAGCACCCAGAGAAAACCCATAAAGACATGGGGAGAAAATGCAAACTCCACACGGACAGTGGTGTCAGCCCAGAATTATTTTTTTTCTTATCAATGTTATAAGGAAACAACATTGAGCAAAAAGATGTTATTTGAGGACCTGCTGCACTCTTCAACCCTGATCATTAATGGCAACTAGAAAAAAGCAGAGTGGAAATGCACCTGACAACATAAAAAGTAAATGACCTGCATGCATTGCAGGAGGCCAACAGAATAAAATCACGCTAGTAAAACATTTAAAGTTATTTTTGCTACTACCTCTGACTCCATCCAGGCATCCAAATTTCCATGCTCTCTCTCCTTTTTTTTTCTGCTTTCAGCACAAAGGCTGATCTAAAATCAATCCTTTACAGCTTAGCGGGGATATGTCTCAGAGCCAAGGTGGACCTAGCTGAATTGCCCAGTGGCCTGTTCCCAGAAATGTACGCAGATAAAATATTTCATATACTTGTACAGTGTAATTGTTTTCTATTATTTCCACTGTTTTTAATATTTTCATTATAAGTATATAGTTTTCTGCTATACAAGGCCAAATGCATTTTTGTGGAGTAGCATGAAAGATAACAATTTTTAAAATAGTGTTCAATGAGGGGATGTGATCTAAATTTCAAAACCATTGACATCCATACTTTTAGAAAGCAACCTGTTTGAGACTTCAAATTACATGAATGCTAAATCAGAAATTAAAGGCATTTAAACACCACAAATTACTCTTGATGAGATGTATTTGTTCTGGAGCAGGGGTCTGAGTATCGTTGCGGAAAGTCAGAGAAACCACTGAGGTTATAAGCAAGAGTGACAAAAGAAATGTGACACAGAAAATCAATTTGTTAGTGATGTGGAGAATGGACCAGAAAGGACAGAGGTGCAGGCAAGGGAATTAGAAAGCTCCTGCTATGTATATGTCACTAAACAGTGTATTTCACACATCTAATCTCACTCATTGCAATAGATATTTTCATATTCATTTTACAAACGGGAGAACTGAGGCTCAAGGAAACAAAATAGCTTGCCCAGGATCACATTGCTATTAAATATCAGTGCCAATTTAGGGGAAGAGATTGTACAAAATTGACTTACAATATCCTAGACTACAAGAGACCTTAGATCAATTACTATGATAATCCTGTCTTCAGACCAGTGCTTTCAACTTGGCTAATCATTGGAATCACCTGAAGAGCTGTTCAGAATACCCAGTTCAACATCCCACACCAAAATTATTCTGATGATCAGCACAGTTAGGAAACTTCTGCTGCAATATAGGTGATTGTCTAGTCATTCTACTGAAAAAGAAGCTAAATCCAAGAGATTATTAATTGAGCATTAGATTTACTGAATTTAAGATAATGGCAGGGCATTCAGTAGGCTCAAGGAATAATTTAGCTAGAGAGATGAGACCAGATCTGGAAAGAAATATCAGAACTAAAGCAATAAATTTTGAAATTGTCTGCATGGAGATGATAGTTGGAGTCATGCAAGGTCTTCCAGGAAGAAAAGAAATACAGGAGTTAAAGGCAAAATTTTAATGAATATCCATGGAGGTAGAATGGGAAGAGGTGAAGGAACAAGTAGACATGACTGAGTAGTATTTAGACAGAAGCTGTACCAGAAAAATGCAGTGCCACAGAGGCCAGATGAATGAATTCCAATTCTACAACTATCAAAGATGTACTAAAACAACAACAACAAACAAACGAACAAAAAACCATGGATTTGGTCATGGGAAAGTTACTGGTGAATTCTGAGAGTATTATCTGGGGTAGAAGGCAGATGATGGGATTGACTTAGCCAATGAGCAAAGGAAGGCAGCACATGTAGGGCTTGAAGAAGTTTAATACTGAAAGAAAGGGAAGAAAAAAATGGTAGCACCTGGATCAGCAAGGTCAACAGAGAATGTTTTAATTGCTACTGTCATTGGGCTATTTGGCTAACACTAGGTGGGAAAGCAGTTTAATAACTTACTTTAACCATGAAAAAATTTACCTCAAACCCAGAAATATCCATTAAACTGAAGATTTGTGGACTGTTTTTATCCGTGTGAGTCAGGGAAGTGCACTGCATTTGCAGGAAAAAGTCCAGGTATGTATGCCAGGTATAAAAGATCGGTTTCATCTGTGCAGTCTATCCAGCACAGCTGATTAGGGCTCTACCTTCTGGATGCTGCCCCTGGCACAGAGGCTGTCTTGGAACAGAAGAGCTTGAGCTCTTTATGCTGTAATAGCTAAGCCAGCACTTTTACCCCATGCTGGGCTTGAGGCCAGCTTGTCCAAGGCACTGAGGACACATGTGCAGTATCATATGTCCCTCTCTTCTTTAAATTAGGTCAGCCAAAATTCAAGTTTACTTTTGTTTTGATGATGGAGGTGGGATGGTTGGCCAGGACAGGGCTTTAGACCTCTGGATCATGTGCTGCAATCCAGCCTACCAGAATGTTTCCTGATGAGGTCTGGGTGCCAAGTCAACTTAGCAATACAGTGCCACTGTTTTTTCCTTTCCATTACTCCTTACTTGCATATATCCCTCATTGAGGAAGTTGACTTTGGGCTGGAGTAGAATTCAGATACTTCTGGGTCTCCTGGCCATTTGGCCATCCCAAGCCCATCCCAACTTCCAAGGCCACATTTGGACAGGGGAAAGCAGCTCACAATGTCTAGAGCATGAAGGACAAACCAAGTCAAACTCCACAAGGGAAAACTAAGTTTAAAATAACTTAGAGGCCAGGCACAGTGGCTCACACCTGTAATCTTAGCAGTTTGGGAGGCTGAGACGGGTGGATCACCCAAGGTCAGGGATTCAAGACCAGCCTGGCCAACATGGTGAAACCCCATCTCTACTAAGAATACAAAAATTAGCCAGACATGGTGGCGCATGCCTGTAATCCCAGCTACTTGGGAGGCTGAGGCAGGAGAATCGCTTGAACCCAGGAGGTGGAGGTTGCAGTGAGCCAAGATGGTGCCACTGCACTCCAGCCTGGGCTACAGAGTGAGACTCTGTCTCAAAAGTAAATAAAATAACTTAAGAGACCGTATATCAGCACCAACCACCATCTCAATTTTAGCTAATGGCCTCCATTTCCATTTCACAGAAGAAAAAAGAAGGTGCCACATGGGAACTCCATAACTTTCCACTGCCTGCATCCCACTCACCCTCTTCCCCTGCTTCCCTTCTCTTACAATTCAGAAAGATCCTTACTTCCATATTAGGTCAATCCTTGTACCTTGTATGTGCACTTTGAATTCCATCCTTACTGCCTTTCTAAGAACCTTTCTTTTTCTTCTAACAAATAGCTGATTACCCACTCTCTTTCCTATATCTTCATCTTCTGCCTCTCAACCAGATTCTTTTCATCCTCAAGAACATCCAAGTCTTCGTGGTGGCTCACCCCGGTAATCCCAGCACTTTGGGAGGCAGAGGTGGGCGGATCACGAGGTCAGGAGATCGAGACCATACTGGCTAACACGGTGAAACCCCGTCTCTACTGAAAATACGAAAAAAAAATTAGCTGGGCATCGTGGCGGGCGCCTGTAGTCCCAGCTACTCCGGAGGCTGAGGCAGGAGAATGGCTAGAATGGCGTGAACCCGGGAGGCGGAGTGTGCAGTGAGCAGAGATCACGCCACTGCACTCCAGCCTGGGCGACAGAGCAAGACTCCATGTCAAAAAAAAAAAATGCCCAAGTCTTTCTCTTTGTTTTAACCCCTACCCCAGGTCTGAGCTCGATTTCTGAGTAGAGAGGTTCAGGCTCATTGTCCCTATGTTGCCATCAGCCTCTTTAATTCTAACCTTCTCCAACTCGCTCCCAGTCCCTCACCCTACTGAAGTGGTTCTTAGTTCTATTGTGGTCACTCCATCTTGAGCACATTCAATTGGCATTTTCAGCTTTCACCCTACTTGAATTCTTAGGAATCACTCCTAACAATGGTCACTTCCTCAGTCTAGAAATTTAGAAACTCTACCCAGCTCAAGTAACAGGACCCACATTCTCCTGTGTTATTTTGTTTGGTTTACTTCTTCTTAATCTTCTTTCCTGACCCATCTGTTCTACTTGGCTGTTAATATTTAGCTATTGGTAGCATCATTTCCCAACCCTTTTCTCAGTCTATGCTCTCTCCCATGACTAGCTTCCATGCTCATCTGTAAATTAATAACCCCCAGTGTCTATACTCACGCCAGTCCTCTCTTCTGGTCTCTAGTTCTACAAACTGAACTTTCTACTTTAAAGTCCCCATTAGTATAAACACTTTTCAAGCTGTTCATGCTCCAAAATGAACTCAAGATCTTCTCTCACCTTAAACCTGATTTTCTTATATTGTTCCTTCTTTGAGTTAATGTAACTTGTACAATCCAGGAATGTATGAGTAATCCTTATACTTCCATATCCAGTTCATTTATAAGCCATAAGATTTTACCTCCTGAATATCTCTGATGTTTTCCATTTCTCTTTGTCCTTGCAGTCACCATTCCACTCCAAACTACTATCATCTTTCCCTCACACTGCTGTAATCAATCCCTAATTGATTGATCTCTCTACGTCTACTCTTGCCTCCAATTAGTTTTCTTTTCTTTCTTTTTTTTTTTTTTTTTTTTTTTGAGATGACGTCTCACTCTGTCACCCAGGCAGGCATGCAGTGGTGCAGTGGTGCAGTGGGGCAGTGGGATGATCTTGGCTCACTGCAACCTTCACCTTCCAGGTTCAAGCGACTCTTGTGCCTCAGCCTCCCGAGTAGCTGGGATTACAGGTATGTGCCACCATGTCCTGCTAATTTTTGTAATTTTAGTAGAGATAGGGTTTTGCCATGGTGGCCGGGCTGGTCTCGAAACTCCTGACCTCAGGTGACCTGCCCCCATCAGCCTCCTAAAGTGCTGGGATTATAGGCGTGAGCCACTGCACCTGGCCTCCAGTTGGTTTTCTACAGTACAACCAGTATTATATTTCAAATCTGATCTTGTCGCCCTCTCACTTAAAACTTTTTAGCACTTCTCTTGGCTCTTAGGATCTTACAAGGCCCTGCATGATCCGGTCCCTGTTTGTCTCTCCGACCTGGCCCTCATCTCACATATTCTCTCACTTTGTTTTTGCTTGCATTCTTTCCTCTTCCTGGAATCAATCTATCTATCTATCTATCATCTATCTATCTATCTCTTCTATATTTCTCTCACACACACACACAACTTTCCTTAGTTGAATCAAACACACTTTTCCTAAATACTCACATAAACAAGCCTTCGTAACCTGCCCCTCCTTCACCTCTAACCCCCTCCCCATTATATCTCCTCATAGCACAATGTGCCTTTCCTTTACCATTTTATCACAGTGTCTAATTATGCATTTATTTAAGCTTATATAACTCTTTTACTCCATGACTATCCTGGAAGCCCCCTGAAGTCATATTCTTAATACTAAACAAAGCTTGGCCCAGGAAACCACAAATATTTTATTGAATTTGACCTATTAAGTTTGACCAAGAGGCCATAGACAAGATTGGGTTTAAAGTTCAAAATATCAAAGTTCAGGATCATGCTTGGGTCAAGCTGGAGAAGAGGTGGTCTTGGGATTCTAGGCCTCACATTTAATGCTCTGTGGATGTGCAGGTGAGTCATGCTGCCTCAAAGAAAGGGAGCAAGGCAGATGCTGTCACCATCTCAAAGGATTGTAAATTAAATAACACTATGCATGCAAAAGTGTTTTATAAGCTAGAAAAGCTGTTGTTCATAGATTTGATTTAAGCCTATATAATGTGAGATAAGATTGATGAAGGCAGGGAAAGTCTTTTATCCACAGCTCTAACCCCAGTGCTGAGAACAGTAGCAGAACATAGTAGAAGTTCACTACTTGCTTATCAATGAATAAATGGATATCCCTCTTATTAAAATAAGCTAACAGAAGAATTTCTTAACCACATTTGTTGAATGATTAAATCCTATTCTTTGAAGTGTCAGGCTGTCCTTAGAGAGATTTAATTCAAAGGTTCTGAAAAATAAGATAGAATTTCATATATGAAATGGTTTTTAAAAATCAAGGTGGTAGAACACATAAGATAATCCCTTTAGGATAATTTCAAGTTGTATTTCCTTAGTTAATGGCTATTAATCCTTAAAAATCAATGCAAGCACCATCTCCACTGAAAAGCCTGTCTTCACTCCCAGTCTAAGTATTCAACACACACACACACACACACACACACACACACACACACACACCTGAACTTCTGTGGCTCTATGGGAATATTTCTTTCATAGCACTCTTCTCACTGTTTTGAAATCCACTGAGATCCTTTCCACAGTCTCTAAGTTCCGTTAGGAGAGCAACATTGTCTTATTCTAATGATTGCTAATTCCTAACATAGTATCTGGCACTTAGTAAATGCTAAATAAGTTTTCGTCGAAATGACCTGAATCTTTGAAGACTTTCAGAGAGAGTATCAATTTTATAACCTGATTTACTCATGCATTAGCTTTCAGCTGGTTTTTCAGCTAATCCCTGTTCATACCTGGAAGGAATGATAACATATCATTTCATAAAAACTTTCTGGACCACTTTCAAGGTACCAGATTCATTTTAAAAGAATTCTGATCAATACTAGTTTAAATTAGGTATCAGAAAATCCAATGCATACGTAAGTGTTTGCTGTATTTATATAAAGCTAAACTCAACAGTTTCTTCCATTTCCTTTCTTTCATTTAGCATGACATTTTCGCTGATATTCCTGAATTGCTGGATAGAGCAAATGCATTTCTATTAGAGCCAGTATTTTCCCACGGGATTCTGCCAACAGGTGCTCCAGCTTCTTAATTATCTGTACACTTTCCCTTTACTTTTTAATTACTAAAACAAGAGAATTTACTGCAATTGCTGAAAAGACCAGATCTATTTAAATAAATAAGGCTATTCTGGATTACATACAGAATTAAATTAGGGGACCAACTGTTCCCCAACATTACATGATGTCTGGTCAATAGACAGCATCCTGGTGTTTTCTTTCCTATACCTTCACTCAGCTCTGAAATTTTGGGTAAAAAGATATTTCAGGGCAATATCTTTATATTCACAACTCTCAATATTCCAAACACAGAAGGAAAACCTCACTCTTAAGAAAACCTAGCTTAATTTTCCCCCTTCCAAAATTACATACCAGCATGAGTCCATATATTCCAGATAACTTTCTTCAGTAAACATGTAACTGTGTTACCCATCTGTGCAACCTCCATATATCTTTAAAACACCACAATCCACAGAAAACTGTCTTTAAAAACAAACAATGTGAAAAGTATACAAATGTTTGATTCATTTTTCTGAAAAGAGACCTTCCCAGGAAAAAAGTATACTGCAATATATTCAAGGTATGTGGTTTGTCTTGGGTGAAGAATGGTGAGGGTGAACAGGGTGTCATTTTTCTGCAGTCTTCACTGTTATAGTTCTAGTCATATTTCCAAAAATGTTTATGATTTTCAAAGTTTTTTAAAAAAGTTAGATTTGCCATGTACAAATCCTGAACTCCTCTGATGTTGCTTCCTTCTTCTTTTTCCAATAATTTTATATGTTACTTTACATACACATGTGCAGAAGCAACACGTAAAATGCAGGTAAAAAATCTGCATTATTTCGACATATGGTTCTGGCAAAACTTTTTAAAAGCTTACTTTATTTGTCTGACTGATTTCAACTGTATTCATTATTTCCTGTTATATTCCCTTCCCCCAAATCTCTTGCCTCAACAGAATTAACATTCTTGTATGTTCTATTTCCGAAGAACAAACTAAAGGAGCATCCCAACTATTATTGCTCTGCAGCGGCCCCTGCTGGTAAAAGACACTATACAATTTGTCCTTTGTCGGCTCTGCTTGTGAAGCCTGAATTTCCAAGGAACCATGCCACAGTCTAGCCACAATTAACCTGCAGCCTCAGCAGATCCTAGAGTGGGGCTGCCTACCCATCTGCAGGGCAGCAACTATTGCTTGTTTTCAGTGTGGAAAGAGAATGCCAGAGGAATACATACTTTGTATGGGTCTTTATTTTTCTTGTTTCTAGAACACATAAGAAAAAAAGGGATTTGAAACTGACTAAAATGATAAAAGGAAATCAATGCAGCAAGACATAGACCACCTGAAAATCTTCAGTTGAAGTACAAGTTGTGGCATGATGTCAAAGAGGCATTCTTTTCACGGAGAAGGCATATTAAATTATGCTAGTGCTGACTGCTCCTCCAAAGACTGTTGATAGATGCTCACAACAAGAAAATCTTCCTTTCTGGTTGACCTTAAAAGCTGTCTTACCCCAGGCCTTAAACGTTTCAGTGTGAACATAAAACATTTTTTCATTGATCTCATAAAAAAAATTTTCAACTTGTTCTCCTTAGTTGTTGCTTATCATCTGCCTATGCACATGGAAAGATATATATGTATATTATAGAGATGTACAGATATATTAATTCTCAGCTAAAGAATAAATACATTTATCATTCAGAATGACAGAACCAGAGTGGAAAATACCCAGGTGATTGCAATTTGTTTTGCCATGCACCCATGAAAACTCCCCGTAGTGAAAAGAAAATAGAGCAGTCAGGTTATCATAATAGAATGTATCTATTTTTCTCACGTTTATCATTATATTTAAGCCAATCTTCTCAAACACAGCAAAATGTGTACATTTTTAATAAGGATACTATTCCCCCAGGATTGAGCTGAATGGGGGGAAAATGCTGCAGAACTAATCTGCATGAACTTAAGTTGTGTAATAGGGGAAAACAAGACTTTGGGAGAAATAAAAGAGACAAGAACAATGGGAGACAGGAAACAGGACACAGAAGACAATTTGATTTGAAGATTTGGAGTATGTGCCTATTTTGGTTTCAGGAAATGTGTCTTTAAAAGGAAGGGAGAATATGCCTAAAACAATGGAAGATCCATTATTTTTTGTATACAATCTCAACAGAAATAACATGCCTTCAAAAGAGTAGCCTCAGGGTAACTTCTAATTCATGTTTGATGAATATTATAATTTTATTTAATAGCAAATAGTACCACTAGATATGTCAGCTACCAAACGACTATTAACCAAGCCAGGTATTCCAGGTAGATTAGGCTGTGATTTTTGCAGGCTTCTCACTTAGCAACATCACGCAATGGGCAAGCCAAAGTACCAGAGGCCACCAAAGCATGGCTAGAGTAGAGCCTATTTTAATGAAATAGAATCATCCAAGTACTGTTGTTTTCCTATTCGAAAACCAAATTTGGCCTCAAAGAGCCATCTGATACAACAAAGCAGCACAACCCAGGCTGATAGAATGATAGCCTATTCGGCAAAGCTGCTAAATAGTTGTACCTTTCAAAGCAAATGAAGACAAAGAAACCCAAACCAGACACTGTATGTTCCCTCAGTAGAAAAGATAAACTTTCACGTTGTGACAAGGAATTCTGACATATGGCAAACCTTGACAAAGCATCAGGGTACAGATGAGAAACCGTTAAGTTATCTGACCTTCGTCTGTACTCTATTTAGCAGACACTCACAAAAATACTACCCAAGAAATATCACTTCCATAAAGCAATGCAAAAAAGTCACTAATCTATTATCAGATCTGGCAAGAAGAATGCTCTAGAATTTATTCACCGTTAATGAATTAACAATAGTAGGAGTATATTTATATACTTTTGTGCAAAAAAAAAAAAAAAAGTAAGGTTTCATTATGCCAATGGGTATATGCTCCTTTGACAACCTTCGTGGCAGCGATTATAAGAGCAGAATCTTGGGGGGAAATGTCATGAGGGCTCAGCTTATTAAATTTTGTAAATCATAAGGCTTGTCTGTGAATGCAGAGCACTGCAGCTGATTTAGTCGTTGGCCTAGAAACTCCGCTGTTAGGACCATTAAACAGGTCCAGAGTTTAAGTTGCACTGTAAATTACACTCAAAAGAAACAGGCAGAGACTTTCGCCTTCATGTTTTCTGTCTGTGAACACTGTCACCGCAGCAGCCCTGTGAGATGGTGTCAGAATTTTACAATGATGCATCAAACCAGTGCACCTTGATTGAGCCCACCCGAGACTATTGCAGAGTTCTGTTGTGAATTTAAATATAAAAATAGAGAACCAAATTAAATTAGGCTTTTTCTATTTGAAAAATCTTCACAGCTGGAAGAGATACAACCAATATTCTTTTTAGGTTATGCCAGCTTTTACAGTCACTTTCAACAAATAGCTATCATTAAAAATAGCAAGGACAATGCAGTTGATCGTTTAAAAATAAAGGGTTGTCATTTTGATTTTTTTTCTTAAAAGGAATAATGAATTGCCTATAGCTACTATGACTGAAACACCCCTTTAGAGGCTACAAATAAATGAAGCCATAAAGAAAGCAAAGTCATATGTCAAAGAAATCTGATTCAATTAATCATTCTTTGTAGCAATTCTGTCATGAAACTTTCTAATGTTTTGTTTCTATTGAGATGTAAACTGCTAGCTGGTAATTTGGAGCCTACTCAGTTATTTAATATTCTGTTAATTTTTTAAAATGAAGTTTTTTCATACAAGACTAAGTTTTGAAAGTTTCTAGTGTCCAAGTTACAAATAGTCAATTATTTCATAAGAACTAGGAAAGGAATTATTTTCTAAAATATACCAACTAAAGGAAAATAGTTTGAGGTATGAAATACAACATTATTGTGCTTATATTTTGAAAAAAGTGTGGCATTCTATAAATGTTGCATAGTTGTAATATTTAACTGGCTGAAAATAAATATCAAAATAACCCCTATTATACTTATATAATCTGAGGATATGTGTTTAAATTTTCACAAAAAGAAAATGTTTCTATTCAAAATCACTTCTAAAATGACGCCTTAAATATAGTAAACATTCAATAAATGTTGGTTGATGATAAGTCCAACTCTGCCCATTCTATAGAGTTTTGTAAGCATAAAATCTTCACTTTGTTCTCCATGGTAAATTCACCTAAGCCAATTGCCACTGGTAATTTATTAATATATCTACAAAGCCCTCTTCAAGGCAAAAGAAAATTAATGTCAATCATTGATTGAGTGCTTCCCACTGTTCCCCAAGATCCTGTATACCCAGTACTTTATGACATAACGAAACAGAATGCAGCTTGCTGAAATTGATTACAAATTTTTTTGCCACTTGGACATTTTTTATGTTAAGACACAAGAATCCAATTTGGAAGATATGATTAAAATGTGGTATGATATCAATAGAAGAAGGAAAGGGCGGAAATCAATACTGTGAGGGCTAATAAAGACAAATGTACTATGATTCACCAGGGAAGAAATAATGGATGAAAAATTGAATGTGATTCAGCAGTGTAACGCTGTCACCAAAAGGCAAATGCTATATCGGATTGCATTAATAGACATATCATGTAAAACGAGCAAGGTAATTTTTCAGCAGCAGCATTTCTTAACCCTATTGGTTAGGCCAAAATTGGAAAAGTGCAGCACTTTGGGCCACAATCATTACACAGAAAGTTACACAGAGTTTACAGGAGAACAAAAAAACAAGCACAAAGAAAAATAAATAAATAAATAAATAAATAAATGTTGATAGATAGAAGACAGCTAGATAGACAAAAGAAATTATCAACCACAAGGCTTAGAAAATCAGACTTGCTTTCAGAGATCAAGAGAAGTCAGTTGACGTTCAGCCTAAAAGCAAAGCCAAGTAAGGGAGGAAATAAAGATGCATAAAGGGAACAAGGTCTCAAAAGAACCAGCTGCTCTCATTAGGCAGTAATAGGACCAACAATAAATGGATTCCAGTTGTTTCCTATCATGATTTACATTAAAGATAAAGAACAATCTCTAGCATATAGACAATCAATGGTATGTCTGGGATATCAGTTGCTGGATATACTGAAAAGAATAAGTATACTCAATCTTTCAAAAGTGGATTAATGAGTACATGGCTAAAGAAACCTTCAAATATTTATAGTTATTTTCCAGTCTATACAATAGGATACCCAGTCAGATCACTAAAAGAGCAAAATGGAAAAACAAACAAAAAAACATCTGGGGAAATTGAGCTTGAAATTACAGACTCCAGGAGTCAAAGAATCTCTACTTTATCAAAAATAAATTATCTTAGAATAAAAAGATAGGAAAAATATTTGCTAATTGTATCAAGAACTTACTATATACCAGGCAATGTCCTGTATTTTTCACCTATAAAGTTCCATTTAGTACTTAAACCATCTTAAGAGCTATATACTAACTCCATGAGAAACTGAGATCTAGAATTGGTAAGCAGTTTTGCACATAAGTTCCCACAATCAGGATTTTGAACTCTAGCAGTCTAGTTGCAGGGCTCTCATAGGCTGTCCTGCCTTTCAGTTCCCAAGGAATATACCACAGAGTCTGATGGAACTAAATAGCATGGGCTAGGATGATAGCTAAAGCATGTATCAGTAGATAATGGCAGTTGATGAGTAAAGAAATAGCCTTATGAGGCAAAAGGAGAAAATTAGAATAGGAGTAAGGAAAGCTTTATTTGTCAATGAATAGCACTAATATTAGAAAACATATTGTGAAAGAGTAAGGAACATTCTTTCTGGTGACTTTCTAAAATTCTAAATAGTTTAGATTTTCATTTTGCTGTGATGATTTTGGGAAACATTTTCTGAATGTAGAGTATTAAGTTATTCAAACTCTTTTATAGCATATGATTTACATAAATCATAACATTGCTTTGGAAACATCACACTAGGGGACTTCAAAGGGAATATTTAAGTTGTCTAATATAGATTAATTTAATATTTAATTTCTATCTAATATAGATTAATCTCATTAATAGGGGCAACTGGCTACAAAAATTACATCCTCAAATTTTGCATCTCTTGGGTCCCAGAGAAAGAAGCAGCAATTAGAAATGGGAATTGAGAACCAATCCAAAACATGTTCAGGATTATGACAATTACCTAAATCGTATCACTACGGTATAAGCACACTCAATTTAGAGACATTATTCAAAGATGCATTCATAATATAAGAAAGAAGGTCTAGCTGACAAACAGATATTGCATTCATATTGCTTCCTATAAAAATAGAAGGATTATAACTATCATAATTTTCTCTTGCCCTTATAGCTTCCACGTATTCCAATGCCTTGGTATTCTGTTTCTCTTATTAATATTTTTCCCCTCACCTGAGCTGGTATCATTGAAAGCATATTTTATTTCTGGCCAAAATAATGGGTACAAATGACAAAACCATGATCTTAGAGTTGATATAGGACTTGGTCCTTCAATTCTCATCTCTGTTACCACTTTGAACATGTTCACAATAGCACAAGTGCTACTGGCGATCTTTCCCTACCTGCCCATTATTCTGTTCCTCCCCACTGTCTAGGGACCTTTAATGACCTTCGCAACAACATCATGTTCCTTCATAATGGGTTCATTTATCTGTCCCTTGTGGATAAAACTGCATAGATAAATGGTCACGCCCTTTCTGCTCAAGGAATTATCTCATTAAAACTGCTGTGTTGGAGATGAAAACTTTTGTCCGATATAATTTTTATCTCTCACATGTAATACTGGTGAATTTGTTAACTTAATACTAGATCATAAAAATAAATAAAGTGGCCTGGTGCGGTGACTCAGGCCTGTAATGCCAGCACTTTGGGAGGCCAAGGAGGGTGGATCACAAGGTCAGGATATCGAGACCATCCTGGCCAACATGGTGAAACACCGTTTCTACTAAAAATACAAAAATTAGCTGGATGTGTTGGCGCATGCCTGTAATCCCAGCTACTCAGGAGGCTGAGGCAGGAGCATCACTTGAACCAGGCAGTCAGAGGTTGCGGTGAGCTGAGATTGCGCCACTGCACTCCACCCTGGTGACAGAGCGAGACTCTGTCTCAAAAAATATAAATAAATAAATAAATAAATAAATAAATAAAGTGGATAAAGAAACACTTTATTATTTTTATCTAGTGTTAAATTAATAAATTCACCAGTATTTTTTATGAGATGTAAAAATTGTATTAGACAAAAATTTTTGTCTCCAACATAACAGTTTTAATGAGAGAATTCCTTGAGCAGAAAGGGATAGACTGGATAAAGAAAATGTGGTACACATACATCTTGGAATACTAGTCAGACATTAAAAAAATGAGAAAATGACATCATGTCTTTTGCAGGAACATGGACAGAGCTGGAGGCCATCATCTTTAGCAAACTAATGCAGGAACAGAAAACCAAATACTGAGTGTTCTCACTTATAAGTGGGAGATAAATGATGAGAACACATGGACACATAGAGGGAAACAACACACACTGGGGCCTACAGGAGGGCAGTGGGTGGGAGGAGGGAGAGGATTAGGAAAACAAATAATGGATACTGGGCTTCATACCTGGCTGATGAAATAGGCTGTATAGAAAACCCCCATGACACCGTTTACCTATGTAACAAACCTATGCACCCTGCACATGTACCTCTGAACTTAAAAGTTAAAACACACACACACGCACACAAAATAAAGTGTTTTTTGTTCTGGATCCTAGATCCTGAGCTTCCTCAAAACAAAAACAAAACCAGTAACATTGTTTACATTAAATGCTGGTTCTTAACTGTTCTTTATTGAATATCCATTAATGATAAAGCATTACTCAAACCCAGGAAGATTTAGAACAAACAGTCTTGGCTCAGATATTGGTTCTGCTACTTACTAGCTGTATAAATTGGAAACTTAACACTCCTGCACCTATTTCTGCTTGTTTAATGGGAATAACTTTACGTATGATGCCAGGATGACTATAAAAGTTATAAGACAAATCAAATTACTATGGCCTTGCATGTAGCAAGCACCCAAAAAGAATGATGACTGTTTGGTTTTTTTTGTTTTTTTTTTTTTGTTTTTTGAGACGGAGTCTTGCTCTGTCACCAGGCTGGAGTGCAGTAGCGTGATCTTGGCTCACTACAACCTCCGACTCCCTGGTTCAAGCGATTCTCCTGCCTCAGCCTTTCAAGTAGCTGGAATTATAGGCACACTCCAAAGAACCTAGCTAATTTTTTATATTTTGAGTAGACATGGTGTTTCACCATGTTGGCCAGGATGGTCTCAATCTCTTGACCGCATGATCTGCCCACCTAGGCCTCCCAAAGTGTTGGGATTACAGGCGTGAGCCACTGCACCAGGCCGAATGATGACCCTTAAGATTACAGTTATACTGTAATAAAATGCTAAAGAGCATTAGAAAGCCTAAGAACAGACCAAAAGAAGGCAGCAGATTCTTGCACAGAAATCCTGAGAGTTGGAATTGGAAAGGCCTCTGCCAGTCTTCCATTCCTATGGACCTCCTTCGTCCCCCAGGACTTCTTCAGTTATAGGGGAGTTTCAAGAAAGTAGAGTACCAAACCTCACATTCCTTCCAAGAGAATATCAGAATTTATTTGTTTAGTTCACCAAGCTTTCAAATAATATTTTATTTGATAAAATGTTTCTTTTAGTGGGATAACCTTGGAAGCTACGTGAGATGTCCAGAATTCAGCCAGGTATTAATTTTTCATTCTTAAGAGTTGAGATTTTAAAAGCTTTTTAAACTACATAATAAAAACACACAATGTAGTTAAGTTCAGGGTCTCTAACATTAAAAGGAAAAAACATTCTGCATATTTTATGAGCCAAAGAAATGCAAAATCCAATAATTAAGTATAGCCTGGGAGAGGATTACAGAGCAATCTGACTTTTGGACTCTATGATTAATTTTGACTTTAAGTTATGAAATCCTTGTCAGATACAATGCACAGGATCAGTTTGTCCTATCCACATCACAAAGAACCAGTTGCTTCTTGACCAGAAACTCTGATTATTAATAACTTCAGCAAACTGAGAAGGCAACCAAAAGCATCACATGAGAAAGCTATCCTCAAAAGTGTTTGAGGAACAAAATTGTACCTCCCAAAGGAAACATTGTTCAAGCCAAGCAAATATAGAACAAATGTAGAATATTTAAGATGATCGTTTATTCATTCAGCAAATATTTATTGAGTAGTACTAGGTGCCAAGTACTATTTTGGAAACTGTGGAGACATTAATGAGCAAAACAGAAAAAGTCTCTACATTTGTAGACCTTGCTTTCTAGTCAGGAGATAAATACAGTAAACATTATTATCAAGTATAGCTGACGATACCAGTGAATGCCCTGTTTACATTTCCTCTACACTCACTAGTTGAAGACTGTTAACTGTGAACAACTGCAACTCTCTGCCCAAGCACAAGAAGCACACTCCGCCCACACTCAAGGCAAGGCAGAAATGACTGTGGAAGTCCTGAAAGCAGCTCTCAACCAAGGACAGAAGGGGGTCTGGTAGATCCATACCCCATATTCCTCACCTTTTGGTGGAAAGCTACTGAGCCTTGGTTGTCCACAGAGATAATCTGCTTAATAATCTACCTCCCCCTGACTTGCTACCCTACCCCCCTGCCTGTTCTGCTTGGAGTAAATTCCCAAATAAACTACTGGCTCAAATTTTATCTCAGGATCTTCTTCTAGGAGAATGTGTCTGCTTCTAAACAAATAAATTATATAGTATATTAAAAGGGCCAGGTGCGGTGGCTCACACCTGTAATCCCAGCACTTTGGGAGGCTGAGGTGGGTGGATCACGAGGTCAGGAGCTGGAGACCAGCCTGGCCATCATGTTGAAACTCCATCTCTACTAAAAATACAAAAAATAGCTGGGCATGGTGGCGGGTGCCTGTAATCCCAGCTTGGGAGGCTGAAGCAGGAGAATCATTTGAACCCGGGAGGCAGAGGTTGCAGTGAGCCGAGATGGTGCCATTGCACTCTAGCCTGGGAGACAGGGCGAGACTCCATCTCAAAAAAAAAAAAAAAAAAAAGTGGCACGTGCTATGGTGCTATGGAAAAATACAGAGTTCGTTAGGAGAGATCTGGATTAGAGGACAGGGATAAGGTGGGGGAAGGCATTTGAACAAAGACTTGAAGGAGATAAAGGGGTAAACCCTGGGATATCTGAGGGAAGGCCAACGCAAAGACCCTGAAACCAGAGTATGCCTGGTTCGTTCAGGACCTGGGCCACCATTATGACTGTGATGGAGCATGTGAAGGAGAGAGTATGCTGTGAAGCAGAAAATAGGACACAACAAGGAACATGGCAGCCGTGGGTGGGAGGGTTAAAGACTTTCTAAGGCCATAATTATAAGGATTCTGGGTTTTAGCCCAAGTGACATAGTAATATGGAAGGATTTGGGCAGAGGAGTGACATTAATTGACATGTTATAAAAGCTTTTTTTTGTTACTGTATTGAGAAAGAACTGTAAGATAGATGTCAAAGGTAGGCACGGGGGACCAGTTGGACATCTATTACAAAATGCATGCAAGAGTCAATCAAGGCATTAAACAAGAAAAAGAAATAATATACTTTTTAAAAATTCTAGTGGAAACATTGAGCATGAAGAAAGTAATAGATGGGGCTGGGTGTGGTGGCTCATGCCTGTAATCCCAGCATTTGGGGAGGCTGAGGTGGGTGGGTTGCTTGGATTCCAGGAGTTTGAGACCAGCCTGAGCAACACGGCAAAACCCTGTCTCTACAGAAAAATACAAAAATTGGCCAGGCTTATTGGCACACACTTGTAGTCCCAGCTACTTGGGAGGCTGAGGTGGGATAATCAGTTGAACTTGGGAGGCAGAGGTTGCAGTGAGCCAAGATCATACCGCTGAACTCTAGCCTGGGCAACACAGCAAGACCCTTTCTCAAAAAAAAAAAAAAGATATAGAACAAATAGATGGAATAAAGAGCAAAATGGATACAACTAAGGAATGGATTGACTTTGACGATCAGTTTCAGGAACTCTCCCAAGCAGCAGGGAAAGACAAAATTCTGGCTTGTGAAATCAATTTAGTGAATTTTGACCAGCTTTGAGAGAGAACAGAACAGAATGGGACAGGATAGAATAGACTAGGAAAAAAATCACTGCACGGCACATAATAATGCTAAGAATAGTTTGTGAAACCTTTAGTTATTTTTATTTTTTTTGTATGTCTATGTATACCGAGTTGCTGTGTAAAATGAATATTTTAGTGTAGGTCACAATAAAAAATGTTTGAAAGCTAAAAAGAAAAAGAGTCCATCAAGAGATGAATAGATAAATTGCATTGTATTTACATACAATGAAATATTATTCAGTCATATAAAGGAATGGAATAATAAACCTCAAAAATATTATGCTAAGTGAAAAAGGGCAGACACAAAAGGTCAAATATTGTATGATTCCATTTATTCAAAATATGCAGAATAGGTAAATTCTTAGAGACAGAAAGCAGATTAGTAGTTTCCATGGGTTGTAGGGAAGAGGGTTGAGGAGTAACTGCTTAATGAGTATGGGCTTTATTTGGGAATGATGAAAATATTTTGGAAGATGGTGGTTACACAACATTGTAAATATACTAAATGTCACTGAATTATTCAATGTAGAATGATTAATTTTAAGTTAGGTGAATTTCATCTCCATTTCTTAAAAATCTAAAAAAAAAAAAGCAAGGGATGATGATGGCTTGGACCAAAGGCTTAATGATGAAAGTGATGACAGTAGTATGATTCCAGACATATTTTATAGGTAGAGTCAACAGCATTTCAAAATTGGATGCCAGTGTGAAACTCAAGGTGACTCCAAATTTTGGGACTTGAGCAACTGTAAGAAAGAAGTTGCCATTTACAGATATTGGGAAAATTGCAGTTGGAGCGTGTTTAGGGTAGAAGATCAAGAGTTTAGTTTTGAATATATTAAATTTGAGATGTCTATTAGGCAGTGTCTTAGTCAGTTCAGGCTGTTAAAGCAAAATAGCGTAAACTGGGTAGCTTACAAACAATAGAAATTTACTTCTCACAGTTCTGGAGGCTGCAAATTCCAAGATCAAGGCACTGGCAGGTTCAGTGTCTGGTAAGGGGCCAATTCCTGATTCACAGAAGGCACCTTCCTGCTGTGTCCTCAAGTGGTGCAGGGGCAAGGCCTATTTTATGAGTGCTGATCCCATTCATAAGGGGTCCACTCTTACGACCTAATTACTTCCCAAAGGCCCTACCTGCTAATACCATCATATTTGGGGTTAGGATTTCAACATATGAATTTGGGGGAACACAAACTTTCAGACCATGGCCGACAGTTAAGTGGAGTTTGACATATCTGGTATTAAGGGCAAAGATCTGAGCTGGAATCACATCCATTGTGTTTTTATTTTTGTATAAAGGAATCAGTGGATATTTGGTATTTTAAACATGGCTTGAATTTAACAGAGTCAGCTAATTAATGTAACACATCAGCTTTGTAATTCTGAGTTAAAGTGTGTAACTAAAATTTAAATGTCTTTGTGATTTTAAGTAGAAGTGCTAGCTTTAATATATTAGATCATTTTTAAAACCTTAAGTGCTCCATACTTGTAATTTTAATTTATTAGATCCATAAGAAATGATTAAATTCCTGACATGTATCAATCATGTTGATGATGTAATTAAAAATAAAAGAAAATATATTAAATCTATTAGCAAAGTTTAGATGATTTAAAGGTGTATATACTTGCAAACAGACCTAAAAGTTATTCAAATGCCCTGAAGTTATTGCTTTATAAGCAAAATAGTAAATTTTGCTTTATAAGCAAAATAGTAAATTTTGTCAAATAAACCTAAAAATTTAAAGAAGAATTCAGTGTTTAAATGTCTAACCTTAATAAAATGAATATTATTCTTCAAAAGCAAGTTAACTCCTGAATGGTCTCTTCTACACACAAACCAGCCCCCAACGGATCAACAAATTCACATTCAATAGCTTGCTCTGATGAAAAATGAAGTTGAATGCCCAGTGTGTAGTCAAGCATATTTCTGAAGACCAGAGAAATTAAATATACTCCCTAGAGTTTCAAAGTTAAGATTTTCGATACTTTTCGGTAGTATTCATGCCTAAAAGGAGCTATGGTTTAACTGCGAGTCTTTTGGAGAGTTTTGGCATTTTATGACACATGTCAAATTATTCTGGAAAATATTTGGAGGCCCATCTCATTAAGGCCCATGATGCTTTTATTGTTATTGTTGTTTTAACTATTCAACACAACACATGCTAGATTTAATCCAATATACTTTGTAGGACATGATATTTACTGCTCATTAGGGCAGAATAGACTTGCCCAATGCATTACAATAAGTCACAGCAATGCTACAATGAATACAATGCAAGAAAAAAACATGGAAGAATTTGCTACAACAGAGTACTTTCATTTTTATCCAGTTCATTAACATATCTGGATAGAAACCACAGCAACAGCAGCAGTTTACAATATTAAGAAGAATCTGGGGAAACATAAAACTGTGCTGATTAAAATTTTTTAAAATATTGTGTCTAAGCAATACTGAGCTCTATTGGATTGTAGCTATTTCTAAGTTTATAACCAATTGTTAATATTACAAGTGGGGTTTCATTGCGTTTATTCGTTTAAGGGCTTATTTAATGGTTTAAGGCATCTGAAACTTTTAGTTGCTCCCGTAAGTAGAATTAATTGAGGTTGATTTGATAACTGATTATTTATGAGGCTGGTTGGGGGCCTAAATAAGGTGGAATAGTGATATTAAAGCAGAAAATCACCTTAAGTAGCTGAAGTTTCCAGCTATGCTTTCCATATTAGTTTTATTCAATGGGTAGTTCCTCTTACCCCTCTAAATTTTTAACACTTGGGTACAGATCACAGAAAAAAAAAAAAAGACAATTAAGAGTTACTTAAACACAGAAGAGTACCACATGAGATTTTGTAGAATGTGAGAATATGTAATCTGTCAAAGAATGTCGCCCTATTTGTCACTTTTTATCCAAACCATTTGACCTTATCTTTAAATATTTTGTTAGTTTATTTCCAAATATTTAACTCTAAGTACAGGTGTGTATTTTTTTCTCCCCTTAAAAAATTCTTACAGATTTTACAAATTCATTTTCAAAATAAATTGGGCAAATATAAGGATGTTTCAATTTTAAAAATCTCCTATAAATTCACTACCCAGAATGAATATTTTGGTGTATTTCTTTCATATATATAAACACACAGAAAAACTCTTTATATACACACACACGTATATACACGTTTGTGTGTGTATATACGTGTGTGTGTGTGTGTGTGTGTGTGTGTGTGTGTGTATAAAGAGTTTTATGCCAGGGTGGTGGCTATTTAGGAGACCGGGTGGGAAGATTGCTTGAGTCCAGGAGTTTGAGGCTGCGGTAAGCTATGATCACATCACTGCACTCCAATCTGGGCAACAGAGCAAGACCCCATCTCTAGAAAATAAGTAAATAAATAAAGAGTATTAAAAGCAAATTTGGGATAATATATTTAATCTAGCTTTGTGTGTGTGTGTGTGTGTGTGTTAAAAACATTATGAGATCTACCGATAACTAATTTTTAAGCATACAATAGAGTGTTAACTATAGTAATGATATTGTACAGCAAATTTCTGTTTTCTTGCACAACTGAAACTTTATACCCTTTGAATAGAAACTCCTCATTTCCCCCTTTCCCCAGCCCCTGGCAACCACCATTTCTATTCTGCTTCTATAAGTTTGACCATTTTAGATACCTCATGATTCATATTTAGTATTCTTTCCTCCCCAGGTAATTTTATTTTGGTCCTTTTCCCAAATCTGTAAATATTCATGGAAAATAGTTTTTGATGGCTATATAGTATTTCATCATATAAATGTATCCTAATTTATTTAACCATTTCTCTATGGTTAAATAATTATGTTCTTTATTGTTTATTATTACACAACTACATCATTAATGCCTAAAAATATGTATGTGCCAACAGAATAAAAATTGACTTAAAAATATATAGGGAAGTTCCTAAAGAGATAAAATATTATTTATTTTTAAAATCTGTTCTATTTTCTTTCTCCTTAGAGGCACAAACTTTGGTAGTATATTTTAAGCATTTAATAGGTATGCTTTGGTTTTCTTCTTTTTTCTCATAAATGAATTTGCAATCAATTAGCTTAATTCTATTGAGTCTAATGATTCTCTCTTGTCTGCATGCCAAATTTTCATTTTATCTCAACTATCTTCATTTGAGAGTTTTATTTTTTATTACTCACATAAGCATTTTCCCGTTTGCATTCTCTAACATATTTTTGGACAATAGTGAGGATAAAATAGAATAAAATATTCAAATAATTGCACAAATACTGTTCTGAATACAAACCTAACATTACCATCACAGCTGAAATAATAGCTGACATATTATCTGTATATACCAGCAGTAGAAATTACTACTAGCTAGCCAGCCTAGGAATCATAACATTAATAATTTATTGGAAGGGCATGAAGTTGTTCACAGGACCAAAAGGAAGTAAGACGGGAATAGGCAGCAGGCAGTCCCTATCTCAGTCACAGGAAACACCTGGAAGTCCCGCCTTGGCACTGCTACGATAAGAATAAATAAAATCTGTTTCTGCGTCATCCCATTCAAGGTTCAATTTTCCCTTGAGGAAGTATATCTAGTTGGTCAAGATGCTCTTGACAGTACCGGAGTTAAGAAGAAGGATCTATATAGAGTAAGGGATCTACATGGCCTTTTTAGTTTCTCTAGTAAGAAAGCAAGCACATGGAGTTACCTTCCCACTCAGTCCTCATGGGATGAAGGAGAGGGAATTACTGGAGGGAGAGGTGGGGTCCTCTTCAGTAAAAAAAAAAAAAAAAAAAAAAAAAAAAAAAGGAAATGAATGAAGGAGAGGGAATTACTGGAGGGAGAGGTGGGGTCCTCTTCAGTAAAAAAAAAAAAAAAAAAAAAAAAAAGGAAATGAAGCTCCATGAGGGCAGGAATCTATCTTTTTTGTTCACCAGTGCAACATATAGTAAGTAGTTAGTAAATATTTTTTGACTGGAATTGGATAGGCACCAAAAACAGGAGGGAAGGAAGAAAGGAAAAAGGAAAAGAAAGGGCAAGATCTAAAAGTAATTCTAAGGTAAATTTTATTTTAATAAATGGAGAGTCAAGCTAGGTGACACTTTTCTTTCAACTACAATAAGGAATGACTCTACAGTAATGTAATCGATTTTCTTGGGTGGTTCCCATATTGACTTTGACGGCAATTTTCAAAGGGAAGCTCTAAAATGATCTTAAACAATGGCAGTAATGTTGGTGTAATATGGAGCTCCCCTGTGGGGGCATTTTAAAGGACTCATTTGTATGTTTAAGTCCTGCTTTGCAGGCTTTTAAAAAATTCATTTGTGGTTATACATTGAATATTTTCTATAAACTAATTGGTTAAGGAAAGCAATGTGAGGTATAGGAATACTAAGAGAAAAAGCAGGAAGGCCATCACTTTAAACATGATAGGCTTAATAAAATTTACAGATCAAATATAATTTCAGAGACCTAAATGATTTCTGAACACATTTTCAAGGCCTGCTAAAAGCTATACTAATAGTTACTATATATCTAATACTGATTATGTATAAGGCATTTTACATTGAATTATCTATAATACTTATAACAACCACCCTGCTAAATAGATACTGCTGCTCCAATTTTACAGGTTAGGAAATTGAGGGTCATAAAGGTTGAATTGCCCAAAATCATGCAGTCAAACAAGACAAAGCCATGATTTGAATCCCAGTTTGTTCAGTGCCATACCTTGAATGCAATACTGAATGTATACCTTAAATGCAATATTTTTACACTAAAAGCAAAAGGGCAAATGAGGCAATGTCCTCTTCTAAGATACAAATTAATGAGTATACTTATTACTTGCCTACACCTGCAAAATGCTCATGCACAAACCATTTAACATAGTTTCTAAATGATGTGAAACTCAAGCAAGCAATTAATTTTATCAAACCCTTCCTTTAATTTTTTAAAACCAATTTATTTAACCATGTTTAAAATCTAACCACTCACATATTCATTGCAGCATTATTCACAATATCCAGGATACGGAATCAACCAACGTATCCATCAAGAAATGAATGGGTAAAGAAAAAGTGGTATGTATACACAACGAAAGATTATTCAGCCTTTAAAAAGAAGGCAATTCTGTCATTTGAGATAATATGGTTGAACCTAGTGGACAAAATACTAAGTGAGATAAGGCAGGCTCATAATCAAATACTGCATGTTCTCACTTGTATGAGGAATCTGAAAACATTGAACTAGAGAAGTAGAGACTATAATGGTGGTCACCAGGGGCTAGCAGGAGGGAGATGGGGGAGATTCTGATCAAACGGTACAAAGTTTTAGTTAGACAGAAGGAGGAGATCTATTGCACAGCATGGTGACTGTACTTAATAATAACGTAGTATTTATTTCAAAATTGCTAATACAACAGATTTTAAATGTTCACACCGTTATTGCTTCTCGGCGTTTTGGCTAAGATCAAGTGAAATGTTCACACCACAAAAAAATGAGTATGTAAGGTGATGGATACATTAGTTTGATTTAATAATTTCGTAATGTATACATATATCAAAACATCATATCATACCCCATAAATATATACATTATTTGTCAATTAAAAATTAAAAATCAAATCATGTAGCCATACATAATATTAATTTTAAAAATCAAAAGTACTTGAAAAATTACTAAATTGATAGTGATAAACTTTCCATTAAGTGAATGGAACTTTAGCATATGATTCACATTTGCACTAAATTTATATTTTATGGAAGAAAAAAATGTCTTGTTTTCTATAATCACCAAGGAATAGGCCCATGGATATCCCTTGTAAGGACTCCTTGATGCCAGAGCCTATCAGCATAAAAAAGTAATAAAAGGGAGCTCACAAAGATCTAAAAAGTTTATGGAAAGAACAACTACTTCATAATGAGAGTTTCCAGATCACAAAGTAGAAAGAAGAAATCCAACTATAAATCTATATTCAGAGTATAGCAGGGGAAATAGGATATGAGGTAATTTTTTGCCTTACTTTTGAGCGGCACAAATCTTATGAACGGAGGTGAAAGTTATTCAATAACATTTATTGCAAGGTCTAGTTCAGTGCCTTCCACGGGTGTGCAGTCAAAAAATCTTATTTGGAGATGATATTTATGCAATGATAATCAGTCTATTTCAGCACAGCAATTTTGGGGGAGAATATTGTCCGTACTGAGGTTAAAGCTTTGTCAAGTAAAATAATAAAAGGAAGGGCAAAGACCAGATGTGAAAAGTATTCAAAAGAGAAATTAAGATTTATGCAAAATTTGCACAAGCATTAGCAATTACAATTCAGAGAAGCAAATGCATTTTCAGAAAACTTAGAAACACATTTGGCTACATGTAGAGAATGCATTGAAATCATACATGAGTTTCTTCTCCTCTCCAACTTTACCAACTGATGCATATTTATTTACTCATTCAAAGACTAAAGATGAGGATACAGAAGGATTCTGACCCTTGTTTCAAGGAAGGGGGGATCAATTATATATAATTGAGTCCTTTCACCTTTGTTTCTTGAGGTCTATGAATACGAAATTAAATTATAAGGACTAGTGTAGTTTTGTAACATAAGAAATTAAACCAGGTAATTTTTTAATACCATGATTTAATGGTTTGGGTCAACTATATTAAATGCTTTAATATATAATATCAACTTAGGTTGATTTTAAGTTGAGAATCCTTATTTTCCTAGCATGAATTAAAATTTATTTTCCCATTACAACACACACAAACACACACACACACCAGGCCACTCTCAGTGGACACTCAATGCTGATATATAAACAGAACATGTGTCAAAACAAAAACAAAAAGAAAATCCAAGCTGACAGTTAATTTAGGAAAACCTATAGTTTTTATGAACATTTTATTTTTGATATAACTTTTATATGACATTTAGAAATAATAGAACTTTATATTATTCTTTGTCTACCTATTAAAGAATAGAAACAAGGAATAACTTATGGAAAGGAATAAAATGAAGAAAAAGGAAAAGGTACTGCAGTTGTGACATTTATTTAAAGGTAGCATGTAGAATTATTTCACTACATTCACCACAAACATATTCAACATGTATGTTTTAGAAGTTGTTAAAAACAATAGGTAAAGTTCAAAAAGCAAATAACCAGAGTTGAGTCTGTTACCTTGACAGTCCAAAATTCTCATTTAATGATTGTATGCTCAGTAAAAAGAAAGCTACCCAGTCAACGGGATACTTGTTAGAAACCCAAATGGGAAAAAGGTCACTTACTGCAAACTTCAGGTTACCTAAACACCAAATCATTTCTATCCTAAGGTTCGATTTTAGTTTTCTTAGAATTCTCTATATCCCCCTTCCTTTTTTGATTCATATACCCAGTTTGAAACTCAATGGTTGGTATAACTCCATCTACGATTTCTGCTGTCAATCAAGAACAGTCACTTTCACCTGATCTTTTCTGATAGAGAAAGTTGGAAAGAAAAAAACCCAGGTTGTTTAGTTAGCAAAGACAATGAAACATAAGGAGAGATATTTCTCTTCCATTAATAGAGGAGATACGCAGCAAGTCAAGCAATGGAAGGGCAGGAAGCAGCCTTGTCCCCAGGAGCAGCAATCAGCCAAACAGCCTGAAAGGATCAACTAAAAATAAAAACGACTTCCTTTCTCTGGGGTTTCTCATTTTACACAATCTGCTCTCTGCATCCATACTCTAACTTCATCTCTGACTTCATTCGGCAGGGAAGTATGATTTCACAACTTAAACAGACCCAGTTTACAGTAAATCTTTGCATGCAGACAACAGCAGGAAGCCTTGGGAGCAAGTCACTTTGAAAATAGGGAGGGCAAAACTGTATGTTGCATTGAGACAAGGCTCAAATAAATTATGTATTTGTCTTTGTTCAAACATTTTAGATTCTACCCAAATACACACACACACACATACGCATACACACACACTCCACACACACACATAAGCAAATTCACAATTTGTCAAACTTTTGTCACTAGGCCTGGTATAAGCACACACATGCATATACGTATACATGTGTGTGCATGCATACACATGGAAGAGAGAAAAAAATATATAGTGAAACTCACAGAGATAAGCCAAAATAGACAAACAATATTTTTTTCATTCCATGCAATGTTCAAATACTTAGTAATTACTAAAAAAGAATATACCTCATTCAGGAAAAAAAAAAAGTTGTATGCTAGAATTGGGGGAAAATACCTTTCAGAATAGGGCTATATGTGAATCTAGTTAAATTAGAGATGATCAAGTAAGAAGCATAAATCAAGCAGTGGTCAAATTAAGGAAGGTCAACCAAGACAAGGTGCGAACAGATATCTATCCAATTTTTCAACGAGAACTTATTCATCTATTCAACATTCTTCATCCATTCAACACTCATAAATATTTAGTGGGCACTCACAATATTCCAAGTTCAAACTTGACTTTCGGTGAGTTCACAGACAACGGTTTCCAGGTGGCTAAAGTTGACACATCTGGGAGTCAGGCAACAGGAATCAGAAATTCAGGTTAAAGAAAACAAAGAAAGATCAGATACTTGGGCAGATAGTGAAGCCAATAAGAGAATCTGGGCCTTCAGGCCCCTGGATCCATCTAGCTTTGCAGAGAGGTGCTCAATCTAAATTCAGGAAAACAAACTCTCCTATCACAGACACGGAAATTGAGGCTGATCAAACTTTTGTACAATTTTGTTTATTCCATAGCCCCTATGTCACCCTATCACTGTATTACCACTTCCATTTTTGTAAGTTTCTACTGAAACCCCTTATCTTAGTACAAAAAGTCTTCCAAGAATACAAAAATTAGCCGAGTGTGGTGGCAGGCGCCTGTAATCCCAGCTACTCAGGAGGCTGAGGAAGGAGAATCGATTGAACCTGCGAGGCGGAGGTTGCGGTGAGCTAAGATCACAACACTGCACTCCAGCCTGGGTGGCAAAAGCAAAAAAAAAAAAAAAAAAAAAAAAAAAAGACTTCCAAGGGCATTCCTTCCAACCACTTTCTGCCTTGTCTTCGCTTTCACTCTTCATCCCATATGGAAAAAAATTCACACCCACACATGCAACATGCTCTTTCATCCTTACTTGTTTCTACCTACACTTCTGTTTGATGAGTTATTGTCTACGCTGGGCATTTTTCCAATTGCTCAATGTGAATGGCTCATAGAACACCCCTGAAAAGACTACAATAATTATTACTCTTTTTTACAGACAAGGAAACTGAGGCTTAAAGAGTAGAGTAACTTATACAATAATTCACAGCCATAGGAGGTTAAATTGAGGAACTTGTCTCTAAAGTTCATTGTATCATGTATCATGCCCCTCCTTGCCCTTTGTTTGGCTAACTCACACTCCAGACAAATGTTTCTTACTCCATAATTTGAATTAGATGGTGTTCCCTATTCTCTCTAAACAACTATTATTTTATCACAGCACTTGTCTTACTCATCTGCAGGGATTTATTTGATTGTCTTTCCTCTAGTTTCTAGAATAAGCCCACAAGCCCTTTATGCTCCCAGTGCATAGACCAATGCCTGGCACCTCAAAGGTGTTCAATAAAACTTTTCTGACTGACTCAGAAATGAATAGATGTCATGTTTCTATGAAATCATGGGCAGAAGGATTAAAACAGCAATGTATCTGACTTTAAAGCCATTCTTCCTCCAATGTACCATACTGACTCCCAGGTAGTCATAGATGAATGCCCTTACTTTACACAGAAAGTGGAAATAAGGTTATCCATTCTGTCATTCTTGAAGTAGGATAGTGAGAGAGCCAGCGTTTAAACCTATTCTATTTTGTGCCTGTATCTGGCACACAGCAGGAGCTTAATACATGTTTGTTGAATAAATAAGCCTGTTCCTGGCATACAGTTACCTCCTACCTCTTATGTTTGCTATCTGCTTAGGTTGACAATAAGCATTGCATGCTCTATAATTTTCTATTTTAATTGCGGTCCATGAACCAACGCCACTAGGAAACGTGTTAGAAATGCAAACTCTAAGTCTCTGCCCTGGACCTATTAAATCAGAATCTGCATTTTATCAAGACCCACAAGAGACTAATTTACATGAAAATGTTTGAGAAACACTATTCTAGACTATAAGGTATGTACGAATGTGTGGTTCCACTCAAGGGAATTACAATTTACGTTGGAGAGAAAAATCATCCCCATCATAAAACACAATAGGTTAACATCGTAAAACTAATACCAATGCAAAAGGAGGACAGCATTAGACACAGTAAATCAAAAGTCATAGAGAATAAAATAATGCAATATTTCAAAGAGCTCTTCTTAGGCAGAGTAGAGAGCACAGAGCACTCTACCTATCTAATAAAGATGCTGTCTGTGAGGGACTGGTAGGGAGTGCCCTGCCTGGTACAGAGTGTTTGAATCATAGTGAAGACAGACCACAACAAAATTCATGTGGTTAGCTCCATATCATAACTTGAAGTGAAGTTCATCCATACAGTGGATAAAGAGTCAGGATCTGAAGGTAAATTGCCTGTGTTCAAATTCCGGCTTAAACACCAACAGTCAAAATGATCATGTGACATTGGGTGCATTGTTTAAACCTCAGTTTCTGTTTGGGAAATGGAATAAGAAGGTGCTCAACTTATGGAATTGCAATGAGCGTGAGGTGAAATAATCTCTGTGAAACACTTAGAAGAACACCTAAGAATAAGAATACTTAAGAATACACAAATAAGCACTCAATAAAAATAATGATTGCATCATCACAATCATTCTGAAATACATAGGCAGTGGTTAATTTTGGTGTGGCTCCTCTGCCCTGATAAGCTTAATTCTATGTTGTCCTATCCCTCTTTCTGCTTTCCCATCCCAAAACAGGGCTGCTATTTCATTATGGAAACAGTTGACCATAAACCCCTTAACCTTATATAAAAATACTGTGCATATTTCTCAGGAAATGCTCGAATTTTCTATGAGACTTCGAAGGCATTGATGGTCTCAAAACAGTCTTTAATCACTATTCCGAATGCGGTGGAATGAGATGATCAAGAGCACAACTCGTGAAGTCAGCAACAACAGGCTTGAATTCCAGTCCTGACTTCACTAGTTGTATGACTAAACATGTCTCCCTATCCTTCAAGTGGGGATAATAACACTATCTTAATAATACCATTTACTGTGAAGCCTTGTGTAACAGTCCAAGGAGACGCTGTATGAAATGGTACTCTGTAATTGTAAAGAACTTCCAGATAATATAACAGTGACAGCTATTATATTGAGTGATTTCTCAAACGTTTTCTCTCACAACAGAACACTCACTCCAAAGAATCACCCCCTTAGAAAGCTGCAAGTAGGCGGGGCGCGGTGGCTCATGCCTGTAATCCCAAAACTTTGGGAGGCCAAAGTGGGCGGGTCACGAGGTAAGAAGTTTGAGACCAGCCTGGCCAATATGGCGAAACCCTGTCTCTACTAAAAATACAAAAATTAGCTGGGTGTGGTGGCAGGCTTCTGTAATCCCAGCTGCTCGGGAAGCTGAGGCAGGAGAATCAGAACCCAGGAGGCAGAGGTTGCAGTGAGCCAAGATTGTGCCATTGCACTCCAGCCTGGGCGACAAGAGCAAGACTCTGTCTAAAACAAAACAAAACAAAACAAAAAGCCAGTCGCAGTGGCTCACACCTGTAATCCCAGCACTTTGGGAGGCCAAGGCAGGCCGATCACCTGAGGTCGGGAGTTCAAGACCAGCCTGACCAACATGGAGAAACCCCATCTCTACTAAAAATACAAAATTACCGGGTCATGGTGGCCCACGCCTGTAATCCCAGCTACTTGGAAGGCTGAGGCAGGAGAATCGCTTGACCCCGGTAGGCGGAGATTGCAGTGAACCAAGATCGCGCCATTGCACTCCAGCCTGGGCAACAAGAGTGAAACTCCGTCTCAAAAGAAAAAACAAAAGAAAAGAAAAAGAAAGAAAGCTGCAAGTATAATGAGCTGGTCAGGGGGCTACTGCGCCCATTACTTGTGCCCCTGCCATGCTTACAAAGACTGGGATGGTTGAGAAGTGTAGCAAGATGGAAACAGCACTAGAGGAGGATCAGTTCAAAAGAATGTTGCTCATGCAGAGGCAGGTGAATGGCAGCAGCTCATGGCTTGACTGCTATGGGCTACCGTACTTTGATCTCCAAACAGAATATCTGAGGCCGACATGTCCAGATATGTCTTCCAGGCAGCAGTGTTTTCTCTTCAGCAACACATTTCCAGGCAGCCTTGCTGTCCTGCTTCCATTTGTCAAAAACAAAAATCAGTGGAATACAAGATTCAGAAGTCAAAAGATTCGGCTTCTTTAATTAAAAGGGGTCAAAGCAAAGTAATATGGAGATAGGGAAGAAAAACAATCTCCACAAGTAGATCAAAATGTGAGCCCGACTTTGGACCTAGACATTTACACATTGTAATCAAGTGGATTGCCAGGAAGCCAAGATCATATAGCTGAGGAGCAAGTGAGAATGAGACTATGCGAGTGTGATAACAGTTCTATATCCACAACACTTTCATCTCAGAGTACACTTGTGCTTCAAATGCATTTGCCAGCAGCTTTCCTGCCTCTCAAGCGGGAGTCTAATGGGAAGACTGGAAAAAGGGAAATATCAGAAGTTAGAATTTTATATAAGCCAGTGGGACAAGAGTAGGATAGCCCTGTACCAAGTGCACAGAGAAGGCTTCAGCGTTTTTAAAGATGTGTTAGAGTCTTCATCATGTGCCGGAACAATTCATTTCAATCAACGAGTCTTTCCAAGCTAGCATTCCTTTTGAATTTATAAAACAAAAATGCAGTCTCTTTCTTACTGTTTTCAAATCAGAAACAAGGATATTAAATCAGTTCCTGAAGAAATGACATAGGAGAGCTATTTAAGGCTTCAAATTCTTGGTAATGTGAAAAAAAATAGAATGAGGTTGGGTGTTTCCTGTCTCTGTTTAATATGAAATCATTGTACTTCTTAGCCAATGACCGTATTTAACGCATTTCCTACATCCTTGCATTTGTTCACATTTTGTTCTCTTTGAGCTTTACTGCTTGAGTGGTGCCAGTAATGAAGGGGAACACATTTGTCTCTCATAACTGTCAGAGATGACACAAAGAAGCAAAATGAATGTGGGAGGTGCTGTTTTGTTTCTAATTAACAAGGGTTTTCAAGTATTTGTGTAAAGAAAGGGAGTCAACATTCAAAGGGTTTGAATCTATTGCCCTTTTCAATGTTTTCCTTTAAGAAAAAGAAGAGATAAATTTTTATGTAGGGAAATACTGTGTGTGCAATTCAATGGAAGTGATAGGGACAGCTAGAAGTGAAATATGAAAAAAATTAAATAATCCAAGTACTGTAAAGCAATGCATAGCTGAAGGTACCTTATTACTTTATATTATACCTTCTCATTCTGAATAACTACCGTTATATAATATGAACCATTGATGTTTAATAATAGAAATAACCACAGCCAGATGCCAAATCAAGAAGAAAAGATCTGCACTTTGAAAAAAAAAGAACTCTCTTTATGCATATGCCACATGTAAACGTTCAGGGCTTGAGCTCTGAAAGGAATCCTGCAGTGGGAAGGTATTGAGAAAAGCAGTTCTGAGCAAAAGAAGGGGGGCGGGAGCTAGTTACAAGTCTGGTTCTTGCCCAGTTGAAGTAACTAACACTATGAAAGTCTGTCTAGGCCTAACTCTGTATGTGTGAACACCACCACACACTGACACCTTATCTTGTTGCCTAGTAGCAGCTGCAAGAATGAATTCAATGTGTGGTGTGTCCATCCATCAAAAATACCTACTAAAGTGTCTAATGAGAAGAGTGTTCTGGATTATACATCTTAAGGGAATACAAAAAAAAAAAAAAACAACAACTCAGACTTTATGACACACTATTTATCTGGAAAGACAAAAAGCAAAACACAAAAAGAAGAATGCCTCTGTAGTATAACATAGTGACAAATAGGATATATTAGTATTGCAAAGTGCAATGTATTAACAGAAGTAAAGGACTGCTCAATGATAATGTTCACTGAGCACCATGAAAAGAAAATGAATATACTCGGGATGAGAAAGAGGGCTCAATCATTCATGCCTTCCTCAAAAAGATGAGTTTTTAGCAGAAAAAGAATTGATGGAGAGAATCTATGAAAATTCACCAGTGAATGGAACCATATCAGAATGTAGGGATATATAAGGAACAGAAGAATGTGACTGGCAGCAGTTCAAGGCAATGGGCATTTCTTTGTCTCACCTAACAGGAAGTCTGGAGATCAGCCACTGGTGTTAGGTCTGCAGTCTCAGAGACAAGAGCTGGAAGTTTTATGATTGTCTTGGCTCTCTTTCTTGATCACAAGATGGCTGCTGCAGCTCCAGTCATCATAACTTTGATCAAGGTTTTAAAAAAAGAAAAGAAAAGGAGCAGAGGGGAGTGAACAAAAGGGAGACTAAAAGAAGAAATGGGCCCCCTTTATTAGGAAAAGTGACAGCCTTTCTGGAGCTCTGACTAGCTGGCAGAAAGAGATTGGGAAAGACCGAGAGTCTGCCAAGGGACTGTGTCTGCCACACTTGGACAGATGAATGTAAGAAAACACAGGTGATGGTGAGATTAGCTCGAGGGACTGAAACCATCTGGATGGGATTTTGAAAGATTTTTCCAAAGCATACACATGCACACACAAAGCACAAAAGTAAATTGTGGGTAGAAATAATGTCTAGAATATCTTGTTTATAAAAACATTCACACCCTTCAAATAAACTTTCATTCCTTTATGCACTGGAAAATTTCCACTTGTGACAAAAGAGCAGCCATCTCTGAAACAGGATATGGCAGTAATTGGCCACGCTGCATACAGGAATTTGCCAACACAGGTTAAGCATGGAAATAGAAGCCACTTTCACCAGAGCAAAACTACAAAAACGGATTATAAGAACAGACTATGTCTGCCTAAAGAATCTCCCACCGATGTTCCACATTTCACCCTATCTCTTTTCTGGTTTGTTATCAAACAAGTGACATCTGTTTTATGTAGTGCCAAGGCACTTTGTCTTGTTTGTGGATGTTTTATTTGTTCACAGGCACACCCTGCTGGACACCCTGGTACCATGTCCCTGGTTCCTTTAATGAAGGGGAAAATGAAGGGGGTTTTCATCCCTGCTTACTTCATGTCAGCGAAGTCTTTGTGCATGGAGTCTTTTGAGCCTCCTGGCAACACTGTGATTTGAAGCGTCACTATCCTGTTCTGAAAGGGGAATAGTTTGAGGGTTAGAGAATTCAAGTTAGATGACTGAGAAAGAGTGAGTCCTGGAAGAGCTGTGTGGTATCAAGCCATGCCAGTCAGACTGCAGAGCCGGGGGACACCACCCTGACTTAAGAATTGTACGTGACATGCCAAAGACCCCAGCAACTAGCGTAATTGCTGAATTATGTTAGAAATTGAATATGTGAATGAAACCAATTCTTCGCTGACCATGAAAAAAAAAAAGAGAGAGAGAGAGAGAGAGAGTAATAAGCAAAGAAATATTTTCCAGCCTGGAGAATACCAGGTCAATTTGATTCAAGCCATTCTGGTCATCTAAAGGCCTTTACATGGTTTCACCAAGCTCTAAAACAAACCTAGCTGTGTTGAGATGTCCCTATTTGCAGCACTCGAAGACAACATCGTCCTATGGAAAGAGTGAGGGTTTTAAATCAAATCATCCTGTGTACAACTCCTAGTTCTACACATTGCTAGCCAGTGTCCTTGGATGACTTGCTGGGCCTCCCTTTCCTTTTATTCATAGTAGGGTTAATAACAGCTTCCCTGTAGAGATAAATATGTGAGAAGCACCTCACACAGGGCCTGACATGTGGCTGGCATTCTATGGAGAAGAGCCAACATCAGTGATGTGAGCCCTCTGTTAGCAACAAAATCTGCACGCGATGACACTCCCCTGGCTCAGGACCAGATGCTCCCAATATGACTCCAAAGTGAGCTAAAGAAAACAGAGTCAGCAGAACAATTCCCAGGCTTCTCTCTGCTCCAAACAGGGCAATCCAAGTATCAGCACTACCTAATAAACAGCACAAACTTATAATAGAGTCAGGAGTGTTTCAGCACATAGAGAATGATGGAAGGACATCATAGATTAGAACTATTAGTGGATCATGATGGGGATGGCATTGAATCTATAAATTACCTTGGGCAGTATGGCCATTTTCATGATATTGATTCTTCCTACCCATGAGCATGGAATGTTCTTGTATTTGTTTGTATCCACTTTCATTTCATTGAGCAGTGGTTTGAAGTTCTCTTGAAGAGGTCCTTCACATCCCTTGTAAGTTGGATTCCTAGGAATTTTATTCTCTTCGAAGCAATTGTGAATGGGAGTTCACTCATGATTTGGCTCTCTGTTTGTCTGTTATTGGTGTATAAGAATGCTTGTGATTTTTGTACATTGATTTTGTATCCTGAGACTTTGCTGAAGTTGCTTATCAGCTTGAGGAGATTTTGGGCTGAGACGATGGGGTTTTCTAGATATACAATCATGCCATCTGCAAACAGGGACAATTTGACTTCCTCTTTTCCTAATTGAATGCCCTTTATTTCCTTCATGACTTTCTTCACAGAATTGGAAAAAACTACTTTAAAGTTCATATGGAACCAAAAAAGAGCCCGCATCGCCAAGTCAATCCTAAGCCAAAAGAACAAAGCTGGAGGCATCATGCTACCTGACTTCAAACTATACTACAAGGCTACAGTAACCAAAACAGCATGGTACTGGTACCAAAACAGAGATACAGACCAATGGAACAGAACAGAGCCCTTAGAAATAATGCCGCATATTTACAACTATCTGATCTTTGACAAACCTGACAAAATCAAGCAATGGGGAAAGGATTCCCTATTTAATAAATGGTGCTGGGAAAACTGGCTAGCCATATGGAGAAAGCTGAAACTGGATCCCTTCCTTACACCTTATACAAAAATTAATTCAAGATGGATTAAAGACTTAAATGTTAGACCTAAAACCATAAAAACCCTAGAAGAAAACCTAGGCAATACCATTCAGGACATAGGCATGGGCAAGGACTTCATGTCTAAAACACCAAAAGCAATCGCAACAAAAGCCAAAATTGACAAATGGGATCTAATTAAACTAAAGAGCTTCTGCACAGCAAAAGAAACTACCATCAGAGTGAACAGGCAACCTACACAATGGGAGAAAATTTTTGCAACCTACTCATCTGACAAAGGGCTAATAGCCAGAATCTACAATGAACTCAAACAAATTTACAAGAAAAAAACAAAAAACTCCATCAAAAAGTGGGCAAAGGATATGAACAGACACTTCTCAAAAGAAGACATTTATGCAACCAACAGACACATGAAAAAATGCTCATTATCACTGGCCATCAGAGAAATGCAAATCAAAACCACAATGAGATACCATGTCACACCAGTTAAAATGGCAATCATTAAAAAGTCAGGAAACAACAGATGCTGGAGAGGATGTGGAGAAATAGGAACACTTTTACACTGTTGGTGGGACTGTAAACTAGTTCCACCATTGTGGAAGTCAGTGTGGCAATTCCTCAGGGATCTAGGACTAGAAATACCATTTGACCCAGCCATCCCATTACTGGGTATATACCCAAAGGATTGTAAATCATGCTGCTATAAAGACACATGCACACATATGTTTATAGCGGCACTATTCACAATAGCAAAGACTTGGAACCAACCTAAATGTCCAACAACAATAGACTGGATTAAGAAAATGTGGCACATATACACCATGGAATACTATGCAGCCATAAAAAATGATGAGTTCATGTCCTTTGTAGGGACATGGACGAAACTGGAAACCATCATTCTCAGCAAACTATCGCAAGGACAAAAAACCAAACACCGCATGTTCCCACTCATAGGTGTGAATTGAACAATGAGAACACATGGACACAGGAAGGGGAACATCACACACCGGGGACTGTTGTGGGGTAGGGGGAGGGGGGGAGGAATAGCATTAGGAGATACACCTAATGCTAAATGATGAGTTAATGGGTGCAGCACACCAGCATGGCACATGTATACATACGTAACAAACCTGCACGTTGTGCACATGTACCCTAAAACTTAAAGTATAATAAAATTTTAAAAAAAAGAACTATTAGTGGATCAGGCCTGTAATCCTTACACTTTGGGAGGCCAAGATGGGAAGATTGCTTGAGCCCAAGAGTTCCAGACCAGAGTAGGCAAGCTGGCAAGACCCAGACTCTAAAAAAAATTTTTCTTTTAATTAGCCAGACATGGTGGCATGCACCTGTAGTCCTAGCTACTTGGGAGGGTGAAGCAGGGGATTCCTTGAGCCCAGGAGTTCAAGAAGGTAGTGAGATGTGATTGCACCACTGCACTCCAGCCTGGATGACAAAGCAAGATCCCACATCTAAAAAGTAAAAGTTAAAAAAAAATTTTTTTCTAAAGAACTGTTTAGAGAATGGAAAGATGAAGGGGAGACACAAAAGAACATAAAAATGGAGTGATGAGGGAGACATAATGTCAGAAAAAAAATACACACACACATATATATATATATATGCGCCAAAAGGATCAAATGCCCCATAATTAAAGGAGATGACCTTGCAAAAAAATTTTTAAAGGCCTTCGAATTTCACAAGACCGTAGTACTCCCAATAGCGGAATGGAGCGGAGTTGCCAGATTGACATAAGCCAGATTGAGAATGCCTAGAAGGGTTGAGCAAGGTTTTGGAGGAGTTATTTTAGAACAGTTTCTCCACCTTGGCTCCATTGACATTTTGTGCCAGATAATTGTTGTGGGGGCTGTCCTGTGCCTTGTAGATGTTTAGCCGCATCCCCAACCTCTAACCACTGGATGCCAGTAGCTCCTCCAGTCCCCAAGGCATGACAGTAAAAAAATGTCTCCAGACATTGCCCAGTGTCCTGGAGGGTAGGGGGAAATGCAGCAATACCACCCTTGGTTGAAAACCACCACTTTAGAATGCAGAGACCTGTCTGTGTTTTAAACCACAAGGAAAGAAATACAGAAATAGTTTCAGTGTCTTGTCACGTCAAACTTTTCTGTTTCATATCAGTATAGAGGGAAAAGTGCCAAAATTTCAAATGGTAAACAGAAGAAGCAAAACAGCAATGACTGTCAACTAAGGGGATGGAAATCAGCAGTTCTTTATTGTTGTTGCGTTCTGCAATAGTGCAAGTGAAGATAACTTTGGGAGAAAGTCTTGGACTGTAATTTTATTTAATTTCAGGGCATGGATGTAGGGTAGGCAAGCATCAAAATTGGGGCTTAGATCAGGATGGTTGGTTCTTGGCTTCACCCAGGAAAGAATTCAAGGGTGAGCGGGAGGTGTTTGATGGCAACTTTTACTGAAGCAGCAGTGTCCAGCAGCAGCAGAGGTACTGCTCCCTGCGGAGCGGGGCTACCGTAGAGGCAGTGTGCCCAGAGTGGCGGCTCAGAGGCAGTTCTGCAATCATATTTATACCTACTTGTAATTACATGCAAATTAAAGGGTGGATTATACAGAAATTTCTAGCTAGGAAAAGGGGGGTAACTTCCAGGTTGTTAGGTTGTTGCCATGGAAAGGGGCTGTAACGTCTGGGTGTTGCCATGGCAACGGTAAACTGACGTGGCACACTGGTGGGTGTGTCTTATGGAAAGCTGCCTCCACCCCATCCCTGTTTTAGCTAGTTCTCAATTTGTTCCAGTGTCCAAGCCCCGCCTCTTGAGTCAAGTCCTGCCTTCTAGGACCAAATTAAGAATATCCATTCTCTATACAATAAAAAAATTCTAATAATCTGAGAACAAATGTCCAGCCAAGAGTTTTGAAAGAAATCAAACGCTTTACAGTATTCTAACTGTATAGATAGAAAGAAGAAATGAATACGACAAGAAATTTTTATAGCTTTGGCTTGTCTTTTGGCTTTTTTAGACATGATGCATTTGGAGTCTTTCAGTTGTTCCGACCTCCCAGCTTTCTTTCAAAATGAAAGCTTTAGCATTCAATCATGAAATACTGTACCCCAGCTGCTCCTATTTTTAAACAGATTCTGCAGAGTTGATATTAGTATAGTTTAATGTTTTAGGCAGAAGTTCATGAAAGAAATAATTCAATCCCATATATTTACTTAGTCACATATTAAAAGAAATATGATTTATAATAAACATCTGCTTTCCAGTCATAGCATAACAGAAGGCAAAGAAAGTTGGGTGTGAGCAGTGACATACACTCATGTGTATATGTAATTAAACCTTTAAAAAAAAAAAAGCTGATGAAGTTTTTTCATACCAGTCCAAGAATAAATAATACCTAAGTTAAAGTCAGGTCTTATAAAAGTGCTTTCTTAAATATAATGGGCTAATTCAGAAGGACACGCCTGTTAAGGTCTCTCAGCTTAGAAACAGCTGGCTGTGCCAGGTACAGCGGCTCATGCCTGTAATCCCAGCACTCCGGGAGGCCGAGGTGGGAGGATCACCTGAGGTCAGGAGTTTGAGGCCAGCCTGGCCAACATGGTGAAACCCCACCTCTAGAAAAATACAAAAATTAGCCGGGCATGATGGTGCGTGCCTGTAATCCCAGCTACTCAGGAGGCTGAGGCAGGAGAATTGCTTGAACCCTGGAGGCAGAGGTTGCAGTGAGCCAAGATCGTGCCATTACACTCCAGTGTTGGCAACAGAGCGAGACTCCATCTCAAAAAAAAAAAAAAAAAAAAAAAAAAAGAAAGAAAGAAAGAGCTCTCTGGGATAGATGTAGGTGACACTGCTGGAAAGCAAAACAACTGGTCAGTTCTGAGGGGCGGAAATTCAATAAAATGGATTTTTTGGCATTGTGAACTCACTTCTCTAAGAAAGATGATCACATTTAATTCTCACTTTCTAATTGTTTGCCCTAAATTGCTTTGATAAGAACTTACAGGAAAATACTACAGAGATTGCTGTAGTAATTTATATACACCAACATATCTAATGCTTATATTTTCTTCTGTTTCTTATAAAATATGTCCCTGAAGAAATAACGGATATTTGAAAAAGTAATTGCTGGATTTTCTGGAAAAGCCCCCAAAGATAAGGACTTTAATTTTAAAAATAGCCATTAGGTTAATATCAGTGAACTCTGGTATAGAGCATGTTCCAAGTGAGGTCATACTCTTGAGTTAATTCTAAAATAAGCTGTTTATTTTTGTTTGTTCCATGACTGTACGTTGTAGCTTCATCTCAGGCCAATCAGATCAAAACTGCAGATGTTGATTCAACAGAGACTACTCTCTAGTGTAAATAGGTAAACTCAAACTCATGGCCCTTATTGGAAAATAACTCAAAGTGTTATTTTTTGGCTGAGAGACTCAGCTAAAAGATAACCTATTAATGTGGGGGAAAAATCAACCAATATGTATTGTTTTGTGGTTAATCAATAATTCTACCTTCATTTAAGGGAAACAAACAATATGTTTGCCATTGTGAATCACAATAAACAAAGAAAAATTCTACAATTGACTCAAACTTAACCTGAGTACTAGTTACAAAGTATCTGTACCTCTCTATAAATCAGCAAGGCAAATCAAATTCATAGTTAAATTACAGCCGGCCTCAGTTACTCTTTTAAAATTTTTGATAAACAGTATTTGAAATACAGTTTGTTTGAACCATGACTCAGATTATAGGGTTTCAGCTGGAAAAAAAAAAACAGTTACAGTAAAAAGGTAGCACATCCATCCTCTACAAAATAATGTTCCAAATGACCAACATGAGCTTTGGTTACAACAATGATAATCAACATTCTGTTCCATACCATAAACACTCTTACCCAAATATCTGGCACTGGAAAAGAGTCTTAAAGCTAACAAGGGAAGTTGAAGTGAGATATTGTGTTTTTCATGCTGAAACAATACATAATGTTTCGGATGCTGCAAAGGGATAATGATAAAAACAGAAAAGAAGCTCTTAGTGTTGTTTGGAAAACATCTTGCAGATGACTGCATCTGTTGTCGTTAATTAATTTTGCAAAAAAAGAAAAGGTAACTGTATTATCTCACCTTTGAGGTCTTGCAGTTGCCCATTCTTCACACTCCTTTTATGAAAATGAGAATAACAAGAACACAGGCTCATATTAGGGATTCCTTTTGAAAAGCAATCTTAGCATCCGTACAGTTTAACCCAATTCCCTAACTTACTACATTTACATCTTTAATGTTTACCATAATTGATGTTTAAAATATTTAACTCAAGGCGCTATAAGAATCTGAAAAGTCAATTTGTGTTTAATATGCCTTGTTTATTAAAGCATAAAATTAGAAAACATATTTTCAAAAGATTATTCAAAAACTATGATTGAAGCAAAGAAATAGAAGTTGGGATGATTGATGGATAGTCAGATGGCTTATGTTCAGCCATGCCAGAAAACTGAGCTGTAACCAAATATTTATAGTTCTGTTACAGAGCCCTTTTTAGTCAAGCTGCCCAAATGCGCTCTCTGTCAGCAGTTCTCAACCTTTGTGTTGTGTGTGTGTGGTGGGGGTAGTGGGGAGAGCAGGGGCTAATGGAAAGACTATGTCAAAATGCCAAACGGCAGAGTTCTCCTCATACAGATTCTGACTCTGCAAGTCAGAGGGGGATCCAGGATTGACCTTTGAAATAGGTAACCTAGGTGATTCTGATGCAAGTGGTCCATGAACAATACATTGAGAAATATTGTAGCCTCCTCCTTAACTCTTGGGAAACCTCACTTTACACTCTTACTAGTCTCTTCCCAACCACTCTCAGGAATGCACACACCTCATAAAAGGATCCTCCTTGCTTCTCACTGTTTCCTGGGAGTCTCTTTCCAGTCTCTGCTCCCAAATGTTCTCCTTGCCTCTCTTCCTGAATCATTTTATTCCACTGGACTACTTGATGCTTTGGACTGTTCTTTGCTTCTTGATACTGAGCTTACCTGACACAGAGACTGTAGTTCCCCTGCAAATGCAATTTTCTGCAGAGTACAGACAGTTCTGTTCTTCTTTCAGCATATATGCTATCAAAAATGTGTGACATTATTATTTTTAAAATGGCATAGTGGTGTGATATAAAGAACCTGGGATCTGAAGTCAGACCTAAATTTGCATCTTGATGTTGCATAGTTGTAACTTTGGATAGTGAGAAAGTCATCTGAGGCTGTGACCCTCAGACTCCTCATGTATAAAGTTAAGAAGATAATACCTCCCTCTTAGGGTTTTAGTTGGAATTCAATGAGATACTATCAGTGGAAAGTCCTTTGGAAACTGTAATTTCCTACAGGAGTATTAGACTATTAGGTAAAGTTTTGAATATTTTTGCCCAGCAAGAAGAAAACCCTGCTAATAGTCATCTTTACATCCCGCCTTCTATAAAATAAAATATAGAACTTCTAGCTTCTTTCTCATGAGAGGTTAAAAAATATAATCCCTTTACAGTAATTTTGTTATTTAGACACCAATAATGCTAACACTTTAGTGATCTGAAAACCAACTGTTCTGGATATTTTCCACTTTTCATCCCCTTCCCCACTTCATCTGCCCTACTTTCAAGCTCAGGAAGTGCCCATTAAAAACTACACCTTATGGACTCTCTCACTGGCTGCCTTCTGGGTGGCACTGGCCAACAGAGGCAACAGTGAGAGATGGATGACAGGAGGAGCAGTGACAGGGTATTCCATCTCCACTCATTCTGTTTTCACATCACATCTCTGGCAGTAACTATGTCCACCCACTAAGACAGCCTCATGTCCTGCACAGTCCCAGGGCTCACAGGGTTCCAGTACACTATTTCCTCTGCTCAGCCCTAGGTCCTAGGTATAGTAACAGCTTCCTGCTTTCAGTCCCTGGGTAGAGCACCCCACCATCCTCTGTTTGATTCCAGCCCATGTCCCTGTAACTCCTTTTATTAAAGTCTTATCTGAACCATCTGGAATGAATTCTGTTTCCTGCCGGGGCCCTGATTGATATACCAATACAGGAGGCCAATAACATGCCTGGGAGTTTTGAAGCAGGACATGAATTTAAGTTCACTTTTATGATCAGAGTTTTGTGTTATTGTAGATTATATTTCATTCTCTTTTACTTTATCAAAAGCAGGCATTAATGCTAATATTGAATCTTTTGCCTGCGGCAACATGGTTAAAAAGATCATTGCCCTAAAGCTAAATAGAAACAAACAAATTCTCTCTCCTGAAAAACCTCTCTGAAGATTTTTTTGTTACCATGGGGTACTTTGGCTTTGGGGTGTTTTTCTTTTCTCTATGCCTTATTTAAATGATGCATAGAGGTTTTCCAGTTGAGGAGTGGTATTGTTTCCTGCTGTTGAGTTGGGATGTAAAATATTTTTTAAAATATATGTTTATAAGTTTTTAATGTGAATTAAACTCCCTCAATATTTTTATGGAGAAAAAAATTAATGAAGAACTTATTAACATTGGAAAATAGGCTATCTCAATTACACAGTAAGTTTTCCCCAATGGTTTTCTTAATATTTATATATTAACATCATAACAGCTCAATACAATTTATACAATATGGAGCCATTTATTGTGAAAAACGATCCATCAAAATAATATCTCCATCCTACAGCCAGACTCAACACGCCATAATGGCTCAGAGGGAGCCAAATGCAGGATTACGTGATAGGCCAGAAGCTGGGTCATGGTCTACCAGGCCAGGTAAGTAATACACATCGCGTAAAAGAGCCAAGTAAATAGTTAGAGAAACACGAAAGTCTCTGTAGAGTAAATGTGCACTCAGGCAATTATTAAAATATGGATTATGGAAGATTCTCTTTTCTCCTTTTCTCTAGGCTTACCCTTTTAATAAGAACAAAAGTAAATCAAACGTGTGTGCACAAAGACACAGAATACATTCTAATAACTTCAGGGACTCTGTTTTAATCGACTAAAGGGATATATTTCGAGTAGAGAAATGATATCTTGAGACCCCTTCATTCCATCTGGGTGTTACAACTGATATGGGCCTGTGTCAGGCAAGTTAAGAACAATGCGTGCTATTCTGATGCCTGGATATTATAGGTGCAGCAATAACTAGCTTGCAGAGCCTCAAAGAGCAGAAACGATTTCCACCTTAATAACCCCTGTGGCATTTTTCAATTTTCCAGGCTGCCAGTCAAATGAATGCATGTCTGGGAAGCAGAGGAGACAAGAAAGGTAAAAGATTAACCTCTGAGATCCATGATATAAACTCCATTGGCTAAAATTGGTCATGTGTTAGAAAACAAACATGGGTAGTGATAGCCCTGTCTAAACACCGAGCACAAATGTTAGAACAAAGATTCTAGGAGAGAAACTGGGATCTTAGGGTCACCTGGCTGAGATAATCTTGGAATGTTAATCATTCTTATTTTCTTCGTTGTCTAAGTTGAAAGTAACCCAGCAGTCTCCACCTGATGATCTTCACACTAATTAGCCCAGGAGATGGTTCTTAAAAACCAGCATTGTCTTTCCAAATGGGAAAGGCTTGCAGAAAACACAGACCTGCTACTGCCCAAACTGCTGCATCTCAACTGAACTAAACAAGCAGAACTCTTGGTACTGCCCCTTCCTCATCCTTACTCTGCAGCCTTTCCCCAGGCTTCCTTTATCCATCGGGAAATTAGAACACTTTCCTCCAGGAGGTGGAGAACCTCTAATTACAGATGCCTCTAAAAAAGCTAACATTACTGCTATTGCCAAAAGGGCAAAATGCAAATGATATACAGAATGAATTTGCTCTAAAGAAGAAGGCATGATGCAGATGGCTCGCCGCACTTTAACTTGCTTCTTCCATTTCCAGATATTGAACACTTTCAAATTTTCTTTCAAAATGTCTTTTGAGCCTGTTTTCCACCCAGTGCTCCTCCTTGAACCTTTGTGCAAATAATGGACACTCCAAAAATAAGACAAAGGATCACTCATTTCTGGAAAAAGCGGCCTTGGAAGCAGAGGGTAAAAGTGAGGTAGTCTGTTGATTTCTATTTGAAATCACCAATCCTCGTTCTAGAGCCTGGGACAGAGCCACCATAATACTGCTAAGGGGCTGCTGTCTTCAGGGGCTGCTTAACCTGATCTAACCCTTTTTTAATTAATTCATCTATTTATCTATTCATTTATTTATCCAAAGAACATGTATTATGTAGATATTATGTAAAGAATTCTATGATAGACACATAAGTGAAAGAAAAATGGGCTGGGGCACGGTGGCTCACACCTGTAATCCCAACACTTTGGGAGGCCAAGGAGGGTGGATCACCTGAGGTCAGGGGTTCCAGACCAGCCTGGTCAACATGGTGAAACCCTGTCTCTACTAGAAATACAAAAATTAGCCAGGTGTGGTGGGGCATGCCTGTAATGTCAGCTACTTGGGAAGCTGAGGCAGGAGAATCGTTTGAACCCCGGAGGTGGAGGTTGCAGTGAGCCGAGATCGCACTACTGTACTCTAGCCTGGGCGACAGAGTGAGACTGTCTCAAAAAAAAAAAAAAAAAAAAAAAAAAAAGAAAGAAAGAAAGAAAAGATAAATGCAGTTTGTAAACATTTACTAAAGAGAGTCTGTCCCCACCTTAACTCAACTCATTTCTAGTCTGGAAACTGCCAGAGTGTCTGACCTGGCCTCCTTTACCCACCCATGTACCCCTCCAATCCACTCTGTACACTGCCCCCAGGTTAGTGATATTTTCAAATGTCATTCACGGCTCCCGCTGTGTCATTCACTATGTAAAACCATCACACCTTACTCCAAGATAAACGTCAACATTCTTAAGATAGTGCTCAAAGCCTCTGGAAGTCTTGGATTGGTCTTAATCTTCAACCTTACCTTGTACCATTCTTTTATGCAGTGAATTTCTTTCATTCTGACCTTATTTTTTAAACATAAATTTACATTTAGAAGAATTTTAGATTTACAGAAAAATTGCATAGATAGTTCCCATATACCCGTCACCTGGGTTCAGTTTCTCTTATCATTTTGCATTACTGTGAAATGTTTGTGAAAACTTGGAAACCAACATTAGAACATTAATTAGTAACTAAACTCTGTACATTATTCAGATTTCATCAATGTTTCCATTAGTGTCCTTTTTCTGTTTCTGGATCTAAACACCCTGGCTTTCTTTTAAATCTTTGTCCCACCACAGGATCATTGTGCATGCCACTGCAATGCTTAAAACACTGTCCTTTACCCTTACTCCTTCCTCCTAGCCCGCTTTTCTGTGTGGTTTCTACTCATTGTTCAGATGTCAGTCCAAAGGTCACTTCCTCAGAGGAGCCTCTCTGAAGTCCAGGTCTAGGACTGCTTCCTTTATTACATGCCTTCATGCAACCATGTACTCTTCCTTCATAACACTTTTCTCAATCTGTAATTATACTCTCAGATATGGTTTGGCTGTGTCTCCACAAAATTCTCATCTCAAATTGTAATCCAAATTGTAATTCCCACGTGTCGAGGGAGGGACCTGGTGGGAGGGGATTGGATCATGGGGGTGGTTTCCCTCATGCTATTCTCATGATTGTGAGTGAGCTCTCATAAGATCTGGTTTGATATATGTCTGGCACTTCCCCCTTCTCTTTCTCTCTCTCCTGCACCATGTAAGATGTCCCTTGTTTCCTCTTTGCCTTCTTCCATTATTGTAAGTTTCCTGAGGCCTCCCCAGCCATGTGGAACTGTGAATCAATTAAAAAACTTTTTTCTTTATAGATTACCCAGTCTCAGGTAGTATCTTTACAGCAGTGTGAGAACAGACTAATACACTCTTTTGATGTGATAATTTAATTATTGTCTCTGTTTACAAGTAGACTCCAAAGGCCATGAAAGCAGAAATCTTCTGTGTTTGCCAAGCATTCTATTCTCCCAAGACCTAGCATAATCTGTGACATAGAGTAGCCTATCAAGAAAGATGTTGAATAAATGAATGAACAAATACATGAATGAATGAAAGATAAGAGAAGAATTAAGTGATAATAGGAGGAAGCATATTATAGAACATCAAAATAAGTGATGCAGACAGTAAGTATTGCAGGACTTCAAACGCGGAAAAGATCAAAGTGAGATGCAAAATTATGTTAAAACTTCATGGAAATGGGAGTGGGAATTTGCCTGGACATTTTATTCATGCAATTAACAATTACTGAGTACCTACTAAGTGTCAAGCTCTCAAAGTGTTTTGTTGTAAACAAAATTATACAATCGGTTTGATGTGTAAAAAACAACAAAGGAGAAATAGGGAGGATAAAACAGAAGGAACCCAGGAATTGAAAAAGTCATTAAGATAACAATCCACCTAAAAAATACTGAGGCCTTGCACTAAGGCAGATGTGCTGAAGATATGTAAACACTGGGAAGGCTGGCTGAACAAGGACATGGAGATGCCAAATAATAGAATAAGAAATTCCCAGAAGGGGATACAGTAACAAGAAAAAGTTAAGAGTTAAACATTAGCATGGACTTTTGGAAAACAGTGAGAATAGTTGCAGGTTAAAGTAAAGGGCTCCTGATGGAAGCAATGGAATAGAGACTTGAATAGATGAATTGTGCTTTTGAAAAGTCAAGGTGATTGGATTTTATTCTATTAGTGATGAGTCATTAAACAATAATGACATGATGAAAGTGAGATATAGCATAAGATAATCTAGACAAAGGGAAAGTACATTGAGAAGCTGCTGCAGAAATCTAAGCACTTGCTTTAGAGTGTTAGCATTAGAAATATAGAGAAGATGACATAGCTATGACACTTTTTAAAAGAACATTGACTTAAAATACCCAAGTTAGCATCCACTACAGTATCCTGTACCTTATATTTTGTCCTTTATGCTTGCAGCTGACCTACTTTTCTTTATGGAGAAAACAACTTGGAAGACTAGCAGATTTTTGAATATCCATAAATATTTGCTGAGAACCCTTTATACAATGAGTAAATGGAGCATACAAAAAGAAAGTACACATGATCCTCCTTTGAATTATCTTTTTCACTCTTATCAGCTTCATCTTATCAGGAGAAATTAATATATGCCATATACTTCTGTGTCATCCTCCTCCAGGATGGCCTCCACTGATCTCCACTTCCCGGCATTCGCACAGTGTGGCATCCCCTCCCACGTTGCACTGGGGTTGATCAGTGAGATGCATAACATACAGCAGAAGTGAAAATTTATCATTTCCCAGAGTAGGCTATAACACACTGCAGCTTCCATCTCGCCTTTCGCTCTTTTTCTCAGATAAGCCACTCCAGGGAAAGCAGCTGCTGCGTCATGAGCATGTTCAGCAGCCTGTAGAGAGGCACATGTGGCGAGAAGGGAGGCCTCTGGACATCAGCCAGCGAGGAACTGGGGCCTGCCAACAACCACGTGAGTGAGTTTGGAAATGGATTCTCCAGCCCCAGTCAGGCCTTGATGGGACTGCAGCTGTTGCCAACAGCTTGATTGCTACCTTGTCAGAGACAGTGAGCCAGAGCCACCCAGCTAAGCTGCTCCCTGTTTTCTGCCCCTCAGAAACCATGAGAGATAATAAATGTTTGTTGTTTCAAGCTGCTAAATTTGGGGGTAATTTGTTACACAGCAATAGATAACTAAAACAACTTTGTACTACTAAGGATTAAAAATTATCTAGGAAATTATGTTTCCATCTTTTTCCAAGCTGCTAAGAAGCACAAACTAAATACGATTCTTGATTTCAGTTGCCTTTCTCAGTCTGAAGTTGTTGGTTTTTCCTCCTCCCCACTACCTCTATTTTTTGATTCTCATACTTCATTTTCTATCCACTGACTTTGGTTTTATCCTATTTACTCATTTATTGCAAAGCTCTTAAAGATCTCTTTTTTTTTTTTTTTTTGAGACAGAGTTTTACTCTTGTTGCCCCGGCTGGAGTGCAATGGTGCAATCTCAGCTCACCACAACCTCCGTCTCCCGGGTTCAAGCAATTCTCCTGCCTCAGCCTCCCGAGTAGCTGGGATTACAGGCATGCGCCACCACACCTGGCTAATTTGGTATTTTTAGTAGAGACGGGGTTTCTCCATGTTGGTCAGGCTGGTCTCAAACTCCCGGCCTCAGGTGATCCACCCACCTCGGCTTCCCAAAGTGCTGGGATTACAGACCTGAGCCACCGCGCCCGGCCTTAAAGACCTTTTTTAAAATTCGATGAGAGATAAAACAATAAAATAAAAACAGTAAACATTAAATAGGATTCCAGCCACCATCAGAGAGATCACAATCTCTGAGGGAAAAAAGAGCAAGCAATACGGCAGAGCCTGTTACTAGTGTTCAACTAACTAGCAATTGCTCTTAGAATTCAAAGAAATGGTACAACAGAAAACTTGTGTTTTAGGTCAATTTCCCGTGAAGCAGACCTTGAGATAGGATGTGCATTATGAAAGTGCTCTTAAAATAAACTGCTAAGGGAATGGGGAAAGCCAGACCAGAAGGGGGAAGAAGTCAAGCCAGGGTAATATCTCAACATCTCACAGAAGATTGCTTCAGCCTGATCCTCCATAGGATGTTTGCAATATAAGTTAACACCTCAGAGATTGTCCTGGGGCAAAGGAAATGAGCTTCCAAGCTTCTGCACCAGTCACCCATTGGCCATGGTCCTCTCTGGGAAGCAAGCTCTTAGGCACTACAGCTCTCTGCGGGAGTCTCTAGACATGTAGACAAAGAGGCTGCAGTAGCCTGGGCAGTCCTTCAAAGAAAGTTCCAGGTGCCTGTGGTCAGAGGGAAGTGCACACTGAGCCCAAGAAAACACATAGAAGTGGTAAAGGGAGCTGACAGCATCTAAGCAAAGCATCAAGGTCAGGCACTACAGCTCTCTGCAGGAGTCTCTGGACGTGTAGACAAAGAGGCTGCAGTAGCCTGGGCAGTCCTTCAAAGAAAGTTCCAGGTGCCTGTTCACAGGGAAGCGCATACTGAGCCCAAGAAAACATATAGAAGTGGTAAGAGCTGAGGGCACCTAAGCAAAGCACCAAGGTCTGCTCTGTTGGAGAAAGTTCCATTGAAGGAGCTGGCTCTTCACCTGTACTGAGCCTTAAAGGATAGGCAGAATTGGTATAGATATGGAGGAGAAAGGATTTTATAGAATCTACAATTCTAAGACTAATTCTAAAAGTAGCAGAATCCTCCAGGTGCTCTAGAATGATGGGAAGTTATAACCTAGGCTCTTAGTTCTATTTCCAGTCCCAAGGAGGAATCCTGAATTCATCTCTTATTTAAGTTATTAAACACAATCATTTGTCTTTAGATAAGAGGTGATAGGAGGCTAAAAAAAATCATATGCTTCTTCCAAATTTTAGCAATGCTGTTATTCATCCATTCTGGTTCTAAAATACAGATACTGCATAAAACCCTGGCCTCAATCCTAAATAAAGAGGAAGCCTGGTGGGAAGAGGATGAGACCTACCTAAGTGTTTTATACTCCCTATTCTATTATCATCCTCCCTAGGTTGCAAAATTTGGAAACCATTTCAAATAAAAGCTATTTAATACTGTGTCTCTTCTTCTCTTTTTTTAGTAGAATTTATCACCAACAAGCAAAGTGCAGTAATAGCTTTTTCTCCTATGCACGCTTTAGGATGTAGTCTAACTTTATCTGGAGTTGGGCATAAAGGCATAAATCATTAAGCCCCTGCTGGCCTGATCAAGAGCCTATCTTTCAGAAAAATCAAGTGTCTAGGGGCTGCCATTCAGAGAAACTCTATTTTCTGGCTCTCCATCGGGGTTGCAGACACCTCTCCCCAAGGATTCATCAACCGCCAAACAAAGAGGAAGGCAGGTCAATGACACCAAAATCTGCAGCTTCAGCAGCTTCTGAAGTTCCTGACCAAAAAAAAGAGAGAGCGAGAGAGAGAGAGAGAAAGAGAGACAATGTGAAAAAAAAAAAAAAAAACTCAAAGGAACTTTAATAAACCATCTCAGAATTCATAGTTTACATTCTGGAAAGGAGACTTTCAGAGTCCTACAACATACAAGCTTCTGGTGATAAAATAATGGGCTACCAAGCAGGCACTGGTCTTTATTGTTTTATTAGCTAGTGCCTAGTTATGTGTGCTTAAAAAAAATCATTTTAACAAAAGGGTTTCTTCATGATTTTTTTTTTTTTTTTTTGAGCTGGAGTTTCACTCTTGTTGCCCAGGCTGGAGTGCAATGGCACGATCTCAGCTCACCGCAACCTCCACCTCCTGGGTTCAAGCGATTCTTCTGCCTTAGCCTCCTGAGTAGCTGGGATTACAGGCATGTGCCACCACGCTCAGTTAATTTTGTATTTTTAGTAGAGACGGGGTTTTACCATGTTGGTCAGGCTGGTCGTGAACTCCAAACCTCAGGTGATCCGCCTGCCTTGGCCTCCCAAAGTGCTGGGATTACAGGCGTGAGCCACCACACCCAGCCTCATATCTTTTATCATGTTATCATAACTTATATGTGGATAAACCAAACTAATAGATTCCCATTTATCAAATACAGGCACTGCCTTCCAGTTGAATAATCATGTTTCAATTTGTCCTTGGGTGCTCTTGTACTTCGGCACCACCAATTTATACCACAAAATTATGGAATTCCAATTCAGATCAGTAACCATTGCTTTTAGGATTGTTGTTTATTTTATAGGGAAGGAAGCTGAGATTCAGAGAGGTTGAATAAACCTCTACCAGGCCATGCAAAGCCTATTGTAGAAGAAACCCAGTTGCCTGTCTTCCTATCCAAAGCTTTTCTAGTTATACCACAGTTCAACTACAAAGGTTAGAGACAAGTTTAAACTCCAAAGATTCTTCGGAGGGCAAAACACAACACAATGAAACTCAGACAGATAAAAAGCAGAACTCTTTATTACTCACAGCTCCTAAAGAGAGAAGGCTGCCAGGCAAGGCCACACAGGAAGTTAGACAGAGGAAGCATAACAGCAAGCTGGAGCTGTGAGAGGCAGCTTAAGAGGGCTTCCTGTGAATGGACTAATTTGAACAATTCCTGGGACTCAGGCTCCAGGGCAGAGGACCTGCCCTAGCTGTTTGGTATTTGGCCCTGGGGTAATTAGGGCAGGTGCATAGTAGCCTATGCACATGAGAGCTCCAGGAAAGAAATGACTAGGGTATGGACGCAGCCTTGTCGGACAAGAACTAACTAGCCTTTAGCCATGGCCTTAAAACTGGGTATAAAACATCTTCCAAAATTTTTTTACAAATAGTTATTAATAAATAGTGTTAGCCCTATGCCAAACCATAAATACTCAGAGAAACAACTGTGAAAAGACAAAACAAAATAAAAACAATAAACCAATATGGCTAATCAAAGACCGGGAGTTGAGTCCTTCTGCCACTCATTTGCTCTGTGATTTCAGCCAAGTTAGCCACCTTCCCTGTACTTCAGGTTCTTTAGCTGTGAATCAGGAATTCACATAATTTACAGGACTATTGTGGAAATTTAATGTAATAGTGCATATTAACAAACACACATATTTCATATGTTTATATAAAATATAAAGTTGTAAACAAAGGAATTTTCACCCCAATGATAGATTTCATACAAATATAATGATATCAAGATATTTTTAAAGGACTGCATTCTTATCACTACAGATATACACAGCCTTTTAGCTCTCAGGGAGTATCTTTTTACTACCAAATAGACAGAGCTATAAATTGTGGATTCTTGATATAATAGATCAAGATAGCTCCTTCCCATGTGTTATGTTCTACTGCCTTAAAATAATAAACTGCCAAGACAATATCATGCATCACATTAGAGGCAGATTATTCAGTGAAACTCCCAAGGAGAGGAACTTGCAGCTCACAGACACTAGGATTCATCCTTTGTTGTCTCATCCTCCTTCACAATATCCTAAGTTTTAAAGAGTAAGAAAAATCTTCACTTATAATAATCAGAAAAAATATGATTCATAAAAATACTTCCAAATTCTTAGAAACACAAAACTTTAAAATTATCAGTGGTGAAAGTAATATAAAAATAAATCATTCTGGACTTAGAAGAACTATCTTTTGGGCAAAGATTTATAAGGGAGATCAAGATATGGGAGTCTGAATATAAAACATTCAGAATTCTCTTCCAGACACTCAGAAGTTCTCATCTCTCAGTTCGTGTTTCTCAGGAAGCACAATTCTTTTGATGTCAATAAAACAGACTCAAATTGGTCTGGCTGTGTCGCCCAGCCTGGAGTGCTCACTGCAAGCTCCGCCTCCCAGGTTCACGCCATTCTCCTGCCTCAGCCTCCCGAGTAGCTGGGACTACAGGCACCCGCCACCACGCCCTGCTAATTTTTGTATTTTTAATAGAGACGGGTTTCACCGTGGTCTCCATCTCCTGACCTCGTGATCCGCCCCCCTCGGCCTCCCGAAGTGCTGGGATTACAGGCGTGAGCCACCGCACCTGGCTGATTTTTTAATCACTAAAGTTTCTTCCCTCATCAGAAATGGGTGGTCTAGAGAAAACTCCCCAAGGAAGGAAGGGACCTATCAGTTACAGCCCTTACTAGGTTCTCATATGTGTCCAAAAAGAGCTGTTTGGAAAGAACTCAAAAGCTTCCAAGAGACAGAACTCTTCTCTTGTAACCTTTCTCTATGGAAACAAGACACAGGTGAATTATTCAACTACATATTTTTCAAACCATTATAGAGTGTGTGTGTAGTGTATTTCTTCTTCTTTCTTTCTTTCTTTTTTTTTTTTTTTGAGGCAGAATCTTGCTCTGTCTCCCAGGCTGGAGTGTGGTGCCATGTGAGCTCACTGCAACCTCTGTCTCCCAGGTTCAAGCGATTCTCCTACCTCAGCCTCCCCAGTAGCTGGATTACAGACACCCATCACCACGCCTGGCTAATTTTTCTATTTTTAGTGGAGACAGGGTTTCGCCAAGTTGGCCAGGCTGGTCTCGAACTCCTGACCTCTAGTGATCCACCCACCTCGGCCTCCCAAAGTGCTGGGATTACTGGGGTGAGCCACTGTGCCCAGCCTCCTATATTGTATATTTTTAAATGCTTTGTACTTTTGAAGTGCTATAGCCTGCATAGTCCACTTTCAGAAGAGTATCATGTATAATGAAGCCCAGCCCAAACAGAAATTTCTTATCGTTACGAATCTCAGATATTTAGAGGGCCCAATTGCAAGTGTATACAAACTCTCACAGTGTGTTTTCTTGGACACTCTGTTACCTTAAAATTCCTAGGAGCCTCTTACTATCCTACTCCAAGTGCATCTGATCTCTTAGCACTATTCTGTGTACTAAGACCTCCCCTTGTATCTCAGTGGCCAAAACTAGGTTACATGTCCACCATAAATCAGTCACGAGTGAAGGGACTTAGACCACCACACTGGGCTTAGACAAGTTAGATTTACTGCTGAATCATATGGAGAGTGCTGGACAATGAATGCATCCAATTCTAAAATAGCCATGATATAGGAACTCAACAGGGTATGTTAGCATTACCATTTCTTGAGTACTGTACGTGCTTAGCATTTTAAATACATTATCTTAGTCAATCATTAAATACCCGTGAGGTAGTTATCACTGTGCTTATTCTACATATGAGAAAAAAATTGCAGAAAGGATCAGTCATATGCCCGAATGGATCAGTAATACAACTGATGTCACACCTCTTTTCATGGTGGAACCAGACACCATGGCCAAGTTTGTCAGATTCTAAAACATTTGCCATTACCCAGTGTGCTGAACTTTGAAATGAAAACTCCAACAGCTATCCTATCGGTTGCATCATCATAATGAGTTGCTGTTGAATCATCAATTTTCCTTCCTTGGAAATTATTGGCAAATAACAAATGAAAGACACTGAGCTTAGACCCTTTCAGTTATTCCAAAACCAACTTCGTTAGATTTACCTATATGGGGATTGTTCAACAAAACAGCCATATGGAAAACCAGAAAGAATGGGAGGCTTGCCATGAAGTGCTGAGAACAATAGTTATTAGGAGGAGATACCAAAATATCACTGATTCGCTAGAGAAAATATTCCTGTTCTGATCCTCACATGCTGATACTACAGATGGACCCAGCTTAGCTGAGGCACGCTCTGTGCTTCAGCTGTTTACTTAAGCAGCATCAGGGTTCTCAGAAATAGTTGCTATGCCAACCAGCCCCAGGACTATATATACATTCATGACCAGGGCTTATTCTTAGGGCTTTGTTACCTCTCTTTCAAAAGTTTGAATCTCTCATTGCTAAACTGCTTGCATTCACACATTACAGCCTCTGATAGTTGGGCAGCTTCCTTTTCTCCAACACGTGAAAAATCCAAGTGGAGATTTGCAGGCTATGCTGAGCAACCTTATGACGTCAGGATTTTATAGTCAGGAACAAGACTGTTCTGTTTGCCCATGTCTCTGAAGATCTGGTGTCCAGGTGATAAAGGGCAAGGCTCTTTGTCACCTATTATTAACGGTCGCATGTGCACATTACCACAGAAGTTCTCAGAGAAGGAAGTAAAATGGGCTTCTGGGTGCCATGATTGTCACACATTTTAAATTTCTTTACCACGTTTTTAGTGGGACACATTTCAGAATAGCATCAGCCAACAAATTTGGCCAATCAATCCACCTCTGGTCTCCTGCTAAAGCTGCATTTAAATAAACCTGCAATATGGAAAGCTGAGGAGAAAGCTCTTTAATTACCTTTTCTCCTGTTTATGTTACTTTGATGGCTTTTGTTCAAATGCATCTGAATTTTCAGTGTGCTTATTTTATAATTATTGGTTGACTACATGCTGCACTGCCATTTCAATTAGATTTTGATGGCTGATAAAACCATTGTTGACAGGGAGTACGCAAATGAATTTGGGGAAACCAGATTAGTGATGTTTGTGTTGTTGCATTTAAATAAAACAAAGTGTCCTGGCAGCAATGTGATCGAATCTGAAAAGTTTTTTTTTTTTTTATATAAAGAATAAGCAGCCCTGTGAGAAACCAGGTTTTCAACAGAGAAGCCGTTTCCTGTTGAGACATCATTTTAAATCCTCAAGTGTGCAGCCACTTCTTCAAACAGTTTATAAAACCAAAAAACAATCATATAATCTCTGCTAACAAGAGGTTTTCAGCTAGACAGATTGCTTTAAAGGAGAATGAAGTAGAAAGAAAATCAAGATCTAAATACTGATAATACACGCTAAATCCATTTGAATTGATAAGGTAGAGAAAGCATGGTGATAAAGCTTAAGGGGTTAAGGCTTATGTTCACCCAAAAGATCAATTCCTAGGGAAGAAGAAAACTTGGAAACATTTCCATCTCCAATTAACAACTAAAATATGGCAGATGAGGCAGAGTGGAAACAGACAGGCTATTTCCCCAGGAACAGACCTTGCTCAAGCAGGGCTCAGGCTTGCTTTGTTATCGATGTAACAACTGTGTGAATGACAATGTTTAAGTGCTAAAATATTTGCAAAAGGGAATAGAAATCTGCTGTTTCTTCCAAGTCATTAAAGCAAAGCCGGATAGTTGAAACAAAACAGAATCATGCGTAGTTGGCAAACTGAACAGAAAATAACATCCACACAGCATGCCCTTCTGCCATGTACTGTGCTCATTGCTATTCATGCACTATCACATCACAACCACAATGCAGCCTCCCCGCCTGGGAGACGTAGTACATACAGCTGGCCACTGGCAAAGCTGGGATGAAGACCCAGAACTTACCCAATGGCTGTTCCCTTAACCATTTGGCGGTAGTGGACTTTCCAGTTTGATTTCCTCTCATCTAGCATTTGAATTAGTCTACCATTTGTTGCTCTTCACCCTCCTCAGCTGAATCTGAGGTCTTCACCAGGAAACCTCAGTCAGGGTTAGAAATGAAGAACAACTTAATGTTAAATGCCTTAAAGAACAAAAATTGGTATGCCTAGCTATATTTCACATCTTCCTTTAATTTTTTTAACTGACAAATAATGTCTGTACATAGCCACCACAGTGTTTTGATACATGTAATGTATAGTGATCAAATCAGAGTAATTAGCATATCCATCATCTCAAATTTTTATCATTTCTTTGTCTTGGGAAACTTTAATAGCCTCCTTCTTGCTATTTGAAACTATATAATATGTTATTGTTAACTAGAGTCATCCTATAATGGTGTAGAACACTAGAACTTACTCCTATTTAGCTGTAATTTTGTATGGTTTAACAAATTTCTCCCTACACTTTTCATCTTTAATTCAGATGTTTGTTGTACTAGAATAATTCCATCTAACAATTACATGGTGTTTCAGTATGCTAAGCACTTTTGTGAGCACTTTATAGATGGTAAATCTAACTTATTTGTCACAACAACCCAAAAAAGTAAGTACTCTTATTTCCATCATCTCCATCTTACCGACAATGAACATGAGGGAGGAGGGATCCCTCAGCTGTTAGAAGAGCCAGATTCAGACCTAGGCAATCTTTGTCCAGAGTCCACAGTCCAGCCTGACAGTATTTACTGAGCCTATGAGGGTAACTGCGTGTGCTTAGAACAGTGGTTCATGCACATCTAAGTGCTTGCATCTAACTGCACATTTCTGGTCTATGGAGCAATAAAACAAAATTGCTTTTCTATTACCTGTTGTGTTTCATGATTATTACTAGTGGTAGTTGCTCAGATAAAAATTTGTTTCTAATTGTTATTAAATGTTATAGAATTACTGGTATTTCTACATACACACCAAAGGTAGAATAATATATTTATACCATTTCCCAAGTAAATTACCTATATTCTCTACTTTCATGCTAAAGTAATCAGCTCCATAAAAATCACATCTAGTTGTAAAAGTTTCCGCATTTACTTCCCAAATGTGCCCAGCATCTCGTTTGGTCCTCACAGCAAGTTCATGAAGTCACGTAGATGTTATTTTCTCAGAGTGAAAGACCAAGCAACTAGGCATGGGAACATCAAAGACAACAGACAATAGGATCAACTCTGAAAAATACAAGAGGAAGAAGGAAAATGATGGAACCAGTGACTAAAGGAAGTCAAACTGGCTTGCCCACACCAATGAGTGAGCAAGACAGACACACTGCTCAAGATCCTAGAGAGGGTTAGCAGAGGCCTATCAGCGAAGAAATCACAATTACTGGGTTATGAAGACCATACTATGGGTTATGAGGAGATGCCAAACCCTCTAACCTTAAAGAGCTTAGCATCAGAAAAAGGGAAAAATGGCTGGGGGCGGTGGCTCATGCCTATAATCCCAGCATTTTGGGAGGCCGAGGTGGGCAGATCAGGAGGTCAGGAGTTCAAGACCAGCCTGGCCAACATGCTGAAACCCCGTCTCTACTAAAAATACAAAAACTAGCCAGTCATGGTGGAAGGCACCTATAGTCCCAGCTACTCAAGATGCTGTGGCAGGAGGATCGCTTGAACCCGGGAAGTAGAGGTTGCAGTGAGCCGAGATCATGCCATTGCACTCCAGCCTGGGTGACAGAGAAAGACTCCATCTCAAAAAAAAGAAAAAAAGAAAAGAAAAAGAAAAAGGGACAGATGCACGTAAGTTATTGTAAATAAGAACAAGCATTCTTGTTGGTCTACCTTATCTTCCAAAAAAGATCCTTGGAAAAAGTAACTGCCTTCTAATTTTTTTGTATCCCTCTACTCCAGAAGATGACTACTGGTAAAGAAGATACAAAAAAAAAACAGTGATTACTGGTAAAGAAATTATCAATATTAAAATTATTCTTAAGAAAAAAATAAATAGCACAATGCAGTCATTAGATAAGATTCTTGAAATGAATCAAAGGACTTTGTTTTGATGAGTAGAACGATGCTGAGGTTTGAGGACTTGTTGTAATCCAGTTGCTGCTGGAAGTTAGAAGTAATGTTAAAAGTTTCCATTATTTTAACTCAGGCCCAAGGTCTGAAATAGGAAAATTAGTTATGAAGTTTGACAGTAGCATGTATAAAGTATAAGGGTTATAGAACGCAGAAAGTATAAGAAGTTACCCAGAAAATATAAGAAGTTATAGAACCCAGAAAGTATAAGAAGTTATCCAGAAAGTATAAGAAGTTAGTAAGAGGAAAGGCTGTACTATTTTTGTTACTTGTTCTGTAGCAAGACAGTTGGAGAAAAGGAGACTTTGATAATGGTAAAAATTCTATATTGTATTTTGAATATAAAGAAAACTGACTCTACCTGTTTTGTTCTTAGTCGCACGTTTTTATGTTGGTGGTAGATATGGCTTATTAATCGACTCTCTGGCTTGACTCTTCCTCCACCCCACCCTAGTCCTGAATAAACATCACATACTTACGATAACTGAACAATACAAACCCAGATGGATTGGGTTAGTGTTTATGTGTGAGAGCTATTTGGGGAAAATAAGAAAGCTGGCTCTTATCAACTTGTTACAATGGAACTAACTAGGAGACATACCACCAAAAGTACCCAGAAGCCAGGCCAAGGAGTTATTTTGAAGGTGGGGCTAAAATAACTGCTTTCTCTACTTTTCATTTCAATTACAATCTATATAGCCTGTAGATAAATTATAATTCAGAACCTGAGAAAATGCAGTTACACATCTTATCAGAATTTTGTTTAGTAGAGATGAACTTTAAAGCTTTCCTATTAAGTAGGTGCATGGCCTAGAGACAGTATGCCAACTTCCCTGGATGTCAATTTCTTCATCTGTAAAGGATGGGGTTGAATTGAGAAAAGGTATGGCCTCCAAGGAGATCAGCTAAAACTGTGACTCTAGGCACTGTGTCATGCATAAGTGGTCTGCAACTCACTGCAATACATTGATGTAATTCACTCACGCTGCTCTTTCATCGTGTGATAAAGGGAGTCTGTCCAGGAAACAGTAGTACTCTTTAATAAAACCTGATTTTGCTGTGTTATTACTAACATTTTATTTCTTTATTTCTTTTTAAAAATGCATGTTTTTTTTCTTTGCACCAAATATAGTAGTTTCTTCCTTTAAGAAGGAAGAAAGATGAATTTTCAGAAGGAAGAAACACAGCTTACATCCTACTTCATTCAAGTCAGTTTCATTTTTTAAGACTTGCATTCGTTTGGTATGACATATTGATAATCAAACTGCAAAATTTCTAGGAAATGTTCATTTCACTCCCTTACTCTCCTCTCCTATCTACCTCTTCTCTCAGAGGAGATGAGACAAGGGTGAAGAGGAGAAAAAACAGGAAAGGAAAGAAGAGGAAAATCTTTTCCAGGTTTCAAATTATCACAATCAAAATAAAAGGCATGACAAACATTCTTCCCTTAAGCAGTCACAGTTTGTAGTCTAGCCCTTCTTGAGTGCATGTTTCTTGCCCCCTCCTCCTCTGCACTGATTGCTCTGTCCACAATTTCACCCCCTGCTCCCCTCTAATCTCCCCACTCAGTTATGTTTTCTTAGTGCTCTCTCTGCCCTCAGCATCTCTTCTGTGATTGCTCTGGTCTCCTTGGCTTCTCCAAGCTACCTCTGCTCCTCTGTTATCCCTCTCTTCTATTTCCTAACCCTTTCTCTGCCCTCCTCTGCTCTCTCAGCCCTTGTGATCTCTCTAGCCTCTGTAGCTTTTCCTATGATCACTCTCTTCTGTTTTTCTCTGTGATTTCTCTGCCCTCTCTGGCTTTCTCAGCTTTCTTTAGAAGTCAGAAAACCTCAAAAGGTTCAGAGATTAATTTCGGTTTAGATGAGCACCCAAACTTGTGAGTGCTTACGCCAATTCTTTACTGAAACTCTTTGGATCTAAAATCTCACTGGGAAGGTCGGCCTTAGAAAAGTTCAAGTACTTGGAATTTGATCAAGAGAATAATTTCCCTTGAAACATTGGCCTTTCTGCTCCTTATTTTCTGTAAGATGAAAAGAAGATGGTCATTGTTTATTACGAATCATTTATCTTTTTTCACGTGATGTGAGCTATATGTGATCAGAGAGCCTGGTACACTTGGCACTGAGAAGAAAACTCAAGCATTCATTCATTCATTCATTCATTCATTAATAATTTATTGATGACTACTATGTGCTGGAAATGCAGGAAGCTGGACTTTACTTCAATCTCCATAAAATAATTACGTATTTGCTTTCCATAAATATGCCTTATAGACCACATATCTTTTGTGCAACCTTAAATTCGACAGAAAATGACAAAAATGTTACTGCATAAATCTTCCTACCACCCCTTGTTTCAATGTCTAGAATTTAATTTAAATATTAGATATTGTTATTTACTTCCTGCAACTTTAACATATGTATTTCTATTATTCCTATTACAGAGCAGCTCAGGTGCTTTTAAGTAAAAAGCAACTTCCCCTTTCCAAGTCAAGTACAATCACCAGTGTTATGAGTTCATGCCATAAACAATAAAGACAAGATAACAAAGCGAATTATTTTTGTTTAGTTTCTCCACCCAATATTTGAGACATTTATTTGTTTAACTTTTATTTTTACATTTCTTGGGGAAATTGGAAAGCTGAATCTGTAGAGTCAACCTCAGGCATAATTCCATAATCTGAAAGTACTTGAAATGTTGAGCCAAATCTTAAGCTCTATCTGCTTTCCTACAAATATTTGGTCATTTACTTATCTATCTCTTTAATATAAGAGTCCTAAAATGGTGTTGCATGGGCCATGTCAAAAGATGTGTTTTATTTGCCTGCAAAATATTTTTCTCTGCTTTTATCTGAGATGGGGTCTCACTGTGTTGCCCAGGCTGGAGTGCAATGGCTATTCACAAGTGCAGTTATAATGCACTACAGCCCCTACTTCTTAGCCTCAAGCAATGCTCCCGCCTCAGCCTCCTGAGTAGCAGGGACAATAGGCATGCACCATTGCACCTGGCTACCTGAAAAATATTTTAAAAGTCTAAATATGAATGTTCTGGCTGGGTGTGGTGGCTCTCACCTGTAATCCCAGCACTTTGGGAGGCCAAGGCGGGCGGATCACAAGGTCAGGAGATCAAGACCATCTTGGCTAACACGGTGAAAGCCCATCCCTACTAAAAATACAAAAAAAAATTAGCCGGGCGTGGTGGCAGGCGCCTGTAGTCCCAGCTACTCAGGAGGCTGAGGCAGGAGAATGGCATGAACCTGGGAGGCGGAGGTTGCAGTGAGCCAAGATAGCGCCACTGCACTCCAGCCTAGGCAACAGAGCAAGACTCTGTCTCAAAACAAAACAACAAAGAAAGAATGTTCTAGGCAGGCTGGCAATCTACACCTTGCGACACTCTTCAGTAATATCAGTTGTCACATACTTGTACCATTGCAGACATTTGTATTACTCACCTAGTTCCCAAAGTATTTCAGTGTCTGATTCCTAAGCTGAGTGCATCTCACCCAAGTGGGAGGTGAGATATGGAGAGATGTGAAGTTTTGATGATAACTGAAAACATTCTAACAATAAGTTTGTTGGAAATATAGTAAGAAAATGAGAACATTGATTAAATTTCACTCTCGCAAACCTTCTTCTTATGGATGGATGCATAAGGTAAACTAAAACAAAAAAGTCATTCTCTTTCTTAATAATTCCCAAGAAAGCCTTCTGTAGTGCTTAGGGATGAGAGAGCTTCCATATTTAGAGGAATTCACTCCTCTAATAGATACTAGCAAGAATATGCACTTTCTTTCAAGGATGAGGATGCTGTTATCCAGTGCTAAATGTGGTTCAAGGATCAGGAAAATAATACTTATAAACCATCCCTGAAACAAAATTACATAATTATTAGGCCATATTTTATGGTGTGGTGAGGTCAGGCCTGAGTACAAAAGGGCAGTGGCATGACAAGAATTTGTCCATTTCCTTAATTCTGGCAGAATCCTATCTACATACAGAGTCTCACCCATAACTGCAAGCTTCAGAAGATCAAGGGGCCAGGGATAAGTTGTACGTAGACTTGATATGTGTGGCCACCTCACTTAAATCTGTATCAGGATCTTAAATTGCATATCTGTGTTGAAGAAGGGCAGAGTGGTGTGCAGTAAAGGATTAACCTTGTCCAGATTGAGGTTTGGTCTTTGCCCTCAGATCCTGAGAGGTAACCTTTAAGCCCTTGGAATGTTTTGTTGATAAGAGTGTCCTTGCTTACTTGGGGGACTTGGGCCATGCCAAATAGTCTAAGTTTACAGTATGACCTAGAGTGGGGAGCCTAGGTCCGTGTGATATTAGCTCAACCTCTTGGAGCCTAAGCTAGGTCATGCAGGGGTCAACATGTCTACATGACAAAGTTCCAGTAAACTCTGGACAGCAAGAATCGGGTATGCTTATATGGTTGGCAGTACTCCGTGCACATTGCCATACATGTTGTTGAAATAAATAGACACTATCCAACACAAATCCACTGGGAGAGCTAAAGTGGAAGCCCCATGCCTTATCCACTGGACCCTGCCCCATGCTCTTCTTTCCTCTCCGATTTTAATCTGCATCCTTTTGTTGTAATAAACAGTAACTGATATGGTTTGGCTCTGTGTCCCCACCCAAATCTCATGTTAAATTGTAATCTCCATGCGTTGAGGGAGGGACCTGGTGGGATGTGATTGGATCATGGGGGTGGTTTCCCTCATGCTGTTTTTATGATAGTGAGGGAGTTCTCATAAGGTCGGATGGTTTAAAAGTGGCAGTTTCTGCCGGGTGTGGTGGCTAACCCCTGCAATTCCAGCACTTTGGGAGGCCGAGGTGGGTGGATCACTTGAGGTCAGGAATTTGAGACCAGCCTGGACAACATGGTGAAACCCTGTCTCTACTAAAAATACAAAAATTAGCTGGGCTTGCTGGCATGCATCTGGAATATCAGCTACTTGGGAGGCTGAGGCTGGAGAATCACTTGAACCCAGGAGGCGGAGATTGCAGTGAGTCAAGATCACACCATTGCACTCTAGCCTGGGCGGCGAGAGTGAAACTCCATCTCAAAAAAATAAAAATAAATAAAAGTGACAGTTTCCCCTGTGCTCTTTCTTTATCTTGCCACCATGAGAAGAGATGCCTTGCTTCTCCTTTGCCTTTCATCATGATTGTAAGTTTCCTGAGGCCTCCCCAGCCATGCAGAACTGTGAGTCAATTAAACCTCTTTCCTTTATAAATTACCCAGTCGCAGGTAGTATCTTTATAGCAGTGTGAAAACAGACTGACACAGTAACCATGAATATGAAAGCTTTTCTGGGTTCTAGCGAATTATCAAGCCTGAACAACAGGGATCTCTCAATGCGGGTCTCCGTACAGGTCTTGGGGAATCTCTGAATGTGCATTCGGTTTCAGAAGTGAGAGTGGTCTTGGTAACTCCTGAAATCGCAAGTGGAACTGCATGGAGGGATGGGGAAGAAATTGTAATTCTCCAGAAATTCTACAGTGACTTCCTGAGGTTCTATGCCTAAAGAAACCAACAGTTGTCTAAAAACAGAACCTCCTCAGACTTTAGCTCTTATGCAGTTCACAGAGAATGGTTTAGGGTATACAGAAAGGGTAGCCTGAGTTTTCAAGCAACACCTCATGGGTACATCCCCATCTCTTCAACCTGGGCCTCACCAAGAGAAAGAAAGGAAAGCCAGCCAACTCATCTTTCTTTTATTCTCAGCATCTTATTCAGATTTTTTTTCTAAAGCTGCTGCTCAATATTATCTCATTAAGGAAAAAGATAATTATGATATTAACATCTTGCTTCCAAACACTTAGTGAAGTCACTAGCATTTAGCTTCACACTCAAAAGAAATGGGGACCAAAGTATGTGACACCTATTTTTCAAATGCAAATCTCACAGTGATGCTGAAAACTCAGTTTCTTTTCATTTCCCACTACAAAGAACAGATGGCATTTTCAGTGAACTGATCACAAATTGCCCGTGGGACTGGAGGAAAAACACAGGTATGAGTATAGATCCACCTTAGAAAGCAACAAATTATATTTGGAAAAATGTACATCTAGACTAATTCCACCCATGTTACTAAATACATGCTGCCAGATACTGGAGAAGCTTTTCCAGCTTCTATGACTTTCTGTCTTTTTATAAGGTTCCAAGCCCTGGAGCAGGAACATAGGCTTTCCAATGGAACACACCCAGGGTTTCCTCTGTCCCAGTACATCTTCCATACAATAATCACAGGGCACCAAAAATGGGGAGCATCCACAGACTCCAGGGTAGCCTACTGTTCCTATCCCTACTGCTTGTTGAAGGACTGCCAAATCCCTGACACTGTGCTGAGGCTCCCTACATAGTTTACCTCCTTTAATCTTAACAACAGCCGTGGAGGGTGGAGGTTATTTTAGTCTTTCCATTTTACAGAGATGAGGAATCAAGAATTTAGACAAGTTAAAGAACCTGCCCAAGATGACAAAACTAGCAACAGTCAAACCCACTTTTCAACCCAGCTCTGTCCACGTAAAAACCTATTTTATTGCTACACATTCGGCATTCTGGTTAATTATAGACTCTGATTATAACAATTTATCCCACATATCATTAATGAATTGCTAATTTTTTAAAGAATTAAAGTATAGTAAAATACCCTGAAGACCAAAAGTACTAAAATTCCACAGAATATAATCAAATTTTTCTTGGATGCCTCAGATGATACTTTAAGCCCTTGTAATGTCTCAGGTGCATCATCTTGTGGAAGAGTGATTGTGCTAATAAAGTGTAGGTCAGAAGAATAACAGATAAATCAGCTTCCACTTACATATAATCACTATCCTAATTCTCATAAATACTTTTGCAGAGTTCATGATGTAGTGATCTACTAACTTTTTTTCAATCCAAGTTAACAAATCTTTATCTAGTGCCTTCTTTGCGCCAAGCCCTGTGGTAAGCTCTGGGCAGTAGTAATAAGTGTGATATAATGCCTGTCCTTAAGGAGGACACATTTTGACTTTGGAACAGTACATTATTTCCCTTGCAATAGAATTACTTTGTCAATATTTAATTGGCTGTAAGTGGAATATTAACAGCAGCAGATCTACATTTTAAAAAATTGCAATTGGTATGTCCACTGATTTTGTAAAGTGACTACTATTTTTCTCTTCTTCTCTCTTTTATATTGTCTTTTAAAATGAGCAATGGCTACCTTCCATGTCACTTTTTTAAACTCTTCCCCCATACACGTGCACATACATACAGTAACACACATGCATGTGCGTGTGCAAACACACACACACATCCAGTGTATAAAAGGTTGTTGTGGTTGTAGTGTTATCCAGCATCCATCACTGTGCATATATTCACAGGGATCTTACAAAAAATCTCTCTGATGACTCTTGGGAGGGAAAGGAAGCAGGGAACAAAGGCGGAAGGAAGCAAGGAAAGGAGCGTAACCTTCCCTTTGGCAGATGTCTGGGAAAAGGAGACTCTTTATGAAATGCACTGGATCAAAGGGAAGTAAGAAGTTTCCAGGCTGCCAGTCACAAAGCCACCAAAAACTCACTTTTAATGAAAAAAGAAACTGTTAACTCCTGCACTGTTGTAAAATACTTACCAAAGACACCTTCCCTGCTAAGTGCCATTCATTTCAAGAGTGAAATGCTGTAACAGAGAAAAATGCCCAGGGCAACTGGGAACCGGAGAAGGAGGGAAGTCTGTGGTTCAACTGTCCCTGTAGGGGAGGGAAAGTGTCTCTTTCCTTGACAGCTTCCCCACTTAACTACTGTGCAGTCAGCCCTATTTGGCGCCAGTGAAAATTCAGCCTTCCAGCAGATTCCCTGCCATCTGCCTTATGACTAACAGTCTACAGTCACACACCTTGAATGCTGAAAAATCTGCAGTGCTCCCAGGGACCGCCTTTTTGGGGCAATTAGAAGATCCGTGGAAAGGAAATCTTTACTTTGTCACTTGGTTTAGGTTTCCACATTTGGTTGAAATTCTGGAAAGGGATATTTGGATAAATATAATTTCCTGATTTTTCCTCACCTTTGTGCTTTTCTAGTACCCATACCCAGAAGCCATGGAAGCTGAGGGAATGACAAATGGCCATCACGAAGGCTTGAGTCTCCAAAAATCAGCAGAGATGTTATCCAACTGACAAGGAAGAAAAAGGAGAAAGGAAAACAAAAACAAAATAAGCTCAGTTTTTGGCCCTAGGGCTCCACCAGGTATCTGCCAATTTATTCACACTGAAATATGAAGAGATTCCAGATGGAAACATATTCACTTTTTTGGTTATCTTTTAACTTTATTTGGATTTTAATGGTTACTACTGGAAAGTTTCCTTGTACAGGACTAAGAAGGAAGCTAAGACTATTGCTCAAAATCTGTGGAGGGAAGTGGGGGAAGAGCATTTAATCATTTAGATCACTGGAGTACATGTTGCAAAAAGCCAAGACCATCTCTTCCAAAATATATCCATCTTTCACAAGGGAAAAAGAGGTAAACAATTTGACATTTTTTCCCACAAAAATGTGTGACTAACATAGAGTACCAAAAGATGCCTTCCTTATCCACTTGGGTCCTAACTATGACCAAAACTAAATAACTTAGTTACCAGTCTACTCCAGACCCTTCGGGAGTCTGAAAATTTAGGTAATCTCTTAACATCTTTATAGCCAGAAAAATCTTATCAACAATAGTATAGACATTATAAATAGCATTTTTTTCTTTTTTTTTTTTTTTCGACAGGGTCTCACTCCATTACTCATGCTGGAGTGCAGTAGTGTGATCATAGCTCACTGCAGCCCTCAACCTCCCAGGCTTATTTGATCCTTGCACCTCAGTCTCCAGAGTAGCTGGGACTACAGATCAAGTGCCATCATGCCAGGCTAGTTTTTGCTTGTTTTTTTATTTTTAAAATTCTTTTTTTTTTTTGAGACAGACTTTTGCTCTTGTTGCCCAGACAACAAGTGCAATGGTGCGATCTTGGCTCACTGCAAACTCTGCCTCCGGGTTCAAGCAGTTCTCCTGCCTCAGCCTCCCGAGTAGCTGGGATTACAGGTGCCTGCCATGATGCTCAGCTGATTTGTGTGTGTGTGTATTTTTAGTACAGATGGGGTTTCACCATATTGGCCAGGCTCGTCTCAAACTCCTGACCTCAGATGATCCACCAGCCTTGGCCTCCTAAAGTGCTGGGATTACAGGTATGAGGCAACGTGATCAGCCAGTTTTTTAATTTTTTATAGCAATAGGGTTTCATTATGTTCCCCAGGCTGGTCTCGAATGCCTGAACTCAAGCAATCCACCCACCTCAGCCTCCCAAAATGCTGAGATTACAGGCCACTGTGCCTGGCCTAGAAATAGCTTTTTAAGGTCAAGAGAGTGTTGTCCTCCCCATGTAGCTGAGTACAAAGCTCATACCACTCAGTGCACAACAGCCAGTAAGGGGAGAGACAAGGTGTTGGGGGCAATGAAGATGACTTTATTTCTGGGAGTCAGCAAACCAAGAAGATGGCAGACTAATGTCCTAAAGAACCATCTTATGCTAATATGGATGTGGGGCTCCTTTTATGTTAAGGAAAGTGGTAAGCAGAAGGGAGTTGAGGTCAAAAGGTGACTGAAGATTACAGACATCCAAGCAGCATCAAAGATTACATCTGGAGGGACCTGGGCAAGATGACTGAATAGAAACAGCTCTGGTCTGCAGCTCCCAGAGAGATCAACGCAGAATTTCCAACTGAGGTACCCAGCTCATCTCATTGGAACAGGTTAGATAGTGAGTGCAGCCCACAGAGGGCGAGCAGAAGCAGGGTGGGGCATCCCTTCAACCAGGAAGCACAAGGGGTCAATGAACTCCCTCTCCTAGCCAAGGGAAGTTGTGCCATGAGTAACAGGGCATTCTTGCCCAGATACTACATATTTCCCATGGTCTTCACAACCCACAGACCAGGAGATTCTCTCAGGTGCCTACACCACCAGGGTCCTGGGTTTCAAGCACAAAACTGGGCGGCTGTTTGGGCAGACACTGAGCTAGCTGCAGGAGTTTTTTATTTCATACCCCAGTGGTGCCTGGAATGCCAGCGAGATAGAACTGTTCACTCCCCTGGAAAGGGGGCTGAAGCCAGGGAGCCAAGTGGTCTAGCTCAGCGGATCCCACCCCCACAGAGCCCAGCAAGCTAAGATCCACTGGCTTGAAATTCTCGTTGCCAGCACAGCAGTCTGAAGTTCACTTGGGACTCTTGAGCTTGGTGGGGGAAGGGGCATCCACCTTTACTGAAGATTCACTAGGCAGTTTTCTCCTTACAGTGTAAACAAAGCCACTGGGATGTTCAAACTGGGCAGAGCCCGCTGCAGCTTGGCAAAGCCGCTGGAGCCAGACTGCCTCTCTAGATTCCTTCTTTCTGGGCAGGGCATCTCTGAAAGAAAGACAGCAGCCCCAGTCAAGGGCTTACAGATCAAACTCCCATCTCCCTGGAATAGAACACCTGGGGGAAGGGGCAGCTGTGGATGGAGATTCAGCAGACTTAAACGTTCCTGCCTGCTGGCTTTGAAGAGATCAGTGGATCTTCCAGCACGGTGCTTGAGCTCTGCTAACGGACAGACTGTCTCAAGTGGGTCACTGACCCCCTTGCCTCCTGATTAAAGAAAAGTCCCAGCAGGGGTTGACAGACGCTTCATACAAGAGAGCTCTGGCTGGCATCTGGTGGGTGATGAAGCTTCCAAAAGAAGGAACAGGCAGCAATCTTTGCTGCTCTGCAGCCTCTATTGGTGATACCCAGGCAAACAGGATCTGGAGTGGACCTCCAGCAAACTCCAGCAGACCTGCAGAAGGGGGGCCTGATTGTTAGAAGGAAAACTAACAAACAGAAAGGATTAGCATCAATATCAACAAAAAGGACATCCACGCAAAAACTCCATCCAAAGGTCACCAACATCAAAGACCAAAGGTAGATAAATCCATGAAGGTGAGGAAAAACTAGTGCAAAAAGACTGAAAATTCCAAAAATCAGAACACCTCTTCTCTTCAAAAGGGTCACAACTCCTCTCCAGCAAGGGAACACAACTGGTTTGAGAATTAGTTTGACAAATTGACAGAAGTAGGCTTCAGAAGGTAGGTAATAACAAACCCCTCTGACTAAAGGAACATGTTCTAACCCAATGCAAAGAAGCTAAGAACCTTGAAAAAAGGTTTGAAGAACTGCTAACTAGAATAACCAGTTGAAAGAAGAACATAAATGACCTGATGGAGCTGAAAAACACAGCATGAGAACTTCGTGAACCATACACAAGTATCAATAGCCAAATTGATCAAGCAGAAGAAAGGATATCAAAGATTGAAGATCAACTTAATGAAATAAAGTGTGAAGTCAAGATTAAAGAAAAAAGAATGAAAAGGAATGAACAAAGCCTCCAAGAAATATGGGACTATGTGAAAAGACCAAACCTACGTTTGATTGGTGTACCTGAAAGTGATGGGGAGAATGAAAACAAGTTGGAAAACCCCCTTCAGGAGAACTTCCCCAGCTTAGCAAGACAGGCCAACATTCAAATTCAGGAAATAAAGAGAACACCACAAAGATATTCCTCGAGAAGAGCAACCCCAAGACACATAATGATCAGATTCACCAAGGTTGAAATGAAGGAAAAAATGTTAAGGGCAGCCAGAGAGAAAGATCAGGTTACACACAAAGGGAAGCCCATCAGACTAACAGCAGATCTCTGTGCAGAAACCCTACAAGCCAGAAGAGAGTGGGGGCCAATATTCAACATTCTTAAAGAAGAGACTTTTCAACCTAGAATTTCATATCCAGCAAAACTAAGCTTCATAAGCGAAGGAGAAATAAAATCCTCTACAGATAAGCTAATGATGAGGGATTTTGTCACCAACAGGCCTGCCTTACAAGAGCTCCTGAAGGTGGCACTAAATATGGAAAGGATAAACTGGGACGAGCCACTGCAAAAACATGCCATATTGTAAAGACCATCAACACTATGAGGAAACTTCATCAACTAACAGGCAAAATTACCAGCTACCATCATAATGACCAGATCAAATTTACTCTTAACAATATTAACCTTAAATGTAAATGGGCTATATGCCCCAATTAAAAGACACAGACTGGCAAACTGGATAAAGAGTCAAGACCTACTGGTGTGCTATATTCAGGAGACCCATCTCACGTGCAAAGACACACATAGGCTCAAAATAAAGGGATGGAGGAATATTTACCAAGCAAATGCAAAGCAAAAAAAGCAGGATTTGCAATCCTACTCTCGGATAAAACAGACTTTAAACCAACAAAGATCAAAAAAGACAAAGAAGGGCATTACATAATGGTAAAAAGATCAATGCAACAAGAAGAACTGACTATCCTAAATATATATGTACCCAAAACAAGAGCACCCAGATTCATAAAGCAAGTTCTTAGAGACCTACAAAGAGACTTAGACTCCCACACAATAATAGTGGGAGACTTTAACACCCCACTGTCAATATTAGACAGATCAATGAGACAGAAAATTAACAAGGATATTCAGGACTTGAACTCAGCTCTGGATGAAGCAAACCTAATAGACATCTACAGAACTCTCCACCCAGTGTCAACACAATACACATTCTTCTCAGCACCACATCACACTTATTATAAAATTGACCAATTAATTGGAAGTAAAACACTCCTCAGCAAATGTAAAAGAATGGAAATCATAATGAACAGTCTCTTAGACCAAAGTGCAATCAAATTAGAACTCAGGATTAAGAAACTCACTCAAAACTGCACAACTACATGGAAATTGAACAACCTGCTGCTGTATGATTATTGGGTAAATAACAAAATTAAGGCAGAAATAAATAAGCTCTTTGAAACCAATGAGAACAAAGACACAATGTACCAGTATCTCTGAGACACAGCTAAAGCAGTGTTTAGAAGGAAATTTACAGCACTAAATGCCCACAAGGGATATGAAGGACCTCTTCAAAGAGAACTACAAACCACTGCTCAAGGAAATAAGAGAGGACACAAACAAATGGAAAACATTTCATGTTCATGGATAGAAAGAATCAATATTGTGAAAATGGCCATACTGCCCAAAGTAATTGATACATTCAATGCTATCCATATCAAGCTACCATTGACTTTCTTCACAGAATTAGAAAAAACTACTTTAAATTTCATATGGAACAAAAAAAGAGCCCGTATAGCCAAGACAATCCTAAGCAAAAAGAACAAAGTTGGAGGCATCATGCTACCTGACTTCAAACTATACTACAAGGCTACAGTAACCAAAACAGGATGGTACTGGTACCAAAACAGATATATAGACCAATGGAACAGAACAGAGGCCTCAGAAATAATGCCATACATCTACAACCATCTGATCTTTGACAGACCTGACAAAAACAAGCGATGGGGAAAGGATTCCCTATTTAATAAATGCTGTTGGCAAAACTGGCTAGCCATATGCAGAAAACTGAAACTGGACCCCTTTCCTACACCTTATACAAAAATTAACTGAAGATTAATTAAAGACTTAAACATAAGACCTAAAACCATAAAACCCCTAGAAGAAAACCTAGGCAATACCATTCAGGACATAGGTATGGGCAAAGACTTCATGACTAAAACACCAAAAGCAATGGCAACAAAAGCCAAAATTGACAAATAGGATCTAATTAAACTAAAGAGCTTCTGCACAGCAAAAGAAACTATCATCAGAGTGAATAGCCAACCTACAGAATGGGAGAAAATTTTGGCAATCTATTCATCTGATAAACGGCTAATATACAGAATCTACAAAGAACTGAAACAAATTTACAAGAAAAAAAAAAACATCAAAAAGTGGGCAAAGGATATGAACAGACACTTCTCAAAAGAGGACATTTGGCTGGGCGCGGTGGCTCACGCCTGTAATCCTAGCACTTTGGGAGGCTGAGGGGGCAGATCAGAAGGTCAGGAGATTGAGACCATCCTGGCTAACATGGTGAAACCCTGTCTCTACTAAAAACACAAAAGTTAGCCAGGCATGGTGGTGGGTACCTGTAGTCTCAGCTACTCGGGAGGCTGAGGCAGGAGAATGGCGTGAACCCAGGAGGCAGAGCTTGCAGTGAACCGAGATCACCCCGCTGCACTCCAGCCTGAGTGACAGAGCAAGACCCCATCTCAAAAAAAAAAAAAAAAATGAGGACATTTATGCGGCCAACAAACATGTGAAAAAATGGTTATTATCACTGGTCATTGGAGAAATGGAAATCAAAACCAAAATGAGACACCATCTCACGCCAGTTAGAATGGCAATCATAAAAAGTCAGGAAACAACAGATGCTGGAGAGGGTGTGGAGAAATAGGAATGCTTTTATACTGTTGGTGGAAGTGTAAATTAGTTCAACCATTGTGGAAGACGGTGTGGCGACTCCTCAAGGATCTAGAACCAGAAATATCATTTGACCCAGCAATCCCATTACTGGGTATATACCCAAAGGATTATAAATCATCCTACTATAAAGACACATGCACACGTACGTTTACTGCAGCACTAGTCACAATAGCAAAGACTTGGAACCAACCCAAATGCCCATCAATGATAGACTGGATAAAGAAAATGTGGCACATATACACCATGGAATACTATGCAGCAATAAAAAAGGATAAGTTCACGTCCTTTGCAGGGGCATGGTGAAGCTGGAAACCATCATTGTCAGCAAACTAACACAGGAACAGAAAACCAAACACCACATATTCTCATTCGTAAGTGGGAGTTGAACAATGAGAACACATGGAAACAGGGAGGGGAACATCACACACCAAAGCCTGTCGGGGGGTGTGGAGCTAGGGGAGGGATAGCATTAGGAGAAATACCTAATGTAGATGACGGGTTGATGGGTGCAGCAAACCACCATGGCACGTGCATACCTATGTAACAAACCTGCACGTTCTGCACATGTATCCCAGAACTTAAAGTATTTAAAAAAAAAAACGGTAAACATCATTGTCCTTGGTCACATCACCATGCTCTTATAAATTTTTAACAACATTGTTACTTGTGTGTACACCCTCCTTATATTCTTGAGGATTAGTTTTGGGAAGGGACTATTATCATTCCTGCTTTGAAGTTCAGAGATAAGCCAAAACAGTTAACCTAAAAGGTATCATGGCAGTGGGGGTTAGGAGCAAAATGGAGTTAGTCATGCTAGGCCTCCTTTTCACTGTTACACCCACAGGTTTCATTTTCTTCCTTATGCCCTGGTATTTTTTTGTCTAGTTCCCCTTGTTGAATGATTCCTCTAGATGTGGATTAATAAGCTCTTTAAATCTCTTCAATTGAGATCCACATTAATTGGATTTAAAGCTCTGCCCATATTCCTAGGTACACATTTAAAGAGGTCATCAGCTGAGATATAAATAATGTTTCTGAACAACTGTACTTTTTCAATATAATATTTAAAAATATACTAAAGCTAAAACAAAAGTTTCCTAGTGAGAATAGGAAGTGACCTACTTTCAACCAAAAACATTCTCACTGTATTACACCTATGTTCCAAAGGCAGTTTAAAATTTTCTTAAAGACATTTAAAAATGCAATATAAGTTAATTGTATAATGTCCTAACACGGATTTCAAGCATTTCCATTCAAAGTTAAACTTAGATTGACTTTACAATCCATTTCTTTTTTTCCTGAGTTTTTTGGAGACAAGAAGTATTTCTCTATGTTGCAAATGAGAATCTTAGTTATATTAAGAATTTCTACTCTGTCAGAAATCAGGACCAAAAAGGCTAAGTGCGGTAACTACTTTTTTTTTAACTGAAAACCGAGTAAAAGATCTCAAGTGTATGACTTATGTGGATCACGTCTCCATTCAGAGTCCCAGAAGAGCAAAATGGTGTTTTCCTAGAGTCTAGTTCCCTGTTGCATTTGCTGGGATCCTCTCATCAGAAGCTGGAAGCGAGTTCTACAAACAGGACTGATGCTTTGAACTGAATAGATTTCTTCAGGGTAAAATTTTGCACCAGGGTTCCAATTAGAACCTAAGGCTGATTACTTGAATTTATAGACCTCCTGATGGAATCCTAGCATTCCTCATCACTGGTTCAATGCTTTTTTACTAGATGATTGATTGTGGGAGCATTTCAATGGATCTTCCTCTGACATCTTCTTTCTATTGCTTGTGCGGAATCTCCAACAGCTTTGCTTTAGGAAACAGATCAAATGACTGTAAGCATGGGCTCTGGAGCTACCCTCCTTTGATTTATACCAACACCACCTCTTACCAATGTCACCTAAGCAAGTTGCTAACCCTCCCAAAGCCTCAGTTTCCTCATATATTAAATGTAAATACTTACAATACTATCTTTAAAGAGGTGGTTTGAGGATTAAATTAACCAGTATATAAAAAATATTATAACAGTGTAATTAGCACTCAGAATATGGGATATTATAAGCTATTATTTTTACATATAACATATATAAATGCATAAATGTAAATATAGATAGATGTGTGTGTATACATATATATAGGTACAGATATATGTATATATATCTATATATGTATATATACACACATATGTGTATATACACATATGTGTGTATATATATACACACACACATATATATATATACACACTTTCTGGTTTACTCGTGTCTCATTAGCATTTTTTATTTAAGAGAAGCAGGATCATGCTATGTTGCTCAGGCTGGAGTGCTGTGCCTATTTACAGGCGTGATCATAGTAAGTGTACTATGATCGTGTACTACAGTGTAATCTGGCTTAGCACTTCTGTTGCCAAGTGATCTTGCTGCCTCAGCCTCTACCATGCTGGGACTACAGGCATGCACCATTGCACCTGGCTCATCAGGATTTAACACAAAAAAAATTATAGTATAATATAACATACTCTTGAAAATCCCCCTAAAGTGGTATGTCTTCTCTTGGGTACATAGCCTGGCAAAGACATAGCATGTGTAGCAAACACTGTGGATATTCTGTGTATTGTAGACTACTTACTGCATACAAACACCTGTCACTCTCTGCCTAAATGAGTTTTCATTTGGCTGTGGGAGTACCCTCAATCCATGGGCAGGGTCAGCTGGAAGTCTGGAGAGCTAATGCCCTCCAGAACCCCAACCAATGAAAACAAAGAAATCAGTAGATAAATGTTATCACTACCTTAGCCATCAGCTGAAAGAAGTGAAATGTGTTCTCACTGTCTCCCAGAGTTCCTTTCAGGGGCCGAGCTCCAGAGGTCCTCAGAGATAACTATCTCAGAACACACATTTTGTTGTCTTCCTTCCCTTTCCTGACTGAATTCTCTCTCTGTGGGTGTTTCCTGGGATGACCTCCCAAATAATACATTACATACACATGAATCCTTGTCCCAGAGCCAGCTTCTGGGGACTCCAAATCAAGACACTACCTCTCAATAAATCCATTATAGCCACATTTTCATTCAATAAATCTGGAAATGAATTGTTCCTTTTTTGTTAAGGATCTAGTAAAGTGACTGACTTAGTTTAGAGGCCATAGAGTATGCATACATGTATGTCTGTATATGTATCTCCTTAGAATTGAAATCATAGGGGGACTCAAAATTGTGGTTCTGCCTTCCCACTTCTATTTCTAAAGTTTCATCATTACTCTGAGAGATTTCTTTAGAATGCAGGTACTAGATCTTCCTCTTCTCTTCCTTTCTCATGATTATTTTCAGGTTGTGTGTCTTCTGGAGGAATACCACAGCAATAAAACTTCTTATTGCATCCTATCAAGTGATGCTGTACAATTTTGATCTGTCCCATTATTAATGACATCAAGTTTAATCACTTGAATAAGGTAGTATTATTGTCCATGCTTTTCCACAGTAACGTTACTATAGCATGTGAGGGAGGTATTTCAAGATTTTTTAAATACCCTGATTCTCATCCAATTAATTAATTAATATCTATATAAATAGGTATCTATATAAATTGCCATTTCTGTTTCATTGCATTTTTATCAAAAATTTAAAAAAATTTTAAATTTATAAAAATTTTATTCAATTTTCATTCTTGAAAAATTTACCTGAAAATCCTGCAGCTAAGCTCAAGCAGGGTTGCCATCTTTGTGGGGGAGGAATGGAGGGTCATGGCAGCACGTGGCATGTTGGAGCCTAAGGTGAGGAGAGCTGAAGGCTTGAGCACCTACAATGGTCTGTGGGGACTTCAGTAGAACATATCCAGTGTGCAGACGGTGGTCACTAAATACTATTTGTAAATCAAAGGAACCAGGGCCGATTTGCAAGTTGAGAACTAGAAAACTTCAAGATGGGCCTGAAACAACTTGGTGTGTCAAGATAAAAGAAAATGCTCAAAGAATGATGGGGATGAGTCAAAGATCATTTTGAAGTGGTTCCTACTCATCAAATCTGAACAATTTAAGCATCAACATAAATAATAATAGACACAAATGATAATCATTGAATAAAATAGAAATGGCAATTAATATATTTATATTGATATAGATATTAATTAATTGGATGAAAAGCAGGGTATTTAAAAAATCTTGAAGTACCTCACCCACAAACTGTAGAAACTTTACTGTGGAAAAGCATAGACGATACCACCTTATTCAAGTGATTAAACTTGATGTCATTAATAATGGGACAAATCAAAATTGTACACCATCACTTGGCAGGATGCAATAAGAAGTTTTACTGCTGTGATATTCCTTCAGAAGACACACAACCTGAAAATAATCATGAGAAAAAAATCTATAAAACACAAAACTGAGGGACCTTCAGAAATGTTAATTAAGGTCATAAAATTTTAGGAAGAACTAAGAAGCTTTTCTAGAGTGAAGAAGACTAACAGATATGACAGCAAAATGCAACATATGACTTTCTCCTGGATTCTTCTTATAAAAGACATTTTGGGGAAAATTAAATGAGGTCTGAAGATTTGATGGTAGCAATGCACATCAACATTAATTTCCTAATTTTCATGAATACAATTTGGTTGTAAATAAGGAAGTACATGTATACAGGAAATACACACAAAAGTATCATATGAAAAGGTAAGCCACTTACTTTCAAACATTGTAGAAAAATAGGTATATTTGTAGTACCCTTAAAATTTTTCTGTAAATTTGAATTTTTCAAATCAAAAAGTTTAAAATATATATTGAAACTGGTATCAGAGAAAATGCCTACAGATACTGATAATTAGGAATTGCTCGGTTGGGTGCAGTGGCTCACACCTATAATCCCAACACTTTGGGAGGCTGAGGCAGGTCTATCACTTGAGGTCAGGAGTTTGAGACCTGCCTGGTCAACATGGTGGAACCCCGTCTCTATTAAAAATACAAAAATTAGCCTGGCATGGTGGTATGCACCTGTAGTCACAGCTACTTGAGAGGCTGAGGCAGGAGAATTGCTTGAACCCCAGGAGGTGGAGGTTGAAGTGAGCCAAGGTCGCGCCACTGCACTTCAGCCTGGATGACAGAGCAAGACCCCATTGCAAAAAAAAAAAAAAAAAAAGGATTGCCCAAGGAAAAATCAGATAGCCACCAGAACCCCAGTCAACAAACTCTTGCAGAAAACATAGGTTCCATCAAGTTTTTAGTGCCTCACACCAAGGTATGAATGGTCAACCAATGGTCATCAAATTCCTGAGCAAGGCTTTCAAGATGCCAAAACAAACAAGGAAAGGACAAAATGATCCAGAACAAAAATATGTAGAAGAAAAAGACAGCAGTGCTTTATTTATACATGTTTTAATTTTTTATTTATTTCAATCGGTTTTTTGGGAACAGGTGGTGTTTGGTTACATTAATAAGTTCTTTAGAGGTGAATTCTGAGAATTTGGTGCATCCATCACCTAAGCAGCGTACGCTGATACTACATTTTCTTTATCCACTCATTGATTGATGGGCATTTGGGTTGGTTCCATATTTTTGCAATTGCAAATTGTGCTGCTATAAATGTGTGTGTAAGTATCTTTTTTGTATAATGACTTCTTTTCCTCTGAATAGATACCTAGTAGTGAAATTGCTGGATCAAATGGTAGATAAACTTTTCGTTATTTTGGGAATCTCCGCCATTTTTTCCACAGTTGTACTGGTTTACATTCCTACCAACAGTATAAAAGCGTTCCCTTTTCACTGCATCCATGCCAATATCTTTTTTTTGGAGGGGGGCGTGGTTATTGCCATTTTTGCAGGAGTGAGGTGGTATCATATTTTGGTTTAGATGTGCATTTTCCGGATAATTAGTGATGTTGAGCATTTTTCCATATGATTGTTGGCCATTTGCATATCTTCTTTTGAGAATTTCTATTTATGTCCTTAGCCCACTTTTTGATAGGATTGTTTGTTTTGTTCTTGCTGATTTGTTTGAGTTCTTTGTAGATTCTGGATATTCGTCCTTTGTTGGATGTATAGTTTGTGAAGATTTTCTCTCACTCTGTGGGTTGTCTGTTTACTCTGCTGATAATTTCTTTTGCTGTGCCAGAACTTTTTAGTTTAATTATGTCCTGTCTACTCATCTTTGCTTTCATTGCATTTGCTTTTGGGTTCTTGGTCATGAAGTCTTTGCTTAAGCCAATGTCTAGAAGGGTTTTTCAGACGTTATCTTCTGGAATCTTTACAGTTTCAGGTCTTAAATTTAAGTCTTTGATCCACCTTGAGTTGATTTTGTATAGGGTGAGAGATAAATATCCAGTTTCATTCTTCTGCATGTGGATTGCCAATTATCCCAGCACCATTTGTTAAATAGGGTGTCCTTTCCCCAACTTTGTTTTTGTTTGCTTTGTCAAAGATCAATTGGGTCTAAGTATCTGGCTTTATTTCTGGGTTCTCTATTCTGTTCCATTGGTCTATGTGCCTATTTTATACCAGTACCATGCTGTTTCGGTGACTATGGCCGTATAGTATAGTTTGAAGTCCGGTAACATAACGCCTTTGAATTTGTGCTTTTTGCTTAGTGTTGTTTTGTCTATGTGGGCTCTTTTTTGATTCCACATGAATTTTAGGTTTGTTTTTTCTAGTTTTGTGAAGGATGACGGTGGTATTTTAATGGGAATCACATTGAACTTATAGATTGCTGTTGGCAGTGTGGTCATTTTCACAATATTGATTCTTCCCATCCATGAGCATGGGATGTGTTTCCATTTGCTTGTGTCATCTATGATTTCTTTCGGCAGTGTTGTGTAGTTTTTCTTGTAGAGGTCTTTCACATCCTTGGTTAGGTATATTTCTTACTATTTTATTTTCTTTGCAGCTAGTGTGAAAGGGGTTGAGCGCTTGATTTGATTCTCAGCTTGATGACTGTTGGTGTATAGCAGAGCTAATGATTTGTGTACATTAATTTTGTATCCTGAAACTTTGCTGAATTGATTTATGAGTTCTTGGAGCTTTTTGATGATGGATCTTTCTTCTTTTCTTGGTTAATCTCACTAATGGTCTATCAGTTTTATATACCTTTTCAAAGAACCAGCTTCTCATTTCATTTGTCTTTTGTATTTTGTTTGTTTCCATTTACTTTTGTTGTGTTCTGATATTTATTATTATTTTTCTTCTTTGGTTTGGGTTTGGATTGTTCTTATTTCTCCATTTCTGTAAGGTATGACCTTAGATTGTCTCTTTATGTTCTTTCAGACTTTTTGATGTAGGTATTTAATGCTATGAACTTTCCTCTTAGCACTGCTTTTGCTCTATCTCAGAGGTTTCAATAGGTTGTGTCACTATTACTGTTCAGTTCAAAGAATTTTAAAATTTCCATCTTGATTTCATCGTTGACACATTGATTATTCAGGAGCAGGTTATTTAATTTCCACGTATTTGCATCGTTTTGATTCCTTTTGGAGTTGATTTCCAATTTTATTCCACTGTGCTCTGAGAGAGTACTTAATAGAATTTAATTTTCTTAAATTTACTGAGACTTGTTTTATGGCCTATCATTTGGTCTGTCTTGGAGAATGTTCCATGTACTGATGAAGGTATATTCTGTAATTGTTGGGTAGAATGTTCTGTAAATATCTGTTAAGTTCATTTGTTGTAGGGCATAGTTTAAGTCCATTGTTTCTTAGTTGACTTTGTCTTGATGATCTGTCTAGTGTTGTCAAGGGACTATTAAAGTCACCCACTATTATTGTGTTGCCATTTATAGCATGGCTCTTAAGATCCTTTCCTTTGTCTTGACTTTAGATAACCTGATGACTTTGTGCATAGGCAATGATCTTTTTGCAATGAATTTTCCAGGTGTTCTTTGAGCTTCTTATATTTGGACATCTAGATCTCTAGCAAGGCTGGGGAAGTTTTCCTCTATTATTCCCTCAAATATGTTTTCTGAACTTTTAGATTTCTCTTCTTCCTCAGGAGCACCAATTATTCTTGGGTTTCGACATTTAACATAGTCCCAAACTTCTTGGAGGCTTTATTTTTTTTAATTCTTCTTTGTCTAATGAATTGGATTAATTTAAAAGCCTTCTCTTCGAGCTCTGAAGTTCTTTCTTCTTGTTGTTTGATTCTATTGTTGAGACTTTCCAGTGCATTTTGCATTTCTCTAAGTGTGTCCTTGATTTCCAGAAGTTGTGATTGTTTTTTATTCACGCTACCTAGTTCACTAAAGAATTTCCCATTTATATCCTGTATCATGTTTTTTATTTCCTTAAGTTAGACTTCACTTTTCTCTAGTGCCCCCTTGATTAGCATAATAATCAACCTTCTGAATTCTTTTTTTTGGCAATTCAGTTATTTCACCTTGGTTTTGATCCATTGCTGGTGAGCTGGTATGATTTTTGGGGGGTGTTGAGGAACCCTGTTTTGTCATATTAATAGATTTGTTTTTCTGCTTTCCTCTTATTTGGGTAGACTATGTCAGAGGGAAGACCTGAGATTCAAGAGCTGCTGTTCAGATTCTTTTGTCCCATGGGAGTGGTCCCTTAATGTGGTGTTCTCACCCTTCCCCTAGGAATGGGGTTTCCTAAGAACCAAACTGTAATGCTTGTTTTGCTTTTCTGGTTCTAGCCACCCAGCAGAGCTAACAAGCTCCAGGCTAGTACTGGGGAGTGTCTGCAAGGAGTCCTGTGATGTGAACCGTCTTCAGGTCTTGCAGCCATGGATATCAGTACTTGATCCAGTGAAGGTAGCAGGGAAGTGAAGTGGACTCTGTGAGGGTCCTTGGCTGTGTTTTTGTTTAGTGTGTTGGTTTGGTGTTGGTTGACCTCCAGCCAGGAGGTAGTACTTTCAAGATCACATCAGCTGTGGTCCCATAGGAAAGACGCAAACTTGTCCTAGGGACACCTGGTTAAGTATTCAGACTTCTCAGGCGATGGGCAGGGTCATAGAGCGCCCAAGAGATTATGACCTTTGTCTTCAGCTACCAAGGTGGGTACAGAAAGACCATCAGATGGGGGCAGGTTTAGCCATGTCTGAGCTCAATCTCTCCTCGGGCAAGGCTTGCTGCGGCTGCTATGGGTGATGGAGGTGTGGTTCTCAGGCCGATGGAGTTACATTCTCAGGGGTATTATGGCTGCCTCTGCTGAGTCATACAGGTCACCAGGGAAAGCCAGCAGTCATAGGCCTCACCTCCTCCCCACAGAGCCCAAAGGCCTAAAGGCCGGTCTCACCCCACTGTGCCCCCACAACAGCACTGAGTCTACTTCCTGGCAGCAGGTGACCATGTCTGAGAACTTGCTCCAGACCACCAGCCTTCTTGCTGAGAAAGCAAGCAGACTCACAGTTTTTCAGCATCTCAGGGAGTCTGAAGCAGTGATCTAGTTCCCTCAAAGGGTCTTTGGATTCTCTCTGCTTTATTGATATGTTCCTATGGTAGTTATTGGAGCAAAAGTTCATGACGTGAGTCTCTACATGCTGCTCTGTCCATCCGAGCAGGAGCTGCAAGCTAGTCCTGCCTCCTATCTGCCATCTTAACCTGTATCCAGCACTGGTATATTTATTAGACAATATTTGTGGAGCATGCACAGGGTTGCTACAAAGTCCTCACATGTAATTGTAGATGTTTTTTGAATGGGCACTTCTATTCTCAACACAAGTTTTAATTTTCCCCATGTTCTTCTATACATACTCTCCCATGTTGATAGTTGAAATTTACTGAAGCAATCCCTGATAGTGATTTTTAAGCAATTTGATGAAGCTGAAAATCATGAGTCAAACCCAAGTAACACTTTTGTTCCTAGGCCATGGAATCAGAAAAACTTGGGTTTCAATCATGATCTATCAACCATACTGGATGTTCTTCTGCCTAACTCCTGTTTCTGCATCTGCAAAATGGGTAGAATAATATCTACCTACCGTTTTAGTACTGTTGTGAAGATTAAATAAGATGGGCCGTAACTTTTCTAGCTCATAGAAAGAACTCATGAAATGATGCTGTTGATAGCATTATTATTATTTATCACTAGCTTCTAGATTTCTAGATTTTCTCAAGATATAAGTCTTCCTTTGGGAAGAGGCTCTGAACTCATTATTTGTCTCAATTATGTTCTGTCCCAGAATGTCCATGACTGAGTGTCTTCTGGTCACTTCACTCTAGTCATGACACTCATCCTACCAACTAGTGACTATGCATTTCTGCCCAGTTATTAGACTACTGTCTCAGCATCAAACTCATTTTTCTATATTCCCTTTGGTAATGCTAGGGCTGAGACTCTTATTTTTCTTTTGCCAGCGGTTCTGTTAGGCATTGTCACTAGGGGGCACCAGAGGGAGACAGCTAGGCTAAAGGCAGGGACCACAAACACTTCCTGTTTGCGTCTTGCTCCTGTCTTGGTTTTCTGTTCTTATTTTAGTTTCCTGTTCCTATGTCACTCTAGCAACCCTTACATTGGTTTGTTCCAGTAGAATAGCTGATTCCAGTTTGCAATTTTTCCAACGCTTACAGACCAGCCTCATCTCACCTCTCTGGTTCACCAGCTCTGCAGAACCTCTCTTCCAAGTCACTAAGTGTTAATAATTTCAACCTCTTCCCTCATCCTCCAGGCCTAGGGTTATACTTAGTATTCTCTTTTTGCCTTTTCATTTCTTTAATTCCTAGTTAAAAATTCTTTATTTTAAACTCCTTCTATTAAAATAACAGGTGTGTATTTTATGTCCTGGCTGGACTCTGACGGACACAGATGAGCTGTATATCCTCCTTAGACTCTTCTTTAGACTCTATGCCAAGATCCCCTGGGGATAATCTTATATCCTAAGCTAAGTCAGTTCTTCACCATCCCACTAGATATAGGCATTTCTCAAATATTTTCAGCTTCTGTGATTGTTCAGGCTAACTTAGCTCTCTAAGAAACTCTTGTCACCACATCTAGCATTTTCTATTCATGTCTGCTGGCCCCTTAGAGAACAGACAGGTTTGCTCTACCTGATTGCCTCCAGTCATTTCCCTTTAAATCTTACCTCCCAGTGAGATCACCTATGAAAGTCTCCTGACTCAAGTTAGGAACATAGCCAGTTGTTGAAACTGAAGGTAGTAGAGAAAGGTAGACAAACCTGTGCTTCTCATGCCTATATCACTTATTTTGCCTCTCTTCCATTTCTTCCATCTCCAGGCCACTATAGAGAATCCATCAGTATTCTTCTCAAACATCGTTTTCATCTTAGCTCTCCCTTCTTCAAGAATGTACAATGATTCCGTATTGCCCATCAGATCAAGTCTAACCACTGACAGACCCTGGGTATCATTAGGATGGCTTCAATCAATTAAACTGACAACATTTTATAGTCTTAGACTGATTTTTCCATTTTGTACCTCTTGCTTTAGTAACAAACTCAAATTATTCCAGCTTTCTCGTGTGTGTGTGTGTGTGTGTGTGTGTGCACGTGTGTGTGTATGTGTGTGTAGAAGGAACTAGTGGAACTAGTAACAGCCTATAGGAATAGACCTACTGGGAGAATAAGATTCTGGTCTACAGTTTGGCCAGTCTCACAGCTAACATGCAGTAGTACAGTACACTAGGGATAGGTGAAGAGGGAGCCAGAGACTCCATAAAACTTGGCAAAAGCCAAGAAGGAATCCCTTTAGAAATGAAAAAGCTTCTTGGGCAGGCTTGAAGCACTCGTTATCCTAGTTACATGCTGTCAGGGTCCACCAGGCATCCTCAGGGGGATCTGAAGTCCAGGAAATCGTCATTCTTCAACCCTGAGGGTTGCTGTACCTCCACAATAAGAGGCCATCTGTGTACAATAAATAGTATATTTTACCTGCATTAGAGCTACTTGTATACTTTGTCTATTTCCATCAGCCAAGTATTATCACCCTTTGACAGCCACAAATATCTGCCAGGTAAATTTCCACTGAAGGACTTCTTTAAAAATGTTTATTATATAAACAACTATCTACTAATAAATGATTATCTTTCATAATTAAACAGCTATCATCTTTAGTTGATTCTATGGTCATTCCTCTGGTTTTATTATATGTTGCCTACAAGGAAAATGGTCTGTGCCTAATTTATAGGATTTGAAAAGATGGTTCATTCTGTGTGATTTTGTATATGATTTATGTGATTTTATACGATATATGATTTTATATGATTCTATATGATTTATATGATTCTAAATAGCCAGATAAAAATAGAAAATTGAGCCAAATGTCTGCATTTTTTGTCTACCTGGTATCAAACACCTAGATATTTAAAAATACCTGGATCATTGACATACCTTATAGATCAGCCTAAGAAGAAAAGTTAAAATGTGTAAAGCATATGTTTTTAGTGTTCTTACTGAATTTTTACTCGGCTAATAATGATTTTGCTTAAATGTTAAATTTTATGTTTGACTTTTTTCCTTATAAAGATGACTTAGTACTAAATTATCCTTATTTTGATGTGCCTGTCATGACTTTTAAATATATTTACTGTCATTCATTTCATTTCAATGTTTCTTCTAAGTTATATTCTTGCCATTTACTCTATTTTAGCTCTATCACGATTAGAATATGGCATGATGCCATTTTTTTTCACTCTTTCTTCAGGATTTATGCCAATATAGCTAGATTTCTCACTTAATGGTAAACTTCTCTGATTTCAGGAATCTACAAAAAATACTGAGGGCAAAATGAGAGATATAATCAAAAGAAAGCTTATGTTACCTGAAGTCACACACACAAAAAATGAAAATTTGATGAACCGGGTGTGGGGAAATTGTACTCCCTATTTGAATTCATCAGTGGCATACATTCTGAGCTTCACATGTGGCACATAGCAAGATATTTTAAAATTCTTATTTCTTTCCATGAAATGAAATATGTTTACTATGCATATAGTACTGGAACAAGTATTGTGTCCTTACTAGAATGTGAAGAATATACTTGGCTTGATAAATCATCTGGGGGCAATAAGCATGAGTAGCAAGGTACTTATTTTTGTGTAAATGTCCTTTAAACTCACACCACTGGCCAAACTTTACATTCAGCCTCTTATTATACCCTGCCTTAAAAAAAATAACTTGTCTTAGTCAGTTCAGCTGCTATACATATTAAAAAACAATATCATAGACTGAGAAGCTTAAACAACAGAAATTTATTTCTCACAGTTTTGGAGTCTGTGAATTCCAAGATCAAGGTGCTGTCATTTCCGGTGCCTGGCGAGAGCTTGTTTCCTGGTTTGGAGATGGCTGTCTCCTCATTTTACACAGCAGAGGGTAAAGAGAGAAAGCAAGCTCCCTTAGGTCTCTTATGCGTTAATTCCACCCTGAGATCTTCATCCTCATAACCTAACTACCTCTCAAAGGCCCCATCTCCAAGTACCATTGCGCTGAACATTAAAGTTCTAACATGAATTTTAGGTGAGGACAGAAACATTCAATCCATAGCATAACTCTTACTTAAATAAGTATATACAATCAATAGCAGTTATTTCTATTCTTATCTCCTTAGAACTTATCATACCTCATAGAACTGAATTTAAATACATTGCCTGATGACTAAATTGCAACACATTCCAGAAATCCATGAAAACTTGCCTCCCCTAAGCATGCTCACATGCACTTAGAATAAAGTCCAAACTCTTTTCTTGTTTTGAGACAGAGTCTCACTCTTGTTGCTCAGGCTGGAGTGCAATGGCACGATCTCGGCTCACTGCAACCTCCGCCTCCTAGGTTCAAGCAATACTCCTGCCTCAGCCTCCTGAGTAGTTGGGATTACAGGCACCCACCACCATGCCCGGCAATTTTTTGTAATTTTAGTACAGATGGGGTTTCACTATGCTAGCTAGGCTGGTCTCAAACTCCTACCTCTGGATTCACCCACCTCGGCCTCCCAAAGTGCTGGGATTACAGGCGTGAGACACTGCACCTGGCCCAAATTCTTTTACCTTAAACAACAAGGCCCCGCCTGATCTGTGCCTTTGACCTCCTCTTTATCTATTCCAGCTGTACCAGACTTTATGTAACGTATTTTTCCAGCCTCATTTTCCACTCAGGACTTGCATTTGCTGTTCTCTTTGCCTAGAAGTTTCTTGCCCCCAGGTCTTTGGCCAACTCATTATTCATATCTTACCTCAAAGGGCACCTTCTCAGAGAGGTCTTCCCTAAATATCCTAACTCCTCTCTATTCAACTGTGCTGGACCATAGCATTTATCTGTATCTGAAATCATTTATTTACTTCTTGTCTCTGTCATGGGAAAAGCTGACCCCCTAAATCTGGTTCTAAGAGCTTCTCCAGGTTCCTGGTTTGCTTTCCAGTTCTCTGCTGGGACTGGAGCCTGCCCCAAATCCTAAACTGTTTACCTTGGTTTTGATTCCCTGTTTTCCTCCCAGCAGCCCACTCTGCCTTAGAACTGGATCCAACTCTCTGTACTCTCATGCCTTGTTCTGAGAGAGAGGCCTTCCTAAAACTTCTCCTCTTTCTCTCTCTCTTTTTTATTTTTTTATTTTTTTATTGTGACGGAGTCTCATTCTATCATCCAGGTGGGGGTGCAGTGGCGCAATCTTGGCTCACTGCAAGCTCTGCCTCCTGGGTTCACGCCATTCTCCTGCCTCAGCCTCCCGAGTAGCTGGGACTACAGGCGCCTGCCACCACGCCCAGCTAATTTTTTTTGTATTTTCAGTAGAGATGGGTTTCACCGTGTTAGCCAGGATGGTCTCAATCTCCTGACCTCGTGATCCGCCTGCCTCAGCCTCCCAAAGTGCTGGGATTACAGGCGTAAGCCACCACACCCGGCCAACTTCTCCTCTTTCAAAGACTCTTGCTGTCATAGCTAAACCTACTAGGTTAGAATCTTTGAATGAGACCTAGGGACTTGGATTGAACACTCATCTCCTTAAGAAACAGGATGAACATGAAAGCTGTTCTCTTACTTCTCTGCCATTCCTTAAGTTAGCAAGTTCTTTTGATTCTCCAGAAGTCCTTGAGCTTTTCAGGAATATCATCTCTGGGAATAGGAAATTTCCTATTAATCCTATCCAGACACCAAAAATACGATTCAAGAAGGTTAATGTAAGGAGTATATGGTACAGTGAGGTGGTTAGTTGCATGAGTCTGGAGTCAACATCTTGGTTCAAATCCTAGCTATGCCATTTACTGACCATATGACCCTGGAGACATTACTGAAGATCTCTGAGCCTTAATCTCCTAAGTATACATAAGGGTCATAAAACAAAGAAATAATGTCATAATAAGGAAAAGTTGTTGTGAGGATTCAGTGAGATAAAGTGTTCAGATTCATGCCAGATCCATTCACACATTGCTTGTGGAGGTGAAGAATGATACAACCCTATGGAGGGCAATTTGCAATATGTACTAAAACGATACATGCACTTACTTTTGGTATAGCATGGCACCCATACTCACAGTTGCACCTCCACAAGTACGGCATAGGCACAAGATTATTTGCTAAGGCTTTATTTGTAATAGCAAATATTGGGAAAAACCTAAATGCACAGCCACAGAAGATATATAGATAGATTGATAGATTATATATATATATATTTCCCATAGGGCAGAAAATATATATGTATATATAGACACACATATATATATACACACACATATATACCTATGCATATGTATATACACCCATATATACCTATGTGTATATATAATTCATGTATAACTTTTTTGCTTATTTTTAGAAAATAAAATATAGGAAGAACAAATCAGAAACTAATGAAAATGGTTTATCATAAGGGGTGGATGGAAATTGGGAGAAAGAAACAGGAATAAAACTTCTGAACAGACATTTTAAATGAAGTTTTGCCTTTTGAACAATGTAAATGTTTCATAATTCTAAATTTAAATTTATATTAAACAGGACTTACAAAAAGCAAACTCTTAAAATTGAAACCAAACAGAAACAAATGAATCTAACTACATATCAACTTGATAATATAACCACACAGAAAAAAAGAGAAATAATTAAGTAGGTTTTGAACACAGTTGCCTGACTAAACATTCTTGGTGGAATTGTATCAGACAAATTCAAATTGTGGAACTTTCTCTAGGACATCTGTCCTGGAGTCTTTGAAAATATTAATGTTGCAAACAACAAAATGGCAAGGGAGAGCTGTTCTAGATGGACAGAGACTAAAGAGACAAGAGAAGCAAACACAATGTGTTATCCTTCCTTGGATCTTGGATTTAACAGAAGAATGACTATAAAAAACATTATTGGGACAACTAGGGGAAATTTGAAATTGAACTGCATGTTACAATATACTATTGTATCGATGTTAAATACCTTGGATATGATAACGATAGGGTATATCTTTGTTCTTAGGAGATGTATGTTAAAATATTTTGAGAGAAAGTATCATGATTCTGCATGAAACTTACTTTCAAACTTTCAGCCCAAAAAAAAGAGAAAAAGCGAGACAGAAAGCAAATGTGAAAAATGCTTATTATACTGTACGTTTGAAAATTTTTTAAATAAAATGTTGGGGAGATAATTCCCGAAAACAAGCAAACTAAAAAAGATCAGTTCTTTTTAGCTATTACTATCTCTGACTCCCCCAGTCAGCGAGCCTATGAGAAGAAAACCAGGAATAAATATATATGGTTGATAAATAAAAAGGAAATCATGTTCTGGGATCTATTTTCAGCCTCTGAAGCATGTCAGTTGATAACTTTACTTATTCATTTCCCACGGGATTTACCTAAACAAATAAAACTGCCTCCAACTTTAAAAAAAGGAAGTGATACTGTCTCCAAGCTTCCCTGGAAAGAAGCAGTTAAATCTTATCCTTATTTTACCTCCTTCTTATTTAGTGATGTGCCTTGGCAGAAACTCAAGGGGAGTACTGTGCCAGCCAGCCTCTGGAAAAAAGGCAGACAACACTACCTCCCACTTTTGTGAGTGATGCTGGGGAGCACGCAGCTGCTTCCAACCTGCCTATCTCAATTGTGGTGACAAAGCACCAGGCCAAGAGGCAGATCCCTGGGTAGTCGAGTCTATATTATTTCAGATTTTAAATACTGAAAGCAAGACAGAAAGCCCTTCTCTCAGATCAGGGAGTGGGAAGTATAATTTGAAATAGATTAAGCTCACTTATCTGGGGGACATTTAAAGATCTATAAGCCCTTCCTTTTACACTTCTGATACACAATTGACCTAACAAAACACCTTTAGACACTCCTAAATTATACACGTTTAAAAAATCTTTTTCCCAGATATATAATATTTGCTTCACAAAACGATGAAACGACAATTTGCCCCTGGCCTTCTATTTTCCTTTTTTTCAAGCCTTAAAAGCCTGTTTCATTTCTATTGCAGGATTGTGTCCAGGTATAGACAGACGCCCTTTGTAACTGGTTAAAAGCTACAGAAAAGCTCTATTGAAACAAAATGCTGCTCATATCCCCATCCATGCCAGGAGGAATAAATCACACAAAAGCACCTAAAGAAAACTGTTTTATAGTTACTACTATGTTACATTAGCTGACAAGGGGAGAAATGATTACATTTACAGATTTTTTTTTTCCTTTTATAGAGGCAGAATCTATATGCAGTTGAAGAATTGTGCATTATCACTACTGGAATTTGAATTCAGCTAATGAGAGCTAACGGCAAAAGGAGGACTTCTTGCAAAAGCTGCTTCATCTTGGTCCTTAGATAAGCCATAAAACTAGGTTGCTTTGCTTCCCTTTGGGGCCACAGCACTGATCTGCAAATGTATTTCAATAAAAATGTATTTCAAGATTCCATTATTGCATCAATAAAAATATTAAAACATGCATCTCTTAAAACATGCATCCTAGGCTAGTTATGGAATTGGAAGCTATTCATACAAAACTATCATTATAAAATAATACCTTATATTTGCCTAGTATAGCTACCTCTGTGCTCAGAACACAGTCGCATGCATAATCTCATTTACTCCTGGGAACTCTAGGAGGTAGACTGTGTGGTCAGTCTTTCCATTATGTAGCTAAAGCAACTAAACAAGACATAATCATTCTCGATGCTGAAATTTATGTCCACTATTGATCAGAACTGAAAACCCTGACTTGAGAAAGAGAGAGTGAGAGAGCACTATTCAATTCTGGTCCTGGGAAAATGACTAAACTTCTCTGAGCTTCAGTTGCCTCAGCTGAAAAATAAAGAAAATAATACCTACCTCATAAGAATGATGTCATGGTTAAATAATGTTTTAACTTGGCACTAAAAATGATATATATTGATTGAATCACTCATTTAACAAATATTTTAGCGTTTTAGTAGTTGAGAAGAATGATAAAGATCTTAAAACAGCAAGCAATATAACTGTACTATTTAAGTTATAGTTTGCTGGCCTTACAGACTAGAAGGATAGCAGACATTTAAGTAAACCATTACAATGTAATTTTATATTAAGGAAAGCAGGCCAAGGCAATCACATACAATTATAAAGATTTTACACTGTACAACCCAGGAGGCAATATTTATGTCACAGTATATGTGAGAGAAAACATGCTTGGAGTTGTATAATGCATGTCCTTAGAAGCCATGGACACCAGCCCTTCTGGTAACAGAGAAAGGTGAATAAAGGTTTCATAGAGGTGATATTTAGTTTAGGTCATTCCAGAAAAGGGAAAAAGTCCATGAGAATGAATGAAATAAATATGGAATTGCAAGATTACCATTGCCATATTGGATGGAATGTACACATGATAGAAAAATTATATTCAAAAGATAAAATCATGGGAGGCTGAGGTGGGCAGATTACTTCAGCTCAGGAGTTCAAGAGCAACCTAGGCAACATGGCAAAACGCTGTCTCTACCAAAAAAAAAACAAGAATTAGCCAGGCATGGTGTGTGCCATGCGCTTGTGGTCCCAGCTACTCAGGAGGCTGAGGTGGAGGATCACTTGAGCCCAGGAGGTCAAGGCTGTGGTGAAACAAGATTGCACCACTGCACTCCAGCCCAGGTGACACAATAAGTCCCTTTCTCAAAAAAAAAAAAAAAAAAAGAAAAAGAAAAGAGAAGAGAAGATAAAAAGAGACCACATAGTAAAGGGCCTTATAAATCATGCTAAATAATTTACACTTTATTCTCAAAACAATAAAGTGCTTCGGGGCAAATATGTGGTTGCTCCCTCAGCACACCTCCTCTACTTCCCACCAGCCTCCATTTTCCACTGGAAAATTTACATGATTCTAGGAATTCACAAACAGTATAAACCCAAACACCCCAAAATCAAGCCTTACTTTAAGTCCACCTATATTGAGATCTTCAATTATGTGAATGTTATGAGCTGAATTGTATCTCAAAAAACTCATATGTTGAATCCTTAGCCCCCAGTAGCTCAGAATGTGACTATATTTGGAGACAAGATCCTTAAATAAATGATTAAGCTACAATGAGGCTGTTAGAGATGGCCATAGTCCATTCCAATTGGTGACCATGTGAGGATATCACCATCCACAAGCCAAAGAGAGAGACCTCAGAAAAAAAACAAACTTGCTGACTCCTTGACTTCCAGCCTCCAGGACTGTGAGAAAACAAATTTCTGTTGTTTAAGCCACCTAATCTGTGGTATTTTGTTATGGCAGCCCTAACAATCTAGTAAGTAAGCCAGTAAAATTCTATTTATTATTTAAGCCAGTTTGGGATTTATTTTTTGTTACTTTCTATCAAAATATTTTTAACTGATGCAGGTTTCAATAAAAGACTCTAAGCAAAGGAATTACATAATTGTATGTACAATTTAGAAAAATATTACTGACAATGAATGGGAAAAGAACATGCTGGAAGAGGCCAGAAATCAGCAGAATAGTCTTATTGCCAAAGTTCAAGCAAGAAGGGAAGACAATAGAATGAGCTATATATCCTGAAACAAAAGATCTCTCCTCTCTCTCTCTCTCTCTCTCTACATATATATATATACACGTGTATATGTGTGTGTGTATGTGTGTATATATATACACATACATACATACATACATACATACATACATACATACATACATACATACAGGGTCTCATTCTGTTGCCCAGGCCGGAGTGCAGTGGCACAATCATAGCTCACTGCAGCGTCAACCTCCCAGGCTCAGCTGATTCTCCCACCTCAGCCTCCCGAGTAGGGACTACAGGTGCACACTACCACACCTAATTTTTTTTTTTTTTTTTGTATTTTTTGGCGAAGAGGTTTCACCATGTTTTCCATGTTTTCTAAGAGCTAGAAGAGGTTTCACCATGTTTTCCAGGCTGGTCTCGAACTCCTGAGCTCAAGCAATCCATCTGCCTCAGCCTCCTGAAGTGCTGGGATTGCAGGCATGAGCCACTGCACTTGGCCTCAAGACATAATTTTAATGGGTAAAACCAAATCACAAAATAATTTATAATACATGATCCCATTTTTATTTTTTAAAATGCTCATAATTTATGTATGTATGCATTTTACTTTTTACTATAATGTATTCTGTCTGAATTTTTTTAAATGAGAATTATGTTTGTTATGTAATTATTTTAAATACAATTTAAGAAATAATGACCAAGATATCTAACTCTGTGGCCTCGGGCGGAAAGAATGAGTTTGAAAGATGTTTGAAAGTCAACCTATCTGAAGTCATTCTTTTAGGTAAGGTTTTAACCCACCCCATCATGACTCTTTTCTGGACTACCCTTCCCCAGAATGACCCTCCTTCCTTGAACTCCTCCTCACTCTCTGGATAAGCATTTCTTCTTCCCACTGTACTGAAGGTTAACTTTTCATGATTCTGTGTATTCCAACTGGTTGTAGGCTCCAGGAGTACCCATTTATTCTTTTTTGTGGTCCCACCGCACCCAGTTTGTTACTTTATACATAGTAATTATTCAAATATCCCCTTGTTAGTTGATCATTTTTTTCAGTAAATGATGCTTTCCCCCATTCCCCACTTCCCCTACCCTGTCCGCCCGTAAGTTGAAGAATTAAGAGTGCTTTTGTCATACAGGGCTCCACCCTCTCGGGTTCCAGTTTTAGCTCTGCTTCTGCATCACCAAATGGCCTTGGGAATGTCTCTACTTCTCCAGGAAAGTCTCTGTCTCTCTGGGTCTGTTTCTATCTTTGAAGGGGTCAAGATTAAAAGTCAAGATAGTCAGAACCTGTGAGGCACAAAAGAAAAAAGCAGGCTGGAACAGAAAGATAACATCAGGGAGGAAATAGTGTGTCAGAAGGAAGATAGTCAAAGTAACGTTCTAGAGGAAGTGCATTTGATGAAGACATCCATTTAAGAAAAGCAATAGGGTGACACAGTTAATATGACTTTACCACCAGAAACCCATGATTTAATCAAGTAAGCTGTCCTCAAGTGAAGAGAATGAGTGCCACAAACTGGTTTGAACCTGCTGAATTATACTTCTCAAAATATTTATTGAGTTTACTCAATAAATATGCACTAAGTGTTTGTATTTCTGAAGCACCATGGTCAGTACTAAGAAGACAATAATAAAAACAAGATAAGCATGTTTCCTGCCCTCATGAAGCTTAAGCTCTAATGAAAAATAAAGATAAGTAGTCTATGTAATTGACACCCCTGAAGTACATTTTCACAAACCGTAATTGACACCCCTGAAGTACATTTTCACAATCTACAATGTGAATGGTGCCCTGGGTAAGAAATATAATGGAGAAAACCCTCATATATTGTTGGTGGGAATGTAAATTAGTACAACAACTATGGAGAACAGTTTGGAGGTTCCTCAAAAAACTAAAAATAGAGCTACCATATGATCCAGCAATCCTACTGCTGGGTATGTATCCAAAAGAAAGGAAATCAGAATTTTGAAGAGATATTTGCCCTTCCATGATTGTTGCAGCACTGTTCACAATAGCTAAGATTTGGAAGCAACTTAAGTGTCCATCAACAGATGAATGGATCAAGAAAATGTGGTATATATATACAATGGAGTACTATTCAGCCATAAAAAAGAATGAGATCCTGCCATTTGCAACAACATGGATGAAACTGGAGATCATGATGTTAAGTGGAATAAGTCGCACACAGAAAGACAAACATCACATGATCTCACTTATTTGTGGGATCCAAAAATAAAAGTAATTGAACTAATGGACACAGAATGGTTACCAGAGGCTGGGAAAAATAGTTGGGGGGGGGGGGCGGGTGGGAGGTAAGGATGATTACTGAATTAAAAAAATGTTAGAAAGAATGAATAAGACCTACTATTTGATAGCACAACAGGGTAACTATAGTCAATAATAACTTAATTGTACATTTAAAATAAACTAAAAGAGTATAATTGAATTACTCATAACACAAAGGATAAATGCACAAAGGGATGGATACTCCATCCTCCACGATGTGCTTATTTCACATTCCATGCCTGTATCAAACATATCATGTACCCCATACATATATACACCTACTATGTACCCACAAAAATTAAAAATTTAAAAATTTAAATAAATATATAATGGGTGTTATGAACTGTATGTTTGTCTCCTCTCAAAATTCATATGTTTGGAACCCAGCCCTTAATGTAATTGAACTTAAAGATAGAGCCATTATGGAGGTAATTAAGGTTAAATGAGATCATAAGTGTGGGCCCTGATCTTATAGGATTAGTATCTTTATAAGAAGAGGCACTAGAGAACTTACTCTGTTTCCACCACGTAAGAACACAGCAAGAAAGTGGCCATCTACAAGCCAGGGAGAAAATCTTCATCAGAAACCATCCCTGCTGACCCTGATCTGGCATTTCTTGTCTTCAGAACTGTAAGAAAATAAATTTCTGTTCTGTAAGCCACCTGGTCTATGGTATTTTTTAATGGCAGCCCAGGCAGAATAACACAATGGGAAAACTGCAGTGTTGCAGGGGCACCTAACCCAATTTTAGGGGTTCATAGAAGGTGTCCTAAGAGAAAAATGAAATGTAGTATTAGCTACAAAAATGAGTGACTGTTATCAGGTCAAACGGAGAATTGGTGAAGGAGGTAGGGAAAGTTGTTGAATGAAAATGGTTTCCCAGACAAAGAGAAGAGCTTGTGTGAAAGAGAGCAAAACACATTTACAGTCCATACTGAATGGGTCATAAAGTTGAGGGACACAGTCTATGAAAAGATTAGCAGAGGCAGAGTCACAAAGAGTCTTTTATAAACCTTGGTAGAGAGTTTGTATTTTACCCTGAGGTCAATAAAAAGTGTTAAAATATTCCTAAAATATTAAAATTAATAACTGAAATTATTTGTTCCCTGTAAAATAATTTGCAAACAGTCTGGAAGGAAATTTTCACTTTTGCAGCTTTTCAAACATTTGCTCAGCACACACATGGTTGGCACTCAGTGACATTTGTTTAATAAATGACTGGTTTAGGCCTTTTCTGAGGATATTATGAATCACATCTTACCATCACAGTGGTTCCAAATTGGAGGGTTTTTTAATGATCTCTTATTGACATGTTAAGAGAGACTTTCTCTGTAGCAATCCCGGTAGTAATTCTACCCTAGAACCTAGGTTTCCATTTAGGTTGCCTAAGACTCAATCCTTGCATCTGTGATCCTCAGATTAGCTAACACAGTGCTGGACTTGCGAAGATTGAGTTTAAATCACACACTCTGACTTAAGAACAATTCTGCGTATTCTGGTAGTTCCTACAAACTGCTGATCCTTGCATGGGTATCACCACTGCAGTTTTACATTTTTCATCCTTCCGGAAAACAATAGCTAAACATCAGAGCATGAAATGATGTTTTGTTCAGGGGTCTGTCAAGCATGTCAGGTCAAAATCTCTCTGTTTGGCCTTCAAATTGTTTTGTGAGATCCCATAATAGCATTGCACCGCATTTGGTCCTCTGGAAAACAGACTTGGAAAACAAGAGTTGATGGACCCTGACAGCCAGTTTCTGAGGTTTGTCCTTCCAGCCAGCCAGTCATGGGAGATCATTACACTTTGACCTCAAGAACTTTGCCCTGCCTCCCAAGTCTTCCCACAGCACTATATGTTCACATCTGTTTAGAGCCCACTGCTTGCTGGACATACTTTAGTCTCAGCTTTTGAGGAAGATGGCTAGCTCTTAGAAATCTTTTAGATCTCTTAGAAACACTTTTGTATACTATTCATTTATTTTGTGTGTATCTAGTGCACAGGAAAAAGCTCAGTGTAATAAAATTAAGAACTGCAGCTATGGAATGAGTAATACCATAACCCAAGCCTAAGACTGGCAAGGTAAGTAATTCCCCAACTCCAATCTGGCACAATTACTGCTTGCAGCTGGCAGCAAGAAGTCATTTGGAGGAGAGATGCTTTTGTGATCAATAACCTTTGAACATCTTACACAGAAATACCAGGCTTGAAACTAAATAAGAGTCTGAGAAAGCAACCCTTCCAAATTGCTTCAGCCATAGAACTGTGTTTGCTATAGTTTGAATGTGTCCTCCCCAAAGCAGCAGTGTTGCAAGGTGTGTTACCAAAACACCAGGGGTTTGGTCTACATCCTACTGCTTGCTGCACAGAAAGCCAATCACTGAGAGAAGGAGTATTACCAGGGAAGAAGGCTTTAATTGGGTGCTGCATCTAAGGAGATAGGAGATGAGTCTTAAATTCATCTCCCTTACCAACTAAAATCAAGGGTTTATATAGCAGGAAATAAATGTAATTACATGCAGGTAAACAGGAATTAAGGAGGGATAAGGAAGAAGAGTTTGTCAACAGGAAACAGGTGGTTGGTTAGGCAATCATGATGGGTGAGAGGTCTGGTGTCTCATTGTTTAGATGCATAATCTGGTAAGTTTCAGTTCTTTGATACTCTCTGGGAGGACTGATGGTTGGTTTCCTGAGAAAGGAACTCAGATAAGACAAATATAACTTTCCAAGTTTTAAGACTAGGAGGGTCAGTTCCTATGTTTATTCAAAAGAAGCCATAAATATCAGTTCTATGGGAGTTCTAAGGGACAATTGGGCCAGTTTTACGTGGAGCCTAAAAGGGGGTATTTAGATCATGAGAGCTCCAACTTCGTGAATAATTTAATTCCAATTATAAAAATAGCTTGTTGGCTGGGCGCGGTGGCTCAAGCCTATAATCCCAGCACTTTGGGAGGCTGAGGCAGGCGGATCACAAGATCAGGAGATTGAGACCATCCTGGCTAACATGGTGAAACCCCGTCTCTACTAAAAATACAAAAAATTAGCCAGGCTTGGTGGCGGGCACCTGTAGTCCCAACTACTCAGGAGGCTGAGGCAGGAGAATGGCATGAACTCGAGAGGTGGAGTTTGCAGTGTTGCAGTGAGCCGAGATCGCGCCACTGCACTCCAGCCTGGGCAACAGAGCAAGACTCCGTCTCAAAAAAAAAAAACCTTGTGGCTGTGAGTTTGAGCTTTCTCTCTCTCTCATCCTCTTACCTTCTGCCATGGAATGACACAGCAAAAAAAAAACCCTTACCAGATGTTGACACCTTAATATTGGACCTCCCAGCTTCTAAAACTGTGAGAGATACATTTATTTTCTTTATAAATTATGCAGTCTGTGGTATTCTGCTATAGCAATGCAAAATAAATGAAGACAATGTTATTCAAGCTAAAACTCTGGAGGAACATCAAGAGTTTAGGTCTTCCTGAGACTTGGCAGAGTTTTGGGTTTGTTTGGGTTTTTTTTTCAAAAAGAGCATAGTCCTAAAGGACCAACTCACTTGAATTCTTTTTTTTTTTCCAACTTTTATTTTAGGTTCAGGGGTCCACGTGCAGGTTTGTTATATAGGTTAACTTGTGTCACAGGGGTTTGTTTTGCAGATTATTTCATCACCCAGGTACCTATACCCAATAGTTATTTTTTCTGCTCCTCTGCCTCCTTCTACCCTCTGCCCTCAAGTAGGCCCCAGTGTTTGTTGTTCCCTTCTTTGTGTCCGTGAGTTCTCATAATTTAGCTCCCATTTGTAAGTGAGAACATGAAGTATTTGTTTTTCTGTTTCTGTATTAGTTTGCTATGACCTCCAGCTCCATCCACGTTCCCACAAAAGACATAATCTCATTCTTTTCTATGGTTGCATAATATTCCATGGTGTATATGTACCACATTTTCTTTATCCAGTCTATCATCGATGGGCTTTTGAGTTGTTTCCATGTCTGTGCTATTGTGAATAGTGCTGCAATGAACATTCACATGCATCTGTCTTTATGGTAGAATGATTTACAGTCCTCTGGGTATATACCCAGTAATGGGATTGCTGGGTTGAATGGTAGTTCTGTTTACAACTCTTTCAGGAATCGCCAACTGCTTTCCACAATGGTTGAACTAATTTACATTCCCATCAACAGTGTGTAAGCATTCCCTTTTCTCTGCAGTCTTGCCAAGATCCACTATTTTCTGCCTTTTTAATAACAGCCATTCTGAGTGGTGTGAGATGGTATCTCATTGTGTTTTTCATTTGCATTTCTCTAATGATCAGTGATGTTGAACTTATTTCATATGCTTGTTGGCCACATGTATGTCTTTTTTTTGAACAATGTTCATTTATGTCCTTTGTCTGCTTTTTAATGGGGTTATTTCTTGTAAACTTGAGTTATTTATAGGTGCTGGATATTAGACCTTGTCAAATGTATAGCTTGCAAATATTTTCTCCCATTCTGTAGGTTGTCTGTTTTCAGACCTCTATTTGCGTAAGGATTGGACTGCTTTAGTGGCTTTGACTAAGTCATTGGATCTACTTCATATAGAAGTAATATTGAATGCCTACCCTCTCAGAATAGCTCTTATCATTTTTAGTATTCTCTCCACTAGTATCCTTACTGGTATTCCCCTTTCCTCTCGATCAGCTTTCAGTCCTCTACTACCAACAAATAATAACAAAGTCTTTACTAATCGCCTCTCCATTCCTACCCTTAATTGTCTGCTTGTCTGTCTTGGGTCAGGTTCCTGGGGAAACCGATTCTGAGACAGATTTGCATGCAGAATTACTGGGGGAATGTAGTTAGGACCCACACATCCAAGGGACTGGAGAAAACAGGTTTGGAGTAGAAGAAGAAATTGAACTGAGATGTAGTCACAACAGAGGCCAATTGTACAGGGCCTTCTGAAGCTAACATATTTATTCAGTGTTTCCGAATTAAGGCAATGTGGCCAGGGCTTTATATTCCCAAATCCACAGATTATTAGGCAAAGGCTGCTCTAGGAAAGGGTTATAGCCTTGAGGACAAGGCAGCTCCAGCAGGCAGAGGGCAATTTCTAGAGAGAGGCTTAGCTATGAGCCCTCAGCAGTAACGCTCCCATAATCTGGGGAATAGGGGTCTTGGACCAGAAGGTGAAAGTGAGCAGTGCCCCAGAGAACCTTTCATACCCTCTCACCCCAATAATGTCAGGAAGAGTTTAGGGTAGTGTAACCACCTTTTCTCCCTTCTCCATTTTGGTCAACATCCTTCTGTCATTCCTCCTTGCCGGCAAATTCCAGCAATGCATTAGGGTCATACCCCAAGGGGACTCCTGCTTCCGCTCCTCCAAAAGTGTCATGCTAAGGCAAGCAGCTTAGGCCTAGGGTCTGGTGGTTTTAAATTTTGTGTGTTTTGATAGACTTAAATACATTTTGTAATATTTTTGAAGGGAATTTTTAATACTCATTTCTAATTTCTCTTGCTAGCTTTTAATTGCAAATGCACAGTATTTCAGCTACATTTGGGTGAGATCAATTTTTGTCCACCATCCAAGAAGGCTTACAGCCATTGTTTCTATGAGAAAATGTATATTGAGTTCCAAACACTAAGCTCAAAAGAAGTTCTGGAACAGTGCCCGGGTGAGGACTGCCACACAGGTAATGGCTAAAATGAGCACGTTACAATTGTCAAACTCTTCAAACGCATAGAGAGAGATAGTAAAAGCCCATTAAGAGCTGAAGTTGCTTTTTAACTGTGCCTTGCTTAGACTGATGCCTTAAGGCCAAAATATTGTTCTCATCAATTTGTTCCCAACAAATAAATCCAGTACCACATACCCCAAAAATGTGTGATCAAAAGATCACACATTTTAATGGAATCACACTTCATTTCTGGAACAAGCACATCTTGCCCAAGCAGCTCAGCTGTCATTACAAACAGGATCTAGTCACTGCTCCCTCTATCCCTAGCATTATCCCTGTTTTACTGAAAAGGAAGCTGGCACGAGGTGCTTAAGTGACTTTAGCCACAAACTAGGGATCAGGACTGCAGCAGCTGGTGAAAGCACAGCCTTCCACAGCCTTCAGACAGGTTCCTGGCTTCTTGCCCCAGCCTGGATTTCCTCCCAGCTGCAGGACCTGAAATGTCCCTTTAAGTCTCCTTGGCTCCTTTCACCTGTGAAACAAGCTGAAAACAGCCTTTCCCAGGAAGATTCAGTGTTCATTCACTAATCAAAGAAGAAAAACCCACCACCTCTCAAGGGCGACACAGAACTCAACATAGTTTTTGAGGAGGGCTTTATTTTCCTCCCCAAAGGGAGTCAGAATTTCTCAGGTTTGAGCCTCTCCTATTCTTTTGACAAGCAATATTAATAATCGCCCCAGCTCTCCCCTGGCATAGCTGTACCACCGAGTAAAGCCCAGTGTAGGGGATATGCCCACTGCAATACTGCTGGCTAAATAAGTACAGTTCATTACCTCCCAACAGTCAAGGAGTTTAAGATCCGTCAATTCATCCCACGTGAGGGAGATTACGTGATTTACATGTTAAAGTGCCCCTGTGGTTTGATTTGCATAGCAAAGACTTTGGGGGCATGGAAACAAAAGCATCAGTGTGCATGACGAGAGTACTATTAGCATAGTGCGTTCAGATTTTCAGACAGCCTGGCTGGGCAAACAATCCTGCACCTTTGCCACAAGCGTAGAGTTTATAGGATTTGACAATTTCTCATCCACAATCAGGAAAGAGGTTAGGGAGTTGGGGTATGGAATGAGGTTTACTAGAAAGGCTGTCTTCTTAAGTACAATAATTAATCTTTCCTTTAAAGACTTCCCTCCTCCCATCACTTTTTTTTTACTTCTTCTTATATTCATTTCAAGGCAGAAATATTCTACCTGATAATTCTGGAAGAGCCCAGCCACAGCCACTTCTGAATGCTGGAAACTCAGGCAGTAGCTCCATCATTGTCAGCCCACCCTCTGTCTAACCACACACACAGATGCACACACACACCACTGTAACCTTACTAAAACCTCCTGGGACGCATTAAGATCTCCCAACTAGAGCACTTTGGGCTCAAACTATTGGGCTGGCCTCTGGCAAAATTACAAAATTACTTGAACCCAGCCAGGCGCGGTGGCTCATGCCTGTAATCCCAGCACTTTGGGAAGCCAAGGCGGGTGGATCACGAGGTCATGAGATCGAGACCATCCTGGCTAACACGGTCAAACCCCATCTCTACTAAAACTACAAAAAAAAAAAAAAAATAGCCAGGCGTGGTGGTGGGCGCCTGTAGTCCCAGCTACTTGGGAGGCTGAGGCAGGAGAATGGTGTGAACCTGGGAGGCGGAGCTTGTAGTGAGCCGAGATCACACCACTACACTCCAGCCTGGGCGACAGAGCAAGACTCCATCTCAAAAAAATAAAAATAAAAAACAAAACAACAACAAAAAAACAATTAGTTGAGCCTTTCCAGCTTTCTGAATGGTTCTTCTGGCGATTTCTCTCACTCCTCTTGATTAACTTACAGTGGGAGATGAACCTAACATGAGCCACAAAGAGCTGATGATGTTGCAGGTCTTGCTTCCTATTGTGGGAAGTCCCTCAGGTGTCCAGGCTAGAGAAGGGAGGTTACTGGATGAGCACAGGGTCAGAGCAAATGGTGTCCTCGGGGGCCTATTAGTCTGTACTTGCAGCTTGAAAACCCAAGAGGTGGTTGGTGAGAGAAAAAGCAGGTTTGATCAGAGAGCCAGCAAACAGAGAAGATGGTGAACAAGTGTTCTCAAGTACCATCTTAAATTTCTCAATTTACCACAGGGGTTTTAAAGGAAAACTTGATATGGGAGACATGTGGGAGTGGTGCAGGGTGTGAGGTCTGTATGCCTTGTTCCAATGGCTATCTTGGGTAAGAGATAGACCTAGTTGGCATTATGTTGACTTTGGCCCAATGGTCATGGACTAACTGTTCATAAGTCCCGCTAAGCAGGAGGATTCTGCAATCTGGACTCTGTGCCTGGTTTGTTTCAAGATTAGCCTCTGGAATTTCTTAAGCAAGAACACAGTTAGATAAGCCTGCATTGCCAGAGGGGAGTATCTAGAGAGAGAAGAAATGAAGGGATGAGAGTAGAGGGAGGAAAGACAAATAGTGGGTGATTAAAATATGGTTTTAAAACTGAGGCCCCTGTTTACAAATCAAGGGCACTGGGATGAGTTGCTCTTCCACCATCATTAACTCCCTTGATTCCTCAAAAGCGTATGATCGCTGAGGGTTTATGGTTATAAAAATGAATGAAACAATGTTCTTGCCATCAAGGAGCTCCCAGGCTAGTGGGGGAAACAAAAATGTAATGTAGTGTGTTTAGTGCTACAATGGTGATATGGTTTGGCTGTGTCCCCACCCAAATCTCACCTTCAATTGTAATAATCCCCATGAGTCAAGGGTGGGACCAGGTGGAGATAATTGAATCATGGGGCTGGTTTCCACCATACCAATAGTTCTCATGGTACTGAATAAGTCTCACAAGATCTGATGGTTTTATAAATGGGAGTTTCTGTGCACAAGCTCTCTTGCCTGCTGCCACGTAAGATGTCGCTTTGCTCTTCCTTTCTTCTCTTGTCTTTCACCATGACTGTGAGGCCTCCTCAGCCATGTTGAACTGTGAGTCTGTTAAACCTCTTTCCTTTATAAATTACCCAATCTCAGGTATGTCTTTATTAGCAGCATGAGAACAGACTAATACAAACAGTGTGCTGGGAGAATAAAGAAGGAGCACTAAGCCAGCAACAAGCTGAATGGAGAGGGAGGGATAGCATTTCAGGGGAGGAGATGCCTAAGCCAGGACCAAAGGATCTATAGGGAAAAAAATGAAGTTGAACATCCTTGTGCTAAATAGGACAGGATAGGGCCACCTTAACCAACTCTTACACAGTGGTTTTGACTCTTTGCAGACACTTATCATTTCCTCCTTCATCCCTACTGCTCCCCACAACACTTAGCTACTTCAGTTAAGTTATAATTGACCAGGTAAAGGCTTTTTGAGGAACACAGTGGCTCTCAAACACATCCTGTTTTTTTCCTGATTATTTGGCTCCACTGATATTACTGACTATTCTGAGAGCACCTATTCCTCTCAATCCACTTTCCCCTAAATCCACTCTTTGCAACATACATACATACATACACACACACACACACACACATCCCAAAATGTATTTAATTTGTATCCATTTATCATTCATTCATGTAATACTTATGTAACAGCACTGGTTAGGAAGCTTGGAGAGCTGGATTCAAGTCAGACAGAGTCTCTCCTTGACCAAACTAATCAGGCTCCTCTTAACTTTCTTTTCAATAGGACCTGACTTTCAGGCTTTGGTGTTAGTCTCTGCATTGTTCAACTTTAACAAGAATCTTGCTAAGTCACTTTAGCCAGAATCTCCCATCCTTAGTATCTGATCACCTTTGACGTCTGATCAGGTTCTTCCTCCTCCATCATCCCTCAGATGATGGATGATCACCCTGGCCTGCCTTCAGCAACAATACTATCAGGTCAATTTTGGTAGAATTCCCTCTCCCTTACATCTGGTGTTTCCTCTTAGTAATTTTCCATCCATTGACCCCCACCTTGCTCTTCCTTGGCTATAAATTCCCATTTTTCCTTGTGTTTAAAGTTGAGCCCAGTCTCTCTCCCTACTGGAAAATCTTATTTCAGTGGTCTCTATACCTATCATGGTGGTCCTGAATAAACTCTGCCTTAGCATTCTTTAACAAATGTTATGAATAATTTTTCCAAACCAATGTAGACTTGGTTATCTGGGCAAAACATTTAATTCTTCTGCAATCCAGTTTTTTCTAAGAAGGAAGAGAAAACCTCTAAGATTTCTTCCAGCCCTAATGTAAGAGAAATTAATAGGGCAGTCTAGTGCACAGTAATATCAGACAAACTGAACCACAGGAATGAGGAAGCTGAAGGCCAACGTGAATGTCCCAGAAAGCCCACTTTATGTGCTTAGTCGCCTGTCACTTTAAGAGTTTGTCACTTAGAGAGCCAGTTTCTAAGTCTTTAGAAGAAGGATATCAACAAATGTATCTCAGGGCTGTTGTGAGAGTTAAATATAGTGCTCTATGTGAAAAGCTCTTTGCAAATTATAAATGCAACACACTGTTACTAATGTGTTAACTCAGATGAGATTGAAATTCCAAGTACTAACAGCAGGACACTGTGGAACATTCCTTTAATCTATTGGTTTTCACTGTGGAGGTGGGAGAGATCTTGCCACCAGGAGTTATTTGGCAATGTCTGGGAACATTTTTGATTGTCACAACTGAGGGAAGGGGAGAGGTACTACTGGCATCTACTGGAAAACAGCCACGGATGCTGCTAAATGTCCTACAAGGCACAGGACAGCTCCTCACAACAAAGAATTATCCTACTCAATAGTAAACCTAATACCCAAAAACCATCCTATGTCATGGCTATCTGTTTTCCTGGGGAAAAAGACAGTTCCAGACAGTATGGACCACCAATACTAAGACTCCATGAATACCTAGACTCCCAAAAAAAGTCCTATGGCCGTGTGACAAAGCTCCAGCCGAAAGCATTTCCTTCAGCGATTTTTACCACCAAGCTCTTGGCTACAGGGATTTGGATGGAGGCTGTCCTGTGACCAAAAATTTCCATAAATGGATGTGAAGAAAGATCACAGAGCATGCTAGTAACACTAGAAAATTTGTGCTTTTTTTTGTTAGGACCGGGGGAGGAAATCCAAATCACTGAAACATTCACTGTGTATAATTAGGCAATGGAAGTTATAGTGTATGAAGAATAACATGATGCATCATTCATACTGTGGGGTTGAACTCATTGATTCTGTATGTATTCCATTCTCAAGCACACAGAAAGCATGTAGTTACAGAAATCATTCTTTCTGGAAATCTACTAATCTAAAGGTCTGCTAGTTGGACTAGGCATGGTGACTCACTCCTACAACCCAATGCTTTGGGAGGCTGAGGCAGGAGGATGGCTTGAGGCCAGGAGTTTGAGACCAGCCTGGGCAACACAGTGAGGTCCTATCTCTACAAAAAATAACAAAAATTAGTTCCGCCTGGTGGTGAACCCTGTAGTCCTAGCCACTCGGGAGGCTGAGGCAGGAGGATCGCTTGAGCCCAGGAGTTTGGGGTTGCAACTGGACCACTACACTGTAGCCTGGGCTACAGAAAGAGACCCAAAGGTCAGCTAGTTCCCAATGTAAGGCATTAAAATGTCTGCTATGTTGCTATATGTCTTGTAGTTTTTGCTTTTCTGGGTTTTGTTTGTCTGTTTGTTTTTTAGAGACAGAGTCTTGCTCTGTCACCCAGGCTGAAGGGCAGTGCACGATCATGGCTTACTGCAGCCTTGAACTCCTAGGCTCAAGTGATCCTCCCACCTCAGCCTCCCAAGTAGCTGAGAATACAGGCATGTGCCATCACACTCGATTTTTTATTTGAATTTTTTTGTAGGGACAGGATCTTGCTATATTTCCCAGGCTGGTTTCAAACTCCTGGGCTCAAGTGATCCTCCTACCTTGGCCTCCCAAAATGTTGGAATTACAGATATGAGCCACACACCTGGCCTGTAGTAGAAATACCTTTTAGTTACTGCTTTTAAAAATACTTGATCACTAGCTGAGTGTTACACAACTTGAAACCTGAGTATTTCTATTTGGCTATCAGTTCGGCATTAGCTCTGAATAGACAACCCACGTTGAAGGGTGAGTGTTATTTGGTTAGATCTTTAGTGGGTTGATAGTTTCAGTTTCCAACTTGTTCAACATCTCAGATGGAGAAAAATAATTTCTGAAATAAAGAATAATTATTGCCTTTTTTTAAAAAAAAAATGAAAAGTGGAGAAAACCCCTTAAAACATACATTATTTATCACCATAATCCCATGAGGAGGATGTTACAATAAATGAGGGAACAAAATCACAAGGAATAAGAAAACTTTGAAGGTAGGATTAGAGTTCACAACCTTTAAATTGTTGAAATTCGTGCCAAAAATTCTGACAATGCAACAGTTGCCCCCTCTATACTTTCTCCTTAAACATGATGTTTTCCTATTCAGTGTACACCAATTTGTTCTCTAAAGGGACTTTTGAATAGCAGTGACTTAGTAGGTGATTATATTCCAGTGCTTCACCATTTTGTCTTGATTTGTCATGTTCGTATCAGATTTCCAGCCTTGAGCCTGGTGTTAAGGTCTGTGAATCCTGACATCTGTGACCCGAGCTGAGAGTTCTTTCCTTTACCCTCTTGAAATGTTAGTGGGGGCACTGGCACTGACTCTCTCCACTGAGATAAGAGCCTGGTAGTGAAATAGCGCAGTGGAGGTGAAACCCTTGTAAAACACAGAGCTGAGGCATAATAGTTTTAAGGTGAACAGAGGTCACCGCTCCTGAGAGCTCGGCGAGGTGGCACTGATAACACCTACAGAAACCCTGGTTTTGTAGTGCACTGGTAATTGTCTCTTTGTGAAGAAATCACTGATTAAGGTTTATGCAGATGACATTCCAGATTTTTCCCGTGTCTGAGTATAAGCTTGGCACTTTTGAAAATGGCATGAAATCTGTCAAGTCACCAGGGTGCCATTTTTGAAATTACTACTACAACGAACTAAGTGGCACCTCACAGAATTTACCCAATGTTCAAAAACTGTTCTTCTAATTAAAGGATAAAACCATTTGATAAACTCCTAGGAGTAATTTAAGTTCTAGGCGAACCCAACTATTTCAGGCCTGCTTTTGTCAAAGTCCTTCCCCCTAGGACCCTAAGTGAACTCCAAAATTTTTTAATTAACAGGCTTTTTTGTAAGAAGTCCTTAAAAGGTATTATTCTCCTTCCATCTCTGAAAATGCATGCACACATACACACTTTGTAGAGTTCACTTTAAAGGTTTCTGGTTAAGGACGAGCCCAGCTTCAAAAAGAGCTTGAAAGGGGTTTGAGACAGTGAGAGAAAAAGAGATGAGAGCAACACAGGAGGTGCCATCTCAAAACCTGTAGATCATTTGTATTTAGGATGTGATCTGTAAGTTTAGACAGGAGTGGCTAATGGCAGAAGGAAGGAATATTTATTTTCTAAAGACTTGTATATGTTTAATATGGAGGACAGTTCTTTCAGTAGTTGCCTGGATTAGAGAATGTTAAGTAAATGGCCAAACTAAGCAGCCAAAATAGGGTCACCTAAATTGGGTGGCATTGCTTGCACGCTTGGCCTAGAAGAGCCTCAAAGCTTTCTAGGATATCAATCCTCTAGAATAACAAATGACTAAAGGGGAAAAAGTCATCTGACTGGCAACTATTTATTCAGAAATATTCCCAGGGGCTATGCATGCTTCAAGAAGTATAGACTAAACATTTTTTCTTTCACATAATGAGGAAATTGAGCCAGTCACACTGTCAGAGCAGCTGTGACCAAGGAAGCTCACCAAGACCTGGGCAAGCACTTACAAGATCCTCAGGCAATGTGCGTGCTGTCTGTTAGAAAGTGAGGAGTTTGGGAAGACAAATGCACACATCTCCACAGTGTTTGTCTCAGGATGGAAAGGAAACAATGTCTCTGAGACAAAGGCAGCTCAGAATACATTGCCTCACTCTTGCTTGGGTTTTGTTGAAACTTATATGCCATTTGACACAAAAACTCTTTAAAATTGAATTAAACAAGGCTAATAAACATAAAAAAGGCAAGGAGGTGTATAATTACCTCTGTTCTCTTTACTAGTATCTTATTCTACGTAGTTCCCTTTGTTTCTGAAACCTAAAATTTTCATATGGATCAGAACACAGTGTTGTGGGGTTTTTTTTTTTTTTCTTTTTATTAACTAAAGAATCCGTTTAGGGGGTTGGGGGGCAAGGGGAGGGAGAGCATTAGAACAAATCCCTAATGCATGCGGAGCTTAAAATCCAGATGACAGGTTGATAGGTGCGGCAAACCACCATGGTACATGTATACCTATGTAATAAACCTGCATGTTCTGCACATGTACCCCCGAACTTAAAGTAAAATTTAAAAAAATAAGAATCCATTTAAAGATAAATATTCTGAGATATGTTTATTTAGTTTCCCCAGTTTCCACCCTGAAATGAAGTCTACGTTACACTTAGAGTCTCTTGCTGAAATGTTTAAGGTCAAACAATGTTTAATAAATTGTCAGTCTTATCTGAGAAAAGTTACCCCTCTACCCCTGTCTTTCCGTTTACTACATTTTTCTATATGAGGAATGCCATATCTGAACAATCCATTTTAAAAATAAACAAAACTTTGTGGGTGGCTGATCTTAGATTGTGCCCAAGGTTCATCTTTGTATCTGCCCTAATCTGTGTTGTCTTCCAGTCACAATGCTTTGCCAGCCCTTGAATGGAAGTCACTCATGTGGGAAACAGAAAAATCCATCTTTCAATTGTCCCATAAGGTTCTTTCTCAACATGAATGTTTCTATGAGTTGTTTATATCCCGTTGACTGTAATGCTATTACCTCGATTGGGAACAGATGTTGGTATGTTGTGAAAAACTAATATTCATCTCAAAAATTTCATTTAGATCATTGTACATGAACACCCAGAGATAAACGCAGGGCTGAGGTAATAGGATATAAGACCATGAAAAAATTCACAAGCAGCTTACTTTTGCTATGTGCTTTATCTTCTGGAAGTAGAAGCAACACACATTGCCAAAAATTGATTGGGAATTAATTAGAAAATTCCATGACCTGAATCAAATGATAAATTATGAGAAAATAATTTTTTTCCATACCTTGCAAGATTGTACTTCCCTGGTAATATCTGTTTTATTATATAGTGTTGCTATGGTTTGCATGTGCCCCCCCCAAAGTTTGACAGGTGGAAACTTAATTCGCAGCGAAACAGTGTTGAGTGGTACAACTTGTAAGAGGTGATTAGGTCATCAGGGCTCTGCCCCCACTGAATGGATTAACACCCTTATTAGGAGAGTAGGTTTGTCATCACAAGTTGGTTGTTATAAAAGCAAGTTTGACCCTCTTTTGCTCTGTCTGGCCTGCATTTGCTCTTTTGCCCTTCCACCTCCACTGTAGGATGATGCAGCAAGAAGGCCCTCTTCAGATGTGGGACCTTTGACCTTGGACTTCCCAGCCTCCAAAACTGTAAGAAAAATATCTCTTTTTTTAATAAATTACCCAGTCTGTGGTATTCTGTTATAGTAACACAAAACCGACTAATGCACTTGTTATATACTTTCTTAATGACTCTCCAAACTAATCAACATCATTTATTTTATATGCATTTTTAGTTCAAGTCTACTTAGAAAGACACACACTGTCTTTGATATACTGCCCAATAGTAACTAACAAAATCAAATGCTTTGTGGAGTTAACCAAATAAAGGGTGGATTTTAAGGTTATGATTAAAATGAATAATGCCTACCACATTTTGGCCAACATGGACAGATTGTCGAAGGGTTCCAGGACCAGTGCTGTGCTATCAGACTGTGATATTAGTTGTCCACCAAAGGCCATTCATTATTCAAGGCCAGGAAAGATTAATGAGGCCACAAAAGGAGTAGGGTATGACCTTATTCAAAAAAGATGTTTGAATCTAGGTATCAAAAACGTGAATGGCATTAGTTGTAAGACATCTGACAAGAGGAATTTTAAAACAAGCTTTAGTATGAAAAGGGTCCTCAGGAGAGGCCAAAGATGAGCACTGGTTATCCTGGACAGGAGCCATTTGCTCCCAGAAACTCAGCAATATACCTCTAATTGAGAGGTGACAGCATGCTGGCAGCCCTCGCAGCCCTCACTCGCTCTGGTGCCTCCTCAGCCTCGGTGCCCATTCTGGCCGCGCTTGAGGAGCCCTTCAGCCCGCTGCTGCACCGTGGGAGCCCTTCTCTGGGCTGGCCAAGGCCTGAGCCGGCTCCCTTGGTTTGCGGGGAGGTGTGGAGGGAGAGGCATGGGCAGAACCGGGGTTGCGCACTGCGCTTGTGGGCCAGCTAGAGTTCCGCGTGGGTGTGGGCTTGGCGGCCCCACACTCGGAGTGGCAGCCTGCCCTGCCACCCGGGCAGTGAGGGGATTAGCACCCAGGCCAGCAGTTGCGGAGGGTGCGCCGGGTCCCCCAGTAGTGCTGGCCCACCAGTGCTGCGCTGGAGTTCTCGCTTGGCCTTAGCTGCCTACCTTCCGGGCAGGGCTCGGGATCTGCAGCCCACCATGCTCGGGATCTGCAGCCAACCATGCCTGAGTCTTACCCCCCCGCCCACCGTGGGCTCCTGCGCAGCCTGAGCCTCCCCTGCGAGCAACGCCCCCTGCTCCACGGCGCCCAGTCCCATCAACTTCCCAAGAGCTGAGGCATGTGGGCCCAGGGCACAGGACTGGCAGGCAGCTCCACCTGCCGCCCCTGTGCAGGATCCACTGGGTGAGGCCAGCTGGGCTTCTGAGTCTGGTGGGCACTTGGAGAATCTTTATGTCTAATTAAGGGATTGTAAATACACCAATCAGCACTCTGTATCTAGCTCAAGGTTTGTAAACACACCAATCAGCACCCCATGTGTAGCTCAGGGTTTGTGAATGCACCAATCGGCACTCTGTATCTAGCTAATCTGGTGGGGACTCGGAGAACCTTTATGTCTAGCTAAGGGATTGTGAATGCACCAATCAGCACTCTGTGTCTAGCTCAGGGTTTGTAAATACACCAACACTCCATATCTAGCTAATCTAGTGGGGAGGCAGAGAACTTTTGTGTCTAGATCAGGGATTGTAAATGCACCAATCAGCACCCTGTCAAAACGGACCAATCAGCTCTCTGTAAAACAGACCAATCAGCTCTCTGTAAAATGGACCAATCAGCAGGATATGGGTGGGGCCAGATAAGAGAATACAAGCAAGCTGCCCTAGCCAGCAGCGGCAACCCACTGGGGTCTTCTTCCACCCTGTGGAAACTTTGTTCTTTCACTCTTTGCAATAAATCTTGCTGTTGCTCACTCTTTGGGTCCACACTGCCTTTATGAACTGTAACACTCACCGCGAAGGTCTGCAGCTTCACTCCTAAAGCCAGCGAGACCACGAGCCCACCGGGAGGAATGAACAACTCCAGATGCACCGCCTTAAGAGCTGTAACACTCACGGCAAAGGTCTGCAGCTTCACTCCTGAGCCAGCGAGACCACAAGCCCACCAGAAGGAAGAAACTCTGAACACATCCGAACATCAAAAGGAACAAACTCCGGACACGCCGCCTTTAAGAACTGTAACACTCACCACGAGGGTCCGCAGCTTCATTCTTGAAGTCAGTGAGACCAAGAACCCACCAATTCCAGACACACAATCAACCAGTAGTAAGACTCCAGCTGGTTTACTCCACCACCATCTTGATGTTTGAACTCTTAGAAAAAAAAAAAAAAAAGAAAGATTTTGAAGGCCAAACATGGTAGCACATGCCTGTAATCCCAGGTACTAGGGAGGCTGAGGCAGGAGGATCGTTTGAGGCTAGGAGTTTGAGACCAGCCTAGGCAACATAGCCAGACCCTGTCTCTAATAAATAAATAAATAAGATTTTGAACTTAGAATAAGCATAAAATCATTAAAGAAAAACTCTATTTGTTACCAGGATTGCCCCAGTTTCACCATGCTATAATCAGTATGAGGTAGTGATAATTCAAACAAAGATTGAAGGTATTTTTCTTCAACTGCTGTTTGTAGGGACTTTTCCAGTAAAAATACCCATGAAGAACATAGGTATCAGAGCCATAGTTTTGTGGCAAAGAATTAAGTCATAGAAGGTATTTTTTTAGAATTAAAAAGGGACCTAAGATATCTGATACAACTTCCCTGTTTTACAGATAAAAAATAAATTTGGAGAAGTTGAATGTTTTCTCTAAGGACACACAGCAAGTTAGTGGGAGGTTGGTAAGTTTGAGGTGGGGAGCTCTGAAATTATGTTATCTAAATATGTATCCCATCTTCACTACTGGGTCACTGTGTTACCATAAGCATGTTCCTTACTTTATCTGGGTTTCAATTTCTTTACCTGAAAAACAGGTGTGATAATAAAAACAAAAGTAGTAAAACATTAGTGTAAGCAGACTCATTAAAACATACAAACACTATATTAGTCCATTTTCACACCTCTATAAAGACATACCCAAGAATGGGTAATTTATAAAGAAAAGAGATTTAATTGACTCAAAGTTCCACATGGCTGGTTAGGCCTCAGGAAACTTACATTCATGGTGGAAGGGGAAGCAGACACATCTTACATGGCAACAGGCAAGACAGCATGTGAAAGACCCAAAGGGGGAAGAGTCCCTTATAAAGCCTCAGATCTCATGAGAATTCATTCACTATCATGAGAACAGCAAGGGGGAACTGCCCCCATATCCAATCACTTCCTACCAGGTCACTCCCTAACCTGGGGATTACAATTCAACATGAGATTTGGGTGGGGACACAAAGCCTAACCATATCAAACACTAAATTATTTATTTTTAACCTAAGACATACACAGTTGACCCTTGAACAATGTGAGGTTAGGGGCACTGATTCCCCCACTCAGTTGAAAATCTTCATATAACTTTTGACTCCACAAAACATAACTATTAATAGCCTACTGTTGACTAGATGTTTTGCTGATAACATAAACAATTAACATGTATTGTGTATGTTATATGTATTATATACTGTATTCTTAAAATTAAGCTAGAGAAAATCAAATATCAAGAAAATCATAAGGAAGATAAATATATTTACTATTTATTAAGTGGAAATAGATCATCACAAAGGACTTCATCATCATTGTCTCCACCTTGAATAGAAATGAGGAGGAGGAGTAATAGGAGGGTTTGATCTTGCTGTCTCAGGGGTGGCAGAGGCAGAGTTGACAGAGGTAGAAGGGGAAGCAAGAGAGGCAGGCATACTTGGTGTAATTTTCATTGAAAACAGCCCATGTATAAGTGAACCCTGTGCAGTTCAAACACATGTTGTTCAAGGGTTAGCTGTGTGGTTGATTTTGTGTGTGTGTGTGTGTGTGTGTGTGTGTGCATATAATTTACCCATTTTCATGTAGAGTCAAGGCCTTTTCTTTGAGTATGGGTCCTCTGATTTTGTTTCCATTCATCTTTCCTTTTTTTTTTGAGACGGAGTTTCACTCTTGTTGCCCAGGCTGGAGTGCAATGGCACGATCTCGGCTCACTGCAACCTCCGCCTCCCAGGTTCAAGTGATTCTCCTGCCTCAGCCTCCCGAGTAGCTGGGATTATAGGCATGCACCACCACACCCAGCTAATTTTGTATTTTTTTTTTAATAGAGATGGGGTTTCTCCATGTTGGTCAGGCTGGTCTCGAACTCCCGACCTCAGGTGATCTACCTGCCTCGGCCTCCGAAAGTGCTGGGATTACAGGCGTGAGCCACCATGCCCAGCCTCCATTCATCTTTCTTCATATAAACCATACCCATAAGCTTTCATCCCTTTAATTTCGAGAAATAAATACAATTATGAGTCAGTCGAAATACAGCATTCTTTTAGAGTTTTATAATTTCCAATTTTGTAGTTGTTGTTTCACATCGTCTATTGAGGCTACTATAATAAAATATCATAAACAAGGTAGCTTATAAATGACAGAGATTTATTTCTCATAGTTCTAGAAGCTGAGAAATCTGAGACCAAGAAGGCACCATCAGATTCTATGCCTAATGAGGGCCATTCCCTGGTTCATAGATGCTGCCTTCTAGCTTTGTCCTCATGTAGTGTGAGGGGCTGGGCTGCTTTCTGGGGCCTCTTTTATAAGGGTGCTAATCCCATTCATGAGGATTCTCTTCCATGACATAAAACACATTCCAAAGGCCCCATATCCTAACACCAGCACACTGGTGATTAGGTTTCAACATATGAATTTTGAAGGGACACAAACATTTGGAACAAAGCACACCTCTACCTAATTCAACAGCATTAAAAGCATAAATTATATTAATTGAATCCTTCCAATATAGTTAACTTAGTTTTTACAAAAAACAATTTTTATTCTATTAAAATTCTTATTTCATTGAATTTTGTTATATTTAATGAAAATATGCAATTGTATTCATAAGTGCAACTGATACAATCAAATTGGGTCCAAACACCCCCAACTCTCTTGACAACATCCATCTCAACTTGCAGGAGCAAAAGTGATCAGCTTTCTGGAGGTGGGCCCACTCTCTGGAGCTGTCAGGGTGCTGTAAGTATGTCAGTGTGCTTTACAGACGGAATGGAGAAAGCCAAGTAATCTTTTAAATTCAAGTGGTTAAGGAAGTTTCTACTGAAAGCTTATAGAACAATGCCAACATATATAAAGCACTGAACAAATGTTAGCTATTAATATACAAGTTTAGAACTCATTTCTCCTGACTTCTTGTCAGGAAATAAATAGACACTTGTAGATTGATACTGTTCTTTGTTCTATGTTCTTTTTGTGCATTGATATTCACAATTAACTTTTACCTCCTATTAACTACATTAATAAAAAATTATCAGCGATTAAATTATATGCCCTGTGTTTGCTGCAACAGTAAAGCCTGGGACTCAATTCTAGAATCTTGCTGGTCTCCATGATGCAAGAAAAAATATTTTCATTTTTTAAATAATTGATTTCTTTTTTCTCTAAATTAAAATGCGTATGTTTAAAAGTAAAATACTATATTACACCGATTGTAAGATGCACATTTTTTTCACATTTTAGTATCTTTGAAATCTGAATGCCTTCTTACTGTCTATGACATCTTATAATTGCAGTGGACCGGGTGGCAATCATAACACAGTGACACTGTCTGCACATTTACACTTCTAAAAAGTACCAACATCAAAATTCAGAAGTGACAGCAACTTGCAAAAAAAACACAGAATCGATAGTGTATCACTCTTTAGAGAAATACTGCATCACCAATGATCTCAATAGCACAGAGAGCACTATTGTAGGGAAAAATACAAGCACCGACAACGCTGAGTTGAAGTGATTCAGGAGAATTTGACATTTTAGGAATACCTTATCAAATTTATTCCACTTATATTTTTAGTTTTCATTTATGCACAGGAATTAATGCATGATTAAAAAATACTAATCCAAATAAATAGAAAAGAGCCCTTTCATTAATATTATATAAAGACTGCAATGATTTCTGATAATAGTGGAGTAACTGGTATCAAAGTAGTGCCCCTGTCATAAACAAGCAGTAGGTCAAATATATGAGGCAACTGTGTTGAGACAGTGGACCACAAGCAGTACAAAAGTGTGATCCCTGAGAAGAGGAACTCAGGATGTGAGCCTCACAACTGCCCAGTTGTCTGACTCGGGACAAATTCCTGACTAGAGGGCAGTGAGTTGCTTTGCAAGCAGATCGTGTTAGTCCATCCCAACTGAGGAGGCAGAAATCACAGCAGGAGCAGATGAAGCAGCTGGAATCTACAGGGCAGGACTACAGAGGAGGAAGCTGCACAGAGAGGGGACTCCAAAAGTTTGGAATGGGTCTTTTGCTAATGGCTGTGCTATGCATGGTCAGAGTGAGATTAAGAAGCTGCTTCAGGGTGCAACATTGGAAAGAGATTAGTGGTCAAGTTCTGCTTGTGAAAGTGTTGTTAACTCCTTGGATATCCTCCAGAGATGACAAAAGGCCGCATCTTAGAAGTAAGGGCTGTGCCCTATTCCATACCCACCCAACAAAGCCAAAAACAAAACCCCAGCAAGATCTGTAGGAAGACAGAGTACAGAGGCTTAGTCCCATCAGGTTAGAGAGATCTGGAAAACACCTTGGCTTTTCCAAATATCTGCCCTAACAAAGTATATCACTAAGGTTACAGTTACACAGTGCAAGATGATCACACAATAATTGAACTGCAGACTAGCAGTTTAAAACAAAAGAAACCTTCTTCAGATTTAAGGAGTCCCCAATCCCCAGGCCGCAGATGGGTACCAGGATCCGCTTGGACAACAGCTCATTGCACTCTAGTCAGGAATTTGTCCCCAGTCAGACAGCTGGGCTCACATTCCAAGTTCCCTTTTCAGGGCTTACATTCTTGCATTGCTTGTAGTACACAGTTTCATCCCAAAACCACCCCCCACCACCCCTCGTCCGTGGAAAAATTGTCTTCCATGAAACCAACCCCTGGTGCCAAAAAGCTTGGGGACCGCTGCCGATAACATGCAGCCAAAGCAATTTTGAAACCAAAAAACAAGCTAGAATAATTATACCATCTGATTTCAAGACTTACTACAAAGTGACAGTAATCACTTTCTGATACTGTGTCACACTGAGACAATGTGATAATGATGTAATGACAGACAAAATAGAGTCCAAAATACCTCCACACGTATATAGTCAATTGACTTTTGACAAAAGCCCCAAGGTAATGTGATAAAGAAACACATTCATTTCGTCAAATGGTGCTGAAACCACTAGATATCTGGTGTGGAAGAAAATGAACTTTGATCTCTTTCTCACACCATACGCAAAAATTAATTTTATATTCATCATATCTAAATTTAGAAATGAAAACAATAAAATTCCCAGGAGAAAATGTAGGTGAAAACCTTCGTAAATTTGATATAGCCAAAGATTTCTTAAACAGGATTGAAGAGGCACTAATCACAAAAGAAAAAAATGAGAAGTTGGACTTTATCCAAATGAAAATTCTCAGACAGGGCTAGGATTAGGAGAAGGCAAACAAAGCCAAATTTGTGCAAGTGCAGAGTCAGTTTTTGTCTTTAACATTTGATATCTTTTCCATTGTAACTTTTTACATTAAATTTGATTTTTAAACTATTGCATTAAAATATTATCTATATCTGTATCTCTATCCTAGAGTCAGTGAGACCTTCTGGCTCTGTTTTGGTTATTTCTTCCTACACTGTAGCCTGAAAATGCTCTCCAATCAGTAAACTGGGGTAATCATAGGGCTCCCTTATTTGTGTTCCTTTTCTCAGGAATCACTGTTACATTCTACCTCTGGCACAGTAGCTATACACCGTTATTTCGTAGGTGTTGTCCAGTTTTCCAGTTGTTTAAGGAAGGAGGGTACTTCTGGTCCCTGAACTTTACTGTAGCTGGAAGCAGAAGTACTTGCAAGAGTTTTGAAATGTATTTTTAACTCTAATATTTATATCTTTAAAGCTCAGTGACTATGGCATGCTTTGCCATTTAGTCAATTTATACTGGTTTAAAATACATGACTATCAAAATTATTCCAACAATATTATCCTCTTTAATCTATATTAAACTTTTGCAGGTGGCCTAGTGACCATTTCTTTCATCATGCTGCTCTTTAAAAAAAAAGATCCGAAATATTTGGCAATGACTTGTAAGATTGCTATGTGAAATACACTGGAATGAAGTTATAAAATGTGCAATCATGTGACACATGACTATAACATGATTCATGATTAAACACACTGGAAATTGCTAGGTTCCTTGAATGATAAAGAAATTATTTCCATTCCATTGATTTGTGGAAGAAGGTATATTTTCTTTGCATGAAAGAGACTAGAGAACTTTCGAGAGATTCAGTTTACTTTTTTCTGTTGCTACACAAACCTTCAAAGATATTTTATCTGTACTTCTCAAGCCAGGAAAAAAGTGTAAGGTCAAAGAACTTAACTCGGCTCAGAGGTGGGAGGACAGTTGCCCTCAGACTTCAGGTCACTGACCTAGGATCAGGAGAGGGGGTGAAAATGGGGAGCAGGATGAATGCAGGTTCAAGTGCGTTTAACTATGGAGTGGAGACCAAAGAAATCAGCCACAGTAAAAATGTAACCCAACACCTACTTCTGTCCCTTAGGGGGTACTTGGATACTTCATCCAGAGGAAGAGATTGTTTTCATTCTGTTGTGATCAGCAGCATGCATTTACTAAGAGAGAGCAATAATTGTATAACAAAAAATAATTTGTATTCATACTGTGTCCCTGGAGACTTAAGACATTATTTAGATTGGTTTAGATTAAGAAAATTATCTTCTTACTTCCCCTTACTGACCAAACATAGAACTATGTTAAGCATCCACTAGCACTGCTGCAACATGTGTTTATGCGAAAGAAACTGCCATTAGATGAGGTATAAAGAGGTCCACTCATTCTTAAAATGATTCTGTTCTCTTGTGCCTGCTGAAGCTGCCAGCCACCTGCCAATTGTCATGTACTTTATGACATGGACACAGTGAGCTAGACAAAGATCACCAATTAATTTCCTTCCCAACAAATGACAAAACATATCATGAAACAGAATCACTTAAACCAGTGGCCACTGGGTCTTGGCTTCCACCCCAGAAGCAACAGTCTTTTTCCTTTTTGATGACTGATTTAAACTTGGAAGGAACTCAACTCCTGCACCCATGGCCACAGCTGTTTAAGCTTGGTCTTTACAATGGGTTCCATGATAGAATGTGGATTTAGAAGAAAGGCTAGAGCTCATCTGATACAAACTTCCTAATTTATGGAAGAGCTCACCAACATCCATCAAGGATAAATGACTTGCACAAAATCACTATAATGAGTTAAAGCTCTATTACTCCCAAATTTTTCTAGTTATTTTAGTCAGTAAGAACTTTTTTTACTTGCCTTACCCAGACTATACAATATTACAGAAAACATATTTTTACCCAAATTATGAAACTAGTTTGCAAACATGTGCTTGGGTTTCTTTATAACCAGATTAAGGTATTAAGAATTAAGAAAAGAGGACAGGCGCGGTGGCTCATGCCTGTAATCCCAGCACTTTGGGAGGCTGAGGCGGGCAGATCATGAGGTCAGGAGATTGAGACCATCCTGGCAAACACGGTGAAACCCTGTCTCTACTAAAAATACACAAAAATTAGTCGGGCATGGTGGCGGACACCTGTAGCCCCAGCTACTTGGGAGGCTGAGACAGGAGAATGGCCTAAACCCAGGAGGCAGAGCTTGCAGTGAGCTGAGATTGTGCCACTGCACTCCAGCCTGAGAGAGCAAGACTCTGTCTCAAAACAACAACAACAACAACAACAACAACAAATCAAAAGAGTGGGGAATAATTCTATTAAAATATTTGAATGTTTATAATGCACAAGGCTTTGATCTATGTTTTAAGGAGGATACAAAACCAATTTAGGAGAGCCTCAGGTATCAGCCATGTATTACTGCAGGAGCAAAATAAAACGAAAATGAAACTGAGCAGGAGAAACAACAAGTGATTTGATCTCAAAATTTTGTGGGCTGACTGGGCAGTTGTTCTGTTGGTCTCACCTGGACTCTGTGGCTTCAGTAAGTAGCTTGGTTGGTGCTGAATGCTCTAATGCTGGGGCTATCACATATCTCGGGCCTAAGATGGGGTGTCTAAAGTGACAGAGATGGCCAAGCCTCTGGCCATTTGGTCTTTTATCCCAGGTTTCTTAATGTTATGGCAGAAGCATTCCAAAAAAGCAAGAGCAAAGCCACGAGTCCCCCTTGAGAACCCACAACATCCCATTTACTTTGGTCTTTTTAAAATTATTTCAGTAAATTTTGGGGGAACAGGTGGTGTTTAGTAACATGAATTAGTTCTTTAGTGGTGATTTCTGAGATTTTGGTGCACCTGTCACCCAAGCAATGTACACTATATCCAATGTGTAGTCTTTTTATCCCTCACTCCCCTCCCAACCTTTCCTCGAGTCCCCCAAGTCCATGATATTATTCTTATGCCTTTGCATCCTCATAGCTTAGCTCCCACTTATAAATGTGAACATACAATGTTTTCCATTCCTGAGTAACTTCATTTAAAATAATGGTCTCTACCAAACTGCCTAAAGCAATCTACAAATTCAATGCAATTCCCTTCAAAATATTACCGTCATTCTTCACAGAACTAGAAAAAACAACCCTAAAATACATATAGAGCCAAAAAATAGCCTGCATAGCCAAAGCAAGGCTAAGCAAAAAGAATAAATCTGGAGGCTTCACACAACCTGATTTCAAACTATACTATAAGGCCATAATCACCAAAACAGCATGGTACTGGTATAAATATAGGCACATAGACCAGTGGAACAGAATAGAGAACCCAGAAATAAACCCAAATACTTACAGCCAGCTGATCTTCAACAAAGCAAACAAAAACATAAAGTAGAAAAAGGACACCCTTTTCAACAAGTGGTGCTGTGATAATTGGCTAGCCACATGTAGGAGAATGAAACTGGATCCTCATCTCTCACATTACACAAAAATCAACTCAAGATGGAATGAGACTTAAATCTCAGACCTGAAGGTTTAAAAATTCTGGAAGATAACATTGGAAAACCCTTCTAGACATTGGCTTAGACAAGGATTTCATGACCAAGAACCCAAAAGCAAATGCAATAAAAACAAAGATAAACAGCTGGGACTTAATTAAACTAAAGAGCTTTTGCATGCAAAAGGAACAATCAGCAGAGTAAGCAAACAATCCACAGAGTGGGAGAAAATCTTCACAATCTGTACATCTGACAAAGGACTAATATCCAGAATCTACAACAAACTCAAACAAATCAGCAAGAAAAAGAACAAACAAACAACCCCATCAAAAAATGGGCTAAGGACATGAATAGACAATTCTCAAAGAAGATATACAAATGGCCAAAAAACATATGAAAAAATGCTCAACATCACTAATGATCAGGGAAATGCAAATCAAAACCACCATGCAATACCACCTTACTCCTGCATGAATGGCCGTAATCAAAAAAATAAAAAAACAGTAGATGTTGGCATGGACGCAGTGATCAGGGAACACTTTTATAGTGCTGTTGGGAGTGTAAACTAGTACAGCCACTATGGAAAACAGTGTGGAGATTCCTTAAAGAATTAAAAGTAAATCTACCATTTGATAGAGCAATCCTACAGGGTATCTACCCAGAGGAAAAGAAGTCATTATATGAAAAAGATACTTGCACATGCATGTTTATAGCAGCACAATTCGCAATTGCAAAATCGTGGAACCAATCCAAACGCCCATCAATCAACTAGTGGATAAAGAAACTGTGATACACACACACACACACACACACACACACACACACACACACACACAATGGAATACTACTCAGCCATAAAAAGGAATGAATTTCCAGCATTTGCAGCAACCTTGATGAGATTCGAGACTATTATTCTAAGTGAAGTAACTCAGGAATGAAAAACCAAACATCGTATATTCTCATTGATATGCGGGAGCTAAGCTACAAGGACTCAAAGGCATAGGAATAATACAATGGACTTCAGGGACTTGAGAGGAAGGGTGGAAGGGTGGGAGGGAGGCTAGGGATAAAAGACTACTAATAGGGTGCAGTGTATACTGCTCAGTTGATAGGTACAGCAAAATCTCACAAATCACCACTAAAGAACTTATTCATGTAATCAAGCAACACCTGTACTCCAATAACCTATGGAAAAATAAAAAATAAAAGAATAAGAGTTTCCAATTCCATCCAGGATGTCTGTACATGCCACTATTTTGTTCCTTTTTATGGCTGTGTAGTTTTATATGAGAGAGAGAGAGAGAGGAAGAGAGATACTATATTTTCTTTTTTTGAGATGTAATTTCGCTCTGTCACCCAGGCTGGAGTGCAGTGGAGTGATCTCATCTCGCTGCAGCCTCCACCTCCTGGGTTCAAGCAATTCTCCTGCCTCAACCTCCTGAGTAGCTGGGATTACAGGCAGCCACCACCACACCCAACTAATTTTTGTATTTTTAGTAGAGACGGGGTTTTGACACATTGGCCAGGCTGTTCTCAAACTCCTGACCTCAGGTGATCTGCCAGCCTCGGTCTTCCAAAGTGCTGGGATACAGGCGTGAGCCACTGCGCCTGGCTAATATTATATTTTCTTTATCCACTCCTTGATTGATGGACATTTGGACTAGTTCCATATTTTTGCAATTGCAAATTGTGCTTCTATAAATAGGCATGTGCAAGTATCTTTTTCTTTAATGAATTCTTTTGCTCTGGGTAGATACCTAAGAGTGGGATTGCTGGATCAACTGGTAGATCTTTTAGTTCTTTAAGGAATCTCCACACTGTTTTCCATAATGGTTGTACTAGTTTATGTACTAGATTATGTACTAGTTTATGTACTAGTTTATGTACTAGTTTACATTCCCATCAATAATGTAAAAGTGTGCCCTTTTCACCACATCCACACTAACATCTATTATTTTTTTATTTTTTGATTATGCCCATTCTTGCAAGAGCGAGGTGGTGTTGCACTGTGGTTTTGATTTGTTTTTCACTGACAATTAGTAATGTTGCGCTTTTTTTTATATGTTTATTGGCCTTTTGTATATCTTCTTTTGAGAGTTGTCTATTCATATCCTTAGCCCACTTTTTGATGGGGTCGTTTTATTCTTGCTGATTTGAGTTCCTTGGAGATTCTAGATAGTAGTCCTTTGTTGGAGGTATAGATTGTGAACATTTTCTCCCACTCTGTGGGTTGTCTGTTTATTCTGCTGATTATTTCTTTTGCTGTGCAGCTTTTTAGTTTAATTAAATCCCATCTATTCATCTTTGTTTTTGTTGTGTTTGCTTTTGGATTCTTGGTCATAAAATCTTTGCCTAAGCCAATGTCTAGAAGGTTCCTTCCAATGTTATCTTCTAGAGTCTTTATAGTTTCAAGTCTGTAAGTCTTTGATTCACCTTGAGTTGAATTTTGTATAGAGTGAGAGATGAAGATAGTTTCATTCTTCTACATGTGGCTTGCCAGTTATCTCAGCACCATTTGTTGAACAGGGTGTCCTTTTTGCACTTTATGTTTTTGTTTGCTTTATCAAAGATCAGTTGGCTGTAAGTATTGGCTTTATCTCTGAGTTCTCCATTCTGTTTCATTGCTCTATATTCCGATTTTTATACCAGTACCATGCTGTTTTGCTGACTATGGCCTTATAGTATAGTTTGAAGTCAGGTAATGTGATACCTATGAATTTGTTTTTTTTGTTTAGTCTTTTTTTTTTTTGAAACAGAGTCTCTCTCTGTAGCCCAGGCTGGAGTGCAGTGGCATGATCTCGGCTCATTCTAAGCTCTACCTCCTGGGTTCACACCATTCTCCTGCCTCAGCCTCCAGAGTAGCTGGGACTACAGGTGCCCACCACCACGCCTGGCTAATTTTTTGTACTTTTAGTAAAGGCAGGGTTTCACCATGTTAGCCAGGATGGTCTCGATCTCTTGACCTCGTGATCCACCTGCCTCGGCCTCCCAAAGTGCTGGGATTACAAGCGTGAGCCACTGCACCTGGCCTTTGTTTAGTCTTGATTTGGCTATGTGGGCTCTTTTTGGTTCCACATGAATTGTAGGGAGTTTTTTCTAGTTTTGCGAAGAACGATGGTGGTATTTTGAAGCAAATTGCATTGAATTTATAGATTGCTTTTGGCAATATGGTCATTTTCACAATATTGATTCTACCCATCCATGAGCATGGGATATGTTTACATTTGTTGGGTCGTCTATGATTTATTTCAGCAGTGTTTTGTAGTTTTCCTTGTAGAGGCCTTTCACGTCCTTGGTTACGTATAATCCTAAGTTTGTTGTTGTTGTTGTTTTTGTTTGGTTTGGTATGGTGAAAGGGGTTGAGTTCTTGATTTGATTCTTGGCTTGGTCGCTATTGGTGTATAGCAGAGCTACTCATTTGTTTATATTAATTTTGTACTGTGTGGCTTTGCTGAATTGATTTACCAGTTCTAGGAGCTTTTTGGATGAGGCTTTAGGGTTTTCTAGGTATACAATCATGTCATCAGCAAATAGCAACACTTTGACTTCCTCGTTACCACTTTGGGTGCCTTTTATTTCTTTCTCTTATCTGATTGCTCTGGCTAGGACTCCCAGAGTACTATGTTGAATAGAAGTGATGAAACTGGGCATCCTTGTCCTGCTCTGGTTCTCAGGGGGAATGCTTTCAAGTTTTCCCTGTTCAATATAATGTTGGCTGTGGGTTTGTCATAGATGGCTTTTATTGCCTTAAGATATATCCCTTCTATGCCAATTTTGCTGAGGGTTTTAATCATAAAGGATCTTGAATTTTGTCAAATGCTTTTTCTGTGTCTATTAAGATGATATGACTTTTATTTTTAAATCTGTTTATGTTGTGTATTACATTTATTGACTTACGTATGTTAAACCATCCCTGCATCCTTGATTTGAAACTCACTTGATCATGGTGGATTATCTTTTTGATATGCTGTGGGATTCTGCTAGCTAGTACTTAGCTAGTATTCTGTTAGCTAGTATTCCCTGTTTTGGTGTTAGGGTGATACTGGCTTCATAGAATGATTTAGGGATGATTACCTCTTTCTCTATTTTGGAAGAGTGTCAATAGGATTGGTATCAATTCTTCTTTGAATATCTTATAGAATCAGCTGTGAATTCATCTGGTCCTGGACATTTTTTTTTTGTTGGTAACTTTTGAATTACCATTTAAATCTTGCTGCTTGTTATTGCTCTGTTCAGAGTTCTTATTTCTTCCTGTTCTAATCTAGGAGGGTTATATTTTTCCAGGAAGTTATCCATCTCCTCTAGATTTTCTCATTTATGTGTGTAAAGGTGTTTATAGTATCCTTGAATGATCATTTGTATTTTTATGGTATCAGTTGTAATATCTCCTGTGTCATTTCTAATTGAGCTTATTTGGATATTCTCTCTTCTTGGTTAAATTCGCTAATGTTCTATCAATTTTATTTATCATTTAAATGTACCAGCTTTTTAATTCATTTATCTTTTGTATTTTTTGTTTCATTTAGTTCTGTTCTGATCTTGGTTATTTCTTTTCTTCTTCTGGATTTGGGTTTGGTTTGTTCTTGTTTATCTAACTCCTTGAGGCATAACCCTAGGTGATTCCTTTTTCTTTGGCTTTGTTGGCTTGGGTTAATTCGAAAGCACAAATTGTCTATTTGTGCTCTTTCAGGCTTTTTGATGTAAGCATTTAATGCTATGAACTTTCCTCTTAGCACCACTTTTGCTGTATCCAGCAAAAGTTTTGATAAATTGTGTCACTATTATTGTTCAGTTCAAAGAATGTTTCATTTCATTGTTAACCCAACAATTGTTCAGGAGCTGGTTATTTAATTTTCATGTATTTTCATGGTTTTGAGGGTTCCTTTTGCAGTTGATTTCTAATTTTATTCCACTGTGGTCTGAGACTACATGCTATAGTTTTGATTGTTGTAAATTTGTTGAGACTTGCTTTGTGGCCTATCATATGGCCTATCTTGGAGAATGTTCCATGTGCTGATGAATAAAATGTATATTCTGCAGTTTTAGGGCAGAATGTTTTGTAAATATCGGTTAAGTCCATTTGTTGTAGAATATAGTGTAAGTCCATTGTTTCTTTGTTGACTTTCTATCCTGATGACCTGTCTTGTGCTATCAGTGGAGTATTGAAGTCCCCCACTATTATTGCATTGCTGTCTATCTCATTTCTTAAATCTAGTAGCAATTGTTTCATATATTGGGGAACTCCAGCATTAGGGGCATATATATTTGGGATTGTGATATTTTCCTTTTGGACTACTCCTTTTGTCATTATATAATGTCCCTCTTTGTCTTTTTTTAACTGCTGTTAAAGTGTGTTTTATCTAAGAATAGCTACTTCTGCTTGCATTTGGTGTCCTTTTGCATGGAATATCATTTTCCACCCCTTTACCTTAAGTTTATGAAAGTCCTTATGTGTTACGTGACTCTCTTGAAGACAGCAGATACTTGGTTGGTGAATTTTTATCCATTCTGACATTCTGTATCTTTTAACTGGAGCATTTAGGCTATTTACATTCAACATTAGTATTGAGATGTTAGGTACTATTCTATTCATCATGCCATTTGTTGCCTGATATTTTGTTTTTTCTTCATTGTGTTATTGTTTTATAGGTCCTGTGAGATTTATGCTTTAACAAGATTCTATTTTTGCATATTTCTTCATTGTGTTATTGTTTTATATGTCCTGTGAGATTTATGCTTTAAGGAGATTCTATTTTTGCATATTTCAAGGATTTGTTTCAAGATTTAGAGCTTCTTTTAGCAGTTCTAGTAGTGCTGGCTTGGTAGTGCAAATTCTCTCAGCATTTGTTTGTTTGAAGATTGTTATCTTTCCTTCATTTATGAAGCTTAGTTTTGCTGGATACAGAATTCTTGGTGGATAATTGTTTTGTTTAAGGAGGCTAAAGATAGGACCCCAATCCCTTCTAGCTTGTAGGGTTTCTGCTGATAAATCTGCTGTTATTCTGATAGGTTTTCCTTTATAGGTTACCTGATGCTTTTGCCTCACAGTTCTCAAGATCCTTTCCTTTGTCTTGACTTTAGATAATCTGATGACTATATGCCTAGACGATGGTCTTTTTGCAATGAAGTACCCAAGTGTTCTTTGAGCTTCTTGTATTTGAATGTCTAGATCTCTGGCAAAGCCAGGGAAGTTTTCCTTGATTATTCCTTCAAATATGTGTTCCAAATTTTGGATTTCCCTTCTTCCTTGGTAACACCAATTATTCTTAGATTTGGTCACTTAACATGATCCGAAGCTTCTTAGAGACTTTGTTCATTTTTTAAAAATTTTTTTCTTTGGCTTTGTTGGATTAATTTGAAAACCTTGTTTTTGAGCTCTGAAGTTCTTTCTTCTGCTTGTTCAATTTTATTGCTAAGACTTTCCAGTGCAGTTTTCATTTCTCTAAATGTGTCCTTGATTTCCAGAAGTTGTGATTTTTTTAATGCTATTTCATTGGATATTTTTCTTTTCATGTCCCGTATCATTTTTGTTTGATTTCTTTAAGTTGGACTTCACCTTTCTTGGTTCCTTTTTGTTTGACTTAATAATCAACCTGACAAATTCTTTTTCTGGCAATTTAGAGATTTCATCTTAGCTTGAATCCATTGCTGGTGAGCTAGTGTGATCTTTTGTGGATGTTAAGAAAGCTTGTTTTCTCATATTATCAGAATTGTTTTTCTGGTTTATTCTCATTTGGGTGAATGATGTCAGAGGGACAATCTGGTATTCAAGGGCTGCTTTACAGATTCTTTTATCCCATGGCAGTGCTACTTTGATGTGGTGCTCTCCCTTTTCCATTAGGGATGGGGCTTCCTGAGAGCCAAACTATAGTGATTGATATTTTTCTTCTGGATCTAGCTGCCCAGCAGAGCTACTGGGCTCTGGGCTGGTACCGGGGAGTGTCTATAAAGAGTCCTTGTAATATGACTGTCTTCAGTTCTCTCAGCTGTAGATATCAGCACCTACTCTGGTGGAGGTAGCAGGGGAATGAAATGGGCTCTGTGATGGTTCTTGGTTGTATTTTTGTTAAGTGTTATGGTTTTGTGTTAACTGGCCTCCAGCCAAGAGGTGGTGCTTTTGAGAGCACATCAGCTGTGATTGTATAGGGAGGATACATGCTTGCCCTAGGGTTGCCTTTGGATGAGTATTCAGGTTTCTCAGGCATTGGGCAGGGTCACAGAGCTCCCAAGAGATTATGTCCTTTGTCTTTGGTTACCAGGGTAGGTAGAGAAAAACCATCAGGTGGGAGCAGGATTACACATGTCTGAGCTCAGACTCTCCTTGGGCAGAGTTTGTTGTGGCCATTGTGGGATAAGGGAGTGTGGTTCTCAGGCCAATGGAGTTATATTCCCAGGGGGATTATGGCTGTCTGCTGCGTCACACAGGTCGCCAAGGAAGGGGGTAAAGCCAGCAACCACAGGCTTTACCCAGCTCCCACAGAGCCCATAGCCAGAAAGGCCAGTCTCATTCCCACTGTGTCCCCCCAACAGCACCGAGTTTATTTCCAGGCAGCCCTTGAGCAGGGCTGAGTACTTGCCCCAGGCTACAAGCCTCCCAGCTGAGAAAGCAAACACACTCACAGTTCCTCTGCTGTCCCATGGAGCCTGCAGTGGCAATCCACCTCCTTCAAAGGTCTGTAGATTCTCTCAGCTTTCCTGGTATGTTCCTGTGGCAGTTCTTGGAGAAAAAGTTCACTGTATGGGTCTCCACACACTGCTCTCTCCCTCCTAGCGGGAGCTGCAAGTTAGTCCTCCCTCTTATCCACCATTTTTCTCTTCTCTCCCAATCTAGTGTATTCTATGGGTCAATAAAGTAAAAGTCCACCCTAGGTGCAAGTGTTGGGAAAAAAGCCATCATCTCCTCAAAGAAAGAGCTGTGAAGAGTTCATGAACATTTTTAATCCACCGCTTGCATCATAAATACAAATAACCATAAAGCAAAGCATTACTGAATGCCAACACATGCCAGCTAATGCTTTATATGTAACATCTAAGCATTTATTATAATTCTATGAATGACCATGAATGAATATAAATGTCATTATTAGAGATGAGGAAACTGTACTACATAAAAGGTTAAGTAACTTGCCAAAGGTCATATAGTCTGTGATGCTGAAGCAGATTCAGATCCAATCAAACTACAAATCCCAATCTCTTGATCACCATACTTTATAAAATGTACAGTAAGGTTATCATACAAGCTTTCTTTTGCTGCCGTAATACTTTGCCACAAACTTAGTGACTTAAAACAATACAAATGTATTATCTCACAATACTGTAGGTCAGAAGTTTGAAGTAGCTTGGCTTGTTTCTCCGTTTCAGGTTCCAAAAAGGCTAAATCAAAGCTGAGTTATTATCTCAGAGGCTTGGGAATAATATATGGCCAGGTTCATCCAGTTTGCTGGAAAAATTAAGTTCCTTGCAATCAAAGGCCTGAGGATTCATTCTCTTGTTGGCTGTCAGCTGGAGGCCACCCTTGGCTCCTAGAGGCCTACATATGGAGATATATAGATATATATATATCTATCTCAAACACAGTAACTGTGGCTCAAATTCTTCTCACACTTAGAATCTCTAACCTTCTTTTCTGCTGCACCTCTTCTGCCTCCTTTTCTGCCACATCTCTCTGACTGCAGCCAGAGAAGTTTCTCTGCTTTTAAGGGCTCATGTGATTAATTGGGAAAACCCAGATAATCCAGGATAACCTCTTTTTCTTAAAGTTTGTAACCCTTTCTCTTAAGGTTTGCAGGTTACACCTGCAAATTCCCTGTTACCCTGTAATGGAGTACTCCATAGGATGCAGGGATTAGGGTGTGGACATTTTTATAGGCTGGGTGATTAGTAAGTATTCATGGAAGTAAAATCCAGTTGGATTTTAAGAGATACATAAGGTATTACAAGGTCCTCCTTGTGTTGGGGAGGAAGAAGTATAAGCCTATGGGAGAAGCTGTTCAGAAAAGCAACAAGAATCACACGTAGAGACACAGGAAAGTGTAAGACATTTGTGATCACTGATGATGATTAGAATGATGAATTTGTGGGTACAATTAGAGGAATGATATGTTAGAGTGCAGATAAGGTCAGCCAGTGGAGAACCATAAGTGCCACATAGAGAAATTTGGGTTTTATTCTACAGGCTACAGGAAATGATTAGGTTTTTGAGTGAAAGAGTGAAAAATTAAAGTGATCCGCGGAAGTGAATCCAGTGAGTGTATGTGGAAAGATGGGAGTGAGGTGGGTGGAAGACAGCCAAGTAAATTATAATCAACCAGTTGTCCAATAATAAGGTTGATACAGAGGAAGGGAAACTGGTGAGAGATTCCAGGAAGAAAGAAACAGCTAGAGTATGGCTTGATTGAAGGTTGCACATGAAAGAGAATAACTGTGATCTTGGAAAAAGAGGGGTCGGGAAGAATGGGGTAAAATCTGCTACAAAGAGGAAGCCTGAGTCAGGTAAAGCAGTAAATGCAATTCCAGTCTAGAGAGAACAGCTCTGCCCTAAAAAGGAACAGCTGGGGTCTCCATCCTGCTCAGCCTTCATGTGCCACCATCTTTCCATTTAAAGGTAAGAAATGGACTCCTCTACAAAGCAGGCTCCCCACTGGAATCCCCCCGACTTCAAAAGCCACATCTCCAGGCAGAGAAAAGCCTGGAGAAGGAAAAACTTTTCCTTCTGAAAAGTTCCTTTTAATATTTGGAGTTATTTTCCAAACAGTGGTTTAATTAGTATTTTTAATTTCTAAACTTAATGAAAAATTTATAGCTCCATGGTTGCTCTGAAACTTCTGTGTGATTGTGTGTGTTATCTTTTTTTCTTTCTTCCTATTTTTTAATGCAAGTTTTTTATAGACTCAAAATCTTCTGAACTCTGGGGGCATCTCCACATCTCAGAATTGTTATATATAATAATAATAATAAAGTCCCCAACTATATGAAAGTTTGGGTTAAGAGATCACCCTTTAAGACATTTCTTAAACATTCTTTGGCAGGCCTGAGATTTACAGGGGGACATCATCAAAGCAGCCACGTAAATGGGGACATATTGACAACTTTCCCCCTTAAAGGCAGACACAAACAGGATTTATATGCTTCAACCACAGCTCCCTTGGGAACTCAACAAGGGACTTATTTTGTTTCTCTTTTAATAGCTTCTCTTGGGTACTTTATGGACCAGTTCTCTCATCTCAAGTGTCTGATCCCAAGACATAAATTAATTTTAGATGCACCTTTTATCCATCTTGTCTGCTAAGGCAATATTCACTATTTGTTTTGGTTGCCATGGAGATAATTGACTTCCTGCAGTGGCAGGAGTCTTGTTTGGGGGTTTTAAAGGGGTTTGGGTCCAGGGATTCTTTAATTTTCACATCGTGAGGAAAGCCATTTCATCAATGGAACATTTGTATACATCTCCCACTTATAATTGGAATGATTTATCACCTCGTGAAACTTCCCCTTTTATTTTTCATCACTTCCTTCTTTATGGTTTAACCTCTGCTCTCCAATGTGCTGACTAAAACCACAGCAAAGGGCAAGCATTCTATTTATTACTATTTTGTAGAATGGTTGGACACAGCATCTCAGCAGAATACTATCTGAAAAAAGAGCTGAAAAATCTTAAAAAAAAAAAAAAAGGTGGATTACAGAACCCTATTCAGGTAGAGGAAGAGGCTACATTTTATCAAGGCAAGAAATACTTTGAATACCAATTCATAAAATCAATCTCCCAGTCACCAACTCAGGCTGATAAAGATTGGGTCCCTCTGGAGTTTAGGTACCAGTTCTGATGTTTACAAAGGTGACTGTTGGATTCTGCTATAAACTGTTAGAACAGGCAACCTGAAAGTCCATCTCAAGTACAATGAGAAAAATTAAGAAAGAAATATCAGCTTTAAGAATATCCTCTTTGAGATATACAAATATACAAATAACAAAATGATAAATATGATATTTTACACACATTCCCGCCTACTTTCCACATTTTGACTACCATTACAGGTCACGAACATTTCCAAAACAAATTATCTAAAGACTTTTAATGGCATTTAAAACCTAACTACCAGAAATACATCCTTTTTGTTGCACTTGATTTTTGAGAATCATATGAGTTATGGTATTATGGTATTTCTGTACATATATTTTACAAAACCAAAGAAATCCTATGCCACTTACCCACAGGGCTAATATTTTTGCTAAAATAATTTTTTACTGTAGTTCAAAAAGCTATTACCAAAAGAAAAAAATTAAATCAATGATCAGAATGAGAATTCTTAGGAGCAATAATAGTGAACAAAACTCTAAGAACCTACTTCAGTTCTTTTAAGTGCACAGCACAAAATCAATTTGCAATGACCCTGAGAATCAGCCTTCTTCACCACATGACAACAAAAGAAATGGAGGATGAAAACAAATTAAAGTTCTTAAAAGTCTTTTTTGCCTTCTAAAGATTTAAGGGTATCTTTGAGCTATGAAACTTTTAAAGGCAGCTCTTGGAATGCTTATGAATATTGTTGTATATTCTTACAGTAATGGCTTTTAGGCTGACCCTAGAAGCTCATGATTCACTTTCTGATTCATGTTTCATTCTTATTTATTTCATAATGCTTTTTTGAAGATGCATTATGAACACAGCACTGTGCTAGGCAATGGAGGGAAAGAAAAATACTTGATGCAGTCTAGACAGGCACCAACATCAGGATAACACAAAGCACATAATTGGATGTACATGTTCAGAAGACAACAAAATGCAAAGGAATACAAATTGGAGGGAACTGCTTCATTACAGGCCTCCCACACATTAGCTCATTTAACACTGACAATACCTCCAGTTCACTGACAAGAAAGCTACACTTTAAAAAGGAGCTGATACAGGGCGGAGCCTGGATTTGACACTAGGAGTCTCTGATTCCTAACCTAAACACTAAACTATTAACCTGTAATGCTTCCCTAGTTTAAGTATTATAGTTTACTTCAATGATGACATTTTAGCTGGACCAGGCAGGATTTTAACGTGTTTAAGAGGGAGACAGGCATTCCAGAGGAAGAAAAGGATACATGGAGGCTAGGGCATGAGTCCCTGAGACAGGGAAAATAATAGCTAAGTCTTACATCTCCAATGAGGAGAAGTCCTATTGAGAGGTGACAGCGTGTTGGCAGCCCTCGCAGCCCTCGCTCGCTCTTGGTGCCTCCTCGGCCTCAGCACCCACACCGGCCATGCTTGAGGAGCCCTTCAGCCCACCACTGCACTGTGGGGGCCCCTCTCTGGGCTGGTTGAGGCCAGAGCCAGCTCCCTCAGCTTGCCGGGAGGTGTGGAGGGAGAGGCGCAGGCGGGAACTGGGGCTGCACGCGGTGCTTGCGGGCCAGCTAGAGTTCCGGATGGGCGTGGGCTTGGCAGGTCCCGCACTTGGAGCCGCCGGCCGGCCCTGCTGGACCAGGCAGTGAGGGGCTTAACACCCTGGCCAGCAGCTGTGGAGGGTGCCCTGGGTCCTCCAGCAGTGCCCGCCCATGGGGCTTCGCTTGATTTCTCGCCCGGCCTTACCTGCCTCCCTGTGGGGCATGGCTCGGGACCTGCAGCCTGCCATGCCTGAGCCTCCCCTCAACCCACCGTGTGCTCCTGCAAGGCCCCAGCCTCCCTGACGAGCCCCGCCCCCTGCTCCACTGTGCCGGTCCCATCAACCACCCAAGGGCTGAGGAGTGTAGGCACAGGGCACCAGACTGGCAGGCAGCTCCACCTGCGGTTGGTGCTGGATCCACTGGGTGAAGCCAGCTGGGTTCTGAATACAGTGGGGACTTGGAGAACCTGTATGTCTAGCTAAGGGATTGTGAATACACCAATCGGCACTCTGTATCTAGCTCAAGGTTTGTAAATGCATCAGTCAGCACTCTGTGTCTAGCTGATCTGGTGGGGACTTGGAGAACATTTATGTCTAGCTAAGGGATTGAAATTACACCAAATCAGCACTCTGTATCTAGCTCAAGGTTTGTAAATACACCAATCAGCACCCTGTGTCTAGCTCAGGGTTTGTGGATGCACACCAATCAGCACTCTGCATCTAGCTAATCTGGTGGGGACTTGGAGAATCTTTATGTCTAGCTAAGGGATTGTGAATACACCAATCGGCACTCTATCTAGCTTAAGGTTTGTAAACACACCAATCAGCACTCTGTGTCTAGCTGATCTGGTGGGGACTTGGAGAACCTTTATGTCTAGCTAAGGGATTGTGAATACACCAATCGGCACTCTGTATCTAGCTCAAGGTGTGTAAATGCACCAATCAGCACTCTGTGTCTAGCTCAGGGTTTGTAAATACACCAATCAGCGCTCTGTATCTAGCTAATCTAGTGGGGACATGGAGAACTTTTGTGTCTAGCTCAAGGATTGTAAACACACCAATCAGCACCCTGTCAAAACGGACCAATCAGCTCTCTGTAAAACAGACCAATTGGCTCTTTGTAAAATGGACCAATTAGCAGGATGTGGGTGGGGCCAGATAAGAGAATAAAAGCAGGCTGCCCTGCTTGCGGCAGCAGCGGCAACCCGCTGGGGTTCCCTTGCAGCCTGTGCAAGCTTTGTTCTTCTCTCCTTGCAATAAATCTTGCTACTGCTCACTTTTTGGGTCCACACTGCCTTTATGAGCTGTAGCACTCACTACGAAGGTCTGGAGCTCTCGAGACCACGAACCCACCGAGAGGAATGAACAACTCCAGACGCGCCACCTTTTAGAGCTGTAACACTCACCGCGAAGGTCTGCAGCTTCATTCCTGAGCCAGCGAGACCATGAACCCACCAGAAAGAAGAAACTCCGAACACATGCGAACATCAGAAGGAACAAACTCCGGACACGCCGCTTTTAAGAACTGTAACACTCACCGCGAGGGTCCGCGGCTTCATTTTTGAAGTCAGAGAGACCAAGAACCCACCAATTCCAGACACACTATTATCATTCCCACTGTATAAATCAGGAAAACAAGACTCAGAGATATCAAGTAACCAGCCTAAATGAAAGCAGCAGCTAGTAAACGGCAGAGCAAACCCAAGTGATCTGGCTCCGGAGCCTGTGTTCCTAACTTCTCCTGACCCTGCAAGCGTCACCCCTGCAGAGACTACATATGAAATTCAGGAGGGGCAGAACCAGACAACCAACACCTGACAAAGGTGTCTTGGGGTCAGGCTGACAAGCGCTGCCAGTTGTCTTCTCAGGCTCTGAAGAGCCATGTTTCGAGGTTTGTTTTTGTTTTGTAGCAGGGATAAGCTAAGCTCAGCTTTGTGTTTTAGAAAGATAAGCCTGGAGCGAAGAGGAGCATGGATTGGAAGGGATGAAAGCTGGAGCCACTTTTCTTTCAATAAAAATATATTTACAAGTAACTCTACACACACACACACACACACAAAACTCACACACATACACTACACATAAACATATACCACGCATACCCCAAATATACACGTGAATAAATACAACTTACACACATACACATCAAATATGCACTACATACATTCATATACCACACACATATACACACCACTCACACACATACACCACACATACACATACCACATGCACTCACACTTCACATATACCGCACACACGTGTACATGCATACTCAAACATGCCACACAATGCCACACACATACATGCATACATACAACATATAAACCACCCACACAACATTGCCTGCATACACTATACATACATACACACATACACATACTCACATACACATGCATTCCGTTGCCCAAATCATGAGGTAAATGAACTCAGAAACATAATATTCACTAAGATTTCTTTATATCATTTATTTTCTGCCTCCCTGAACACAGACTAGACATTATCCAGAAACTTGAGCCTGCAGGAAGGGAACGTTACACATCTTCATCTTCCACTTCTAATGACCCAACATTAGAAAGACTTTTTCTTTTCCAGATTCATCTGGATATTTCTGAGCTCAATAAGCCTGCCAGGGGAGCTGTCTTGAAAGCCTAAAAAGGGGCCTTAGGCAGCATTGTCCTCAACTCTGCAGATGCTATCCTCATCATTTATGCCTTAAATTAAGAAAAACAATACATTTTGCTTTCCCTGGTTTCATCTGATTTTCTATTTAGAAATTGTATGTGTTAAGCCTGGACAATGCCAGTGTCCAGGCCGAGATAGTGACTCTCACCCAGCAGAGGATACCACACAGCTCTCTGTGGGCTAAATTCTGCATTTGCCTTTATGCAAATGTCTAATTTTCTACTTTTACTTTTTTTGTATCATAAATGCACAACTGTAATATTCTCTATTTATAAGAAAAATATGCCTGTATCTAAACAAAATGAAAACATTTATTCTTTAGTGAAAATAACTGCTACCTGGATGGTAAATTATGTTCACATTATGGTTCACACTTGAAAATTATTTTTAAAGCGTCATGAAATTCTTGAAAGCAAAACAACATTTTTGAGCACACATAATTTAAGTTTCACTTAGGGACCATGAAAAAAATACATCCTTTAGAACACACATAGGGCATTTACAGGAAATGTGGTCCACGAGATACAGAGCCTCTGTTTGGTCTGAATGGAAGATCACATTTCATATTTTAAGGTCAAATTACATCAGTTTCTTTCCAGTAAAAAAAAAAAATAGCATCATACTAGAATGTTAATATCTTTAAAACCTCCAAGACTCGATATTGTGTTCTCTCGGGATAATTTACTAAAGATGAGACTGATGAGCTGCAGCAGCCGTTTAATACCCAGAGTTGCGCTTAGGAGAAAAGGATTTCCAGGATAAACCATTTGCAGGGAAAATTGAATCTAAGCTTCTTTATTTTCAGAACCTATGTTCAGGGTGGAAGAAAAAAACCTCTAACATATACAAACACGGAGTTTTCAATTCTTATGATAACACTGGCTATTTTAAAGTGTTGGCATAATTTAGGACCTTGAATTTAGGATCTAATTCATGACTATATATTATAAAATCATTTCAGTAAAAAAAAAAAAAACAAAACAACCAAAGTGATGTTTTTCCATTTCCTTTCCCTCATCCTTTATCCCACTCTCTCTGTTGGCTCTGTATTATTATGTTTACAGAATTGCATGCAAAATATATACACTAAGCATTTACTGAGCCCCCACTCTGCTAGGTGCACAGGGAGACATAAAATCACAGGAGTCTTCATGTTTGCCTTCAGTGAGCCTGAAATCCAGCAGGAAAGGTAAGACAATTGTGGGAATACCTAAAAAACAAAAGCACAGTTGTGAGGATGAACAGGATGGTGCAAACTACTTTAGGAACGCAGAGCTAGAGTGGAGGATCACCAGACTGCAGGCAAAAGAAGGCATGTGCATAATTCCAACAGTGGGATATGAAATTCCCATTTCAGAGACATAAAGTTGAAGTGTGTTGAGGGACATTTTGGCTGCAGCAGCAGATGTTTGAGACCCTGTGTTAGAAATAGGAAGTATCAACGACCACAGGTGGTTATCATACCAAAATGACAAACAACAATAACAACAACAAAAAAAACCCATAAAAACCAGCGTGGCTTCTGCTAGCTTTGTTGGCATATTTTCAAACTGAAGAAGGTTGCTCATAAATTATCTTTCAGGTTGATTTTTTTCTCTGTATGCTCATGAAATGCTTTAACGAACATCTACACCTCCTCAGTGGAATTGGGAGTGAGTTATTTGTGAAAAACAGGTGAGGTTGTTGCTGAAGGACGTACTAAGTGTTTCTACTTGAGTGATAGAGCAGTGGACTCATAGATCTCCCAGAAGGTTTCGGACAATCGTAGCAACTATCAAAGAAAGAGGGTTGTGGTCACTGGGAAGTTTTCCAAGTGGAATTTTAAGGAGGACTTTGTTAGAGTCCTCAAGGCTCTTTCTGAGCACTCACACACACCCCTCCTTTTCCCCTTGGCACCCGCAACCTGAATTTTCTGCACAGAATCACATCCATATCTACAATGTGGAAGAATCAAAGTGGATCAGAGGCATCCCTCACTGCCCACACCTGTGGGGAAAGCGCTGCTGTTAATATTTCTGCTGAAATCTGAGCAGCCTGGAGTCCTTAGGTTAAGTAAATACTGAATCAAACATGCCAGCCTACAAGGGAAAACAGCAGTCTCTGCCATTTGCAGAACACCTATCATGTTCAAGAGCCTTACATTCATTTTGTTCTCTAAACAATAATTATGTAGGGTTAGCTATTGTTATTTCTTTTTCATAGGCCTCAAAAGTCTAAATAATCTGCCCAGGGCCACAGGCATAGCAAGACATTTTTTGATCCCAAAGCATCGCTGTACTTTGCTCTGGGATTGGAACTAGAACACACAAGTAAATTGTAAATTTTGATTTCAGCAACATAAAAACATGGCCAGCAACTAGGTAGTAACTATATATTAGGCTAACCCCAAAATAAATGAAAAACCTCTGGGAAGCCCAGAGCATACTATTCCAGGTCAGAAGAGACAAAGGAAGGGATCCAGCCCAGGACATCATAACCTCATACAAACAATAGGATGCCCAGCTCATAGGGGCCATTATTATGAAGTATTATTTATTCTCTCCAGGGACAGTAATTTCACAGGCATGAAAACCCTCTCAGAACCTTAACATGGGGCTGATAATTTGTCCACTCATGCATAGTGCCTACCAAAGTGTACTGGATGAAAATCTGAACCTAAGCATATTATAAATTCATGGCTTTTCTCTATGAGTAGTTAATCTAAAATCAGAGATTTCAAGTAAAATATGGACATTCAAAATTACGGTGCTATCCTTTAGGAAATAAATGTTACTTATTCCAAAATCATTAAAATCGCATGGACTTGAAATGGGCTGACACCAAGGTATAGAGATTAATAGAAAGGAAAGATGAAAAGATCTATCCTAAAGAATAATAATCTTACTCTCCTACTACTTGCAACTTCGAATAAAATATATCTTAGATTAGGCAAATTTCCCAGGATCTTCTACAGAACCCCTTTTCACTCCTTTTTTTAGTGACTGTGTTCAGAAGTAAGAGAGGTGTTGAGGTTTATGTGGAATAAAATATGATGACAAAGAAGAGGAAGCAATTCATTCATTTCATGAATATCTGAGTATCAACGTTGTTTACTACTGGGGAACATAAGCAAGAATCGTCAAAAATCTGCCTCTGTGAAGCTCACATTTTGGTGAGAGGAAAAGCTGACAAAAAAGATAAATAAAATATAGAATGTGCACTAACAATGATAAGGAGAAAAATACAAAAGAGGGAGATAAAAAGTGTCTGGGGGTGCAATTTTAAATGAGGTGATCATTTAACATGGGAGCCCATGTCATCCATCCAAAGTCTTCAAATGAGTGGAAATACCCAAACTCTGGTAGAGTAGGCCTAATCAGTTGGTGCAGCAGTTTCCTGGGGCTGCTGTCACATAGTACCACAAGCTGGCTCCTTCAAACAGCTATTTTATTGTCTCACAGCTCCGGAGACCAGAAGTTTGAAGTCAAAGTGTCAGCAGGGACTTCTGAGGACCTGTGGGAGACAATCAGTTGCATCCCTTTTTGCCAGCATCTGGTGGCCTCAGGCTTTCCTGTCGTCCCTCTGTGCATGTCTGTCTCTGCGTCCAAATTTCTCGTTTTTATAAGGTCACGAGACATACAGAATTACACCGCCCCCAACCCATAACCTCATCTTAACTTGATCATTGTAAAGACTCTATTTCCAAATAAAGTCACATTCACAGGTACTGGAGATTAGGACTTCAGCATCTTTTGGTGGGGACATAATTCAATCCATAACAGTTGGTAAATAAGAAACGCCAAAAAAAAAAAAAAATTAAAGTCCTGACAATTCCACTTGGGGAGAGAAGTCATTAAAGGGGTTGATTGCTCTCATTAGGGAATGGTGGCGATGCCTGTTTCTATATTTAATAAAGGCTAATTTCAGCCCTACAAACATCCATAATGAATTATTTAATGCAAGCTGGCAAAAATATACCTACTGAACACAGATGTTATCGTCCGTTACTATTGGCTTTGGCTATAAAATAAGAAAGGAATTAGTAATCTCTTGGGAACCAAAACAACATAAAATTAGACAGGCCAAGGTGTCCTTAGCCCACCCAGAGCAGTTCTGCATTCACTGGGCTGGTACCTGTGAATGGGCTTGGCTCCCTGGTTTCTTAATAATCATATTTTCTTTTCACAAAGGGTAGAAAATATTATCGAGCTAAATTTTTCCTGTTGCCAACAAGTTAGGGATAATGTGCACCATGTGGATCAAGCTGATCACATAAATTAGGGCTTTAAAGCATAATATCTGAGCATTTCCCAACTGAACATTACTTTTCTGTATAAATTAAAAATGTCTAAAAGGGGGTTTATTAGAAGGAGACTATCAAAGCTTTTTATGAACATGCTTTCTCTTTTGATCTATATAATTTTCAAAAAGTGTTAGACATATGATTTCTAGCACAACTGGAATTTTAAATCTAAGAATCAGAAGAAAAAAATGCAAATAGGAAAGACATGATTTTGAAGCCATGTCTATTTTGCTGCAATTAGTCATTAAGCGGAGGAAATGAATTTCGGTAAAAAGCCTGCTTTATCTAGCACTTTATCAACCAGGAAGCTCTAGAAAAAAGCATTTCTGATATCTCCCAACACAAATCCTCAATCTGTTAACCACAGGACTATAAGAAGGTTGTTATTTGCTTTCTTACTGGTTTCGGGAGGAGAGAGAAAATTACATCTTTGCATCAGTGAGCTTTTTCAAACAATGGTGATTTACATGTCAATCTCTTGATTATTAAATATTATCTATGTGATTTTCAACTGCATCCAATAGAAAAAAAATTTAAATCACAGATAATATCTTCGAAACACTAACTACTTTGAATTTCTATAAAGCCTTAGAGAAGACCAAAGTCCTTTCAAGGTATGCTTGTGGATCACTGAGCCAGAACAGATCTGAAGTGGTCATTTATTTCTGAGCACTCTCTTCAAGCATGCCAATATTAAAATATCAAATATTGGGAGACTTTTCAGGTTCTACTCTTAAAGAATCTTAATCCACAAAGTTAATAGAGCCTCTGTGGACTTGAGAGATGACCAAATAGCAAATAAAGTATTCATAAGGTGTCCAATTTGATGGCCGTGGAAAGTGGTAGAAGAATAATCCAAGCACCTTTCCTTGTCTGAATGTGAACTAGGAAAAAGTGAGGTTCTTCTCCTTTCGGAGGTTAGTCCATCAACTTACTAAGCCACAGAATACCCGAAAGAGGCAAAGGCATATGTGTTGGTTTGCTTGTGTTGCCAAAACAAAATACCACAGAATGAATGGCTTAAACAGCTGAATTTTATTTCTCACAGTCCTGGAGGCCAGAAGTTCAATATCAAGGTGCTAGCAGAGTTGGTTTCCTCTGAAGGCCATAAAGTTTTCAATGATCTTTTCCAGGCCTCTCATCTTGGCTTGCAGATGGCCACCGTCTTGCTGTGTCTTCACGTGGTCTTGCTCTGCGCATGAGCATCCCTTGTATCTGTTTCTAACGTGTATCAGTGTTTCCTAATCTCTTCTTATAACAAGGACACCAGTCAGACTGGATAGAGCTTACCCTAATGCCCTCATTTTAACTCAATGACTTCTTTAAAGTCCCTGTCTCCAAAAACAGTCACATTCTGTGGATTAGGGTGTTGACATATGAATTGGAGGGGAGGGGAGGGGAGGACAATTCTGCCCATACCAGCAAGCAATGTGGGAATCGTCTGTTGGGTTCAGTGGTAATGACTCTTCCATTCCTAAAGTTTTTCACTTTCTTCCTGCTCAAAGAATGAATGGAGGCTTTGTCTTATTCAGCTGTAAAAGCTTGAATTCTGTTATTTGCCTGAATGAAGGAAAAATTAGCAAAACAATGTGGACTGCTAAGGTAGCCTAACCCCTCCTAAGGTTTCTGGTCTCACCCTTCTACCCTGGGAATAGAGAAGAAATGACTACATACATCAATGCAGTGTGGATTATAAGTGTCAAAACTTTAGAAATCTCAAGCTAAAACATGGGATCTACTAGCAGATTTCAAAGCCCTGCCTAGTACAGGGTCTAGAACAATTAGGAGCTATCTGAGTAGTACATCTCTTAGTATATTGGCTGCCATCATACCCCTTCTTGTTTGCACCTCTCATCAGTGACTCCTGTAAGAGCAGGGATTTGCCACATGCACATGGTTTCCCCATTCCCAGCACAGTAGCAGACACACAGCAATCACTCAGTTAGAACCTGCTGAAGGAGCTTATCCTTCTCCTTTAGAGAAGTTCTAGAGTGGCCAGGCGTGGTGGCTCACACCTGTAATCCCAGCACTTTGGGCGGCCGAGGCAGGCAGATCACGAGGTCAGGAGATTGAGACCATCCTGGCTGATAGGGTGAAACCCCGTCTCTACTAATAATACAAAAAAATTAGCTGGGCATGGTAGTGGGCATCTTTGGTCCCAGCTACCCAGAGGCTAAGGCTAAGGCAGAAGAATCGCTTGAACCCGGGAGGTAGAGATTGCGGTGAGCCGAGATCACGCCACTGGACTCCAATCTGGGTGACAGAGCATGCCTCTGTCTCAAAAAAAAAAAAAAAAAAAAAAAGAGAGAAGTTCTAGAGCTAGCACAGTCATAGGTGAGATAAGTCGTATGATTTCAAAAATCACTGCCTTTGGGTTTTCTGAATAATTTGCTTCAGATTTTCCGCCCATTCTAGCTAAGAGAAAGGCAGTTTGATATTATCATAAATCATGGGTATTTCACTTTTTTTCTACCACTCTATACAATCTAGTTACAATACTTTTTTATCTAGCTGAAGGAGATAACTCTGAATATGAATAACCTTCCCTTGATAGCATTTACTTTTGGTTTGATTCATGTGCGTCCCAATCAGGGAAGAGCCTTCACAAGATGGTATCTGTCAGCAAGGCCACATGTACTGAAATCTTGATGCTTTTTATATTTTTACATAGTGTGGAGTAATTTTTGTTTCCTCTAATCAAATATCTGACATTATTCATTGTATTAGATTTCTCAATAGGGTGATCCAAACACAAAGTGTCCTCCTAGATGGTGAATGAACATGTGCTCATCCCCATCATGTGACTGAAAGGAGACTGTGTCCAGGTGTATCTTTATTGTGGTCTATGCAAATGTAAAGTCTGTCTACTTGCACGGTTCAATTTCCTAGTGCAAGGATTCCTCTATCCTCTCATTTGCCAAGATTCCCAGGAAGGAAGCATGTAACAGTCGTTAGAGATAGCGCCCAACTACAAATGGAATCTCCATATCAGCATCCTCTAATATTGTTCTTTCTCTTCCTTCCCTCCCCAGCTTCCTGCAACTGAAGGTCATTCCTCTTTGTTAGAAGACTAAGGGTCCCTGACCTGATCTGTGGAGCATCAGGGTGGAGAGAGTGGAATAAGCAGCAAAATGAAAAATTGGATGCTGTTTTCAAAAGTTTTGTTCTCATTCTTGGATTATAGATTATCTAAAGGGAAAATTTAACTCAATCAAAAAATTCGTTCAGCTCCATGAAGCTAAAGATGCTATAAACTGACTCTTTCCTAAAGAGCACCAAACCTGAAATTTTTCCTGCTAGAGAGGAACTAGTCTTCAAGGATACCTGTCTATTGCTAGACATTAAGAAGGAAGGTGAACTCTGTTCTGTCTTCATAAAACACATTGTTGTCTTTCCCCCTCACTCCTCCACTGAACCCACTATGTTTACAAGTACAAGCTATGACTCTGGAGGTAGAAAATCTGATACTGTCAGCACAAGTGGAACAAAATGAAAACAGAAAAAAATCTACACCCATCTGGACTTCCATATGCTCTGTAGCCCAGAGGCTAATATAATTCCTTGAATGTTGGTTATAAAGCAATGTGATATGGATGACTGCTATGCACTGAGCTTATTTAGACAAGTGTTCTTTCTACTCAATAAACCTTTGAAAGGATTAAAGTACAATCACTCCCAATTATCTGTTCTTCCCTTTCTATCTGAGTTTTCACCATATCCTCCAACTGATCCCTGTTTCTACCACATTCTAATTCCCCATCCACAGGACCAAGTGACAGTGTAGTGAGAAGACCTGGCATTCAGGGACTATTGAGAAGTTTAATGTGACAAGGGTGCTGGGTGCAAGGTCAGGCAGGGGCTGCTGAGAGATCTGCCTAAAGAAATAGGAGGCAGAGTGTGAACGGCCTTGCATGCTATGGTATGAATTTTATCTTCTGAGCATCAGGAAGCCTTGAGAATAATGTGATGAACTTTGTTTTAAAGAAATAATTCCGGTGACAGTATGAACAGTATGCACAAGAAGAAAAAAAAAAAAAAAAGGATGAGAGGGAGACTAATTTGGTGAGATCGCCATGGTCTGGCAGAGAGACAATGAAGGCCAGACTCTGAGAGGGGTGGAGAGCGAGGACCCAGTTCAATTTTGTGGTTAGATTTATACAATGGAAAAACTGACTCCCTTCACTTCAAGGAAACAATGCAAGAGTAAACTCCCTGAGAAAGCCCGTTCTGGATTTTTGCAGCCCCTTATATATGAGGAACAATATTAAGGAGACTTGAAATGTGTTTGTTGAAGATTGCTCTTTTAAAAGGTCTTAAAATTATACCCCTGACTTTTTTATCTTATAGGACAACAGTCTTTAATATTATAATTTCTCATCTTTACATGGAGGTTGCTTCCCTATTATTTTAAAAAGCCATAGTTTTCTGCATCCTAATGTATTCCTATATGCTGAACATAAAAATGCCCCAATTTTTCTTCCTTTTTTTTCCCCTAGTGATGCCTCAGATTTCTGCCTCTGAAAGCTCCAGTAACAGACTTGACCACCAGCCCTTTAGTACATTTCATAATGAAATTAAAACTAAGTGGATTTCAATGATTGGGTTTATATGTTTTCAAGTCCTCTTGTATAGACATCCTTTAAAGTTGGAGACTACACAATGGTCTTTGTGCCCATTATGGAAAAAAAAAAAAAAAGAAAAAAGGAGGAGGGAGATTTTGCAAGATACCTTTTTCCCTAAAAATGCAGCTGTAATGTCAAAATCCAGTCAAAACTACTGTCATATGCAAGAACTTAAAGGATCCATGCAGCATCCAGGATTAACAAATGAACGCTATCATCATAATTTACAAAGATTGCACTGTGCTAACAAAAATTCTCCATTGATCTGTGCTCAAGATAATTGTGTGTTCCAAAGATTTTTACCTGTTAGAAAGGATGAGGTAGCTCAGTGGAGCACTGCTCTGTAGGTCAGCAGGTTCAAGGTCATCCTTTAGAAGTGGCTTCAGAAGAGCCCAGGGTGTGATGTGAATTAGATATATGTACTCTCCTCAGCAGAGCTTGGTGCCCTGGTGCTCTGGGACCCAAAGCCAGGGATACAGGAGAGTCAAGATGTTACGTATTTGAGATAGGTAGGAAGAGGAAACTGGGAAACTGTGAGACATGTTTTGAAAGAATTAACAGTTTCCTAAAGAGTGAGGGAAATAATCTAATATTCTCACTGACGCTTCTTGGGAAGCTTGGACACAAATTTCCTTCACCAGAGAAGCAGATGTTTACGATTTCTGTTTTTTTCTTTGTTATGAAAATGATCACAGGTTAAAAGAGAACTGCATGTGTTGGGCCACAATTTTGAGTGTGCATGCCAGTGTAATGGGAGAGACGGCATCAGAAGCCCTCACCTGTTTTCATGATGGGCGGCGCAGACAGACAAGCTCTCGGGAAGCAAACAAGCTTGTCAGTTCACTAAGGAAGCGGCAGACCAGCTGTCACTCTATTGCACAACACTTAGTTTTTAATTTTATTCCAAAGACAGGAAAGCAGAAGTCCAATACCACCTCTCATTTCTCTTAAGTAGCGTAATAGAACAGAGATTCTCCCAGTCACAGAGAAAATGTAATCAGAGTAGCTGAAATAGGAGGAAAGAAAATATATCTGGGAGAAGTATATACCAGCCGCTCACTCAGGGCCAGGTTTTCAATGGGCCTTCTTAATTGTGTCTGCAGTCTTTAACAGCAGCTTCCATTTTCACCAGTATAAGCCCACATTTCAAAAGCAAATTGGATACCTGCATGAACAAGCAGGCAGTTAGGCAGCTAATTACTGTTTGCAATTCAATTACCTAATTACTGTGGGCAAGTGTAGGGTGTTTGTGCAAGCAAACAGTCCCACCCACAAATATTGCAGATTTGATTAAGAAGGCTTAGGTGCAAAGATCCATGTTCATTGCTAGTGCCTAATAGGCTCAATAATCTTCCCTCTGGGCCCAGGAAGGTCCTGGTTAAGCACTTTTCTAGGATTGGAGTGGAGAAAGCCCTGCCTAAGCGAACCTCACCAGCCTCCCCCATGCCAGGCTGAAGGCTAATCTGGAACTTTGCCTTGCTACTCAAAGTGTGGCCTGTGGACCAGCAGCATGGGCTTCCTCTGGGAGTTTGTTGGAAGGCAGAATCTTGGGCCCTACCCCAGACCTACTAAATTAGAATTTGCATCATGATAAGGTACCCAAGTGATTCATATGTACCTTTGTATTCAAATACAAGCCTGCTCAAGATAGAAGGCTACTCTTGGTGCCAACTTATGCTAAGTAAGCTAAGTCTGTGTGGGGACTGCCCTTCCAAGCTCTCCTTGAAAATGACAGCAAAACAGTTATCCAAAAGATGACCACCAGTTATTCAGCCATAATGAGCAAACTGGATGCTTTAAGAGAATTCCTAAACAGTCAACCCTTCAGGAACAAATCCTAAAATGTTAATACTCAAAGTACCCAGTATGTGCCCTGGGAGAGAGCAGAGATGATGTGGCTGGGTTCCTCCATAAACTCATCTTTCACACATCATTCCAGGAACATTCTCCATCCATTTAGGATCTGTTTGACTTGTGATATTTATCTTCACCTGTGACTACATGTTCAGCATCAGATTATTCTGCGAATGTCCTCAACCAGAACTTTGAGTCCTATTAATCAGTCCAGTCCGCCTCCACAGAATAACAGTATGTGAGGACTCTATTTTGTGGTCTCTGCCAATCTCTGCAGAGACAGACCACATTGATCCATTTACTCAAACATTACCGAGAGGATGGCTGTGCAGCCTTAGGAACAGGCATTATCTACTCCCAAATAGACTGCTTCAAGCACTTCATCAATCTTGTTCACTTTGCATGGTGCCAGAACCTGAGAGCAGTGCCATTTTAGGCAAAATTGTGTCATTTGTCTTCATGATGTAGAGGAAAAGTACCGCACAGGAAATGGGGCTCTAACTCCACGACTAACCAGCTATGTGACCTGGGGCAAGGCACTTAAGCCTCAATCTCCTCATCCCTAAAATGAGGGGACTGAATTGGACTCTTTTCTAATTCCTTCCAGTTCCTACAGTAATTTGTCATCATCCTTCCACACTTGGGCTCTTGGCTTCTAAGTCCATGTCCAGCAGCGAGGTACCTCCATAGAGTATATTTTTAGACCTTCTGATTTCAGGCAGTTCCCCAGGGTGGGACTTCCCAGCTCTCTCCTACCTGCAGTTTTCTACCATGAATCTCATCAGATTCAGAGCCTGCTTCAGCGAGCCATCCCTTTGGCAACCTTCCAGAAAGAAGTGCCCTAAAGTACTAGCAGCTAATTTAAATGCATTAACTTTCCCATGGAGTTTTTGGATTTGAATGGGAAAGTCTTTCCTTAGCAAAGAGGACTGTTTCTTTTTTTCTTTCTTTCAAGATGGAGTCTCACTCTGTCACCCAGGCTGGAGTGCAGTGGCATGATCTTAGCTCACTGCAACCTCTGCTTCCTGGGTTCAAGTGATCCTCATGCTTCAGCCTCCCAAGTAGCTGGGACTACAGGTGCACGCCACCATGTCTGGCTAATTTTTGTATTTTTAGTAGAGAAGGGGTTTCATCATGTTGGCCAGGATGGTCTCAAACTCCTGACCTCAGGTGATCCAACTGCCTCGGCCTCTTAAAATGCTGGGATTACAGGTATGAGCCACTGCGCCCAGCATCAGTTTATAATGATGAAATTTTAAGCTTGTTTTCCTAATAAGGGAACTGAGGCGTTTCTATAAATAGCCCACAAAGCACAAACCTACTCTTTTCATTTCAGGAACTGAGGCCCAGAGAGATTAACTCACTTGCCCAAGATGCTGCTAGAATTAGAACTAATATTTCTCAAATCTCAACATTGCAAGCAGCTTCATCTTTCCTATTCTTATTACGAAGGCTGCTGCCGTTTGACGTAAGTGCTGACCAATCGACATGACGGTTAACTTTGTCTCCCAGAAAGAGGCAAGGACAGACCAGATCTCAGGCAGGGGATGGATAGCACTTCAAGGTTTCTTCCATAAAGGAAAAGAGAAAGTATAGTCCACAATAATGCTTTATAGCAGTTATCCAAGCCAAAGTTAATGGGCTTTTTTTTTCTTTTTTTCTGAGATAAGGTTGGGTTCTGTTGCCCAGGCTGGAGTGCAGTGGCATCATCATGGCTCACTGTAGCCTCAATCTCCTGGGCTCAAGCAATCCTCCCATGTAGCTGGGACTACAGGCGTGCACCACCATGCCCAGCTAATTTTTGTATTTTTTTTTTTGTAGAGATGGGGTTTCATCATGTTGCCTGGGCTGGTCTAGAATTCCTAAGCTTGAGTGATCTGCCCTCCTCATCCTCCCAAAGTGCTGGGATTACAGGCATGAGCCACCATGCCTGGCCAAAAGTAAATGGGCTCTTAAATTCAACAACCCAAAGGGGAAAGACAATATTGCTGAAATCACAGAGTTTACTGCAAGGGAAGAAGAACCAAGAGATGCTATGAAGGAGATGCAGTAAAACCGCAGGAGATCTAACTCAGTTTCTCACTGGGGTCAACAATTCTATGCCTTTGACTCAGATTGAACTAGATGATCTCTAGTTTCTCTCATATTCTGAAAGTTATTTGAAAAATTATGATAGGTAGGAATAATGAATGAAACCTAAAACAAAGGAATAAGTGAAAAGTCCAACATGTGGTTTCATATAAACCGAACAAAAACAGGGTGGGGTGAAGATAAGACTTAGCAACTGTATGATTAAACAACAATCACTGACTCCAATTAAAGTCTTATATGACTTGAAAGGGTTAATTTGAGTTCAAGCAGTGTTTATGTATGTTGACTTTAACACAGAGCAAGGACAATTATAGTCCTGTCCTGTTTGGTTAGACCACACCTGGAGTGTTGCATTCAGTTTTGAAGCCACATTTAAGATGCATATGGACAATGAGAAATACGCTCAGAAGAAAGTGACCAGAAGAATGAAGGGGATTTTGAACCTTGCCATGTGAGGAATGACAGAACTTGGAATGTTTAACCTGAGAAAAAAGAAAAGCCCTCGCATGACCCTATGACTGTGTCATATTTGGGAGCAGTTGGCACTATTCTGTGTAGTTTCAGAGAGCAGAGCCAGGGCCAGCGCAAAGGAGAAGCACAGAGGAGAGACTTCTGAGCAGTTAGGGGCATCCAAAGACAGAACAGGTGACCTCAGGAGGTCACTCACTAGAGCAGTTCAAGCCCTTCTGTTTGTTCTTCTTTGGAAAAGATCCAAGCATCAGATGAGTGGATGAACAAGGTGACCTTTCCTGTTTCTTCCCAACTAAGAGTCTATGAAATGGAGAGAAAAGCTGGACAAAAAGAGAAGACAGAGATGAGCAAATGCCAGGTATTTATTACTGCTCTAAATGAAACCATTCCTGTCTCAAGAACAGCAATAAATCATTCATTTTCACAGGGGATATTTTTAGTGTACGTTGCTAACATGCATAGGAGGCACTTCTGCAGAATTACAACTATTAAGGCACTCTTGATGCCCCTGATACAACAAGGCTATCACCTATTCGATTTATTTTTTGCTAATGAGATACAAATATCTTATGTTTACAACTAGGAAATTCTTTTTTTTCTATACTAATATGTAAATCCTTTCTCTGTGCCTTAAGGCTATCGTATCTCATTAACAAATTTTATTTTTACCTGACCAGTAAACACACATCACATTAATGACAATTCTTATCACTAAACTTCATTAAGAAGTGTGGTATCTTCACTTTGGATTCATTGCTGGTGTCTTCGCTGCTGCTGGTGTAACTATAATTTATTAAGATGTGATTGTCTTCAGTAGTGTGACCATCTGTGTTATTAATACAAAAGCAAAACAAAATCTGCCTTTATTCTTACTTCCACTGTCTTGCTCCTCCAAAATCTAGTCTTATTGTGACTTCCCTAAACAGTGTGAACTGTTTGCTGATTTTAAGAATCCCCATTTCGAGAGCTGTTGAAACTCACCCTTTCCTTTATAGACATGGGAAAAATCACTAAAACTCTGACAATGCACATCATAATCAAATGTGCAGATGTCCACAACTATTAATTAGCAAAGGTGCTGAGTTTATCAGATAAAAATGTCCCTCTGTAGTTTGTATCACTATATTCTGTTTTGAAATTGTACTATATTATCCCCAATAAACATCTGAAGACACAGGGAAGAAAGATATATCAATCCATAAAGGAAGAGCTCTTTTTAATAATTAGAATGATAAGCCACTAAACCTTTTCCTACTGTTTGGGGAAAGGCAAAAAGGAAGCAGTGATTTTTGGACAGCTAAGAGACAAAATGAGGCCCCTGCACCCTTAGAGGTAAAGAAAAGAGCTGGTTAGGAAGTCGGAGCGAGTGCATAAGGGAGATGTGAAGACACCAGAGGCCATTTTTACTTGGCTTTTGGTTTTGCCCAGGTTATAGCGAACCTAACTGCTAAAGAAAAGAGTTAGGCCAGCTCATACCTGAGGAGGAGGTAGAAACAGCCTCAAATAAGAGAAGCCCTGGTCCATCCCAGACCAATGAGAATCTCTTTCCTTGTAAAGATCTCTGAAAAATCTATAATGTCCCTCAATAGCTCTTTTCATAGCTGCCTAAGAAATATTTATTGATTGAATGACTGTTCCCAGGGAATTCAGCCCATTCACTAACTTGTGATTTCAAACTCGTGTCTTCCAAGTGGTCACTAGTATTTTTACCATGTATATCACCTGTTAGGAGCCTGGGGAGGCAGGCAGAAAGCCCACAACAAACAAGCCACATAACAAAGTTCATTCTCCTAAATCTCAGAAGCCAATGGCCTTCACTGGGACTCCTTCCACCAATCACAGGTCAGAGAAACAAGTCCTTAGTCCAGGTCAGCCTATTCTAACAGCCTAGCATCAGAGAGAAGAACCCCAGGTTACAAGGAGCATGTCCATCCCTGAACCTCTGAAGATGTTATAAAAGCGTTAACAAAAATAACTGGCATTGCTCTATGCTCTATTGATGGGGGGAACAGGGACATTTTTATATTTTGTGTTTCATTTGATTCTTAAGACAAACCCATGAGTTAGCAAGGGTGATTATCATATCCACCAATTAGCAAATGAAGACATCAAGGCAAAAGAAATTGAGACTTGCTTCACTGGTCAGTGTCACTCAACCCTGATCAGCCATTTAAAACCTTTAAGGTCATATGGATAGTAACAGAATTGGGGATTACAAGCCAGGTACTCAAAATGCTAATTTAATGCTCTTTAGCCAAGCCAATCACTCTCTTCTCAATATTATCCAATTCTCTTCAAAAAAGAAAAGCTATTAGTTCCACATTAGTTCCAGGAACTGTTCTAGGTTCTGAAGAATCAGTCAAGTCCACAAGAGAATGTTTCAGCTAGTTCTCAAAACATGAGCAGGAGTTCTTGAAGTACAGAAAAGGCAAGAAATATCCTTGCAGAAAGAATAGGGTAAATCAAGTCACAGAAATATGACAACTTAGAGACATTGAGTTGGGGCTGGGTTGGGGGGCAACTGGAGCTACGGAAGAGTCCTCTAAAAATGAATAAAGACTGTTATCAATAACCTATTAAGAACAGAGTACCAGGTTACAGACACCATTCTACTGGCATGCTGACTAGAAATGAGAACAGCAAGCCCCCTTTTTCCTTATTCTAACCTGTCTTCGTCCAAGCTGACATCACTGTTCACCTCCCCTTCTACACAATCCAGGAGACATCAAATGTAATTGAACATCCATAGCAAGTTCTACGTTTGCAGTGAATGGAGTCATTCATTCTGGCTACAGGATCTTCATTACAATTGCATGAAGCTTTCACTGTGGGCCATATTATGAGAGTATAATCGGTGCTGGCACAAGGAGAACTGCCTGGTAGAGCCAGTTGCAAATGTCATGTCCAGCTTTTACGCACAAAGGACATGAGAGCTTTAAAAAAAAAAAAAATCCAACGCCCATTACATTGTGATTCATCTTCTTCCCATCAGCACCAGGATGTCTCGGATTACATTGTCTGGCTCTCGGGAAAGAGAACTAGGACAAGGTTGAAGGGAAGGGTTGCCACTGTGGAGTCAGGGCCTCTCCTCTGAGGCTCCAGCTGCAGATAGCCACGCTTCCTGCTGACAGTCGAGCCAAGGTCTTCCCAAACGATGGCTGAAAAAGCCTTTGTAAAACAGAATGTGAACCCTGGAGCCTACTGCTCCTGGTGGGAGTCGAAGAAGGGAACAGTAGGAGCTGCCTGTAATTTTCTTTGTCTGTGGCAGCAGAGCAAGGGAAAGAAGTGTCACAAACATGAGGGAGAGGAAATGAGAGATCTTTATGCTGAGCCACTAAATTCACTGGAGGCTGAAAACCACAAAAGTAAGTTCACATAAAACACCACTTGGCATTTCACCTGGTATGTTTGAGAACTTTGGGTGCAAGGATTTTTAAATTATAGCTGTCTCATCTGTAGACAGGGAGAAATGATCTTGTCTGAAAACTTAGGACCAAGCTATGGGGCCCTGAGTGCCTATATCTGGGAGGGTCTAATTAGAGAAGCAATTTATTGTAGAGATTTGACTTTAGAAAATTGAGGGAGCTGGTAAAACAATGTCTGCAAGGCCACTGTCTTTGCATTTGATGCTGGAGCTTGATGTCTGCTGGGCAGACAGTCTGGAAGGAATGGGTGGATGTAAATCAAGTAGAGAGAACAAGGAAAAGCTCAAACCATGTCAGTTTCTCACTGTCTCCTGCAGGAGAAGATGGACTCTTCTTCACAGAGGTAAATACACACCTGGGCCAGGAGTCAGAGAAGCTGAAAAAGGATGCAGGGGAAGGCACAGCAATTGCAGGTGAGGCTGCTGTCTTAAACACCAACGAGGTGAGCAGGCAGATGAGGAGCAAGGTGTTTGAGCCACAAAAGCACCCGGTGGCCCTGCCCCAATATTCTAAGCATAAAAAAAACATGGCTGCTGTTAAGAGTTTGTGCCCCCAAAGCTTGCACAAAAATGTATCTTGTGGCACAGCTTAATTAGAAACAGACAGAGAAGGGGGTTCTAGGAAATGCAGCACAGCCCTGTCAGTTCAACATGTTACAAAGCCACCACATGCCTTCAGAATTAAGTCATGACTTTAAATGGAAGGTAGATGGCATATAGATATTGTATTAGTTTCCAAGGGCTGCTATAACAAAGTAACAAAAACTGGGTAGCCTAAAAAAGAAATTTATTCTCTTATAGTATTAGAGGCTAGAAATCCAAAATCAAAGCATCAGCAAGGGCATGCTACCTCCAAAGGCCCTTCAGAGCCTAGGGAAGAGTCCTGCCTTGCCTCTTGAAGTTTCTGGTGGTTGTCAGCAATCCTTGGCATTCTGTGACTTGTGGCAGCCTGGGTCCACTCTCTGCTACTCTCTTTAAATGGCCTTCTTCCCTGTGACCCTGTGTGTCTTCCCATCTCTTATAAGGGCACAAGTCACACTAGATTTAGAGCCCACACTAATTCTGCATGACCTCATCTTAATATAATTAATTATATCTGCAAAGACGCTATTTCTAAAGTAAGTCATATTCTGAGGTTCTGTATGGACATGAATTTTGTAGGGGACAGAATTCAATCCAGTACAAGTGTTATAAGGGAAAATCTAGAACAGAAAATGAACAAAAATCTTTGAACAGTGGGCTCAAGCAAAGAATGTGGGCGCTTATAAAAGGAGGGGCTTTGTTCCAAATAATGTGTTCAGGAGTGTAGTTATGATATCAGTTAGACCTTAAATTTGTTGACATTATGTGCAAAAATATCTATGAGACTCAAAGGCATGTGTTTACTGTTTTCTCATTTATCTCATTTATTTTCTCATGGAGCATACCATATTGTCATTCAAAAGAGAAAATATAGGCTCAGAGAGAGATTAAATAGCACGCCCAAACTATGCCATCAGAAAGTCAGCCGAGCGCGGTGTCTCACGCCTGTAATCTCAGCACTCTGGGAAGCTGAGGCAGGTGGATCACATGAGCTCAGGAGTTTGAGACCAGCCTGGCCAACTTGGTGAAACCCCGTCTCTACCGAAAAAATACAAAAATTAGCCAGACATGGTGCGCGCCTGTAATCCCAGCTACTCTGCAGGCTGAGACAAGAGAATCGCTTGAACGCTGGAGGTGGTGGTTTCAGTGAGCCGAGATCATGCCACTGCACTCCAGCCTGGGCGACCCTCTCTCAAAGGGGGGAAAAAAAAAAGAGAGAAGAAAGTGGTGGAGCAAGGAACTGAACTCAGGAGTGTTAGATTCCATAGGGCATGTTCTTTTATTACCCTTATCATGTAATGGTAAATAACACTCACTAAAGTGAATGTTAGCAAACTTCTTCAGGCCATCTCTTACTTATCCTTCGATGCTCATATTAAGTCTTCTCTGAAGATTCCCCTAACTGCCCAGCACAAAGTGAATTCCTCTGACCTCCCACATTGAGATCACAATTCCACTCTTGTCCTCATTCCATTGTATTATGTTATCTATTTGTACATCTGTTTCCTGTCTTATGTGTAGCTACCATATCTTGTCACTGCAGCAGCCCCAGTACCCAGCCCAGTGCCTTGAACATAATAGGAACTCAAATCTTGACTGATTAAAGTCCTTCAAAGAAGGTGCTTCATTTTGTAAAAATTTCTAGACATGTCTGTAACCTTCCCCCATACACTATTCTCAGACTTTAGAGACTCCAAACTCTTTTTTATACCAAATAAAATACTGCTACTTCAATGCAAATTCTTATTTCTTTTCTCTTTTCTGAGGATGTATACAACTGGTTTTGAAAATTTCCAAAAAATATCAGGTAATTGTACGTGTCCATTTTTCTTTTCCTGGTTAAATAACTCAATTGATAATCTAACTTTGTGCTTTTTTTAATTAATTAATTAATTTATTTATCTTTTTTGAGACAGGGTTTTGCTCTGTCACCCAGGCTGGAGTGCAGTGGTGTGATCTTGGCTCACTGCAACCTCTCCGCCTCCCAGGCACAAGTGATTCTTGTGCCTCTGCTTCCCAAGTAGCTGGAACTACAGGTGCCAGCCACCATGCCCAGCTAATTTTTGTATTTGTAGTAGAAACGGGGTTTTACTATGTTGGTCAGGCTGACCTCAAACTTTTTTTTTTTTCCTTTGAGACAGAGTCTCGCTCTGTCGCCCAGGCTGGAGTGCAGTGGCGATCTCGGCTCACTGCAAGCTCTGCCTCCTGGGTTCACGCCATTCTCCTGCCTCAGACTCCCGAGTAGCTGGGACCACAGGCGCATGCCACCACACCCGGCTAATTTTTGTATTTTTAGTAGAGACGGGGTTTCACCATGTTAGCTAGGATGGTCTCAATCTGACCTCGTGATCTGCCCACCTGGGCCTCCCAAAGTGCTGGGATTACAGGCGTGAGCCACCATGCCCGGCCTGACCTCAAACTCTTGACCTCAAGTGATCCACGTGCCTCAGCCTCCCAAAGTGCTGTGATTACAGGCGTGAGCCACCGCACCCGGCAATTGTATGCTATTTTTAAAATAGCATAAACGATTTTAACTATATTTAAACTATAGTTAACTATGTTAACTATACTAATGAACACACTTAAATGTTTATCATTTTATTTTTGGTTTTAGGTCATCTCATAAGCTAAAAAATCCACATGAACCCTAGCCATGCTTTTGATTCTATTTTTTCCTGTGCATCTTCTCCATTTCCTGCTACCTTGTCAATAACTCTAGGAACCAGCATTTGCCTTCATTAGACTATCTTGATAACTCCCCAAGGAAACAGATCACCGTGAAAACTATACCAAAGAGGAAAAACAGTCAAGGCAAGACTAATTTGAGACCACCACCTGATCTGGGGCTTACTTACTCCCATGGGACTTTCAACAGCTGAATTTTTTTCTGGTTTTTCTAATAGCCTTTCATCTGCTCAGTCCTGTGTTATCCACAGTAGAGGCTACAATGTCACAAAAGGCCAATGTATTTGAGTTCCATGGCCAGCTCTCGTTTCCTTAAATGTTTTAATCCATGCCCAGTGATGTCCTAGATTCTGGTTATTCAAAATGCGGTCCACAGACCAGCAGCAGCATTACCTAGGCACCTGTTCGAAATGCAGAATCTCTGGCCTGTCCTTAGACTTACTGTCGCAGAATCCACATTATCACAAGGCTTATGGTTAATTCACATGTACATTAATTTGAGATGCACATCTCCAGATAATTGGAAACAGCTGTGAGATAGAGGAAATAGGCATGAATTGGCATCAAAAGACCTAGGCTGGCTCTGCTCTATTTCTACTTGGGTGACCTTTGGAAAATCACTTTGCATTTCTGATCCTCAATTCCCTCAACTGTATATGAAAAGTGTAAAGTAATCCAAGAGTCACTTGCATCACATTCTTAAATCCTACCCTATAATTACTGAATCAGAATTTCTCAGAGGTTTACATTTTTAACAAGATTCCCAGGTGATGCTTAGGCACATTTTCATTTGAATTGCTATAGTCAATAAATACAAGGAAGAGTCTTTTCTATGTCAATGTCAGTGCTAGTGATGTGTGCGTCAGTTTTAGTAACGCCAAAAAGAGGAGCAGTAATTGGCACAATCTCTAAGTTGACATTTGTGCTATATTTTGTCTTCTCTCTTTAACCTCCATCATAGATGAAGAAGTTATAGCCTTTCCTTAAACTGAATCATAACAAGAGGATTGCTTTATAGGAGAACTACCAAGACTGGCAATCATTCTAAACTATTCATCCAAGACAAAGGAGCATGGTGCCTAGTGAGTTATTGTACGATCAGTGGCTATTCATTGCTCTTCTGATTTGTCTAAGAATATCAAAAAGGTTTCCAAGGAGATGTGGCTTTCCACTTCTCCTTCACAAGATGTTTCTACACCTGGCAGTTAAATGAAATGCTGAAAACCAAATGCTTTCTTCTTACTGCTGTGCAAGCTTTCTAGATCAAAGAAATTCCTTCAGCAGTCCTATAAAATTAAGTTAGGGAACAAAATGATGGAATTCAACATTTAGTGAGCCTCTCCTCATGCTGGTCACTGTTCCAGTTATTCTATTGCTACTGATTCAGAAAGTTTCCACTGCAGTTCTAGCAGGCAAAGTTTATTTGTTGCATTTTCTAGATGATGATGAGAATTACTGTTGGACACATTACTTAATGTTTTATGCATAGGTTTTATTCTGGGGTCCATTTCGCTCATTAGAATCTCAAAAAAAAATAAACAAAAACCCTAAAAACTAATACTCTAAGAGTACCTAAGTTACAATTCACTTACTGTTGAATCTCGTTTATTATTCTTACCCTTATAGTGTCATGCAACTTAATTCATGAAATATTATTTACTGCTTGTTTTGCTCTTTGGGCTATTGATATGTAGGGTGAGGGAAGACTACACATCACTAAATGATAATAGCCTGGGAAGACTGTCTCACATTTTTCATAGGCTATTAATAATAAGATGAGTACAAATAAATGTGTTCATATCATGTGAGATGGAATAAAAAATATGCTGTTAGGAAAGAGCCTGGGGAGTTTCCAAAGAAGGAATCACTGGTATCTGGCTGAGGGGACAGGCAAGGTATAGGAAAGGATCTCACTGTGCTGAGATGGAAAGTTGAGCACTGCAGGAAAAAGCTCACATAAGCAAAGGTAGGGAGGTCGGGAAGTTCAGGGTCTGTTCAAACAAACAGTTAAGCCCCATTTGGTTGGTTTTGGTTCACTGTGGCCAAAGAAATATGCAGGAGAAACCTGCAAAGGGGAGATGATATTATGGAGAGCCTTGAATGTGAAGCCAAGAAGCATGTCATAGATTCAGAAGGTATGGGAACTAAAGAGCATTTAGTTAGAGCTGCACTTTAAACTCACTCTGGCAGCACCATGTAGGGTGCTTGGAAGAGAAAAAGAGTCTGTGGACAGGGAAAAGGGCAATAGTCAAACCAAAGACCCTGAACAAGTGAAAGTGGAAAGGGGCAGTTGCCGTGAGAAACATCCCTGGAGCAGAACGTATGCACCTTGCCAGGACACTGAGCAACAGCAGGAAGGAGGGAAGCACTCATATCAACAAGAGGGAATGCAGAGAGGAAGCCACCTGTAGCCCGATGTCACCCCAAACTGCATTTATACTCCAGCTTGGTTCCATTTCCTTAACCTCTTTAAATCTGTAAACTCATTTGTAACACAGGAAGAATAATCTTACCCGGCTGTTTTGGGATGTGACTGAGAAAACTTGTAAACTGCCTCATTCAGAGTGCTCCTGATACCTTGGCTTCCTCCTCCTCCTAAGTCCTCTTACTCAAATTGTGGTGGATGGACCAGCAGTGGCATCATGACCTGGAAACATGTTGGAAATGTAGATTCCCAGGCCCCACCCCAGACCCACTGAATCTGAATCTGCATTTGGACATTATCCTCCCAAATTTCTGCACATTAAAATTTGAGAAGTATTACCCTATGTAATCCTTCTAGAATGCTCCCCATCCAGGTCCCCCTGGCTTCTCCCTGACTTCTAGCCTTAACGCTACCTTTCCTTACCCCACTTCTCACCCGCAAGGAAAAAATGAAAGAAAGAGAAAAAAATGAAGGGAAAAAATATAGTAGAGCCCAGAAGAATGCCTTATGAGTATAATATAGAAAAACTAATTTTTTTCTTTCAGTAAAATTGTCACAAGAAGGCATTTTTAAAATAGTTCTAAAATGCGAGTTACAGAAATGTTTGAAGAAAAATGATTTCCAAAGACACATTTAGTTGGCAGTTTCTCTGCTATGTTTGTGGGGGGTGGGGATATCTCATTATTTTATCAGCACACCCATAGTCAAGCTTTCAAAATGATAGATAAAAGGAAAATACAGTGCTCTAGTGACAGTAGTAATCCAATTTTATAAGGCAACAATCAGGACCTGTGGCTGAGAGAGAAGAACCTTTGATTTTGTGGATTAAGGATCAAACTCGGTTCTGAATGCCTTTGCATTTGACCACCATTCAAACCAAAGCTTTTAGGCTCTTGACATTATGAAGCAACAACACAGTCAAAGATCAAAGGATGGAGAATTCTCTGCATGTCAGGGTTAGCTTGGCCTCTGCCAACACAGGTATTCTCTGCATAACATCAGCAAGCACAGAGAAACTACTAAGCTGGTGAGCTGGCAGCTCAAGGCAGCAAAAACAGACATTCTGATTCCAAGCACAGAGAGGACAGCAGGATGATCTCTAAGGCCTATGCCTGCGAAGGGGTATTCATAAGAAAGCGAGAGCCACAAAACAAACAGCCCTGGATCAACACCTCAAAAGTCTATCCAACATAGACCTAGGTCTACCCACAACAGTCCTCAAAATATTTTTCAGAATCTTTCTGGGAATATCCTACTGAATCCACTAACCCTGATAAGAATCAGCAACTGACAGAACATCCTCTGATTTTATTTCAGTATAAATAAGTAAGAAATATGTAGATTAAAAAGTAGATGCAGTTGATTGAATAGTATATTACAAGTAACGTAATTTTAGATTATTAGTGATACCACCACTGTAACAGAGAATAAATAACAAGAATAGTGACAGTCTTAATAACTTCCCAGTGATACAGATAGGAAGCAAGGAAATACTGGGTAGAAGAGGGCAGTTCTCTGTTAAAGGCTCCACCTTCAATCCTGGAAACACACGACCCTAAATGGGAACAGGCATTCCTGTTTTCATGCCCAAATGTTGCCTTTTGGCTTGTCACGCCCCCCCATCCTACACCCATACAAACCCCAAACTCCAGGCTCCACAAGCAGATAAGCAGGCAAACAGAGGAGCAGAAGAGCAGCAGAGAAGGAGCATCTGAATGTCAAGAGGAATTTGGCTGGGGACTGTCGAAGAGGAGATTGGCCGCTGGATGGCCAAACTCCAGGGAAGATCATCTTCCCACTCCATCTGCCTTTCAGCTTTCCAGCCATCCCACTGAAAGCCACCTCCGCCACTCAATAAAATCATCACATTCATCCTTCAAGTCCATGTGTGACCTGATTCTTCCTGGACAAGGACCCAGGTACCAAGAGGGCATTGAGCTGGTTAACAATTAAGCTGTCTATGGATGGCAAGGCTAAAAGAGAACACTGTAACACATGCCCACTTGGGCTTCAGGAGTCGCAGGCTCCCACTCTCCTCGATGCTCCTATGGAGCCGGAGCCCAGGGGTGCTCACTCCAGTTCCTGCACCTGCCCATCTACATGCTCCCCTTCCTGTAGGGGGTTTGAATGCCAACGGCAGCTGAGTAGATGAGCCACACCCCTGTCTCACATCCTCTGCAAGGGGGGTAAGGGAACTCTCCCACTTTACCAGTGAGTTCTTGAGTGAGTTACAAGCTGCATTTTAAGTGCCCATAATGTTGTCAATGATAATATAATAATTAATTTCCATTTATTGAGTAATTACTCTCTATGGGAGACTGTCATTACAAAATGTTGCCATAGGGGTGGTATATAACATCTCCATCCTACAGATGATGAAACAGAGGCACAGAGAGGTTAAGTATCTTATCCGAAAATTGATAGGTGATAAAAGAGGAACCTAGCCATCATATTTACATCTTTCAAACCACAAAGTCCCTTTCACTAATTAACACTGCCTCTGCTAAGCCATCCTGCCTAACTGCATCTCAGCCTTCTCATTTGTAAAATAAAGACCTTAGCTAGATATCTCCCATGTCCTTTCTAGCCCTGACAATCTTTGATTCTCTGTGACCTTAGGATAGTTGTATAGAGTAATGTGATGATAAATGTTATGGGTCAATTTGGCTAAGCTAAGCTATGATGCCCAGTTATTTAGTCAAATATTAGTCTAGATTATGTGATAAAGATAATTCTTAGATGTGATTCACATTTATATTCAGTTGACTTTAAGTAAAGGAGAATATCGTTGTTAATATGGGTGGGCCTCATTCAGTCAAAGGACTTAAGAGCAAAACCTGAGGTTTCACAGAGAAAAAGCAATTTTGCCTCAGCTCTTAACTGAGATTCCAGTATGCCAACCCTACAGATGTTAGACTTACCAGCAGCAATTCCTTTAAATGTAGATATATATACATACTATTTGTTCTGTTTCTCTGGAGAACCCTGACTGATATAAGTATGAAGTAAAATCATTTATAGATTTTGAATATGGTATTTTGCAATCATTAGGCCTATATTAGAGCACTAAACACAATCAAAAGTAGGTATATTGAAGCGACCTCATTAAGATGGTGGAATAGGAAGCCGCAGAGCCTCCTTTTACCCATAAAAACACTTATTCAACAATACTTGACAAATGTTCTCATGTAAAATCCAGAAATGAGCTAAGAGGCTCTTGAAACCCAGGTGAGTGTTAAACCAGCCCATATTGAAGGAAGAACTAAAAATGGTGGCATCATCTATTCCACTATAGTTGAAGGAACTATATCAACTATAGTTCCTTCCCGTTTGCATGGTGAAACTCCTATCTCCTGGCTTCTTCCTGGGGACAGAAAGGAAAGACTGAACCATGCATCCAATGTTCTGACTTTTGTCAGGGGACTGCAGAAGAGACCTGTTTTGGTTTCGGCTGTCTGGAAGTGCTGATGAAACCCAGCATATTCTAGATGCCTGGGAAACACTGATAACAAAAGAGCTGGGTGGTGAGCTGCTGCTCCAGAGAACCCACAGTATAGCAGACAGAGGTTGATACAGCTGTGTGACCTCTCCTTTAGGGAGAAAGAGAAGAGTAAAACATAGGTCTAATGTTCCAGCTTTTCAGGGGGCTACCCAAGGGACTGGTTTCTGTCTAGCCTGCCTTGGGGTACTTAGGGGACCCAACACAGTCTAGATGCCACTGAGGACAAGAAAGAGTGAGGAGGCATGTTTCAATTTCAAAGAACACATGCTACAGCAGACAGATACCAGAGGAAGCCAGAAAGTATGAGCTTCTGAAAAAAAGAAGAAAGAAGAAGGAAGAAGGAAGAAGCAAAAGAAGGAGAGGGAAAAGAAGAAACAACAACCAGCTGATCTCTCTAATTGGGAATCTACATGCGTAAGTTCAGATAAGACAAAAATGCAAAAAAAGATTTGAAAGGTTCCCAAAATCTCTAGCCAGGCTGATTGGTGAAGGTTGTTCCCTTTATGAAGCCAGTCCATAAAGACTGGGAGAGCTGCTATTTTTCAAGTGTGGGATATCCACAAAAAGTTACAAAACCAGTGAAGAAACAAGGTGAAAAGTCCCAATTAAAGAAACAAAATAAATCTCTAGACACCAACCCTAAAGAAATGGAGATACATAAATTACCTGACAGGTATTCAAAATAACTGTCAATAAAATGTTCAATAAGATAAAAAAGACACATAAACAAAATGAGAATTTCAACAAAAATATACTTTTTTTAAAGAAAGAAGCAAATAGAAAATTTGGAGCAGAAGAATGCAATTACTGAAGTGAAAAATTTACTTGAAAAGTTCAACAGCAGTCTTGATCAGGTACAAGAGAAAAATCAGTAAACTAAAAGACAGGTGATTTGAAATTATTCAGTCTGAGAAGCAAAAAGAAAAAAGAATGACAAAGATTAAAGAAAACCTAAGGAACTTATGGGATACCACCAAGCAGACCAACAAATACATTATAGGAGTTCCATAAGGAGAAGAGAGAGAGATAAAGGAGCAGAAAACTTATGTAAAGAAATAATGGTTGAGAACTTCCTGAATTTGGGGAAGAAAATGGACATCCAGGTTCAAAAATCCCAATGAATTCCAAATAAGATGAATCCAAAGAAGTTAACACTGAGATACATTATAATCAAATTGTCGAAATTCAAAAACAAAGGGAGAATTTCAAAAGCAGGAAGAGAATAACAACTCATCACATACAAAAAAACTCCATTAGACTACTGGCAGATTTCTCAGCAAAAACATCACAGGCCAGAAGGAAGTAGGGTTATATATTCAAAGTGCTGAAAGAAAACAAACTGACAATAAAATACACTATGTCCAGCAAAACTGTCCTTCAAAAATGGACAGATGAAGACGTTCCCAGATAAGTGAAAGCTGTGGAAGTTCATCACCACTAGACTTGCCTAATAAGAAACACTAAAGGGAATCCTTCAAATTTAAACAAAAAGATACTAAACAACAACACAAATGCATATGAAAATATAAAACATGCTGGTAAAGGCCAATATACAAATATTGAATTTTGTAATACTGTAATAGTGGTGCATAAATGACTTTTGATTCTGGTGGAAGTTATAAGACAAAAGTATAAAAAATAACTATATTACAATATGCTAATAGGTACACAATATAAAAAATAATATGTGATATCAATATCATAAGGTTGAGAGGAAGGAGTGAAGTGTAGAGTTTTTGTATGTGATTAAACTTAATTTGTATCAGCTTTAACTAGACTGTTATAACTATAAGATGTTTTATGTAAGCCCTATGGTAACCACATAGAAAATACCTATAAAAAGGCAGAAAATAAAATGAAAAAGGAATGAAAAATTTATTACAAAAATACCAACAAAACGCAAAATATTGCAAGAGAGGAAAAAAAGGACAAAAGAGCTATCAGACACATACAAAATAATAACATGTGGTAGTATGGCTTTCTTTATCATTAATTACTTCACATGTAAATGGATCAAATTCCCCAATCAGAAAACATAAGGTGGCTTAATGAATAAAAATCAAACAAACAAGATCCAACTATACGCTGTCTACAAAAGACTCACTTTATATTTAAAGACACAAATAGGCTGAAAGTAAAAGGATTTTTAAAAGATTTTTAAAAAGGACATTTCCTGCAAATAGTAACCAAAAGAGAGCACAGCTGGCCATATTTATCTAGGCAAAATACACTGTAAGTCAAAAACTGTCACAAGAGACAAAGAAAGACATTATATAATGGCAAAGTTTCAATTTACCAGGAAAATAAAAACATTGTAAATATATAATGCAGCCAACATTACAGCATCTCAAATATGAAGCAAACATTGACATAATTGAAGGGAGAAATATACAACAACACAATAATAGTAGGAGATGTCAATACCCCAATTTAAATAACAAGTAGAACATCAAAAGAGAAGATCAATAAAGAAACACAGGACTTGAATAAAACTAAGGAACAAATTTACCAAACATACATATACAGAACATTCCTCCCAACAGCAGCAGAATACACATCCTTCTCAAGCACACACAGAACATTCTCCAAGATAGATCACACATTAGGTCAAGAAAGAAGTCTTAACAAATGTAAGAACACTGAAATCATACCAAGTTTATTTTCCAGCTGCAATGTAATGAAACTAGAAATCAAAAGCAGAAGTAAAACTGGAAAATTCACAAATATGTGGAAGTTAAGACACTACTGAACAACCCATAGGTGGAAAAACAAAGTTAAAAGGGAAATTAGAAAATACCTTTAAACAAATGAAAATGGAAACATAGCATTCCCAAAACTTACGAGATGCAGCAAAAGCAAGACTAAGAGGGAAGTTTATCATAATAAATGCCTATACTAGAAATGAAGAAGTATTTCAAATGAACAACATAATTCTAGATCTCAAAGAAATAAAAAAAGAAAGACAAACTAAGCACAAAGTTACCAGATGGAAGGAAACAATAAAGATTAGAGCAGAAATAAATAAAATAACAATAGAAACATAATAGAAAAAAAATCAATGAAACTAAGAGTTATTTTTTGAAAAGACCAACAAAATTGACAAAACTTTAGCTAGACAAACTCAAAAAAAGAGATGACCTAAATAAATAAAATCTGAAACAAAAAAGGGGACATAACAACTGAGACCACAGACATCATCATCAGACTATTACAAACAACTATAGTCCAACAAACGGATAAATTCCTGGACACATAAAACTTACCAAGATTGAATCATGAAGAAACAGAAAACCTCAATAAACCAATAATGAATAATGTGATTAAAGCCTTAATAAAAAGTTGCTCATCAGAGAAAAAAGCCCTGGTGGCTTTACTGTTGAATTCTCCCAAACACTTAAAGAACTAATACCAATTCTACTCACAGTCTTCAAAAACATTAAAGAGAAGGAACACTTTCAAACTCAATTTATGAGACCAGCATTACTCAGATAAAGACATTACAAGAAAATAAAACTACAGGCCAATACTCTGATAAATGTATATGCAAAAATCCTCAACAAAACACCAGCAAACAGAATTAAACAGCACATTAAAGGCATCATATGCTATGACCAACTGGGATTTATTCCAAGGATGCAAGGATGATTCAACTTACACAGATCAATAAATGTGATACATCATAGCAACAGAATGAAGGACAAAAACCATGTAATCATCTCAATAGACTCAGAAAAAGCACTGATAAAATTCCACATTCCTTTATGATAAAAGCTCTCAACGAATTAGCCATAGAAGGAATATATTTCAACATAATGAAGACCATATATGACAAACCGTCAGTTAACATCATACTCAATGGTGAAAAACTGAAATTATTCCCTCTAAGATTAAGAACACAGCCAGGATTCCTACTCTTGCCACTTCTTTTTAACACAGAATAATTTGGCTAGTACTGGAAGTCCTGGCCAGAGCAATTAGGCAAAAGAAAGAAACAAAAGGCAACCAAATCCAAAAGGAAGAAGTAAAATTATGTCTGTTCACAGATGACATGATCTTATATGTAGAAAATGCTGAGGAGCCCACAAAAATCTATTAAATAAATTAATTCAGTAAGATTACAAGATTCAAAATTAACATATATAAATCAGCTGTGTTACCATATACTAACAATGTCCAACTCGAAAAGGAAATTAAGAAAACAACACCATTTATAAAAGCATCAAAGAGAATAAAATATTTAGAAACAAGCTTAATGAAGGAGAGAAAAAACCTATATACTGAAAACAACAAAACATTGCTGAAAGAACTTAAAAAGATACAAATAAATTGGAAGACATCCCGTGTTCATGGGTTAAAAGACAATATTGTTAAAATGTCCATACTACCCAAAGGTATCTACAGATTCAGTGCAATCTGTATCAAAATCCCACTGGCATTTTTTACAGAAGTAGAAACAATAATCCTAAGATTTATATGAAACCACAAAGAATCCTGAAGAGCCAAAACAATCTTGAGGAAAAAAGAAACATAGCTAAAGGCCTCACACTTCCTTGATTTCTAAGCATTTTGCAAGTTACAGAAATTTAAATGATATAGTACTAGCACAAAGACAGACATATAGACCAATGGAACAGAATAGAGCACAGAAATAAACCCACACTCATATGGTAAACTGATCTTCAATAAGAACACAAAGAATACACAATGGGGAAAGGATTATTTCCTCAGCAAATGGTGTTGGGAAAACTGGATGTCCCCATGCAAAAATAAATTGTACCTGTATCTTACACCATACACAAAACCAACTCAAAATGGTTTAAAGACTTAATATAAGACCTGCAACTATAAAATCCTAAAAGAAAACACAGTGAGGAAGATTTATGACATTAGTCTTGGCAATGTTTCTCGCATGTGACACCAATAACACAGGCAACAAAAGCAAAAATTGACAAGTGAGACCACATCAAATTTACAAAGCTTCTGTACAGCAAAGGAAACAATCTAAATAGAGTGAAAAGGCAGCTTATGGAATGGGAGAAATATTTGCAAACCATATATCTAACAAAGGGTTAATATCCAAAATATATAAGGAAGACCAACAACTCAATAGCAAAAACCAATCCTATTAAAAAATAAGAAAAAGAATTGAATGGACATTTCTCCAAAGAAGACATACAAATAGCCAACAGGAATATGAAAAGGTGTTCAGCATCACCAATCATCAAAGAAATGCAAAACTACAATGACATATCATCTCGCATCTGTAAAAAATAAATTTTAAAAAAGAATACCAGCCGAGGCAGGCAGATCACCTGAGGTGAGGAGTTCGATACCAGCCTAGCCAATGTGGTGAAATCCCGTCTCTACCAAAAATACAAAAATTGCTGGGCACTGTGGTAGGTTCCTGTAATCCCAGCTACACAGGAGGCTGAGGCAGGAGAATCACTTGAACCCAGGAGGCGGAGGTTGCAGTGAGCCAAGATCATGCCACTGTGCTCCAGCCTGGGTGACACTCTGTCTCCAAAAAAAAAAAAAAAAAAAAAGAATATAAGGGTAAACAAGGATGTGGAAAAATTAATTGGAACCCTTGTGCACTGTGAGGAATGTAAAATGATGGAAGCCACTATGATGAAAATCTAAAAATAGAATTACTATATGATCCAGCTTTCTGAGTTTTAATCCAAAAGAACAGAAATCAGGATCTCAAAGAGATATTTGCAGTCCCATGTTCACAGCAGCATTGTTCACAATAGCCAAGATGTACAAACAACCTAAATGTTCATCAAGGAATAAATGGACAAAAAAGTGACATATACATATAACTGAATTTTATTTGGCCTTAAGGAAGGAAATCTTGTTATATACTACAACATGGATGAACCTTCAGGACATTATGCTAAGCAAAATAAGCCAGTTGCAAAAGGACAAATACTGTATCATTCCACTTATATGAAGACTCTAGTTCATCAAAGCAGAAAATAGAATGGTGGCTGTCAGGAGCTGGGGTGACAAGAAATGGGGAGCTGCTTTTCGATGAGCATAAAGTTTCAATCATGCAAGATGAAAAAAGTTCTAGAGGTCTGCTGAACAACATTGTGCTTATAATTAACAATATTGTCATGTATGCTTAAATATTTGCTAAGACAGATCTCATGTTATGTATTTTGTATCAAAATTAAGAGAAAGTAGATATGTTAAAATTGAAAGTAAGAACCAAATAAGTGGAAAGAATTACAGTAGTACAAATTTTGCTTCTAGACCTATGGCCAGCCACAGTCCAAAACTGCTTTTGGTTTTGTTTTTCAAAGTGTATTCCACAATTTTCCATGGCAACTTCCTCCATTACCCTTAGGAAATTTTTCTTTAAATGTGTCCTAACTCTGTCATTAAATATGGCATTTGCTTAAGTTTAAATATTTTATTTAGTACTTGTCCATACCCCTGGAATTTTTGTGTGTGTGCTTTTCCTTCCTTATACCATAAATATTTTTTTAAAATGCCTCTGAGACTTTCCTTGGTATTGTCCAGCAGATTGATGATCCTTAAACTTCATTATCCACTTGAGGCCAGAAGTTTGAAACCAGCCTGAGCAATATGGCAAAACCCCATCTCTTACTAAAAATACAAAAGTTAGCCCAGGATGGTGGCTTATGCCTATAATCCCAGCTACTCAGGAGGCTGAGGCAGGAGGATCACTTGAACCCAGGAGGGGATCATGTGATCCAAGTGAGCCAAGATCATGCCACTGCACTCCAGCCTGGAAAACAGAGTAAGACCCTGTCTAAAACAAACAAACAAACAAACAAAAACAAACTTCATTTTAAAATAACCAGTGCAGCCAGCAAGGTAGTTATCTCATCTGATTTTATTTTCTTGGTTATACTTTTCACTTTGTTACGTAGGCCTTGCCTTTCAAATGCCAGGAATTATATTCAATTTACCTCTTCTCTTCACATGTAATTATATGTATTTAAATTTAAATTAATTAGAATTGTATAAAATCTAAATTTTAGTATCCTAGTCACATTAGCCACATTTGAAGCACTCAACAGCCACATGTGGCTACATTACTGTATTGGACAGGACAGATACAGAACATTTTTATCATTGCAAAAAGTTCTATTGGATGGCTCTGTTCTAGATCCTACCCTTACCCTCCAAAATCCCTACTCATAATTAGCATATTAGCAGAACACAGCCTCTAAAGAAATCTCACTTGTCTCATCTGAAAAGTGAAGATAACACTTTTTTGACTCAGGAAAGAGGACTGACGCACATTTCCTTTGAGGTTCCTTACCGGTATGATAGCCTCATTTTTGTGAATCCACTAAAACTTAACCCTTGGTCGGGAAGACAACTCCACTATAATAATGTTTCTCTGGAAAAAATCAAATTTGAATGACATCATCTCAATTCACAGCTTCTTTGCCAAGAATATAACCTACTTAAGTGTAGGAACTGCATTCCAGCTCCACAAATTCCTTATTAGGTCCAATATGGCAGGGGTGGTACTTAAACCATATCAGTTTTTTCACACCCCAGCAGGCCTTGAAATCACTGTGATAAGAGAATCTGCCTCTCTAAGAAGGGTCACAGCATGCCTATAACAAGACATCTGGGAAGCAGAACATTTATTTTAAAATGCAAACTACGTAGTCCTGTAAGGAATTAATTGGGGAACATAAGTTGTATTTGAACTAAAACGGAACCTTTGATTACACTTAATGTCAGCTGGATGATTAATGTATAAAGTGTTTGCTGTTTACTAAACAAAGGATTTGTCTTTTTTTACCATCTGAAAAATTTTGTCTAAAACACTTATTTTCAGAGATGTGATCATTTCTTTGGCACTTACTGGACTGTTAAATTGAATTCATGCTGTCCTTCCACGTTTCCCAGCCTACTCAGGAAGTATGAAAATGGGAACTGATGAGCAAGGCCTGGACATGTTTCCACATCTACTGTGTTCATGTTTGTTAATGCAAGTCAGCCCTGCACAGAGATCTACCACCTGGACCAAGAAAAATGGTGAGCAGTATACTTTGCTGCTTGGGCAGCTTTTCCTCCATGTCTAAAACAGAGTAAGTTTCCTGAATTGGGATATTATTCATTTTTATCACAAACCTTGTGGAGATTAACGTATTATATCAGGAACCATCTAAAATACACAGATACACTTAAATGACCATAATTCCCAATGCAAAATATAACAGGAAAGATTATCAAACCACTCTCCCCCTACCCTTCAAGTCTTAATCTTGGCTCTAGGTTTTCCTGAGCAGGAAAAATGAATTGGGGGAGAAATGAGTGATTCTCTCCATCCTTGCACTAACTTTCCTAATCTTTAATTGTGCCAATTCAACTTCGTTGTGTTATTCTTGGCTTCTCGCCTCATAAGGAACCAGAAGTTTGTAAGCACATAGAGGAAGCAGTGGTTTTTACCTTGGGGCTCATCAACCTCCAGAAAATAAAAGCAAAATTATATAAATACCAGCATTTTTTTTCTTGGGAGAAGGTTAATAGTTTTCATTAGATTTTGAAAGAAGTCCATGATCCAGAAAAGATTAAAAAGTCTCAATTTTGATGGATTTGGAATAGAATCAAGTCACTGATGAAGTTACTGCCTCTGCCACTAGTGGGGGCAGTGAGTGGGTACAACACAGCAGACAGAATTCTGTAAAAAAGAACAGAACCTGTGTGTCAAGAGGCCTTCTCTCATTCCAGCTTTTAATAGTTGAGATGCGATCAACAAACACTGTTGACAGACTTTAAGTCCCATGATATTGTGATTTATAATGAGAAATACATATTTGGTCTGTATTCTCATTTCTGACACACAGCTCCGAAAATCCTAGTAATTTCCTAAGTGATAAGAGTTATGGAAGTATCTTTGGTTATAATATTTGATCTTTTGTCCCAAGTTCCTAAAATAGCTCCAGAGTATTTCTTGTTATTCATACCAAGCCCCTTTCAACCACACCCAAGTTTATATTAATGAGGTGATTTTTCAAAAGCCCCTAGAAAATCACTGGATGGGGGCTAGATGCCAGAAGAATTAATCATGTGATTAGAAGGTTGGAACTTTACTCCCAACCTCCGAGGGGCAAGGAGCTGAAGCCTGAATTGATCATCACTGGTCAATGATTTAATCAATCATGCCTACAGAATGAAATGTCCATGAAAACTCAAAAGGACAGGGTTTAGAGAACTTCTGGGTTGGTGATTAAGGAGGATGACATGCCCAGAGCGGGCATGGAAGCTCTGTGTCCCTTCCTTCATGCCTTGTCCTTTGTATCTCTTCCATTTAGCTGTTCTTGAGTTAACTGGTAAATGTAAATAAGTGTTTTCCTGAGTTTTGTGAGCCATTCTAGCAAATTCTCAAACCCAAGGAGGATGTCACAGGACCCTCTGATTTATAGCCAGCCAGTCAGAAACACAGGTGACAACCTGGACTTGTCAGCGGCCTGAAGTAGTAGCCGTTTTTTTTGTTTTGTTTTGTTTGTTTGTTTTTTTGAGACGGAGTTTCGCTCTGTCGCCCAGGCTGGAGTGCAGTGGCGTGATCTCGGTTCACTGCAAGCTCCACCTCCCGGGTTCACGCCATTCTCCTGCCTCAGCCTCCCGAGTAGCTGGGACTACAGGTGCCCGCCACCACACCCAGCTAATTTTTTTGTATTTTTAGTAGAGATGGGGTTTCACCGTGTTAGCCAAGATGGTCTCGATCTCCTGACCTTGTGATCTGCCCGCCTCAGCCTCCCAAAGTGCTGGGATTACACACATGAGCCACCACACCCGGCCAGTCTTATGGGACTGATCCCTTAACCTGTGGGATTTGATGCTATCTCCAAGTAGATCATGTCAGAATTGACTTAAATTGTAGGACACACAGTTGGTGTCCACAGAGAATTGGAGAATTGCCTGGTGTGGAAAACCCACACATCTGGTGTCAGAAGTAAAGTATTGAGGGTAGTAGAGAGTAAAGGAAAAAAAAGAAAAAACAACAGTTTTCTTTTAGTTGGTGGAGAGAAGGAAATAGTTTTCCCTTACAGCCCTGAAAGATTGGCTAGTGACATGCCAGAGCTCTGAGATTGCAATAACATTCACCATTATTTGTTGATACACATTCTTCCATTTAATCTTAATAATCCTTCAAAGTGGTATGATCACCCCATTAAAAGATGAGAAAACCGAGGATCAAACTGGCTGACTAATTTGTTCAAGCTGACAAAGTTACCACATTGCAGCACTAAAATTAGAGCCCAGGTCACTCTGATTCAAAAAGCTTATTCATTAATACTGCCCAGCTAGGAATATCTGTCCAGATTCTAGGAATGGACCTTCAATTCTATCATCCCACCTAAATCTGAAAAGGTAGCACATTTCATGATTCTTCCAGCAGGGCAAAGCAAGGCTAATTTTAGAAGTCTAATGAGAAAGGATTAAGGTACTTCCTGTTAGACAGTCAACATGAGTGGCTCTCATTAGCAACAATAAAAACCCAGCTTGTACAGTCGGCAAAAGTAGCAGCCTCCGCTTTCTTTTGTGATTCTCAGCTGGGTTGCCCCTTTAAGAAGCTTAGCACACATAGTCACATTCACAGATCTTCTTAGTCAAAATCTTTTTTAAAAACACCCAGGAGCGATCCCTAACTACCAAGGAGTAAGACATCCTTTCAGGAAAGAACGTTGAAGAGGTTTATCTGAATGTCAGCAAGTTTCACCCAATCAAGAGAAATCCATCTAGAAAAGAGATTTTATACAATTTGTGAATTTTATTCAATTCAACTTTTATTTACAGTTGCTCTATGTAGGAATTGTGCAGAACGTGGCAGAAGAGGGTAAAATGTACAGAATGGGATGTTCTCCACTGGAGATTCACAGTTCATTGGTAGAGACAGATACACATCCAATATGTACAGTCCAGCAGACAGTACTAAGTTGGAAAATTGATTTCCAACCAAAGTGCAAGAGGAGAACAATAGAGGGAGACAGTGTTTCTAATTGTTGGGCAGGGTGGAGACAAATCCGAGAAAAGCTTGTGGAGAGTATGGGCTCTGTGGATAAAGGCAAGTAAGATGTGGATGAATACTAGCATCCCAAAAGCATAGAAGCAGAGGTTGTTCAGGTATCTGGAAAAACAATAATGTCCTGGGAAGGCCAGAGAGTAGAGGGACAGGCCTATCCTGTAGACCCACGCCACTCAAAGTGAGGTCAAAGCCAGAGCATCCTCAGAAACACCTGGAAAGTTCAACATACAAAAAGCCCAGGTGCCACCCTGGACCAAATGCATCAGGATCTGCATTTTTACAAGATCCCCAGGTGACTCATATGCACATGAAGGTTTGAGAAACATTGCTGCAGACAGTGGGGAGCCATTGGAGGTCCCTGGGTGAGAGGAGTAATCTGTTCTTAGATGTGCTTGGGAAATGCAACTTTAGGAAGCACAGTAGAGGGCACACAGAATGACCAAATGAATGAACAGTTATTCAACCAACAAAATCTTTTGAAAATATGAATGTTAAGTGTTACAGCTCTTTTAGAATTAGTCTAGCAGGTTTTCTGGTTTGCACCAGAAAAACCATAGAAAGTGAAAATAGAAAATAGTATGAATAGTCATCTATTGGAATGATGATTAATAAATGATACCTCTGTACTCATAGCTCCATCATATTTGACTGTAAGGTAATTAGGATATTAATTTTTAAATGCAATTTATTCATCAGATAGGAGGATAAGGGAGTAAAATCAGGTTGTGGCCAAAAATAACATATTTTTCACTTTAGTTCACTATCTGGAATCTATGTAACCATACTGTTTGATTTTAGATTGTTCAATTTTTTTAATACTCTCTGAAATCTGATGGCCAAGGACCCTGTAATCCAAGATAAGATTGATCAGGCTGGCCCAGCGCCCCAATTCCAAAATACTCTCTAGCAACTCATACACCCTCCCCCATTCCCCAAACACCCATTTTGAGATAGCCAGGATAATTTTCTTCATTTCCTGCCCAGACAGCTGTGGAATGTTGTAATTCATTGTTAGGCAGCTGCAGCAATCCTCCTTAGAAAAGGATACATCTTGTCAAGGATATGGTTATTCTCAAATTTTGAGTTTATTTTTTAAACAATGATGTACCCACCAGATGTAGAAATAGTCAAGCCTGAGAAACCTCAAAGGGAGGCTGGATCTAACACATGCATCCCTGCTTAGAGGTCAGTGCTACAAATACCCTCACCAGGTTGCCTGTAATCTCACTGCTTCAGCAAACAGTCCAACCCACTCCTGTTGAAAAATCCTCTGGACTCCTGAAAAGAACTCATTCCTAGCTGAATAAACCTTAACCCTCTCCTACAAGCCGATAGGAAAATGCAGCACATCTAGAAGGTGAAGAGTAGCAGATTTTCATCCTCAATTATCTCTTCCCTCCACATCCATAAAAACAGCCCTGCTATCTTCTGATCTTTACTACAAAACTGGGGAGAGGAGAGCAAAACGAGATTAAAATCTCTCCACGCTGTGTGAGTGCATGTGCATGTAAGAGAGTGTGTGTGTATGTGTGTAGCTATGTGGTAGGGAGAGAGACAATCACATAAAAATTGAAAATTATCCCAGATGACAATAAAATAGACGAGACAGAAGACTCCAGGGAGCAGCAATGATTAGAGTGAGTAGGAGTGTCGTGTGAAGGCTAAGAGGTTAGACTATTTAGATTACTTGGGAAATGTGGGATATTAGATCAAGGAAGGTCCGTTACTATACCATGTCCTGTAATTTAGATATTGCAAATCACAAACAGGACAAATATGAAGGAAGCTTTCCTACTCTTAACACGGCTGCTTCTGCTTTCATAATAACCTCTCATTTGTTACAATTTTAATTTTTTAAGGCACCTTAGAGTTGGCAAAATGGATCCAGAGGCAATTAAAGTTCCTCTAGTTTCTTTTGTGAAATTGGTGTTTAATAGCTATTTGGGGAGTTTCTCCCAATAAAAATCCCATCTTTCCCCATTTCTATTTCAGAATTTCCAATAATCACTAAATTTTGTTTGACAAGTTCAAGTAAAGCTATTTTATCACTTCATAAAATCAGTCACAAAACTCTCTTCCAAGGTAGAGAGGAGACAGAGTCTTTGTCCATCAGCACAGCCTGGAGATCTAGAGAAAGTAGGCAGCAAAGGTCAACCGGCCTCACTCAATCAACAGACCTCTCTGAGTACCTTTGCATAGCTACTACCTAACATGCACCTTGCTAGGCAGTGGCTACAAGTAGACAAATAAGGCATAAACTCTATCTCACACAGCTGATGTATTTACGAGGGAGACAATTAAAGAAAGAATAATCATAATACAGATTTATTAATATAACAGTGGCAGCTACCTACTGAGGGTCAGGAATGGCTTCCTGACCAACTAGGGGAAAATGTCCCTCCAAGAGTTCATTCTTAGAAGTTATTTCTGATGCAGGTTTTGGTAGACCTGGATATGCTTAGTCAGGATTAACCAGGTTTAAGAGTTTATAGTTTGACTAAGGAATTTAAGTAGAATGATGATGGACATACACAAAACAAGTTATTATGGAACCACATTACCAAATTCAAAGAAATTTAAAATATGACGTGAAGATGAACTCGTTGGCCCCCTTAGAAAATCCTCATGTACTAAGTACATTGTAGGCAATCTGTAGTTGGTTTACTGGGGAAGTCTTACTAGTCAGGAATGCATCACCATCAAGCAGCTTGGAACAAGCAAGGACTCCAGAGCTGGACTGACTAGGTTTGAAGCCTGGTTCTCCCATTTACTGGATATTTGACTTTCAGCTCAACCTCTCTATATCACAGTTTCCTTATCTGAAAAATGGGGATAATAATCACATCTACCTCATAGGGTTGTTATGAGAAAGAAATAAGTTAATATTTTTATAGTATTTAGAATAGTGCTTGGCCCTTGGTAAGTGCTTTGAACAGGTTATGTTAGGTAAATGTCAGTGTCAGCAGGCCCCTAATTCAATGTCTCTCAAGACAGGGTGGCTGAAGCATTTATTCTAGGTAATACCTACTTTTCTAAGGATGAGATGACCTTTCTATGGGGTTAAAAAAATGTCTGATGTAGCCTCCGTCTCAACCAAAAAGACCTACTGTAACTGTTAGTTAATACTGAGCGTCTAGGTGATTGGATTGAAAGATGCAAAGTATTGATCCTGGGTGTGTCTGTGAGGGTATTGCCAAAGATGATTAACATTTGAGTCAGTGGGCTGGGAAAGGCAGACCCACCCTTAATCTGGGTGGGCACAATCTAATCAAGCTGTCAGTGCAGCTAGAAAGCAGGCAGAAAAATGTGAAAAGAGAGACCGGTTTGGCCTCCCAGCCTACATCTTTCCCTCATGCTGGATGCTTCCTGCCCTCAAATATCAGACTCCAAATTCTTCAGCTTTGGGACTCGGACTGGTTTCCTTGCTCCTAAGCTCGCAGATGACTTATTGTGGGACCTTGTGATTGTGTGAGTTAATACAACTTAATAAACTCCTCTCTCTCTCTATATATATATATATGTGTGTGTGTGTGTGTGTGTGTGTGTGTGTGTGTCCTATTAGTTCTGTCCCTCTATAGAACCCTAATACACTGACCATATTCAAATAAAAATAGCTCTAGGGTCCCCTTCCCTCCAGATATGTCATAATGAATGGAACATGTTTTCCCAAAAGACTCTTGGCATGGTGGTACCTATCATCTCTTCTCCTGAATTAACAATAGATGTTCAAGCAAAAGCAAGAGGCAGTCTCATAAAGGAGCAGAGATCCCAGGATGTGATAACAAATTAGCATTGTAACTCTGACATATATCTTTTCATATGTCTCTTTTCATAAATTCAGCATCAAATTTAATTACATTGATTGGATTTTTTGTCTTAGATTATAAAATTAATTTTCATAAATCTTCAGCTTTCTCTATTGTCCACAAAAGTTAGCAAACAACCCTCCTTCTCTAGAACATTAAAAAAAAATTCACTTAAGCATACACATTACCACTAGACTGATAGACTTCTACAAAACTAATTTCCCCATCCTCTTATCAGAGGTCTGTACTGGAGCAGCAACCACATGGAAACTATTTGTAAGCTGCACAAAGCAAGTAAATGCCAGGAAGCAAAATTGGCTGTCTTTAAGATTTTACACAGACATTCCAAGTCCCAGAGCAATTTCTTTTCCAAACTTTTAATAATTAGTCATTTTCTTAAGCTTTAACAACAACAAAAAAAGAGGACAAAATCTTCCTTAGGAGGACATTAAATCGTATTACCCTACTTTGTCAGGCAGCTTAGTAAGTGTCCCACTGAGAGGGTCAGGAGCTGCAGCTCCTCCCAGCCTCATTGCAGATAAAAACTCCACTGATAGGCACTTGAGTCCCTGACCTGCAAGTTAACACTCCCTGTTTTTCCAGATGGCCATTCTCCCAAGTGCAGGCTGACAGTCATGTCAAATGGGGCTAGGACCTGACCACCAGCCTCATTTTCAATTGTGAGTAAAATCAGGATTTGAAGCCAGGTCTCTGAAGATCAGACACAATGACATGAACTTGGTTGCCTAATAAATCACAGCTGAAGTTGGCGTTCAGGGGAGCAAATGCTGTATGATACTGCTGGCAAGATGAATTCCATTGCAGTTTCACTTGTCCCCCTCTGCCTTGGCTTAAAACTTTCAAAGAAGTTTAATCAGAGTTTCCAGAACTCCATGTTTATCCCTTGTTTAAAAGCAATTTTTTGTTCTTTTAGGAAATCATCTTACAGATGGCCTCAGGGAAAAATTATATATTTTATATTTATTCTGAGGTCTGTGGGTTCTCAGAAGAGCAAAGTTTAGAGCAAAAGCCATACGTGCATCTAGGAATTCTGAGTGAAGAAAGAACAAAAATTACATACCAAGTCATTTTTGAAAGAACAAGAATTACATATCAAGTCACTTTTGAAGTATTTTTAACATTTTATGTTTTCTATCTAGAAATGCTGAAAATAAACAATAATGTCTGAAAATTATGATTTACCTTCTGAATTCAGCTTCAGTGGAGCAGGTGGTATTTAAGAAACCATCACCAGTAAGAATCAAAACATCACAGAAATATTGATGTTTTACCTCTATGCTTTTCTTAGCAATTTTTTAATGGGCCAAATGGTATAAATTCAGCATTTAAACCTGCGAAGTACAATTTTTTTTTCTGATTCTTAATGCAAAGATGTATACTCACAAAGAAAAATCAATTTATCAATCTTGTGTGTACATGACATTTTTCATTTCCCCACTTGCTAAGGAGAAACACAATGTATATTGCTGAATGAAGTGACATTTAGAGAATTGTTGATTTTTTTCATTTACCACCTTATTCACATTTTAAATTTTTATTTCAAATATTACAAGAATAAGCCTTCTGTACATATTTAAAATCAAACTAGCAAAATTCCTTGCAAGGAAGCAAAATTGTCATAGACACAAAACATGCTTTTATGCCTGTTGTCAAAATGATGCATATAATGGCATCAAAATTTCCACTATTCCTGAATAGTGGAAAATTTGGGCTCTCTGGGCAATATTTTACAAAATTATTCAGGTTTTCACTTGCCATAAACTGATTTATTTTAACACATAACTCATGCCTTCAGGACCTAGCCTATTCTTTGTTTCCTGACCATATTATTGTAATTGCAGAACTGGAAGTAGATAATTTACAGTTTCTTGTCAAAGAATCAGGTTTACTTCTAGAAAGGAATAGTTGGTCATTGATGGTTACATCTTCTATATTTAGAGTGTTCTCTTAGTCACATCCCGACAGGTGAAAAGTGGGTTCTGTGGAAACAGACTGCCTTCCCTACTATTTTGCAGGGTGAGCACTTTCTCCTAAAGTAGCTTCATTATACTGAGTAAACCCATTGCTCAGCTTCCCTGAAGTGGGATGACAACCAACACTCAACCCATTCCGGCCTCAAGTGTTTTATGCTGTGAGAAAAATAACATCAGATCCATTCATTTAGCATCAATGCCAGTGCCTGACCGTTTTTTTTTTTTTTTTTTTTTTTGGAGACGGAGTCTTGCTCTGTCATCCAGGCTGGAGTGCAGTGGCGCGATCTCGGCTCACTGCAAGCTCCGCCTCCCGGGTTCATGCCATTCTCCTGCCTCAGCCTCCCGAGTAGCTGGGACTACAGGCGTATGCCACCACGCCCAGCTAATTTTTGGGGTTTTTGGTTGTTTTGTTTTGTTTTTGGGACGGAGTCTCGCTCTGTCGCCCAGGCTGGAGTGCAGTGGCGTGATCTCGGCTCACCGCAAGCTCCGCCTCCTGGGTTCACGCCATTCTCCCGCCTCTGCCTCCCGAGTAGCTGGGACTACAGGCACCTGCCACCACGACCGGATAATTTTTTGTATTTTTAGTAGAGACGGGGTTTCACCTGTGTTAGCCAGGATGATCTCGATCTCCTGACCTCGTGATCCCCCCGCCTCGGCCTCCCAAAGTGCTGGGATTACAGGCGTGAGCCACCACGCCTGGCCAATTTTTTGTGTTTTTAGTAGAGACGGGGTTTCACCATGTTAGCCAGGATGGTCTCGATCTCCTGACCTCATGATCCCAAAGTGCTGGGATTACAGGGGTAAGCTACTGCACCGATCAATTTGTTTCTAAAAGAAGCTCTGTGGTATTGGTCATCCTCTTGCCATTTTCTAGTGGAAGAAACTAGAATGAGAGGTACAAAGGACTAAGTTCATTTAACATTCAGGAATTTGAATCTTAACGGTCTCCATCCAAAACCTGGAATCTTGACACTGAGTCTTCCTCCTTCTGTTTCTGGCCACAAGCAAAATGTAGTGGGTAAGCTCTGAAGCCTGGGTTCACATCCCACCTCTGTTCCTTCCCAGCTGCAGAACTTTGGTAAAAGTGTTGAACCACTGAGCGAGATGAGTCTAGAGATGTATGTGCCTCATAAGGTGTTTGTGAATATTACAAAGTATGTGGCAAGTACTCCACTGCATCCCATGCTGTAAAGTGTTCAATAAATATTGGCTGCTGCCATTACATTATGCTATTATGTTTTCAGGGAAACTTCTAATCATCTTGAGTTTTAGTATCCAACTTCTTACTTAGGGAGATGTCCTTACCTAGTTGGCCTTCATGTATGGAAACTTCTATTAGACTCTGGTAGTGAGTCAAAGCAAGATGGAAAACCTTTACATTAGAAACTTAGTGAGATAGGTTTAAAAGAGTATCATTCAGAGCAACGAACACTCAAAGAGATAATGATAGTGGTCTTCGTAATTGTAATAATAATAACAAAATTCCCATACCACTGTAAGGATTCACAGGCTAGTGATAGAAAAAAATGCCTTCCACTGAAGGAGTGGTAAATTTTTCTTCAAAGTGCTACTATTCTGGATATCAGCAGAAGCAGCTTTGGGGATTTATTTAAATACACAGTGCAAGAGAACTCATTAGCTATACAAGGTCCTTCCAGCCTATACCTCCAACGGCCACTAAGAACTTGTCTATACATAAGAGATGTTTCCAAACATCATAGGTGTTGTTCCAAATGGTTATTTTCTCATTTTCACTTGGATTCATGTTGTACAGTAGGACAGACTGAGATATATTTGAGGCCAGATTCACTAAGCATTTATTGACTGCCTTCTCTGTGGAAGGTATTTTTTGGGCAAAGAACTTGGGACTTCCATGATTTTGAATTATAAATGGCTCCACGGAAAACCCACAATGATATCTCCAGTGTTTGCTCACTGAAATAGAATTGAATTTGCGAGGTGTGTTAGTCCGTTTTGCATTGCTATAAAGGAATACCTGAGGCTGGGTAATTTATAAAGAAGAGAGATTTATTTGGTGCATGGTTCTACAGGCTGTACCAGAAGCACAGTGCTGGTATCTGCTTCTGGTGCGACCTCAGGAAGCTTACAATCCTGGCAGAAGGCAAAGGCGGAGCAGATGTGTCACACAGTGAGAGAGGGAGCAAGAGGGAAGGGAAGGGGTGACAAGCTATTTAAACAACCAGTTCTCCCCTAATCTAATAGAGCAAGAACTCACTTGTTACCGGGGGAGGCCACCAAGCCATTCATGAGGGATCTACCCATCTATCCCCATGACTCAGATACCTCCCACTAGGCCCACCTCCAACATTGGGGATCATATTTTAACATAAGATCTGGAGGGGACAAACATCCAAACTATATCACAAGGTACATTGTATCAGTCGACTATTGCCATGTAATATGCCACTCCAAGCCAATACTCATGAATTCTCATACATGTGTCCCTGCTGGCCAGCTTGGAATCAGTTGATCTGGGTGGTGCTAAGCTGGACTTACCTCCGTGAAGGCTGGTATAGGGCTAATCCTTGTGTATTTTATGCCTTAGAGCTGGCTCTTCTTTTGTTAAACAGCAGATGTGCGAGCAGTCAAGGCCAACATCTGAGCACAGTTCAAGCAATTGTGCCAAAATCCAATACAAACTACCTGGCTGAGACTAACATCAAGTAATCAAGTAGCATTTCCCACTAGGGGGACAGGCTACAAAGTCCCACAGCAAGCGATGTGGATACCAGACAGGATAAAGAATTGGAGCCCATAAGTCAATTTTCATATATACTTTCTAGAAAATGGTTAAATCCTCATAACCGTTTTGTGCCTAAAATTAGAGTGTCTATCATTAGGCATGTGCCGATCCCTTAGAAACTTTAGCTAAGTATGTTTCTCTAAGATTTCAAAAATTGTCACACATAATTTAAGTACTACAAATTTCCTTATTAAAAATATGGCCATTACTTTTATATAACAATGAATCTTAACTGAAAATTAGACCTTTGTCTACATATTAGGCTTATGGAAAATCCCATTTAAAGCAAGATTGGCAGAAACTAACTTGCCTGCTCTCTGAGATTAGGGATTATTCTGAAATCTTTGTCATCATGCTTTGTCCAGTGCTTGATGTAGAATAGATGCCCGAGAAAGATTTGTTTACTGAAAGACTGAAAACAGAATCACTGAACATCTCAGAGGCTGGCTCTTTGTTTACAATCCTTGCTTTTTATTAGTTACCACTTGATCTGTTCTTAGCTTGTAGGTTTGCTCTGACTCATAGGGTCAAGACTCCTACCCTGTGTGCTAGGTTATTGCCCACGTCTGGGAAGATATTTTATCTGTGAAATGAGAATTTGCCACTCTTCCCAATATAGTTGGTCAGATATGGAATTTGTGTCTGTATTGTTTTAAGGCCCTTTGGGCCAGCATTTATATGCCTTCGCCACTAACGTGTTTGTGTGTTTGCTTGTTTTGTGCCTTTGTTTCAAAAAGAAAAAAATGTACAGAGCATTATCTCCTCTCCTGTTCAGAACAGTCAACTCAGTTCCCTCTCTTTACCCTTTCTTTCTGTTACTATCTTACTTGAAAAGATGCACAACTAGAAATTGGGATGGTCTTTTGTCTGGCACCAAACCATGACCCTACTTTCAGATTTTGCTATTTTCAATCTAAATGGCTGAGTTGTTAATTTAGTTTATCAACCTCTCTTCTCCTCATTCCCCTTTCTACATATTTGACTCTTTATATATTTGACTTCTTATATATCATCTTTTTTATTTTTTATTTTTATTAAATTTTTTTTTGAGATGGACTCTCGCTCTGTCACCCAGGCTGGAGTGCAATGGCATGGCATGATCTCGACTCACTGCAACCTCCGCCTCCCGAGTTCAAGCAATTCTCCTGCCTCAGCCTCCCGAGTAGCTGGGATTACAGGTGTCCACCACCATGCCCGGCTAATTCTTTGTATTTTTAGGAGAGATGGGGTTTCACTGTGTTGGCCAGTCTGGTATTGAACTCCTGACTTTGTGATCTGCCCGCCTTGGCCTCCCAAAGTGCTGGGATTACAGGCTTGAGCCACCATGCCCGGCCTTATATATTATCAATGAATTTTTAAAAATCTTACTTCTGGAAAATAATTCATTCTTTCTGCATCTTTTAAAAATACACTGAAAATAATATAATTGCTTTTGAATACAGCTTTATAAAAGTCTCCTCCCAGCCTCTCATAACAGATCTTGAGTGAAATCTGAAATTAGGTGAGGCCACCTTAACATGTTATAAGGAGCCATCAGAATATGGCAAGTCCCGCACTGATTTAAGATATTACCAGTCACAGGGAGTGTCTTCCATGCATTTGCAGAGTTTAAATGCAATAAACTTAGCCAGTTCATTAGTCATCCAGGGCTTTAATGATTATCATCATCACAACTAATGAAAATATCTTTTGTTAAAAGCTTGTAGCTACCAGGTATAGTGATGAGCACTTTCTATACACCATTTCCATTGATTCTGATAACCACTCAGTGAACTAGAAAGTAAAGCTGATTTAAAGTGGACAAACCAAGGATTTGTACTGGTTATATACTCAGCCAGCTAGTTATGTAGAATGGAATAGTGGAGACATAAACCCAGGCTGACATCAGAGCCTAAGATGCTACGATAGTTTTGTGAACTACCCTTTTCAGCTGTTCTGTTGTTTTTTCCTTTGCTACATTAAAAAGATGGAATGCAAAAATTTCTACTCACCTCCTAGAACATTTGAGGATTGAGACTTCACACCTCAAGAAAGAAACACTAGCTGATGAGTTGCTGACAATTTGGATGCCAAGGGTTCTGAGTATAATGGGCCATCCACTCTGCAAGAACAAAGAAAAACACAATTTCAAGAGAGTTGAAGTTCCTCTAAGAGAAAAAGATTCCCCCTACTTTAAAGTAAGTCAGAAGAAAGCAACTGAGAAGGAGGAGGTGAACAGGGACAAAAGCCTTGTCCCAAAAAGTCAGCTTAACAAAGGACAATTCTGAATGGAACAGGTTAAAGGCAGTAAGTAAAAGTTTTAAACAGCAATGGCTCTGAAGCCAGCCTCCCTTGGAGCAGACCCCAGTTTCGCTATTTACTAGTTTTGTGACCCTTGACAAGTTACTTAATCTCTGTGCTACTCAACCACTACCTCAGTTTTCCCTTCTATAAAGTAGGAATAATATTAACATCTACCTTATATGGTTCTGAGGGTTAAATGAATTGATACCCACTAAGTCATTAGGATAGTGCCTGGTTCAGTGTGTTTAGTAGGTGTCAGTCCTTGTTATTCATATGGTATTTGACCTCTTTGGAGTTGGGTGGGGCCATATCATTATCTGCCCAAAGCAGAAACATGTCCCATGACCTGCTCTCACATCTTGTGCTTGCCCCAGCAAATCATCCCAGTGAGGCTCAGAAAGGACTCATTCCAGAAGAATCCAACTGCGCACCTGTAGCCTCCCAGCAGGAATAGCTTCTGGCCATGCTACAAGAGCTCTGCTGTGCCCCTTTCATAATTCCAAGAACAGAAAGTCTATTTAACTCAAAAGCCAAATGATCAACAACAGAAACCCCAGAGCCCCTTTCTTCTGGCCCCCACTTCTACTTCACTCAGTTCCGTCATCTGAAAAATAAAACCACTACCCACCTCACAGTATCATGATGAGCTCCTTTTTATTAAATGACAGAACAAATAAAAAGGAGCTAGCACAGTGCCTGACATACAGTAGATAGTTTAAAAATACAGTCATCCCTTGATATCTGTATGGATTGGTTCCAGAACTTCCCTCAGATCCCAAAATCAGCAATGCTAGAGTCCCTGATGTAAAGGGGTGTAGGATTTGCATGTAACCTATGCACATCCTTCTATATACTTCACATAATCTCTAGATTACTTATAATACCTGAAGTGTAAATGCTATATAAATAGTTGTTGTATTGTATAGTGAATAATGACAAAAAATCTGTACATGTTCAATACTGATACATTTTTTTCAAATGTTTTTGATCTGTAGTTTGTTGAATCCATGGTGTGGAACCCATGGGTACAGAGGGTCGACTGTATTCATTTCTTTCCTTCTTTCCTTAAGCTACAGACAGCCCTTACTAAACACTGTTAAGGGACTAATGGCTTAAGGTAAAAAGCCTAGTGGGAAGTGGGGAATTAGTTCTGTCATTAAGCCACTGCTGCCTATACCATATCTACTGATTTATTCTTTCCCCAAATGCGTGTTTTTCTTAATGTAGATAGGTCAGAAAGAATGGCTTCAATATAGGAATTAAATGAGTATAATAATAGTAATAATCACTAATAATATCTAGCTTCAGAAGTGTAAGAAAATTGGCTTCTGTTTCTTTAATAGAAAAGTCTACGGTTTTCTTTTTTGGTCCCTAGAAAACTGAATCATAATTTATTCCTGTGTGTTAGGAGGGGATCTGTTCTGCTAAAATCATTAGATTTATTTAAGTTCACACAACAGAAGGAGACATTCTGGAGGCTCTTTTTCATTGTTAAATGAGCACCTATGTGGTATTGTCACAGATGAAGGAGATAAAGGCACTTTGAGGAATAAAAGAGAAAAGGCACTAGCATAAAAATTAATCAGATTAAGTGTATTAGTAGATAGAGACCTGCAATCTGTTTTCTACACCCCCTGTGTGACAACATGATAAAGGTAATCAGGAAAACTACTGGGGAGGGCCCACAGTTTAAAGACCAATATGCCAGAAACAAAGGCTTCCTTGAAGTACTCTTTATGATGCTACACCTAACTCTCAGCAGGACAGCTAATTTCTCACACCAATCAGTCCATTGCAAGAAATGCTGAGGTGGAAAAAAAAAAAATCCCTGCTGCACGCTTTCCTGTCTTTCCCCAGATTCTAAATCTTCACACCGAAAATAATTTGCAAGCACAGGCATCTCTGGGATTCAACGGATTTTCCCTACCACCCCTCTTTGTTCCTTCAATCCTAGAGGGATGCTCCAAGCAGACAGGAAATGTGACCCAGAAGTGTGGCGACACATTTTTGTCTTGTTTCAGGAAGATGAGTGTTTCTCAGTCTCCTCTAGTTGAACTCACACATTCCATCTTTGGAGAAAGTTTTAAACAGTTCTGGCTTATTCAGAGTCCTTTCTTCTTAGGATCAGTTTAGGAAGCCGCCTGCAGGGACACAATGGCCGTGGTGGGCACAGCACTTTGAATACATACCTTCAGGGATGGGAGTATGCTACTGATTTTGTTTTTCTTTTCTTTTTTTTGAGATGAAAGTTTCACTCTTGTTGCCCAGGCTGGAGTGCAATGGCACGATTTCGGCTCACCGCAACCTCCGCCTCCCGGGTGTCAAGGGATTCTCCGCCTCAGCCTCCTGAGTAGCTGGGATTACAGGCACCCGCCACCACACCCAGTTAATTATATATTTTTAGTAGAGACAGGTTTCTTCATGTTGGTCAGGCTGGTCTCGAACTCCCAACTTCAGGTGATCCGCCCGCCTTGGCCTCCCGAAGTGCTGGGATTACAGGCATAAGCCACCGCGCCCAGCCAGCTACTGGTATTTTCTTATCATGACTTCTAATCCAGGTCACACTTCAAGAACCTATTTAAATGATCCTACACTGACTAACAGCATGATAGAATATAATCACATAAACTTCAAATTAGTTCTAACTTTTCCCTTTGAATATAAAATGTCATTTAAAGTCTTCCTAAGGAAATAAATGAAAAATATGTGGATATTCCACAAAAATATCTATATCTAGGCAGCCTTTACCTAAGTGAAACCACAGAAAATGTATCCATATTAACCAATAATTATTGATTTACTTTCATTTATCAATAATTCATTTATTTCCACATTGAAACAAGATTTAAGGGTAAGGAAATCAGGGATGATTAAAGTAAAATGTCTTGGGTTCAAACTGACACCAAGAAACCTAAACATGCTCAGAGATGCCATTAGTCAATATGGAACATGTGGGCAATCTAGGAAAAACCTGTTGTCTTCCTACTCCAACCCTGAGCAGCCCTGTGGGCCAAGAGTTTGTTGAACAGAAGTGGGGGGGTCTAAATTTCAGACCCCATGTTCTACCCCAGCCAGGTGCATTTTTACATTTCACAAACAATTCAGTCACCGAAAGCAGTCCAGGCCACATTCTACAACAGAGTGAGAGCAGATCAGTAATGAGTCCTTGCTTAATAACAGAGACGGTCTTGCAGGTGAATCTTTGAAAAGGTGGCCTCTCCTTCATCCTTGTGGTTATTCAACTGAAAGTGAAAGGTTTCCCTGTCATGACATAAAACTGAGCAAAAAATAATCACCATATCTCTTGCCAACTTTGTCTCCTTGACTCAGGGAGATTTTAAATATAGAACAAATGCTCCTTGCATCAGTAGCAATCCAGCCCCTTTGTCACTATTGGATTAATAATGCTTTAGGATACATATCTCCAATATGAAAGGCTCTAGCACACCAAATACCCTGATACAAGAACACTTCCTACTGTAGACATGGCTATAGTAGTATATACTCAGTGTAATGGATGAGCAGTTATATTCTTTAGATATATAGAATAAATTTTATCTTTTCAAAAGAAAATTCTAACACATTACTCTTCACAAGAAAAAAAAGTCATAATCAGTTAAGACATTAGAACCCACCCAAATAATTTCTTCTGAATCATCTCTCTATCTGCCCGACTTCTCCCTTGCCCCCATGCTCCCATTGTCTGTAGTTACCAGCTAGTAAACATGAATGCTGAATCAAGAATGAAAGAAAAACAGAAACATATATTTATGTAAACGTGTATTGATTCAACTAGGAAGAAACCCCACAGCTTTCAAGGCCTGAGTCACAAATCATTGTGATCAGAAATGCTGATGTGCTAGGAATGCACAAGTATTTTTGCTTATTATCATGGCCCAGGCCTGTTGCAGAGCAAGAGTTAAGCTGAAAAACAGTAAATATGGTTTTAAGCTTCCATTTATCAGGCAATATTTTGGGAAAGGGAAATATTTTGGGAAAGGCTTGTATATTCAGCTCTACACTCAGTCACCAAAAGATCCACATTTGGGAAAATCAGAGGGAGGTCACACCACCTTTTCAAACAAGAGAAAACTCTGTTCTTCCCAAGATGACCCGAAATGTTCTAATTATTGGTTATTCCCTCTGGTCGGTGATGCAGCCAACAAGCACGTAGAGTTCAGTGAACCCACAAGCGCACAGCTGTTATCTTTGACTTATGGCCAAAACAAAAATTGGAACAGAATTTACTCAGCCAAGTATAAAGGCTTCTGTTTAAAACAGCTATTTTCCAAGCCAGATAAACAGCTTTGAAATGGAGAAGAAATGAATCCTTTTCTAGAATGTCTGAATCAAAGTGAGGTCAGCATCTTGAAGACAAGATGTTAACATAGATTACCCACACAGCTGCACAAGTCTCCCAAAGCATGAGGCAGCCTCCACACCTCCGAGTCATCTGTATGTCTACTTTTTTTTGGTTTTTGGGTCAACTTTCTGTGTTTTGGAAACAACTTTCTGCGTTTGGGAAAGGTGGCTATGTTTAGTTAGTTGGTGACATAAAACATTAAGAACAGAGAATTGCTGTCCTGGAAACTTCTGTGAGCCAGCAATTGCATAGGCTAGTGGCCTCTTTGGCCAGTAGCATCAGAGGCTCTTATGTGGCAGTTTGAGGGCAGAAAGAAACAGAGTGGTATTACTGTGGGCTTGAGTTAGTGATTCCGGCCTTTGAATTTCCACTAAGAAACATTAGCAAATACCCAATTTTTTATAGGTGGCAAAGGGACTGGTAAGAAATAGCTGGTAGGAGAAGCAGGGAAAAATCACCCTCCCTGTTCCCTACACAAATACTGTGTGTCTGTGCTAATCTGGCAATCCATCTTACAATCACCAAACAGTGCAGAGCAAGGAAGCAATTCGCACTGCAATAGTGCTCCTCAGAGCTTTTCATAGCTTGATGCCTATTGCAGCTGCTTATATTGTACCAGCAGGTGGGTATAAAATAGCAGATTCCGGAGCCTACAAAAGCCACGTCCCAGGGTAGAAGAGGAGATGATTTTTTTTCCAGTAGAGTGAATATGCATATCAATGTACCTGAATGGAGAGCTGGGTCCTGGTGAGCTGTCATCAGCAGCAAATCTGTCTGTACTTCCATCTCAAGTGGTCTATTTGAGCGATAACAAGGCTTATGTAGCAAGGGTTTGAAAAGCCTGCTTCTCTCTTGATTCTAGGGGGGTTACAGACTATGTCTGCAGTGCGGACAGCCTTGAGCCCACTATCAACATTCATTCATTCCCAAATTCTCTCTGCACTCATCATTTGCAGCAATAATAAAATCTCACCAGTTTGGAAGTCCTGGGTTTTCTAGAATAGTAAGCACCAAGTATCCAGACATTGTAAGAACAATTATAAATACATGGCATCGTGGCCTGTTCTAAAATACTCTATCGTTAAGGCAGTCAGCTGCTTAATTGGTGTCAACTTCATACCCAATGGGCAGGGATAGTTATCAGAAGCCCACTGAACAAATGGATGGGATGTTTCAAACCTACAAGCATCAAGCTTCTCCAAAAATAACAAGAAGTGACAGCTGAAGTCATGCTTAACAGAATTGGTTTAAAAATGTGAAATGGGTTTTAAAAGCAGCACTGCCTTCATATTGGGTGTGAATGAGGCTTTGTATGAAATATTATAGGAGGGGAAATCCCTATTAAAGCTGAGACTCATGCTTTGTTCTCAGTGTCTGACAATTGGATCTCTCTAGATAATACATGAAAGGACTGAGAGGTGTGGCAGCAGATGGGTGGGAGGCCAAGACTGTGTAAAACAACCCTCTCAGAAAGAGTTTCAGCGAGCTTCATAAGCGGCACCATTAGGACCCGTCTGTGTAACAATTCCAGGACTGTTGCTTATCTGGTCATTTGTTTTCATAAAATGAGCAAGGAGAATCATGCCTGCTACCTTCCTTCCCTCCCTTAGACCGTATGTTTCCTGCTGGTAGTTGTCTGGTTATTTTATTTTACCCTTTCACCACCAGATTCATAGCTTTCTTAGAATCCTCTAACACTGTTTTCTGTAAGAGGACAGATAGTAAATAGATTAAAAGTTTGCAGACCATACAGTTTCCATCACAACTACTTAACACTGAGGTTATAGCATGACAGCAGCCACAGATAATACACAAATAAATGGGCATGGCTGAGTCCCAAGAAACGTTATCTACAAACATAGGATGGGTGTCACATTTAGCCCACAGCCACAATTTGGGGATCTCTTCTCTAAGACACTGTATCTTAAAGTCAGCTGTGGGAAATACTGTGGGTTTTATTTAGTTTTCTACACTTCCATAACTATCTGTGGTAGATTATTAGAGCAGCTGCTCCCTCATTTGTTCATATCTCCCACTCTCCGGGCCCCGGGGAATTTTCTCCCATACTGACGGTTATGAGCTAAATTGCATCCTCCCAAAATTCATATGCTGAAGGCCTCACCCTTAGTACTTCAGAATGTAACCATATTTGCAGATAAGGTCTTTAGAGGGATGATTAAGTTAAAAATGAGGCCATAACCCCTAATCCAACATAACCAGTGTCCTTATAAGAAGAGGAAGAGACACCAGAGATGCAAACATAGAGAAAAGACCATGTGAAGAGGCAGCAAGAGGGCAGCCATATGCAAGCCAACGAGATAGGCTTCAGAGGAAACCAGCCCCAGACACCTTGATCTTTGACGTTCAGATTCTAGAACCATGAGGAAACAAATTTCTGTTGTTTAAGCCACCTAACCTAGGGTATTTTGTTATGGCAGCCCAGGGAAACTAATAAACTGATGCTGGGCCAATCATGTGACTTTCTTTGGCCAAGGGGCAGTAGCAAATACGATATAAGCAAAGACTTGGAAAATGTCTCTTGCTGCTCTTGAGAGCCCTGCCAGCAACTAAGCCTGGGCTAATCTGCTGGCTGGGGCGATAACATGGCCAGTCAGCTCATCAAGTCAAACCCCAGAAGCAGCTGCCTAGTTGACTGCCAGCCACCACACATGCATGAGAGACTCCAACAGAGATCAGCAGAAGAGCCACACAGCTGAGACCAGTCCCAACTGCGGACCCACAGAATATTGCTATTGTTTTAAACCACAAAGTTTTAAGGTAGTTTGTTACATACATGAGGCAACTGGTATACCACCTACCCACTTCCCGTGTCTTCTCTACCCTAATACTCAGACTGTCTTCTTTGTCTCTTGCTTACTTGGGCTGCTTCAAAGCGGCACTCTATTCAACTCTGGCCTACCCTCTCCAACCAGCTGGTAGTTCCGTCTGGTGCCTCATCCACTCAGGACACCACTCTCTGCTGGGTGAGTGTATTAATTTTCTCTTGCTATGATAACAAATTACCATAAACTTTGCAACTTAAAGCAGCATGCACATTTATTAACTCCAAGGTTTGTAGGTCAGAAGCTTGACATGGATCTCACCAGGTTAAAATCAAAGTGTCAGCAGGACTGTGTTCCTTCCTGGAGGCTCTGAATCAGTTTCCTTGCTATTCAGATTGTTGGTAGAATTTATTTTCTTGCTGCCGTAGGATGGAGAGCTCTGTTTTCTTGCTGGCTGTGAGCTAAGGGGTGTTCCCAGCCTCCAGGGGCCACCCACATATCTCAGCTGTTAGTTCCTTTCTTCCATCTTCAAAGCCAGCAAGGTAGGTCAAGTCCCTCTCATGTTTCGAATCTCTCCTGCCTCTTCATTTATCACATTTCTCTGACTCCAGTGAGGAAAATTTCTCTGCTTTTAAGGGTTTATGTGATTAGACTGGGCCCACCCTGACAATCCAGGATGATCTCCCTATCTTCAGATTCATAACCTTGATCCCATCTGTAAAAAGCCCCTTTTGCCACATAACATAGCACATTCATAGGATCTAGGGATGACAATGTGGATATTTTGAAAAAAGAAGGGATACATTATTCTGAGTACAATAGTTGGCAACTTGTGGCAATGAAATCAGAGACTGCCTAGCAGTGGTGGCTCATGTCTGTAATCCCAGCACTTTGGGAGGCTGAGGCAAGAGGATCACTTGAGCTGAGGAATTTGAGACCCCTTGATTTCAAAAGATTTTTTGAAAATAGCCAGGTGTGGTGGCATGTACCCGTAGTCCCAGCTGCTCAGGTGGCTGAGGCAGGAAGATCTCTTGAGCCCAAGAGGTCGAGGCAACAGTGAGTCATGATCATGCCACTGTATTCCAGCCTGGGCAACAGAGCAAGACCCTGTCTCAAAAAAAAAAAAAAAGAAGAAGAAAAGAAAAAAAGGAAGAAATCAGAGGTTCTACTTCTCACCAACTCTCCATTACAATGGGGATTTTTACAAAGCTAACTACAAACTCGATGTGGCCCAATCCCCTCCGCAACCACCATACAGCAGCCCCAATAGTCTAAAATTGCTGCCCTTATTTTCTGTGGAGTAGTCTTCACCCATGTGTCCTTGCATCTGTACAGCTCTTCTCCATACATAGTTGCAAATTAGGACATGTGGACTATGAGCACCTGAATATGAGGTTTTCAAGAATAGTGTCTAGAATCCTTTATGTCATTGTCTTAGGAAAAAGAGCTTTAACAGGTAGTCATCTTTCTATCCCTGCTGCTTCAAGCTCTAAGAAGTTGCTAGGCTAACATCTAATAGTGTGTACAAGGGAAGTGCCAATGTTATAACGAGTATCATAAGTTTCTACTCCTATCTACATGGAATTTTGCAAACTGGTTTATTGTAGCCTATTAAAGCTACAAAGACCCATTCTATATCAGGATGCCTTCAGCTGCAAGAAAAAGAAACTGATTTAAACTGGCACACACAATATGAAAAATTACTATTTCACATTACAAGAAGCACGGACACGGATCAGACTTCAGGGTTAGTTAACTCTGTGGCTCAGAAAAATAATCAGGGTCTCAGTTTCATTCTCTCTCTCCACCCTGACATTCTTGTGTCTCAAGTTGGGAGCAAAGTGTCTGCAGCTCTTTCTGGCATCACATCCAATTAAAATAACATCCAGAGGAAGAAGGGCGATTGTCTCTTCCTGTGCCTCTATCTTTGTTGTGAGGAAACGTTTTCCTACAAGTTCCCCTGGTAGACTTCCCTCTGGCTTCATTGGCAGAATTGACCTAATTTTAAAGCAAGGCAAGGGAATGAGAACATGTCACTTCATCAAGGCCTTCCTTGATCCCTTGATCACCCTTTTAAAACGGCAAGCGCTCCCGACAACATCTCCCAGCATTCCCTTCTGCCCCTGCTGAGGCCGGGTTTTTCTCCTTAGTTTTTATCACCACACGATTTGCTTTGTTATTTGTACTTTTTCTTCCACACACATGAGAATGTCAGTTTCATTGTGTTAGGGATCCAGGGTTGTTTTATTTGCATAAAACAGTATGTGTCACATAATAAGGGTCTCTTGATATTGTTACATAATTGAATGAGTTATAACCCTTGAACTAATCAAGCCCTTGGTGCGAAAAGTAAGATCCACCTCTCCTAAGTCATATGGCTGTGGTGGGGAGGGTGAATTACAGAACAAAATTGAGTTAATGTTATGAGAAGGTGTGGGGAGTAAATGCTAGATAGGCAACCTACATCCTCACTCTTCATTTCCCACCACGACCATCACCAATATTGACAGACAGGCATGTCAAATCTTAGAGGCACTTACAGGTCTCAGGTTGTCTTTTCTTCCAAGGAGTCCTGGTCCAAACTAGACAGGTAGAAACTTCTTTTCAGAGATCCATTTATGCTATCATCATTTAGGGTAGAAGGAATGATTACTGATCAAGTCCAGTGGTTTTATTTAATCTTTGCTATTCCAATAATTGTAATACTTTATATAACTTACTCTTAGAATTCTGACGAAACAATTTACCTAAAGTTTACATGCTAATAAGAAGGGGGTTTCTCAGCCAGACAAAGTGGCTCATGCCTGTAATCCCAACACTTTGGGAGGCTGAGGCTAGAGGATCACTTGAGGCCAGGAGTTCAAGACCAGACTGGGCAATATAGACAGACCCCCATCTCTATGAAAAATTTTAAAAATTAGCTGGGCGTGGAGGCATATACTTGTAGTCCCAGCTACTCAGAGGCTGAGACAGGAGGATTACCTCAGCCTCTAAGTAGCTGGGGGTGGGGGGAAAGGGGGGGTTTTCCCGGAAATAACCTACTAAAGATATTAATGGAAGCAGTAAAAGGGGCTAAGGAAAGCCATTAGGCTGATGTCAGGCTATTCAAAGCACCCCAGCTGGAGGCACCTGAGCAAAACTTGGGAAAGGCAGCAAGCTTCATAATGAACATCAGACATTTATGGCATAATCCATAATATTTCCCAGGATATTCTGCTCTGAAGGTTTTTGAGAGCCTGAAGGTAGGGGATCACCAGGTCTTTTAAGATCTCCTCCTACACCCCTCCCTCAGAGAAGAACCAATATGTTCACTGCAGAGAGATGTAGATCGGGTGCCCTGTTGATGTCAATCCTAGAAATCTCTTTCCATTCTCCTTCCAAAGACCTTTCTTTACCTTTGAGAAGAAAACAAGGGGAACATTTGGTCTGTTTATCCTGAATCGTTAGCATGGGAGGGTCTTGCTACATACGTATTAGGTAGCTGCAAAAGTAATTACAGTTTTGGGCATTACTTCAATGGCAAAAACTGCAAGTACTTTTGCACCAACCTAATATGACCCAACCTAACCCAGGCTGCAGGGTACTCTTGCCCTTGCAACCCACTTTGCCTAAGTAAGGCTTGCTTCCTTCAGAATCCTCGCTTCACTTCGTCATTGCCCTCACCATCTCCCACAGGCTTTGTTCCCCTGGGGAGCTGATTCCGCTCCAAGAAGCAACCAAAGGACAGCCTGAATGACTTCTGCCAGTTTCCATCCCTAGACCTGCAAACTTCTTCTTGGAATTCCTTATAGCCTCTGGGGCCAGCTCCTCTCAAAGAAGCTAACCCTCTTTAGGCACTCCCTGAGGAAACCCTTATTAAAATCTAATATTTTATCATTTATTTTCTTGCTCAAATTGTTCCAACTTTGGCCATTCTTAAGAGTTACTCTGAGTTGGGGCGCAGTGGCTCACGCCTGTAATCCCAGCACTTTGGGAGGCCGAGGTGGGTGGATCATGAGGTCAGGAGATTGAGACCATCCTGGCCAACATGGTGAAACCCTGTCTCTACTAAAAATACAAAAATTATCTGGGCGTGGTGGTGCACGCCTGTAATCCCAGCTACTCGGGAGGCTGAGGCAGGAGAATCGCTTGAACCAGGGAGTCGGAGGTTGCAGTGAGCCGAGATGGCATCACTGCACTCCAGGCTGGTGACAGAGCGAGACTCAGTCTCAACAACAACAACAACAAAAAGAGTTACTCTAGGTTGACACCTGTGTCTTTCCAGAAAGAGCTCTTTCTTTTTTACACACTTCCTTACTCCACAAGATGATCCAGGTTAGTTTTGTATTTTCCCAGCCTACCCAGGAATTTATCACTTCTTTATGAAGCTCTGGTTTTCTTCATTGAAAAACAGTGTTTAGAAACCAAGATCTGGGCATCAGGTGTATTCACTGCTGTCATAGTGTCATTGCTTGCAGGCCCTTTCAGCAGAGAGAGGTGGGAATGCATATCTGTAGACTAACCTATGCATACACACATATCTATATTTTTGTACCTATCTATCCGTATATAGATCAGAGTCCATGAGTTTATGCTGATACCTCTGATTCTAGTCCAACACCATAGGTTTCATTTTAGCCCTACCCCTTTCCTTATCTGTAACATCTGTCTTCAATAGTGAAAGATCTGGCTTATTATCTACTTTCTGATTTATTCTATTTATTACATAAGTAGATATATTTACTTGTTTATTCAACTCCAGTATAAGCATAAAGTATTTCAGGATTTCTAACCCATGACCCTGTGAGAGACACATTTACTAACTAAAATACATTACTTATATACAGTTATTTTTGTCTTTATAATATTTAGTCAAAATACCTTTTTCCAGAGTTACCTAGGTAGTTCATTCTCAGGGCAGACACAACTAAAGATGCTTTTAAGGTCATACTTTTAGGTCCTGCTTTTAAATGTGAAGTCTAATTGAGTGTCAATTATATATTGTACCAGATCTTTGTCTTCCTTATCAGATTAAAGCTCTTCATTAAATAAGAATAGGCTTGACTCTTGTGCATATTGTATTTATGCTATATTATTTTTCTATGTACTACTTCAGATGCCTGAGATGATCATTATAAATTACTTTTTATTATTCTAAATTTGTATTAAGTGGTACATTGAATTGCTACAGTTCACAACCTCCAGCCATAAAATACAAAGCAATAAAATCTTCTAATTAATGCACACATATGCAAAGTTTATAATTAAATGCAAAGATATAATTGGACCCGGTGCCCCATCTAACACAAAACAGCAATAGCAGTGAACTAGAGGGAAAAAATAATAGCTGGAATACTCAGTCATTGAAGTTGAAATGGTTATTTACAATAACTTAAAGAAAAAACATTATTCCAGATTGTAGAGAGAAGAAATATCCATAAAACCAATAATGAGAAAATCTCTCTCAATTTATCATTACGCAGGCGGATAAGGTCTACTATGCTTATAACACACTAAGGTGGGGGAAGACCATAGCAAATTTATGGATGTGGTAGCTAAGGAAATAAGCTCATCTGTTGACTATAATCTACCCACATATACACCTACACAGAGCCAAAAAAAAAAAAAAATACACACACATATCTCCATTGCTGGGAGCCTTAAATTCCCACTTCTACTTGATTTTTCTTTTACAAATTTCCATATAAATATTACAACTCTTGCTGCAAATGAAGTTATTCTATCTTTGACTACAAAGTATTTCTGATGATATCAACTGACCTGCAAATACGCTTTTCATGAATAACTTGTTCTTAAATTTTAAGAAATTAATAATAATTTAGGAGTTCTGAATTTCATATGGAATGGAAAAAATCTACATTATTGTGTTCTATCAGTTTTAGGACCTAACTAACCAAAGTTGCTCCTCCCCTAGTCTTCTAATTGAGCACTAAATGTCACTACTATCCACACAGCATCCCCTCAAGGCAGAGCATAGCAATCATTCACCATTCCTCTGTTTCTCTCTACCCTGGGGCATGTTCAATCCATCAATAAATCCTATTAGTTCTAGCTCCAAAATGCAGCATGAGTTCATCTCCATCTTTCGGTCTCTACAGCCGCAGCTCTAATCCAACCCGCTATCCACTGTTAGTGGACCACTGAGGTAGCCCCTTAACTCCTCTCCTAATATTCACTTTTCCCACCTTGCATCCATCCTCTGTGACTGCAGCCACTCAGTCATTTTTCACAAATATAAATTGAATCATCATACTGCTTTGTTTAAAGAATGTTCAAGGCTTCCCGTTTCCTTGTGGGTAAAAGACCATGCTTGGTCTGGCCCCTTTTGGGAACTCATCTTGACCCACTCTTCACTCCTCTCTGAACTCAAGCCCACAGCCATTCTTCAGCTCCTGGATCATTTCCTTTCTCCTCAGGGGCTTTGCTTATTCCTCCATCTCTGCTACACTTGCTTAATTCCTAACCATTGTTCATAACTCAATGCAAAAGTCACCTCCGCTAAGAAATCCTCCCTAGTCCCCACGTAAAAAGTCAGAGTACCTCTCATATATTCTCAAAATACAATGGACTTTTTCTTCACAGCACTAATTATAGTTGAAATTCTATATGTGTCTGGAAAATTATTTAATTACTATTTTTCTACCTCCACTAGACTACATGTGGGTTCTCTATAATGTCCTTTGCCCCTAAGAGCATCAGAGTTTGGCACTTAGTAGGTAATCAATATGTATTTATTGAATGAATACTGGATAGAGAAAAGAAATAGCCTAAATATATGGAATTTTCACTTTTGCCTTCTTTATCAACCATCAACAGCAGGTGGAATAAAAATCCTGTCAGGGCACGTGAATCTCCTATTGTGATCCCTGAAGTTCTGCTGTGCTCAAGACAGATGGAAACCCTGCAGCAGCCTCGCAGAATGGCTCTCAGATATGACCCGCATATAAAGCAGAGAGCAGGATGATGCTCCAGAGCCGAGTGCCGGCAGCCTGTTGACATCCATAAAATACAAAGCTAGCTCCGGCTTTGACCCTCTCAGGTCCGGTAAAACATGGCAAAAATGTAGAGAAGGGGTGAGCTGCTGTCTTGGAATTATTCCAGACAATTTGAATATATGACCAATGTTTAAACATATGACTGTTTTTCAGCCACTCTGAATTATCTGCAAATGTGCTATCATCTTTTTAACCTCCAAGAGCAAGAGACTAAATGCCTTGACAGTGATTTTTCTTCTTTCTGGCATTTCCAGGTGACATATTTTAGTTAGATAAAAATAAGGGTAATGCTTTCTGACCCTCTCTTTTGTAATTCCCACAAATATATCATGTCTTGACCATATGAGATGTGGAAGGCAGAGAAGTGACCAACCTGGGGAGGAGAGATGGCCACCAGTAGGAAGGAGCCAAGAGGCCAAACACTGGGCCCATTTTATGCAGTGAATGCTCACCTACTCCAGGAAGGAGGCAGCATGCATGTTTCTAGGCCCCAGGTGCTGGCTGAGCACACAAGGGACTTATGGATAGCAGGAGTTCTGGGCATCAGGTGGTGCCTGAGCCATGGGCTGTGAAAGATGATAGAAGCAGGATCCAACTCTCAGAAAGGGGCCAGTAGTAACCAGGCAAGAAGAACCACTGTCCCTGGCCAAGTAAACTTGGTTTATGGAAAGGGGCAAGGGTAACTGAGAAACAGAGAGGACAAAAAGCCGACCAGACTGACTCTCCCCCTCGCTCATCACACTTGTCTTTGAATTTTATTGAGATTCCATAAGTGTGTATGCTCTTAATGGGCTCATTTTCTGATCTTTGTCCCTGTGATGAATCTGCCAGGAACACCCCCCAACCCTGGATCAATTCAACCACCTACATCTCCATTCACATACCTGGTCACTAATCAGGTAACTCAGGAGAAAATTCTCCTAACTGAGCGGGATGGTCCAATTACTAAAATTAATGACCTAGCTCACCTCCATCTGAACGTGCCCAGTGTACCCAGTCATCTTCCTCAAGATTCCGTTTAAAAATACTGACATCTCAGTAGGCTCTTTCAACTTCTCCACTCCCATTATGTCCCATTCTCACCACGACTCTCTGCCAACTGGACCTTCTATTTTATGAAGAAAACAAAAATCTTAGAGTAAAAAATAACTCAATCTCCTGCCCCTACCCTTTGACTTGAAAAGGTATTTGGACTTTTGCTTTCTTCCTTATTTTTATTTTTATTTTTTATTTTTTTAAGATGGAGTCTCACTCTGTCTCCCAGGCTGGAGTGCAGTGGCATGATCTCAGCTCACTGCAAGCTCCACCTCCCAGGTACATGCCATTCTCCTGCCTCAGCCTCCTGAGTAGCTGGGACTACAGGCGCCCGCCACCACATCTGGCTAATTTTGTTTTTGCATTTTTAGTAGAGACAGGGTTTCACCATGTTAGCCAAGATGGTCTCGATCTCCTGACTTCGTGATCCTCCCGCCTCATTCTCCCAAAGTGCTGGGATTACAGGTGTGAGCCACCACACCCAGCCTTCTTCCTTTGAACCTCAGAAAAAGAGGTGACTTCTGCTCCTCAAAGTTAAGCCCTCCACGTCCACTCTGAATTACACCCTGTCCAAGCCCTCAGCAAACTTGCTCCATCAATTACATCCTCCTTTCCTTTCCTCTATCTTCAGCTTTTCTCTTGCACCAACTCTTAGCTACTTTTCCTCATTAAAAAAAGAAAAAAGTTATCCCTTTACCTTTTTCCTTCCCTATTTTCCCAGGTGACTTAAAAGGCTCTTCTATACTCAAAAATGTCTCCTTTGTCACCTCCTATTCACCTGGCACAAATGAAACAGCCCTCACCGAGTCAACTACTACCTGCTCATGATGGAAATCAATGGACTCTTTTCTATGTTTCACTCACTGCATTTAACACAGTTGTCCACTTTCTTTTGTTGCCTCTTGTGACCAGTCTCTTCTATCTTACTCTTATTCTCTATCACTTCATAGACTCTTTCACTGATATCTCTTCTTCTCCCTTTCTTTTCTCATAGTACCCTTATTACTTATAAAATCTCACCCAGACCAGCTGTCACCAACCACATATATACAGAGGACTTTCAAAGAGCCAACCCTGATCTCCTGAGCTCCAGGCTACTCTGTGCAAAGAGTCTATTAATCGTTTCTATTTGGAAATCCCAGAACGATCTCCAACTCATCACATCCCAAATTGAACTCATGTGCTTCCTCACAAAAATTCCTTATTTTATTGTTTTCAGTCTCTGATAACTACTCAGTTCGCCCTCAGTCACCCAAACCCAGAGCTTGAGAGTCAGTCTAGAATCTTGCCTATCATTTGCCCTTCACACACAGTTGTTCACCAAATACTATTGATTTTTCCTCTTAAATACGTCTTAACAGCTGTACTCAAGTCTATCTTCACTTTCATTGCTACAGTTAGGGCGCTCATCATTACTTTCCTGAATTGTAGTAAGGGACTCCACTCCTAATTTACCTCATTGCCTCTGCTATACTCTCATCTTAAATTTGTCCTCCAGAGTTCTCTGCTTTTATTTTGTAAAAGACAAACTTTGGGGAAAATAACAAAACTTCTAGCATATCGTATAAATGATTCCCAATCTGAAGAACACCATTACCTCCCCTCATAATCAGTACATTATAGGTAAGTTGATAATACTTATTGCATAATGTTTTTGTGAGTTCATTATATGTAAAAGGTTTAGAAGAGGGTTCCATACAAAAGAGTGCTCAAAAAATTATGTAATCTTCTAGTAAAAACTCAATAAATGTTCAGTAAATAAATAACTGAGATGCTCAGCAGAGGATTTAGTGATTTGCATCCCGGTGTTAAGAAGGTGCCCAGAAAACCAAGTGTGGGCCCAGCAGATTCAGATTCCAGTTTACTTGGGAAGAAATGGTTGACATGATATCAGTTAAGGCCTTCAGTGGTTTAAAGATTGAATTTCTGATTTCTACAACCCACATGTAAGTAGGCAGAGCAATTTGGGATAAAGAGTACATTAACCACGAGATCTCTTTGTCTGTTTCTTATTTTTACCTCTATTGGGAATGATTTGTTAGCATTTTCTTCTTTGCTTTTTTATTATTCTGAGATCTTTTAGAATAGACACATACAGAGTAAGATGAACTGTATTTCACTCAGTGAATTAGAAACATGTTCTAACTGATGCTGCCTGGGTAATGGATGGTAAGATCTTTGCTTTTTCTGTCTGAAATCTTTGAGTATCAATACATATAGGATAAGAACTGTATTGCACTTAGTGGAAGCTCAAGTTATAACTGATGTTCCCTGGGTAATTAATGATGAAAAAATGATCAAATGATGACAATGAAGATGCTGATCAACAGTGTCTCTTCTCTAACCCACCTATAGGACATAAGTTTGACAAGAGAAATTTCCAGAACCTGGTAATCTTAAGGAGGGTTTTACATGAAAATATAGTCATCTCGCAGAATCACAGGTGGCAGACCTTGTCTCTGTCAGAGGCACTGAAATTTATGCTGCAAAAGGACGTCTCTGTGCTCTTTCACATCAAGAGCACATGCCTCCAAGACATGCCTGAACTTCCATTAATGATCTGTCATTGTTATTTATCTAAACCAGGCTGACAAGCTATTTACGTTATTAGCTTCCTCTAACATCTGTGGAGAGTGAGTTTCTCACTTCCAAACTTATTTCTTTCAGCTCTAAAGGGGTCACTCTGGTATACCTAGATTTGGGGGAAAGAAACAATAAAGGGCTAAAGGGGAAAACTCTTGAGTAAAACCATGAGATAAAATGGCAAAACACTGTTCCCCCAAATCTCTCACTGGGGCAGGATACAGCCACTACTTTCATTCGACACAAAGACCACAAACGACTGCCAATAATGAAGAAACCTATTTTACTTCAATAATTATGGCCAGAAAAGCACTTTTTTTTTTTTTGAGATGGAGTCTCGCTCTGTCGCCCAGGCTTCCAGGCTGGAGTACAGTGGCGCGATCTCGGCTCACTGCAAGCTCCGCCTCCCGGGTTCACGCCATTCTCCTGCCTCAACCTCCCAAGTAGCTGGGGCTACAGACACCAGCCACCACGCCCGGCTAATTTTGTTTTTGTATTTTTAGTAGAGACGGGGTTACATCGTGTTAGCCAGGATGGTCTCCATCTCCTGACTTCGTGATCCGCCCACCTCGGCTTCCCAAAGTGCTGGGATTACAGGAGTGAGCCACCACGCCTGGCCAAAAGCACATTATTTTTTAAAAGAGAGACTAGCTATTACATTTTAGACATTTTTATTCTTCTTACTCCTTATTGTTCTAGGATTCAGAAAAGATTTTCATACAATTTACTTGTCTATATAAACATATGGTGCTAGTGCCTAGCACAGGGTAAGTATGACAAACGGTCATCATTGCTGTTGTTATTATTGTCATTACGATTATCAACTCCCATACTCCAGTGGGGATATGACCAGAGGACAGAGGCAACTGTTAGTATGTATTAGTATATCTTCTATTTAGGGAGATTAGATAGATAGATAGATAGATAGATAGATAGATAGATATGTTCACATATATATACATATATAAACAGATGTATACATATACATGAACGACTTTTGCATTTATCACATCACCTTCACTTAGGATCCCTGTGACATGGGCAAGGCAATATAATTATCGTTTTGTTTTTTTTGTTTTTTTTTTGAGTGGGAGTCTCACTCTGTTGCCCAGGCTGTAGTACAGTGGCGTGATCTTGGCTCACTGCAACCTCTGCCTCCCAGGTTCAAGCGATTCTCCTGCCTCAGCCTCCCGAGTAGCTGGGATTACAGGCACCAGCCACCGTGCCCGGCTAATTTTTATATTTTTAGTAGAGACTGGGTTTTGCCATCTTGGCCAGGCTGGTCTTGAACTCTGAGCTTGCAATCCACGCACCTCGGCCTCCCAAAGTGGTGGGATTACAGGCGTAAGTCACCGTACCCAGCCTCGGTAATATAATTATCTTAATTTTACATACAGAAAAACTACACCAAATGAAGCAGATCAACTTGGCACAGCAATCAATGGAAGATTTGTTCCTGAATTTCTGCCTTTCAGTCTCCTAGCTTTTTGCTCTTTCCTTTTGAGGTTGAGGGATTGGGATGCAAGGGAGGTCGGAGATGAAAGATAATATTACAGGAAGCTCTTCTCCAGGTTATCGGTGTCCCACAACATATGCAAGATATAGAGTTGTCGGCTGGGCGCGGTGGCTCACGACTGTAATCCCAGCATTTTGGGAGGCTGAGGCGGGTGGATCACGAGGTCAAGAGATGGAGACCATTCTGGCCAAATGGTGAAACCCCGTCTCTACTAAAAGTACAAAAATTAGCTGGGCGTGGTGGTGGTCGCCTGTAGTCCCAGCTACTCGGGAGGCTGAGGCAGGAGAATCGCTTGAACCCAGGATGCAGAGGTTGCCGTGAGCTGAGATCACACCACTGCACTCCAGCCTGGTGACAGAGCAAGACTGTGTCTCAAAAAAATATATCTATATCTATATCTATATATATATATATAGAGAGAGAGAGAGTTGTCAAGCAATTGATTTTGTTTGTGGCTGTGGCTTATAAAATTTGTCCCTTTAGTTTGTTATTATCTTTGATAAATTATTGTAAATAGGCATTAGCCTACATTCATGATTTATTGTTTGTCGCACCAGCGTGAAAAGTCAGAACACCACACTACAAGGGCTCAAATTTTTCTTTGAATTTATAATACTTGTTCTAAAGGAGAAGAAGTGAGATTCTGACAAGCATGGGTTGATTTCCCATTATGTTTCCTAGCTTCTTGGCTCAATAAACTAGACCTTCAACAGTGCCAAACATACGTTGACTGCCCTGGATCACCCAAGGTATGCTGGAGGCCTTAGGAGACCATATGTTAGGCATCTGACATATGTTAAAAAAGAGCTGGTCATATTTCTGAAGCAGATTTCCATAATACAGCTTCAGCAGTGCTAGAATCAGCCCTGTAGCTCATCATGTTTAATTCATGCTTAATTACATTTGAATCCGTGAACTTTCCATGAAGTCTTTACAATTGCACTTCCATTGCAGTAGTCGTACTTGCTGAATTTTTCTGCTTTAAAGACAAATGTCAGTGCCTTGTGAAATTTCACAATTATGCTATTCACTGTCATTTTTCATCCAGCTATAAATCAACATAATTTGATGATAGCTGTACAATTATGAAAATACTATCGAGTAGACATCACCTATGTGAACCTAATGCTAACCATTATTGTAATGAAGTCAGTTAAAGTTATGAAATTCCTAGCCAGTCTGAACTTAACAGAACATGAAGTCATTTAACTTAATTGAAAGTGTTAGTTGAGTTTTTCTACTTCAGCAATAGAAGTTCTACACAAATTAGAGCTGCTTAGGGAAGTATTGCCTCCATAGTTGTCTTTAACACAGAACAGGCAAGATTACCAGATTTACAGTGGTATTCCATACTCAGTTAACCTTCCTTTCTAAGTACCATTTGATTATCTTCTACTGCCATGTTTACATCAAGTGCTATAAAGCCTGGTATCAGAAAGTCACAGAATCATAGCTGAAAATAATTTTACAGATTCTCTATTCTCTACATTCATTTAACAAATGACAAACTCAGACCCAGACTGTCCTAAAAATCACAGTTCTAGGGCAGTAGACTGGAACTGAAGCTCAAATTTCCTGACACCAAATCCAGGGATAGTTTGGGTCATGTACTGGAGCACATGTCAGTAAGGGTCATTGAGAGTCACAAGTAAAGGCTGAAGCTTTGCTCCTGCCTGAGAAATGCAATACCAAAGAGTAGAACTTTGTTTCCTTCTCCACCCAAACAGGTCATCACCTCTAGTCTGGCTTTATGCCTGAAAACCTCACCATTGTATGTCTTTCTCTAAATTTACACCATTGCATTCCTAGGAGAATACTGTTAAAATGGAAATCATGTATTATACAACAGGGGCTATCATCCGAAATTGTCCAAGGAATCCTTCAGCATGAATAACAAGTTGGAAATCAGGGCCTAAATGGGTGCGACAGGGGATAGATCATATTCGATGGAGGTAACTGGCGAATGCAATGACAAGAAGGGACATTGGACATGGTTGAGAACAATAGTGAGTACCTGGAATCTGAAGGTCTGGATAGGAAACAAGCTTTGGAGGGGCAGAAGTGAGTGCTTATAATAGACTAGGAAATAAAAGAGACAAGGCTCTGATGAAGAGCATTGGAGTGGATGACTAATACATACACACTAGAAACCATGAATGACCAATGACCAGTGTTACCATCTCTGGAGAAGAATTATATCTCCATTGAGTGTTTTCCTTTTTTAACCCCTGCTCACTCAGAAAAGGCAAGAAAACTTCTGTGTCTATCTTAAACACTCTTGCCTAAGGTTTTCTCTGGGCATGTATGGCCAAAAGGTGGTTGATCCTTTAGCCAGAAAGTCCGTTTTAGAAAAGCTTCCCTGAGTTCAGACAGCAGCGGAAAAGCTCCCAAACAAGTTATCATCATCCCATCACTTTGCTACAAGCTTCCTCAAGGATGTTGTAGTAAGTTCTGAAGTCCACGAAGTATAGGAGAAGACGTACAGTGACCATCTGGCAACACTTATGCCTCCCTCCCCTTTTCCCCACCTTCAAACCTTGTGTGTGCTGTGCTAGACAAGGCGATTATGGTGGCACTTAGGGGTTCTAAGCTAAGCAGGTCCTGCTCTGCTTTAAACTGAGTAAATATATAACGGGGTGGGCAATTCCCATTGAGAGGTAATGCCCTCTTGGGATAAGGAGAGGTTATAGTCACAAGACACTTTCTGGTGTGTTTAAGTCAATCCACAGCAAGCCCCTATGCTGCATAAATCAATAAGAGTAGAAAGAACACAAAAACACAAACCCTACTGTCACAAGCTTACAGCCCCATGGAAGAGAGACAGCATCTCTGTAGAAAGATGGCCAATAATATCCAGGTCAGAGGAAGGGAAGGGAAGAGAGAAATGGGTGGAAAAGGAAAATGTAAATGGGTGAAGGACAAAGGATAGCACATATACCTTTAAGTAGACGATAACAACAGTTATGTGAGCACTGTGTTCTCACCACCATGCTATGATTTATATACCTTATCTTATTTGATGGTATTTATGACTTTAGATCTCCCAGAAGAAACTGTAATAATTAGTGGATTCATACCTGTCTCCAAATACTTACCTATAGGAGAAGTAACTGAGCAAATGTACATCATTTATGGATGACAAAATTGGTGCCTGCGGTTTGATAACAAAGTCAATGGCAGGAGCTCTGCCTTATAAGCCTTCCTTGAGAAACATTATCTGCTATTTTATCAGCTTTGCTTTGAATGTCCCCTAATAACCGTCACAGCATCCTGGGTAGAGCAGATGCCCAATAGTCACTTCTTGGTTTGCTTAGGGTTATAATTTTTTGTATCCTGAGGGACTCCCCATTTTTGTCATTAGTGAGTGTCCAAATCCTTACCCCTCAGTTTGTCAGCAATTCAGATTTTCAAAATGCTTGACCAAACATAGCCAGAGAAGACCCACTGTGAATCTTTGGCTGATGTATCCTCAACATGTACAATCGTGAACCTGTCCCTCCTTTACCTTCACACACCCACAAGCTCTTCCAAGTGCAAAGTCACCCAGAAGTACAAAAGGCACAAATGGAATTGAGAGATTCATGATGCAAAGACAAAACGTGGCCCAGAAAGTGCTAGAGGCTGAGGGAACAACAGCGCTTGTCATGCTTGCAACTTAGCTCAGACCCGACCAATCAGGTAGGAAAGAGAGCTCACTAAAATGCTAATTAGGCAAAAACAGGAGGTAAAGAAATAGCCAATCATCTATTGCCTGAGAGCACAGCATGAGGGACAATGATCGGGATATACACCCAGGCATTCGAGCCGGCAATGGCCACCTTCTTTGGATCCCCTCCCTTGTATGGGAGCTCTGTTTTCACTCTATTAAATCTTGCAACTGCAATAAATAAATAAATTCATTAATTAATAATAATAAAAAAAGACATTTTCACCCAGAGCAGGCCAAACCTTGGTCTGCCAGCTTTGAAAATGCTGGCCACAATATGACTTCAGTTTGCCAGGATAAAAGAGATTCTATTGTGGAACACCCTCTGGGTTCAGGGAAATAATTAACTGTGGCTTCCATAGGCTAGGATTATGCCAGGTAAAAAAAACCACGTGCTTTAATCTGCTTGATCTGAAATGTGAAATTGGGCCTAAACACTTCCTAGTGCTCTAAATGCTTCTGGGAGAACTAAGGTCTTGTTGCCTTAGACCTTCTGTTCTAAGCCCAGGCTTTTCTTTTACATTTCCACATTAATTAGAATTCTTTACAAAGGAGAGAATAATTGTTCTGGCTATTATGTACTATCAACAGGCCATTTTTAAGCTTTTACCCAAAAATCAGTGATTAGACCTCAGTCAGCATGCCTTCTGGTTACCCTCGCTTAGCCCTTCACACTTGCTGAGCAGGCAATAGTTGATCCTGTGGTTCTGAGATTAGAAAAATATTAGGCCTCCTTCCACCTTTAATCTCTGTGCCTACAGAGCACTGAGGGGAGAAGACCAAAGATGAGTGCTCCTCCTGGGACCAAAGCAGAATATAACTCACTTTTAGAAAAGAGACAGAGAAAGCCCTTCAGAGGCATATGGGAGGCAGGCCTGAAGCAACACAAGGTCACATTCAAAAACTAGGGCACAACCAGGCTGGCAACACAGACTCTCAAGAATGAGGTGGGTTGGTTTGCACAAAGCAATAAAATGAGACCAGAGCCAGAAGAGCGAGAGGGCATCGGCCTCTCCAGATGGAGACACTGGATGGTGCTGGATGCTGCTGTGTGTGCCAGCTTGACGGTGGCTTGTCACTGCCATTTATTTGCCATCAGGAGCACAGCCATCATGCATGGGAGGTTACTAAACCAAAGAGAAACACACATTCACTGCTTTAATATGTCACTCTGCTCTGTCCAGTCTTTCTAAATTGTAAGGAATATTTTCCAAAAGTAAAGAGGATCTGTGTAACTAAGCACTCAAGGAATAGCAAACACTGTTTAATGAAGAGTCAGACTCCATTTTTGACGTTTGAATGCTGACAGCTTTTAAGCCCTACTACTCCTCCTTCCTCTCCGCCCCACATCTGAGCACGCTCTTAAGAAAGCCCAGGTGGTCTTCCTTTTGGCATCAGAAACAAGTCCAAATAACAGAAGCCACTGTCCATGCACAGAACCCTCACCCTGGCCACACCTCACTAATCACTATAAAAATCTCCTTTCTCTGCCTTCTCAAGCTGTTTTCAGACCAGCTTCGGAGCTTTCCTTGCTCTCCATAGAGAGTCTCATTCTATGACTAATAAACCTTTGCACATTCTTGGTGCATGTATGATGTCATCTCAACCAAATTTGAGTTAGGGGTCCACCCCACCTCTGTGGGTTGACCACAACACATTGTTTAAAATGCATAATGGCAATACTTGACCAGGAGACACTGAAGACTTTCTTTTTTTTTTGATTTTGAGAAGCCTACATAGAAATAACCATTCTTGCTGCACTTTATGCAAATAATCAGGCCAAGTATAAAGTTTATTCATAATTAGTTTTTAACCAAAAATGAAAACTGGAGAGAAAAATTTTGCTCCAAAGCTCATCACATATTTGTCATTAATTCCTAGTTTCACGAATTGTTTTCAGGCTTTTCACCTACATTTTAGACCAACCCTGCTTATTTCTGTGAATCAAGTGGTGATCTCCTGCAGCTTGGACAAAAGAAAAGGGAATGGGTGATGTAAAAATTTAAATCAATATGCTAGTTCTGGGCAATTATCCTGCAAATTATGTCAGGTAATGAAAGTAAGTAGGATGCCTATAACCCGGAAATTTGTTTGGGAAAATAAAACCAAGAAACTTCATAGACCCCCAAAGGGAAATTTTGTATCTTAGCAAGTAAAATTTTAGATGGAAATTATCTACTATACCACGCTTGTGGGAACTGCTATTCTCACTCTGCTATTTGCAATAGGGTTATACATGGTAGCACCTTCTAACTGAAATATTGGACACAGAGTGTTCATTGCTGTATATTTTGCTTAATTATTATCCTTATAGCAGGGATAATAGTCACTAACAAAAAGGAAGCATGAAAGTTTTGCCATCACTAAGTCTGCTGGAACTTTTTATTGGGTTTAGTAATGCACTTTTAAGTGAAACATGCTGCTTTTGGATCAACACATCTAGTAAAGTAAAGAAAAATCTACAGGTACTTAAAACCCAAATCAAAATTATTAACAGGCTCTGGGAAAATGCCAGCTTCAGCCCAGGGTGGCTACAATCCCAAGACATATTCTTAAGTGTAGAAAGCAATTTGCAAAATGACATGGGCTGTAAGATTTCATTTATATTAAAATAAGTATTTTTTATATGTATATATATATAATGATCTGAAACCTGTTAACCAAGGCCACTCCCGGGGCAGTGCAGAATATGGAGGAGTTGAATATGTTTTAAACTAATTGAAAAAACAGTTTTTACTCATCAAACAGGCAAAGACTTTTATTTTTTAATTATATTTTAAGTTCTAGGGTACATGTGCACAACATGCAGGTTACATATGTATACATGTGACGTGTTGGTTTGCTGCACCCATTCACTCATCATTTACATTAGGAATTTCTCCTAATGCTATCTATCCCCTTCCCCTTCCCCTATCCCCCCACCCCATGACAGGCCCTGGTGTGTGATGTTCCCCGCCCTGTTTCCAAGTGTTCTCATTGTTCAATTCCCACCTATGAGTGAGAACATGCAGTGTTTGGTTTTCTGTCCTTGCGATAGTTTGCTGAGAATGATGGTTTCCAGCTTCATCCATGTCCCTACAAAGGACACGTACTCATCATTTTTTATGGCTGCATAGTATTCCACGGTGTATAAGTGCCACATTTTCTTAATCCAGTCTGTCACTGATGGACATTTGGGTTGGTTCCAAGTCTTTGCTATTGTGAATAGTGCCACAATAAACATACATGTGCATGTGTCTTTATAGCAGCATGATTTATAATCCTTTGGGTATATACTCAGTAATAGGATGGCTGGGTCAGATGGTATTTCTAGTTCTAGATCCCTGAGGAATCTCCACACTGTCTTCCACAATGGTTGAACTAGTTTACAGTCCCACCAACAGTGTAAAAGTGTTCCTATTTCTCTACATCCTTTCCAGCACCTGTTGTTTCCTGACTTTTTAATGATCACCATTCTAACTGGTGTGAGATGGTATCTCATTGTGGTTTTGATTTGTATTTCTTTGGTAGCCAGTGATGATGAGCATTTTTTCTTCTTTTTGTTTTTTGTTTTTCTATTATTATTATACTTTAAATATTAGGGTACATGTGCACAATGTGCAGGTTAGTTACATATGTATACATGTGCCATGCTGGTGTGCTGCACCCATTAACTCGTCATTTAGCATTAGGTATATCTCCTAATGCTATCCCTCCCCCCTCCCCCCACCCCACAACAGTCCCCAGAGTGTGATGTTCCCCTTCCTGTGTCCATGTGTTCTCATTGTTCAATTCCCACCTATGAATGAGAACATGCGGTGTTTGGTTTTTTGTCCTTGAGATAGTTTACTGAGAATGATGATTTCCAATTTCATCCACATCCCTACAAAGGACATGAACTCATCATTTTTTATGGCTGCATAGTATTCCATGGTGTATATGTGCCACATTTTCTTAATCCAGTCTATCATTGTTGGACATTTGGGTTGGTTCCAAGTCTTTGCTATTGTGAATAGTGTCACAATATTTTATTGAGGATTTTTGCATCAATGTTCATCAAGGATATTGGTCTAAAATTCTCTTTTTTGGTTGTGTCTCTGCCCGGCTTTGGTATCAGGATGATGCTGGCCTCATAAAATGAGTTAGGGAGGATTCCCTCTTTTTCTATTGATTGGAATAGTTTCAGAAGGAATGGTACCAGTTCCTCCTTGTACCTCTGGTAGAGGTCCGGGACTCTTTTTGGTTGGTAAGCTATTGATTATTGCCACAATTTCATAGCCTGTTATTGGTCTATTCAGAGATTCAACTTCTTCCTGGTTTAGTCTTGGGAGGGTGTATGTGTCGAGGAATTTATCCATTTCTTCTAGATTTTCTAGTTTATTTGCGTAGAGGTGTTTGTAGTATTCTCTGATGGTAGTTCGTATTTCTGTGGGATCGGTGGTGATATCCCCTTTATCATTTTTTATTGCGCCTATTTGATTCTTCTCTCTTTTCTTCTTTATTAGTCTTGCTAGCGTTCTATCAATTTTGTTGATCCTTTCAAAAAACCAGCTCCTGGGTTCATTAATTTTTGAAGGGTTTTTTGTGTCTCTATTTCCTTCAGTTGTGCTCTGATTTTAGTTATTTCTTGCCTTCTGCTAGCTTTTGAATGTGTTTGGATGATGAGCATTTTTTCATGTGTCTGTTGGCTGCATAAATGTCATCTTTTGAGAATTGTCTGTTCATATCCTTTGCCCACTTTTTGATGGGGTTGTTTGATTTTTTCTTGTCAATTTAAGTTATTTGTAGATTCTGGATATTAGCCCTTTTTCAGATGGGTAGATTGCAATAATTTTCTCCCATTCTGTAGGTTGCCCAAACAGGCAAAGACTTTTTAAAAGTGGATACCCCATATTGATGGGGATGTGAGGAAATGGGCATTCTCTGTACCACCAGTGAGCTTTGGAGAAAACTGAGTTATATATATATAAATAGCTGCAAAAATGATCAAATCCTTTGACCCAGTAATTCCATTTCCAGTAATTAATCCTAAGGGAAAAAATCAGAGCTACGCTCAGCAATTTATATATAAGAATTACATTATTTTAAAGTTAATTTTTATTTCTATGAATGGAATACATGTGCATGTGTGAAACACAAAATAGGTTATAGGGCTTACAATATAGCATAAGCCTCTAGTGAACATAGCAGCCCTGACTCAAGGTTCCCCATTCCCATAAGCCCATTCATCAGATTCCACCTCCCTCCACTCTTTGATGTTTCTTCTAATATGTAACTCCATATTTTTAATAATATGCTTACCTTGCTGCTTTTTGTTTTGTCAGTTTTAGACACACTATCTTGATATTATTGGGGCCGAGATGTCCACTCTCCCCTCATCATCAACCCCACTCATCTTTACTTTCTGTCCTTTCCTGCTCCCAATTTTGTTATATCACAACCTTCATTTAATATCATTATAGCTGCATAAATATTGTATTAATCCAAGAACTGTGCTATGATTACATGATTTCCTTTCCAGTACAGTTTTTTAAGTTAATAGTTTTTATTTCTATGTAATTATTTCTAATATTTTCCTAATGTTTGCAGATGTTTAAATAGATCATATAGTCAGTCCTCCCTCCCAAGAACTTCCTAGGACTTCCCTTTCTTCTTTCTCTTGTGTTACATGAATATCCATTTTTCTTGGTCTTTATCTTTGTTTACTCCCTAGTTTGCTTAAGCACAACTTCCAGCAGCTTCCCAAAAAGAGGAACAAGGGATATCCTTCTCTTTTTTTCTTTCACTATTTGCATGTCTGGAAAAACCTTTATTTCTTTTATAATTTCCTCATCTTTGTTTTGATTTCTCTCTTATTAACCTGATGTTGAACTTTTTAGATTGCTCTAATATCCTTCTCTTTCCTCCGTATTCTCTTTTTGTTCTATTTTCTCAGAGTTCCTCAACTTCCTCCAATCCTTTTATTGAATTGTTTATGTTACTACCATATTTCTCATTCTTAAGGGCTCTTTCTAATCCCTTGATTATTTCTTTTTATAGCACCTGTGTTTGTTTTATAGATGTAGTATCTTTTATTGCTCTGAAGATATTAAATATAGATTTTTGTTTTCTTCTTCGTCACCTCTGTTTTTTATGGGTCCTTTTTTATTTGTTTGTTTGTTTTTTCCTTTAATGGTGGATGACTTGCTGAAATATACAGTGTTCCTTGGCTGTACATTCACATTTAAGGCTGGCAATTCCAAAGCTGCTGATTGGAAGCTCAGCGTTCATGATTCTGGCTCATCCATCAGTGGAAGTGTGGCATGCATGGCCATGATTTGTCCACTGATGAGCGAATTTGGAAGATGTTTAGCTCTGAAGTAAACAAGGCTTGGTGAGAGAGCAAATGTTACAATCTGGGGATCCCAACTCTAGAAGTGTTATATTTCTCCAAAAATTATCTAATTCCCTGCTGGAGGCGAGGAAACTTTGTGAATACACATCATACTCCTGGCAGTGGGACAGTGGGAGATCACTGATGATTCTAAAGATTGGTGGAGTTTCATTTAATGGCCTGCTTTCAGCTCTGTGCCCTCCCTACTCCCTGCCTTCTATAGTACCGTTGTAAGTACTATGACACCTAGTGTGACTAGGAGAAGGAAGACAAATTGACAGCAGGGACAGATGAAGTGTAGAAACTAAAGGAACTGTTAGATTACTGGAATGAAGTGGCATACTCTTCAGAATAGATGGGGCTGGAGTCTTCTGCAAGACCAGTATAGCTTATTGACACTTTAGGTTTCCTAAAGATGAATCCTACTCTTAGGACTAACTCTGGCCAACATAAGGAGATAAAATGTTGTAAGCCGGATAAAAAGTACCAGGCAGCAGCCTCACATAGAGTGATATTGCTAAAATAAATCTTCCTGGTAGCTGGTCTGAAGCTCATTGTTTCTGTGTATTGAATTTTAGCCTATTTTTATAGTCATGCATTCCCATAAAGACACTTATTACAGACTGCAAAGACCTGATTATGAAGAGTAGTTACAGAAAATGAATTATGCAAAGGAAAGATCTTACATTCTTATTACAAATACTTGTTAACAAATATGCAGCAGAGAAACAATAGGCTAAAAACCAGCTACTATCTTAAAAATAAATGCTTATTATTCTAAGAAATGTATTGTTTACAAATAACCTGTATCATCTGGTAAATTTATGTGAATGACATCCCACAACTTCAAGCAGATGAAAAGGGTTTAGTCCATGAGGGCTTTACCTTGTGTCATCACTGGGAGGGAACGAAGAAATGCCTTTCCACATTCTTTCTAGACTCTTGGTTCAAGTTAGGCTCATGTCAGGATTAAGAAAATTTCACTTCTCAGGCTACTTTAGTATAGTGCTGAAAGAAATAAAGCCAATTGTCCATAAGGTGAATTCAGAGATGGCTTTGACATGATCTAAAGGATTTGGGGTCCCAACTCCTAGTTTAAGGATGGTGCTTTCTTGGTTCAGATAGCTGGAAAACTGTTCTACTGAATTTCTCTTGCATTAGTCAGGGTTCTCCAGAGAATAGAACCAATAGGAGATACACACACACACACACACACACACACACACGCACTCACATGGGAATGTATTACAAGAATTCTCTCACACGATTATGGTGGCTGAGCACCCCACAACTTGCCGTCTGGAGAACTAGCAAAGCTGGTGATGTAATTCAGTCCAAGTCTGGGGATGATAGTGCTAAGTCCCAGTCCAATTAGCTTAAACAGAGAGAGAAAATGCACTCTTATTCTTCCTTTTTATTCTGTTTAGGCCCTCAGTGGATTGGATTATGCCCATCCACATTGGTAGGGGCAATCTTTACTCAGTCTACTGATACAAATGCTTTCTTCTGAAAACATACTTATGGACATACCACAGACATTATGTTTTACTATCTGGGCATCTCTTAGCCCAATCAAGTTGACACATAAAATTAACCATCTGTGTACATGTGAGAAGTTCTATAGTGTACAACTCCAGGGAGGTAGACTTAGTACAAACTCCAATAGATACCACATAACAATTGAAATATTGATTAGATGTAATGCAACACATCTACTTATGCATATACCTACCCATATCTAACCATGCCTATATATTATAGTTAGAATAAGTGGTTAAATTATCTTATGGAATGCCTTTCAATCCTCAAGGTTATAAATAGGTACCCCTCCTGTGTGCAAACATGGTATCCTATACTTACTTTACACTGTTCGTAATTATTTACCTATTTACACATCTGTCTGCTTAGTTCTGAAAGCAGGTATGAGTTGTGATAAATCATTATATACCCTATCTAATGCCTAGCACAGCACTAGGTACATAGCAGATGCTCAATAAATATTTGCTGCATGAAGGAGTAGCTTACAAGGTCTTTACTAAAAGCTGCTTAAAAATCTTGCCTCACTTCTGATTCCTGCTTCTAAATCATCTGGGGTAAATATAAAAGTGCAAAGGGAGTGAAAGAGTAGATGAGGGTCAAATTGTCAAAATAAATGAACTCTTTTCATGTGCCTAAACCTATTTTTGGAACTCAAAAATTGAAAACTACAACTCTATTTATTAAAATGTTTTGAAAGAAGTTGATACAATCACCTTAGCAAACAGTTTTTACTTTTTTTTTTTTTTTTTTTGAAACAGTCTCGCTCTTTCCCCCAGGCTAGAGTGCAGTGGCGATCTTGGCTCACTGCAACCTCCACCTCCCGGGTTCAAGCAATTCTCCTGCCTCAGCCTCCCAAGTAGCTGGGACTACAGGTGCATGCCACCACCCCTGGCTGATTTTTTGTATTTTTAGTAGAGACGGGGTTTCACCGTATTGCCCAGGCTGGTGTCGAACTCCTGAGCTCAGGCAATCCTCCCACATCAGCCTCCCAAAGTGCTGGGGTTACAGGCGTGAGCCACCGTGCCCGGCCTACACTCTTTTAAAGTTTAATTAACATAGCCTATGAACTAGCAATTCTGTTCCTAAACTCTTGCATATGTGCACAAGGGACATGTACAAGAATATTTATTGCCGCTTGGTCCACAACACCTGATAAATGAAAACATCTGAGTGTCAACTGAGAAGAGAATGCTAAAATAATGGGATGGTGAGTGTTCTAAAATAAACTAGAGCTACATACAACAATAAGGGTCACTCTTAGAAACATGGGGTGGTTCATTTTACGTGTCATCATGGCTAAGCTATAAAGCCCAGATCTTTGGTCAAAACCTAGTCTAGGTATTTCTGTGAAGCTATTTTTATATGAGATTAACATTTACAATCAGTAGACACTATGTAAAGCAGAGTCCCCCAACTCCATAATGTGGGTGGGCCTCATTTAATCAGTCGATGGTCTTAAGAGCAAAGATTGAGGTTTCTCACAAAAGAAGAAATTCTTCCTAAAGACTGCAACATAGAAACCCTGCCTGAATATGACCCCAAAAGCACGAACAACAAAAGCAAAACTAGACAAATGAGATTATATCAAGCTAAAAAATCTCCTGAACTACAAAGGAAACATTCAACAGAGTAAAGAACAACCTCTGCAATGGGAGAAATATTTGCAAACTACGCATTAAATAAGGGGTTAATATCCAAAATATATAAGGAGCACAAACAACTAAATAGCAAGAAGTCAAATAATGTGATTTTTTTAAATGGGCAAAAAACCTGGATAAAAATTTCTCAAAAAAAGACACACGAATGGCCAATAGGTATATGAAAAATATTCAGTGGTATCTGTAATCATCAGGGAAATGCAAATTAAAACCACAACGAGATACAACCTTACACTTGTCAGAATAGCTGTTATCAAAAAGATGAAAGAAAAAGGGTGTTGGTGAGGATGTTGAGAAAAGGGAAACCTGTATACTGTTGGTGGGAAGGTAAATAAGTGTGGCCATTAAAGCAGTTTGGAGGGTTCTCAAAAAATTGAAAATAGAACTACCATATAATCCAGCAATCCCACCAATGGATATGCATCCAAAGGAGATGAAATCAGTATATCAAAGAGATTATCTTCACTCCCATGTTCATTGCCCCATTATTCAAAATAGCTTAGATATTGAATCAACCTAATTATCCATCAATGGATGAATGAATAAAGAAAATGTGGTATAGGAATACAATAGAATACTAGTCAGCCTTAAAAAAGAAGGAAATCTTGTCATTTGTGACAACATTGATGAAACTGGAGAACATTGGCTTGAGAGAAATAAGCCAGGCACAGAAAGACAAATATCACATGATCTCACTTATATATGGAATTTTAAAAAGTCAAATACATAGAAGCAGAGAGTGGAATGGTAGTTACTAGTGCCTGGTGGTGGGGGCAGTGAATTGTGTGGATGTTGGTCGAAGAACATAAAATTTCAGTTAGACAGGAGGAATAACTTCATGAGACCTATTGTACAACATGGTGACTATAGTTCATAACAATATGTGAAAATTGCTGAGCAAGTAGATTTTGAGCTTTCTCATTACAAATAAGTATGTGTGGTGATATATATATTAACTCAATTTAGCCATTTCACAATGTATACATTTTTCAGAACATTATGTTGTATACCATGAATATATACAATATTTATCTGTTAATTTAAAACAAATAAAAAAGAGGAAAAAAGAAATCCAACCCTGCCTGAGTCTTCATTTCCAGCCTGCTGGCCTGGTCTAGACATTTCAGACTTGCCAGTCCTCACAATTGCATGAGTCAATTCCTTAAAATTTATCTCGCTCTCTTTCTCTTGGTCCCTCACTTTCTCCTATTGGCTCTGTCTCTGTGGAGAGTCTTGACAAATACAAAACATAAACATTGGTGCAAAAAAGCATATAAAACTGAGTATAGCGGTACTGCTCTACCATAATTAGAAAGGTCAAATAGGGGGAAAACTAAACAATATAATGTTAGGAATATATACATATGTGGAAAAATTATCTTAGAAAGGAAACGATAAGCACAAATGCATAAATGCATATTATTGCTGTGCGTGGAGTCAGGGGAAGTGGCTTCCAATTTGCATGTGTTTGGTAAAGTTCTGCTTGTTAAGTAGGGTGATAGGTTCATGAGTATTTTATTATTATGCTTTATATTTTACATGTATATTAAACATAGACTTTTTATATAGCAAATATTTCTTTAATAAAAAATCTTATAGGTGCCTATAAAGAAACGTTGTACTGGGCTTTTTTTTTTTTTTTGGCTTAGTGACTGCTTTTAACATAAAATATTTCTTCCTGGAAATCTCTCTCTGTTCCTTTTTCTTTAGTAATACTCTTTCCTCTTTTATCCTTGTCCCACATGTATTTTTCACAGCTTCTAATCCATTAACCACTCTGACATATGGATTTAAATGCCCTTCTTATTACACTCTATATGATCTAATTTCTCTGGGTCCAATTTTCCCAACTCTGTCTCATAACTGGTAGCTTTTTCTATAACCTTTATTTTCAACCCCCTTATGTGGTTGTAATGCCATTCTCCTTTCTCTCATCTTGCCCACTCTGAACTATGTCCCAGGAGAGTGCTGTATCCCCTGTTGCCTCCTTTGGCTTTGATTACTTCTCCTCTTAACCTTATTCTTTTGGTTAAGCAATTCTTCTTGGCCAATAGTTTGCATCTGTGCCCTTAAGTTTCTTTCCTTCAATTCTCTCTTTGACCTTCTCTAATCTGGCTTTTACCCACTTCACTCCATTGAAATACAGAGCTACCAATTACCTCCTCCTCGGGGGCTAAGCCTCCTGGCCTCTGTGCCAGCCTTAGCCTCCTTGACCTTACAGCTGCCTTTGATCTTGTGAAACACTCTCTTTGGGTCAATTGATGGCTCCCACAAGGGCCAGCTGAAGCAGCTGGCTATCCAGGGCATATTGCATGCAGCAAAGTAGCTCCCAGCTAAAAGGGGGAGCTTTGAGATGAGAATCAGTTTTTCATTTGAATGCTGAATGAAGGTTTGATCGAGTACGCTGAAGTACCTTGAGGAAAGAAAGAGCTGCCAATGATTAGAAAATGCAGACCTTCTTTCAAATAATTTTACAGCAATTTAACAAATAGGAGTATAAAATAAAAAATCTGAAGGAATTTGAATTGAGTCCAAAGTTCACTGTAATAACTTGTCCTTTTTTTTCTGAGTAGCATATTTGAGTTTTAGTTTTATAAGTAAATATATGAGCAGCATATTTGGGGTTTCTGTTTGGTTGGTTTTTGCTTAGATTTAGAAAGAGCTAGAAATAATATTTTCTTCTCTAAAATCACACTTTAAAAAAATTTTCTCTCGACCCTTATGGTATGTTATCACTTATTAAGACTGGATGTATTATTTATAGTACAGTCTGAGTATCCATTATCTAAAATGATTGGGACCAGAAGCATTTCAAATTTGGGGTTTTTTTAATTTTGGAATATTGCAAATACATAATGAGATATTATGGGGATGGAATATCAGTTTAAACATAAAATTCATTTAAATTTCATATATATATACCGGATACACATAGCCTGAAGGTAATTTTATACTTTTTTTCTTTTTTTGAGATAGAGTCTCACTCTGTCACCCAGGCTGGAGTGCAGTGGCATGATCTCGGCTCACTACAACCTCTGCCACCCAGGTTCAAGCGATTCTCCTGTCTCAGCCTCCCAAGTAGCTGGGATTACAGGCACCTGCCACCATGGCTGGCTAATTTTTGTATTTTTAGTAGAGATAGAGTTTCACCATGTTGGTCAGATTGGTCAGGCTGGTCTTGAACTCCTGACCTCATGACCCACCTGCCTCGGCCTCCCAAAGTGCTGGGATTACAGGTGTGAACCACTGCGCCTGGCCTTTTTTTTTTTTTTTTTTTTGTAGAGATGGGGTTTTGCCAAGTTACCCAGGCAGGTCTCGAACTCCTGAGCTCAAGGGATCCACCCGCCTCGGCCTCCCAAAGTGCTGGGATTACAGGCGTGAGCCACTGCGGCCACTCTATACAATATTTTTAATAATTTTGTGCATGAAACAAAATTTTGACTGCATTTTGTCTGTGACTCATCACAAGGTCACGTGTGAAATTTTTCACTTGTGGCATTGAGTCAGTGTTCAAAAAGTTTTGGATTTTGGAGGATTTCAGATTTTAGATTTTTGGATTAGGGATGCTCAACCTAGGTGGTGGTTTGAATTTGCACACGTTGATAATCTGCCCTTGGACATTCAAGATAGCCTCTCACAACATATTTCCAAATCACAACTGTTGATTTATCTTTCTCTTTTCTTTGAGATGGAGTCTCACTCTGTTGCCAGGCTGGAGTGCAGTGGCGCGATCTTGGCTCCCTGCAACCTCGCCTTCAGGGTTCAAGTGATTCTCCTACCTCAGCCTCCGGAGTAGCTGGAACTACAGGCACACGCCACCACGCCCAGCTAATTTTTGTATTTTTAGTAGAGATGGGGTTTCACCATGTTGGCCAGGATGGTCTCAATCTCTTGACCTTGTGATCTGCCCGCCTCAGCCTCCTAAAGTGCTGGGATGACAGGCGTGAGCCACCGCGCCTGGCCGATTTATCTTTCTAACTTTATACAGTTTAGTTGAACAGGACCCTTTGCTCTCCATTATGCCTTTGCTTTCCCTCCTTCAGTAGCTCAGTTCTTACAGTTTTTGGCTGCATTTATCCCCCCCGCCGATTGAAAGACTTCTTCGCCCTCTAATTTCCACTGGTCAAAATTCCTCTCATTATTTGCGTAGCACTAGTATTCAGTTTGTACCTTCCCTGACCTTATTTTGTTTTATGTACTTGTCATATTTGTTCTTTAACTCTGTATTTTGAAATACTTTCAAACTCACAGAAAAGTTACAAAAATTATACTGAACATATACCCTTTGCACAGATACATATTAACATTTGCAATATTTGTTGTACCTTTTCTTTTCTCTGTGTATGTGTTATGTATAATATTTCCTTCCTGAACTTCTTTTGAATAGGTTGCCTATGTCATGCCCTTTTATCCCTTAATATTTCAGTGTGTATTTCCTAAGAATAAGGCTATTCATTTATGTAACTGTGGAGATTTAACAAAGATATATACCTTTTAACAAAGCAGTCTATATTCCAACTTTGTTCATTGTTCTACTAAAGTCCTTTATGATATTTACTTTTACTTTCAGTGCAGAATCCAGTCTAAGATCACATGTTGTATACAGATTGCATTTATTCTAAGTTATGCCATGTATCACTGCAACTAGTAAGCTATCTGGGAGTAGTCATATTAAGAACATATAAATATCCTGCTCTTCATCACACTCTTCTCCATAGATTTAGCATCCATTGATGATTCTTGCCTGAATCTTTACTATGATAATTGCGAAATGGTTAATTTTCAACTTCACTATCCCATCCATATTTATCTGTCTAAATTAACCTGTAAGGAAGGGCCCTCTTGTTTCACATTTTCATTTTATTTACTATCTAATTATTTTCAGTACAGACTCACAGATTTCTATTTTCTTTAATGAGTTATGTCCTTATTTACATTCATGGTTAAAATCGTTCTGTATTTGGCCAGTGAAAACCTCTTCAAGCTGGCTTGTGTATCCTTTCAATATGTCCATAAATGTTTTGATTACTTCCTTACTTTCTGGTATAACAGAATGGTCCAGGCTCATCTTGGACCTTCCCTGCCCCAGCCCTGAAAGAAGCCATTTATTTATTTGCATCACACACATTATTATAAAACCTGCCATATGCCAGGCACTCTGCTAGGCTCCACAGATATGGTGATGGGCCATACTAGACACTGTGCTTTTCCTAATGGAAGTAGATAAGACAGACATTAATTTTTTTCTTTCCCCATGCCTCACACTCATTTACCCTGTGTTTTGTGAAGTACACAAATTTCTCACCAATAGGATTGAAAGGTATTGGAATGAGTCTTAAGTTACCTTCTGATAACCTCTAAATTTCTCTCTTGTCTAAATCTAGGGAAATGTGATCTTGCAGTCCTATCAGAAATAACTCTGAGTCAAAGGCCATATTTGGCTAGCAGAGAAGGTTGTTGTAGAGAGCTTCTGTCCTAGGATTGGAGCCCACTTCAGTGTCTCCTGCTCACCTGCTCCAGGGCCCACTGCAAGGCACGATGCTGGGGTAGAAGACACATTGTGTTGGCTGTTAGGAACACAGAGCATTGGATCAAAACTTTAAGGAGGAGAAAATAATGCCCAAGTCAGAGATCTGGGTTACTGAAGACCAGCATTGTTGAAAACCACAGCTTCCCCAGTCCCATATTGCACGATTTTCCATCTTGCCCCATGTGCTACAGTCACATAGCCTTTCTTTCCATCCCTTGAAAAAGCCAAGCTCCACCCCACTCCACCCCACCATACCACAGTCAAGAGTCCCTGCGCTCTCGTCCACACTGTTCTCATCTTTCACATTTATAGCAGCTATATCTGACCATTCCACCAAGACCCTTGTTCACCCTGTTCATTCCTTTAACATTACCTTTAGAGTCAGCAACACAGAACCTTGAAGAACATAACAGGGAGCTTGGATTTTTATTCAAGGGCAATAGACTTTGATAAAACAGAACCATCATAACATTTAAGATAATCAACTACAGATGTACCCTCTCACTTGAGCTAAAAAACTTAACAACCTAGAAGAAAATGTTAGTACTCTCACCTCTATAATCTAGAAGGCTTGCTTGCAATCTGAAAAACTAGAAATGAACAAATCATTGCACACTCATTCAAAATAAATGAAATGTCCCATGGTGAGCCTTTAAGCAGAACCTCCTGTCTTATTTAGGGATGCTACTTCCTGCTTTGGTCATGCTGTTTGAAAGTTATTAGTGCGACTGTTAGGTACACCTCAGGGACTTTTGAGAATGTAATTTACAACATTTAATATAGATGAAATGTGAATGCTTTTCATACCCAGTTGTGCATAGCTGAATGCTTAAGGGTGGAGTGCTGAAAAAGTGTATTTGTGCTAGCAATGCTAAATCATAAAGACCTTTCTTTATCTCCATAACCCTACCATCTTCTCTTATTATCTGGAAAGTAGTGGGGGACAGCAAAATGTTCCAAAAGAAATGGTATCTTTGGAGTTTTTTAATCATCTAAAATTTAGGAGTTTGGGATCTTTAAAAAATGTTATCAATTAATCTGCAAATTGAACAGTAAAATAATCAAATTTTGATTGCTTTAGTCATCTACAGATAAAAGCATCTATTGCTAAGATTTGAGGGATTTGCTCTTTAAAACATTAGATGAAAAAAAGACTTACATAGAATTTTGTAATATTATTTCAATTATAAAAGCAATACACAAAATAAGCTGGTATCTTAAATTGCAAAAATAATGAAATAAGATAAATTTGCTATAATCTCACCATCCAAATGTACTAGCAACTATTATCATTTTGATATGTGAATGAGAGAATTAGGGTCAGCCTGTAAAGAGAATTCTACAATCTGACTTTTGTCCTTAATTTCTATTCTGAGCATTTCACCTTGTCATTAAATAATCTTCAAAGCCATATTTTTAGTGCCCACATGTAATTTCAGCCTGGGCATACACCTGATTTATTTAACAACTTCCTTGTCTTTGCAAATGTACGTTGTCCCCAATTTTTACTTATAATGAATAAGGTTGTAGATTTCTGGTTTTAAAAATGTCAGACTGATCACACACACTTCAGCCCTCTGCTTCCCCAAACCCTGCTAAAATACCAGAAAAGGGGCATTAATCCATAAGGAAAAAAAGTTAGTACAAGAGGAGATCTCAGCAAATTAAAGATTTCAGTGTATTTTTGGAAGATAAAAATAGAAGAGACCTCAGCAAGTTAGAGATTTTAATACATTTTCTGGAAGACAAAGAATAGAGAGGAGTAACTGACTCAGTAGAAGAAGGCCGCAGAGGGGTGCCAATGAGAAGCCAACAAATTGGTACTAATGAACACTGAGAGGCACAGCCCTTTAAAATATTTTGCAATTTCTTCCCTATAAACAACCCTTCTAAATATCTCTCTGCAATACCTAGTTAGGAGTGACAATGCATTTCTAACCTTGATCAAATCATGAATCCATAAGCTCTCACAGGGCCATGTGTGAAAGGGACTGAGTCAAGTAGTCAGAAAAAGGAAGACAGTTGTTGGTCACTGGTGATTTGGGGAGGACGTTTATTTATAGTGCACAGTTGAAAACAGGGAGTAGGTGCATCTTGCACTTTCATCTTCGCCCACTCCTTATCCTTCACTATGCAATTTCTGATGAGTTCTCACTTTGATTTATAAGGCCACAACATGCCTTTTCAGAATAAACACATATTCCAGTCTATAACTCTCTGGAATTTCATTCACTAGACCCCAGCTGTAAGCCCATTGCCCTTTTTCTTGTGTGCAATGTAGATTCTATATATCTCGTGTTACTCTGTGCATATATTGAAAATGTTTGAACATATAATTTATTAAGTCATGGCAGGAACTGTAAGTCTTTTTATATGACTTCCAAAGTAGCCCACCTTATACCAGAAAGTTTAATAAAAACTTCTGATGGACAAAATAAGTAGCTCTTATTATATTCAAATCTGGTTGCTTTGTTTTTTTTGACACTTTCCCTGGTGTAGGTAACACCAGACTTGGAGACTTCTTACCTCCATGCTATCATAGCTCTTCTATTACTGCATTTATCACTTCACATTGTAACTATTTGTTCACAGAACTGTCTCATACACTATCCTATGAGATCGCTGGGGTCAGAAACCACATTTGTATTCCTTCAATACACATTTTTTGCACCTGCTACATATCACACAGTGTAATAGGAATAAGAAATACAATGATGAACATGATAAAGTAAACATGGCTTATTTAGGCAAATGCAATGTGGTCTGAGCCCCAGACTCATGTATTAGTTAGCTGTTGCCACAGTAATGCTATATAACCATCCCAAAGGTCAGTGGCTTACAAGCATTCATTCTCATGCCCATGGGTCTGCAGGTTCTCTATACTTTGCATGATCTTGGCTAGGCTCCAGTGGGAGGTTCTACTTCAGACTGAAGTTTCTCTGGGCATGGTTCCTTACTGTGAGTTGGGTTCAGGTCAAGCACGCTTGTGTGTTAATTCTGGGGCACAGGCTTCTCAGAGCATGCTCTCTGCCTGGGATCGCTAGAGCACAAAATGTCAAGTACGTTAGAAGCCTCTGCCCCATGATGTCCATTAACTTTCCACTGGCCAAAGCAAGTCCCATGACCAAGCTCAATGTCAATAGTGCAGGAAAGACCCATTGTAGGAAAGTACTGCAAAGTCACACGATAAAAGATATAGATGTATAATTCTAATACAGGGTTGGTGTCAAGAATTGCAAAAGATGGGCCAGGCACGGTGGTTGACACCTATAATCCCAGCACTTTGTGAGGCTGAGGTGGGCAGATTGCTCAAGCTCAGAAGTTCGAGACCAGCCTGGGCAACATGGTAAAACCCCATCTCTACTAAAAATACAAAAATTAGCCAAGCATGGTGTGCATGCCTGTGGTCCCAGCTACTCAGGAGACTCAGAAGGTCAAGGCTGCAGTGAGCCAAGATCACACTACTGTACTTCAGCCTCGGCAACAGTGAGACCCTAAGAAAAAAAAATTGCAAAAGATGATTCAATCTGCTGCAGTAGATTACCTTTTTTTGGTTACAGAATACAGAGTACATTGTACTCTGTAATGTTCCTCTTTAAATACTCATTGCATTTACAAACAACTGGCTCAGTATTCATTGCACTAGTCTTCTGTAAGCTTTATAAACATAGTGATCCTGTATGTTTTATTCACTAATTATTCACCAAGTTATCCTTTACATGTAGCAGATGCTCAATAAATTAATATTGCATTAAATTGAATTGGTAAGTGTTATGACCGGGAAATGCAGAGAGCTAATAGATAATACATAATAGAGGTTCTTAGTATCACCTGCTCCTTAGAATCAGCTGGGTCCAGTGTGCTGGCTCGGAAAAAAAAATTAAAGGAAAAAAATCACCTGGGGAACTTTCACAACTCTCTACGCGTCTGTGCCTCACCCAGGATAATTAAAGCAGAACTTCCTGGTCTAAATTACCAAAAGTGGAGCCTGGGCCTTGGTGTATTTCAAATGCATACCAGGTGATACTGATGTGCAGCCAGGCATGAGAATCACTGACCTGGCGACAACTTACTCAGATTTGGGAAGACTTCCTGAAGGAAGCAGTAGTTAGGCAGAGGCTATGTGTGAACTGTTAAGTAGATATTGGGCCCAGCAGGGGCTGAGGGTAGGTGGGAGAGGTTTGTAACTGAGGAAGTTGACTGTGCAGATGCACTGAGATAAGAGCGTGAGCTCCTTGCCCTGATGTCAAGATCACAGTATGCTAAGTGAGGTAGAACCTAACAAATGTTACTCTAGGCAGAATTCTTAGATAAAATGACCAGAAAAGCTCAGGATTTGAGGGGAAAACTTCCCGACCAGGAGGCAGAGGTTTCTCAGGAAAGGCTCTGCCTAGTTTGAGTAACTTCCCTTGGCGGCTTGCCAGGGTGAAGCTTTTGTTTAGCACAGCTTTTGCCCGAGTTTATTTTTGTAGCTGCTGTTGTTATGCTGAACTCTTTCCAGCTATTCTTTGTTTATGTAACTCTCTAGGCCGCCATCTAATTTCTAGGATATGACAGTCTTTCCACATAACATTTTTGTTCATGATGACTGCTGACTTATGTTTTAATATTAAGCAGGCAGAGTTTTTTCTCAAATATCAATATAAGAAATATTTATACCAAAAACATTTCCGCTTTTTAAAAATCTGGTCTTCAAGCTACATTTCATGTAGCTCAATATTCTCCTTCTACAGTTCCATATGAATTCATTTCAGATTCTTTTATCAGTAAAAGCTTGTTGTTCTTGTCAAAATGACTTACTTTCTTACATTTGATAATGATAAATATTTATCCATCATGTTTTACTTCTTATTTTCCAGGAAACTCAAAGCTAAAATTGCAGAATTCAATATTAGCCCAGGTAGGAGAATGTCATTCTCTTTCCTAACAGATTTTAATTATTTTCTTTTATCTTTTGCAACTCTATGTGTGGCTTCTACAGTAGTCTACCTTAAATACTTTTTTGAAGCAAGATTACAGATTACCAGGTAAATTACTCAGGCTTATTTGTTGCTACGGCAAATACAAAGGCATATGACTCATTTACTGTCCAGGAATTTTCAATCCACTATATATTCAGAGACAAATTTTCTCTACAAATAAATGTGTTAATGAAAGGCTTACAATTTTTAGGCCTCAAATTATCTCTGCAATAGGCCTAAAACTAAACGTGTGTTTTCTTGTACTCTATCTTAGATGTTATAACTATTTTTTATTAAAATTTCTCCAACCATGTGCTGAATATTCTTTTCTAGAAAGACATATGTACAGATATACACCCATGTACAAAGGTAGACCCAGTTGATATTACCAGCGTAACATTGTGAAGGCTGACAAATATGAAATGTTTATTTGTAGCAGTTCCATTTGGAAGGTACATGACACTAACAATAAAATAGTAAATGCATAATTGCTGTCTGATGCATTTTTGCAGTTTTTTCCAGAGAAAATGGCATCAATTGAAATTAAGTAATTTTGAACCCTCTCATTTTGCAAGAGAGAAGAAAATCTAAGAAAACTGAGTACTCTAAGGAAGATATGAATACAGAATTAAGTAAAACAGGGACTTTCCAAAGATAATTAGGCCATTCCAGATCCCAGCATAAGGAGTATCTTCCCATCCACATCCTTGCAATAAAAATCACAATTTTTAAAAACCCTTTAAAAAGTATTTCTTGCCACAGTTCTACCTTCTGAATCCAATTAGCAATTTTATCACTTCATTTTATTAACATCTATTAATCTTGAAAAACATAGAACTGGCATTCTATTGACCTCTTTCTGGTCTGTATTTATAAGGGAGAAAGCTTCTTATTTCTATTTATTAGCATGAAAGAAAAAGAGATTTAAGGCAAGACACTTTGCATAGAAAACTCATAAACTTCCACCTAAATAAGCAGTTATAGAAGAGCAGATTCATCTAGATTGCATTGGTAAACAGTTCTCTGTTATAGGCCAATCAATAAAGTTAATGCTAATTGTAATGTACTTTTGTCAAAATTGCACTTTGTCTTAATTTCTGATTTATGGCATTTTCCATATAGTACTTGTGAAAATCTAGAGCTTATTGCAATCAGTCCCTGCTAATGGGAGACTGACAGAATTGAAATAACATTCTAACCTGAGTATTCAGATATCACGTTCAATATTCCTGTTGATTCAGAAAGGACTAATGTTTCCTAAGCCATCCCCCACCTGCCCCAGACTTCCTGTAACAGCATAAAATACCAGTGAGTCAAGACCAACAGGTCTTGACCCCAGCCACATTTATAGAAAATACCAGAAGCACTTGTCTCAAGAGATAATATCCTTTACAACTGCCTATAGAAATATCTACAATGCATTGTGGAGTGCATTGATTTTTTTGTTCAATAAATTGTGCATTTATAAAACAGAACAAGAATTAAAATTCAATTTTACTATTACAAGTGAATGGTTCTGTGGTTGTTCCTTATATGTCAGGTTCTAGTCCTTGGGACAATAGAAGAACTATAGGATCTATCCCATGTTGTTCTAAAGAAATTGGAAAGTTTCAGAGCTTCCTGCTTCATCTACAGTAGAAGAATCCTGCCAGATCCTTCTACTACCCAGTATCATGTCAGATTACTGCAAGGCACCAGCTTGTGCCGGGCAGATTTTTCTTTCTCCAATATTTTCCTCTCTCTCACTCCCTCTCACGCTCTCCCTCTTCTTCCCCCGATCCTTTCCCACTCCCCTCCCCTTCTTCCTTCCCTCCCTGGCTCCCTTTCTTATTCTATTTATAAACTATCTGGTTCTCATTTACCTCTATAAACATTTTTGGCTAGATAATTCACATCCTTTGGGGGGATTAAAAAAACTTAGCAAAATGCCAGGTTCTGTACTAAGACATTTATAGAGGAGAATCTAATAATTTTCTATAGCTGTTCTTCCCAGCATGGTATGAAAATGCATTCAGTAATTTAATTTTCTTTTGCCAGAATTATTTATTGCTGAAAATTGAGGAGTTGTATTATAGTTATTATTTCTTTTGATTGGTTTAAAAATTTAGTTTGATAGAAATCTTAAAGAAAAAAAAACTCACAAAGTTTAAATGTGGTTTGGAAAGGCAACAGAGGGATTTGAAGAGAACAGATCTGATGAAAAAGAAAAATGTTTTAGCATTTTCAACCACCCCAGAGTAGAATCATTGAAAATCAGGAAGTCTCAGAAGGAAACTGCAACAAAGTAAAAAGGTTTTATAAAAGAATACATAGCTATTTCGAGAGTTGTGTTGGAAAGGATAAGGTGATATTTTTTATCTGAGGCTATAATGAAAAGACCAGAATTACAGGTGCGATGCCTCTGTGGGAATCAAATTTTTTCCATGACAACAAACGAGATTTCCATCTTGGCTAAACACCTTGAAAAGATGTGGAAATACAGAACTGATCATACAGAGTTGATTCCATCACAATTTGTGGAAAAACAATATGTAACAAAGGACCAGTGTCACAATGTTAATTGAAAACAGTCCCCACAAAATAATCTGGATGACTAGAGCTGAAAGTTTCCCAGGCTATGACTATAGACAAATGACAACTGACATGAAATAAGCAGAATACAGCACAAACTTTTTTTTTTTTTTTTCCGATACAGAGTCTCACTCTGGAGTGCAGTGGCATGATCTCGACTCACTGCAACCTCCACCTTCCAAGTTCAAGTGATTCTCCTGCCTTAGCCTCCTTAGTAGCTGGGACTACAGGCATGGGCAACCACTCCAAAATTTTTGCATATTTAGGAAAGATGGGGTTTCACCATTTTGGCCATGGTTGATTTCGAACTGCTGGTCTCAAATGATCCACCCGCCTCGGCCTCCCAAAGTGCTGGGATTACAGACGTGAGTCACCACACCTGATCGATTACAGCACAATCTATTCATCCTTACTATCTGTGGAGATTGTTCTACCATCCATTCTGTAGCCATGATTATTGTCAACAGCCAAAGTGAATATGAACAGACAGTATCTTGTGTTGAGGGAAACACACAGAGACTACAGGTGAGCTTTACCTCCTCTGCTCTTCCACTAACTAGTCAGTCGATGTTGAGGAAGGCCTATAAGCTCCCTGTCTCTTTGCTTCTTATTTTCAAGTAGGAATAACAATTCTGCCTTCTCTACTGCCTTACTGGATTGTTATTGACTATCAAATGATATGAAAGAAGTAGAAGAACTTTAGAAATATTAAAAGCACTTATAAACATACAGCATTATTAGTATTCGTTGATCAAAGTTGCCACAGTTTATTCTCACATTTGCTCAAGGCTTAGCTTTTATAGCAAAATATGCCATTGATAGTAGGTTTATTGTCTTCCAAACTTTGTATCAACACATTCTTACTTTAAAAAGAACAAATTGAGATGGTTTTTGCAAAGGGGAACTTCTCTTTTGTTCTTGTCTTACTGAAAGTGCAAAAGTCCTATGTAGAGTTTAATTTTTAATTTTTGTGAGTACATAGTAGGTGTATATATTTATGGGGTACATGAGATACTTTAATATAGCCATGCAATGCATAATAATCATATCAGAGGAAATGGGGTAAACATCCAATCAAGCATTTTTCCTTTCTGTTACAAACAATGCAATTATATTCTTTTAGCTACTTTAAAATGTACAATTAAATTATTCACAATAGTCACCCTGTTGTGCTATCAAATACAGGTTTTACTCATTCTATGTTTTTGTACTCATTAACCATCCTCACTTCCCCCCAACCAACCGCCAACAACTCTTCCCAGCCTCCAGTAATCATTCTTCTACTCTATATCTCCATGAGTTCAACCGCTTTGATTTTGATGTTTCCACAAATAAGTGGGAGTTTGATTATAAAATGCCTTTTTTTGAGACAGAGTCTGGCTCTGTCGCCAGGCTGGAGTGCAATGACACAGTCTCAGCTCACGGCAACCTCCACCTCCTGGGTTCAAGTGATTCTCCTGCCTCAGCCTCCCGAGTAGCTGGGACTTCAGGTGTGTGCTACCATGCCTGGCTAATTTTTGTATTTTTAGTAGAGACAGGGTTTCACCATTTTGGCCAGGATGGTTTCAATCTCTTGACCTCGTGATGCTCCAGACTCAGCCTCCCAAAGTGCTGGGATTACAGGCGTGAGACACCATGCCTGGCCTATAAAATCCTTTCAGGTAGTCGTCTTTGGATTTAATCTTCTTAGTCTTCTACAACCTTTTTATACTTAAATATGGATACTTTCTCTAGGTTTGGAAAGTCCTCTAATATTACCCCTTTGAATAAACTTTTGACCCCTATCTCTTTCTCTACCTCTTTTTAAAGGCCAATAACTCTTAGACTTGCCCTTTCAAGTCTATTTTCTAGACCCTGTAGGCATGCTTTATTGTTTTTTTTCTTTCGTCCCCTCTGACTGTATTTTTAAATGGCCTGTCTTCAAGTTCACTAGTTCTTTCTTCTGCTTGATCAATTTTGCTGTGAAGAGACTGATACATTCTTCAGTATGTCAAATGCATTTTAGAAACTTTAGAATTTCTGCTTTTTAATTATTTCAATCTATTTGTTAAAATTATCTGATAGAAATCTGAATTCTCTTTCTGCGTCATCTTGAATTTCTTTGCGTTTCCTCAATACAACTATTTTGAATTCTCTGTCTGAAAGGTCACATATTTCTGTTTCTCTGTAACTGGTCCCTGGTACCTTGTTTAGTTCTTTTGGTGATGTCATGTTTTCCTGGATAGTCTGGATGCTTATAGATGTTCATACGTGTCTTAGCATGAAACAATTAGGTATTTATTGTAGTCTTTGCAGTCTGGGCTTGTTCATGCCCATCCTTCTTGAGATTTTCTAGATATTCAAAGGAACTTTGGCCCCAAGCCCAGTAGTGCTATCATTCTTGCAGACTCACATAGGTACTGTGTTGGTGGTCTTGGATGAGATTCAGAATAATTCTCTGGATTACCAGAGACTCTGGTTCTTTTCCCTTACTTTCTCCCAAACAAATGAAGTCTCTTTCTCTGTGCTAAGCCACCTGGAACTGAGAATGGGGGATACAAGCACCACTGTGGCCACCAACACTGGAACTGCACTGGTTCAGACCTGAAGCCAGCACAGCACTGGGTCTCGCCCAAGGCCTGCCGTAACCACTACCTGGCTACCACCTATGTCCACTCAAGTCCCTAGGGCTCTACGATCAGCAGGTGGTAAAGCCAACCAGGTTTGTGTCCCTCCATTCAGAGTGGTGAGTTCCCCTTGGCCCAGGGAAGGTCCAGAAATGCTGTTTGGAGCCAGGGATTGAAGTCAAAAACCTTAGAAATGCATTTGATGTTCTATTCTTCTGTGGCTAAGCTAGCACTCAGATCATAGTACAAAGTCCTTTCCCCTCTTCCCTCTCCTTGCTATAGGAAAAGGAGCCTCTCCTTGTGGCTACCACTGCCACTAGCCCACAGGAGAGATTCACCAGGCCACCACTGATATTCACTTAAGGCCCAGGGGCTCTTCAGCTTGTAGTGAATGCTGCCAGACCTGGGACTCACCCTTCAGAGCCATGGGCTCCCCTGTGGTTGAGGGCGGGTCCAGAAATGCTGTCCAGGAGCCTAGACCTAGGCTTGGGAACCCCAACAGCCTGTTTGGTACTCTATCCAGCTGCGGTTGAGCTGGTACTTAAAGTGCAAGACAAAGTCTCCTTTATCTTTCCCTCTGCTTTTCTCAAACAGAAGGGGCCTTTCACCATAGCCACTACAGCTGGGAATGTGCTGGGTTACATCTGAAGCCAGCGCATCTCAGAGTCTCACTTAAGGCCCATGGCACACTCCCTGGGTATTGCTGATTATTCAGGGCCCAAGAGCTTTTTAGGCAGCAGGCTCCCTTTTGGTCCAGGGAGTGTTTCAAAATGTTGTTCATGAGCTAGGGCCTGGAATGGGGACCTCATGACTCTGCCCCATGCCCTACAGTGGCTGAGCTGGAATCTAACATGCAAGACAAAGTCTTCTTTAGTATTTGCTCTCCTCTCCTAAAGCAGAAGGGAAGAGTCACTTTCATTTGCTGCAAGCTGCACTGCCTAGAGTTGGGGGAGGGGTGGCACAAGAACTTCTTTAGCCTCCTTATCTGGTATCTCCCTAGATCATGTGCCATATGGCTAGGTCACATGCCACTAGGAGTTGCCTAGGAATCAGTGTGTCCTAGACTGCCTTTCAAGTTTACCTAGGACCCAAGGCCACTTTGGCCCATGGTAGTGAGGCTTGCTAAGAAACTCAAGTTCCAACCACTGGGATGGGTGATTCCCCTCTGGCTAGATATGGTCCAAATGTTCCCTCCATGTTTGGGCACCAGCTGAGCACAGCAGGGCTCTGTTCTCCACTGGGACAGGGCAGCACTAAGTTCAATGCTTTCCCTCCCCCAAGTGCATAGACTCTCTCTCCACACCACATGGCCACTGCCAGAGGATGGGAGAGGGTTGGCATTATTGATTCAAGACTTTTCTACCCTCTTCATTGCCTCTTTCAGCATGAAGAGTTAAAACCAGGTACTGTGATTGCTCACCTGATTTTTGGTTCTTGTGATGGTGCTTTTTTGTGTGTAGTTAGTTGTTAAAATTGAGTGTTCCTGCTGTGGGGGATGAAGAGCAAAGGCTTCTATTCAGCCATTTTCTCCGCCATCTCCTATTGGACAGATTTTTATTTTCAGTATTCAGCAGACTTTGGAAAGAAGTTCAAAATCAGAGGCAACTTTTAAGTCCCCTTCTCAAGTATTTCATTGGTGATGTTAACACAATATTAATACCACCTGCATTGATAAAGTCTTGATATTCCCTTACATTCATGTCACATGCACATTGCAGTTTGAGAGAGAGAAAGCAATACTTCCTGGGAAAAGCCAGCTGGTGTGGCTTCCTGAAAAAAGCCACCTTGGTGTAGTTACCAAGGGTATGGTCTTAAATATGGAGATCGGAAAGTCAATAGTCAGTACGTCCAGAGTTAATCAAGCACAGGGAAATAACTCACACCAACCCAATTCACAAGTCTGACATTAAGGAATCCAGAATGCCAATGTATTCACTTATGATAAAAAATATAAGGCTCCATTGATGGACCCGGGCAGGTCAAGGCTCACTGGAAAGTTACTTGATGGATATAGAATTAGAAACTTATTGCCAGAGCCAAACGGCTGCTGTGGTCAAGTCACCAGAGTACTGAGGAATATGTGTGCTGCACAGGCCAGGTCCTTGGGCTCACGGCTCAGGAAAACCAGTCTTCTGGACATAGCTAGAGATGGAAAGTCTATATTTTTCCACTGTGCCCTGCCATACTGTTGATCAATCAGCTTTAAGACTTTTTTAATTTCCTTTTGCCATAAAAATACTTTTCCTTCAAGTTTGGCCTGGATGGAAGATACTCTGCCTTTTTTAAGATAATCATATATCTTTGCTCTGATATATTAAATGTTTGTTTTATAGAAACACTTGGTGGATAATCTGATTTTTATGTCCAGATTATTGGGCTGCACCTCATCGTTGCCCCAGGTAACATCGGCAACAATTCTTCCTCACATCTCCTGAGCTTTTTCTACACTCTTAAACTTCTAGGCCTTTGAGCATGGTTTGGGTTGGAGTGCTCACCATAATCAATAAACTCCTGTGATACTTCAGTGCACCTTTAAAAGTTCATTCCTCTGTGCATACTGGGTAGGCACAGGCTGGTGTTCACAGAAAAAGAGCTACTTCGCCAAACTCAGTTATACTGTAGGGCTTAAGTCACTTTGCTTGGGTAGCCTTTCTCTCCAATGGAGAAAAATAGAGTAGAGCATCCTGTTTATTTTGCAAGAGAGACAACATTGATACAAATTTCCAAGGAACCATTCTAGTTCCCTGGTCACACAGTAGCTGTGGGGCCTCCTTTTGGCTAGGGAGGATTTAATTACACTAAATTTTAAAAGTTGCATTTTACCAGATAAAAATGTTATGTCACTGATTATTGTAACACTTTGAGATTCAAGGAGCTACTCCAACCCAGCCACAGTGAGCTACGTTTGTAATTGCAGCTGGCATTTACTGAGAGCTTTCTATGTGCAAAGAAGTGTATTAAGCATTTTGCGTGCATTTTTTCATTTATTCCTCACAATGAACTTACGATGTAGGTGGTTTTAATTATTCCCATTTTATAGTTGAGGAGACTCATGATAAGAACAGACACATGATAAGAGGCAGATCCAGGATGTAAACCTACTGGTGAAATCTGAAACAGTATAGTGACAAAAGAGTCTTCCATTTCCAACAGGTTTTGTTTTTCACATGGTACTGGTCTCTACAGTATACCTAATCCTCATTGCAAAGATGGGTCTAGATGTTCTACAATTGCTAAGCATTTTGGCAAGATCTGTGCAAACAAAAGGTTAGGAAACGTAAAAACATAGACTGTTGATACAGAAATTGTGCCAGGCACTCCCTGGATCTGCTATGGTTCCCAATAGATGGCTTTCTCAGCTGCCACAGAGCCATAAATGAAGCGCTGGAATCTACTGTTCAATGCTTTGAGCCCTGTGAGGATGGTGTCACACAATTGGGAAGTAATAAGATTTGAACTGAAAAAAGAAAAAAGCCATAATTTTTTTAAATGTCTAATGTTTTTAGAAAACTCAGTTTCCTCATAATTTCCAGATTAGATGTTTGCTGGTTGTATATACAGTCATACATCACTTGACTAGGGGTGTAGGTTCTGAGAAATGAATCATTAGGTGATTTTGTCATTGTGTGGACATTATAGAATGTACTTACACAAGCCTAAATGATATGGCTTACTATACAACTAGGCTATATGGCATAGCCTATTGTTCCTAGGCTACAAACCTGTACAGCACAGCATGTACTGTACTGAATACTGTAGGCAATTGTACACAATGGTATTTGCATATCTAAACATATCTAAATATAAAAAACGTACAATAAAATACAGTTATCTTATGGGACTATCACTATATATGTGGCCTGTCATTGACCAAAACGTCATTATGCAGCATCTGACTATATTCACATTTTAGCCCATGTAGGGCTCATGTAGCAACACAGTTGTACCCCTGAGAGCCCCAAAGACAGAAACTTCTACCTAACCCAATCTCAGAGTTAGAGACAGCAAATGTTTTTTTCCTTCTAGAAAACAAATAGTTTCCATCATAAATGGACCATAATCCCTGGAGGTATTACTGTATCTTCATTCACACTATTTGATGAGCCAGAGGAAGGTATTGTGTAGGCTATCACCAGCTCCCACTGGGGGACTCAGCCAGCTGTAATATCTAAACACAACTACTATTCACAGTGTCCTTCTGTCTATTCAAAAACATGTATTTAGCACCTACCATATGCTGGCTACTTTGCTATCAACCCTCTGTGTTTTATGTTTTACAAATATATCCAAGCACTAAAAATCATTTGGCCAGTGTAAAAATTTTAGATCTATGTTTTAATATGTATATGACTTGTCATTTAGTCAAGTGAGTGCTCTGATGTGTAATTTGAACAGGGGAAGTGTGCCTTTTAGAATCAGAGGACACTCAACCTTTGAAACCAGTTGGTTTTTTTCTCTCCCTTCCTTGTCTGTCCTTCCCAAATCTATCTCCAAGTCACCTTCTCTCATCCCCTACACACAAGCACACACTTAATCATAAACAAATCTGTAGTGTAGCTACTCACATGGCTACTTCATCATTAAAATCTATTACTTCACAGCACCTTATGGTGATAATAGGATTTTCCCCCCTCACCCTTTGATTAATACTTGTTCAACATCTCTCACACATGCCTACCCAAGAAACTCTTTCCAGAGGAGGAAACAAAATTACACCCTCTTTAACAATGATCCAGCAGAGAAAATGAGATTGCCCAACACATTATAACTTCCATTCAGTAGAGCCACATGCTCCCTCTTGAGAAAGGATGGAAAATGAGCTGCTAGCTAAAAACTCCTAAAGAATGTCACAATTACAACTTTTCACTGGTGCTCCCAGTGACAGTACTTCTGACCTAAGACAACTGAGACACACAGATTTACTCCTAAGTCTGCTCATTAGCCTAATGAGGATGGAGTCAGGCAAAGAGTTAATTTGACTAATTTAATCAGCATGCCCTCCGATGTGTCTACTGGGAGAACACCAAAGTGACGGAGACAAACACAGAAACACACAGAGAAAAGGGGATTTACTGAGCTGTACTTGTGATTAGTCAGACTCACAGTTGGAAAACATAATGGAATCAAAGCTGGAAAGAACCTTAATGATTGCTTAAGCCAATCACATCATTTTATAAGGTCTAGGGAGGTTAAAAAATCATTATAAATATAAGATGTATTGTAAAATGAGTAATAAATGAGAAAACATTTATAAATTGTAAACAGCTACTATGTATGCACATTAAATTGTTTCCCCAAAACAACATAGAATTTAAACAGTAGATACATTGTTATGTATTTTCATAAAACAAACATTATACATAAGTTTCTTCTCCTCCTCCCCCCAAACCTCTGATTCTTTAGCTATGTCAACACACTTCAGTAACTCACCTGATACAGATATAATTTAATTATTATTTTAAAAAATTATTCAAACTTTTTCTGCACTTGTAGACTAGAAAAATAAAGCATTGATGGGTGTTATTTGAGGGTGAATATGAATTTTCGTTTTATCAAAATTAAAGATTTTTAGTTAATACTTAGTGTGAATGATTTATGTTTTTGATAAATGGTTTTCGATTTCTTAGAAATTCCACCTTAAAATGAGTAACATAAAATATCTATTTAATATTGACAGTACTTCTGACAGCATGCCTTGATCTTACAATTAGAGATTAGGGCACAATTACCCCTCAGATTCAGTAATTCTAAGAGAGTTGATTGAGGGTTTTTCTGGACAATGGTATGTCATTTGCATTGATTATTTCATTATATTAATTTTCTCACCACTTTTCCTTTTTTTTTTCCTTTTTTTTTTTTTCATGTGAGCACTATTAAGGAAGTTTTTTCAACAGGCTCAAGCCTAAGGGATATAAAAGAAAACGAATGGGGTTTTTCCTGTTAAAGACAAGCAAGCAAGCAAGCAAGCAAGGAAGGAAGGAAGGAAGGGAGGGCGGGCAGGCGGAACGAAGGAAGGAAGAGGAAGAAAGAAAGAAAAAGAGAAAGAGAAAAAGGAAGAGAGAGAGAGAAAGAGAAGAAGAGAAAAAGAAAAGAAAAGAAAGGCTTATGGAGATACTAAGCCTTATAGCTACAAATTGATCCTGTTCTTTTTTCCTTGATGGTAGTTTGTAGAACTAAAATACTATAGGAAAATTTATACTTTGAGATTGAGTCTTTTAAGAAATGGATCTTTTGTAATGTCCCTTCTATTTGAATGATACTGCCAGTATTGCAACACTCAGACCAGACAGGGCATAATTATTTCCTTTCTGTAAGTTTCCTTAAAAATAATTCTTCTCTATTTTCAATTATTAATGGAGATCTGATTATGTCTACTAGGTATAAAGTTTATGCTCTTGCAGGAGACAGACATTAAATAAATTAACAATTAAATATGACTATAAAATACAAGTACAATAAAGGAAAAGAATGGTGTTCTATGATAGAAAAAAAAAAAGGATAACCCAATTTGTATGTGTCATCAGGGAAGGCCTCTCTGAGAATTGCAAAGAGCAGAGACAAGTTAGGTGAGAAAAGAAGAGAGACCAGACAAATGTAATAGTATGCAAAAGATCCTGAAGCAGGAAAGACCTTGCTGAGTTTAAGGACTATCAGTCAAGGTCAGCATAGCTGGAATAAAGGAAAACATGGCCCAGGATAAGGCTGGAGAGGTGGCCAGTGTCCATATGGGAGAAGGGTGAAGAGTGAATGGGGAATTTGATATAGAATGGTAATGGATGGAATGCAGGATCGAATTCCTCCACCCCCTTCCAAATACCCATTATAAAATGACAGAGAGTAATTTTTTTTTATGAAAGGCATAAATCCCCAAGAACAAAGAGAGATGCAGGTGAAACAATAGAATCCTTAGAGTTTGAAAAGCATGTCAAAAGTGGTTTTATCAAATCTGAGAAAAGCCACAGTGCAGAAAGCTGAGAAGTTACCCAGTTTACCAATTTACCCGGTGAAATGGGGGAAGGGTGAGGCTAAAAACAAAAGGACTGGTTAAAAATGCCATTCAAGGAGCACTTAAATTGTACCAGTCAGGAAGGAATGTAATACGGAGAACTAGCCACTTAATTGGAAAGACTGGAGAAGCACTGGTCAGGGAAAGCCAAGGCTACTCCTGAGATTTGTTAGCTATCAGAGAGTCAGGAAGTTGCAAGAACTTCAGAAAATGTCAGAGATGACTAGAGCTATCTGAAGCATCATAGCAGAGGATTTGCAAAGAAACACCCTGAGGCTGCTGGAAAATTTCATTTTTGCTGAAATCTGCAAAATTGCCTACTGCTGTTGAAGGCAATAATATAGTTTGTGCCTTTCTTATGCCTTCCAAATCTTGAGGTGTACCTCTCATTGTCAGACTTCAATCCAGAACATGACCAGCAAATGACTCTGGGAACACAGTTCCTGGTCTTCCAGCCCCTGAAATATGAGAGAGGATAGAAGAGGTGTGATGGCAGGGGGAGTAATGGAGCTGTGCTGCCATCTGTCAGTCCAGCAGAGAACACTTCCTGGACTCCATTCCTCATTTGTCCAACTGGGTAAGTGCCCCTCCCTGGTGCAGGATGATGAGGTATAAAACAGATAATCTCTAGACTAGAACAGTAAACTCAGTTGATGGCGGGGGATACAGTTCTTAAAACAAGGCAGTTAAGAGAAAATGAACATATTAAATGTTTGGACCTTCTAACTCTCTTCCCCATCAACTCCTGTAGGTGTTAGCCAGGTTTTTACCTTCTGGGCGAGATATTGGAAGAGCTTTCCCTAGAGAATCTGACCAACCCAAGAGAAAAGACCTGAGAAATACTGATATCTTTCTCCAAAAAAGACCATGTCAAATCACTACATACAGAAGCACACAGTGGCAAACCAACTCACGGGTATAAATCTTTAAACAACTATTTAATTCCCCACGTTAGATATAAGCCAAATATCACCAGCATTTGAGAAAGGCAACAGATATGAATATCAGAGACCAAAACAAACAAACAAAACTCATGGAATACAGACACTATGCGGGAAAGAGGAAAAAAATCAAAAAGGAAAACTATTATTAACTATCCTCAGAGAGGAAAAGGAATATTTTGATACACAAATAGGATGCTTTTTAGGGGCTGGTGTAGGAAGAATTAAATATGACAGCAAAACTAGAAATCTTAATAGAAACTTTAGAAAATAGTTACAAAAATATTTCAGAAATTAGAGTAAAAAGACAAGTTAAAAAATTATTTTAAGAGAATAAAATAGAAGATGTTTTAAATAATAGAAACCATAAAAAGAAAGAAATGAGGAAATTATAAGAGGAGGAGGAGAAAGTATAGGGGAAATAATTCAAGATAATATACCAGAAATGAAGGATATTGCACTCAACACAATTAAAAAACACGGACCCACACCAAGCTACATTAAAACACCGAGACAAAAAGAAAATCTTACAAACTTCTAAGAAAGAAACAAACCCAGCACTTATAGAAGAGATTGAAACTCTTTTCTGTACAAAAACAACAACAACAAGAACAACAACAACAAGAGGTTGTAACTATTTTAGGCTTTTGGGGCCATACAGTCTGTCAAAACTACCCAGCTCTGCTCTTGTAGGATGAAAGACAACAATAGAAAACATGTAAATAAATGAGCATGGCTGTGTTCCAATAAAGCTTTATTAACAAAAATAGACATTGTGCTGCATTTGTCCTGTGGGCAGTAGTTTGCTAACCTCTGACTTACATAAAGAATCAAGAATCAGAATGGCGCCAGACTTTAAATAAACTGAAGACTAGATGACTTGTGCAACGTTAATAAAATTCTGAAGGAAACTTTATCATTCTATTCCCAGCCATATTATCAAACAAACATGAAGGGTGACTATCTCCCTTTATCTCCCACTGGCCTTTTCTCAGGAAGCTGACCAACAGTGGTCTTCATCAAAATCAGAAAATAAAATAAAGACATGGGACCATAAAACTAGCAATTAGATTCCATTTCTTGGATCTACAGATTATTTCAAAGTAAAAGACAAAGTCTACAAGTCATTCAGTATAGGCTGGGCATGGTGGCTCATGCCTGTAATCCCAGCACTGTGGGAGGCCACAGCGGGTGGATCATGAGGTCAGGAGATTGAGACCAACCTGGCTACCACGGTGAAACCCCATCTCTACTAAAAATACAAAAAACTAGCCGGGCGTGGTGGCACACGCCTGTAGTCCCAGCTACTCAGGAGGCTGAGGCAGGAGAACCACTTGAACCCAGGAGGCAGAGGTTGCAGTGAGCCAAGATTGCACCACTGCACTCCAGCCTGGGCAACAGAGCGAGACTCCATCTCAAACAAACAAACAAAAAAACCCTAGGAATTAGGTTCCATTTCTTGGATCTACAGATTATGTCAAAGCAAAATGCAAAGTCTACAAGTCACTCAATATAGAGGACAAGTGCTCTAGATTGAAGCAGATCATTCAGCTCTGGTAGAAACTGCTTTAAGAAGATAAAATTGTAGCAACATCAGCAAGATGGCCACGTAGAAGCCCCTAGAGCTTGTCCTTCCAGCAAAGACAGCCAAAACAATAAATAAACAACTAGATTTTAATGAAAATAGCAAAAGGAAAGTGCCACAGTACATCAAAGTAGTAACAGAAACTCTGATGAGCACAGAAACTCAAAATAACCACACAGAGAGCAAAAGAAAACAACTGGGCCTCCGCCACCCCATCCCCCAGCTGGGAACCAGAAGGAACTTCTCCCTGCAGGAAAAAGGTAAGCAAGAGAGTCCCAGCAACCCCATCAATACCTGGAACACCTGCAGTCCTCTCCACTGGGGTCCCCTGCAGTCCTCACAGACACTAAGCCCAGCTAAGAGAGCTAACTCGAGTCTACATAGCTGTGCTCCTTCAGAGAAGGAGCCAGCACTGTGCCCCACTCCCTGTGGCCACCTGGCTACTCTGCTATGCCATCTTGGAACTGAAAATGCTACTGGAGTATGTCCTGCTCTGGGGGCAAGTGCTCATGGCACCCCTTAATCCCTGAGGCTAAGCTGCCATTGAACCAGCTCCACTCAATGGCCCAACAATTCCAAACTGAGCTACAACCAGCTGTTACACCCGTCCCTGTGTGACAAACTAGGGGTGGAGCCACTCTACGTACCTCTCTCAGAGTGCCCAGGTGCAGCCTGCCCGCTCAGGCCAAAGCTAAAGCTGCACACTTCTTCCTAGGGAAATGGTGCCTTGACAGAGCTACTCCATCTACCCATCTCAGTTGCTGCTGCACCTTGCACTTGTGAACTGGTACTAAAGCTGCCCACTCTCTCTGAAAGAAAGGGTGCCTTGGCAGAACAACTCCATCTACCTCTCCCAGTTGCTGTGGCACCCTGCCCCTAGAGGGCTAAGCTGAAGCTGCACACTGCCTCCTGGAGATATGGTGCCTTGGCAGAGCTGCTTCAAATACCTCTTCTAGTCACTGCTGCACCCTGCACCCCTGTGCTGGAAATGAAACAATATCAGTCATCCTGGGGAAATGGTGCCTTGGCTCTACCCAGAGCACAGAAACTCAGAATAACCACACAGAGAATGCAAGGACCTTTCTGTGCCTGAGCTGAAGCAATACTCTGCCTCCTGAGAAAGCAGCGCCTTCACTGCCCAGAGCAGTCACACCTTCCCAGTGCCTAAATTGATGCAGTGCCTTAAATCCCATGGAAACAGTGCCCGGGCCATTTAGAATAGTCATGCCTTCTGGGCCTGAGCTGAAGAGGCACATTTTCCCATAGGGAGGCAGTGCATTGGTCAAACTGAGCAGCTGCACATCCAGGGCTGAGCTGAGATAGTACTGTGTATTCCAGGGAAACAGAAGAAGCTAAGCCAAGACACCCAACCCTACAGGCCAAACAACTCAAATATCCCTCCCTGGAGCTGGACTAGTTCCCTAGAGTCTGAACTGCTGAGACACCCCTCGCCCCAGAGAGTGGACTCATCACTGTGTTATTCCATGCCACCCAGCACCCAAACAACAGGTGGGTTCCACTATTCTGGGATACTTGTACCTGGATTCACAGTCTGAAATACAGCCAAGGCCTGCCATCCCAAGGGCTAAAGGCTAAAGATACTACACAGTGTCTCATCCTCTGGGACCCAAATTGCCACTGAGCCCTATTGGCTCAGGTTCCCAAATTGCAGCTATACTCTGGTCTCTGAGCTCAAACATCCAGAGAACCCCTTCTTTCTCAGAGTTATTCCAGTCCCGTGCCCTGTCTCCCAAGGGTAGAATCACAAACGGGCCCCTGGGCCCAAGCTGCTAGGGGGTGCCTCAGAGTCACGGGTCCCGGCTGTGGGCAACCTATATCCAACACTGCCACAGAGAGAAAAGCTATACCCCAAGACTCTGGTGCCACAATATGTGAGACCCTAAGCCTAGGACTCCAGCCCCATACATGCTCTGGGCATATGCACCTGGAACCCAGAACCACTGCAGCTGCCTGTAGGACATGTCAGACTTGACATCAAAAAGGAACCCTTCAGCTTATTGTAGAGAAAATGAGAATAGGAAGACTCCAGAAGCCCTTGCTCCTGAGGATCTTAACAACATATGCCACTCTACAGCTTCCAAAATTCTACAGCCTAGGCCACTGAAGTACCTACACTTACTGCTGATGTCAAACACAACTAAAGAAGCTGCATGGAGACTATACAACTGCATACATCTGGAAGCAGATTTACCACATCCTTCTCAAACAGCACACTAAGACTCATCTGCAGGTGAAAGTCTTTACTTATGAAAACCACTCTAGAAGTTTGAAAAAGGCAACTGTTCTTTTTTTTTGAGATGGAGTCTCTCTCTGTCACCCAGGCAGGAGTGCAGTGGTGCCATCTCAGCTCACTGCAAGCTCCACCTCCCGGGTTCACGCCAATCTCCTGCCTCAGCCTCCCAAGCAGCTGGGACTACAGGTGCCTGCCACCACACCTGGCTAATTTTTTGGTATTTTTAGTAGAAACAGGGTTTCACTGTGTCAGCCAGGATGGTCTCGATTTCCTGACCTCGTGATCTGCCCACCTCAGCCTCCCAAAGTGCTGGGATTACAGGTGTGAGCCACTGTGCCCAGCTGAAAAAGGCAATTGTTCTACCAGATTCACAGGCATCAATGCAAGGACACAAAAAAATTGAAAAAGAAAAAAAAAACAACTGACAGTACCAAAGGAACACCATAACTCTCTCTAGTAGCAGACCCTGATGAAAAGGAAATTTTTGAATTGCCAGAAGAGGAATTCAAAATAATAATCATAAGGAAATTCAGTGAGATAAAAGAAAATACAGATAGACAATTCAATGAAATAAAGAAAACACTTTATGATATGAATGGGAAATTTAACAAAGAGATACATATCATTAAAAAGAAACAAACAGAAATCCTAAAGCTGAAAAATGCAATAAATGAAACCAAAATAAAGAGCTTCAACAGCAGACTTGAAGAAGCAGAAGAAAGAATCTCTGAATATGAAGAAAGGTCATTTGAAATGATCTAGCCAGAGATTTAAAAAAAAAAAAAAGAATGAAAAGGAGAAAACAAGACTTATGGGACATTATTAAGTAAACAAATATTAAAATTTTGGTAGTCACTGAAAGAGAAGAGATAGAAATAGGCATACAAAACCTATTAAATAAAACCATAGCTGAAAACTTTCCAAGTCTTAGGAGAGATAAGGACATCCTGATTCAGGAAGCTCAAAGTCCCCAGATAGAGTCAACCTAATAAGGTCCTTTCTGAGCCATGTTATAGTCAAACTGTCAAAATTAAAATACAAAGAGAAGGAAATACAGAGAACGCCACAAAGATACTCCTCGAGAAGAGCAACTCCAAGGCACATAATTGTCAGATTCACCAAAGTTGAAATGAAGGAAAAAATGTTAAGGGCAGCCAGAGAGAAAGGTCGGGTTACCATCAAAGGGAAGCCCATCAGACTAACAGCGGATCTCTCAGCAGAAACCCTACAAGCCAGAAGAGAGTGGGGGCCAATATTCAACATTCTTAAAGAAAAGAATTTTCAACCCAGAATTTCATATCCTGCCAAACTAAGCTTCATAAGTGAAGGAGAAATAAAATACTTTACAGACAAGCAAATGCTAAGAGATTTTGTCACCACCAGGCCTGCCCTAAAAGAGCTCCTGAAGGAAGCACTAAACATGGAAAGGCACAACCGGTACCAGCCACTGCAAAATCATACCGAAATGTAAAGACCATTGAGACTAGGAAGAGACTGCATCAACTAACGAGCAAAATATCCAGCTAACATCATAATGACAGGATCAAATTCACACATAACAATATTAACTTTAAATGTAAATGGACTAAATGCTCCAATTAAAAGACACAGACTGGCAAATTGGATAAAGACTCAAGACCCATCAGTGTGCTGTATTCAGGAAACCCATCTCACGTGCAGAGACACACATAGGCTCAAAATAAAAGGATGGAGGAAGATCTACCAAGCAAATGGAAAACAAAAAAAGGCAGGGGTTGCAATCCTAGTCTCTGATAAAACAGACTTTAAACCAACAAAGATCAAAAGAGACAAAGAAGGCCATTACATAATGGTAAAGGGATTAATTCAACAAGAAGAGCTAACTATCCTAAATATATATGCACCCAATACAGGAGCACCCAGATTCATAAAGCAAGTCCTGAGTGACCTACAAAGAGACTTAGACTCCCACACATTAATAATGGGAGACTTTAACACCCCACTGTCAACATTAGACAGATCAATGAGACAGAAAGTCAACAAGGATACCCAGGAATTGAACTCAGCTCTGCACCAAGCGGACCTAATAGACATCTACAGAACTCTCCACCCCAAATCAACAGAATATACATTTTTTTCAGCACCACACCACACCTATTCCAAAATTGACTATATACTTGGAAGTAAAGCTCTCCTCAATAAATGTAAAAGAACAGAAATTGTAACAAACTGTCTCTCAGATCACAGTGCAATCAAGCTAGAACTCAGGATTAAGAATCTCACTCAAAACCGCTCAACTACGTGGAAACTGAACAACCTGCTCCTGAATGACTACTGGGTACATAACGAAATGAAGGCAGAAATAAAGATGTTCTTTGAAACCAACGAGAACCAAGACACAACATACCAGAATCTCTGGGATGCATTCAAAGCAGTGTGTAGAGGGAAATTTATAGCACTAAATGCCCACAAGAGAAAGGAGGAAAGATCCAAAATTGACACCCTAACATCACAATTAAAAGAACTAGAAAAGCAAGAGCAAACACATTCAAAAGCTAGCAGAAGGCAAGAAATAACTAAAATCAGAGCAGAACTGAAGGAAATAGAGACACAAAAAACCCTTCAAAAAATCAATGAATCCAGGAGCTGGTTTTTTGAAAGGATCAACAAAATTGATAGACTGCTAGCAAGATTAATAAAGAAAAAAAGAGAGAAGAATCAAATAGATGCAATAAAAAATGATAAAGGGAATATCACCACCGATCCCACAGAAATACAACTACCATCGGAGAATATTACAAACACCTCTATGCAAATAAACTAGAAAATCTAGAAGAAATGGATAAATTCCTCAACACATACACCCTCCCAAGACTAAACCAAGAAGAAGTTGAATCTCTGAATAGACCAATAACAGGAGCTGAAATTGTGGCAATAATCAATAGCTTACCAACCAAAAAAAGTCCAGGACCAGATGGGTTCACAGCCGAATTCTACAAGAGGTACAAGGAGGAACTGGTACCATTCCTTCTGAAACTATTCCAATCAATAGAAAAAGAGGGAATCCTCCCTAACTCATTTTATGAGGCCAGCATCATCCTGATACCAAAGCCTGGCAGAGACACAACAAAAAAAGAGAATTTTAGACCAATATCCTTGATGAACATTGATGCAAAAATCCTCAATAAAATACTGGCAAACAGAATCCAGCAGCACATCAAAAAGCTTATCCACCATGATCAAGTGGGCTTCATCCCTGGGATGCAAGGCTGGTTCAATATACACAAATCAATAAATGTAATCCAGCATATAAACAGAACCAAAGACAAAAACCACATGATTATCTCAATAGATGCAGAAAAGGCCTTTGACAAAATTCAACAACCTTCATGCTAAAAACTCTCAATAAATTAGGAATTGATGGGACGTATCTCAAAATAATAAGAGCTATTTATGACAAACCCACAGCCAATATCATACTGAATGGGCAAAAACTGGAAGCATTCCCTTTGAAAACTGGCACAAGACAGGGATGCCCTCTCTCGCCACTTCTATTCAACATAGTGTTGGAAGTTCTGGCCAGGGCAATTAGGCAGGAGAAGGAAATAAAGGGTATTCAATTAGGAAAAGAGGAAGTCAAACTGTCCCTGTTTGCAGATGACATGATAGTATATCTAGAAAACCCCATTGTCTCAGCCCAAAATCTCCTTAAGCTGATAAGCAACTTCAGCAAAGTCTCAGGATACAAAATCAATGTGCAAAAATCACAAGCATTCTTATACATCAATAACAGACAAACAGAGAGCCAAATCATGAGTGAACTCCCACTCACAATTGCTTCAAAGAGAATAAAATACCTAGGAATCCAACTTACAAGAGATGTGAAAGACCTCTTCAAGGAGAACTACAAACCACTGCTCAAGGAAATAAAAGAGGATACAAACAAATGGAAGAACATTCCATGCTCATGGGTAGGAAGAATCAATATCATGAAAATGGCCATCCTTCCCAAGGTAATTTACAGATTCAATGCCATCCCCATCAAGCTACCAATGACTTTCTTCACAGAATTACAAAAAACTACTTTAAAGTTCATATGGAACCAAAAAAGAGCCCGCATCGCCAAGTCAATCCTAAGCCAAAAGAACAAAGCTGGAGGCATCATGCTACCTGACTTCAAACTATACTACAAGGCTACAGTAACCAAAACAGCATGGTACTGGTACCAAAACAGAGATATAGATCAATGGAACAGAACAGAGCCATCAGAAATAATGCCACATATCTACAACTATCTGATCTTTGACAAACCTGACAAAAACAAGAAATGGGGAAAGGATTCCCTATTTAATAAATGGTGCTGGGAAAACTGGCTAGCCATATGTAGAAAGCTGAAACTGGATCCCTTCCTTACACCTTATACAAAAATCAATTCAAGATGGATTAAAGACTTAAATGTTAGACCTAAAACCATAAAAACCCTAGAAGAAAACCTAGGCATTACCATTCAGGACATAGGCATGGGCAAGGACTTCATGTCTAAAACACCAAAAGCAATGGCAACAAAAGCCAAAATTGACAAATGGGATCTAATTAAACTAAAGAGCTTCTGCACAGCAAAGGAAACTACCATCAGAGTGAACAGGCAACCTACAAAATGGGAGAAAATTTTCGCAACCTACTCATCTGACAAAGGGCTAATATCCAGAATCTACAATGAACTCCAACAAATTTACAAGAAAAAAACAAACAACCCCATCAAAAAGTGGGTGAAGGACATGAACAGACACTTCTCAAAAGAAGACATTTATGCAGCCAAAAAACACATGAAAAAATGCTCACCATCACTGGCCATCAGAGAAATGCAAATCAAAACCACAATGAGATACCATCTCACACCAGTTAGAATGGCAATCATCAAAAAGTCAGGAAACAACAGGTGCTGGAGAGGATGTGGAGAAATAGGAACACTTTTACACTGTTGGTGGGACTGTAAACTAGTTCAACCATTGTGGAAGTCAGTGTGGCGATTCCTCAGGGATCTAGAACTAGAAATTCCATTCGACCCAGCCATCCCATTACTGGGTATATACCCAAAGGACTATAAATCATGCTGCTATAAAGACACATGCACACGTATGTTTATTGCCGCATTATTCACAATAGCAAAGACTTGGAACCAACCCAAATGTCCAACAATGATAGACTGGATTAAGAAAATGTGGCACATATACACCATGGAATACTATGCAGCCATAAAAAATGATGAGTTCATGTCCTTTGTAGGGTCATGGATGAAATTGGAAATCATTATTCTCAGTAAACTATCGCAAGAACAAAAAACCAAACACCGCATATTCTCACTCATAGGTGGGAATTGAACAATGAGAACACATGGACACAGGAAGGGGAACATCACACTTCGGGGACTGTTGTGGGGTGGGGGGAAGGGGCAGGGATAGCATTGGGAGATATACCTAATGCTAGATGACGAGTTGGTGGGTGCAGCACACCAGCATGGCACATGTATACATATGTAACTTACCTGCACATTGGGCACATGTACCATAAAACCTAAAGTATAATAATAATAATAATAATAATAATAAAAGAAAAAAAATGGTGAAAAAAAAAGAATGAAAAGGAGAAAACAAGACTTATGGGACATTATTAAGTAAACAAATATTTAAATTTTGGTAGTCACTGAAAGAGAAGAGATAGAAATAGGCATACAAAACCTATTAAATAAAACCATAGCTGAAAACTTTCCAAGTCTTAGGAGAGATAAGGACATCCTGATTCAGGAAGCTCAAAGTCCCCAGATAGAGTCAACCTAATAAGGTCCTTTCTGAGCCATGTTATAGTCAAACTGTCAAAATTAAAATACAAAGAGAAGGTTCTAAAAGCAGCAAAAGCAAAGCATCAAGTCACATATAAGGAAATCACAATTAAACTAACAGCAGATTTCTCAGCAGAAAACTTACATATCAGGAGAGAATAAGATGATATGATCAGAGTGCTGAAAGGAAAAATTGTCAATCAACAATACTATGCCAAGCAAAGCTGTCCTTCAAAAATGACAGAGAGATAAAGTTTTTCCCAGACAATGAAAAACTGAGAGAATTCATAACCACTAGACCAACTTTACAAGAAATGTCCAAGAGAATCCTAAATCTGGAAGCCAAAAGATAATTATCACTATCATGAAACACACAGAAGTATAAAACTTGCTGGTACAGTAGATACGTAAAGGAGAAAGAGAAAATAACAAAATCTGGTAACTATAGAAAATCACCAAACTGCAACCATAAACAATAAGATACGAAGAAAGAAACAAAGAATATATAAAACAACCAGAGTAACAATTAACAAATTGACAGAAGTAGACCTTCACCTATCACTAACACCCTTTAATGTAAATTGATTAAATTCCCCACTTAAAAGGTATAGACTGGCAAAATGGATATTTTTTAAAACATACTTTTTGGCTGGGCATCGTGACTCAAGCCGGTAATTCCAGTACTTCAGGAGGCTGAGGTGGGCAGGTTACTTGAGCTTGGGCATTCAAGACCAGCCTGGGTAATATGGTGAAGCCCTGTCTTTACAAAAAAATACAAAAATTAGCCAGTCATAGTGGCATGCACCTGTGGTCCCAGCTACTTGGGAGACTGAGGTGGGAGGATCACTTGAACTCTAGAGGTGGAGGTTGCAGTAAGTGGAGATTGTGCCACTGCACTCCAGCCTGTGTGACAGTGAAAACCTGTCTCAAAAAAAAAAAAAAAAAATCCCAATTGTACATGCCTATAAGGAACTCACTTCACCTATACACACAGACTGAGAGTGAAGAAATAGGAAAAGATATTCCACGCAAATGGAAAGCAAAAGCAAGCAGAAGTACCCATACTTATATCAAAGACTTTAAGTTAAAAACTGTAAAAAGAGACAAAGAAGGTTATTATATAATGATAAAGGCATTAATCCAGCAAGAGCATATAACAATTGTAAATTTGTATGCACCCAACATCAAAGCACTCAGTTACATAAAGCAAATATTAGATCCATATAAAGGAAGAGATAGATTCTCATACAATAATTGTAGGAGACTTCAACACCCCACTCTCAGCATTGAACAGATCATCTAGGCAAAAAATCAACAAAAAAAAAAACATTGGATTTAAAATGGAAACATTGAATTTAAAATGTATTTAGACCAAATTGACATAACAGACATTTAGAGAACTTTTCATTCCAAGGGTTACAGAATACATTATTTTCATCAGCTAGTGGAAATTCTCCAGGATAGATCACATCTTAGGCCACAAAACAAGTCTCAACAAATTTAAAAGAACTGAAATCATATCAAGTATCTTTTCAGACCACAATGGAATAAAATTAGAAATCAATAACAAGAGGAATTTTTGACATTGTACAAACACATGGAAAAAAACAACATGCTTGTGAAAAACAAATGAGGCAGTGAAAAAATTAATAAGAAAACGTAAAAATTATTGAAACAAATGAAAATAGAAACACAAATTGCCAAACCTATGGGATACAGCAAAATAAATATTAAGAGGGAAGTATATAGCAATAAACTCCTAAATCAAAAAAGGGAAAGGTTTCAAATGAACACACACAGATGATGTAGCTTAAGGAACTAGAAAAGTGAGAGCAAACCAAATCCAAAATTAATAGAATGAAATAAATAACAAATATCAGAGCAGAAACAAAATTGAGACTTAAAAAACAACACAGAAGATTTTTTTGGTTTGTTTTTCTGAAAAGATAAACAAAATTGATAAATCATTGGCTAGACTACCCCAAAATAAAAAAGACCCAAATAAATAAAAGGAGAAATTAAAACTAATACTATAGATATATAAAGGATCATTAGATACCATTACAAGCAACTATACACCAACAAATTGGAAAACCTAGTAGAAATAAATAAATTTCTGGATACACAGAACCTACCAAGATTGAACCATGAAGAAACAGAAAACCTGAAAAGATTGATTCTGAGTAACAAATTTGAATCAATAATAAAAAGTCTTCTATAAATAAAAGCCAAGGACCTAATGGCTTTACTGCTGAATTCTACCAAACTTTTAAGGAAGAACTAATACAAATTCTTCTCAAATTCTTCCAGAAAATTAAAGAGGAGAGAATTCTTAAATCACTCTACAAGGCCTGCTTTACCCCGATTGCAGAACCAGACAAGGATACAATAACCAAAATAGAAAACTACTGATGAACATAGATGCAAAAATTCTCAACAAAATAATAACAAACTGAATCCAACAGCAATAAAAAAATAAGATGCCATGACCAAGTAGAATTTATCTCAGGGATGCAAAGATGGCTCAACATATGCAGATCAATAAACATGATATATCATATCAACAGAATCAAGGACAAAAATCATATAATCATCTCAACAGATGCAGAGAAAGCTTTTGATAAAATTCAACATCGCTTTATGATAAAAACTGTCAACAAGTTAGGTATACAAGGAATATACTTAAGCACCATAAAGGCCATATATGACAAACCCACACTTAACATCATACTGAATAAGGAAAAGCTTTTAAGCTAAAACAAGACAAGGATCCCCATCTCACCACTCTTATTCAGTACAGTAATAGAAGTCCTAGCCAGAGTAATTAGCAAAAGGAAAGAAATAAATGGCATCCAAATTGGAAAAGAGAAATTCAAATTTTCTCACTTTGCAGATATGATTTTATATGTAGAAAACCCTAAAAACTTCACCAAAAATTCCTAGAACTGATAAACAAATTCAGTAAGGTTGCAGGATACAAAGTCAATATGTGAAAAAAAAGTAGCATTTCTACACACTAACAAAAAACTGGCAGAAAACACAACAAAACAAAACAAAAAAGAAATCTCATTTATAATTCCTAAAAAATACTAATAAAATACCTATGAATAAATTTAACCAAGGAGATGAACAATCACTGACTGGAAAACTATAAAACACCGATGAAATTAATGGAAGAGGATGCACAAAAGTGAAAGACATCTCATGTTGATGGATTAGAATAATTAATATCGTAAAAAATGGCCACACTGCCAAAAGCTATCTACACAATTAATACAATCTCTATCAAAATACCAGTGATACTTGTCAAAGAAATACTTACAGATTTTCTTTTTCTTTTCTTTTTTTTTTTTTTTGAGACAGAGTCTCGCTCTATCACCCAGGCTGGAGTGTAACGGCACAATCTCGGCTCACTGCAACCTCCACCTCCTGGGTTCAAGCGATTCTCCTGCCTCAGCCTCCCAAGTAGCTGGGATTACAGGCATGTGCCACCATGCCTGGCTAATTTTTGTATTTTTAGTAGAGACAAGGTTTTGCCATGTTGGCCAGGCTGGTCAAGAACTCCTGGCCTCATGTGAAGACTCCAAATAGCCAAAGCAATTCTGAGCAAAACTACAACAACAACAACAACAAAAGCTGGCAGCATTACAATATTTGACTTCAAAATATACTACAAAGTTATAGTAATCAAAACAACATGATACTGGCATAAAAACAGACACATAGACCAATGAAACAGAATAGGGAGCCCAGAAATAAATCTATGTATTTACAGACAACTGATTTTTGACAAAGGCACTAAAAATATTAACTGGAGAAAGGATAGTCTATTCAATAAACGGTGCTGGGAAAACTGGGTATCCACATGCAGAAAAATGAAACTAGACCACTGTCTCTCATCATATACAAAACTCAACTCAAACAGATTAAAAACTTAATAGTAAGACACAAAACTATAAAACTACTAGAAGAAAACATAGGGAAAACACTTTAGAGCATTGGTCTGGGCAAAGATTTTTTGGATAAAATCTCAAAAACACAGGCAACAAAGGTAAAAATAGATAAATGAGATTATATCAAACTTTAAAGCTTCTGCACCACAAAGGAAACAGTCAACAGAGTGAAGAGACAACAAGCAGAATGGGAGAAAATATTTGCAAACTATTCATCTCACAAGGAATTAATGTCCAGAATACACAAGGAACTCAAACAACTCAATAGCAAAAAACAAACAAAAATCCCACAAATAATTAAATTTTAAAACGGGCAAACTAGCTAAATAGACACCTCTCAAAAGAAGACATACAAATGGCCAACAGGTATATGAAAAAAATGTTTAGTATTACTAACCGTCAAGGAAATGCAAATCAAAACCACAATGAGATAGCATCTGGCTCCAGTTAGAATGGCTATTATCAAAAAGACCAAAAATAAATAAATAAATAACAAATGCAGGCAAGGATGTGGAGAAAGGGAAAGTCTTATTTGCTGTTGGTGGGAGTGTACATTAGTAACAGCTGTTAAGGAAAACAGCATGGAGATTCCTTCCTCAAAAATTGAAAATAGGACTATCATATGATCCAGCAATCCTACTATTGGATATGCATCCAAAGGAAAGGAAATCTGTATGTTGAAGAGATATATGCACTCCCATGTTTATTGCAGCACTATTCATCATAGCCAAGATATGGAAACAACCTAAGTGTCCATCAAAAAAATGAGTGGATAAAGAAAATGTGACATATTGTGTTAAGTGAAATAAGCCATGCATAGAAAGACAATACCACATGTTCTCATTCATATGTGGATGCTAAAGAAAGTTGATCTCATAGAAAGAGAGTAGAATAGTGGTTACGAGAGGATGGGAAGGGTCATGAGGAGGAGGAGATAGCCAGAGGTTAGTTAATAAATTCAGAATTACAACTGGATAAGTTGTTTCTTTTTTTGTTGTTGTTGTTTGTTTTGAGACAGAATCTTACTCTGTCACCCAAGCTGGAGTGCAGTGGTGCAATCTCAGCTCACTGCAACCTCCACCTTCCGGGTTCAAGCAATTCTCCTGCCTCAGCCTCCTGAGTACCTGGGATTAGAGGTGCCTGTGCACCTCTAATGCACAGCTAGTTTTTGTGCCTGTGCCCAGCTAGTTTTTGTATTTTTAGTAGAGATAGGATTTCACCATGTTGGCTAGGCTGATCTTCAACTCCTGACCTCAAGTGATCCGCCCAGCTCAGCCTCCAAAAGTGCTGGGATTACAGGCATGAGCCACCATGCCTGGCCTACAGCTGGATAAGTTTTAGTATTCTATAGCACTGTAGAGTGACTCTAATGAACAATTTATTATATATTTTCAAATAGCTAGAAGAGTGGATTTTGAATGTTCTGAACACACCCAAAAAAAGATAAATGTTTGAGGTGATAATATGGTAATTGCCCTGATTTGATCATTGCCCATTTCATACATGTATCAAAACATCACACTGTACCCCATAAATATCTATAATTATTACGTGTCATTTAAAGATAATCATAAAAGCTTAAGTCTCTAAAAAAATAAAAAGATAAAAATGAGAGAATATCAATTGTGTTTATATGGGTCAGAGAATACTTACACAACTAGGGGAGGTTCTGCGTGTGCAGTAATTTTCAGCATATAAAAAAACTATGGAAATTTTAAAAAGCTGCTATTATTAACTTCAGTGATAACAAAAAGTTATGTATGAAAAAGTAGGCCAGGCGCGGAGGCTCACACCTGTAATCCCAGCACCTTGGGAGGCCGAGGCGGGTGGATCATGAGGTCAGGAGATTGAGACCATCCTGGCCAACATGGTGAAACCCCATCTCTACTAAAAAATACAAAAAATTAGCCGGGGCGTGGTGGCGGGCGCCTGTAGTCCCAGCTACGGGTGGTGGGGGCTGAGGCAGGAGAATGGCGTGAACCTGGGAGGCAGAGCTTGCAGTGAACCGAGATCGTGCCACTGCACTCCAACGTGGGTGACAGAGGGAGACTCCGTCTCAAAAAAAAGAAAAAAGAATCATTGTATGACTCAGATCTGATAGTGTTCTCAGAGTCTTAATAAAACTATATATTGATCTAATCAAAATTATAATACACTTATATTGAAAAGGTGGAAAGAAGAATCACAGTGCTGGCCTGTGGTGGAGGAAAATATTTGTGGGAAAGAGAGCGAAAGCTTTGTTTTCCATATGATAATAGATAAAGCCTAAATGTAAAAATAAGTAATTGCTATATGTATTTAGAGCTTTGAAGGCAAATTTCAAAGTCAGCTACAAAAGTTGAATATGATTATTCTGGAGGCTGTGAGGGTGGTTTTAACAAGCCTTGTACAAAAGGCATGAACAGACACTTCTCAAAAGAAGACATACAGGTGGCCAACAAACATCAAAAAATGCTCACCATCACTGGTCAGCAGGAGAAGCAAATCAAAACCACAATGAGACACCATCTCACACCATTCAGAATGGCTATTATTAAAAAGTCAGAAAACAAGAGATGCTGGCAAGATTGTGGAGTAAAGGGAATGCACTGTTGGTGAGAATGCAAACTAGTTCCAGCCACTGTGGAAAGCAGTTTGGAGATTTCTCAAAGAACTAAAAATAGAACTATCATTTGACCCAGCAATCCCATTATGGGTGTGTACCCAAAGGAAAATAAATCATTTTACCAAAAAGACACATGCACTCATATGTTCATTGCCACATTATTCACAATAGCAAAGACACAGAATCAACCGATGTGCCCATCAATAATGAATTGCATATAGAAAATGTCATACATATACACCATGGAACACTACACAGCCATAAAAAAGAAATAACGTCGTTTGCAATAGCATGGATGCAGCTAGAGGCCATTAACCTAAGGGAACTAGTGCAGAAACAGAAACCCAAATATTGCATGTTTTCACTTATAAGTGAGAGATAAATCTTGGGTTCACATGGACATAAAGATGTGAATAATAGACACTGAGGACTCCAAAAGGAGGGAAGGAGGGAGGGAGGAAGACAAGGGCTGAAAAACTTTCTACTGGGTACTACACGTTTACTATCTGGGTGACGGGATCAATAGAATCCAAAACCTCAGCACCATGCAATGTACCCTTGTTTTTTGTTTTTAATTCAGAGAATCTTTTATTTTTTCCATAAGTTATTGGGGTACAAGTGGTATTTGGTTACATGAGTAAGTTCTCTAGTGGTGACTTGTGAGATTTTGGTGCACCATCACCTGAGCAATATACACTGCACCATATTTGTAGTCTTTTATCCCTCGCCCCACTCCCACTCTTCCCCGCAAGTCCCCAAAGCCCATTGTATCATTCTTGTGGCTTTATGTCCTTATAGCTTAGCTCCCTTTGTGTCCTTATAGCTCAGTGAGAAATTACGATGTTTGGTTTTCCATTCCCGAATTACTTCATTTAGAATAATAGTCTCCAATCTCATCCAGGTCACTGCAAATGCTGTTAATTCATTTTGTTATGGCTAACCAGTATTCCATTGTATATATATACCACAGTTTCTTTATCCACTCATTGATTGATGGGCATTTGTGTTGGTTGCATGATTTTGCAATTATGAATTGTGCTGCTATTAAAATGCATGTGCAAATGTCTTTTCCAAATAATAACTTCTTTTCCTCTGGGTAGATACCCAGTAGTGGGATTGCTGGATCAAATGGTAGATCTACTTTTAGTTCTTTAAGGAATCTCCACACTGTTTTCCATAGTGGATATACTAGTTTACATTCCCACCAGCAGTGTAAAATTGTCCCTTGATCACCACATCCATGCCAAAATCTACTGTTTTTTGATTTTTTTATTATGGCCATTCTCACAGAAGAAATGTGGTATCGCATCGTGGTTTTGGTTTTGATTTGCATTTCCCTGATCATTAGCGATGTTGAGCATTTTTTCATACATCTGCTGGCTATTTGTATATCTTCTTTTGAGAACTGTCTATTCATGTCCTTAGCCCACTTTTTGATGGAATTGGTTTTTTCTTACTGATTTATTCGAGTTTGTCGTAGATTCTGGATATTAGTCCTTTGTCAGATGTATAGATTGTGAAAATTTTCTCACACTCTGTGTGTTGTCTGTTTACTCTGCTGACTGTTCCTTTTGCGGTGCAAAAGCTTTTCAGTTTAATTAAGTCCCAGCTATTTATCTTTGCTTTTATTGCATTTGCTTTTGGGTTCTTGGTCATGAAATCCTTGCATAAGCCAATGTCTAGAAGAGTTTTTCCAGTGTTATCTTCCGGAATTTTTATAGTTTCAGGTCTTAGGTTTAAGTCCTTAATCCATCTTGAGTCGATTTTTGTATAAGGTGAGAGATGAGGATCCAGTTTCATTCTCCTACATGTGGCTAGCCAATTATCCCAGCACCATTTGTTGAAAAGGGTGTCCTTTCCCCCACTTTATGTTTTTGTTTGCTTTGTCGAAGATCAGTTGGCTGTAAGTATTTGGGTTTATTTCTGGGTGTCTATTCTGTTCCATTAGTCTATGTGTCTATTTTTATACCAGTCCCATGCCGTTTTGGTGACTATGGCCTTATAGTATAGTTTGAAATCAGGTAGTGTGATGCCTTCAGATTTTTTCTTTTTGCTTAGTCTTGCTTTGGCTATGCTGGCTTTTTTTTTAGTTCCGTATAAATTTTAGAATTGTTTTTTCTAATTCTGTGAAGAATGATGGTGGTATTTTGATGGGGATTGCACTGAATTTGTAGATTGCTTTTGCCAGTATGGTCATTTTCACAATATTGATTCTACCCATCTATGAGCATGGGATGTGTTTCCATTTGTTTGTCTCATCTATGATTTCTTCCAGCAGTGTTTTGTAGTTTTCTTTGTAGAGGTCTTTTGACTCCTTGGTTAAGTATATTCCTAAGGGTTTTTTGTGTTTTTGTGTGTGTGTTTGTGTGTGTGTGTGTGTGTGTGTGTTTTGCAGCTATTGTAAAAGAGGTTGAGTTCTTGATTTGATTCTCTGCTTTGTCACTGTTGGTGTATAGAAGAGCTACTGATTTGTGTACATTAATCTTGTATCCAGAAATTTCGCTGAATTCTTTTATTAGTTCTAGGACCTTTCTGGAGAAGTCTTTAGGGTTTTCAAGTAAACAATCATATCGTCAGAAAACAGTGACAGTTTGCCTTCCTCTTTACCAGTTTGGATGCTCTTTATTTCTTTCTCTTGTCTGATTGCTCTGGCTGGGACTTCCAGTACTATGTTGAAGAGGAGTGGTGAGAGTGGACGTCTTTGTCTTGTTCCAGTTCTCAGAGGGAATGCTTTCAACTTTTCCCCATTTAGTATTATGTTGGCTCTGAATTTGTCATAGATGGCTTTTATTACATTGAGGTATATCCCTTGTATGCTGATTTTGCTGAGAGTTTTAATCATAAATAATGCTGGATTTTGTCAAATGCTTTTTTTGCATCTATTGAGATGATCATGTGATTTTTGTTTTCAATTCTGTTTATGTGGTGTATCATTTTTATTGACTTGCATATGTTAAACCATCCCTGCATCCTTGGTTATAGTGTCAAAAGGATTGGTACCAATTGTTATTTGAATGTCTGGTAGAATTCTGCTGTGAATCTATCTGGTCCTGGACTTTTTTTATTGGTAATTTTTAAATTACCATTTCGATCTCACTGCTTGTTATTGGTCTGTTCAGGTTATCTAATTCTTCCTTGATTTAAGCTAGGAGGATTGTACTTTTCCAGGAATTTATCCATGTCTTCTAGGTTTTCTAGTTTATTTGCATAAAAGTGTTCATAGTAGTCTTTAATGGTCTTTTGTATTTCAGTAGTGTCAGTTGTAATATCTTCTCTTCCTTAGTGAGGTCATTTTGATTTTCTCTCTTCTTTTCTTGGTTAATCTTGCTAATGGTCTATCAATTTTATCTTTTCAAGGAACCAGGTTTTTGTTTCATTTATCTTTCGTATATTTTTGTTTCAATTTTTTTACTTCTGCTCTGATTTTGATTTTCTTTCTTTCTTCTGCTGGGTTTGGGTTTGGTTTATTCTTGTTTCTCTGCTTCCTTGAGGTGTGACTTTAGAATGTGTTTGTGCTCTTTCAGTCTTTTTGATGTAGGCATTTAGGGCTATGAACCTTCCTCTTAGCACTGCCTTTGCTGTATCTCAGAGGTTTTGGTAGGTTGTATCATTATTGTCGTTCGGTTTGAAGAACTTTTTAATTTACATCTTGATTTCGTTTTTGACTCTGTTCCTTCAGGAGCAGGTTACTTAATTTTTATGTTTTTGCGTTATTTCGAGGGTTCCTTTTGGAGTTGATTTCCAGTTTTATTCCAGTGGCCTGAGAGAGTGCCTGATATAATTTCAATTTTCTTGAATTTATTGAGGCTCATTTTATGGCCTATCATATAGTCTATCTTGACACAGTTCCATGCATTGTTGAGTAGAATGTGTGTTCTGTGGTTGTTGGATGAAATGTTCTCTATATATCTGTTAAGTCCATTTGATCCAAGGTATACTTTAAAGTCATTGTTTCTTTGTTGACTTTGTCTTGATGACCTATCTAGTGCTGTCGGTGGAATATTGAAGTCCTCCACTATTATTGTGTCACTTTCTATATCATTTCTTAGGTCTATTAGTAATTGTTTTATAAATTTAGGAGCTCCAGTGTTAGATGCATATATGTTTAGGAGTGTTATATTTTCCTGTTGGACAAGGCCTTTTACCATTATATAATATACCTCTGTGTCTTTTAACTGCCGTTGCTTTAAAGTTTGTTTTGTCTGATATAAGAATAGCTACCCCTGCTCGTGTTTGGTGTCCATTTGCATGAAATGTCCTTTTGCATGAAATGTCTTTTTCTAGCCCTTTACTTTAAGTTTATGTGAGTCCTTATGTGCTAGGTAAGTCTCCTGAAGGCAGCAGATGGTTGGTGAGTTCTCATCCATTCTGTGGTTCTGTATCTTTTAAGTGGAGCATTTAGGCCATTTACATTCAATGTTCATATTGAGATGTGAGGTACCGTTGCATTCATCATGCTATTTGTTGCCTGTGTACTTTGGTTTTTTTGTTTTTTGTTTTTACTTTTTAACTTGTATTTTTGTTTTATAGGTCCTGTGTGATTTGTGCTTTAAAAGAGGTTCTGTTTTGATGTGTTTCCAGGATTTGTTTCAAGATTTAGAGCTCCTTTTAGTAGTTCTTGTAGTGGTGGCTTGGTAGTGGCGAATTCTCTCAGCATTTGTTTACCTGAAAAAGACTGTATCCTTCCTTCATATATGATGCTTAGTTTTGCTGGATACAAAATTCTTGGCTGATAATTGCTTTGTTTGAGGAGGCTGAAGATAGGACCCCAACCGCTTCTAGCTTGTAGGGTTTCTGCTGAGAAATCTGCTGTTAATCTGATAGGTTTTCCTTTATAGGTTACCTGGTGCTTCTGTTTCACAGCTCTTAAGATTCTTTCCTTTGTCTTAACTTTGGAAAACCTGATGACAATGTGCCTAGGTGATGATCTTTTTGTGATTAATTTTCCAGGTGTTCTTTGTGCTTCTTGTATCTGGATATCTAGGTCTATAGCAAGGCCGGGAATTTTTCCTCGATTATTTCCCCAAATATATTTTCCAAGCTTTTAGAATTATCTTCTTCCTCAGGAATACTGATTATTCTTAGGTTTGGTTGTTTAACATAATCCCAGGCTTCTTGGAGACTTTGTTCATATTTTGTTCTTTTTTGTCTTTGTTGGATTGGGTTAATTAGAAGACCTTGTCTTCGAGATCTGAATTTCTTTCTTCTACTTGTTCAATTCTATTGCTGGGACTTTCCAGAGCATTTTGCATTTCTATAAGTATGTCCAATGTTTCCTGAATTTTTTATTTTTTTTATTTTTTTTTTTTTTTTAAGATGTCTATTTCCTTGAATATTTCTCCCTTCACTTCTTGCATCATTTTTTGGATTTCCTGGCTTTGCCTCTCTCTGGTGCCTCCCTGATTAACTTAATAACTACCCTCCTGAATTCTTTTTCAGGATTTCTTGGTTTGGATCCATTGCTGGTGAATTAGTGTAATTCTTTGGAGGGTGTTAAAGAATCTTGTTTTTTCATATTACCAGATTTGGTTTTCTGGTTCCTTCTCATTTGGGTAGACTCTGTCAGAGGGAAGGTCTAGGGCTGAAGGCTGTTGCTCAGATTCTTTTGTCCCACAGGGTGTTCCCTTGATATAGTACTCTCTCCCTTTTCCTATGGATGTGGCTTCCAGTTAGCTGAATTGCAGTGACTGTTGTCTCTCTTCTGAGTCTAGCCACCCAGGAAGTCTACCCAGCTCCAGGCCGGTACTAGGGGTTGTCTGCACAGAGTCCTTGATGTGAACCATCTATGGGTCTCTCAGCCGTGGATGCCAGCACCTGTTACGGCAGAAGCTGCAGTGGTGTGCAATGGACTCCATGAGGGTTCTTAGCTTTGGTGGTTTAATGGTCAATTTTTGTGCTGGTTGTCCTCTTGCCGGGAGGTAGCACTTTCCAGAGAGCATCAGTTATGATAGTATGAAGAGAGACCACTGGTGGGCAGAGCCCTAGAACTCCCAAGATTATATGTTCTTTGTCTTCCACTATGAGGGTGGGTAGGGAAGGACCATCAGCTGGGGGCAGGGCTAGGCGTGTCTGAGCTCAGACTCTCCTTGGGCAGGTCTTGCTGCGGCTGCTGTGGGGGATAGGGGTGAGATTCCCAGGTCACTGGAGTTGTGTATGTGGGAGGATTACCGCTGCCTCTGCTGAGTCATGCAGGTTGTCAGGGAAGTGGGGGAAAGCCAGCAGTTACAGGCCTCAGCCAGCTCCCATGCAAACTGAGGGGCCACACTCACTCCATCTGTACCCCTGTCCCCAATAGCCCTGAGTCTGTTTCCAGGCAGTGGGTGAGCGGGTCATGAAAACTTGCGGCAGACTACCCATCTCCCAGCTGTGAAAGAAAAGGTCTTGGGTTCTTCCCCTGCCTGTGGAGTCTGCACACTGGATTTGTGGCCTCCCCTATGTTCTGGCCAGGAGGCTTTTCACTCTGTTCAAATTGTTACACAGTTCAACTAGAGATTTCCTTCTCCTGTGGATTTTTATCCCTCACTCCTCTGGTCACCCTCCCAATGGATCCCTGTGGTGCCAGACAGGAATGGCCTCCTTGTGGACCCAGTGAGCTCCAAGGGCTTTTCTGCTGCTTCATCTACTCCTGTATTTTGCTCAGCTCTCTAAATTGACTCAGTTCCAGGTAAGGTCAGAAACTTCTGCAAACAGACCTTCGGTTTCTCCAGTGGGGGTATGTGTTTGAGAAAGGAGGCTCTCCCTTTCCCACTTCGGCAGTTGGGGTACTCACAGTATTTGGGGTGTCTCCCAGGTCCTGCAGGAGCAGACCGCTTCCTTAAGAGGGTCTGTGAGTCCTCTCGGGATTGCTGGTTTTGTTCTTGCGGTTGATCTAGAGCCAAAATTCACAATGCAAGCCTCCACACACTGCTCTGTCCAGAGTTCAATCTAGTCCTGCCTCGCATCCACCATGATTCAGTATACCCTTGTAACAAACCAACCTGCACATGTACCCCTTAAATATAACAAATTTTTTTAAGAAAACAAGCCTGTAGGACAATTTGACTTTTTAAACTATGTGCATGTATAAAATTTTGATTTTTAAAAACATTTTAAGAGTAACAAATAGTTTTCCATCACCATAAAAATAACCACTGGCATATTTAATCAATGGATTGTGTGTGTAGCTCTTTTTTTTTTTTTTTTTTTTTTTTTTTTGAGACAGAGTCTTGCTCTGTCACCCAGACTGGAGTGCAGTGGCACGATCTCAGCTTACTGCAACCTTAACTCTGGGTTCAAGTGATTCTCCTGCCTCAGCCTCCTGAGTAGCTGGGATTACAGGCATGTGCCACCACGCCCAGCTAATTTTTGTATTTTTAGTAGAGACAGGGTTCCACCATGTTGGTCAGGCTGGTCTCAAACTCCTGACCTCGTGATCTGCCCACCTCATCCTCCCAAAGTGCTGGGATTACAGGTGTGAGCCACCGCGCCCAGCTGATTATGTAGCTCTTTAAGTAATAAAATGGAGCTTTCATGTTTCAAGATGGAAAAATCTCAATAACAATGCTGAACACACCAACAAAACAAAGCAAACTGAAAAACAGATGTAGAGTATGGTCAACTGTATTAAAAAACATAAAATGCAATATTATATTTTATTTCTACATAAATATGTACTAAATAATAAAATCTTGCATGGGAAAAATGAACAACCAATTCAGAATGTGGTTGCCACTTGGAGAGAGGACAATGAGTGGGCTATGAAGTGTTTCCATGATAGGATGTTTTATTTCTCTAAAAAGGATTTCTCCTAAGCAAATGAGATGAAGTAATACAGTTAGATAAAGCAGGAAGGAAAAGTTAAAGAGGCAAGAAAGAGAAAAGTAAACATGAAAAACAATCAAAACTTTTAAATCAAAGATCTTTTCTGGCTGGGCATGGTGGCTCATGCCTGTAATCCCAGCACTTTGGGAGGCCAAGGCAGGAGGATCATGAGGTCAGGAGACCAAGACCATCCTGACTAACACGGTGAAACCCTGTCTCTACTAAAAATACAAAAGCAAAATTAGCCAGGCGTAGTGGCATGCACCTGTAATTCCAGCTACTCAGAGGCTGAGGCAGGAAAATTGCTTGAATCCAGCAGATGGAGGTTGCAGTGAACCGAGATCACGCCACTGCACTCCAGCCTGGGCAACAAAGCAAGACTCTATCTCAAAAAAAAAAAAAAGAAAAAAAAAAAGAAAACTTTCCTCTTTCTGACATTTAATCTCTCCATGTAGGCTCTTTTTTTCACTTCTCCTTCTCTGTTTTGATTTGTTTTTTTCCATCAGCATTCATGCTCTTGCAGTGACTGTTTCTACCTGCAGTTAAAGTCCTGTTCAGTCAAGCTGCCTGGAAGGGTTTGTTATACACAGGACCTCCATTTTCTTGCCTCCCATCCACTTCTTTTAAAGATTTTTTTTAAAACTAACAAAGCTTCAATAGGAGAAATTCAGAGTAAAATATGATGTTATCAATTATAATTGTTTCTTACCTCCACCCACCATGCAGTCACGTCTTTGGAGAGATGAAGCTATAATTAACTGCACTGTGAGATATGAAGGACAATTTTATTATTGAACATAATGAAAAGTCAGGAAGTAGCTATTTCCAAGATTGGTTTAGTCATGCAACGCAATGCCATCAGGAGCCAGGCTGCTTCTACACTAGCATCCTCAGATCATTGACTCGGTCTTCAGATTTGCCCCTGTGTAGTAGTCCCACGGGAGTTGCCACAGCCCCCAATATCTACGTGAAGAAAAGAGTTGTTTCCTGCCATGCATCTCTCTTTTATTACAGAGGGGCTTTCTTCTGGGTTGCAGACTACTGACTTCTTTTATCCTCATATGGCAGAGAGAGAGAGTGAGAGCTCTCTGATTTCTCTTTTTTAAGGGCACCAATCCCATTCACAGGGCTCAGACTTCATGACCTAATTCCCTCCCAAAGACCCACCTCTTGATGCCATTACACTGGGGGTTAGAATTCCAACATATGAGTTTGGAGTGCAGGTATGCACTCCTCCAGGTCACATTCACCAGGGTTGGGTCACGTACTCATGCTATCAATGCAAGGGAGAATAGAATAAGGAAAGGTGGGATTTTCCATCTCTAGAGTGGGAGGCAGGTTCTGCTAGTAACTTTAAGTGGGAGTGTGGAATGGCTGTTGGGTAGGCAAACTTATTAACAGTGCCTACCACTCACCTTGGATGCCACAGAATATCTACTACAATACCCAGAAGAGGGCACAGTAGTGACCAGTGGACAGAGCCATACTCAGCAGAAGGAGCTGCAATGCCTACCAGAGGCAGCATTGCCCAGAAGGAAAGGCAGTACCAAATGGAAGCATCAGTGGTTCCTGGTAGACAAAGTGGTGCCCAGCAGATACAGCAGAATCAAGCACAGGGAGGAGCTACAGCTGCACTGTCCAATACGGTAGCCATTGTCCACATGTGGTTATTTAAACTAAAATTAAACAAAAGTTAACATTAAGTTCTTCTGTCACACTAACCACATTTCAAGTGAGCCACTTATGGCTAATGGCTACCCTCTTGGACAAGAACAGTTCCATTTTTACATAAAGTTTAGTAGACGGCACTGGGCTATAGCAAGGGAAGAACTTCTTAAATGACAAATCCACATGTGTAGAAATAATATTACATTATAGCTTATCTTCAGGGATGCCTGGAGCTACGGTACAAACTCTGGGCCAAAACAGGGATGAAATGTACTAGCTAATGATTTACAACATGCTGTTTAAAGCCTGGAATTCCCCCAGAGGCACTGGGTGCCAGCTTGTCTACATTGTTTAGTGAAATGTATACACTGATGGTCCTCACCTGGTTTACCTGGTCACTCAGCCCAATGTTAGCGGTTTGATTGGAAGAATAAAAGACAACCCAGTAAAATTGTTTCTCACCTTGCCTGAGACAGATATCTCATTCTCATAGTGGTGGATTGTGATCCTGAGATAGAGCATAGTCTGTGCAACTGAGAGAGGACCAACACCGGGCTCAGGTGTTCCTGGCTGTCATAATGTTGCTGTATGCTTTCTTGCTCCTGGTTTTGTGTATGCTTTGCCTGTAATAAATCTTTCATAAGTATACCTTGTTAGAGTCCTGGGAGTCCTTTCAATTACCTGACCCCAAGTAACTGCAGCACACCATGGTGGCCAATCAGGACTGGTCATTAACACATACGAAACAACCCCAGGCACTGCTAGAAATAACTAGGCTGAACTTGACAAAGCTCTGAAGGTCCTGCTCTATCAGGTATAAGCAAAAACACCATGATATACTTATGAGTTTGTTTGTTCTCATTCACTCTTACATGTTGAAAGAGAGTTTTAAATGAAGTGATATAGTTTGACATGAATATAAGACAGATTATCTGTGTTCAATCCATGGAAAAATGAGATTATTGCTTAAACTTCAATTTTCTCTTTTGTAAAATGGAAAATATTAGAGTTCACATTATAGGTCTGTTTAAGGGTTAATTTAGTACATGCAAAAAGCAATCAAGCAAGTATTAAGTTCTCCATAAATGTGAGCTCTTGTTATTACTCTCCCCAAATAAAGATTTCTGTTAAATATGAACACATAACAAAGCTTGGTAGTGTATTGCCTTAAAGATCTTATTATCTGTCTTAGATTTTTAAATTTTATTCATTAACAATGTCTCAATTACCTTCCAATTTTACATTTAATTTTTCCTTAAATGGTATTTTATATAAATACATACTATATCTAAATAGAGTACCGCATCTTCCAACCCTAAATATAGTAAATATTTTCATTTGCTGTATTGATGAGCTTAGTTTTATTGAAAATTCTATGTTTTTATTCTATGCACGGCATTTGCTCAGCGGGAAAATTATGAATGTAATTGTTAGGGCACTAACTCAAATTTATTTCCCTGGTGGTTAATCATGGTTTCCAATCCCAACAGAAAGAGCTTTCCAGGAGTTTTCTGGTATAAACCTCTCTCTTTAGTGAGATCTCACAGCTAGTAAATGATAGAATTGGGCTCAAATCCAATCAGACCCTTAGATAAATGTTGAAGTTGTGAGAATATGTAGAATGAAGGGCTCCTTCTCTTGGCTTTGGAGTCCCCTACCTCTGTCTCTGTACAAGGGAGCTTCTTCCTTCTCCCTTCCTTCATGCCCCTTCTTGCCTATTAAATTCTCCACTTCTTAAAACAAAAAACAAAACAACAAGAGAATATATAGAATGACATAGTACATTTTTGGAGAACATATCCTTTTTGATAGAATAACAGATTGTGAAGAGACATAGAAAAAATTTTTTTAATTACTTAAACTAATATTTAGGACAATGCTTCAAGAGAGGCCAAAGAGTATAAGATATTCTTCCTACCATTAAAGAACTTAGACATTGTATTCAAGGTTCTTTTAAGTCACATGAACAAAAACCCATTCAAGATAACTCAAATGAATTGATGCTTTATTATAAGGCTGTTTCAAAGAAAGAAAAGGAAGTATGCCTGAGCCATATAAACTAGAATTGTAAAGTGAAACAGTGTTAGGGATTGAGGCAGGCACTTAATCTTTCCTGCTCAGCACGAATTCTCTAATCTCGACCTTCCTTGGATTCTTTGCTCTGAATTCCTTTCTGCTTCACCCGGTTTCCTCTGCTGGCATATCTGAAAATAGCCCAATGCATCCTGACTCTTAACTCTGGAGTCCATCACTTTATGCTACCAGCACATGTCTCTCTTCTCTGTCAGGCAGTGTCCCCCTCACCATTGCAGTCAGCTGCATTGTTTGCCCTTGGCCAAGAAATTTATCTGTTGTCAGTTGGTTTGGCAGGAGGTTTGTGAGCACACGGAGTCTAGATCTGACCCCTAAAGAACTGTGATATTAGGAGGTAGAGACTTATGGGATATAATCAGGTCATGAGGGTGGAACTCTGAAAAATGGAGATTAGTGCCCTTATAAAAGGGAGCCAGAGAGTTCCTTTACCCTCTCTCTGCCATGTGAGCATGGGCAACGAGAAGCTGGCAGTCTGCAACTAGAAAGAGGGTTCTCACCAGAACCCACCATGCTGGCACTCTGATCTCAGACTTCTAGTCCCCAGAACAGTGATAAATACATTTCTGTTGTTTATGAGCCACCCAGTCGATGGCACTTTGTTATAGCCACTTGTATAGACTAAGACAATACATGTGTAAAAGTTCAAGAAGCATGCAAGGGTAGTCATTCACGGCTGTTCTAAGGTATCACATGAGATATATTGTATGTTGCCCAATGCACATAGTAAAAACAGGAGTCCTCAAACAGTTCCATGGTATCAGATATCTAAGTGAACTGTATGCACTGGAAAGTCTAAATAGAGAAAGTGACTGTTAAGAGGTATCTTTGAGAATGGTACAGTTTGACTATGTGACAAAAGGTTAAAAAGCATGAAGATAGGAAATGTTAAGGTATGGTTAAAAAGTAGAATAGGGTATTTGAACTGCAGCAGTATTCATATACAGGTGTAATAAAAAATACAGTTGTGAAAGGCAAATTGTGGGCTAATTGAGGAGGGCCCTGAAGTGCATATTAGAGAGGATAAATTTGATTATAGAAGCAAGTTTAGGTAAAACTTGATTTTAAAATATTTTCTTTTTGGAGTATATGTGGGAAAGTTTTGGTATTAGAGCTCTTTGAATATGGGTCTTGGGTGGTCCAGGGTTAGAAAAAAGAGTAAAGTGAAATGGCATATTCTCCATCTAAGATGCCATCCTTAGAAAAATATAAAAAGTGAAGACCAATATTTATGTACCAAATATTTATGGTAGCGCTACAAATAAAATGAAAACCTGGAAGTGATTTAAATACCTCAAAACATGAGACTTATTAATAAATTATGTATACCCAGATATTGTACCATTCAAAAAAATGTTTCTAAGGAACATTCAGTGATGTGGGGAGAAAGGAAGGTGGAGCTGCTCATTATATTTTAAATGCAAAATTCAAGCATAAAGCTCTATGTTCATGTATATGGTATTGCCTAAAACTTAAACATCAAATCTTTCTTTTGAAACTTTTGGACTCAATCCTTACATTTCTTAAACAGAATATATTAACATCATTTATATTTTTGAGAAAGATGTATTATAACAAAGATTGGTATTTGTGTTATATGCTAAGGCAAATGCTAAGCTGCTGTAACAAAGAGACAAAAAAAGGTAAGAGCTTAAATAAGACAAGATTTATTTCTGTCTCATTTAATCATTTGGCTAATCCAGGCTCACTGAGTAGCTCCATCTCACAAGGTCATTCAGGGAACCAGGTTTCTTTTATCTTGGTACCTGACCTTTCTCTGGGTTTTTGTTTTTGGTTTTTGGTTTTTTTATGCATGATCAAAGCTAAGTTGGTGCCATGCCCCTGTCCTAGCCCACAGGAAGTAGAAAAGAGAGCAGCAAATTCAAACACCTTTATTTTTAAGGATGTGTAGCAAACGTTGCTCACATCACTCTGCTGATATCTCATTAGCCAAAATTTGGTCACGTGGTCATACAGCTGTATGGCAGGCTAAGAAAAATAGTAGGCGGAGGGGTAGTGTGCTCTATGACTTAAAGGAAGAAGGAGAGAAAGGATGGTTGGGGACAATAATCTTTTCCATACCTGCTAGAACATAATTGGTCCTCAAAGATCCTTTATTAACTGTTCCCAAAATATCTAAGGATGCTTTTTGTCCTTATGTCAGTATTGGAAACACTGTGGTGATTAGTAAACCAGTCACTGCTTTAGTTTACTGGTAATTGAGCAACCAGTTAGTCAAATTACAGCAAGAATAAATCTCAGACCACAAACTTAGGTGGGAATAAGTAATTATATTCTTTTTTATCTTTAAATATTTTAAATCTGACCCCAAGCCCTGTGCCATCTGGATGGCAAGAAAGTCCATTTTTGGAATTACCAGACAATTTTATCCTAACATTGCATTTTTTTTTTTTTAAGAAAACTACTTTGAACACACAGTGAAAACATGACAAGAGGCAGCATGTAGCCAAGTCTCTGCTAAAGAGGTGAGCTGTCTCTCAGAAGACACCTGTGAGGGACTGAAAGTCAAACAAACGAGGAGAAGATCTCAATAGTTTAGATCAGGGAAAACTTTCTCTACATCTTTGTCGTTTTCTTGAATATGAAGAAGTGTTGTAGCAACTTTCTAAAATGCTCTAGTTGACGTCTTTATTAATGATCTTGTGGAGACAGCAAATGGTACTTAAATGAAGTTTGCAGATGATGCTAAATTCAGAGCTGTTGCTAATACCAGTAAAGACAACAGAGTAATAAATAAACTCATGATGGTTAAAAATACAAGGAAGGAAAAAAGCGGGAAATATAGGAAATGTCTGAAAGTGATACAGAACATGCATATTTTGTGATGTTATATGAAAGTTATCATCCCACCTTAAACCCAGCCCCCCCAAAAAAGAGACCTATGTTAGGGTAAATATGAAGATACTGCTTCATGGGAGAGAAGAAATTTTCCCTTCCTCCTGACTCTGTGGAGCTGAACTTAGAACAGCATGTCTAACTTGGCACCAAGTATTCAACCTGGAAAAGTCTGAGACTACAGAACAGATCTGAACTGAGAATCACCAAGGGTGATGCAAATAAAAAGGTTAATAGGGATAAATATTTATTATTTCAATACAAAAGAAACATCTGCAGTTATTTGAAAGATGCAAACACTATGAAGAAAAGCAATTATTTAGGTTCAGAAAAGGCTCGTACCTAGAAATAATGATGTTAAGTATGATATTATTTCAAAAATATCAGGAAATTTTTTTCCAGCCACAAAAGCTATTAGATCTAAGCAGTAGATGCAAAGAACATTTTTCCAGAACATTCCTTTCTGTGGGGAAGAGGAGAAGTAGTGAAAAGAACTCTAAAGTAATTTAAGAGAAAGCATTAGCCCACCAGGGAGCAAAAAGCCAGGGGGAGCAGAGACCTGGAGCTTAGCAGCACCAACAGAGTCCTCTGGGAGCCTTGAATTGAGGAGCTGTGTCTCCAAGCTTACAAAGCCAAGGAAACATTTATTAAAAGCAAAAAGGGGAGGGACTCTGAGTTCCTAAATATCAGTGTAGAAGCAAGCTGGCTTCACCCCACACACAGAAAATGAAAAACAAATATACAGTGCTGAGATTATCACCAGCAATATCTTAGAATTCAAATTATGAGGATTAGGCAGTTCATGGGGTCATAGAGAAGTAAAAATTGGACTTCCATATTTAAGATGCTCCTTCTCTTAATCTGCACAGCACCAAATATTTGAAAATTTATCCCCAACTTATGGTTTGTATACTAGAAAAAGTGAGATTAAGGTGGACAACCAGCTTCCCTACCATCCTGGTTTCCCTGCCAGAAGCCCTGTCCCTGTCTCAACCCACAAGAAGCATCCAGAATGTGTGGTGAGAGATACCCCTGAAAACAGCCAGAGACTAAGGAGGGAGGGTGGAGTAACATTCCAAGTCCTAGAAACTCTACTCTGTGACTCAGCCAAAGGAGACACCAAATCAAAGTTGCTGTTCAGCAGCCACACGCTGGAAGAGTTTTGTTCCACAGGTATCCTGGACCCAAACTCCTAAGCAGCCCTCTTATACTACCAAGATATCCCCTTTGGGATCTTCCTCACTCAGGACAGGCAGCACTCTGATTGTTTGCTAGCATAGAGGCAAACCTGTGTTTAAGGTGCCATCTAGTACTGAAAAGGAGGCAGTGACATAGCAGGAAAAAAAAAAAGAAAGAAAATCAGCAGGACCAACGGGTAGATTACAAAGAAGCTCTAGGCAAATATATTTGATTAAAAAACAAGCTAGACAGAGAAGACTGGAATAAATAACCAATCTTTCAATGCAAAGACATAGACATACATCCACAAGAAACAAAAACAAACAGGGAACCATGACCATCCAAACGGACATAGAAAGGAACCTGTAACTGATCTCAGTATGTGAGCTCTCCAACCAAAAATTCATAATAGTAGTTTTAAGGAAACTCAACGTTCTCCAAAATAACCCGGAAAATCAATTCAGAAATTTATCAGAGAAATTTAACAAAGATGTTGACATAATTTTTAAAAACCAAACAGAAATGTAAAAACTGAGAAATACATGTGCTGAACTAAATTCATTAGAGGCTCTCAATGACAGAATGCGTCAAGCAGAAGAAAGACTCAGTGAGCTCAAAGACAGATTATTTGAAAATACTTAGTCATAGAAGTAAAAGGAAGAAGGAATAAAAAGGAACAAAGATGACCTACAAGATATAGAAAATTACCTCAAAAGACCAAATCTAAGAATTATTAGTGTTTAAGAGATTTGAGCAAGAGCAAGGAGTAGAAAGTCTGTTCAAAGAAGTAGTAACAAAAAACTTTCCAAAAGTTGAGGATATAAATATTCAGATACAAAGAGGTCAGATTACACCAAACAAATTCAACCCAAATAAGACCTTCCCAAAGTACTTAATAATCAAACTCTTAAAGGCCAAGGACAAAGAGAGGATGCTAAAAGCAGCAAGAGAAAAGACATAAATAACATACAAAGAAGCTGCAATTTGTCTGGCAGATTTTTAAACAGAAACCATACAGTCCAGGAGAGAGTGGGACGACTTTTTCAAAGTGCTGAAAGAAGAAAACTGCCATCCAAGAATACTATATTTAGCAAAGCTATTCTTCAAATCTGAAGGAGAAATAGTCTTTTCTAGACAAACAAAAACAGAGAATTCACCACCACCAGACTTGACTTACAAGAAATGCTAAAGAAAGTTCTTCAACCTGAAATAAGAAAACACTAATGTGCACACACACAAACGTACACACACACAAACACACACACACACACACACAAATTGAAGATATAAAACCCACTGGTAAAATTAAGTACATGGACAAACCTAGAATACTCAAATACTGTAATTATGATGTGTAATCCACTCATAATTCTAGTATGAAGCTGCCAAAAGACAAATCTATCAAAAACAATAATAGCTACAGCAATCTGTTAAGAGATAGGCAACAAAAAAAATATATAAAATGAGACAAAAATATATATAAAATGAGAATCAATAGTAAAACTGTGGGGGGATAGATTTGAAATGTAGAATTTTTCTTCTTTTTTTCATTTGTTTCTGTTCTTTGCTTTGTGGTCTAAGATAAGCTGTCATCTCTTTAAAATAACACATATGTATATATGTATATTATATATACACATACACATTTATATATGCACACATATATGTTGTTTGGGGGAAGCCTTGTGGTAACCACAATGCCAAAACCTATAATAGATTTGCTAAAAATAAAGGCAACAAATTGGAACTTACCACCAGAGAAAATCACTTAGCCACACAGAAAGAGAGTAAGAAAGGAAGGAGGAGTTACAAAACACCAGAAAACAAGCAACAAAATGGCAATAGTAAATCATTACTTATCAGCAATAACACTGAATGTAAATGAACTCACTTCTCCAATTAAAAAGACAGTGTCTGAATGGATAAAAATTAAGAGCCAACTACATGCTGCCTACAAGAAACCCACTTCACCTATAAAGACACACATAAACTGAAAGGGAAGAGGTGGAAAAAGATATTTCATACAACTGGAAACCAAAAAAGAGCAGGAATAGCTATACTTATCAGATCAAATAGACTGCATATCAAAGACTGTAAAAACAGATAAAGAAGGTCACTATATAATGATAAAAAGGTCTATTTATAGCAAGAGGATGTAAAAATTATAAACATCTAAGCACCCAACACCAAAGCTCCCAAGTGTAAAACACAAACATTAATAGATTTAAAGGGAGAGAGAGACTGCAATACAGTAATGGTAGGGGACTTCAATACCCCACTCTCAGTAATGGACAGATCATCCAGACAGAAGATCAACAAAGAAATATTCAAGTTAAGCTACACACTAGACCAAATAGTCCTAAATGACATTTACAGAACATTTACCCAACTGCTGCAGAATACACATTCTTTTCAACAGCACATGGAGTATTTTCCAGAATAGACCATATCTTAGCCCACAAAACAAGTCTCAACAAATTCAAGAAAACAGAAATCTTATCAAGTATCTTTTCTGACCACAAAAGAACACTAAAAATCAATAACAAGAGGAACCTTGGAAGCTATACAGACACATGGAAATTAACATGTGTTAATTTCCCCTGAACAAACAATGGATCATGAAGAAATTAAGAAGAAAATTTTGTCTTTTTTCCTTTTTTTAAAAAAGTAGAGACAAGGTCTCACATTGTTGCCCAGGTTATTCTTGAAATCCTGGGCTCAAGTTATCCTCCTGCCTTAGCCTCCCAAAGTGCTGGGATTACAGGAAAGAGCCACCATGCCCAACTGAGAAGAAAATTTAAAGTTTTCTTGAACAAATTAAAATGGAAATAAAATACATCAAAACATATGGGATACAACAAAAGCAGTACAAACAGGAAAGTTTATAGCAATAAACATCTCTATAAAAAAGTAGGAATATGCCAAATAAACAACCTAACAATGAATGCACCTCAAGGAACTAGAAAAGCAAGGAAAAAAATTAGTAAAAGGAAAGAAATAATAAAGACCAGAGCAGAAATAAATGAAATTGAGACTAAAAACACAATAAACAATATCAACAAAACAAAAACTTGAGTTTTCGAAAAGATAAACAAAATTAACAAACCTATAGCTAGCCTAAGGAAAAAAGACCCAACTAAACAAAATTAGAAATGAAATGAGACAGAACAACTGAGACCACAGAAATATGAAGAATTTTAAGAGACTACTATGAAAAAATATACACCAACAAATGGAAAATAAATGGATAAATTCCTGGACACATACATTGAAGATTGAAACTTGAGGAAAGAAAACCTCAACAAACCAACAATGAGTAATGAGATCAAAGCAGTAATAAAAAGTCTCCCATTGAAGAAAACTCCAGGACCTGATGGCTTCACTGCTGAATTCTACTAAACATTTAAAGAAGAACTAATACCAATTGTACTCAAACTCTTCAAAATAATTAAAGAGGAGAGAATACTTTTAAACTCATTCTATGAGGCCAGCATTACTCTTCTACCAAACCAAGGAAGGACATAACACAAAAAGAAAACTGCAAGAGAATATCATTGATGAAAATAGATGCAAAAAATCCTCAATAAAATACTAGCAAGTTGAATTCACAAACACATTAAAAAGACTATTCACCACAATCAAGTGGGATTCCTCCGAGGGATGCAAAGATGGTTCAATACATGAAAATCAATAAATGTGATACATCACATTAACAAAATCAAGAACAAAAACCATATGGTTATTTTAATAGATACTGAAAAAGTATTCAATAAAATTTAACACCCTTTTATGGTAAAAAAAAAAAAAAAATACTCATCAAACTGGCTATAGAAAAAGCATACCTTAAAATAATAAAAGCCATATGTAACAAACCAAAAGCTAACATTGTCTGAATGGGGAAAAATGTAAAACCTTTTATCTAAGATCTGAACAAGACAAAGGTGCCTACTTTCACCACTTTTATTCAACATAATACTAGAAATCCTGGCCAGAGCAATTAGGCAAAAGAAAGAAAGAAAAGGTATCCAAAGTAGAAAAGAAGAAGCCAAATTAGCCTTGTTCACAGAAAACATAATCTTAGAAAAATCTAAAAACTCTATCTAAAAAATTGTTATAACTTTTAATCAAATTCAGTAAAGTTACAGGATACAAAATCAACATACAAAAACCAGTAGCATTTATATATGCCAATAGTGAACAGTCTGAAGAGAAATCAAGAAAGCAATCCCATGTACAATAACTACACAGAAAATAAAATATCTAGGGATCAATTTAGCCAAAAAATGAAAGATTTTATACAAAAAAATGTATAAAACACTAATGAAAGAAATTAAATAGGACACAAAAAAATGGAAAGATAGTCCACGCTCATGGACTGTTAAAATGGCAATACTACCCAAAGCAATTCACAGATTCAATACAATTCCTATCATAATACAATTTCTTCACAGAAGTAGAAAAAAAAAAATCCTAATATTTATGTAGAACCACAAAAGATCCCAAATAGCCAAAGCCATCCTGAACAAAAAGAACAAAGCTAGAGGTATCATAATATCTAATTTGAAAGTATATTACAACACTATAGTAACCAAATCAGCATTCTACTGGCATAAAAACAGACACACAGACCACTGCCAGCATAGAGAACCCAATATAAATCCATGCATTTACAGCCAACTCATTGTTGACAAAGGCTCGAAGAGCATACATTAGGGGAAGTACTGTCTCTTCAATAAATGATGCTGGAAAAACTGGATATCCATATGCAGAAGAATGAAACTACACACGTGTCTCTCACCATATACAAAAATTAAATCAAAACGGATTAAGGACATATCTAAGACCTGAAACTATGAAAGTACTAGAAGAAAACATTTGGAAATTGCTGCAAGACATTGATCTGGGCAAAGATTTTTTTGTGTGTAAAAGACCTGAAAAGCACAGGCAACCAAAGCAAAAATAGACAAGTAGGATTATATCAAGCTAAAAAGCTTCTGAAGAGCAAAGGAAATAATAAAGAGGCAACCCATGGAATGGGAGAAAATATTTGTAAACTATTCATCTGACAAGAGATTAATAACCAGAATAAACAAGGAGTTTAAACTCAATAGCAAACACACACACACACACACACACACACATACATTCTGATTTTAAAATGGGTAAAAGACCTGAATAGACATTTCTTGAAAGAAGGCATAGGCATACAAATGGCTAGCAGGTACATGGGGAAAAATAATGTTCAACATCAGTAATCATCAGAGAAATGTAAATCAAAACCACAATGAGATAATATCATCTCACTCCAGGCAATATGTCTTTTATTTTAAAAAAATAAAATAATTGATACTGGCTAGGATGTAGAGAAAAGGGAATCCTTGTATACTGTTGGCAGGAATTTAAATTAGTACAGCCACTGTGGAAAACAGTATAGAGATTTTTCCAAAAACCAAAAGTAGAACTACTGTATGATTACTACTGAATATTTACTCAAAGAAAAAGAAATCAGTATATCAAAAGGGCATCTACACTCACATGTTTATTGCAGCACTATTAATAATTGCAAAGATATAGAATTGACCTAAATGTCTATCAATGGATGAAACGATACAGAAAATGTGGTATATATATGCAGTATATATATATATAAAATAGGCACCCTTGTCTTGTTCAGATCTTAGATAAAAGGTTTTACATTTTTCCCCATTCAGACAATGTTAGCTTTTGGTTTGCTACATATGGCTTTTATTATTTTAAGGTATGCTTTTTCTATACCCAGTTTGATGAGTATTTTTTTTTTTACCATAAAAGGGTGTTAAATTTTATTGAATACTTTTTCAGTATCCATTAAAATAACCATATGGTTTTTGTTCTTGATTTTGTTAATGTGATGTATCACATTTATTGATTTTCATGTATTGAACCATCTTTGCATCCCTCGGAGGAATCCCACTTGATTGTGGGATATATATGCACCACTAATTGGTGATAAAAAGAAGGAAATCATGCCATTTGCAACAACATGGGTGGAACTAGAGGTCATTCTGTTAAGTGAAATAAGCCAGGCACAGAAAGACAAATGTCACATGTTCTCACTCATATGTGAGAGCTAAAAAAAGGGAAAAAAAATGGATCTCACAAAAATAGAGAGTAAATTAGTGGTCACCAGAGGCAAAGAAGAGTAGGAGGAGATGAAAAAGAAAGGAAATAAAGGTCTTTTTAATTAAATAAAAGAAAAAGAAAGACAAAAGCAAGAAGGAGAACTAATGATTTTCAGAATTCCTCCCTCCAGTCTTGGAAAGGATGAGCAGAAAAGACTCCAGTCATATATTATAGGAAATACTTAGAAGAGATCTCTGATGTCCTCTAAGAATTAATGCTCCTGTGATGATAAGTAGCTGATCCATCACAGTAGCAGGTGTACTGGGGATAAACCAATTTGTCTAGTGAATATTGATACATTCTGACAACAATGAACTTATGCGGTTGTAACATACTCTCAATTGTGACAAGTTCTCCTCCCATCCCTTCTGGGTAGTTAAAATAATTACATGATAAAAGTGCTAAAGGAAAAAACTGCTTCTCTACTCACAACACTTCTGACACCAAATGTGTGGGTTTTCTGCACCAAGAAATTCTCCGGTTGTCTGTGGACACAAGATGGTGTCCTACAATGTAATTCAATTCTGACATTAAAACCAACTTAGCACAGACCCCATACATCAAGAGCTCAGTCCCTTAAGATTGCTCCCACCTTAAGATGTCAGTCACAAATAGTTGATCCACAGGTTACCCACACTTCTGTATGACTTGGTTACAAATCAGGGGTTCCCACATCCCGTTGTTAGGTTCAATAATTTGCTATAATGGTTCACAGAATTCACAAAACACTTTGCTTACATTTACCAAGCATTACATTTGTATCCTTTATAAAAGATATTATAAAGGATACAAATGAGCAGCCAGATGAAGAGGTCCATCGGGCAAGGTCCAGAGGGATCCTGAGTTCATGAACTTCTATCCCCTTGGAATGCAGGATGAGCACCCCAACATCTACGTGTCCACCAACCCAGAGGCTCTCTTAACCTTGTCGTTTAGGGCTTTCATGGAGGAGCTATTACTTAGGCATGATTAATTAAATTATTGGCCTTTGGTGATTAACTCAATCTCCCAGGAGGTTGCAGGGTAGGGCTGAAAGTTCCAGCCCTCTATTACATGGTTGGTGCCTCTGGCAACCAGCCCCCATCCTGAAGCTATCTAGGGGCCCATCCAGAGCCACTTGATTCACGTAAACTCAGGTATGGGTGAGAGGGGCTTATTATGAATAACATAACAAATGTCCACTCGAGGACTTGACTGCCAACACTCACATACATATACTTTTTCCACGCTTACAATTAAGCAGCAACAGATTTAGCAACTATGCAATGCAAAATACTGCCACCAAATATACCCCTTATAGAAGACATCAGTAAAAGGGAGATAAATCATTAACTGCCACTGCCTCCAGACCCAAATCCAAGAGCTCTGAAAGGTCTATTCCTCCTCTACATCTTTCGCAATTCCATCTGGACAGTCTTTCAGTTACGCACTATGTTGTAAACTTTACTCACTGTAAATAAAGTATGAAAGGCAACAGGAAAGCAGGGAAAGTTAGAATATGTAAATATATACATGAAACAATAAGGAAGAAAATATGAATAAGAATGATAGTACTTATCTCTGAATTAGTGACAAAGTTACAGTATTTTAAATTTTCTTTCTCCTCTATTCCATGTTCCCAATCTAATCAGCCAGTACCTCAGCTGGTCAAGGTTCTTTACGTGGTGGGATTCTCCAAATCTTACTCATAGAATATACAAGTCCTTGGTAATCTTGCCTGTAGACGTTTACTGTAGTTTTATCTTTATCACTGAATAAGGAAAAACTAGGAGACAGCACTGAGATTTCCTGGGTTCCATGAAGAATTCTCCCTGCCTGTCTCCACTGTACAAAAGTAACCCTATTTTTCATTGATAATAAGGATCCATCACCTTAGTTAACATGGAATTCTTATTTTTGCCTGTTTTCCAGAGGAATGCTAAATGGCGTTCTCTACTCATCTGAATCTCAACTTCCATCATTGTTGCATTTATTGACAGAAACATTTTTCTCTTGGTTACTAACACACTTAAACAAGGAGATTCCAAAGACAGAGAAAACAAAGGCTATTGGAGTAATTTGGTTATAGAGCGAGCTCGAGCTTCTACCTCCATAGGAATATTTATTTTAAGTCAGCTGTTTACAACCTGGAAGTGGGCCCTCACCAGAACCGGACCGTGCTGGCACCATGATCTCAGACTTCCAGCCCCCAGAACTGTGAGAAATAAATTTCTGTTCTTGATAAGCCACCCAGTTTCTAATATTTTGTTCTAGCTGCTGGAGCCAAGAGTTATGATAGTGAGATATACCACTCTCACTTCCACATCTGTTTCATAAACCCTGTATTCTGGCTATGAAGGAAACAGCACCAGCTATTGGTCACTGGTTCACATCAAACCTACATCTTAAACAGCACATGGGCTGCACAAGGAGCTGTCTCCCAGCCAGAGCTGTAACTGAGTCTTAAATGGACCGTTCCACTGTGCTAGTAGTCCAGCTGCTTCTGGATGGTAGGGTACACAGTAAGACCAGTGAATCCCATGGCATGGGTACATTGGCTCATGTATTTTGCTTTGAAATAAATCCTTTGCTCCATAAATTCTGACCCCAGCTCAGACCTTATGAAAGGCAATCATCCTTCATTTTTCAACTGAGTAGTATCCACTGGGATCTTGCCTCCATACAGTTCTTTATCCTTTTCCAGACTTGTTAGGGATCAAAGGACATAATTCTTAAGTTTCTTCAGGATCACATAGCAATCACAAGCAAGACATTGCATCCCACCAACTTTGGTTCTGAGAGGCCAAAGTTATATAGCAGTCTCTCATTCATTCATTCATTCATTCATTCATTCTCTCTCTCTCCTTTTAGCCCTTTTTTTCTCATGTTCTTTTTTATTCTTCCTCTTTCCTTCTTTTTCTTCTAATTCTTTCTTCTCCTTCTTCACCTTGCAGTCTTCATTTTTGTAGTTCTAACCTCTATTTCCTTCTCCAAATGGAATGAAACTCAATCCCTACTTAAGTTTCCCAAAGCAACCTTTTTCCTGGTTAACTTTCAGCATACTATGTCATAGAAAACTTGGCACATGCAAGAAGAAAAATAACCTTGAGAATATTACATTAAAAAAATCAATCTTTGTCATTTGTCTTTAAGAGTTCAAGCTTTGATCTTTCACTGCAAAGATGTATGTATTTAAGTATCAGGGGAAATGTTTGCAAATTCCCCCATACAATCTTTATAAACTTCCTCAGTTTCAGCCTCTAGATCATTTATCTTTCAAAATAAAAATCTTCTTTCAGAGCCATAGCCTTATTAGATAGCTGCATTTTAACCAAGCATTTGATAGACTTTTTGTCTGTCTGCATATCTCTTTATTTGCTTTATTTTGTTAAAGTGTTTATTTTCAAGAACAGATTTAAGTGTACATTTTAACCCCTTTGTATATTTTCTTATATCTATTGGGATTATTATTCTTGTTTTACCCTTATTTAACTCCTGTTGACAACTCATATTTTATGACATTGAGCTTTAGTAATAGATTTGTGATAAAAGTAATCATTTCTATAGTCTGACATGTTTCAAAAACTTTGAAGCTGAGGCTTAAATGTTTTCTATGGACTGTCAAAGATCTGTTTTTACTAATAACATAGTTTCATTGAAAAAATAAAGAATGGCTTTAAATGTCAGCAAAGATTTTTTGAGTCATAAATGGAATGCACAAAAGAAAAACAATTTATTGCAAATAGTATGTGATGAGAAATGATCAAAAATGGAAGAAAATTTTCTGAGAATAAAAAAAGTGTTTTGAATATACTTTCACACACACATACTTTTCTCTAAGGTAATGTTCTTAATATCTTTAGGGTCTTGGACTCCTTTGATAATCTAAATAAAGCTACAGACTTTCTTCCTAAAATGAAACATATTGACATACAGAGTCCATGGACCCCAAGGTAAGAACCCATCTCTAAGGAATAATATTAGACAATTAATCCAAGACAAAATGGCTTCTTACTCCTTTTCTGCGAACAGTCCAAAATTCCACTTATTGAAAGTTAGTATTTATCCTGAAGTAGAAGTAAGGCCAATATCTCCTGGGGTTTGAACTTCTATCCATTACAACACAGCAGAGAAAGAAAGAATAAGTAAATGAATGAATGCATGGAAGCTCAATTCACCATTGGTGGGACTGTATCAAATACTGTGTGGGCCTGATTAAAGTCATTCTGGGCAGAAGAGACAGCCTGAGCCAAGGGAAGAGGTGTGAAGTGCCATGCAGTCTGTGGCAAATTACAAGTGTGAAAGGGCAGTACAAGAGACTGGACCCTTCCATAGGTGGTGAGGCAGGGTGATAAATGTAATGATGACCTGACTGTGGAGAAAGGGTTTTTGAACAGTAACTGGCCAGCTTCGAATGCTAGAGATCACCTTGGCCCTCCTAGAAGCAGAAACACCATCAGGAGGTGGTTGCAGAAGTCCAAGACAAAGGTGATGAGAGACTGAAATGAGGTAGTGGGAGGTGACATAGCAAAAAGAGAAACAAAACAAAAATTAAAAACCTTGAAAAACATTAGGATATAAAAAGCAAATAGAAATGAAAAAGGCAATCTATCACCCTCGCTAGGAGTATTTACATTTCACAGAAGATTTAAATTGTAGATAAACAGCTTAAATATCCCAGGACCACCCCACTGAGGGCCTTGGGTGGTTTTGTTGTGCTGCAGACACAGCACATAGCAGTGTGAGGGGAGAACATCTTTTCTTTCCACTAAGGAACTACAGCTCAGGCTGACATCCAAGACTGAAGCATGGAAGCAGGAATATTTGGGGAGTGGGATAAAGAAAGGGGATTGCAACGAGGTGTTTTTTGTTTGTTTTTTTTGTTTTGTTTTGTTTTGTTTTTGGTGTTTTGTTTTGTTTTTAAGATGGAGACTCTCGCTCTGTTGCTTAGGCTGGAGTGCAGTGGCGCGATCTATGCTTACTGCAACCTCTGCCTCCCGGGTTCACGCTATTCTCCTGCCTCAGCCTCATGAGTAGCTGGGACTACAGGTGCCCACCACCACACCCGGCTAAAATTTTTTTTTTTATTTTTAGTAGAGACAGGGTTGCACCGCGTTAGCCAGGATAGTCTCGATCTCCTGACCTCGTGATCCACCTGCCTCAGCCTCCCAAAGTGCTGGGATTACAGGTGTGAGCTACCGCCCCCAGCCGCAAAAAGGTTTTTATACCAATAAACTTTCTTATAATCTAAATCATACACACACACACACACACACACACACACAAAGTTGAGCCCCAGAAAGAGAGAGTGGCTAGAGAAAGTCTCGTGAGTGGTCAAAGAACCCTATTCGTGCCATGCAGCTACCATCTGTTTGGATAGGATTCTTGCACTACATGGAATAGACATACTCTTGCATTGAGTGCTTAAAGTACGTTTTCTTTGATTTTCAAAATACATCTTCTTATACTGAAAAAAAGTACTCCTGTAAGTGCTTACACTAGTAAAATCACAGCTTATGATTCATATGCCTGTTGCAGCTTCACTAAATTTTGACTCTATTTATAGCTGATATATTTTGGGGGCATTTTCTAATTCTTGGTGAATTCTCTCTTCCCATCTTCTTCAGGTCACTGGCAAATAAAATAAAGAGCCAAAAAGAAAAAGGAAGAAAACAGACTGTGTATATAAAAGTAATCTAAACTGTTGTTAATTTTTGATGCTTATATCAGGGTCATTCCTCACTTTCCTCACGTGCCTCACTTGCCTTTTCTCAGCAAGCCCAGAAGAGGTGATGCCAAGGAGTGGCTACAGACAGGGTTTTTGCTCCACCCCCACCCCCAATAATTTCAGTTTGTACTTCCCTCAAGTAATCCTTATACAGTACAATGTAAAAATGCAAGTAAAGTCATGTGATTTTTTTTTTTTTGGAAGCCCAATTACAAGTCTCCCAGGTCCCCACCTCTGACTAGCTTCTATTCCTAAACCCCTTCTACTAGGTTGAACCATATTAAATAACCCTTTTTACATGTCAAGCACAGTTGACTGTCCTCAATTTCACATGGTTCAGGTTAATATGTAGAAATTCTGGATTCACTGTTGCACAGCATGTGTCCGTTCTAGAGATCGTAGGGAAGAAAAACATTCTAAGCCATTCTTTCTGCCTATGCCACCTGTTATACACCTCTGTGAGTCCCCAATTTCTTCTACTCTGCTTGAGGAATCTCCCTCCTACAAAGTTTGTGTTGGCTTTGGTGAGAAATAACAAGGAATCCTGAAAAAGTTAGGGGCTTTCTCGGACAAAAAACAAAGGAAAGCCACCTATAGTCTAGCTTATATCAGAATTAGTGCAGGGATGTAAGCTCCTACTATAACATCCCAGGACCCCCTACTAAGGGCCGCTGTGGTCTTGCTTTGCTGAGGACACAGCGCCATCACATGTGAGTGTGAGAAGAGAACGCATTTTTCTCATACTAGTCCTTGGGTTGATATCCAAGACACTGTTCTGGCCCCTGGAGAAAGAGTCCCTCCCTCCTGCATAAAGGAGAGGCAAGGAAGAATGTGGATTTTACAAAATGTGGCCAACAAGAGAAAACTAAAGAGTACAAGCTCTGGAGACACTGCTGGAAAAATTCACGTCTGCCTTTAATAATTGATAGTTTATGCTGGCTATCATCACAAGCACCATACGCCTGAAGACTGTGATACAATCAAGCTTTCATTTATATTTATGTGGCCAGGAGGATTTTGTATTTGATGATTTTAAAAGATGCATGGACTCTGCACCGTTTAATTCTGATATATTGGTCTATTATCTATAAGAGGCCATTGGCTAAATTGTACTATTCACATGAGGGTCCATGATGAAAATTTATCAGAATGATAGAGAACTATTCAGATTTAGTTTTTCCTCAATAGTAAAATTCGAAGACTATAAGCACATCATGCTTCCAAATGACCATCAGAACTAGATTTAAGAGGACCTCATTCTACAACGAATGCATTATTAAAATAGTTTGTTATGTTGCATTAAAAGGGAAGCAGCTTGACAATTGACAGAGCAGGAAAGACTGGATCCACAGAATTGCAGCCTATAAAACTGTTGTCTTGGGGAGTCAAATTCAGCAAGCCTGGAGGAAGCCTCTAACAGCGAAGGAAACTGCCATTTCTAGGTGGCCTGTCACTAGCAGAGTCATCTAAGGTTTTATTTTGTTTCAATAACAAAATGTTTATTTAACTTCTGTCACTGCTAACTCAATCTAGACAGGTCACCTCAGTTTCTAAGCCCTTTCATTTATTCAGCATCTATGGGTGAGTGTCCCAGTGTGATAGTCACTGTGATAGGTATGGATTGTCAGAAAGGATACTCACGGTCACTGCCCTGAGGAACCTGACAGTCTTGAGAGAAAACACTTAGATACACTAATTGGTACAACACAATCGTTTAGTGATCCTCTTGAATGAGGCAAGGACAGGCAGGAAATTCCTGATTCTCAGTGGGAATTTCAATAGTATCGAACAAAGGTGTTCTATGGACTGTAAGTCATGCCCTCATCTCAACATCATCATTGTAATGGTGTTCTGTTAAGGAGCAAGGTATGTATCTGCCATTATCTCAAGTAACAGGTTTGTAGTAAATCATTCTTGTGTGATCAGTGATATGGATTTTCAGGATGCTGGTCTTGGTGAGCAAAGATTATTGACTTATTGGAAGCAACATAGGGGGTTAAAATGCATTAGACTTGGGGTCAGAAGACCTGGGACCTAGTTCCAGCTCTGCCACTCCCTGCCAGTGGGATGCTGGAAAAATCACTCCACTTCCAAGGATCTCAGATATCCTTAGCTGTGAAATGTCAATAGAATATTAAAAGTGACTAGAGGTGTATATTTCTATGTCTCAATGTGGAACTGAGCCTTTTCCCACTCCCTCTAACTAAATAACTTTAAATGAAGGCAGCTATGGAGCATGTTGACTTTGTCTCAGAGCCAGATTTAGAACTGTGCTCTTACAAAACCACATGATAATGCTGATGGAGATTTGTTATATTTGTATGTTGGTTTTGGGAACTAAATATCCATCCATTCGATAGATATATATTGAGCACATATTTTGGGGCCTGAGAAACAATGGAAAAAAGACAGAGTCCTTTGTTTCCCCTGCAGCAATAAGCATAAATAAGTTCCTGGAATTTAGGTCAATAAGGTCAAGTATCTTCTAGCAGGATGCATAGCTTGCAGCTAGTGTCATAAAATACTATATCTGAAAGGATCTTAGAGATCATTTACAAAAAACTCATTTTTCATTAGGGGAAAGTGAGACCTAGAGATATCTAGCTTCCCCAAGTCACTCAGGCTGCTAGTGATATTCTTCCTTTACTCAACAAATATTTGAGCTCCAGACATTTTTGCTAGATAACAAAAAAACAGTAAACAAAGTACTAACAAATCTCGCAGCCTAGTGCTTGCCACAGATAAACATGATTTGGTAGGTGTTATGATCTGGAAATCCATTTTAGAGGAATGTCACAGAAGGTTTTCTTGAAGGAATCAAATCTAGGCTAAGCTCTAAAGGATAAGTAGAAGGCATAGAGCTAGGACAGTGAAGCCTAATTTAGAGTTCAACCCTTTTCTACAAGCCAAGACTATAGGAACTAATTGGGGTTTGCTGCTCAGTGGAGAGTGGGGGAGTATTCCTGGAGGAGACTTGTCCGCTCTCACCTTGTTTGACACAAACTCTTAGCTAGCTCCTGAGAACCTTCTGTCTGTGTTTGCTCTGCCCCTTTGATTTGATGGTTGGGGTGAGAATAATATAGTGGAAAGGGTGTGTCCTGCAGAGCTGAGTAGATCTGGGTCAATCTCAGCTTCAACAGTGACTACAGCTGTGGCCCATGGGTAGAGCGCTTCCCTCTCTGAACCTCCCAGCTGCAAAGCTAGAGCGATACCTCCTTAATAAAGTTGTTGAGTCTTTAATCAAATAATGAATATAAAACAGCCACAGTCTCAGCAGCCAGGCCAGATAAAGAGCCCACAGAGAGTAGCTCTGAAGGGTCAGGAAACTGCAAACAACTAAAATTGCAGGCTTCTTGTCAGGGGTAACTAATAGACTTTGCAAAGGAAACAATAAATTCAAGGTCTCTAAACACTGAGAAACTATCTTCTGTTCTGCTCCTCTGTTTCCTCATTATCAATTAAAATTATTATAAACTTTCTTAGTGCTTTATCAAAAGTATATTAAAAGATACCTCTATAAAGCCTCCATCCCAAGCTCATCACTCCATTGGACTTAACTGAGAAAAGATCCAGGAAATAAAATTCAAATGTACAGATTTACTGGTTAGAATCCATTCTGCCATAATCTGTGAAAAGAAGCACAATGTCTGCTGTTTTGCTCTTCTGGCATAAATTAATTATGGTTTGTTCAAATAAATTTTTAATAAAGAACCTAACAAAATTGTCAATATAGGCCCCAGGCATGTTTTAAACAAAAGCACAAGTATTCCATCCTGCCTCCTACTTCAGAGGGGTTCATCCAGAGTGTACAGACACAATGCTCCCCAAAGCAATCCTCTTTGACAACATACAGAACAAAGCAGGTAAAGATGATATGCGGGCACACAGATCATGCATACTCAATACATAGTTTCTCTTCAGGAAGCAGAGAGTTCCGTCTGCCACAGTTTCCATCCTCAGTGATGACCACCAAAAGCTCTTGGTTGCCTGGTTTGTGCTGCATGTAACTTCCTTTTCACAGCTCCTTCAAATGTTTTGTTAACCTTCTCATAAAACTTTGCACAGGAGGGAAGTGTTAATTTGCAAACTAAACACATTGGACCTGACTGGCAATAGCAAGTGGGTATTTGTAAGTCTGGGAGGCTGATAAAATGCCTGTGATCTCTGACATATGAAATTATTTCCACTCTGGCTTTTCAGAAACACATATATTAATGGTAATATCAATTCAGTCTTTCCTACTCAGGGATGTTGCATCATCAGCTTTCAGGCTCAAATTTTTACAATCTTAATGATTCCTAATCAATAGGTCTTAATTTCAATTGCAAAAATCCTATAGGGTTTCTTTAGCTGCTAGAAAAGCAACCTGCAAGTTGTTTTGCCTCCTATCTCCACAAATGCTAATGTGATAAACAAAAGTTGAAGTAGTCACATGAGAAAGTATAGTGCAGTATTTTTCACCCTGAGAAAGCTTCATTGTTTGATTTAATTAATCCGGTTAGTGACACTTGTACCCTTCCAGCTACTTTAAAAACCTACATTGATGGGTGATTACCCCTATGTAACTTTAATGAAGAGAGTCACAATTTCAGAAATCAGCAAGAGTGCACAGAAAAGGAATATCTGGTTATTATAACCAATGTGGAAAAAAGCAACTCTAAGTTTTCAAACTCAGCTGGTATTCTGGTATCATTTACAACTTGTGTGTTAGTGCTATCACTGAGCACTTATCACCTCAGTGCTCCTAAGTGTTCTTTTGTTCCCTTTCATTGCTCTAGCATGTGGACCCCAAGGTCCACAAGTTAGAGCAATGATCTGTACAGTGATGATCAAACTGGGGTACTCACAGCCCTGGCATTACAGAATGATTTCCGAGGGGTAAAAGAATTCCTATAACTGTCAGAAAATCAATTTCCAGATTCCCAAATTCCATTTATACCCTCTCTTAAATAAGATTTACCTGAGTATACAATGTGTTCACGAATAGCCCTTTTTTTCAACTTTACCAAAAATGAACCATTGCTTCACCCTCAGTGAAAAATTACTAGGTGCCAAAAAAAAAAAAAAAAAAGATGGTGGAGTTTTCCTTTCATGACTACTCAAGACAGTGTAAGGTCTTAGGGCTTCCCATCATTCCTTCTCTTTTATGTACACTTTCCTGATAAGGATGAAGCTGGGTATTAAAGAGAAATTTGCTGTTTGGGCAAAAACCAAAGAAATTTGGATCCCTGTTTGGATGTTCTAAATTCAGGTATACAATAAAGTGGGGTTAATGATAATAAAAATAAAAATGAAATAAAGTGGGAGTAATGATAATTTTTGTTTAATGACTTTACCTCTTCTATTCTCCTATTAAAGAATGCATTATTTACAAGGACAAATCTGTAGAGAGCAAGGTAAAAAGAGCATCTGTGGGAAATATTAAACACTAAAAAATGGTTCTTTTCATGTACTTAAATGTGAGCACTTCTTTTACAGCTATTCTCAATGCTCATTCCTAAGACATGTTATTAGCTGGGGGAAAAATCAGCTTCCATCATCCAAAGAAAAGCACCTACCATTAGCCAAAACAGTATGGATTAGTGATTCAGATCTTTTAAACGTAAGTGGAATGTTTTCTGGGACTCCAAATTGTTTAAGATAGATTTAATAAAACTCACAGATAAACTTCTATGTAATTACTTTTCAGATTTGGTGTGTATTATACGTTAAAGTGTTTATTTTAAACTTCATCTTATGAAAAGTTTAACATTTCCCCCTCTTATTAATAAAATATAAAATTATGCTAGCTGCCAGGCCAATTCATTTTTAGCAGTTTATATACCTTTCTCTTTTGTTTTTTCCATAGGAACTTTGATTACAGTATCAAACTAAAATAATGGTGTTATGTATTCTGTTTATAACTGAATTTTTTAAAATTATATGTAAAAACCAAACACCAAAATATGATACACACATAACACATATGCATATATATACACATACACACATTTACTAAGGCTTATAATGACTTTTATTATAATCCCTGTATTAGTCCTTTCACACACTGTGAAAGGACTACCTGAGACTGGGTAATTTATAAAGGAAAGAGGTTTAATTGGTCTTACCCAAGACTGGGTAATTTATAAAGGAAAGAGATCTAATTGACTCACAGTTTCACATGGCTGGGGAGGCTTCAGAAAACTTACAGTCATGGCAGAAGGGGAAACAAACACATCCTTCTTCACATGGCAGCAGGAAGAAGTGCCAAGCAAAAAGGGGAAAACCCCCTTACAAAACCATCAGATTTCTGTATTTTTAAGTAGACACAGAGTTTCACCATATTGGCCAGGCTGGTCTCGAACTCCTTACCTCAAGTGATCCACTCGCCTTGGCCTCCCAAATTGCTGGGATTACAGCCACACATCTGTAATCCCAGCTACTCAGGAGGCTGAAGCAGGAGAATCGCTTGAAACTGGGAGGCCAAGGTTGCCGTGAGCCAAGATTGCACCGCTACACTCCAGCCTGGGTGACAGAGCAAGACTCTGACTCAAAGAAAAAAAAAAAAGAGGGGGCATTCCAAGATGGCCAATAGGAACAGCTCCAGTCTACAGCTCCCAGCGTGATCAATGCAGAAGACGGGTGATTTCTGCATTTCCAACTGAGGTACCTGGTTCATCTCACTGGGACTGGTTGGACAGTGGATGCAGCCCACAGTGAGCGAGCTGAAGCAGGGCAGGGCATCACCTCATCCAGGAAGTGCAAGGAGTCAGGGGATTTCCCTTTCCTAGCCAAGAGAAGCTGCGACAGACTACCTGGAAAAACGGGGCACTCCTGCCCAAATACTGTGCTTTTCCCAAGGTCTTAGCAACTGGCAGACAGGGTGATTCTCTCCCATGCCTGGCTCGGTGGGTCCCACACCCATGGAGCCTTGCTCACTGCTAGCACAGCAGTTTGAGATCAATCTGCGAGGTGACAGGCTGGCTAGGGGAGGGGCATCCACCATTGCTGAGGCTTGAGTAGGTAAACAAAGCAGCCAGGAAGCTTAAACTGGGTGGAGCCCATCACAGGTCAACAAGGCCTTCTGCCTTTAGACTCCACCTCTGTGGGCAAGGCATACCAGAACAAAAGGCAGCAGACAACTTCTGCAGACTTAAACGTCCCTGTCTGACAGCTCTGAAGAGAGCAGTGGTTCTCCCAGCACAGCATTTGAGCTCTCAGAACGGACAGACTGCCTCCTCAAGTGGGTCCCTGAACCTTGTGTAGCCTAACTGGGAGACACCTCCCAGTAGGGGCCAACAGACACCTCATATAGGTGGCTGCCCCTCTGGGACAAAGCTTCCAAAGGAAGGAACAGGCAGCAATATTTGCTGTTCTGCAATATTTGCTGTTCTGTAGCCTCCACTGGTGATACCCAGGCAAACGGAGTCTGGAGTGGAACTCCAGCAAACTGCAATAGACCTGCAGCTGAAGGACCTGACTGTCAGAAGGAAAACTAATAAAGAGAAAGGAATAGCATCAACATCAACAAAAAGTTCATCTACACCAAACCCCATCTGTAGGACACCAACATCAGAGAGCAAAGGAAGATAAAATCACAAAGATGGGGAGAAACCAGAGAAGAAAACATGAAAATTCTAAAAGCCAGAGCACCTGTTCTCCTCCAAAGGATCATAGCTCCTCGCCAGCAACAGAACAAAGCTGGATGGAGAATGACTTTGACGAGTTGACAGAAGTAGGCTTCAGAAGGTTGGTAATAACAAACTTCTCTGAGCTAAAGGAGGATGTTCAAACCCATCACAAGGAAGAAGATTATATGAATGGCTAACTCGAATAAACAGTGTAGAGAAGACCTGAAATGACCTGATGGAGCTGAAAACCATGGCATGAGAACTTCATGATGCATGCACAAGCTTCAACAGCCAATGTGATCAACTGGAAGAAAGGGTATCAGTGATTGAAGATCAAATGAATGAAATAAAGTGAGAAGAGAAGTTTAGAGAGACAAGAATGAAAATGAACGAACAAAGCCTCCAAGAAATATGGGACTATGTGAAAAGACCAAATCTATGTTTGATTGGTACACATGAAAGTGATGGGGAGATGGAACCAAGTTGGAAAACACTCTGCAGGATATTATCCAGGAGAACTTCCCCAACCTAGCAAGGCAGGCCAACACTCAAATTCAGGAAATACAGAGGACACCACAAAGATATTCCTTGAGAAGAACAGCCCCAAGACACATAATGGTCAGATTCACCAAAGTTGAAATGAAGGAAAAAGTGTTAAGGGCAGCCAGAGAGAAAGGTTGAGTTACCCACAAAGGGAAGCCCATCAGACTGACAGCAGATCTCTCAGCAGAAACCCTACAAGCCAGAAGAGAGTGGGGCCAATATTCAACATTCTTAAAGAAAAGAGTTTTCAACCCAGAATTTCATATCCAGCCAAACTAAGCTTCATAAGTGAAGGAGAAATAAAATCCTTTACAGACAAGCAAATGCTGAGAGATTTTGTCACCACCAGGCCTGCCCTACAAGAGCTCCTGAAGGAAGCACTAAACATGGAAAGAAACAACCAGTACCAGCCACTGCAAATACACGCCAAATTGTAAAGACCATCGACATTATGAAGAAACTGCATCAATTAACAGGGAAAATTACCAGCAAACATCATAATGACAGAACAAATTCACACATAATATTAACCTTAAATGTAAATGGACTAAATGCTCCAATTAAAAGACACAGACTGGCAAATTGGATAAAGAGTCAAGATCCATCAGTGTGCTGTATTCAGGAGACCCATCTCATATGCAAAGATGCACATAGGCTCAAAATAAAGGGAAGATCTACCAAGCAAATGGAAAACAAAAAAAGTCAGGAGTTGCAATCCTAGTCTCTGATAAAACAGATTTTAAACCAACAAAGATCAAAAGAGACAAAGAAGGTAATTACATAACGGTAAAGGGATCAATTCAACAAGAAGAGCTAACTATCCTAAATATATATGCACCCAAAAGGAGCACCCAGATTCATGAAGCAAGTCCATAGAGACCTACAAAGAGACTTAGACTCCCACAGAATAATGGGAGACTTTAACACCCCACTGTCAATATTAGACAGATCAACAAGACAGAAGGTTAACAAGGATATCCAGGACCTGCACTCAGCTCTGCACCAAGCCGACCTAATAGACATCTACAGAACTCTCCACCCCAAATCAACAGAATATATATTCTTCTCAGCACCACGTCACACTTATTCTAAAATTGACCACATAATTGGAAGTAAAGCACTCCTCAGCCAATGGAAAAGAACAGAAATCACAACAAACTGTCTCTCAGACCACACTGCAATCAAATTAGAACTCAGGATTAAGAAACTCACTCAAAACCTCACAACTACATGGAAACGGGACAACTTGCTCCTGAATGACTACTGGGTAAAGGATGAAATGAAGGCAGAAATAAAGATGTTCTTTGAAACCAATGAGAACAAAGACACAACATACCAGAATCTCTGGGACACATTTAAAGTAGTGTGTTGTGGGAAATTCATAGCACTAAATGCCCACAAAAGAAAGCAGGGAAGATCTAAAATTGACACCCTAACATCACAATTAAAAGAACTAGAGAAGCAAAAGCAAACAAATTCAAAAGCTAGCAGAAGGCAAGCAATAACTAAGATCAGAGCAGAACTGAAAGAGATAGACACACAAAAAACCCTTCAAAAAAAAAAAAAAAAAATCAATGAATGCAGGAGCTGGTTTGTTGAAAAACAAAACAAAAAAAATCAACAAAGTTGACAGACTGCTAGTAAGACTAATGAAGAAAAGAGAGAAGAATCAAATAGGTGCAATAAAAAAATGATAAAGGGGATATCACCACTGATCCCACAGAAATACAAACTACCATCAGAGAATACTATAAACACCTCTATGCAAATAAACTAGAAAATCTAGAAGAAATGGATAAATTCCTCGACACATACACCCTCCCAAGACGAAACCAGGAAGAAGTTGAATCTCTGAATAGACCAATAACAGGCTCTGAAATTGAGGCAATAATTAATAGCCTACCAACCAAAAAAAAAGTCCAGGACCAGATGGATTCACAGCCGAATTCTACCAGAGGTACAAAGAGGAGCTGGTACCATTCCTTCTGAAACTATTCCAATCAGTAGAAAAAGACGGAATCCTCCCTAACTGATTTTATAGGGCCAACATCATCCTGATACCAAAGCCTGGCAGAGCACAACAAAAAAAACAGAATTTTAGACCAATATCCGGGATGAACATCAATGCGAAAATCCTCAATAAAATACTAGCAAACCAAATCCAGCAGTACATCAAAAAGCTTATCCACCACGATCAAGTTGGCTTCATCCCTGGGATACAAGGCTGGTTCAACATATGCAAATCAATAAATATAATCCATCACATAAACAGAACCACAACAAAAACCTCATGATTATCTCAATAGATGCAGAAAAGGCCTTTGACAAAATTCAACAGCCCTTCATGCTAAAAACTCTCAATAAACTAGGTATTGATGGACTGTATCTCAAAACAATAAGAGCTATTTATGAAAAACCCACAGCCAGTATCATACTGAATGGGCAAAAACTGGAAACATTCCCTTTGAAAACCATCACAAGACACCACTCTCTCACCACTCCTATTCAACATAGTGTTGGAAGTTCTGGCCAGGGCAATTAGGAAAGAGAAAGAAATAAAGGGTATTCAATTAGGAAAAGAGGAAGTCAAATTGTCCCTGTTTGCAGATGACATGATTGTATATTTAGACAACCCCATCATCTCAGCCCCAAATCTGCTTAAGCTGATATGCAACTTCAGCAAAGTCTCAGGATATAAAATGAATGTGCAAAAATCACAAGCATTCCTATACACCATTAACAGACAAACAGAGCCAAATCATGAGTGAACTCCCATTCACAACTGCTACAAACAGAATAAAATACCTAGGAATCCAACTTACAAGGGATGTGAAGGACCTCTTCAAGAACTACAAACCACTGCTCAATGAAATAAAAAGACACGAAAAAATGGAAGAATATTCCATGCTCATAGATAGGAAGAATCAATATCATGAAAATGGCCTTACTGCCCAAAGTAATTTATAGATTCAGTGCCATCCCCATCAAGCTACCAATGACTTTCTTCACAGAAATGGAAAAAAATACCTTAAAGTTCATATGGAACCAAAAAAGAGTCCACATTGCCAAGACAATCCTAAGCAAAAAGAACAAAGCTGGAGGCATCACGCTACCTGACTTCAAACTATACTATGAGGCTACAGTAAACAAAATACCATGGTACTGGTACCAAAACAGAGATATAGACCAATGGAACAAAACAGAGGCCTCAGAATTAACACCATACATCTACAATCATCTGATCTTTGACAAACCTGACAAAAACAAGCAATGGGGAAAGGATTCCCTATTTACTGGGAAACGGTACTGGGGAAACTGGCTAGCCATATGTAGAAAGCTGAAACTGGATCCCTTCCTTACACCTTATACAAAAATTAATTCAGGATGGATTAAAGATTTAAATGTTAGACCTAAAACCATAAAAACCCTAAAAAAAACTTAGGCAATACCATTCAGTACATAGGCATGGCAAGGACTTCATGTCTAAAACACCAAAAGCAATGGCAACAAAAGCCAAAATTGACAAATGGGATCTAATTAAACTAAAGAGCTTCTGCACAGCAAAAGAAACTACCATCAGAGTGAACAGGCAACCTTCAGAATAGGAGAAAATTTTTGCAATCTACCTATCTGACAAAGAGCTAATATCCAGAATTTACAAACAACTCAAACAAATTTACAAGAAAAAAACAAAAAACCCCATCAAAAAGTGGGCAAAGGATATGAACAGACACTTCTCAAAAGAAGACATTTATGCAACCAACAGACACATGAAAAAATGCTCATCATCACTGGTCAGAGAAATGCAAATCAAAACCACAATGAGATACCATCTCACACCAGTTAGAATGGCAATCATTAAAAAGTCAGGAAACAACAGGTGCTGGAGAGGATGTGGAGAAACAGGAACACTTTACACTGTTGGTGGGACTGTAAATTAGTTCAAGCATTGTGGAAGACAGTGTGGCAATTCCTCAAGGATCTAGAACTAGAATTACCATTTGACCCAGCCATCCCATTACTGGGTATATACCCAAAGGATTATAAACCACGCTACTATAAAGACACATGCACACATATATTTATTGCGGCACCATTCACAATAGCAAAGACTTGGAACCAACCCAAATGTCCATCAATGATAGACTGGATTAAGAAAATGTGGCACACATACACCATGGAATACTATGCAGCCACAAAAAAGGATGAGTTCATGTCCTTTGCAGGGACATGGATGAAGCTGAAAACCATCATTCTCAGCAAACTATCACAAGGACAGAAAACCAAACACTGCATGTTCTCACTCATAGGTGGGAATTGAACAATGAGATCACTTGGACACAGGGCAGGGAACATCACACACCAGGGCCTGTCATGGTCGGGGGTGCTGGGGGAGGGATAGCATTAGGAGAAATACCTAATGTAAATGATGAATTGATGTGTGCAGCAAACCAACATGGCACATGTATACCTGTGCAGCAAACGTGCACTTTGTGCACATGTATCCTAGAACTTACAGTAAAATAAAAAAGAAAAGAAAAAGAAAAAGAAAAAAGCCATCAGATTTCATGAGAACTCACTCATTATCATAAGAACACCAGCAAGGGGATAACTTCCCACATGATTCAATTACCTCCCACTAGGTCCCTCCCATGACACATGGAGATTATGGAAACTACAATTCAAAATGAGATTTGGGTGGGGACATAGAGAAACTATATCAAACCCTATTTGGTAACTTATAATTTTACCTACATATTACATTACATTTTTAGAAAATTAAGTAATGAGAAACCACGTATTGAATTATCTTATTTTTATATCTTAGTACAAAAGGGATAAATTAGTTATATTAGATCTGAAGCATTTTAATCTTAAGTGTTTTGGTTACTTATTTATTTTGAGGTGAAGTCTTGCTGTGTCGCCCAGGCTGGAGTGCAGTGGCATGATCTCAGCTCACTGCATCCTTCGACTCCCTGGTTCAAGCTATTGTCCTGCCTCAGCCTCCCGAGTAGCTGGGATTACAGGCAAACGCCACCATGCCCAGCTAATTTTTGCATTTTTTTAGTAGAGACAGAGTTTCAGCATCACAAGGTTCTCCTGACCTTGTGATCCGCCTGCCTTGGCCTCCCAAAGTGTTGGGATTAAGGCATGAGCCACCACACCCAGCCTTGGTAATCATTTTTATAAGATGTACTCTATAATTTCTTTCTTCAGAGTTTCTATTGTATACCTTAAAACATGCTCATTGACATATGTTTATTTAATTTAATTCAAAAATTAAGTCCATAATTTTCACTTCTAGGACAAGAGTAAACATACATATCTATCTTCCACCTGCTAAGTACAGCTGTAAACTCTGGACATTATATAATAATAAGCAAGAAGACTGAAAGGTGGAGAGAAGAAGGCAGGCTAGTGTGGGGCCTTGGGCTCTAAGAAACACATAGCAATGAGTTTCCTGGTTTTTCTGTTTGCCTTGTATACATACCCTATACGGGGTGATAGAGGAGATAGTAATCCAGAAACACCAATGCTGGAGATTTTAAAAAGTCTCCCTAATAGTCTGCTCTCTGTAGCCAAAAAACCAGGAAAGGGCTGCCCAGTAAGACAAAAACTTTTGGACAATGACTTCCTTACTCTGGCCATACAACATGGAAAAAGCTAGGGCCATGCTTCCATCAGGTACAAAGGCCAAGTAGGAAGCTCAGACTTCCATCTCATCAGAAGTCTATAACAAAGTGTGCCCCTTCACTGCTGGGATGGTGTGAGAGAAGCGCGAGTGGGGAGCCAGAGCTTCCACCAACACCCGGTGGTAACTAGAGCTCCCTCTACCATGGTGTCAGTGAAGGCCACATGGGGAGTCTGACCTCCCAGCCCTGCCCAGTAGTAATGAGGTACCCTCCCCCCGGGTATTAATGGAACTTAGACATCTGCCCCAACCTACATCAACTGGGTGGCACCACCATCATGGTGTCAAAAGATAACTGCCAAAACACAAGATTTAAATAAAATTCAGAGTCCCATGATGCTTAAAATGTCCAGGAAAAATTTAAAAATCATACCAAGAGCTTAACTTGAATGAATTAATGAATTAAGATCATCAACACTCCTCCCACATAAGTGGCAGAGATGGTGACAGTATCTGACAAAAATTCCAAAGTAGCCATGAGAAAAAATGTTTCAATGAGCAATTATGAACATGGTTTAAATAAAGGAAAAAAAAAGTTTCAGCTAAGAAAAAGAAGTTATAAAAAAAAGAACAAAATGGAAATTTTAGGACTAAAAATTCAGTAGCTGAAATAAAAAGCCCAGTTGGTGGGCTCAACAGCACAGTAGAGATGACAGTCAGTGAACTGAAAGAGCAATAGAAATTACCCAATCAGAACAATAGATGGAAAAAATAAACTGAAAAGATAAAGAGAGCCTTAGGAGTTTATCAGACTATAATTAAAAATTTAACATTTATGTATTAGTCCGTTTTCACACTACTGATAAAGACACATCCAAGACTGGGTAATTTATAAAGGAAAAGAGGTTTAATGGACTCATAGCTCCATGTGGCTGGGGAGGCCTCACAATCATGGTGGAAGGTGAAAGGCACATCTTACACAGTGGCAGACAAGAGAGAATGAAGCCAAACAAAAGGGAAACCCCTTAGAACATCTATTCACTACCACAAGAACAGTATGCGGGAAACCACCCCCATGATTCAATTATCTTCCACCAGGTGCCTCCCAAAACTTGCGGAAATTATGGGAACTACAATTCAAGATGAGATTTGTGTTGGAACACAGCCAAACCATATCAATTTATGTCATCAGGATCCCAAGATGAGAGAAGAGAGCAGTACTAAAAAGATATTTAAAGAAAATAATGGCTGAAAATTTTCCAAATCTAGAAAATAATGTAAGCCTACAAACACAAAAAACTGAGCAAATCCCAAACAGATTAAACCCAAAGACACCCATGACAAGATACATTATAATTAAGCCTCTGAAAACTTATGAAAGAAAAAAATTTGAAAGCAGTGAGAAACATCTTACCTATAAAAGAAAAAACATTCTAATGATAGCACATTTATTATCAAAAAACCTGGAGGCAGAAAGAAATGATAAAACATTTTTCACGTGCATAAAGAAAATTGCTGTCAACCCAGAATCTTATATCCAACAAAAATATCATTCAGAATGAAAGGGAAATTAAGAGATTCTTAAAAGAAGGGAAACTAAGAAGTTTTCACCAGTGGTTCTACCTTAAAAGAATAGCTAATGTAATTTCCTAAGAAAGAATGAAGAAAAAACAATGGACAGAATAAAAATATGAGTAAATACAGTAGATCTTGGCTCCTCTAAGTTTTCTAAATTAAGTTTGATATTTAAAGCCAGACTTATAACATTCTCTTTAGTTTTCAATGTACATAGAGGAAATGTTTAAGATGATTATATTAGAAATGTGGAAGGATAAAAGGAAAGTTAAAAGGGAAGTAAGGTTTCTATACTTCATGCAAACTGGTAAAATGTCAATACCAGTAGACTGTGATAAGTTATGTAATATCTAGAGTAACCACACACACACACACACACACAAATTACACAAAGATATATACTCAAAAGCACTTTAAATAAATCAAAATAAAATTCTAAAATATGTTTCAGTAACCCACAGGGAGGCAATAAAGAGGCAAAAATGAGGAAAGGAAAAGAAAACAGGGAATAAGCAGAAAACAAAAATAAAATGACAGACTTAAGCCAGAGATGATTGTTAGGGAGAAGTTTAGGTGTGACCACAAAAGGATATCATGAGGAAGATCTTTGAGTCTTCTGTGCCCTCAATAACATTGTGGTGATAGAATAGTTCTGTATCTTGATTGTGGTGATGGTTACAGGAATATATACATATAATGAAAGTGTGTGGAACTATACACCACATTATGCCAATGTCAATTTCCTGGTTTTGATATGTAAGGTGTAACCATTGGAGGAAACTCAGTGAGTGATGTGTGTACCAGACCTTGCTATATTGCTTTTGCAGTTTTCTGTGAATCTATAATTATCTCAAAATAAGTTTTAAAATTTTTTTCCCAAACATGAAATCAGACATTTCATTGGCTGCTTTGACAATTTGTCCTTGCTTTCTAATTAGGCTCTCTGTTGATCATTAATGAGCTAAATTTTCTACTCTAGGTAAACTGTTTAAGCCACATGATAAAATGAAAGTATTATATCAAACATATTATCCTGGTAAAAGTGTAATAAAATTAACAATGTTTTATTTTCCCTGTCTTTTCTGAATGTATATAGGGCTTGGGTAAATAGGATGCCTCTAAATTTAAAAAATAATAGGTAAAATTGTTTATCATTTTATAAGTCTTGATAGGATCTTTTTAGTATACTATACTTTCCTGAAATTGGACACTCAAGTCCAAGGAGACAAAAGTTATATAATTTTTCAAATTTAATGAATAACTTAATTATATATTTTTAAATGAATTATAGTATTAAATTATTGTCATATTTGGATACCATTGGATACTTTAAGAAAAATGATGTAGCAGTTTTATATTTAAATGTCAGCATTTATAAAACACCAGAAACTACATCTTTCCCAATTAAAGTTATGAAGAATGTTCGAGGTCAATTAAAATATGTGTGGTTTGGCAAATTAAAAAAAAAGTTTGAAGACCATATACATAAGCCCAGCATCTTTCAGAACTACCCCTCTTCCTCTAATTGATCCCAAACCACTCTAGGTCAGACCATCTATCAATCACACATGGCACATAGCCACTCACACTAGGCTCCGAAATTTGGCTCCTCTCCTATTTGTACTTCTGTCATAGTCATTATGAACCCTCCCCAGAGCCAGTCTCAGGTATTCTGAGTGTGAGGAAAGTAGACTCTCTATGCTAATCTCAACAAAGACCGAATGAGTGGGGGTTAGCTCGGAGGTTTTGTGTCTGGAGCACCTTTTATCTTGGACTGTTTCTGACTCATTTGATCTTTTTAATGCTGGCAGCTTCTGATCTCCTTTACATATTTTGTTTAGCTCACTTTGAGAAAGACTTATAAAAGTCTTTTTTACATACAGATACTGATTTGCACAAGATTATATATCTATCTATATCTATAGACAGACATATGATATCACCTGGCTTTTAAGAAGCTTACAGCTAATAGATTTCAAATAAATAAAATACTGAAGGAAAGATACAAAATAGAATATGCAGAAATACTGTATTTTACCAAATATAAGATACCATAGCTGTTGCATAATTCTATGTACCATTAAGAAAGAAAAGCCACTGCTGCTTAAACACAATACATTTTTATAACAGGATCTTTATGTTATACTTACTGAAAGAACTTATAAACTTATTTAGATGTAGATTTGTACTATATATACATTAAAAAGGAAAATAAATTGGTTAACATGTTCCTGAAACTTCATATTCAGAGTTTCATTTTTTTAATATCACTTTTTGAGTCAGAGCTCTTCATGTCTATGTCTTTCCACACAGTATAGTTTCCTGTGCCCTCAATAATATTGGTGATGCAACAATTCTTGAAAGAGTGCTTTACTCATGTCTCTAGGATTTACTTTCAAGTTGCTGATACTCTTTCTACAAGTATCTGCAAGTTTTGATGACAACTCTTTCTTGACTTTATGGAGAAGATGTCAACAAAAGATTTTCAAACAATTAAGACTCATAATACTTCTTTGAATGGCTCTCTTAAAGTTTGTTGACAATGAGAGTTTGCAGTTTTTCAGTCGTGCTTCCATGACTAATAATCAGCTTTGAGTATGTGCATGAAACAACCACCATGTTATAACTGCTGCCTGGCTACCAGTGATCATAAAATATCAGTAATGATAAAGGCATCCTGATTTCAGAAATAAGATGTAGAGGAAAAAATAGTGTGTTTTGGATTTGATATAATATGATAGTATAAAGGAAAGAATGGCTATGTTTTTCTGGGATTATTGGGGATGGTTTCTGAGAAAAAGTCATACCTGACCGCATTTGGTTTTCTGTTTGTGTGTTTAATTGTTGAACAAGCAGTCAACAGGTATAAAAGGGGAGGGGAAGGGGAATATATGGAGACATAAAGCAACAGGGTAAGCTGGGCATTGAAGCAGTTGGTGAGAACTTAAGATGAGTCTGGATATCTAGGCAAATGTCAAAAGTGTCTAGATGGTAAAACAAGAAGCCTAGACTCTGTTGGGCAAGCTACTATTGAGCTACTAAGATGTTAAAGGAGTGTTAGGATTTGATTCAAAGAGAGGCTTAAGATGGATGACCAGAAGCATTTCATACCCACCTCCTTCACTTAGAAAATACAAAAATAGTACATAGATAGCCATACTTTGAATACATTATCCAAGAGAGAATGCTAGAATTGAACAGAGCAGTGACAGGGAACACCAAAAGTGGGGAAGGAGAAGGAAGAGGCAATCTGCTGGGACAGGATTGGCTGGGGGCTGGGAATAACTTCTCAATGCAGGGCAAGGATGAGTAAGGGACTTCCAGTAGCCCACAGTCCCACTGTGGGATTGTGCAATCCATGCCACAGGAGAACTCCTTGACCCTCCCAAACCCTGAAACTAACATGGGAAGCTGCTGGAAGATGATGGGGGAGAACTGCTCTGAGATGGAGCTCATGCTGGGTCCTACACCCTTTCTGTGAGCTAAGTAGCTACAGCAAGGTGACACTTTCAAACCTCACAGACTGAATGCTGTCCTGGGCCCAGTGGCACTGGGACTGAAGTGTTATGGAAGTCAGGCTGTCACTGCTGGGACTGGGAAGCCAGCTGAGAATACTGCCATGGCCAGGGCTAAGAAGCAAGCATGGCACAGGCTATAGCTGCCGGTGCTAGAAAGGGAACACCGCCAGGACTGCTACTGGAATGCAAGCACAGAGTTGCTGCTGGGACTTAGTCACAAGCTGAGTGTTTGCTTCTGCAGCCAGGGCAGGGACATGAGCTAGATGTGAGCTATGGCCACCAGGGCCAGAGGATGAGCCTCACCAAAAATGGGGCATAGGAAGGACACACATTTCCCACCCACCAGCTTATGCTATGGGCAATGATGATGGCACAACCTACTCCAGTGGTAAAGCCTCACCATAGTTGCTACTCTCCCTCACCTGAGCACTCCACCTGGAACACAAGGATCACCCCACCTCTGTCCACCATGGCTAATGCTGGTTCTCACCATTGGGTAACCTGAACACTGGCCACCCTAGCCCAGCTTCACCCCCTAGCTGCGAGAAAGAGCACATAGCCCAGGGTCCTGGGGATTGCTCAACATAATCCACTACCTTAGGCAACTGAGCATGCAACCAAACTATAACAACAAACAATAAGAAAAAAATAAAGAAATGACAAATATATAAAACAACCAGAAAACATTTACAATATGACAGAAACAAAGCCTTACATATTAACAATAACCTTGAATGTAAATGGGTTAAATTCTCTACTTGAAAGATAATAGGATGGCTGAATGGATTTTTTAAAAATGATCCAACTATGTACTGTTTACAAGAAACTCACCTTATGAGTAAAGTCACATAAGTTGAAAGGAAAGAGATGGAAAAAGATATTCTACACAATCAGAAGCAAAAAGTGGGCAGGAGTCGCTATACTTATATGAGATAAAACAGACTTTAGGTCAAGAAAAGTAGGAAAAGAAAAAAGATCATTATATAATAATTTTTAAAAATCAATCCAGCAAGAGGATACACAATTTTAAATATATATGCATCCAACACTGCAATACCCAGATTCATAAAGCAAATATTCTTAGATCTAAAGAGAGAGATAGATTGCAACACAATAATGGTGGAAGACTTCGTCTGGACACAGTGGCTCATGCCAGCAATGCCAGCCACTTGGAAGGCTAAAGTGTTCATCAGTATTGAATGGATAAAGAAAATGTAGTAAAGGAATGAAATCACATCATTGCAGCAACATGGATGGAACTGGAGGTCATTATCTTAAGTGAAAGAAGCTGGACAGAAAAAGACAAATATCACATGTCTCACTTATATGTGGGAGCTAAAATATTTGATCATATGGAAGTAGACAGGAGAAAGATACATAACAGAAACTGGAAAGAGTGAGTGTGGGAGAAGAGAGAAGATGAAGAGAAGCAGACTAAAAGGTATAAACATTCAGTAAGATTTAAGAAATAAATTCAATATTTGATAGTAGAGTGACTACCCTCATCAAAATATATTGTACTTGGCTCGGTGTGGTGGCTCATGCCTGTAATACCAGCACTTTGGGAGGCTGAGGCGGGCAGATCACGAGGTCAGTAGATAGAGACCAACCTGGCTAACACGGTGAAACCCCGTCTCTACTAAAAATACAAAAAAATTAGCTGGGCATGGTGGCGGGCACCTGTAGTCCCAGCTACTCGGGAGGCTGAGGCAGGAGAATGGCGTGAACCCCAGAGGCAGAGCTTGCAGTGACCTGAGATCACGCCACTGCACTCGTGCCTGGGTGACAGAGCAAGGCTCCATCTCAAACATTTAAAAAAAAAAAAAAAAAAAGTATATATATATATATATATATATATATATATATATAAAACTCATATGATGGACACTCTAAATACCCTGACTTGATCACCACTCATTATATACATGTAGCAAAATTACTCATGTACACTATAAGTTTGTACAAATAAATTTTATTCAAGAAAAATTACTCTTATCCAGCAAAAGAGAAGTTTAAGGAATGTAAACATGCAAAGAAGCTACTAGCAGCAATAGTACAGAGATTATGTAAGTAAATACTCTTGAAGTCCTCAAGAGAATGAAAGCAGCATCTATAGCATCTACATCCATGGTGCCATGAAGACCAGGCTCCCATTGCAGTTCTGAGTAGATGATAGTTGTGGCCTTTTGCCTCTGACCTTTCACGCCTCAACCAAATCTGTAACGCAAGGGGGAAAAACTCCTGTGGAATCAGATTCCTTCAATTCACCCTAGGCATGCATTGAACCCTTTTAACCAAGTAGAGAGTTTTATCAGTAGTCTCCAGTGGGACTGTAACACAAAGGAACTAGATAAAGTAATTGTTCTTCACAAAATATAGTGGAGAGACATTAAGCAGAAGGAAAGGAAGGGAAAGGAAGAAAGAAAAGAAAAGAAAAAAGAAAAGGAAAAGAGAAGAGAAGAAGAGAGAGGGAGGGAGGGAGGAAAGAAGGAAGAAAAGAATGAGGAAGGAAGAATGAAGAAGGAAGGAAGGAAAGAGAATCATCACTTGAAATAGGAGAGCCCATTTGCACTTTGAAAGTTTAGAAAGTATACACAATAGTATAGCAGTCAGCCATAAAAAAGAGTGAAATCATGTATTTTGCAACAACATGGATGGAATTGAAGGCCATTATCTTCAGTGAAACAACTCAGACACAGAAAGACAAGTACCACAAACTCTCACTTATAAGTGGGAGCTAAATAATATATACACATGGACAGAGTGTGGAATGCTAGACAATGGAGACCTGGAGAGATGAGGGGGTGAGAGGTAGGTGGATGATGAAAAACTACTTAATGGGTACAATGTATGTTATTCTGTTAATAGATATACTAAAAACCCTGACTTCACCACTGTGCAATCTATCCACGGAACAAAATTACATATGTACCTTGTAAATTTATATAAAAATAGATTTTTCTTTTTTTTTTTTTAAAAAAGAAAGCTTAAAAGGGCTTCCATAGATGAAACACGAAGACATATAAAAGAACTTGTTCCCACAGGGTGAAGTTCTGTTAAATTTCTTATGCCTCCTCCTACCTCTTTATGCATCTTTATTCATATATTTGGATTAGAATTAAGATATACTGGCCTGGCATGGTGGCTCATGCCTGTAATCCCAGCACTTTGGGAGGTCGAGGTGGGTGGATCACGAGGTCAGGAGTTCAAGACCAGCCTGGCCAGTATGGTGAAACCCCATCTCTACTAAAAATACAAAAAATTAGTTGGGCTTGGTGGCGCATGCCTGTAGTCCCAGCTACTTGGGAGGCTGAGGCAGGAGAATTGCTTGAATCCAGCAGGCTGAGGTTGCAGTGAGCCAAGATCACGCCACCGCACTCCAGCCTGGGAAACAGAGTGAGACTCTGTCTCAAAAAAAAAAAAAAAAAAAAGAATTAAGGTTTATTTCATTATCTCCCCCACCTTTATGCTACAATTTTACATATGTTATACTCTTTTATATTATTTCATATGTGCCTGAGGTGCCATTCAATTTTTTCAATCTATTTTCTCACTGTTATTCTGATTGGATTATTCTGAATCTGTCTTCCAGGAAGTCTTACTTTCTACTGTCATCTACATTCTGCTGTTAAGTTCACTCAGTGATTTTTAATTTCAGATATTTTATACATTTCAGTTCTAGAATGTCTAAACATTTCTTCTTCATTGCTGCTATTTTCTGCTGAATTTTAAAAAATATTTTCATTCGTTGCAAATATATTTTCCTTTGTGTCCTCGAGGATAGTTAAATAAGTTGCTTTAAATCTTTATTCACTATTTCTAACATCTCACTTATCTCAAAGTTTGTCTTTTCTCTTAAGAATGGATTTTTCTGGTTCTTTGAATGTCAAGTAATTTGGGATTTTTATCTCAGACATTGTGAATATTGTTTGAGAGACTGGGTTCTTTTACATTCTTCTGAAAATTGTACCTTTGCTGTTTTTGCAAGCAATGATTTGGTTGGATTCAAACTGCAAACATAGACTCCTGGGAAGCACCTTCAAGTTCAGTTCAGTTCTTTAACCTTTAGCTGGAGTGTATCACACACGTTGATGGTTTGGCAGCTAGACAAAGATTTAGGCAGAGTTTGTAACAGAACTTGGGTGCTTTCTCTGTCCCTAGCGCTCCAGAATTTCCCTTTCACTTGCCCTAACTGTCCTTTGGGTCTTCAGACCAGAAAAACTGAGAATTTCCTTTCAGAATTATAGTGACATCTTCGTGTCAACTTTGACCCACCCTCAGACCGAATGCTGTTAAAAAACTGGTAACTCATATCCTTTTTTTAAGTGTCAACTCTTCTCCAGAATCAGTCTGCTTTTGTTCACTCCCCAGTGAGTTTAGGTCATTGGTGTTTTATTTTGTCCAGAATTTGCAGTTTTATCAGAAGGAGGGTGAGATTTAGTGGGAGCTACTCAGTCATACAGGAAGGGAAAATTCAATATTCCTGATTATGATTTATAATCACTTACTAAGTCTTTGCTCTGCACAGGAACTGTGCTTTTTCATACATTATCTTATTTTAGTCCTACAGGAGTCCCAGTGAGAAGTAACTGTTATTATTTACATTTTACAGATAAGGAAATAGAAGTGAAGAAAGGCCCCAGGTTACATTCCAATAACAAATTCAAACCTAGTGTTTTAAAGTCCAAAGTCCATACTCTTAACCTACTGCTTTAAGAAATAAAATTAGCTCTCACTTCCAAAAGGTGCCCTAAGGCACCAAAAACTGCCCTAGGCAGGCTTCTTAATCAGAAGCCAACTTTAAACTAGTCGATTGTAGGCTTAGAAATTCATTTCCTTATTCACTTACAGTAATGTTTCCCCAACTTGCCTTATCATACAGATCACCTGAGGGGAATCTCAGGCTACAGATAACAGACTTTCTAAATCAGTCCCCAGGGGCAAGGGCTGAAAATCTGAATATTTAACAGGTTCTCCAGATGACTCTAATGTTTCTCCAGTTTGAAAACACTTACTTAAAAAAAAAAAATGAGCACCTGGCACCCACACACTTTATTTGCAACTCTGTTTCCTGGGATAAATAATGATAGTAATAAGAAATGCTAATTATCACCTAGAGCTTACCTCAGGCCAGGCAGGCACTTTTCTAAGTATTTTGTATGTGTTGTCTTCTTTAATCCAACAAACCTACAAGTAGTTACTGTTTTTATAAGGCAGCTAAGGTACCAGCTGCCTACAATCATACCAGTAAGTAGTGAACCACAGTTTAATTCTATTTGATTCCATGACCACTCTTTTTATCAAAACTATTCTATCTCCACTTGTCTAACCTGCCACAACCATACCTGAAGAGAAGTTCAGGCAAACACATGGCCATGATGTAACATTTCCAAAAGGCCCAAGAATAAAATTAACTTACCCTGGAAAGAGCATCTCTTCACTGCCAGAACCCACTGAAGCTTTGGATTATGCTCTGGGCAGTTCAAAAGATCCTGCTACTTTGATTACTTTCCGCAGGAAGATTGGAGAAGAGTGGGAAAGAGCTCTGGAGAGCTCGGCCAACAGATTCACAACATGCACCTAATTATTTTCATATCTTTTCCATAGCCGTCCATGTGCTAGCCTCCCATGTATAAACATGATGAGTTTATAGTCTAAGAAAGGAGGAAGACAATCAACCATAATACCAACTATTCCAGACTGACCTATTGACCATATGCACAGCCCTTAAGGTCTTTTATAGATTATGGTGTCTACCAAAGAAGTTTGAAGTGCAGAGGGTCAGCTGGTTCCTTACAATAGGTTATACTAAAAGCAATCTCAGAGTTGCTTATTAATTAGATGTTTATCAATTAAAATTTTATCAGCAAAGATAGTATTAAAGAAACTATTTATATGACTTCTGTAGACTGGAGAAGGCTTCTGTTGTCTTTCTTTTCAGATGATCTGACCACCAATTTTGTATGAAAGGCTCATTCTAGAACAATGCAAGATTCCAGAGGCAGGATTCTGCCACCTTTATCTGAAAGAATCTAGCGTTCTAGAAACCAGGCCTTTTAAGTGCAGTCCCTAAGGATGCATATAGTTACAGATCCTGTTGAATTCTTATATCCTATTCATGTTAATTTAAAAACAATCAATGTATATTAAATATCTTTATTTCACAATTGACAGCTCATTTCTAATATTCCTCACATTAAGCAACAGGATGTTTTTACACTAATAAAAGCCTATTTCTTACAGATAGTGTGCTAATTAGAAAGCATCTGTTGTTGATGGAGATGTGGATAACAGGAAGGCCTGTGATAGCTGCCTCTGGAGTGTGTGGTCCTTGCTAATAGAATGTTATTTGACACCCTGGGCTACACTTTCTTAATTAGTAGACTGACCACTTCTTGACTGTGCTTTCTAGATAATGCTAAAGAACTTTGAAAGTAATTACAGACATTGTAACAACAACAGCTAAGAAAGTAGCAACCATAAGTGCTATATAGGAAGACCATGACAGGGTTTTTGATAGAGCGGAAACAGTTTTCTGTTTCCAGAGACCCAAGACTGGTTGTGGGAGGGTCAAGAGTCAGGAATCACCTTTCCTACTTTTCCTTTTCCTGCATTCCTCCTGCCTCAGTTGTCCAGAAGTACAGCTAGGGAAGAATGGAAAATATATAGGGAGGCATTAGCCAGGAACAGAGAATTAGAATTGTCTAGTGCATTTGGGCTGCTACAAAATACCTTAGTCTAGTTAATTCATAAAGAGCAACATTTATTTCTTACAGTTTTAGAGAGTGAGAAGTCCAAGATGTAGTCACCAGCAGATTTAGGGTCCAGTGAGGGCTTGCTCTCCACTTCAAAGACGGCACCTTGTTGCTGCCTTTCACTTCACCAATGGTCTTTTAAGAATGGGTTTTATTTTAATAATTAAATGATGAAGTGAAAGGCAGCTCCCTTCAACCTCTTTTATAGGGGCACTAATACCATATATCTAATTCTTCAGGACTTAACCTCCTCCTGAAGGCCCACCCCCGCCACTCTTCATACTGTCACATCAGGGATTAAGTGTCAACATGAATTTTGCAGGACACCAACATTTCATAGCAGGAATCATGATAGTTAGTTAGAGGGGACAGATAACATCAGTGCCAGAGAGTAACATGAAAGCGTCCTGTGAACACTCAACTCGTAACTTCCCCAATCACCAGCAGAGCTGCTACAGTAGCCTCAGCAGTCCTTAGACACATGGATTTGTTCTTCACAGAATACACACCATTCTGAGCCCATTTCCCACCAACCAACACTAAACTGTTGAAACTACTGTCTCCACCATTTCTCCTTAACAACTTCCTTTCTATTCAGCCTGATCTAACACTTTTCTAGAGACTGTTAGATCTCCGGAAAAGCAATAACTGGTCATTTATATTTTTCAACATACCCTTTCCTCTGCTTCCTAGTTCCTAAATGATGTCAGCTAGTGATTCTGTTCATTTTTATGTTTCTGCTATATTTTTCTTTTCTTTTTTTCAGATGGGGTCTCACTCCGTTGCCCAGGCTGGAGTACAGTGGCACAATCTTGGTCTCACTGCAACCTCGATCTCCTGGGCTCAAGTGATCTCCCACCTCAGCCTCCTGAGTAGCTGGGACTACAGGCACGCTACACCACACCTGGCTGGTTGTTGTTGTTGTTGTTATTTTTTCTTTAGTAGAGAGGAGGTCTCACCATGTTGCCAGGCTGGTCTCAAATTCCTGAGCTCAAGCAATCCTCCCGCCTCAGCCTGCCTAAGTGTCAGGATTACAGGCATAAGCCACTGCACTCGGCCTATTTTTCTTTTTATAATTAAAAAAGCTATGCTTTATTCTACATGCCTAGTATAAAAAGAACTCAAGTGACATATAAAAAATTAAGTAAAAATCACCTTAACTCCTACAATCCAAAGAGTGCCACTGTTAGCAAACTAACTTTAATATGTCTTAATACAAATACATATAAATTTGTATAATTTTACATAAATGGGACCATCTTATCCATGTTACTTTTATCATATCATGGTTCTTTTCTTTAACACATTTTAAAATTGTTTAACACAATTAAAAAAATTTAACATATTTTAAAATTTTTAAATCGTGGCTTACTTCCACAGTCACACATTCTAGTAGAATCATAAACATATGTACACATATATGGGGGACTTGTTGTCACTGTTTTGAATGAAAACTTGTATGTATTCTTCCCTTTATCTTGCTTTTATCACTTAATAATAAACATTGGAAATTTCTCCAAGCCAATGGTTTACATTTCATTCATTATTTTTAATGTCAGCATAATATTCCATGATACAGATAGCTGGAGTTTATTCATTCTCTGCATAATGGGGATTCGTATTTTTTTCTAGGTTTTTTTTTTTTTTTTTTTTGTCCCTACAAACAAGGTATGAGTACTTATCTTCTTACATATATTCTCAATATGCCAGGCACTTTTATCCCTTTGACTATTTCTAGGAGTAGGATTGCTATGTTGAAGATTGTGTATATTTTTTATTCTAATGAATTTTGCCAAATTATGTGCCAAAAAACCTTTCAGAATTCACACATCTGTCTGCCAAGTGGAAGAGTGCTCTTTTCCTCAGCTCTTTACCAGTGGAGGTGTATGATCACTCTTTAATTTTTGTCATTCTAATGGGAGAAATCATCTCTCTCTCATTGCTAGTTTAATGAGTCTTTTCATGACCACTAGTAAAGTTTAATCCTTTTATGTTTATTTTCCACTTGGATTTCCTTTTCTGTAAAACGTCTGTTTATATCTTTTGTCCATTTAACAAGATCTTCCTTTTTATTCTGCCCCCTTGTAGGTGGTTATTGCATAAGTTTAGTCTATCATATATGTGTTGCACTTATTTTTCCTAATAAATCATTTGTGTCTTGATTATTTGCTATCACCAATTGTTTAAATGTTTGATTTGTATATAGTCAAGCATGCCTATCTTTTTCTTTGTGGCTTCTGGGTTTCTTCTTTTGCTTTCAGAATGTTCACTACTACAAATGAAACTGCAACAAACGTTCTAGACTACACCGCCAATTGTTTCCTTGGACTGAATTCCTAAAAGTTAAATTAGCAAATTAATGAGCTAGAACATTTTTAAGATTCTTAATGATGTTGCCAAATTTTTCTCGAGACAGACTGTGGTTGTGGCCTTTTAAATCCATCTAGCAGAGTGTATTAGTCCAATCTCACACTGCTGTAAAGATACTACCCAAGACTGGGTAATTTATAAAGGAGAGAGGTTTAATTGACTCACAGTTCCCCATGGCTGTGGAGGCCTCAGGAAAGTTACAATTGCGGCAGAAGGTGAAGGGGAAGCAAGGCACTTTCTTCACACGCTGGCAGGAGAAAGCTAAGTACGTGGAGGAATTTGCCAAACACTTATAAAACCATCAGATCTCGTGAGAATTCACTCACTACCACGAGAACAGCATGGGGGAACCGCCCCCATAATTCAATCGCTTCCCAACAGGTGACTTCCTAAACACCTGTGGATTACAATTCAAGATGAGATTTCGGTGGAGACACAAAGCCTAACCATATCACAGAGTATATGAGGGCTTATTGTACAGCACCCTCCCTGGTATTCAGTATTCTTATACTTATCTCTTCACTGACTCTACTTTATATCTCTAATCATAATCATCCCTCTGTGTGCTCATATCTCTTGCTATATCCTGAAAATCTTGACATCAGGCTGGTGGTTCACATTTTTTCTAAGGTAGCACTCTGTGGAATATCTTCAATAACTCCTGGAGCAAAAGGAATTTCATTTTCCTTTGGGGCAGTTTTTACTACTATTGATTACAAACTATACCTCACTACAGCCACTAATTTTATCTTCCAAGAGAGACAGCTTTTTTCCCTTATAGTTCATAATACGGATGGACATAAACTACATTGATAAGGGTGTCTTGTTCACAAAAGACAGACAACAGTAAGCTGGAAGAAGCTTAAAGACTTCATTTCTTCTGGACCCCTGCTTTCCAAGGATATCTGAAAGTACAGTGTCCACAAGAGTTTATCTATCCCAGTGATTCTCAAACCTCACATCTACCAGAATCACCTGAGGGCTTGTTAAAAGACCTAGTGTTGAGTCCCAATCCCAGAGTATCTGATTCAGTAGGTCTGGGGCAGGGTTCAAGGATTTGCATTTCTAACAAGTTTCCAGGTGATATTAATGATGCTGGTTCATTAGCAACACTTGAGACCCTCTCATCTGCCCAAACCCCACCTATTTTGGTAATAGAGACAAGTATTAAATAGGCCTCACTATGAAGTTCTATTACTTCTCTATAAAGTATCCCTCTTTTATTAGTTCTGTCCTCTGTGACAGCAAAGAACAGCTGGTCAGCACCTTCTTCATTATAACCTCTCATATCCTTGAACACAAATGTTAAGTTTTCCTTATTCTCCTTTTCACCTATCTGAAGTCCTGAGTCCCTTAGCCTTTCCTGATAATAACTATCCAACCTGCTCATCATTTTTTTGAGATGGAGTCTCTCTGTCACCCAGGCTGGAGTACAGTGGCGCAATCACGGCTCACTGAAACCTCCACCTCCCAGGTTTAAGCAATTTTCCTGCCTCAGCCTCCTGAGTAGCTGGGACTACAGGTGCTTGCCACCACACCCGGCTAATTTTTTGTATTTTTAGTAGAGACGGGGTTTCACCTTGTTAGCCAGGATGGTCTCAATCTCCTGACCTCATGATCCGCCCACCTCTGCCTCCCAAAATGTTGGGATTACAGGCATGAGCCACAGTGCTGGGCCCCTGCTTATCATTTGTATTGCTCTTCCCTAAACCCAGTTTTGAGTTTCTATCCCACCCCTATCCCCATCTCTGTTCATTTGAACAGATATGAGGGAAGAGGAATATGCTCAGATAAATCTTGCATGCATAACTTTCTGGGCTACCCAATGTCTCTGGCTAAGATATTTTAAGTAGTTTCATGCAAGTTGGTGCTCTGTGTGTTTTTTTTTTAAGTGGTTATTTCAAGATTATAGTGTTCTTATTTCAAAGATTATAATGTTACACTACTGGGTGGAAAATATTGACCACTTTCTTCATATTTATTAAAACGTAACAGCTGCATCTTTAGGTACAAGAAATAGCCATTCATTGACTTATTCCACAAATATGTATTAAACATCTGGAATGTACCAGGTACTGTGAATACCGTATCTAGTGGGTTTGGCATTGACTTTAGGTCAAGTCAACTTACTTAGGTGCCTCTTAACAGTCTAAGAATATCAGGAATGTTTCCATAACTCCACCTACAGTATGGGTGAAGAAATACAGTTTAACAACCCAAACATGATTTTGGCCTCTTCCAAATCCACCCTGTTCACCTAGAAATGGACCTAGATTAGAGTCAACTTTACATTCTGCAAAGTAGCAATAATATTTTCTATAATTCCAGTTGGCACATTAAAGATAATCATTTCTGTTTGTCTTTGGGGGTTTTCTAAAGCAGGCGTATTCTGTTTAATGCTGTCATAAGTAGCACTGATTAGTCAAAAAAGTTTGTGTCTGAAGCATTTCCTCCCCACCAAAAGAAGTTACTTGATGATTTTCCCCATGCCCTAAACACCATTATGTACTCTGAGAGACAAAAATCTGCATGGTAGACTGCACGGTGCATTCTTGGTGCTAGGTTAACAGTTGTTCCTGATGGTGAACACCCAGGTAGCACTCTACTCAGGTTACTCTGTGTTGTCATGCTCTGCCTATGTGTTGTTTAATCCTTTTTACTAGTTATTCTGTGATGAATTGGGCTTTAACTTCTAATGTCCAACAAAGTGTGTGCAAATAACAGTACTGGACCTATCTCAAATAAACAACAACAATAAAACCATCCCAAAAGATGGGAAAATGCAAATTTTATGATAGCTCAAGTCTCTTTCAAGGAAATGACAATGGAAAAGAGAGTAAAAATCTTCAGGCAATTAGGGATTGGTGGAAGGGCTTTGGCTTAACAATAGGAATCAGACATCACTAGTTAATGTCAGTCAGTGGTTTCAGAAGATTTGAAGGAAAAGAGGATTGATTTCCAAGTAGCCACTGTACCTTTCCAGCCCTGGGGGTCCATCTTCATTCCTCCAAGTCCACATGGGTGCCACAAACCCGGCTGCACAGAGCCTGGGTGCAGGATCAGCTAATTACCATAGAGGCTGTGCTAATACTATCCATTCTGGTATCAGTTCCATTCCTTTCAGGAACACATGGGATATGCTCCATGGGGAAGTGAGGCAGGAAGTGAACTTAGTGGCATGTGGTTGAACTTCATACCCTCCAAGCTACTTTTGAAACTTGTTGCAAAAATTCCAAATAAGGTATCAGTGCATTTGATTCAACAGTATGTTAAAATAATAATCCACTATCTTCAAGCATAATTTGTTACAGGGAATTTGTTAAGGTACATAAAAAGGTTAAGGTACACAAAAACATAAAAAGTCAATTAAGTAGGAAATATTATAGGATAATCTCAGTATATGCTGAAGAGGAATTTGATAAAAATTTATTTCCATACTTAATTTTAAGGTCTCTAAAAATTAGGAATAGAAGACTGATTTTCTATAATGATGAATATCTATCTCAACCCAAAAGGTCATATCATACTTGTATTAGGCTGTTCTTGCATTGCTTTAAAGAAATACCTGAGACTGTAATTTATAAAGGTAATTTGTAAATAAAAGAGGTTTAATTGGCTCACAGTTCTGCAGGCTTTACAGGAAGCATGGTGCTGGCATCAGCTTGGCTTCTGGGGAGGCCTCAGGAAGCTTACAATCATGGCATAGGGTAGCAGGGGAGCAGGCATGTCACATGGCAAAAGAGGGGACAAAGGGGGGAAGGGGGCCACACATTTTAAACAACCAGATCTCGTGTGAACTCAGAGCAAAAGCTCACTCATCACCAAGGAGATGGTCCCAAGCCACTCATGAGGGATCTTCCCCCATGCACCAAACATCCCACCAGCCCCCATCTCCAATACTGGGGATTACAATTCAATGTGAGATCTGAGTGGGAATAAATACACAATATCAACATTTAGTGGTAAAATACCATAAGCAACATTTAGAGCTATTGAGCTCTAAATAAAAAGATGCCTACTACAATAATTATACAAAGTCCATTTCTTCCTTCAAACATATATATTAAGATGACATTGGCTAGACAGTTGACCAGAGGCACCTGGCACTCATCCTCCCTACAAGAAAGGATCAAGACAACACATAAGCAGCTGAGATTTGACTAGAGTATTGAAGGGAGAGCACTGGAGTTCAGCAGGGGAATGAAGAGGAATCTGTGCTAATTGCAAGCCCATTGCAAGAACCTGACCTCTGTAGCCCTAGCTCTCATACCTAGGTTGACCTGGAGTCAGAAGGGACAACCCTTTGTGGGGAAAGTAAGCAGAAGAACCCCGTCGGTCCCCATTGCCACCACAAACACCTGTAGTCTTTACTATAGGAGAATCCCACAATCCTCACAAGCTCTGAGCCCAGTTTGGAGAGTTTCCGAGAATTTGAGCAGCTGTATTGTTCCACATTAGGAGTACAAGGTGTGCACTCTCTATCCTCTACCAAACCCCTGTGAGCCAAGCCGCCACAGCATGGGCCCATCTTGAGACCAGAGCCATTTCTGGAGTGCACCCTGTTACAGGGGCCAGTAGCCACTGTATGTCTCCAGCACTGGGGTTCCATCTTCATTATACCAGGCTCACATGAGTGACTGAACTCCACAACCCCAGCTGTGTGGAGCCTGGGCCCAGGATCAGCTGTGTCTTTGGTCCTGCACAATCGGGATACCAACTCCCATTGCCTGCGCTTCCAGCCTAAGAAGCAGTCTGGCAGTCCTACCCAGAACAAATCCACCCTTGAGCTGGCCAAACTGCTGCACACCCTCCCGTAAGAGAGCGATCTACAACCACCAAGCAACTGACACCCTCCCAGGCCAGCATAATGGATATACTTCCACACCCAGGTCTGAGAAATAGACCTGGGGCACTCTCCTCTTGCAGACATACCTCTGACCTGACCAATGGCCTATGCCTGCCTTCCATGCCTGAGAAATAGCCCCATGTCTTCCACAGCCATGAACATGTCCCTAGCTTACCCAACAGCCCTGTGCCTACACTCGGGGCCTGAGGAACAGTCTTGCTGGCCACCTCTGGCAAACACACCCCTAGGCTGCCCACGCAGGCTTGTGGATCTAAGAAACAGCCCAGCACCTCCACTCCTAGTGGAAACACCCCTAGCCCTGAAGGAGACACACACGCATATTCTGGGTCTGAGAAAAAACCTCAAGAGCCATCCCCAGTGAAAACACCCCCAAGGCCAACCAAGCAGCCACACACTGGCACCTAAGTTCTGAGAAAAAGACATAATGGGCCCACCCCCAACAGACACACCTTTAGGTTGGCTGAGCAGATGAACACTAGCACCCAAGGCCAGAGAAACAGCCAGGCAGTCCCACCCCAGGCAGTCATGCCTCCAAGCTAGCTGAGCAGTTGCATGCCTGAGCCTCTTGCCAGAGTAACAGCCCTGTGACCCCAACCTAAGCAAGCCAGACTTCAAGTTGGCTGACCCATCATGTGTGAACAAATGCCTTTGAGTTTAGAAACACTTTAGGAAACCAACCCACAGCAAAGCTATGCCTCCACTGCCACAATACACTACCTATGCCACTGAGACACTCACAAACGTTACTAGCATGGATTACAGCTAAAGAACTTGCACAAAGACTCTACTACTGCATCTACCTATAACGAAACCTACCCCACCCAACTGACATGCCAAAATCTACCCATAAAAATAAGTCTTTCCCTAGAAAACCTACCCCATAAAATTATTTATTTTTATTTTTATTTTTTTGAGAGAATATCACTCTGTCACCCACGCTGGAGTGCAGTGAAAAAATCTCGGCTCACTGCAGCCTCCACCTCCTGGGTTTAAATGATTCTTCTGCCTCAGCCTCTCAAGTAACTGGGATTACAGGTGTGCACCACCATGCCTGGCTAATTTTGTATTTTTAGTAGAGATGGGGTTTCACCATGTTGCCCAGGCTAGTCTTGAACTCCTGAACTCAAGTGATCCATCTGCCTCAGCCTCCCAAAGTGCTGGGATTACAGGCATGAGCCACTGCACCTGGCCCTACCCCATAAAATTAGAAGAGGTGACTCTTCTAGCAGATGCATAGAAATCAACATAGGAACACATCAAACATTAAAAATCAAGAAAACATGACCCCTTTCCAAAGGAACACAATAATTCTTTAGTAATAGGTCTCAATCATAAGAAAATATAGAAAATGTCAGAAAAAGGATTCAAAATAATGATCTTAAGGAGACTCAGGGAGATACAAGAGAATACAGACAGTTTAATGATATCAGAAAAATAACATTATTTGAGTGAGAAATTCAACAGAGATAGATATCATTAAAAAAGAATGAATCAGACACTTTAGAACTGAGAATTCTGTGAAGGAAATAAAAAATACAATCAACAGCTTCAACAACAGACTAGAACAAGCAGAACAAAGACTTTCTGAACTTGAAGGCATCCTTTGAAACAATAGGCAGACAAAGAAGAAGAAGAAGAGAAGATGAAGAGGAAGAAGAAAAAGAAGAATTATTTACAAAATTTAAAAAATAAAGCCTACAGGATTTATGGGACACCATTAAGTGAACAAATATTTGCATTATGGGTGTTCCAGAAGAAGAAGAAAAGGAAAATATGTCGAAAATATATTTAATTTTAAAATAGCTGAAAGCTTCCCAAGTCTTGGGAGAGAGATGGACATCCAGATTCGGGAAGCTCAAATGTCTCCACATAGATTTAACTCATAAAGGTCCTCTCCAAGACACACTTTAGTCAAATTGCCAAAAGTCAAAGACAAAGAATTCTAAAAACAACAAAAGAAAGGCATCAAGTCACATATATGGGACTCTCCACCAGACCAACACCAGATTTTTCAGAAGAAACCTTACAGACCAGGAGAGAATAGAATGACATATTCAATGCACTGAAAGAAAAATACTGCTAGCCAAGAATATCATACCCAGCAAAGCTATTCTTCAGAGCCGAAGAGAAACAAAGTCTTTCAGAGAAGCATAAACTAACCATTAGACTGCTGTTACAAAAATGCTTAAGGATATCTTACATCTGGAGGTGAAAAGGCAATAACCACCATCATGAAAACATGCAAAGTTATAAAAATCAATGGCAGAGCTGACACATAAAGGAGAAAGAGAAAGGAATCAAATCTTTTCACTACAGAAAAATACCCAACAGCAAAAATAAACAATAAGAAAGTAGATAAGGAACAAAGGGTACGCAAAACAACCAGAAAACAATCAATAAAATAAAACAGAAGAATCAATAAAATGAGTAAGCTCCCACCTATCAATAATTACCTTGGGTGTATATGGACTAAATTCTCCAATTAAAAGATAAAGACTGGCTGAATGAAATAAGTAAATAAATAAAATAAAATAAAAAACCTAACTATATACTGCCTAAGGAAACTCACCTCACCTGTAAAGATAGACATAGACTGAAAGTGAAAGGATGGAAAAAAAAATATTCCACAAAAACAGGAACCAAAAGCAAGCAGGAGTAGCTATACTTAGATAAAACAGATTTGAGGTCAAAGCTGCTAAAAGAGACAAAGAAGGATATTATGTAATAGTAAAGAGGATCAATTCATCAAGAAGATATAACAACTGTAAATTCATGCATCTAACACTGGAACACACAGATATATAAAGCAAATGTTAGATCTGAAGGGAGAGATAGGCCCCCAATGTAATAATAGTTGAGGACTTCAACACCCTACTGTCAGCATTAGAAAGAGATCATGTAGACAGAAAATGAACAAAGAAACATAAGTTTTAAACTGCACCATAGAACAAATGGACCTAACAGACATTTATAGAATATTTCACCCAACAGTTGCAGAACTTTTTATAAGCACCTAGAACATTCTCCAGGACTGGCCATAAGTTAGTACACAAAACAAGTCTCAACAAATTTTAAAATCAAAATCATATTAGGTATCTTATCTGACCACAATGAAATAAAACTAGAAATAAATAATAGGGAAACTTTGGAAATTATACCAATAAAAAAATTAAATGACATGCTCCTGAATAACCAGTGGGTAAAGGAAGAAATTAAGGAGAACATTGCAAAATTCCTTGAAACAAATAAAAAATTGAAACACAACATTCCAAATGCTTTGGAAAAGAGAAAAAGTAGTTTTTTTTGTTTTTGTTTTTGTTTTTGAAACACAGTTTCGCTCTTGCCACCCAGGCTGGAGTGCAATGGCGTGATCTCATCTCACTGCAACCTCTGCCACCTGGGTTCAAGCGATTCTCCTACCTCAGCCTCCCAAGTAGTTGGGATTACAGGCACGTGCCACCATGCCCAGCTAATTTTTGTATTTTTAGTAGAGACAGGGTTTCACCATGTTAACCTGGATGGTCTCAATCTCTTGACCTCATGATCCGCCTGCCTCAGCCTCCCGATGTGCTGGGATTACAGGAGTGAGCCACCATGCCCGGCCAAAAAAGCAGTTTTAAGAAGCAGGTTTATAGGAATAAATTCCTACACTAAAAAAGTAGAAAGATTTCAAATAAACAAACTATGATCTATCTCAAGGAAATAAGAAAGCAGAAACAAACCAAACCCAAAATTAGTAACAGCAAAAGAATAATAAAAATTAAAGCAAAAATAAATGAATTTGAGACCCCCCCCCCGAAATACAAAAGATGAAGTAAATAAAAAGTTAGCTTTTCAAAAGATAAACAAAATTGACAAACCACTCAGTGGACAATAAAAAAAAGAAAGAAGACCCAAATACATAAAGTCAGAAGTCAAAAAGGAGACATCACAATGGATACTACATAAATACAAAGGATCATTAGAGATTATTGTGAGCAACTATATGCCAATAAATAAACAGACTAGAGGAAAGGATACATCCCCAGAAACATATACTACCAAGATTGATTCAAGAAGACATAGAAAGCCTGAACAGACCAATAACAAGTAACAAGATTGAATCAGTAATAAAAGTCTACCACCAAAAAAAAAAAAAAAAAGTCCAGGACCAGATGACTTTACTGTTGAATTCTACCAAACTTTTAAAGAATAATTAATATCAATTCTTCTCAAACTATTTCAGAAAATTGAAGAGGATTAAATTCTTCCTAACTTATTCTATGAGGTCAGTATCACCATGGTACCAACACCAGACAAGGACACAACCAAAAACTATAGAACAATATCCCAGGTCAATATAGACACAAAAATTCTCAGCAAAATACCAGCAAAAAACACATCAAAAAGATTATTCATCATAATCAAATGGAATTTATTCCAGGGATGCAAAAATGATTCAACGTACACAAATCAATAAATGTGACACATCACACGAACAGAATCAAGGACAAAAGCCATATAATCATCTCAATCGATGCTGAAAGCATTTCATAAAATTTAACCTTCCTTCATCATAAAATCTCTCAATAAGCTAGATATAGAAAGAAAGTACAGCAACACAATAAAGGCACAACTAATGTCAGAGCAAATGGGGGAAAGCTAAAAGCTTTTTCTCTAAGAATTGGAACAAGCAAGACAAAGATGCCCACTGTGACCACTCTTATTCAACATAGTACTAAAAGTCCTAACCAGACCAATTAGACAAGAGAAAGAAATAAAGAGCATCCACATTGGAAAAGAGGAAGTCAAATCATCTCTGTTTGCTGGCAACATGATCATATATAGATAAACCTAAAGACTCTCCAAAAACTCTCGGAACTGCTAAATTAATTCAGTAAAGTTACAGGATACAAAATCAACATAAAAAAATCAGTAGCATTTCTACACATAATGAGCTAGCTGAAAATAAACCAGGAGGGCAATCCTATTTATAATCACTATAAAATAAAATACCTAGAAACAAATTTAACCAAGGAGATGAAAGACCTCTATAAGGAAAACTACAAAACATGGATGAAATAAATTGAGGGGATAGAAACAAATGAAGAGACATCCTACGCTCATGGATCTGAAGAATATGTCAAAATAACTGGCCAGGCATGGTGGCTCATGCCTGTAATCCCAGCACTTTGGGAGGCTGAGGTGGGCAGATCACCTCAGGTTGGGAGTTTGAAACCAGTCTGAACAACATGGGGAAACCTCGTCTCTACTAAAAACACAAAATTAGCCAGGTGTGGTGGTGCATGCCTGTAATCCCAGCTACTTGGGAGGCTGAGGCAGGAGAATCACTGGAGCGCAGGAGGCAGAGGTGGCGGTGAGCCGAGATCACGCCATTGCACTACAGCCTGGGCAACAAGAGTGAAACTCTGTCTCACACACACAAAAAAGACCATACTACCTGTATTAGTCTGTTTTAACGCTGCTAATAAAGACATACCCGAGACTGGGAAGAAAAGGAGGTTTAACTGAGATTTGGATGAGGACACAGCCAAACCATATCACTACCCAAAGTAGTCTACATATTCAATGCACTTCCTATTAAAATGTCAATGACGTTCTTCACAGAAATAGAAAAAATAACCCTAAATAATCCTAAAATTTGTATGGAACCATATAAAAACTCAAATAGTCAAAGTAATCATGAGCAAAAAGATCAAAGCTGGAGATATTACACTACCAGGCTTCAAAAGGTAATATAAAGCTAGGTAATATAACAGCATGGTACTGGCACAAAAACAGACACACGAATCAGTGGAATGGAATAGAGAACTCAGAAATTAGTCCTCACAGATGCAGCCAACTGATTTTTTACAAAGGTGCCAATAACATCCACTGGGGGAAGGATGGTCTCTTCAATAAATGGTGCTGGAAAAACAAGATATTCATATGCAGAAGAACAAAACTACATTCCTGCCTCTCACCCTAAACAAAGATAAACTCAAATGGATTAAAAACCTAAATGTAAGACCCAAAACAACAAAACTACTAGAAGAAAACATAGAGAAAAAGTTTCAGGACATTATTCTGGAAAAAGATTTCCTGAATACGACCTCGAAAGCACAAGCAACAAAAGCAAAAATAATCAAATGGTATTATATCAAACTTAAAAGCTTCTACAAAGTAAAGGATAAACAATTAACAGAGTGAATGGACAATCTACAATGGGAGAAAAGATTTTCAAATTATTTATCCAACAGCAGATTAATATCCAGAATATACAAGGAAATCAAACATTTCAACAGCAACAACAAAAAAAAAAGACTAAAACCACAAAAAGTCTGATTAAAAAATGGGCAGATGGTCTGAACACACATTTCTTGAAAGAAGCCATGCAAATGGCCAATAAATATGAAAATATGCTCAACATTACTAATTATCAGGGAAATGCAAATCAAAACCACAATGAGGTATTATCTGACTCGAGTTAGGATGGCTACTATCAAAAAGTCAAAAAATCACAAATGCTGGTGAAGATGTGGAAAAAAGAGAACACTTACACACTATTTTTGGGAATGTAAACTAGTAGAACCACTATGGGAAACAGTATGAAGTTTTCTCAAAAAAAAAACTGCAAACAGAACTACCAATATTATCCAGCAGTCTCACTACCAAGCATTTATTCAAAAGAGAGGAAATTAGTAAGTATATTGAAGAGACATCAGCACCTCTATGTTTTTGCCAGTGCTATTCACATAGCCAAGATATGAAATCAACTCAAGTGTTCAACAACAGATGAATGGAAAAAGAAAATGTGGTATATATATACAACAGGATACTATTCTGCCATAGAAAAGAAAGAAATCGTGTCATTTGTACAACCTGTATGGAACTGGAGAACATTATGTTAAATGATACTAGCTAGAAACAGAAAGTTAAACACTGCATGTTTTCACTTATATGTGGAAGCTGAAAAAAAGTTGAGCTCATGAAAGTAAAAAGTAGAATAGAGGCTGGACAGAGTAGGGGGAAATACTAGAGGCTGGCAGAGTAGGGGGAAGTGGAGGATTGGGAGATATTTGTTAAAAAAGATAAAATTGCAGCTAGATAGAATGAAGTTCTAGCATTCTATAGCACTGCAGGATGACTATAGTTAACAATAAATATGATATGTAGTTTCAAATAGCTGCAAGGAGGATAACGAATGTACCCAACACAAAGAAATGATAAATGAGATGATGATATGCTAATTACCTTGAACTGATCATTATATAGTATACATTATACCTTGTATGTATTGAAGCATCACTATCATAAATATGTACAACTATTATGTGAGACAAATATATATATATATATATATAAAGTTCACACACATTTTCACAGGCACTGGGAGTATAATAACAAACAAAATAAAGTTTATTGTTGTGAAATTTCTGACTAAACAAAAAGATACAAAAATATAACCATTAGAGGCCAGGAGCGGTAGCTCACACCTATAATCCCAGCACTTTGGGAGGCTGAGGTGGGCGGATCACGAGGTCAGGAGATCAAGACCATCCTGGCTAACACCGTGAAACCCCGTCTCTAGGCCGGGCGCGGTGGCTCACGCCTGTAATCCCAGCACTTTGGGAGGCCGAGGCGGGCGGATCACGAAGTCAAGAGATGGAGACCATCCTCACTAATGCAGTGAAACCCCGTCTCTACTAAAAATACAAAAAATTAGCCGGGCGTAGTGGCGGGCGCCTGTAGTCCCAGCTACGGGAGGCTGAGGGAGGAGAATGGCGTGAACCCGCGAGGCGGAGCTTGCAGTGAGCCGAGACTGCGCCACTGCACTCCAGCCTGGGTGACAGCGAGACTCTGTCTCAAAAAAAAAAAAAAAAAAAAAAAATATATATATATATATATGTATATGTATATATGAAAGAGAAAGAAAATAATCATTACTTACAAATAATGTTATTGTTTATGCAGAAAATATCAGATAATAAACAAAATATTCTAGAATTAATGAGATTAAAAACATAAGTGTTCCTCTTTTAGTCTTTTTAGGTTCAATAACAAACAGCCATAGGCTGGATGACTAATAAAGTAGCCATAGGAATTTATTTCTCTTAGTTCTGGAGGCTGGAAGTCTGAGGTCTGGAAGACCATGCCAGCACAGTCAGGTTGTGGTTACGGTCCGTGTCTTTGTTCATAGACAGCAGTCTTCTCACTGTGTCCTCACATGACAGAAAGGCCAGGGAGCTCTCTGGGGCCTCTAGTATAAGGGCACTAATTTTAAAAGGGTTCCCTTCTCGTGACCCAATCATCTCCCAACAGTCCCATCTCCTAATACCATTGCCTTGGGGGTTCGACTTCAACATATAAATTTTGAGGGGACTCAAACATTCAGTTTATAGCAGTCTCCAAATTAAAGTTGGGAGGAAATATTATTCATGAAGGCAGTAAAATGATAAAATAGCCACGCACCTTACCAAGGATTATGCAATACCAATATGAATGAAATTGTAAGAAAGATCCTAAAGAAAATATAACAAAATGCAGAGTCATACTAACTAAAAAGTATACAATGTCAATTCCTCCCAAAGTAACATATAAAACTTGAATGCCATTTCAATTAAAATAGCAATGAAATGTTTTTAACTTTACAGAAATAATTCTAAATTTAATCTGAAAAGTAATAAAAGGAAAGACAAGCCAAGAAAATTTTGAAAAAGATAAATAATAAAGGTCTTTCTTTACAAGATATTTGAAAATCTTCAGAGCCATAGTCATAATTTTTTTAAAGTATCTGATGCTGGAAAATGCCTCAGGTAGAGCAACCGAACCACAAATTTAAAGAATAAGGAATGAATTATTCAATAAATAGCTTAGGTAAAATGGGTAATTTGGAAATAACCCATTCAGAACCTAACTTTACAGATAGATTTTAAAAATTAAACACAAAAATAAAAACATGTTTCTCAAAATGTTAAATAAAGAATTATCCTGAGACCCAACGACTCTACTTCTAGGTATGTACTCAAAATAATTAAAAGTAGGGATTCAAACAAATATTTATACACAAATGTTTATAGCAGCACTGTTCATGATAGCCAAAAGGTGGAAACACCCCTTATCCACCCCATTTCCACAAAGGTGGAAATGTCTATCAACGGATAAATGGATAAATAAAATGTGGTATGTCATACAATGGAATATTATTCACATAAAAGATTGGAGTACTTATACCAGCTACAATGTGGATGAACCTCAAAAACATTATACTAAGAGAAAGAAACCATACCAAAAAGTCACATATCATGTGACTCCATTTATATCCAGAATAAGTAAATCCAAAGAGATAGAAAGCAGATTAGTGGTTCCTGAGGTTTGGGGGGAGTAGGAAATAGGAAACGAATGCTTTATGAATTTTTGTTCTCCCTTGGGGGTGATTAAATGTTTCAAAACTAAGTAAAGGTGATGGTTGTGCAACATTGTAAATATATTAAATGTCACTTTAAAATGGTTAATTTATGTTATATGAATTTTACATCAGTAAAAATATAAATAAATACAATTACAAAAGAGAATACAGGTGTACATTTCCCCAAAATCTGGATTTGGAGGAGCTTTGAAAATATAAACTCATGAAAGTAATCAGAGGAAGAGATGCATACAGTTGATGGGTGAATTTATTTAAAATTTGGTGAGTCAAATTAAACAGGAAAACTGTACTATACAGACATGATTCTCAAGAAATACAAGAGTTATTATGTTCCCTAGCCTGCCCTTCACCATTCATAACTCTTTCCTGCTTCCCTAACCACTCCGGAAAAATCAGCACCTCTTATTAGTCTGATCTAGAATACCAGCTTAAAGAATATCAGCCATATTTATAAAATTGCTGTTTCACACCTTACCAACAGCATGAAATAAACCTCAGTATAGGGTTTATGAAGACATGATTTATGCCCACAAAGTGTTAGATTTTTAAAAGGAGCAGATCATAGCAAGATTTGTCCTAAATCTCAGTTTGGCTAAACTATAAACAGATTTTATTAGATATTTATTTAGATGCTCTGTACAGATTGCTTTGTTTAATTTTGAAATTAAGTTTCCAGGTTTGCAGTGGAGCTTTAAATACTTGAATTCTAGAAAGGCAGCAGCTTTGAACCTTTGTACTTCTGTTTAAAAAAGCTAATTAGGAAATTAAATCCAAAAGCACTGAATCCTTAAAATGTTGGCTTTGTAATGCTGATGGAAACAATTCAACTCACCTGCTATTTTGGTGACATCTCCTGATTAGTCATTGGAATGAGATATTCAAAGAAATTAAAAAAGATTAAAAAAATAATTTAGGAGCTCCACCACCTTTGTTAATATTAGAAACTTTATTGCTTGGAAAATTAAATCTGAACAGAGAAGCATTTTAGATTTTCTTATCACTCCTGGCTAAACGTTTTCTTAATTTATTATGCGCTTGATCAGTCAGTAAACTTTTGGGATAATTCCTAGTCGTGGTGTCAGCTGGAGCTTGGGAGTCTGACCATTCATTATCTCTGTGGGTGCCCTGGCGCCCTGTGGGCTCAAACCACAAACAGCTGGAGTCCACTGAGAAAAAAACTACTAAAGCTTTTTCTACCTCCAAAGGTGTTTCCAGCTTACCATGACTTGTAAGGCTCAGCGACATTCAAAATTCCTCTTTTCTTCAGCAGAAAGTTTCATTTACTGCTGTGACCCTCGACCTCTTCAAATGAGTTTAAAATACCTTCTTACACTGAGGTAATTTTTTGTCTTTTGCCTTAAATGTACCCAGGATCCTATGAAATCCTACAAATACACAGAGAGACCATGGTTTGTGTGGCTCAGATGACAGCTTCCTAAAACTCACCTGTCATCCTTTCCATTTAGACTTCCTTTTTTCAAATACCAATTGTGTGAAGCATGTTTCTGGCTAATTTAATCTTCAAAAACAAATAAACTGATTTTTTTTTTCCTTCAACACATACTTTTACGGACCTACCTTATACCCGACCCTTTCCTGGGCACAGATGAGAAAACACAGACTCAGATCTCAAAGTGCTTACAGTTTAGCAGGAGAGACAGTTATGTAAACAAGGAATTTAAATTATATATTGTAGATGCCATAGGAGAGAATAGTTTTTTTTCCCCCTCATTTCTCTCTAGGTTTATGGCTGAGACACCAACAGCAAAAGACAGGTTAACTAGAGAAAAGCCTACAAATGTATTTAATACAAATTTTACATGACACATGAGCCTTCAGAAATGAAGACCTAAAGACAGGAGATCAAGACCATCTTGGCTAACACGGTGAAACCCCGTCTCTACTGAAAATACAAAAAAATGAGCCGGGCGTGGTGGCGGTTGCCTGTCTGTAGTCCCAGCTACTCAGGAGACTGAGGCAGGAGAATGGTGTGAGCCCGGGAGGTGGAGCTTGCAGTGAGCTGAGATTGCGCCACTGCACTCCAGCCTGGGTGATAGAGCGAGACTCCATCTCAAAAAAAAAAAGAAGACCTAAAGAAAAGGGAAAATCTATGTATTTTTATGCTAAGTTTGATGAAGAGTGGACAGTCATGGAAAAGTATGATTGAACACAGTGGGTATGAGCTAATGGTAGTAAACTGGGGAGAACTTAG